>NC_071992.2:130502500-131752500 GCF_028885655.2 Pongo abelii | reverse complement strand
GAGCAGGGGCAAGAATACTTTCTGAATTAACATTGCATTTGTGCTACCTATATGCTAAAAATACAGATTCTCAGGCCACTCTTAACCATACATTTATAAAAAGATGTATGATGTTATTTATGAATGTTTAAGACAAACAAGTTAAGCCACTCTTCTATACGGAATCTAAAAATGTACAAACACTACATTTGAAAGAGACATTCACTTTACTTAAAAATAATTATTTGCTATTTTTTTAAAAAAAGACTCAGTGTGGAACTTTTGGAACATCCTCCTTTTTACATTGAACAATGAAAAAAAACTTTACTTGTTACATTTTAGAAGTATATTTGTAAAGTCATGGTGTAATTGAAAGCAATGCTGGCTGTATTTTAGGAGATGCACATATTTGGCTTATCTAAATCTTAGTGTCATTAGTGTCAGGAATTGGCTACCCAAAAGTTCCCTGGTAAATCAGAAAATCTGTCCTCTTTGCCTGACTTACAAACTAATTCTAAGAAGGTTGGATGTTTTTAAAGTGTAAATTGTCTAGATGGACAGTCTGTGGTCTACAGATTTATTATCCAGCTAATACACTGTCATAACTTTATGCTGTGTGACTACTGGGTGTTTTTGAGTTTTTAAAATCAGAGCTTTCCTCAAATTCACATGTGATTTAAATATATTTGAAGAGTCTAAAATATATACTAACCTTTGAGGTTCCAGCTGGGTTTGGAGGTAGGTATGCTCCACATTTAACTCTGGCTGTGGTTCAGGTCTGCCTGTATTTTATTTTCTGGTAAAATTAGATGTTATGTTTTCTTTTTGCTCTTCCCTTGTGATGTAGTGGAAAGTGCTCTGGATTGGAGGAAAGCAGGCTTTGTGTTCTAGACTCACTTTGTGACTAACTAGCCGTGTGACCCTGGGTGAGTCACTCAAGCCTCATACACTGTTTCCTGCTTTGGAAGATTATAGTTTGAAGTATGCAGTTTCTCAAATCTCTTTACAATTGCAGAGTCAAGCAAATCTAGAGTCAAGTAAATTTCCTTTAAAACCTGAAACATTCAGATCTATGAATTGATACCCGAGGCAACTTTAAGACAAAATCTTGTGTTTTAGACGTAATGATGCTGATGTCCAAAGATAGATATATATATTATCTATATATATCTATATATATATAATATATAGACGTTATAATATATATGGCTATATATTATATATAGATGTATATTATATATGTCTATCTATATTATATATAGATATATATATTATATATGTCTATCTATATTATATATAGATATATATTATATATGTCTATCTATATTATATATAGATATATATATTATATGTGTCTATCTATATTATATATGTCTATCTATATTATATATGTCTATCTATATTATATATAGATATATATATATGAACTACAAATTCTTAAATATGGTTTCCAACCAGTGGCTGAGAATCCATAAGTTATAAGCAACTGTCACACATACAGTCTGAAAGCTTCAAAAATTATATTATTTGAACTTATCTTGTACAAGAAAGCCCATTCTTTGGAAACAACTTTACTACAAAAGAATCATGTCAAGGGGCTGCTTATGAATGAAGTTAAAGGGAAGTAATCACAATGAGAAAATAATTCTGTGAGAAAGTGACATGCTTAGAGTCTCCTTCCTCAGTTTCTTGGCATTGAGCGATGATGCCTGTTTTGTTCACAGTCAGATGTTCAAATCAGAATTTTGGATGCAGAAACTAATTTTAGTAGGTGGGGTGCAAATTTCTTATGAGTCCATGAATAGACTGTAATCCCAGCTGTTTCATTACAATTATAAAAATAAAATTGGCTGTGAATCATTCAAACTCTATTTAATGGATATGAATAACTCAGTTTCATCCCACTGAAATCTTAAAACTATAAACCTATCTTTGTTCTTTATGTTCCTTCAGAGATCATATGTCATTACTCATATATGAATTATTTGAAGTATGGGTGATCATGATGAAAGTGACCAAATTTCTACTTAGCTCGTGTGGGTTTCAGGAGAGGAGGTGGCCTCTAGGGTGAGGCTAGGGATTAAGTGGAGAAATAAATTGGAAAAAGTCCAGGAAAAGAGAGAAGGGTGTTAAGTTAGGATTTCTTGGCATTATCTTTCCTCTTAAGATATATGTTCATTATAGACATTTTAGAAAATATAAACAAGCAAAAAGAAGAAAATAAGTTATCAGTGTTTTTAATGTATTTGCTTCTGGACACAGACACACATGCACATGCACACTCAGACATGCTCACTCACACACATAGACATGCACCTGCAAACCTAGATTATGTTTATTATTAAATAACTTTTAGTTTCACTTTCTAATAAATTACACACTGTTTTATAGCAGTGTATATTCTGCTACGTCATGTTTATTGACTTCATAGTATTTCACTATATGTTATACTAGTTGTCCTAGAAAAGTTGTCTATTGATTTCTTATTGTTGGACATTTATTTCTATTTTTTGCTATTATCAATAGTGCCACTTTTAGTATCTTTATAGCTGAATAATTGCAACTTGCTTGCAATTTTAAATTTTGAGAATTGGCGTCCCAACAATCAGGTTCCTCTATGGGACCACACAGTAGTAGAGTTTATTGGCAAGCATAGGTCACATTACCAGATCATGTATATATATTCCTGAGAAAAAGGAAAATGGTATTATTTCTTGGCTTCCATTAATTTGAATTGCCTTGCAGTGATAGCTAAGAAATAGAAACCCTGAAGTTTTTTAAACATTATTATAGTGGAAAAAGTGAATATGATTATTTGAATAAGGTGCATTTCTTGAGCAGCAGCAAAGAATCAGCCAGGTATTGATTTTACTTTCATAATTGAAAGATTTCTCAGTCACTTTGACATTCAGAGAATATTTCATAGGACAATGCACTTATAAAGTTATATATATATATGGGATTTAAGTGCCTCCAAAACATTTCTTAATGTGTCAAATTTCTTAATGTGTTTTGGTGAGCACATGAAGTTGATGCCAGTAACTACTCAGTGAAGTGTTTGGTGCCCAAACTGAATTTGGAAATATTTAAATTTGCTTTCATTTGCTTACAGCTATTTGTACAGTTTATTGTAAGATAAGAATGAAAATCAGGTGTTAAAGCAAAGAGTACAAAACTGTTCTATGTCCTATCTCTTTTCAGTTGCTTCTCCAAGCATTAGACTTCTCTAGACGAAGTCCTTTCATAACACTAGAGATTCATTATATTTGGTAGTTCATGAAATTTTAACAAAACACACTTCTGTTTGTGGGATTGGAATGCATGTTGGTGAGTGTCCGAATTTAAATATATTGGTCCTCATATGGATTCAGGATTTATTTTTAAAGAACAGATATTTACTAGACCAAACTAACGTATACTCAAACTTGAAAGAAATAGAAATAGAAACAGAAAAAGTAGAGGATAACTTTGTAGAGTTAGTTCCTGATATACTGGTCTCTAAAGTTTCTTGTTGTCCAATAAATATTAATTTAGCACCTGCTAGGTTTCAGACAGGAACTGTGGAAGAACTTATAAAGGGTATGAAAATGAGTAGATCAAGGGTTCTGTACTCAAGTTATATACAATTAGCTGTAGGTGATAAGACAGGTATGGTGACAGCTAAAATACAATCAGACTTCCATAAAAGAGGTGAAGGGAGACGAGAATGATTATGATTGTTTAAAGAAGAACAGATCACATTGGGAAATGTGAGAGAACCGACTTAGTTGTCCCAAAAGGTTTTCTGAGCTTGTTTTTGAAAGAAAGACTGGACTTTTAGCAGGTGAATATGACAGCATGAAGGGTAAGCCAATATAGAGGAAACAATGTAAGATTACAAGGGGCATTTTCAGGATATAGGAAAGAGAAAAGCTTGATGAAAAGTTAGGTATAGTATAGTATGGGGAGCTAAGACTTGACATAAAGGTTAGCATAGTTTTCTAAAATGTTTATTTGAAAAACTTTATCTCAGAAGGAAATAGGGAACCATTCCAGGCTTTGGGCGAAGGATAATCTGATGAAACCTTTAATAGGGTTAATATGACCATCTTACACAGGTTGACATGGAAAGGAGGTGGACAGGATTGAGGTGACGCAGACTCATTAGTAGGCTGATCTCTTACTCTATGAGTAATAACAGGGAGCCTACACTAGGATAATGATGTTGGGAGGTGATTTCTGTAGCTATGCTGAGCAGACAATCTTCAAGAGTTAGCAAAGTTTATATGTGCGGGTGACAAAAAAGAGGCTTTGAGTTTTGATGACTGAAAGGAGACAAATAATAGCTAATCTTTGATAAAGACTAACTATGGGCCAGGCTTATTCTTTGTTTGTAATAACTTATTTAATCCTCATTATAACCCCTTTATATAGAGGATGTATTTTCTCCATTTTACAGAGAGGAAGTAGAGCCTCAGAGATGTTATATCACTTGTCAAAAGTCACCCAGCTAGTGAATGGCTGGATCAAACTGGATCATGTCCAATTAGCCTGGCTTCAAAGTTCACACGCTTTACTATATTTATTCTTTTTTTTTTTTTTCTTTTGAGATGGAGTTTCGCTCTTGTTGCCCAGGCTGGAGCGCAATGGCATGATCTCAGCTTACCACAACCTCCACCTCCTGGGTTCAAGTGACTCTCCTGCCTCAGCCTCCCGAGTAGCTGGGATGCACCATCACGCCTGGCTAATTTTGTATTTTTAGTAGAGACAGGGTTTCTCCATGTTGGTCAGGCTGGTCTCGAACTCCCGATCTCACGTGATCCACCCACCTCGGCCTCCAAAGTGCTGGGATTACAGGCGTGAGCCACGGAGCCTGGCGTATATTTATTTTCAATGTATCATTAGCAGAATTCTAGAGTTAGCTGTTTTGTGAGGGTAAAATAATGAAGCTGGTTTTGTACTTACCAAGTTTGTAAGGCATTCAGATGAAAATATCTAATGGATAGCTGGAAACGTAGGCTGTCAGAGGGAATAGAGGAGTTGGAATGACTTCCAAATTAATTGACATTCATTTAATAATTGAATATAAACTGAAAGCCTAGTTTGTTCAGAATATTATAGGAGCAACATTACCATGACTAAGCTGTAGACACTGATTCTCTAAGACTTTTGCAAATCAGTAGCAAAAACAATATTCAATAAACTGATTATAGCACAAGAAAAAAGAGTGTCAGGAACCACAGACTGAGAAACAACAACAACAACAACAAAACAATAGCAAAACGTTGTAGAAATTTAGAAAAGGAAATGACCCCTTCTCAATTAATCTATCAAGACAGTGTTCCAGAAGAGGTTGCTTATCAGTTGGTTCTTGAAAAGTGGTATTTGGAAAGCTTAGGAAACATAGTACACTAGCCTACGAAGTATCTAAGCAGAAGTTGAACTTTTCTCTCCAACTAAAAATCTATGTTGAAAAAATGAGTGAGGCCCCCTCTGCAGTGAAAGTTACTATTTTGACACTTGTGAGATCAAATTTTAAGATCCTCTGGGTACGTCAAAGTTTTTTCGTAATTGATAGGATTCAGAAACACCACAAAGACAGGCATGCTTTAAGTATCGTATTGTAACAAGCTAAACTAAAAGAAGAGTAAGTTTTAGAACAGAAGGTGGGTATTTAAATCAAAGTCTAAAATAAAAATTTAATTGTTTAGTTATGTAAATAACTTCAAAACGTTTATTTTCTTTTAAATATATAAATATATATGTAGGGTGTGTATATATGTAAATAGCGTTTATTCAGATATAAATAAAAAATAGCCCTACTGCTTAGGGTCATATATACATATTATCAAAGAAAAAATTTACATGAAACGATTCTTGAATACCCATTTAAAAATGAATGCCATATTTACTATGCCTGTCGGATAGATTCATTATATATAAGAACTATCAAATTTTAGTTTTATGTATTGGTGTTCTGATTTATTCGCTAATCAGTTCTCTTAGATTTAACCCAGTGGCTCATTTTCAAGTCTTGTTTAATGTCTTATTTTATAATTGAGGAAAAAAGAGAAATGCTTGCCTGTGATATATCACCTGTTGTTTAATGGCTAACACTGTTACATATCTTAATACTGTATCACATTAAGTCATTTTAAAAGCATTCTGCTTTCCCTTTTGTTTAAAATTCCTACAATCCCTGGGATATTGGTAGGGGGTTAATGGAAGTCTTGATTAAAATCTTCCAAGCTTTAAGGCTTTCAGTTCTTGTAAACAATTTGGATCTGAGAGATAGGCCTATTTATGACTTTTTACCAGCCTATTTACCCATTTAATGTTAAGAAAAAAATATGCTTATTAAAAGTTTTGTTATAATAAGTACAAATTAAAATGTCTTTTAAAAAATCAACCACACTTCGTTGTGTGATGATCACAGAATTTATGGTAGTTCTTTTGAAAATTGTCTGAAGATGTATTATAATCATTTTAAAAGTAAAGGAACTACCCTGAGTATACCAATTTTCCATTATTTTAAACAAACCTTTTAAGTTTTATATCTAGATTGCTTTTAAGTAGTTATTTCCAAACTTGAAGGACTATGAACTCTAATCATTATCAATCTGCACTTGTGTCATAATAGCTAACCTAACTATAGTGGGTGAAAGTCTTGGAAATAGGTAACAATACAGTTGGAGTTTACACTTGGTCTCACAGGCCCAGTCCAGACGATTGATCCAGTGGACCAGCCCAAGCTAGTCTGACCTTTCTTATGGCTGGCAACATTGACTGCACAGTATTCTGGTTCGGTCAGAAGTCTTGGTTATTCTATTTTTAATGAACAAACATGCTGAGTTTCAAACATGGTGGTTTTGGTTTACATGGGATTGAGTTGGCATGCATATAGTTTCCAGTTCTTATGATTTTAATGTATCAATTTCATGGCAATGTTGGGGTTTATGTGATACTCCCTGGGCTTGAAATTGAAGTTCATTGAAGTGTGAGTGTGTGTGTGTGTGTGTGTGTGTGTGTGTGTGAGTGTGTGTGTGTGTTTTTGAGGTTTTTCCACTAAAAGCAAGGAGCTTTTAGACAAGTATGGGACACAGTAGAACAAAGATGTGAGAGATAACTGCAAATACTAGTTCTTTTAATTTATCCATTTGCAAATTTTCCTCCTTTAGCAGATTGAGAGCTCCTGAGGGCAGTGCATTTTTGTATATCTGTTTCTTGTTGGCCCTGTTATACTGCTAATCTTTTAGGAGGTCTAAAATCAACATATCTTTAATTGAATAGAATTATATGAGGAAATATGCATTTTTTAAAGTTTGGAAAACCATATTTTATTTCCTGTATGAGACTGCCATACCGCCCGTGTAAATTTTCTACCATTAAGGTTATAATTATAAATTGATTATTGTTTGTATACTCTTTTTAGGACTGATGAATTAGTAAATTATTACTTTGTGCATTATTTCCAATAACCTTTAGGGTATAAGATTATCTAGTGAGTTACTTACTCTGGAAAAAATCAATTACAGCAATTTAGGGTTCATATAACAATAAAAAGGATTTGAGCTTTAATGGAACATTTTAACACTTGGCGTATATCTATATCTACATATATATCTATATATATCCCTTTTTTCTGAGTTATCTGGTGAAACAGAGATTTCTTTATAGAATTTTGTGACACAGGAATCTAGAGACACAATCTGCCAGTGCATTTCTAGGTTTTAAAAGTTTCAGTTCAAACCTAAAAAGTCGATTTGTTAAATCATGACTCCAGAATTTATTTTTTATATACCTTCTTTTTTTAATAAAATTAACTCTAGATTCAATTTCGGTTGAACTTAATCAGTCTTCTACACAGCTATATTATTAGTTTATAGAATACAGTGCTGGCAAGTGTTGAAACAAAAATGTGAAGAATGATTTACCATACCAATATACTGCTTCCTTCTAAAGAAGGGAGATATTTTAGAATATTAGATACTGGGCTCAAGATAACCAGAAATGGGACCGTTTATCTATATCATTTTATGACCAAGTCAGAGAAGCAAAGGCATATAGCCCAGAAAATGTGATAAGAAGAAGACAGAGATACTAGTAGATATTATTCCTTAAGTCTGCAGCATGACTTAACTAGAGACAAACCTGGATACGAGAATTTGAAAGCTTTTGTGAACTCAGGAATGCATACGATGTTTGTACTACAAACTCAACCTCATCATCTTAATCTCTTTGCCTAGAAGAGATGAATAAAAGTACAGGTTATATTTATGAAACTGAAATCTATAAAGGCATGGAGCTCTTTTCCTCAAGTGGGAGTTCTTGTCTGTTTATTTGACCCTTTAGCAAATTAGTGGAAGTAAAGGAGGTAGAGAGGGTATAGCTGTATGGAAATAAAGCTGGTGAAGTATTCTGCTCTTCTGTTCTTCTTAGCCTTGATGGTGAACCATGCCTACACTATACTATCGCTCTGGTACCAGATTTATTGCCTGCCAGGATTGGAATTCATGCAGAGAGGAAGGATTCATGAAAAAATAATCAAAGTCAGGGAAGTCTTTTTCTGTAATCTTGTCTCATACAGTGAGTTATTTTTGTCTGGGTAGTTTACGGGGATGTAACTCCTTCAGTCATCTAACCGTGATGTAGTAAAAGTCATTTGCAGGAAATGAAACTCCACTTTGTTACTTTTTTCACTTAAAGGCTAATCTGATTAGCTTTAAAACATTTGTTCATCTTTTAATTCAGTATTTGTATGATGCCTATGGAAGACATATGGATTTAAATAGAACTTGGCTAACCATCTGCCAATAAGAGAAAGTGAGATGCTAAATCAGAGAGGCAGGAAAGTCTATTTCAGTAAAAGCTATTTTGATCTGAAATACTGTAGGCAGTCTTACAGAGTATTTTAATTGGGAGGATATTGATGTATGCTAGTAAAAGAAGTGTATTTGCTGATATGGTTGAAGTTACGTAATCATTAAATTTCTATATAAGTTTAGAGATGTGGAACTATGTGAAATTTTGATCCTGTTAATTATATTTTTTTCCTAAAAAAGCCATTCGTGGAAAAATTTTTTCTGATGTATTTTTTAGAGCAGTGGCACATTTTATATCTCATGCCAGATACTAGAACATAAAATATCAGCTTTTCAAATAAATTAACTAGAAATAAAGAACAATTTATTCAGTGCTAATTTGTTGATAATTTTTTTTATAGTAAACTATGTTTTAAAAATTTAACTTTGGGGAAATTAGAAAGAAGAAAAAGAATAGCTTTTCTCATGATGGTAAAATGCTGATGTATAAAGCTGAAAAATTTACAATTATGTCATATTTATGTTTTAATTTAAAACTGTGAGAGTTTAGAGTCATGTAAACATTAAGAAAGATAAAATATTATCTGAATTATATATATATATTTGCATATATCTGCATGTATATACTATTCAACTTAACCTTTATAAATAAGCCTTATTTTTATTGTTCAAATTAATTGTTCATTCTTTCATAAAATGTGTCTGACATGTAGTTTTTGCTGGGGGAGTACAATAATACATGGTATCTGCCTTCTGGGAAGAAGTACGGTAATGGGTCAGGAATTACGACAGTCACTGTCAGTCACAGTCATCATCTCAGTTAATCTTCCGAATAACATTATGATGTTGGGCATTGTCAACTCAATTTTAATGATGGCACTAAGGTGTAGAAAAGTTAAATAAGTTGCCCCAAAATAACCCAACTGGTTTAAAACTCTTAGTATGAGAGGTGTTGAAACCATAGCCTCTTACAACTAGAAGATCACTGTATTCAATACTCTAATCCCTGATATATCATGAATGCTGAAAGAGGATTTAGACTCTACTACACAGCCGCCCTGAAAGAGCTGCAGGAGGCACAGGGAATTATATTAACATAGTGGATTGCACGTTAGGGACAGAAATGGACCAAGGAGCACATGAGAAGTCCACATTGATAGAGGTGCCTGGCATGGGCTCCCCTTCTCTGCCCAGATGATGTAGGTGTGACCTGATGGGTGGCACCTTCTTGACAAGGATCCTTGCTTTAGATATTTGGAATATTTTATGTTATCAAGCTATTTAGAAATTTTAAGTCACTGCAAAAGTGCTCATTCCAAATTCTGTTTCTTGCCTTTGCCTTGAATCCATGTCTGAATATTTAGGAAGATTTGGTATTGGTATAGAGAGGTATCAATTTGGCAAAGATCCTTCTTTGCCAAATTCCTGGAAGTGGAATTGCTGTGTCAAGGACAATGCACCTGAAAATGTGGACAGGTAATGCCAGATTTCCCCACCCCCCTTTCTAATAACAGTGAATGACCTGAGAATAATTGTGTCCATTTAGAATTTCATTAGATTAGGATGGAAATGAAGGTAGAAATGAAGAATCAACATGTGGAAAAAATATGTCTGTAACTAGGAATTGATGTACTGAGTTTTTCTGTCCTTGTTGATTTATTATTCCCTTAATGGCATTTTTGAGACCAATTATTTCAACATGTGGTGAATCTTTTTATTCATCTGTCTCTCTGTATCTGAAACAAGTATATCTTGGATATACCTGAGGCTTAAAACTTGGTGTTAACCAGACTTTCCTCTCAATGGTGTAAACTGCCATAGTTGGCAAGAAATATTCCAGGGAAAGACATGTAAATTTTCTCAAATGAGAAAGATGCGTGGGTTTATTTAGGATAAAAAGCAGAGACATAAATGCTACAAACATATATGGTATTAGAATGATTATTACATTTATCCTATCAGGTTTTGAGGCAGTATTATTGCCTTAGTTTCTTGCATCAATTTTTCTCTTCATTTTTCCATCTTATCTCTTTCCTTTCACAGAATGGTTTGATGAATTTATAGGCACTAAACCATTTTCAATTACAGATCTCTTGAAAACTTATCATCTGACTAAACTTCGAGGCAAAATGAAAATGTGTGATTATCCCAATTTATTAGAACTTTTGTAGCTGTCTTAAATTTTTACAGATAGAGGATCTAGTTGCCATTACTTAGTGAAGAGTCATTGTCCATGGTTTGAAGAATAAGTGACAAAATTAATCAAATTCTGTGTTTTTTTTCTGTTTTCTGTTTTCTGGAATATTGCCATTTCCATATGTTTTTCTGACCTTAAGAATGCCAGCTGGCTACAAAAAAAAAAAAAAAGAAGAAGAAAGAAAAAAATGCAAAAACAACAACAAAACTCAGAAATCATGGCTTCCCTGAGCCATGCCATTGGCACTGCCCCTCCCTTAGTGCCACGTAACCTGGAGCTCACTAGCAAAGTTCTAGATCTGGATCACTTCCATTTTCTATTTTGCCAACTGGCCTTGAGCAACAGGTGTGTATTCTCCTTGTTGCTGCAGGCTTGAAGGAACTATAGGGTAGCTTCTGTCCACAATTCTGACCACTTGCCTTTTGGCAATCTGTTTAGTGACTTTAGGCTCTTCTATCAAGGCCATCTTGTAGACTGGGGGTTGTCCAGAATTTTGTGATACCTGCAACATTCTGACCACCTGCTAAGACTTAAATTAACAGACTAAATGTAGATATTCTTTCTCTCATACTTAACTTTTGCCCATGCACATTAGTATCAAAGATGGTATGGTAGGTACATATATCTGTAATTCAATATGTACAGTTTTCTTTAAAATAGGATATGGCCACGAATTTGCTAAAATCTATGCCATAGTATGAGGATAACTTACGTGAAAATATGGTACAAGATTAGGTAAATAGTGTTGTTCATATGAGAACTTAAAAATTCCCTTACCTTGAAGTTTCAAGTAAATGTCTTTCGTCCTTTTAATTTGGTGTGATAAGAAATATTGCCTTTGGTGTAATCAGAATTATGTAGCATGATGCTTCTTGGTGCTGTTATTTTTACTGCAGTAAATATTTACTTTAGTTGGCATTGTTGAATTACCTCATTTGTGAGCACAGCTAGTAAAGCTATGGTTAAATTTTATTGCTTTTACTCTTAGAATCACTTTCTCAGCTAGTTTACCTTGGAGAGGCAACTTCTACATTTTCCACCAAATAATTAAAGAAGCTGAGAAAATTGGGTGGAATTTTTTTTCTTTTTTTGTCTGTTTAAAATGTGGTTACTTTGTAGTACTTTGGCGAACTCACTAATATATGTATGAAGGCACACCCTCATCAAATGGAAAATAAAATCAAAACAAGGAACTCCAGTATGTTTAGTAGTAAAGAAAAAAAAACTGTCATTTTTTCCAATGCAATTAAATACAAAGAGGCCACTAATATTACATTTATCTAATTCATGTCTTCTCGGCAATATGAACCATTCAGATGTTCCTCCACCTCTTTTGAGAGGGATGTATGCTGTCAGACTTTACCAATGGGATACACAGTTGGGGTTTTGGAAATAATTTTGAATCTCCTTGCAGGGTAGCCTGCTAAAAGACAGTGTTGTAGAACCACTTCCGAGGGCCTTCTAAACTTAAAAAAGAAAAACACCTGTAGCTGTCAGCACTACTTTCAGCAAACAGTCCACATTGTTATGTGTCATTTAACTGCTTCCTGCTTGTCAGCAGGAGTCTTTGTTTCACACCTAAGAGTTGTCACATCAGAAATCAGAATAAAGGCCTAAGGTCTCTATTCCCACGGGGCAGTAACGTGTTATGTATTATTTTCCCCTAAGTATTCTCCATCTGCTCAACTCTCTCCTGGAAACCTACATGTTTATTCGAAGCCCCTATATATATATTGTAGGGTATGAAGAAAAACATGTTTGGCTTTTTAATGACAGTCTTTTCAAGTGTATGTACCATTATTTATAAACCTATGAATGCAACATTCAGTGAAGTTAATGTGTTCACAAGTATACCATGAGTGTGGATGGTGGCCAGAAAAGTATTATTCCTGAAAAGAACACAACTATGTAAGCAACTCCTGTATTTTGACTACTTGCTGTAGATAAACATGCTCCCCTCATCCAAGTCTGCTACAGGAGTGGACAGAAATCTTGGGGTACCAATATTGTGAGGGGGTTGGTTGAATTCAGCATTTTGGCAACAGAAACTGGAAAAAAATAATTGGTGGCCCATACGGTATGTGTAATGGGCACTATCAGCTGTTTAAACATACACCAATTATTTTGAAGCTTTCCAAACCCATCTGTCACCATATTGTCTAGTCAGATGACATAGAATTGTCATTTCTCCCTGCATAAACTGATACAGTTACAATTGATTTTTGCTTCAATTGTTTGTATAAATAGACCTGTGTCATCAGGATCTATTGTTTTTGTTTTGTTTTGTTTTTGCTTTTGTTTCCCCTACCAGTAATCTATGGTACAATTTATTTGAAAAACAAAAACAGGTATAGCTAGAGGGCCACAGCATAAAAAATAAAATTAAGTATTAAAGGCACTTAATGTAGGGTTAAAAAATACCCTGTGAAAGCTATGGCATATCTTTTCCAATGTGTACAATTGAGTCAAGAAAGCATAGTTGTATCTTTATTGCAAATCTAATAATTTACCCCATAGTATTGTATTTAATCGCTGCTATTTTTCTCTCCTATTCATCATTGTGTAACGTGTAATTTGACATAAATTCCTGGCCACTGACTCTTTCTGCAGTGTTGGCAGGCTCAGTTCATAACTGGAGGTAATTGGAGTGAGATTTGAGCACTGTTCACTGCAAGAACTGAACAATGTTTAGGATACCTCTGATTCTCATGAGAATTCTGTGGGGCATAAAGGGGAACATGAAAGAATAGGAAAGTGCACTTTTTTTTTTTTTTTTTCCAACGGTGGCAGAATCAGGAGATTTCTTGGTAACTGATTCACTGGTTGCTGAGTCTGTTTTACCTCTGGCAATGTTAAATAAACCCAAGACTGCATTGATTTCCCTTAGAAGGTGTATACTCTAGCAGTACCCATTATCATTGCATGAGTTATCATAACACCTAATACCTCAGCTGGAGTTTAAGCATTATGACAGCTTGGGGACTTAAAGTGAGTACAGTAAAGACTTTAGGAGGGCCTGTGAATACAAGTTAAAGATCACGTGGTTGGCTCCCATGGAAGATTTACATTGTTAAAGTAAACTTGTATGGTCACTTTGAAGTCATAGATTTTCCATATAAATTAATGAAGAAAAATAAATTTCTCTAAGATAGTGTTTCTTTTTTTACATTTGCATAAGAGGAAATGAAACAGTATAAAGTTTTAATTTCCCCGCCTTCTGGCTAACCATCAGTTTAGTGATTAGCAGAGGAGACTTTTATATTAGGTTTGGAGCTCAGTTTCCTGGCTGCAATTCATTGAACCTTGACGTAAATCTGAAATAAGTATTTTGTAAGGCATTAGCATTTTGTGCAGGGTGTGTGAGAAATCCTGCCGGACCAGGTTGGTTACAGAAACTAGTGTCAAGTTGCCTGTGCCCTAAGTGGTGAATAAGAAAATGCAGACAACAGAAAAGTAGAAGAAAAAAATCTTCCTAAGCACACCCTCACCCGCCACTTCCGAAAGCCTTACTGTCTACCTTAAAAGGACTTGCAGTTCTTTTTAGTGATGCGTGTTTGTTGGGTGGGACGTTTTTTCTTTTTTAGAAATTATACAGTCATTGCTAGTGGGTAGAGTGTATCAGTACAGAAGACAAGTGTTTCATTCACATAATCCACATATTGTGTGGTGCTTGTTGAGGCTGGTTGCTTTGCATTTAATCTATTCGATCATGCTATTTGCCTTAGGTGATCAGCAACCTTTAATGTAAATCCTAGCCAATCTAATAAAACTAATAGAGAGAGAGGAGCACCACACACACACATACACACACACACACACACACACAGACACGGTGGGTAGGGGGAGTAGGCATGCATTCTTTCATGGTTTATATCCACATTATCTTAGAAGGTAGAAATTTATGTGCCATCTCTCCTTTGATCTCTCCTTTGATATATATGCTCCTTTTTTTTCTCCTTTTCTTTAAGTAAGTACACTATATTGTTGGGTAATAGAAAAAATACATCTTATCAGCGCAGTGTCTTGAACTTGGAAACTTGAAAAAAAATTCAAAATTTTGTTCAGCCTGACTAGTCTATATTCAGTTAGTTTTAAAATTGTTTTAAAACAAATCATGTTACTAAAATTCAACAACATTTTTTCCCCTTATATAAACTGCAGTTCAGTATTGTTTAAGCTTTTTTTTTTTTTTTTTTTTCCTGGCAATTACACTGACCAACTGTTTTGAGTTTCGGATTATTTTGGAAAAGAGAAGAGGGAATAATTCTGATAATTCCAATTACAGATTTGAATTAAGTACTAAAACTTAAAAGTGTGGTTTTTTAAATAAACAACTTCTTTAAAGTATTGAAAAAAGTTAGGAAAATTGATGAAAGTGAATAACCAATTTCTTTATCCATTGGAACAATCAGAGTAAAGAGACTATTGAAAGCTTCAAAATATAGGGAGTGGTCTTCCTCTTTGATATAAGTACTTTTAAATGGCTCTACAGAATTAGGATTTTTATTTTTAATATCATTGGTCTATTTTTTAAAATTACAATGTTTGTTAAGAGGGTGGAATTATACTTGCCTACAAAAATTTACCTTCTCATACCTCCCTTCATGGAGCTTTTTATTGTTATATTTGTTTTGTTCTTAATGCTATCGTCTTGATGTATTATAACTGCTTATTACTCAAGGGGCATTTATACAAGTACTGGGAAAACGTAATTCTTTGTTGGCCATTAAGTTTTGAAAAATATTTTTGGATTTGTCGATCATGATCTGCACATGATTAAGGTGCTTGGCTACCCTTCCCTCTGCAAGCTCAGTTTATATTGGTAATTCCTAGGGTTTTGTTTTTACTAGCAATTGTGTTCTTTTTTTTTAGATGGGGTTGTAAGTTTTTGGAATATTCCAGTACATGCTTGATGGTAGTATTAATGGTGGTCAGAACAGGTTGGGTACTTTTTCTTGCATTTTTCTTGCATGCATTCGTAGCTGTGCATGACTGGAGCCAGTAGCTTGACGATGCAGAATGAGTATAGATGGATCTTTAGACTTTACTCAGGTTATCGTTCTTCCTGTAGCAGGTTTCGTTCAATTCATCCTACTGTAAAGGTTACCGAGGGTAAAATTCTATTTCCATTACTTAATAGTGTTAGGTATTTTGTTGTTGTTGTTATTGTTGTTGTTTCTACATGCCCCTAAATTGCACCCCTTGTTGCTACTGGAGTTCCAAAATAATTAAGAGAAAAAAAAAACAAGATTAAGGAAGTTGAGAGAACAAAATATCACCTTTCATCTGATTCAGCTAGTGTTGAAGAATGTGGCTTGTCCTGTGTTCAGATCAGCTTCCTAAAATTGAATTTCACAGCCTTGTAGAAGTAGCTCATGGCTGCCTTGTGTGTGCCAGAGACCCCAGACTGCACATAAAAATGCCAAGATGCACGCCTTGCCTTCACGGTGTTTTCAGTCTGTCAGGGAAGATAAGCCGTGCACACAGATGCCCAGAATATTGGTGAAGATTTGTAAGTGTCAAATGCAAGGAATAAGCATTTCAAAAATTGATGTAATATTCACACTTCTCTTACTTTGTACCACAGAGGTTTTGTTTATAAAATATTTTGAAACATTCACATAGAAATCGTTCTGTTAGGACAAAGTAATCGTTGCACCAGTCCATGATTAATGTTAATGTTCCTTTTGTCTTTATAAAAATAAAGCTGTGGTTTTTGTACTTTGAGTTCTAGTAAATGTGTTAGAGGTAATGAGGTAGGAGAATGTTAACGTTAAAATCATAATAAGCAGAGTTAGACTTTTATTGTTTACCTCTTAAAACAAGCTTTCTGCCTTTAAGCTGAAGTTTTACTTGGTGTTACCAACTCAGTAGGGATTTTTATGCTAAACTGATGGTGTTTAATACTTCAGCAGTCAAAAGAGGAATGAAAAATAGTTACTTGTTTTCCTACCGTGGTGTCTGCCAGGTAGCATTGTAAAAATCTAAATGTGCATTGGGTATCACTCCAGGCCATTCATCCAGTCCAGTTTCTGAAAGGACCCTGCGTTTTACCCAGAGTTGATAAAAGTAAACTTTATAAGTTAAGGGGCAGGGGCAGTTTATACCAATGTACAAATTTTACTCACTCACAATTTCTTAAGTTAAAAGTTTCTTTTAACTTTTCTCACAGTGAGGCTAATTTTGCATTTGGGACTCCCTAAAATGGATTCAGCAGCATTTCCCTGAAATGTTCAAAATAGTTCAAGGCACAAAGTAACCTAGATATTTAAATGGCCCCTTTACACCTTAGCAACGTGGTTGTTATGATTTTATGAAAACAGTCTTTGTTTCTTTTCTCTGCTAACTTCTGGCTTTAGTCAGCAAAGATTTCTCTGCCTCATTAATGTTGTAAGGACTCTAAATAAAATTTTTCTTCATGGATTCCTTTTTGGGCAGGCCTGATATTGATCACTGATTTAATGCTTGTAGTTTCCTGACCTGTTTTATAAATTGTGGGAACAGCCTTTTTAGATTTTGAATGCCCACAGTAATCCTCTTTCTAGCTTTGGGAAATGATTTGAGAAATGAAGTAATGTTGATTTTACTTTTACTCTACTTTGAAAACAAACAAACAGATTAATCAGATTAATAAACAGCAACATGAAAGTGGATAGGGCTGAGAAGAGAGTCATCTTTAAATTCTCTTAAAGTATAAGCAACTCATTCTTGTGCTTTGGGAACGTAGTGCCTCCCAAGAAAGTCAAGATGAAGATTTGAAATGTATACATTTATGACTCAAGGTATTTCTATAAGTATACAATGTTAGTAAAGGAATTGTATAAAAAGACTTAAAAGGCCAGTTAATCCATCCATTGTCTGTTATTGAAGTCAACAACTTGATGATTTGGTTTCATGTAAAGGATGTACACAGGTGGGAAAAGTGCATTTCAAGGGCAACTGTAAGATTTTACAGGAATTTGAAATATTTTAAAAATAAAATCTTTGGAAATTTGATTTCAAATTTTAATTCACTTATAAACTCTGCATTGCTCTAAAATGATTTTCTCATGTGGCATCGAATGTGATGAAGCTGGATTCATTCACACATTCAATAAACATATATCAGTGTCTGCTGAGAGCAGGGCTCTATGCTGGGTACTGGGTATTCAGTAGTGAACCATACAGAAATATCTCTTATGGCAGTTACTTCTTTTGTGTATATCTGAACATTCAAGGGTAATAAACATAAACCATTTGTGGTGCGTGAGACCTAGAAATAAATCAGAATGAGCTCACACCTACTTAGTTCTTATTATAACCCTAAGATTGACACTTTATGAATTTAGTGTTATCCAAATAATGATGCAGTATCAAAGATGAATACCTAGATTTAAAATGCTAAAAGCTTGTTTTAGAAAGCCAGTGAATAATGTACTCTCACTTTTGTATCAATATTTCAAGTGCTGCTGGGTAACATATTGAAATGCTCACACCAGCCATGGATGATAATAAATATGGCATTTTTTATTAACGTTAATAAACTGGGTAGAATAAATGGAGAAGACGTCTTCATAGGATTTCATAATGTATTTTGTTATTCAGAAATATTAATGTACTTCGTAATGCTGATGCAGTAACATTAAAGAACAAAAGACAAAGGTTTTATCTTGAAATTTTATGGTGTTTAGTAGATTTTGAAATGTGGATACATTTAAAATAAAGTTCAAGAGCCCTTAAAGGCAAGTGATGACCACGGGTATTCTGATAGCAATGTTACCCTTAACATATGAATTTTTTTAGGTACAGCATCTTTGTAAAAGTGGTTTTAAATTTCATCTCCTTATCCTTTAAAAAAATACCACATTAGCATTCCAAAGATTCTTTATCATTTCTAGTTATAGCAGTTGTTTTATCATTAACATGGTGCTTTCATATATCTAGCAGGTTTGATTCTAGATAATTTGATATCTCTAAAAGCATATGCAATTTGTCCTAAAACTGTTACAGAAATATAATTGTAATTATGGATTTGAAAAGTCTTAATTGTACAGAACACCACTGAGTAGATGATGAAAAAAAGCAGTGATTAAGTACAGGCCAATAATGGGAGAATATAAATCCACAAAGTGAATTTTATGCTTCCAGGAGTAAGTGTTTTTCATACTTAATTGCTAAAATGCTCTGCAGCACTGAGAAGAAATATTGAGAAGCAAGATTAGTTGTGCCAAACTATAACCTTGAATTCTATGGAAAACCAGTGCCTGGATGCCTTAGTGGCTCAGCCTCTTTATCTAGGGGAGGTAGAAGAGCTAGGCTTAAGCCTTGACTTGCCATTCTTTCCCCACTGGCTTGTTTTCTGATTTTCATTTATAATCTTCTGGAAATTGAAGAGCTTTGATTGAATGCCAGTGGGAGATTTTAGCTTTATTTCATCAACCTTTCCCAATATTAACAGTAAATTACAACTATCTTTATTACTGCTAGATTAAGTTAAATTGTAGTAAGATGGTTTATCATCATGTGTCCTATATCCCTGGTCTTAGACTAGAGTTTACAGAATATCTCACAAATTTGAAGAATAATATACAACGTTTTATCTGTGTTAGCAAGAAATGCAAAGCCTTTTTTTTTTTTTTCCTGTCTGTTTTGTGAATTGAGCTTAGGACTGTCCTCATAATTAGAAATCTGGTTAGTTGGGTTCTAAGCTTAGAGTTTCTTAGTCTTAAGAAAACATCACCTCATAATTTTACCATAACTATGAATGTTACAAGTAGCAGTGTTTTTATGTATCTTACTGTCAGTGACAAGCAAAAAATTCCCTAGAATATGTTATTCTTCCCTAACTCTGAGATGGAAGACAGATAATAGCCATGGTGCTTGAAACATGTGGTGCTATTGGGATGGGAAATTGTAACAGCATTTGACATGCAAGGGTCATGTTTGCACCTCTTCTTTGATCCAGTGAAAATGTGTTAGTTCATTCTCACTTTGCAATGAAGAAATATCCAAGACTGGGTAATTTGCAAAGGAAAGAGGTGTAATTGACTAACAGTTCTTTATGGCTGGGAAGGCCTTAGGAAACTTATAATCATGGCAGAAGGGGAAGCAGACATGTCCTTCACAAGGCAGCAGGAGAGAGAAGAATGAAAGCTGAGTGAAGGGGGAGGCCCCTTATAAAACCATCAGCTCTCGTGAGAACTCAGTCACTATCACAAGGACAACAAGGGGTAACTGCTCCCATGATTCAATTACTTCCCACTGGGTCACTTCCATGACATGTGGGAATTATGGGACCTGCAATTCAAGATGAGATTAGGGTGAGACATAGCCAAACCATATCAAGATGCTTTTAGATTTTGGGGGGAAAAGGAGAAAGTTTCATTGTAGTCAGGACTTATCATCTTTTGAGTTTGGACACATGAGGATAAGAAATAGGGTCTTAAATAACCAGTGATATAGTTTGGCTGTGTCCCCACCCAAATCTAGTCTTGATTTCCCATGTATTGTGGGAGGGACCTGGTGGGAGGTAATTGAATCATGGGGGCAGGTCTTTCCCATGGTGTTCTCATGATAGTGAGTAAGTCTCACGAGATCAGGTGGTTTTAAAAAGAGGCGTTTCCCTGCACAAGCTCTCTTTCTTTGCCTAATGCCATCCATGTAAGATGTGACTTGCTTCTCCTTGCCTTCCACCTTGATTGTGAGGCCTCTTCAGCCACGTGGAATTGTTAAGTCCATTAAACCTCTTTCTTTTGTAAATTGCCCAGTCTTGGATATGTCTCTATCAGCAGCATGAAAGCAGACTAATACAACCAGTAAACTCCAGCACTGAATCTGTTCTTTGCATGGGCTGACGTTTAAATTGCTAAGGCTAAAAATGCTAGGGATGAGATAATAGGAAGCTTGGAAATATGGCATACATGCATACTTAGCATCATAAAAAATAGGAAATGCCACTAGACATGATGAATTTCTGGAGATCTTAGACAGAAGCGTTCCCAACTTCATTAAGTTGCCAGATTTGCTGAATAGATATTTGTGTGTAAAGGACTCAAAAATACTAGGAATATATAGCAGTAGGATACACTACTTGGCCTAAGAAACATGCAGTCTGTTTTGTAAAGCAGAACACAGGCACATGAATTGGCACAGGAATGGCATTTGCCATCCTTTTAGACAGATATGGTAGCGGTATACCATATGAATATCAACAGAGCAGAGAATAAATAAAGGACCATGGTTTTCAACAAAAGAACGTTGATTTTCAAGACCTGTACAATTGACTCCGAGAGATTTAAAGCTAGGGTCAGTCTTTACCTAACTGGATATGGAGGCATTGCAGGTGTGTTAATAGGCAATTTAAATATGCTGCTTGTCAGTCAGTAAAAAAAAGTTCAGAATTTAGAATATCATATTTCAAAGCAGCCATTCAGGCATATTTGCCATCAGTTTCTCTGTTAAAAAAATAGTTTTGTCATTCTGTAGTTTTTAAAAGACAATTTCAAAACTTTCAGAGGGAAGCAATATTTGCCAACAGGAACCTTGACACCTAGAGGTTGCCAATGTGATCAGCCTGTTGAATGGTAATCTTTTACCATCCCTGTTTGAGATCCACATGTAGAGTAGTTGGGATATATTGAAATCACACTTAGTGTCTTAGTCTTGAAAGTTCTTTTTACTTTATTTTATTTTATTTTTTTTAGACAAACTCTGTCGTCCAGGCTGGAATGCAGTGGTGCAATCGTGGTTCACTACAACCTCCCTCCTCCCAGGCTCAGGTGATCCTCCCACCTCAGCCTCCTGAGTAGCTGGGACTACATAGCAAGCCATCATGCCTGGCTTTTTGGCATGTGTGTGTGTGTGTGTGTGTATGTGTGTATGTGTGTATGTGTGTGTGTGTATTTTTTGTAGAGACCAGATTTTACCATGTTGCTCAGGCTGGTCTCAAACTCCTAGACTCAAGCAATCCACCCACTTAGCCCCGAAGAGCTGAAATTACAGGCGTGAGCCACTGTGCCCTGCTAGTCTTTAAAATTCTGCGATAGGTTTAGCACTGTCTTAGCAGAAAGTGGTATTTGAGTGCTGGCGACTGGTTTGCATAGTGGAAATATACTGGCCTGAGCTCTGCCCACCTGACCACATACTGATGTCATTATCCTCCCTTCATCAGCTCCTCTCTGCTTCACATAGTCTTGTTTGAAGGGAATGGGTCAGCTGGAAGAAAAAAAAAAAGAAGTACTTGCCAAAGAAATCTGTTTTCTAAAATCCATAGAAAAGGTCATTAATGTTTGATAACATATTGGAAGTGTTGGGAAAAACTGTTAGGTTTTCTTTCTTGTTTTTAATAATTACAAAGGAATTCTTGATGTTGAAGTGAGAAATGGATGTTGAAATAATCAGTTTCATTTACCTTACATACTCCTACATTTAGGACATATAATCTTAAGAGTCTGATTGAAATTCTACCTGATATAAAAGAAATTCTACCTGATATCTTACTGAATGTTGTAAGAGCGAAGTTAGCAGTAGAGAAAAAAAAAAAACCAAGTATATTTTTTAATTGGATTATCGTTTAGAAACTATCCATTCAGAAGACTGTGAAAACTGTGATTGTTAAGTGTCTGTTAAACTGTGTTTGCCTTTGACATTTAATAGCTTCTAGGGTTTGGGTGTTTGGGGAATGTAGCTCCCACAGATACTTTGGGAAGAGATAGGAAGGTATCAGTAACTAGGAAGTAGAAAGAGAGTCCCTCAGTGTTTGAGGTAGAACCAGTTATTTTCGCCCTCTTGCCCTGTTCCATTCTTGCTCATTGTCAAACCGGTCTCAGTCACCCTGTTCTTCCCTTTGTCCTTCTCCTCACCTACCCCCGGGCCTCTCGTCTCCCTCTTCACACTGGCACACCTTTCAAAGAGCCTTCTCCTCTGAACCTGTGCCATCTAGAGCAGCTGCCCTTATCTCAGGACTCCATTGACTTGCCCTCTTTTCTAATCTGTTTGGAAGCCTTATCTCTTCGTTTTGGCCTCTACACTGTAATTTATTTCTGCTTCTGTTATTACATTGATAAATCTCACTTTTAACCAGACTTTCAGGGATATGCTGTTGAACTGATGTAAATCTTGAATCGAAAACTGTGGTGTTATCCTCATTGGTCATGATGTGTGGGCTGTTTTGCGCATAATAACTGATAGAGGCATCTCAGTTTTAAAGTTTGAGAATGAAGCATTGTTCAGTTTTGTCACCCTGAATCAATCATTTTATTTTGTGCATTGTTTTATCGTGATGTTTTTGGAATAAAGATTGGTTCTAGGAAAGGGGTGGGTCATTTAATTTGGTGATAACAGAAACGCCCTTCTACTTTTCAAGTGTCTTTGGTATGAGGTGGGGACCTAGGTAGGGCCTGGATGTCTGACTGTCCTGTCGTTTTGAAAAGCTCCCTTTTGGGACAAGTGGGGCTCTACTCTTAGGTTATCTCTGAGGACTTGAAAGAAAGCGAGAAAAAATCCTCCCCTATTATTCATTAATGACTAGAAATGCTGAGCCAGTTTTACAGATTTTCTTCTCTTGTTTGCTTTTCTATTAATATTAAGAATGCTTTTGAGGAATGAGTTTAGTGGATGGGAAAGCAATAAACACTCTTGTAGAAATGTTTATTAATAGTTCATACTTTTAAACATTCCACACTCTTAAAACAGTTTCTTTAAAATTAAAAATGTTTTTATAAATTGTAGTATACAAATACATTTTAAGGATTTTTGGAAAAAAATAAGGTTTAATAAAGATGATAAATTTGGAATTCAAGTTTAGCAAATACTCAGCTATCAGAGCCTGATAATAAATTCATTGAAGTGTTAATTGTATGAGGAATATCATGAGCTCCACATATTCTCTATTTATAATCAGATCACAAATTTAGATAATTTTCCAAATTTTAGCTATCACTTGCTAAAGGATTCAACAGTCTAATATAAATTTATTTACTTCTATGCTCCTGTGAAAAAGAAGAAGAGCAATGAAAGTTTCTAATATCTATCATCAGAGTATCTTAGCCTAGAAAACTAAATGTTATTGAAAATTAAGCTGCTTATATATGTTGTGGTAACATTGACATTCTCCTAAATAATCTATTGTCTATTTACTTATTACTACTTACTTATCAAAGTTACCTTCATATCAAAGAGGAAAATAGAATGTTGTACAATAACATATATTATCACAAACGATAAGCAGCAATAATGGTTTGCTATTCTAGAAAGGTTTTTAACAGCGTGGTCAGCCTAAACTTCATGGTAGTATATTAGTGTGTTAGTTAAGAAACTACTTTTTGAAGGATTTACATATACCTATACATAGAGTGAGTTAAACATTCAGAATGTGGATAATTCACTTGTTGATTCGGTGATTATTTATTTTTACAAACACTCTAAATGATCAAGATTCTGATCTGGGCATTGCAATTACAAAGTTGAAATATGCAAGGTTCCTGCCCAAGTAAAGGTTACATCTCAATAATCTTGGTAAAAAACAATAAAAAATACTACTCACTCAACATAATAAAAAAATTTAATATATTATGATTTATATAATGTTATGTATAAAAATATGTAATTTTGGTACTGTTTAAAAATCAAGGCTTTATGTAAACTTAAAATTGGCCCACTATCAATAGGACACATGCTTTGAGTTTCTTTAGTAGCAGATGTAATACTTTTGTGAAGATTCATCTTATTCTTTTGGACACCTTATTTCCCTATTAGGTAGTGATGCATTTTTACATTTCAGCATTCTAGAAGTGTGTAGTCTGTGACCATTGTACTAGGTGAAATTTAATTAGTTATTTCTTGGATGAACCTTTCACTGTGGATATTGCCAGGATTAAAGTTTGAAGGTAAGAGGGCTTTAGGGGGTGGGGGGAATTGCTGACAAGTAGAGTATCTTCAACGGGTTGTATAAATTGGAGATTCAGTTTTTATAAGAGCTAATGGGAACACTTATTATAACAACCAAATTGTTACAAAAGTTATAAGAAGAGTGTTATTGATATAGCTCAAATATGGTGCAGTTTGCAATTTGCTGGTTGTATTTAGTTAAGTTACCAAGGAAGTTACTATGCTACAGTTTTTAATTAAAAATACTAATTCATTTATTTCTGTACTGTAACAAAGGGATATTTACATAAATGATGGTCATTTGCAGTATATTTCTGTTGAAAAATTATGCCTAAAATTCTTAGTTTAATATGCGTTTGATTTTCCACTCATGATTACTAATCTTTGCATTAAAGTAACAGGATTATTGCTTTTTCATGATGTGAAGGGATAAAGTGGTAGGAGTAAACAACAGATCAGAATATCTTTTCATTTTTTTTAAAGAGGTGAAATGACTCCTTTAACAAATTCCAGCATTTTTAGGCTGTAAAGTACATTATGTAACTTCATTCATCATGTGGACCTCAGACAGATACTTTAATTTTTTTTTTTTTTTGAAAAGATTTTGTAGCACACTTAATCTGCAGATCTTTTCTGGGAGGAGGAAAGAAAAGCATATACTGTTAGATTTGGTGACATAAAGGTCAAAAGATAAACTGTAAGTGATACGTATGTTTATTTTTTTGACAGTGTTAAATTAGCAACCCCTCAGACCTCTCTTGGAGCAGTACAACCTGAGTAATTGAACATGTCGCTGGGGAGTATGCTTGGTTAAGCTGATTTCTATTATGTTGACTTGTCAGGGACCAATAATTAAAGCTGAAGAGCGATGCTCATTAGTGTCTGCAAGATGATTCGAAGAATGAGAAGAAGTCCTTGAGGCACACCTGCAAAAGGCAGGCATTGCATGGAGGTGAGAGCAGATGGACTGGCCTGCTTTTCTGCTGTGTTAGCAAGCCAGCAATAAAGGAGATATACTAAATTAAGTGTTGCAAATGTATTCTCCCCAACTTAGATTATAAAATGCATTTTACTTCTGCCTTTGAAAATAATTTTATTCCAATTTTATTCCATGTAATCATATTTTGCTCAATTATGCTTTTAATGCTATATAAGATGTTTTAAAAACTAGATACAAGTCTATTCAAAAGCACTTTGAAAAACTTTATACTATGAATCATGAATCATTTCATCCATTTTCCTGGAAGCATCATAATAATCAAAATCTTTGCTTCTTTGAACTCTCAATACTCTGCACGTAAAACATGTGAGTTATCCAGCTTTGATGATAAAGACTTTAGTGGCATACATTTGTCACATTTACTTTGCAAAAATGGAATTTTTAAATGTATATTTAACATGCACTAAACCACATACAGTACACAAGCATTGGCTCCTGAGAAGGCCAGAAGAAAAGACTACATCATAAGTATAGAATTTATATTTATCACAACTTGAGCAAAGCTGTTGACTTTTGGAAACAATTCAAACTTTTTAGCACTGGAATGATACGGAAACTCAATCCTAAAGCTCTGAGAAGCATGTTTCTTCTTTTGAAATTTGCCTTAGGTAGGCTCACTTTTTACAAATCTATCATAAAATCATGGGATATACAAATATCCTAATACTTTGGAATATTAAGAAAAATAATTTATTGGATCTTTTTTCTGTAATCTGGTTTTGAAAAAAGTGCTTTATAGTGGTGAAGCAGCCTTTTTACTTCAGTGTTGTGCCTGTTAAATTTATCCTGTGCACTTTGGCTGGAAGGATGCGTGTGCCTTTTATTCAGAGTGAAGGCTGGCGTCTTTACACAGAAGTCCGCCATGTTTGTATCTTCAGGATTCAGTTTGAGATTATCTCTTTGAAGAGGCCCTTCCTGAAACTAAATTTTGTAGAACTTGTGTTACTGATATTCCATGTTAGCATGAAATTGTCCGTGTTTCTGTTTCCTTCAACTGAAGGAAGTCCCTCAACGGAAGGGACTGATTCTCGCTAATGTTTACATGAACAGTGGTTGGAGCTCAATAAAAGTTGGTTAAACTTAACATAGTCAAGGTGCAGAAGAGACTTGCACGGTAGTTATAGATTTCCAAGAATACCAAGGGCTTTAGAAGTCAAATAGAACAACCTCCAACTCAATGCCAAGAATTTCTTACATGATGTTCTTTAACAGATAGGTCCTCTCCTGACTTGGTAGAAGATTTCCAGTACCAGAGAGGTCACTACTTTGCAAAGTAGCTGTTTCTAGATTGATCAACTCCAATTTATAGTAATGACAAATGGCAGTTATAAGAGTTGTACTTTATATGAATTTGCATTAATTGTCATTTAGTCTTCACAATATCCTTAAGATTTAGCCACTAAATATGATTATCTTCATTTTACAGATAAGGACCCTGAACTTCAGAGAGGTTGAGTGACTTACCCAAAGCCCCACAGCTAAGTAGTGGCTGAGCCAGCATGAGAGTCCACCAGTATCTGACTTAAGAGCTGGAATGCTTTGGCATCATAGCTCACAACTGCCCCTCTTTTGTTATTGTTACAGAACTATTTTTAATTACTTTCCTTTAAAAGCCCCACAAATCATTGGTTGCCGTTAGAAATCATTCTTTTTTGAGACAGAGTCTTGCTCAGTTGCCCAAGCTGGAGTACAATAGCGCGATCTTGGCTCACTGCAACCTCCGCCCCCCGTTAAGCAATTCTCCTGTCTCAGCCTCCCAAGTAGCTGGGATTACAGGTGCCCGCCACCACGCCTGGCTAATTTTTTGTATTTTTAGTAGAGATGGAGTTTCGCCATGTTGGTCAGGCTGGTCTCAAACTCCTGACCTCAGGTGATCCACCTGCCTGGGTCTCCCAAAGTGCTGGGATTACAGGCGTGAGCCACCAGGCCCAGCCTAGAAATCATTTTTGTTTTGTTTGTTTTCTTTAATATAGCAAGGAGAGACTCTTGCAACATTTGTTACCTATCCAGGCTTACTAGGACAGCATTGCCCATCCTACTATTGCTGCATAGTAGTGGTATGAAAAGCACTCCCCAAAACAAATAGATTCTTGAGTTTATCCAGTAAAACTCTAATTTATTCTAGTTTAACACTTCCTGTGTCTTAAATCTTAACTCCAAAGGGCTGTTTTGTTTAGTTTTTTTTTTAATAGAGTATTATAGTAGAGAAGCTACTTGACCAAGTTTCTTAAGTCTGTCTGAGTAGCTGCAAACATTTGGGCGAACTACACAACTCCAGGAATATAGCCCTTTCAGCTGTCAAAAGCGGGCAGGGGAATCCCTTTTCTACTAATCGTCCATCTTTGATATTGGAGTACAATGGACTATATATGAGAACATTCTTACCAATTGATGTATTAAAACTTATAACTTTTGCTTAGAAGAATTTATGGTATTGATGTTATCATCTTATACAATATGATGTTTTCCTAGTACCTGTCATATTGGAAACATAATTGATATTGACTCTTGTTACAATTATATAATGCTGAATACATGTTCATTTGCATGAAAGAGATTGACAGTGATTGAATTTAGCAGGATCTGTCATAAACCTTGAGCGTTCTTTTCTTAAAGGTTCCTGATAGCGGGCAGTTAGGGAGAGATGTTTAGACATTTCAGTTTTTAAATGAATTTATTGATATACAGTAGGAACAGTTCGGCTTTCACATTAATTCATACATTTCAAAGATTTTTCTTTGTGATAGAATGATGTAAAGCTATTATATATTCTGCCCAGAATGTCTCTCATCTGTTTCTTTAAAAAACGTTAAAGCACCATTGAACCAATTTTTACGGTACTATTAATCAGTGTAATCAGTATTAATACACTACTTTACCAGCTCAGTGCCACTTGTCAGTAATATGACAGGGTGAATTTTACATCTTCTTCACAAAGGCTTTCATCTATTAGGGGGAGAAAAAGGAGATCAGGATTTTAATTGTTAGCAATCAGAAGCCTATGTGATTAAGACAGGCATTCTGAATAAGACACAGCACAGATTATACTGAGAATATTTTTCATCCTTTACTAATTCTTTTATGAATTTGAATGTAGTCTTATTTACCTGAAACTTTAATTATAGACTCAAAGGAGAGTAATATGCTTATTAGAAATATAAGAATTTAATGTTAGAGTTAAAGGTTTTAATGTGGTTCTGGCTGGCTTCTTTCTCTCTTTACATCTTGGCTTGCAGGGTTCTCAAATCCTCAGGTTTCCTCCAAATGAATGTTGTTGGCCAGGCGCGGTGGCTCATGCCTGTAATTTCAGCACTTTGGGAGGCTGAGGTGGGCGGAATCAGGAGTTCGCGATCAGCAGGGCATGGTGGCAGGTGGGGCGCCTGTAATCCCAGCTACTCAGGAGGCTGAGGCAGGAGAATCGCTTGAACCTGGGAGGCAGAGGTTGTGGTGAGCTGGGATCGTGCCACTGCACTCCAGCCTGGGCAACAGAGTAAGACTCTGTCTCAAAAACAAACAAACAAAACCCAAAAAACAAAAACAAAAAAATGAATGTTGTTGATTCGGTTTCTGAAATGCCCACCATTAAAACTTGATTTCTTTAGGTTTAGGATTATTAATATATATATATTTTTTGAATCTTGCTGTGTCACCCAGGCTGGAATACACTGGTGCAATCATGGCTCACTGC
Organism: Pongo abelii; assembly: GCF_028885655.2. Lineage (NCBI taxonomy): Eukaryota > Metazoa > Chordata > Mammalia > Primates > Hominidae > Pongo > Pongo abelii. The sequence goes on along the minus strand of NC_071992.2, from coordinate 131,722,969 downwards.
AGCCTCAACCTCCTGAGTTTCAGTGATCCTCCTGCCTTAGCCTCCTGAGTAGCTGGGCCTAGAGGCATGCGCCAACCACACCAGACTAATTTTTCTTTAATTTTTTTTTTGTGTAGAGATGGTGTTTCACTATGTTGCTCAGGCTGGTCTTGAACTCCTGACCCCAAGCAATTCTCCTGCTTCAGCTCTCAAAGTGCTGGGATTACTGATGTGAGCCACTGTGCCTGGCCAGTTTAGGATTATTATGTGTAGAAGTTTTCTCTTAAAATAGAAGTGATCCTTAGAGTAGCCACAAGTTAATTTATTTCTAGTGTTTACAACCCAGCACAGTTTAGTTCTCAGGTAATTAATTCACTGTTCAAAGTAGAGAACAGGACACAAAAGGAAAACTGAAATAAGCGCAGCATAGAAGGAGTGATGGAGAGATGGCTAAGATAAAGGCCGCTACTCTTCGGGAGTGAAAGGAATGAAGCCTTTCCCGGGATGAGGGTAGCTCAAGGGACTAGGGACTGTGGCAAGATGATGAAGAGTCTCTCTAGAGGGAGGCAGGTTGGGAGAAAACACAGAAGCCTAAGAAAGAAGTTCTGATTGCCCTGAAGCTAATTATGGTGACTGCCTTCTATTTGAAACACTAATCTGTGTGTGATGCGTTTAATGACCAGAGAATCAAATAACTTGCTTAAAATCCTAGCTCTAGAGGGAGGTATTCACACTCAGGTCACTACCATACAGCCACAAGCTTAAACCCCATGCTTCATTGGCCCAGCTAAAGCTAAAGACTCATCGGATTATTTCAGCTTAGCACAGAGTTAAAAAGACGGAGAGGCAGAGGGAGAGAGGGCTATAGAAGGGAAGAGAGAGAGGGAGAAAGGGAAGGGGAGGGTGAGAGGTAGAGAGAGACACAGAGAGAAAGAATTGAGTCATTCTTTGTTCCCTTTCCCGATTTAAAAAAACAAGTGATGCTTAGAAAGTCAGTTTAACAAAGTATGGGTAATAAAAGCATCTTTTAATCATTTGCTATTTGATATGGCATTTTTATGATTTTATCAGGCATGAATTATACCATTTGATATATTTCTTAATATAATTAAAAAGTAAAATTAAGTAAACATCCCGTAATTTGGATGCTAGATTAAAAACTTAATTTCTAGGAAATTACAAAGTCTGTGATGAGCTTCAAATGTAGTTGACAACTACACTGGCAGTTTTATTATTTAAACATTTGAACTGGACTTTGTGGGAAAAGTTAACGTAGGATTGGGACGTTTTTCTTTGAATTATTTAATAACTGCCTCTTGTCCGTACTTGTGACATCTGCACTTCTGTTTTACCAACCTGGATCTCGAAGGAACCTCTGCTCTGTGTTAAAAAGTAAGCAAATTTTAACGAAAGTTGCTTATTCAGCTCACAGTAATGAAGAGTTATGTAAACTGTTTTGCCCAAGTTTACAGATGTCTGCTTATATTAGGTACTTATAATAGTATTTTGAAAAGATTTTTAAAAAGTAATTTATGGAAATGTTACATTAGTTAAACACTAAAACCTCCATGGTTCTGTGTGTGTGTGTGTCACATTTTTACATGCCAGAGAGTTACATTTATATTTTTTCCTACTTTATCCATTGGATGTATATTATTTCTTGAAACACTAAGGATAAGAACATGCCAAATTCAGAGTTACTTACAAAAGCAAATATTATTATGCTATCACAGTTATATCTTTGAAATTAAAAACAAATAGTATCCCAGGTATCACTTAAGTGTATTAGAATATAGATTTGATTGTTAGAGAAAGTCACCCATTAGTACGATGTTTTTATATTTTTTGTTTATTTAGCATTTTTTAGCTAGCACTGGGAATCTTGTTAAAACATTATTGCAAATGCTTTTTAAATATATATGTATATAGTGTATACATATGTGTGTGTATTTAAGCACAAGAATTTAATTTTTATATATTATATAAATATATATATTATATTCATTTCAATTTGTTGCATGTTATTTATTTTGAAAATTGCTTACTGCCCACCATTGACATTTTCTAAATATGTTCTTACATATAAATAATGCTAGCTTAGGTTCACAATGCGGACAATTTGAAAAGATATTCTTTTTCTTTAGGTGAGGGATGATAATAATTAAAGACACTATAATTCCATTGTTATATACTTTTTTGAGATCATAAACTGCTTTAGGTTATCTGCAAGTTTTATTGTACTCTGTGATATCTTAGATAAAAGAATTAAAATTGGTGAAATAAGTTGCAAGGTGTGCATTTCACTCAGATAACTTTCTATTCCTTTTCACTTCTTTGAATCTGTTCTTGAAATAAAACAATGAAGCCATTTGTCCTAAAAATAATGTTGAAAAATTGATTCATCAAGTATAACTAAAAGATAGTATGAATTTGACTGATGAGATCATTAGTTGTATTGGAATTTTTCGTAAATCTGAATTGGATCTTTATCTAAAATATGAATGAAGAAATGGTCTGCCTAATTTTAATATTTTTTTAAGTACAGTAAATAGTATAGGTCTATTTATTTGTTTTTAGTTTGGCCTTAATTTCAGATGGTTTCAAGGGTAGACTAATCGACAGCATTGAATGTCTTGTGCTATTTTAATGACTTTCTGCTCTTTAAGTTGATTAAGTTGTAGCAACAAACAATGTCCAAGGCTCTTAGGCATACTGAAGAAGGGATATGAATTATCTAGATAGGAATTAGAGAGAATAGTTAAGAAAACAGAGTTAACTATTAAACTTGAAGTCTTCCACCATCCAGTGAAAAATGTTACTGAATAGAGGAAGGAAAAGTATAATTTGTGCAGTTTAATTAGATAGGTTACCACACTGACACCAGTGGAAGAAATTCCAATGTGAATTCACAGACAGCAGCACCTTATGTTTCTTTATTTCAGCATACTCGGTCATCAGTGTATTCTTTCTTCCTGTGCTTGACTGCATTTGATAGTAGTTTCTGAGTGTGAAAGCTTGGTCAAGAAGGATCCTTTCTAACGCTGAGCATGCATCCACTTTGGAAACTACCTAGCAAAGCTGCAAATGATAATTTTGATAAAGAGGATTTTGTTTGGAAGATACTAAAAATACAGTTAAAAATGAGCAAATAACATTCTCTGACTTACTCGAAGGAGCAGTTTCTATGTAATTTTAGATACCTGCATTTTTAAATGATTGTATTTATTAGTATGAATTTTAGAAAATTATTAAAAGATGGGAACCAAAAAAGTTATATCTTGTTGTTTTTCTTGTCCTTTCCCTCCACCCTCTTCTCCTCCTTCTCCTGGAGTTAAGTTCAATTACTTGTAAAGTCTGAGGTTCATCAACTACAGAATTTCACGAAAGCAAAAACTGGGAATTCTACAGAAGTTACACTGGAGGATGATTTAATAAATTAATGAAAGGGTGTTAACGAATGCAAATGTTACAGCATTGGTGGACCTAAGTGCCTCCATATCAGGCAAAAATGGTTGTGTTTGAATTCTTGTTGATGGAAATAACATTAAGTTATTATAAATATTGTACATGAAATGGGTTTTCTTAGGCTGCTGGATGTCTAATAATTTTAGTGAGTGAATCAATAAAATACAGCTTTTTAATTAGTAATTTTAGGTGTAGTTGGAAGAATTGTTTAGCACACTGTGGTGTTAGGTATAGCCCTAGCAACATCCTCAGCAGATGCCAGGGAGGTACAGGACTTAGATTTCAGTGGCTTCCTGGCCCTTCCACCTGCCTCCAATCCAGCATTTTATAAGTCACATTCATGACATTCCTCAGGGTCAGGAAGTAAAATATTTTTATACATTAACTTATTAAATCCTCATAGTAATGCTATGAGATAGATACTATAACTCCCTTTTCCCTGATAAGGCAAATGAGTACTGAAGAAGGCAAGTGGCTGGCTGGGAGTTAAATTAGGCTACTTAATGATGGGCTGCAATTTGAGATTTCATACTAGATGCTTCTTCTTAGCCACTCGTTTCTTCTGCTTCCTTCCCATTGTTGTGTTCCCAAAAATGCCACTTCACAGGTTCGAAATTATTCTCTTTTTAGCCTGAAATGTTCTTTACATTTCTTGATAGGAGGATTTTATTTTATGTTTAAATACATTTTCTTGTTCACTTTTGTCTTGATGAATTACAAGTAACAGTTTTTAAAATCCATGTCTTAATGTTTAGGATATTTGCATTTTTATGTTTTATTATTAAGGGAACTGTCAGTATTATGTCAAACAGACACGAGCGTCGAACGTGTTGTAGAGCAATTTCAGAGAAATCACTTCTTAAATTATTTTTATCAGGACAAATCAAAGAATTGTATAAGATAAGTAATCGATCTATAAACTGGTGAAGGGGCCATTTTAAAATCCAGGCTAATTTAAGTTAGATTCTTACTTGACTTACAGTATTGTGTTGGCTTTGGTTCATTTTTTTCACCTTCTCATGGTACTTAAAAAGAAGAAAGATTCTTGGCTTAAACAAATTACTAAAGTTAATCTTGTATGAAGAAAAACTAAGGACATCATTTTTCAATTTGCTAAAAGAGTTAGCCTCAATTTTTAAAACTTTTTATCTTGGTATATAGATACATATTTTTTAAATGCTCACTTGCATATCTTAGAACCAAAGGCCTAATAATCTACAAAAAATAAACACTTGGTTCTTTCAGAAGAAAAATCACAGATGGCTAAAAAAATTTAAAAAAAATTATTGGATCTTTTGAAAGCTAATTGGCAATTTTTATGTCATTACTAATCTTGAAAGAGACAATAGATAAAACTCCATATTAGAGGTGGATGTATAATACATAACCCAATAGCAATAGCAACAGAGCTGACATAGCCACAATTTAGTTTAATCCTTGTCACCTCTATGTGGTACACTGAGGTCCTGGAAGCTGTGTCTTTTCCATAAGACCATGCCTGCTTCCCTATAACAGTGATAGTGAGGATAACAACAGCGAGCCCACTTACTTATTTTCCCTTTGTGTTTCAAGTGGTGTTGAAAATATTCTCAGTCTTTTTTTTTCCCCTCTGTCCTTTGGGCCTCCACATCCCTTAGGACACCAACCTGCTTCAAAACTGCCATAATGACTTGCTGAAATCGTTTATGTCAAGGTTAAGGAGAGTATAGATTCTCTGCTTGTTGCAAGCATAAAAGAGAAAGTGTGAGTCTTCTCCCTATATTTGTTCAATAAATTGAAAGGAGAAAGCTCGAGCTTGTGCTTTTCCCTCATGGAACTATGATTATTTCGGAGTAGGTCATACTGTGGGACTTAAAACTCTGTAATTATAGCATTGGGCAGTTCTCTCATAATAATAATAGTTAGCATTTATATAACCCGTTTCATCTTCAAAGCATTTCACAGGCACTAATTAATCCTCATAACATGTCTGTGAGGTGAGTATCATCATCCCCATTTTATAGATGTGGAAATTGATTCAAGTAAGTTAAGAGTCTTGCCATGGGCCATAGGGGGAAGTCAGACTCTAAAAGCAGGGTGCAAACTTGGGAGTGGCCGGCGCCTAAATCCTTTTCCACAGCCCTAAATTAGACCTCCTCCCTTTTTCTCCCCATCTCCCCATCTTTATTCCTTTTTTTTTTTCTAAGTTCTGGAGAGGACTCTGGCGTTTTTCCTTTCAGTCTTCCTTTTAGAGAGCAGTTTTTTTAACACTGCCCCCAGAAATAAATAAATCATCTTAGTATAATAGCTTTAAAGACCTAATATGTCTAATCAGGATATAAATATTTCGGAAAGTCAGGAAATGAATTAGGTTTGGGTGCAAGAAAGGATTCCAAATTACATTTTGCCTAATAAATATTGCATCCGTAAACAGTAAAAGTAATGATAGTGATTAGTTAACAGTACCAAATAAAACGTGCATTTAAAATGAACCTGACCGGGCATTTTTGTGTCATGCTGACTGATGTGTACACAGTCCATTCTTTGAAAAATCAAGGCGCTCATTTGAATTGTAAATTGCCAACACTGCAAATAGTAAATTGCAGTAGTCTTATTGTGCTGTGATGTGACAAATTACAAATGGAATATTGGCTAGGCTTCCATATCTTGCATTTCTCTTCCACTTGCTGCTACTATCACCATTAATCTCTTTTGCAGAAGCTCTATGGCAAATTGTTCTGGACATGGAAAGGACATTAAGTTGCATTGTTGACTATTGCAGGGCTCTGTGTGGCTTCTCTGACCTCTGACTTCTCTTATTGGTGTAATTCAGTACAGTGATACTCATTTTGGGTCCTGCTGTGTGTGGAGATAATGGTTCTGGCACAGTTTATGTCTGACATTTCACTTAAATATTTTATTACGGTCAAGAATTTTGGCTGAAATGTGTCAAGTATATCTTAAAGTGGAATGTGGTCATTTAAAATATATCCATATCAGAATCATAAACTATATTAAGGATGAGTAGCTTCTTAGTTTGGCCTTTCATTTTACAAATTAGGAATCTGAGATTGAATGCTGTTAATAAAGATTAGTTTTTGGATATAAGGCAGGCTATGTAACTGTCAGAGCTGAAAAACAAATGATTTCAAGTGGAATGCTTGACCTCTGAACCTAATTTTTAATTATTGAGTTTTCATTTTAAAACACAATTAAATTATGGATATAATTTTGGAAGTGTGTCTACAAAGAGAGGTTACTTTTTAAGGTGAAAGTGTTCTATTGCCTTGGCATAACCAGTGAAAATTGGTTACAGTAGAATAAAGAATAGCTATAGTTTCCTTTTCTTTATCGTTCGTGGTGAAAGCATTAATGTGTATTGAGTGGAGGGTAGAGTTGAAAATTTTGCACTGTGGTGAAAAAGAAAGATGGATATCAAAGAAGTATAGTAAGAAACCCTCCTAAGCCATCCCTATGTAACCAGTTCTCTCTGGACCTTCTTGGTAAAATGCACCATCTGATGTCCACAGCATGCTGAGTGCCTTCAGATAGTAGGCTTTGTTCTCTAATGTAACCTACATTCGCTTCTCCTACTATTAGTTGACCTGTACGTTCACCAAGAGTTGTTGGAGATTGTTCCAAACCTGTTGTGGCATGTGAACTTATTAATATACTTATGTAAATAAATTAAGTATTATATAAGTGTATAAAATCTGAGAATGAAAAGAAAGTTCTTCAATGACACAAAAATGAATGCTTCAGAAAGAAAGATTTAATGGAAATGTATCACTTGAGGTGTCAGATTAAGTGTGGGTGAGATAATTGTAGCAGATTGGGGAAAAGATCATAAGCATTTGAAAATTTTATTTTATTTTTAATTTTCATGGGTATATATTAGATATATATTTATGGGGTACATAAGTTGTTTCGATACAGGCATGCAATGAAGAACTTTTAGAGGATCTATTATGTGCACAGGTTTATGTAAAAAAGACAACTGGTATGTAATTCACAGTTTAGCCAAAATATGTATTTTTTGTGTTTTGACATATAATTCCTGATTAAATAAAATAATTAATTTAAATAATATAATTAGTGATTTAAATGGTGATTATATGTATTTTTTTATGATTCCCCACTTTAACTGACTTTTTCAGTTAACTGACTACTGATCAGTCAACTGATAAGATGAATTCTGCAGTAATGGAAGATCAAGAAATGCTATTCTCAAGATCTTTTTATTCACTTCTTCAAGAATCCTTTTTATTTTTCTGAGAATGGAAAGTTCTAACTAAATTCTTTGTTGCTGGACTCATTTCATTTTATTGTGGTTTATTTATAGGAGGCACACAGAACCAACCACCAGTCATCCATCGCTTGTTTTGAGTTTATTTTCTGTTACAATATTGCTGATCTTTAATATATTCCTTAATATTTACCAAAGTCTTACTACATTTTCTTGTTAATTATACTTTCCCACTAGCTTTCTGATTTCACTATAACATTTGTGAATTCTCAAATATCGTTGTTAAATGTGTCCATTGTGCTGTTTTTCTATTTTGTACTAAAGCATGTTAAGCTTTCTTCCATGATGGAATTTATAACCCAAGAGAAATAAAATCAGATTATGAATTCTAAATTCTAAGGAATGAGTAAAGAATGTGGAATAGAAGAGACATTGCGATCAAGAGGTGGTGTGTGAAGTTTGAAAGTTCTGTTGCCAAACCATATGCAACTCTCATTCAAGAGAAAAACAATCTGCAAAGACTTTGAAGAATGAGAGAAACATGATTCTTAGGAGCAGGCTTTCAGATTCTCGATGATGGATCATGTAGACAGCCGATATTATCCAGCAAAATCAGGATAATTCCTGAGTCAGAGGCTGCATTCCAGCCTCTATGTCCCAGGCTGGAGCAGCGGCAGGATCTCAGCTCATTGCAACCTCTGCCTTCTGGGCTCAAGCAATCCTACTATCTCAGCCTCCCGAGCAGCTGAGACTACAGGTGTGTGCCACCGTGCCTGGGTAATTTTGGGGGATTATTTATTTTTATTTTATTTTTTCTAGAGATGGGATTTTGCCATGTTGTCCAGGCTGGTCTCAAACCCATGGGCTCAAGCAGTCTGCCCTTCTCAGCCTCCCAGTGTTGGAATTACAGGCATGAGCCACCATGCCTGGCCAAATTTCATTATCTCAATTGACCCATCTTCAGGTTTGCTGATTCTTGCATCTACCAACTCAGATTCACAACAAAATTGCTTTACTTTTCAACTACCTAATTTTCATTTCGTTCTTTTTGAATAATAAATAATAAAATCAAGAACTGGGTAGAGGATGGGACTAGACATAAAATATTTAGAAATGGTGCAAAAATTAGATAGCTGAGGCTAACTAGATTGAGTTAGAGTCCAGAAATTTTTTTAAAAACATTGGAAATTAAAATGAAATTTATCCTGAACCGCTAACCTTTCTTTGAAACCCTTGTTTCTACCTATACCAGTGAACCTATCATGCTGTGTTACAGTCATCTCTTTGCTGATAGGTCTCCTGCACTAGCCTAGGGAAGGGTTCTTTGTTTCTTATTCCTCATATTTCTAGGATCTGAGCCATTATAGGCCCTCAGTACATTAGCTGAATGCAGTAACAAATCAGGAAGTAGAGAGTTGTTTTTACAGCCTGTTAGGTTGACTCAGGTTTAACATGATGTGACATTTTTAAGTATCTTGGACTTACTGCATGTGCATCTGTAGTTTCTTTTCCCTGTGGTTTTCTTTGATGTAGATACGCAAGGTAAGAGAATAATTTACTTTTTTGATACTATGTTGGCGAGGTTGTTTTAAAAAGTACGACTTTAGGTTTAGAAGAACTGAGTCCAAACTGTAAATCTATAACCTCTTCCTGGCTCAGTAGCCATTAACAAGTTATTTACATTTTCTGAATCTCAGATTAATTGTCAGTGAAACAGGAGTTGTCTTCTTGTCTCTCAGTATTTTTTAATATTACAATAGAAAATACTACATTAGAATATCAGAAAACATATGGTATCTAGCACAGAGTATGTTCTCAGTAATTTTTTATTCTAAATATTGGTCACAGAAAAATGAATGCATCTCAGAAGGTACATTTGGAAGCTCATTTTTTTTTTTTTTTATTTTCTGAAATTGAGAATTTGACCCTCATTCTCCACTCTCAGAAATTACTCATAGTCATTTGGGTAGTTGGATTGTCTTTCCATGGCTTTCATATATAAGGCAAAAAATGTCCGAAAATAATGAGAAGCACCAAATGGTGCTAGTAATGCAATTCATGAACATTTTCCAAATTTGCTAGCAAGATAGTCGGTAAAATGTGCCATTTTCACTTCTTGTTCATAGAGCAAACAAAATAATACTTAACTATGTAATAATATACAGTATTAAATCCCCCTGGGGAAAGAGTTGGTTTTAAATACTTTGAAAAGAAACTTTCAAGTTAGTGATTTACACAGTTAATTATAAACAACAAGACTTGTAATTAACTGTTGCCATTTTGGGTTGAATTGGTTTCACCCATCACTAATCCGTCTATCCTTGTCTTTGGCTGTTGAGAGATTACAGGAAAATGCACACGATGAAAAGTTTAACTTGTCAAGTATAAATTTAGATGCGAAGTCCGGAATATCAAACACCACAAGTGATAATTATCACCACCTGGAAATAATTTGTACCACTGAGTTAAGTAAAGAATTCTCTCTTACTGCTGATGGGGAGATTTTAACCTCATGATCACTGAAGCACTCCCTGCAGTTTACAGTGATGTATCTTGTGGTTCATTCCCAGTAGTCAACATAGTACCAAGCAATTAGTAGAACACTAGAGGATAAGTGTTAGCTCTGTACAATGTGACTAAGATTAAACCGGGAGCAAATTAGAGCAAAGATAATTGTCCAGTTTTTAAGTTGCTCGAAGTCCAACTCAGTTACCTATTACATTGAGGTTTCTGCAAAGCCTGGATTTTTTGTTTTTGAAAAATAGTAAATATAATTTTTAAACCATTGAATTTCCTGGATTATATTTTAGCATCTTAACATATGTATTTTCTCCTAAGTTAAAAATTTATTTTTGAGTCTTAGGACATGTCTTTTTTTAATAGGAGACTAATTTGGGGCCCCCAAAATATTATCAGAAGACAAGTTATTATAATACATAAACATGGTATTTAAATAAATTTTGCATAGGCGTCGACTTATGGGTTTTGTGGCAGAAGTTGTTTGGATTCTCTGATGGCTTGTTATATGTGATCTTCTTAGCTTTATTAAGTTTCTGTGGTTGTTAATGAGATTTCTTTATAGTCCTCTGTAGGTAAGAGTTGATTTTGAAATTTTGGCTGCTTGTGTTTAAGATTTGATTCTCATTCTCAAACATTTACATGTATAATTTTGAGAACACATTTTATTTAACACAATATAGCAAACAGAATGAATCATAACTATGAAAGTTTTCCAGAAGCATTTCTTAGATAAATTATTTTATAGAAAGAAAAACAAAACAACATGTAAGATTTAGAGTGGAAGAATATACTTGTAGTTAACTTCCTTGTTGATTTAAAAAATATATTTGGATTTATTTTGGCAGGATGGGGGAATCATCTAATAAAAAATTTAAAACAAACTTCATTTTTTCTAACCAGAGTGAAGAGACAGGGAGAGAATCAAATATGTGTGAGCTCCCTCTGTTGCTCTGTAACAGCATTTTATTCATGATTTGTGATGTGATAAGGAAATTTTTGCTAATGTGTCAAAACAAATTCAATTTTCCCTTAAGGCAATTTATAACTTTATTTAAATGGAATATAAAGGAAGAACCCCCATATGTAAAATTCTGACCTTCAAATTTATGTTAATATTTTTAAATTATTAAAACATTAAAAATGCATCTATTTCTCACCACTAAGAGGAAAAAAAAAAAAAAACTTCAGCTATATTTAGTAAGTACTCACTGAAGTCCCAAACATTAGGATAAAATGCAGGGCCTAATTGAGTAAAGTATCCACTGGGATGATGATAGTGAACAGGCTGGCAAATTTGCCAACTGGATTTATGGTAACTTTTATATTAATTAAATAAGAGTAAAATGTGAACTCACAAAAGTAGTAATGGCAAAAATGAGGAGTTGTTTTAAAAGTATGTAAATGGCATTTTACAATGCTGTGAAATACAATTTTTTTTTTTTTTTTTTTTTTTTGAGACGGAGTCTCCCTCTGTCGCCCAGACTGCAGTGCAGTGGCGCTATCTCCGCTCACTGCAAGCTCCGCCTCCCGGGTTCACTCCATTCTCCTCCCTCAGGCTCCTGAGTAGCTGGGCCTACAGGCGCCCACCACCACGCCCGGCTAATTTTTTTTGTATTTTTAGTAGAGACGGGGTTTCACCGTGTTAGCCAGGATGGTCTTGATCTCCTGACCTCGTGATCCGCCCGCCTCGGCCTCCCAAAGTGCTGGGATTACAGGGGTAAGCCACCACACCCAGCTTGTGAAATATTATTTTTATGGTAACCTAGAATTTTAAAACTATTTCTTACAAGTTTAGGATTAAATGAATTACATTATGTAAAAATACATCTTTGTCTGTATTACGTACCTGTATACAGTTGAATAATTTTGGTAACACATACCTTAGTGCTTTACATTGATTGGCTCATTAATTTTATATTTTGAGTAATAATCATCTAATTTTATTATTGTACAATTCAGTCTTAACAAATTATGTTATGATGTGAAAATGGTAGCGCTCTTGAGTGTATTTATTTTTGTAGTAGTGGGCAGTGTGATTATCACACATAAAATGAAATATGAGACTTTTGAGCCTGAAATATTATTCATATTATAATGCTCTGCAGTTTTATTAATAACAATGAGAGATGAAACACTAACTTTAACTGGTATACAAAGTAGGTGAATCAAAAGGCTTGACTCTCATATATATATACACATATATACACACATATATACACATATATATACATACACATATATACACATATATACATACACATACACACATACATACATACACATATATACATATATACATACACATATATACATACACATATACATACACATATATACACATATATGTATATATGTGTATATATATGAAAAAACTTAGCATATATATATAATTTTTTTGTATTTTTAGTAGAGATGGGGTTTCACTGTGTTAGCCAGGATGGTCTTGATCTCCTGACCTCGTGATCTGCCCGCCTCGGCCTCCCAAAGTGCTGGGATTACAGGGGTGAGCCACCGCACCCAGCCTGTGAAATACAATTTTTTATGTATATATATATATGTTATATATATGCTATATATATATGCTATATATATATGCTATATATATATGCTATATATATATGCTATATATATGCTATATATATGCTATATATATACCTGCTATATAGATGCTATATATATACCTGCTATATAGATGCTATATATATACCTGCTATATAGATGCTATATATATGCTGTATATATATGCTGTATATATATGCTATATATATGCTGTATATATGTGCTATATATATGCTATATATATGCTGTATATATATGCTATATATATGCTGTATATATGCTGTATATATATGCTGTATATATGCTGTATATATATGCTGTATATATATGCTATATATATGCTGTATATATATGCTGTATATATATGCTATATATATGCTGTATATATATGCTGTATATATATGCTGTATATATATGCTATATAGATGCTGTATATATATGCTATATATATATGCTATATAGATGCTGTATATATATATATATATGCGCTAAGTTTTTTACTTTAGATATCTTTTTAAAAGAACTTTTTCTTCACCTTCTCAAACCTAAAGCATTCATTTTATAGAAGGCAGTAGAGGAAGTTCCTAGTGTATTTGTAACTTTAAAACTAGTATTTATATTTTACCCAAATAATTAGTAAACTGGTAGTTGAAAAGGAAAGGATTATGTAATGTAGTTTCTTTCTCCACATTCTGTTGCTGCTTGAATCTCATTCCAAAACAGTTTAGCATCATATATTATTGCCACTCTCTGAATATCACTGTTGTTGATATGCTTAACTTACCTTGATCTTCAAAAAGGAAAAAAAGCAAGAAAGAGAATGAGTTTTGGGGAGTTGTCTCTTTTGTCTTTATATGACACAAAGCATGTGTGAAACATGTTTTCTTTTTCAGCAGTCCTTTGCCATGTGTTATGACTGAATGTTGCTCCCCAAATACCATCACACTGGGGGTTAGAGCTTCAACCTCCAGTATGATGGTATTGAGGTTAGAGCTTCAACCTCCAGTGTGATGGTATTGCGGTTAGAGCTTCAATCTCCAGTGTGATGGTATTGCGGTTAGATCTTCAATCCCCAGTGGGATGGTATCGGGGTTAGATCTTCAATCCCCAGTGTGATGGTATCAGGGTTAGAGCTTCGGCCTCCAGTGCGATGGTATCAGGGTTAGATCTTCAATCCCCAGTGTGATGATATCAGGGTTAGAGCTTCAGCCTCCAGTGTGATGGTATGGGGGTTAGATCTTCAATCCCCAGTGGTGGTGGTTAGAGCTTCAATCTCCAGTGTGATGGTATTGGGGTTAGAGCTTCAATCTCCAGTGTGATGGTGTTTTGGGATGGGGCTTTTAGGACATAATTAGGGTTTAAGGTCATAAGGGTCCTGGTCTGATGGGGATTAGTGGGCTTATATGAAGAGACTCCCCCACACACAAAGTAGAGGTTGTGTTAGCCTATGGGGAGAAGGTGGCCATCTGCAAGCCAGGAAGAGCCCTCACTAGAAACCAAACCCTGCAAAACCTTAATCCTGGACTCCCAGCCTTCAGAACTGTGAGAAAATTTATTTCTGTTGTTTAAGCCACCCAGTCTATGGTATTTTGTTCTGGCAGCCCAAGCAGACTAAGACACCATGTTCAGACAGAATTTGAAAATTACTTTTAAGTTTGCACCAGAATGTAACTACATTTGATATTTAAGAGGCAAAAGCAGGTGTAGAGTTTGTAGGAAACCTTTATGTTATTTCATCCCTGTAATCATGGTACCCTCTTGAGAGTTTGCATGTTTAAAATATTTAAATTTAACTCACTCATGATTTTTTTCAAAAAAAAAAAACAAAACAGATTACATGTGGGAAGCAGGCCCCTTAATGTTTGGTCTTGTTCAGAATCAGAAAGTTCATATAGGTACTCCCTATGTGGCATTGTATACAGGATTTACCGTAATTGACAACATTAGAAATATTGGAACTAGTTTTCCTACTGACCTTGATTCACCCGAGGGTGGTGGGAGAGTATTTGGGAGGTATTCTCAAACAGTGTGGTGAACAACCTAGTGGATAACCTCACAGTTAAGACTGAATCCTCTGTTTTTGAGCCATTAAAAGTTTGCTCGAGCTAGAATTTACTCTCTCATATTCCAGCATTCAGTGTTGCTCCAGTATGAAATTTTAGATCCTATAGAAGTTAAAGTGCAGAACACCTGGGACTCATATCCTGTCATTCACTAATTTATCTTCTGTTTCACTCCTTTGGTTTAGACCGTGTTCTCTTTTCTAAACTCTCACAATAGCTGCTGAACTTCTCTTCTTTCCTGTGGGTTGTTGTCTCTAATCTATCCTCTACTCTGCCAACAGAGTAACCTTTATGAAATCTGATAATGTTCCTCTTTGGCTCTTGAATAAAACCCTTCTCTGCCTTCTTATCATCCTCGTGGCACCCAAAGCCCTTCGTCTATTCAGTACTCTTCTGATGCAGCCTCATCTCCTGATACTCCTCTCTTATGGTTTGCAGACCAGTCAGATTTATTCCCTTACTACTCAAAGATTTTGAGGACTTTTTGTGTCCAGGACTACCAAGATAATTAATGCACAGTGCCTGTGTTATGAATGGTCTCAATATAAATTATATTCATGCTTCAGAACTCAGCTCAACCCTTCAAGTCCAAAGGGAAGTCTTCTCTCATTGGGCGTACTATTGGGCAGTAGCTCTGTCCTGTATATTTTACTGATCTTTCTAAAATGGCACCATATTATAATTAGTTGTTTGCAGCTTTATCTCTCTTCTAGACGCTGAGCTTCCAAGATGGGGACTATGTCCTATCCACATATTCCAGACACCAAGCTTAGTGCCTGATTGAAGTAATCCCTCAGTCAATATTTGTAGATTTTAATTTACTGCAATATGCCTGAAAAGTCTTTGGGTTATAGATTCTTCATCTATTCTCTGACTTACAGTTTTCATCAGTCAAATATTTGCTATACTATTTACCATGCCATTTACCGTGTATGGTTAAAAAAAATGCACTCTGATTTAATTCCATTTCTTGCTTGGATTAGATAGACTTATTTCAGAAGTATTGGACCAATTATAGATATTTTGAAATCATGGTGCAAATATGTATCTTCCAAGGTCTGATTATCTAATCTGTATATCGTTTTGTATGTTTGGTGACTCTCCCAATATCTCTAAGAATATCTCAACATTGTGAGTGTCAGTAGCCCTTCGACTCCTTTTTCTTCAGATATTCAAAGCATGCAGTCCCTCAGATTTCGTCATTCCTCACGACAACAGCCCCATATGACCAGCAACTCAGAAACCCTGATCTGTGACCACATCCTCCCATTCTTTCTTGTACCTTCTCCATTTCCTCAGCCTTTATGAAACAAGCGCCTGCCTCCATCAGATGTCTTCATGCTCTGGATTCCGTTATGCCTCCACTTGTGCTTAGCGATGCTTTTACTGGTCTTTATTTGACTGCCCATGTTATTCCTCCCAAACAAGGCTCTTCACTTTTTTTTTTTTTAACCCTTCTCGGCTATGTATTCTAAACTCTTACTCTTTGTAAGTAATATTTTATTTTACCACAAAGGCATCCTCAGCTTCCTGCCATTGCTAACAGGGAAAGGGTACTCCACCTTCTTTCCTAACCTGTCTACGTTAATCCCTTTCATCCGTCCTTCTGACTCCCACACTAGCCTTTGATTTCAGTCTTCCTTTCTACCAATCTATTTATTTCTGCACAAAAATATATTAAATTATCCCCTATCTTCCTAACATTTTCCTCTGAAGCTTTTTCCCCTCCTTCAGCTTGTGGCCTAGAGCTGAAAGTTTCCTGCCAGGTTAGGGTCATAATTAATGGATTCAACAGTAATCAACAAGTTTCTTGAATTTACTAGTCTGTCTAGTGACCCGATTTGCAAACATTTTTGATTACAAGAATACTTTGACTATTTAATTTAATAGAAAGTTCAGAACTAGCCAGTTTAATATTGTCAGAATGCGTTTCCCAATTACTTCAGTCTGCCTGATCTTTCCTTCTCAAAATTTCTCAGGCACCTATATCATTCATTTTTGCAGCTATCTTGTTAATTCATAAAATTAATGAATCAAAAGTTCTTTAGAGACCTCTTTGTTCTGACATGAAAATCACTTAATATACTCTTTTTTTTTAATTTTATTATTATACTTTAAGTTCTAGGGTACATGTGTACAATGTGCAGGTTTGTTACATATGTATACATGTGCCATGTTGGTGTGCTGCACCCATTAACTCATCATTTACGTTAGGTATACCTCCTAATGCTATCCCTCCCCCCTCCCCCCACCCCATGACAGGCCCCGGTGTGTGATGTTCTCCTTCCTGTGTCCAAGTGTTCTCATTGTTCAATTCCTACCTATGAGTGAGAACATGAGGTGTTTGGTTTTCTGTCCTTGTGATAGTTTGCTGAGAATGATGGTTTCCAGCTTCATCCATGTCCCTACAAAGGACATGAACTCATCCTTTTTTATGGCTGCATAGTATTCCATGGTATATATGTGCCACATTTTCTTAATCCAGTCTATCACTGATGGGCATTTGGGTTGGTTCCAAGTCTTTGCTATTGTGAATAGTGCTGCAATAAACATATGGAAAAATCACTTAACATATTTTTTACTGCAGTTGACAGCCCTGACAAATGGGTTATGTTTCTCCTGTAATTACTACATTTACCTTAGTGTTACTCCATGTTTTCACACTAGTTTGCACATGTATCGAAGTTCAGTCAGGGTGTATTATTTTTGTTTTGCCTTAGCCAGGACTGTGCACCTAACTTGTTTCCTCATACTGATTAAGTGCTCTTTCTATACCAAATCCCTAGGTTACTGGCCTATTTTCTCCCAAGAAGACTTCACATTTTACCATTTCTGGACCTTGTCTTGTCTTTAACCAATGCTCTTATTGTCTCTAAATAGAACAGTGCTGAATGTGGAGGTCGATATTTACTAATTTATGTCATGATATTTATAGAATATCTAAAAACAGAGTCAGGTAAAATAAATGTTTGTACATTATGCTGGAATATTATGGAATATTATCATGACATTAAAAGTCAGGCCTTCAAAGAATAATGACACAAAACGATCAGTTTATGAGATTTATTAGAATGCCTACAGTACTAATAACATGAACTTTTTAAAAAAAGTTAGTAAGTTCTTCAGATTGGGAGGAAAATATAGGAACCTGGTATGCAGTCTCAGCTTTTGGTTACCCTGTCTTTACCCCTTTCTTTCTGATGGATTTTCTCATTTAATGCATCGCTGCCATTTTAATTTTGTAAAGATCTCCTATACACAAAGCACCTTTATATTTCCCTGCCAGTTACTGTTAGATGTTTTGTGTGATTAGCATCCTCTGAATGTTGAGCAACTATGCTTTCTACATGCTGGTTTACCAGATGCTGAAAACTAGAGTTATCAAGTAACTACCTGGTGTTGCCCTCTCATTTTCTATAGTTCTGCTCAATATGGTGGGCATTGTTGGCACAAAATAAATAAATATACTGGACACTTTCTGTAATATAATACAGATTTTATGCTGTGGAAACATGCTGCAGATGACTCCAGTCTCATGCATATGAATGGGGTGCAAAATGGGTGTGGAATTTTCTGTAGAGTAACCTTTCCCTTCTTCAGAAGAGGTAGTCATAGATGTTTACTGCGTTAAGATATTGAAATAACCTGTCCAGTGAAGGCACATTTTTTTGTTAATGTAAAATCAATTCTTAAGAGTAATCTTTTTCACTGATTTCCAGATCATGCCTTTTAATTAGCATAAAAACATGGAAGCAATATTAATAATGAAATATATCTCATGTAATTTTCAATCTACATCTTATATATACAATTGTTATTTTAAAATTTGACTCAGATCGGCTTCTTCAAAGCCACAGTAAAACTTTGCATAAGTTTTTGAAAGTCTACACTTAGATTTTACATATTTGCTCACCTGACCTTCACAATTCTGCTCACTGGCAGGTACACCATTTCTGTACCTCTTCTGCAAAAAAAAACTCCAGCTGTCTTTTATTCCTTCTCATTCTTACCTGATAGCCAATCAGCCAAAATGTCAATTTCCTGCCAGTTTTTCCTGTACATTTCCTTTTTATATTCCCTGTGTCACCGCCCCAGCTTAGTTTTTAATCATCTCCTTCCTAGCTCATAGCGTTGGTTCCTTAATTGCTTAACTGGATGATGCCAGTGATACTGTTCTTAATTTCATTCTTTTGGTAAGGTTCTTAACTGTAACCATTGTGTACCTTGTTTGTCCTTATAATGTTTAGCTACTCTGATTTGTGATTCTATTCTAGTTGACCTCACATTCTATTTTGAAATAGTTTTTAAAAGAATCATAAAAAATTAGGGAACTTAGTATTTGTCCTTTATAACTGCATGTTATACCATCTCTACAGTTGAATGACTATATATACATATATATATATCTTTATATGTCTCTAGATGAGATTTTATAAGTCATCTAGAGATGATTTGTAATAAAGTGATTAGTAGTTAAAGACTACTGATTAATCTGAATACTGTCTACTGGGTTAGTTTTGAATTTTGTTTTTCAATTATCATTTATTACCCTAGGATTTCTAGTACCATTCTGAGGATAGTAGCTGGATTAATAATGGTCAGTGAAGTTGAAAGTGTCATGTGAATGTAACACAAGAAAATTAGAGATCGGGTGTGTTTGAAATCTTTTAAAATCGTATTTAAATAAAAATTTTGCTTCCTTATTGGTGTGGACCCATACTTTATTGGTTGTAATCCTGACCCTCTCATTTTCTGGCTGTGTGAATGCTATTTAACCTCTCTCAGAGTATTTCTGTGAGGATTAAGAGAGGTAGCGTATAACTCAAATTAATGTCATATTTTGACACTAAGTGCTCTGTACATATTAGTTGTTATTATAACTAATTTCCTATTATAAAGAGATACACAATAATCTTATAGTTACGTACAAAGAGGAGTGTAACAACTTTTTTCACGTAAATTGCTCAGCTTGCAAATTATTATAGAGTTTAGAAAATAATCAGCCTTGAGTTTTACTTTCCCAGAAAGGTTGTATCAGTCTTTTATGGTGACTATTTAAGTTACTTACTTTTTTCTGCAGCGATTGCTTCTTAATGCTAAAATCAGAAAGAATGTAAGCAAGAAGGAGAGCAGGCCAATTTAAAATTCTCCATTTGGGGTATATGAACAAGCAGTTGATTATGCTTTGATCTTTCCGGTTTTACCTGTCCGTTGAAATCTAAGATGGCTGGAAACAAAATTGTCCTGATTTCCTGGTAATGTGTTAGAAAGGTTCTGATTTGGGGTACCTTACTCAGATTCTGACACTTTGAGGATGGATAACAGTGACCGTTTGATCTTTATTTAGAAGGAACAGTTTATCTCAACCCTGTTAGCTCAAAGGAGGTAATGTCAGCTGAAGTGTAATACCAGAGTGGCTTCTTTTTATTAATGCTCAATTATCCTGAGCATTTGGGGAGGTAAATATCTCTTCATCTATTAACTGTACTTTTTTAAAGTTGACTTTTCTCCTCAGGACCATTTTCAAGTGCGGGTATAATTGGCTGGTGAAAGAGACCTTTACCTCAAAGTTTCAGTTTTATTATAAATTGCCCATTAGTGCATTAGAAACGAAGTGAAAAAGTGAGTAGAATTATAACTATTCTTTTATTCTATTTGTTCTAATCTTGCCACTGATTTTTTTTTCAATTTTTTTAAATATATGAAATCAGTATGAAAGATGTTGGGGAAACCGAACGAATACATTATTGGTTAAGTTGTCAGGAACAGTATGATCTTCAGATATTCATTTTTCTGACTTCAAAACTGAACAGTCTCACACGCATTTGGAGTTAAGCTATTTCACCTTGTATATTAAATATAATTTTGCACATCTGAAAAATAGCAGGTAATGTACTCACCTAAACGATATCATTCTTTTGTGAGGCACATATTTTCTTGGGAGATTAGAGCTTAGAGAATAAAGATTAAGTGACTGCTAAAAATTAATAGGAAGGCGGAGTCAGAATGAAAAAAAAAGGCTGAGGGCTGAAGTCTTTTTTTATATCAGCTTATATAATCAACGCCTTCTCTTTATCAAATTCTTGAAGCCGTGAGTAATAACAATTTTATGATGAAATTGCACAGTCTTATGTTCCCAAAGGATGCTGGACCCTTGAAAGAAACACAGGATTATACATATATTAGAGGGTAGGTAAGTAGCTGGAAAAATCTATAAAAGGAAGCCTCACATCAGTGTATCTCTCCTAGAAATTAAACCATTTGGATTCTCCTTCCTAAAAATTCCTTGGTTTCAGACCAAGTTTGAGTTATTGTTCAAAATTGGGCTACTGGCAGTGTTTCAAGGGTCAATTCTGTAGTTAATCCTTGTGTGACTATCTAATTTATTGCTAGTAAAAACAAATAGTCTGGTTCTTTGACACATAATTTAAGGCAGGACAGTCTGGGGATCCCTTTTCTAATGTACTAGAACTAATGTTTTGTCTTTAGCACATAGCTTATTGCCATTTCTATGTAAGGCATGAATTTGTGATTTTTAACTGTGATTTTGTTATTCGAAAATTTCCAGTACTTAGGTATTCTGTCTTCTCTCTTGCTTTCAGAATTGAGTCCCTTTCTAACATTTTTGGTTTTGTCCAAATTATAGATGTATTATATTGTTGGAAAATAGAAGAAAGAAACAACAGATTTAGGATGCTGAAAGATAATACTGTTTTTTTTTTTTAAGGTATTACCTACTAGTTCAAACAACTTCAGGTTTTAGAAAACTAGACCCACATTGAGTCCATTCTAGTATTACCAGCATTACCAGTTTGAGTAGATGACACAGAACATTCTTTATTTTCTTTCTTTTTTTTGAGACACTCTTGCTCTGTCACCCACGCTGGAGTGCAAGTGGTGTGATCTCAGCTCACTGCAACCTCCAGCTCCCGGGTTCAAGAGATTCTCTTGCCTCAGCCTCTGGAGTAGCTGGGATTACAGGCGTGCACCATCACACCTGACTAATTTTTGTATTTTTAGTAGAAATGGGGTTTCACCATGTTGGCCAGGCTGGTCTCGAGACTCAGAACATTCTTAATCATTTTACATGTTTTCATGTTAGCCTAATTTATCTTGATATTGTGTTCTGCCCTTCTTCCCACAGTGTAAAATCTTTGCAAATAATTTATTGCTCAACAGTATTTTTCATCATGTACTCTGCCAGTGGTATCACTACCATTTTAGCTGAAAGATTTGCTTAACACACCATCATTGTTGTCTTTTAAATTATTTCCATTGGTTATACCAAACAAGTGAAATCCTGTGTAGATTTCCACTACTTTGAACTCCTCCACATTTCAGTGCTCTCAGAAATTTTTGTGATGTTGGAAATTTTCTATACTATGTGCTGTCCAATATGGTAGCACAATTTATAGAATATGTGCTTTGCATCCGAGTTTTAGAAATAGCTGTGAAGACAATATAAAAAGAATAAGTGTTGCTGTAACATTATCTTTTTGTATTCAGAAGCTTTGTTTCTAACCACTCTCTCACTCTACTAAGATGTTAATGAAAATGAACACTATAGTTTTCAGGAATATGCTAAATAATCAGATTGAGAATGGTTATTACCATTCTACATATTAACCCATAAAATATATTCCTGTTGCTTTTTTCTGCTGCCTGTCCCACCACTACCATTGTTTAGGATGAAATATCTTATACACTGGCATACATGGTGCTTATGAATGCAATCTTCACAACACCATGTAGAACGCTGAGTGAGCCTGATGGAGATAGAACACAGCTTCTTCTTTCCTGGCTTCTCTATACTATAGACAAATTCTTACTTTATCCGAATTTAGAAGTACTTAAAATTGCATTCAAATTCAATTTGTAAGGCATTGAATTAGTGGCATTTTTCTTCGATAGGTTTTCTGTATCTTATGAGAAATTTTACTGTACAGTCCTCGTATGTTCATAGGGAGAACTGATCTGCTTTCACTAAATCCAGAGTATGCCAGAAGATCTAACCATAAGATACTTAATTTCTGGTAAAATTGAAAGTTTTTTTGTTCAAATAAAATGCATCAGGTTCTTTCAGAAGACTTGATGAAGATAACAATAAATACATTTTTATCTTTAAAAGATGTAATTCTACGTACTGACAAGAAACAATTTTAAAGGACAGAGTTGTTTGAACTAATGACTCCTTCATTAGCAGCCATACTAAAATCTTTGTAAAAGTTCAAGAAATTATAAATTTTGGAATAACCACTATTATAGTGTTACATATATCTATAAGCAACTTTGATCACCGGTGTTGGCTATGTAAAATTATGTTGACCAATACTAAGGTGTTTATTGAAGACAGTTAATTTAATTGCATTCATACATCATTAGATTTTTTTTCAAAGAAGCACCATTTTAATGCCATTTTATATTATTTTAGAACTTTCTATTGTTTGTTTACCACAGACTTATATTTGAGAGTAAGAGTTGATATTAATACAAATGGCATGTGCCTTTTCTGATGTTACTCTTAGAAATAAGAAGAAAATGCCGGGTATGGTGGCTCACACCTGTAATCCCAGCACTTTGGGAGGCTGAGGTGGGCAGATCACGAGGTCAGGAGTTCGAGACCAGCCTGACCAACATGGTGAAACCCCGTCTCTACTAAAAATACAAAAATTAGCCAGGCGTGGTGGCGCATGCCTGTAATCCCAGCTACTCAGGAGGCTGAGGAAAGAGAATTGCTTGAACCTGGGATGTGGAGGTTGTGGTGAGCTGAGATTGCACCACTGCACTCCAGCCTGAGCAACAGAGCAAGACTCCGGAAAAAAAAAAAAAAAAAAAAAAAAAAAAAGAGGAAGAAGAAGAAAATGCAACCAAAACAAAAATTAGAATTGTGAGTGTTTTGTGTTATGAGACAATACAGTAGTCTATCAGCACATGCCAATTATTGTTGAAGAGCAGACAATAAAGCGACCAGTTAAAGCCAAATCTGTCTCTTAATGTACATATTTAGCATCTAGATGGGGAAGTAAAACACATTCTCACCCACTTATCTTATTATTTTAATAATACTATCATAGAAATGATTGAATAAATTCAGTTATGGATAGTTTTTAAGAAGCTTGACCAAAAAACAATTTTCTGGACTCTGGAGTGTTTGTTTGTAAAATTGTTGTGAAATAGTGTCCTGATAGATTGTATTCTTTTATTTTTCTTGAAGGCTAAACTAGTCTTAAAACTATATTGGAAAGAGAATGGAAGATTCTTTTCTATATCTTGATTTTGGCAGTAACCTTCTCAGCCTTCCAGTTGGCCAGGAATTTTTTACAATTCACTTCATTTGAGTAACAATCCTGACACTCAATTGATGGGCTGGAAAGACAGCTTCCTTTTGACAGCCAAGCCTTAGACGGAGACCCATCCATGTATCAAAGGATATTGTTATCATGATGCTCTTTTAGGTAGCCTTTTTGTTTTGTTTCAGGTTGGCTTTGTGATATATTAAAGCCTCGGACTACAGAGAAACCTTTAAATATTCAGAATGGAATTTAGGGATTAATCAGCAGTCTTTTAAATGCAAGTTTGCCTAGAGTTTGAGACAGCTTTCCAAATGGTTTATATGGATAGTTATTTATTTATTTATTTTTTTGAGACGGAGTCTCGCTCTACTGTACGGAGTACAGTAGAGTGATCTCAGCTCACTGCAAGCTCTTATATAGATAGTTTTAACGGAATTGCTTTCCAGATGCTAAACTTTCACATGTACCCACATGTTCATAACCACCTTAGAAAAGAAAAGCATAGCCATTACATACCCCAAGTCTTACCATGGTGCATCTTCCTAACGGAAGGGAGATCAAACACTTTTTTTTGGATCCCTCCTTCTGGTTTATGAAACTACCTGAAACCTTTTAAGCCGTTCTGATTTATCAAAGTTACTGAAACCTTTTAAGCCTCTTGCCTTTCCCTGTCCTTTACGATTCTTATATATTTCTGTTAAGGGTAAAACTTGCACTTAACAATATATTTTGGGATATGTTGGGATTCTCTGAGAACAATTTTTTTTTCTCCCCTAAACTTAGGATCTAATCTTGGAAAAGCAAAATCAAAAGGTTTATCACAGGGGATTTGTGTGATTCAAATAGGATCAAAGTACCTAGAAACAATAGCTTGGCTAATTGTTAATCAGAAGGACAATGCAAATCTTTAAATCAACATGGAAGTAACATGATTGCTATGAACTGTAGATCTTTCAGAATCAAGAAGATAACAAAGACAACAACAACAAAAAACTCAAAGTGTAGAAACTTATGGTGGTAAACCAAATCCCTGTTATCTGAGTTTATTACAGAAGGTAAAAAATAACCTTTTACTAATCTTTGCTGAGAACAGACTAAATGCTCTAAGACAAATGTATTATTTTAACAGTTATTAAAATATGTCTAATTTACATTAACATAATATGTAGTGGCAAAGAATTTACATGCTCTCTTTTCTTTGATATTATTTTATGATTAAGTCTATCAACTTACCAAAATTTCACACATTTCATTATTTCCTTTAAGGCTTATCATTTTCTGGTGTTATCAAACTGAGTCAGCTCTCACCTCTTACACAACTTGTACTCACTTAAGTTTTATCTTTCACTATACCTTTTCATATTATAAAGCAACCACACACTTTACTTTGAAAACTTCTTTTTTAACAATTTCCACTTGACAAATGAAGAACATAGTCCATAACTTAGTTACACAGTTGAACTTTTCTCCCCCATTGCTTGTATAAAGTGTGGAGCACCCGTATGAATTATAACACAGAGAGCTAAGAGGTAGATATTTGAGATATATCTGTCATTTATAGTCATTTTCACAGATATGCAAAGCTCATAAATGCCATCACACAATCTCCTACAGTCATACTCATTGATACTACACTTTTTTATTGTGGGAAAAAGTACTTACATTATAATTACTCAAAGATATAGCCATGCTATAATTCTAATAGGTTGGTGATTAATTTGTCAATACCCTATCTTATGTAGAAATTCGCCAGTAAAAATGACCCATTAAATCAACTTAATTATGTTTAACCTGACAAACTACAGCATATACTTATTGTTGACATAAAAAGATTTTGGTTGAATTCATAGTTTTATGTCTTTCTCGGTGCTCGACATTGTTAGCAGTAACTTTTATAATAAATTTAAAAGTTTAGATTAATTAGTCTCTTCATGAGGACATTAAACCAAATTTTATTTAAAAAATAATCATAATCTTGGAATATATTTAATATTGGTAAAATCAGGGAAAGATATTTAATGTTTTCAAACCAAAATTATCAAAACTGTCATAGTAGTTTGAATATTTACCTTAATTACATAAACTTGGTTTATATCCTTATTCAAGAATGCTCTGAGGTTGTATCTTCTATAAATATTGCTATTTTTAAAATAAAGTATTAGCACATTTAAATTTTTAAAATACAGGGTTTTTTTATTTTTTTGGAATTCTGGAAATGTTAGATGAATGTGATTATTAACTTCTCAAAGCAATCATAACAGAACTCATTATTAGAGATATTATTGTATAATTTATTAACACATTGTGGATATAGGAAAGCATCTGAAAGTTACAGTGAGAGGTGAAGTCCTTTCTAAATTAAATAAACACAGAAACACAGAGAGCTTTCAGCTTCCATTCTTCAACTTCAGCCTTGGGTCAAGAGTAAACAAACACAAAAACTCACTGCTTCAAATGTGAAATTTTTCTTCTCTTTTTTATTCCTGGGCATGAAGTATGTTCTTGCACAAACGAATCAATACAAGAAACTACAAAATACAATCTCTGTTGCCTCTCATCCAGTGGATAATAGAGAATCGTAGTTAGAGATCACCAAATGGTCAGCAGTAGGATTCACCATCATTGCCGTCACCAACTAGGAATAACTTATTTGCTGTGTGCACACCAGAAGAAGAACCAAACAAGTAGGCTAGGAACCAGAAATAGTAACACAAACATAGAGTTAGGATAAGAAAGAGAAATAGAGAACTCTTACGGAAGGTAAAGTTCTAATATTGATAAGTTCTGTTGTTTGGAATTGACTCCTGGGACCAGAAAAAAGTGTGCCTTTGCTTAAATATTTCTAGTAGGTAAATCACCTCTGGGAGGCATAAGCGTGGAACCTCCAAAACTGTAGAAGAATAGTTATGAAAAAGTTTGAAAGATCACACATGTACAAATATAGAGTAAACATATGTTAAAAATTTAACTCATTAATAAGGAAAATAGTGAGATGGAAACACTGCTTTAAAGGAAAATCAGAGGAACGTGACCTTCTGAAGCTAATACTGTCCAATAAGGTAATGGCACATTAACCTTTGAGGTTATCATTTCTTTTGGGGAGAAAATTAACATGTAACTTCACAGAGTCTAAGACTTTAATTAATAGCAAATAGCAAAGTCAAACACAAGTACATTCCCTTAGGTAATTAAATAATCCTTTTGTGAGCCTGTCAAACAGTCCCTAGTGTATATTAAAAGAACATGCCACCTACTTTTTATTTTTTGCCTAATTTCCAAGTTTTGCATAATTTTTCATAGCAATGCTAACAGATAAAAATAATAGATGTCATCTTTAAAATATTCATGTTAAAATTAGTTTTCCAAAGCCTACATAAACAATAAGTTTGACTAATGAGTAGATTATACTTGTCATCTAGTTCATCTCCCAACAGGTTAAATGGCTTTACCAAGAATCTACAGCAAGTTATAGGGAGAAGAGCTGAAAGATAAATGAGGTGAGATGAGCCTGGAAAATAACCAGTTTTATGTTATTTCTTTTTTCTGTACTTTCATTGCTCTTTAGCCTGTTTATTCTGATCTCCTAGGGCACAAAATGTATGGGTATGTATGCATACAGAGCATTCCCGGAACTTAAACCTAAGGATAACTGTGTTGAAACTGCTGACAGGATAAAAACCTCATGTAATTAACACTGCCAATCACAATCAGGACATATATTAATGCTGTTTTTTTAAAGTGGTTCCATGTCGTCTGTTGATGAATTTGCAAAACAATTATGATTACATTGACAGTGAAGAGGTATGTATATGAATCAGTGTCTAGAATCTGGATGCTTATTTCCCTCTTTGCTGAGTTGAATATTTTAGATGGAATTAAAAGGGAGCTATAAATTTTGTGAGTTACTGCCAAAATATAGTTACAAATTTTACAAAAAGCGTTTCTTGAAAAGCATATTCTAGATTATTTTGTTTAGCAATTTATATTTTAGAGTTTTGGAAAAACATTATATTCAATGTAATTAATTCTTCTTTTCTTTTGAACTGTCATAGAACTTCACTCTGTAATCTTATGTTTTTAGTAAATACAGACTTAAACAAGACCTATTAATTTATTTTTCTTAGTTTTTATTTCTTTCCATATTGTTATTAATGTTGTCTGCACAATATGGGACAAAACCTTTTGAATTTAAAGTTATAATATAGAAAATATTTTTATGTATCCTGAATTTTCTGACCAAATAATTTAGTAGTTTTTTTGTTGGCACCACATCTATTGTGTATTAAATACATTGGAAAAAAAATAAAATATATGTAATTTAAAATTCCAGCTCTTAATTTTTTAATCCAATGATCATCTACTGAAATGGACTTTGAGTCACTAAAGAAATTATTTTGAATGAGAATCTTTTTATTAGATTTTAGTTTATTCCAACCTCTTAACTGGGACATGATTTCTAAAGGAAACATTTCGAATTTACATAGTGGATTTCAAAATTAATCAAAAATTTAAGTTTAAAAGATTACTACAATGAGCACTTATGCTGGTAAATCCTTCCTGATAATATTGTTTAGAAGTTATATTCTTCTGAAGGATGTGTTTCTACTTAGTTTTGCACAATGTGTGCCTTTATAGCTAAAATGTCATTTTTTTAAAATGACACGTTTGCTTTTTTGCTTTTTCTCTTGTCCAATTTACTGTCCATTAAATACTACTTATAAGTTAATAAGAAAAACAAAAAAAAAGCAGGCAAAAAAAGTTCTAAAATATTACCATAAGGATAATACATCAAAGAAATTTTAATGGAATTTTCATCACATCATGTTGCTGGACATGTGTAACTACTGCACATATATTAAGGTGGTCCCTACCCTTTAGGAAAATGCATAGGAAAGTATTGCATAATAGCACATGAGTTGGATAACCTTAACAATCGTAAAAGGCAAGTGATGTTCATGACCAACATACTTTACACATGACTGTATATGAGCATTTGATTTGTATCTGTTGATGTTGTGTGAGAAGAGGTTTAAATTTCTGACGGTTTAGTTTGACGCTGGCAAAAGGCACTGCAGAGAAAATATCATCTTTACTCTTCTAACCTCTTTTTTAAAGTGATCGGAGCTATGCCATACAGAGTTTCTTTAACTTTAATAAGTATATCCACTGTCCCTAATAATTTTCTCCATTTACACTAACATCTATAGGGGTTGATCCAATTTTGTGCAGCTGTGAAAGCTTATCAAATTTGGAAGCCCCACTTTAGGAAAAATAATTCATAATTTTGGATATACCTTTAGGACAAAAATTTGTTGAGAATGCGAAAATAAGTCACAGCAAATTACGGAATTTAAATTTTAACAAATAACATAGTTATCATGAAAACCCAGAAAAATAGCATAATATTTGTGTTCATTATCTTTCTGATAATCTCTATAATCTTTTTCTCTCACATTTTTGTATTTTTGCTCTTTGATCACGTAATCATATGACGAGACTTTTGTAATATTTTCTAGAGTGAGAATAGTTTTTGCTTTAGCCTGGAATAATAAAAGTGTATTTTTTATTTTTGATGTTACAGGATAGTTTCCTTTAGCTTTACAAGTCATTATTGGTGTGTGACTTAAATTTGTAGTATTGTCATTCCATTTGGAAACACTTCCCATCAGATTTCTTACATATATACTGTAAGGTTTGGATGTGTTTTCCACAGGCTAACTAATGGCTCTATGCGTTTGAAGCCTTGTTGCTCTTCTACTACCAAGAATTGTGTAGTGCTGGGCATGTTGGAAAGTTTCTTCTTGGGATATGACCTCTGGCCCTTCATTTTCCTGTCCTTACACCTGGTGGATGTTTGGAAGCCTTTCCTACACCAAAGTGGCTAGCTGAACAATCTACTGGATCCAGTTTTAGTATGGGTTCTTAAAAGTTTTACTACATAGTTAGGTAATAGTCAAAATTAACACAAATGCAATTATCAAACAAACTCAGTCAACCAGGATGGAAAGTGTCAAACAGTGCAACAATCAAGGCCATTCTTTGTCATGATCAAGAGCACAGAGCCTGGAGTCAAGCTGACAAAGGTTTGAAATTGATGAAAGATTGTCAGGTGACTTTTTGGTCTCTCCTACCTAGTCTGGAAATCAGAATTTGGAGCTTTAAACTTTAACATGGGTAGGATGCCAACTATGCTTTAAAGTTATTTTCTTTGATGCAGAAAGACATAATTTTTAGTATATCATAACATTAATTCACACCATTAATCTTTTTTTTCCTCTGCATATTGAATCATAGGAACGTCTTTTCACAACAATTTTTGTTGTTATAATGTTATTTTAATGTTACTAATTAGCCCTGCAGAACCCATATAACATCCTTTGGCATCATCTCCCATCATCTCTCTCTCTCTCTCTTGTTTTAATAATAACTATTGTATAAAAATTGCATGAGGAGTAAGTTCCCAACTACCGTGATCTACTTATAATAGCTGTACTTTCTTCATATAGTCTTAAGAGGCATGTCTAGTTAAAGTACCTTCCAGAGAAGGTGTGTATTTATGCAAAGCTTTTCAGGGGCTTGTTAAAAGTGAAGCTTTTGCATGATTTGTATAAGAAAGTAATTAGGATATCTATCTAAATGATAATAAGAATGCAATGAGTACAGATTGGCAATTCCACTTTGAAGATTATGGAAAGATAGAGATTTTATATTTCAAAACAATTTGTTAGGAATATCAAAGCAGAAAATATTCTAGATTTGGATGAACAACTATTTATTTTGTTTAAAAAGCAAGGAATCACCCCAGATTACTTCTTGCATTAGCAATGTATATATCAAAGACTCCGGAAAAGGAAATTTTTTTTTTTTTTTAACCACTAATCGCTCCTTGCAAAAATAAAGAGCATTAGGACTTTCCTCCCTACCCTTTACTTTTTTAATTCTACTAATTGTTCACACAATTATAAAATATGCAGAAGATTGTTTTAGTATGTTTTTATCTGTTTGTTCAGTGATAGTGTTATATAGTAAAAGAACACTAGTTTGGGATTAAGCTTAACTGTGTTTTAGTCTGAGCCTCAAGAGACTTTATTCATACTCTTCAACCTCTATGAACCTCTGCTCCCTACACTCCAAAATGGGACTAACTATACTGCCTTGCCTACTTCTAAGTTTGCTGTGAGTATCAAATGACAAAATGTGTATGAAAATGACAAGCCAATGTGTCATCCTTGCAATTACCATAGTTGGTTAGAAAGATATTAAGCAATGGTTAAATTTTTAAATCCTGTTTTATTTGTTTTTATTATTGCTAGAGTTCTTTCTTCTATTATTTATAGAGTTGTATATATGTATCATCCATATCCAAACTAATATTAATGTTATGGCAACTTGTGCTTTTTGAGTCTTTCCAAAGATTTCAAGATGATTTTCATAAAACATATCAATTTTTTTCAGTCACATTGTGTGACATCAGGTTAAAAAGTTACTAACTTAAATTTCTTAGAAAGATTGACTAGAAGAATATATAACAATATAAAATTTGGAGATGAGTATGAAATATATTTAAAATTCATTAATGAATACTTTAGGTTCATTTGCTTATTTGTACAAAGGAAGCTCAAGTAATTTCAGTACCTATGGCAAGATTTATACATTCTGTAACTAGATATTTTTTAAATACCTACAGTGATAATTTTCTTAAAAATTGGTCTTAATGTAACATTGTTAACACATTGATAATAAGAGGTATTCATTGCCTTTGTTTCCTTTCCCCTCATTTTATATACAATTTTGTTAATGACTGTAGATTTAGTGGTATATGTGGTAGCTTATGTAATGCTCTAGTATGCTCAGTTTAATTATAGATTTTTTAAAAGGATAATTGCCAACCTTATTTGTCCTGCACAACATCATTGGGAATACTTTAAAAAGTTTTCAGGGAATCAGAGAAAACCAAACTAAAGATAATGGCCTCAGAACCCAAATTATTTTTACTCTATCATGAATTTTGCTAACAAAATCAAAATAATGAGTACTAACTGACAAGGACCACTTAATATCTACCCAGCTAAAGTTAGCAGTCAATATTTTACATGATATTTCACTGATAATTTATTTATCGTATTTTACATGATAACTTAAGACCCTGCGGGTGCCGGTATGCATATTCTCTTTTATTACTTTAATAAATATTATTAAACCACAACATGATGTAATTTTAGCTTATTACTAAACTAAGTATTATGAGAGCATTTAGAATATAACTTTTTACAATTACAAAATTTTTTTAATGTATTATCAACATGAAATACTTATTCATTTATTTAGAAAATGTAAGTTTATTAATGGATTTACTATGTCCTGATTTAGGTCCGTTACCTTAAAAATACGTTCATTTGTCTGTTTTTATTAATGCTACATGCCAAACTAATGACATTTAAAGTCATAGGAAAAAGAGATTTGGCATTTGATTTATGTTTCATGGCAAAATGCACAGGTTTGGGTAATCTCAGGTTCTTAAATTCTTTCCACATTAAATAGTGAGCTTATTCTAACTTTTTTACTGTACTTGTTAATGTTACTGCATTAAGTTTTTGAATCTGCTTGGATGACTCCCGAAGAGCAGTTTAGTCTTTGAGAAAACTAGATCTCCATTGCTTCCATGAAGATCTTATTAATATTTAGATAATAGAGAGTAACGAAAAGAATTTGGACATTGAATATGTCTTTGTCTTCTAGCTGTCATTCTCCTCAACTTATTCGGTGACCCTGAGAAAGTTACTTCATTTCTCTTGAGTCTTCAACAAATTTTTCTTATACAGTATATGCCATCTTAATTATCTTAAGTATGCACTTGATCATCTCTAGAGGTTCCTTTCTAGTCTGAGGTTGTAATAGTCTTTGTCATACAGGAAAAACATTTTTAAAAGCCGTCAAAATGTATTCTTTTTTTCTACATTGGAATTGACATATGGCACTATAAAGATCTTGTGATGGTAGAAGTCATACGTTTGAACATGAGAATATTAATGACAGCTTGTAAGCACAGTCATTTCTTATCCTATTCTAAGAAATAATTTTAGTTATTAAACTGTTTTTTTGTATGTCTTGAGTTTATTTGAAGGGTTGAAGTATTTGGAATTGTGTCATGTAATAGTTCACTGCAAAGCTAAACTAATTTGTATGAATGAGAAATGGAATCAGTATGGTAAACTCATTTCATTATACAAAATATCTTTTGCATGGAAGGCTTAGTTCTATTAATAATTCAAGGAAATTTTTAAAATAATTCATTATACATTAAAAAAACTACTAAGTGTGCTGACATCTTGGGATAGACTATGGGGTAAGAAAGAAAAGAGAATATGTACTCTACGTTTAATTATATGTTATTATCTAATAAAACAAATATATGCCTTTATCTAATAAAAGAGGTATAGTGATATTACTCCCATTTTCCAGGTAGCAAAATGGAGACAGAGAGTGATTATGAAACATTACACAGCTGACAAGTGGCAGAGCCAGGATTCAACTCAGTGTAGCTCAGAAATCCCCTCATTACTGTGTTACACTGACTCCCACCTAAAACTAGGTTTGGGGAATAAGCTTATAGACTTAAGAATAGTGAGTTTTTGAACATAGGACCGTGTCTTCTTTAATTCTTTCTTTCCAAAGTGAATATTGTTCTTATAAATCAAACAAGAGAGTATCTTAGAGAAGGGAGTCAATTCTCCCAGTTATTGGGAGAAGAATAGACTCAAATATGTCCTGCAATAGGCATTTCTGGATAAAATGTCTCAGGATGTGTATTATACTTAATCTACTATGATGCAATGACATTGTTTAACTTAGACACCATGTGAACACACCTCATGTTCACTAAGAGTATGTATAGGCTTTTGTTACCTAGGTCATAACAGAGAAGCCTTTGTGTACCATAATCTGACTCTCTAGCTATAATTATGTATCATTTTTATTTCTTTCACACAACTCTTTATATATACAACTTAAACATATATGTCTATCACAGGACACTGTTCAACAGAAGACACCTATAATATAGGAGTATGCCGTTGAGAGGATCAGGAGACTCTGATTTCTGATTTGAAAGAGGAACTATGAGAAAACTAGAAATAGTCTTCTTGCCCAGGGGTTCACAAACCTTTTCTATAGTAAATGTTTTAGTCTTTGAGCCACATTGTATCTCTGAACTCAACTGTGACATTGTAGCATGAAAGTAGACATACACAATAAGTAAATGAATGGATATTACTGCTTTTCAATAAACCTATGCTTACAACATAGACATTGGCTGTCTATGGAACCATAAATTATCAACCCTTGCTCTGTTAAGTAAAAGCCTTTAGAATGGATAGAAATAAGACAGACATAACTCACACAAAAAGGCACTTCTTGTATACTTCTTTTCTTTACAAAAAGTCTAAGGTATGAGCACCTGTTCACAAATGAGATCATGATGTAAATAATGGAAGAACCAAATATGGTGCTTAAAATAAAAATGGTACCCAAAAATATAAGTCCTTGGGAATATAGTGCAAGAAGAAACACCAATCATTCTCCCTTATGCTGCAGTTTGGGATTTTGTTGACATTGGTCTTTCATGTTTATTACATGGATTTAAGGCAACTGAATTCATGTTAGTTACATGATATTTACAAAAGTTCAATTTAATTTCTATTCAAATACTTAATATTATGGATGTCTTCCTACATTTCAAATATTTCCAAAAGGATGGAAGTAAGAGAATAGGCAAACTGAAACAATCTTTTTTGAAAATATTTTTGTAGCAGGTTTCTGTAAGAAGGTGTGGGTACAAGTGTTTACATTTTGTGTGGTTAGATCCACCACAAGATTATGAGTATCTTAAGAACAGGTCCCATGCCTTATTCATTTTTGTGTCATTCCCATTCCCCGTAACAATACTTGGGAAAAAGCAGTTAAATGTTTTTGGAGATGAAACAGTAATTAAAGTTCACATGTATATTGATATGTCTTTTCTGCAATAGTAAACTAATCCCATTAAGATATATATTTAAGACATATTTTTGTAGGCAAGTATGCGGTAGTCTTACATGACCATATATTTATGGAATTCAATATATGCACACACAAACTTTAATGGAGTAAGTTTTGACCAAGATCTAAGAGTATGATAGATAATGCCAAATAGAGAAAATATTCATATATAGTAGTTGGTGGTGGAGACAGATAAAATATATAGTATTTTCTGGCCAAAAATATTATGGTGATTCATTGAACTTTTTCACTCATGGGCATGAATTTTTTAGCTCAAAAAAAAACCATGAAGCATAATTTTCTATTTTTCACATTCATTTTAGAGGGAAGAATTATACAGTTATTTCTAGAAATAGTTGTCTAAGAACAATGAATTTCTTCTCTTTATGATAGGGTCCATTTTAAATTATGTTCATTTATGTCCAATTCTTGAAGAAACAAGGCCAAGCTTTAAATTTATAGTCCGCAAATTTTCATTTTTAAAAACAAACTAGTTCCTGAGGAATGCAGATTTTTTTAAAAAGGCAACCGAAACCTAAAAAACTTCTCTCCTTTTTTGTCCTCTTATTGCTTAAAAAAGTACATGAACATACTGTTTTTAAATTTAGGCTTTTAAAAAATTGTCCTCATGCTGAGTTCTTGTTTGCCAAGTTTCAGCTTGGAGAGAATTTTTATAGCTTTTATAAAACCCTGAAAATAGAAAATTTTAAATGGAAATGCTTACACACCCTTAGTGACGGCCACAAATCTCACCACTTTTTGAGAATGAAGGTAATTTTTTAGTATTTAGGGGTGGTAGCAACAAGTTGACGTGATAGTTTCTAAAGGACAGAGCTTTTGTTTAGTCGTATGTTAGATATGTTACATTGGTTTATCATATTAAGATTTAGCTGTATGTTCATACATTTTGTACGTGATATAAATTTTTAAATTTTAGAGTGCATTTGTCCTCCACCAGATATAGTTTATATGTAGAAATATGTCTTATCCATCTTTTTGATATGTCACCTATTATTTAACTTGACTAGCAATTTAACTTGCAAGTGATTCACTCTAGAAGTTAGATTTATTACAGTTGAATAAGCTGTTGTCCTCTCACTTTTATCATATAAACCAAAGGGTCAGTTGCCCTTTGGGGAAACCCAGAATATGTCAGATCTTTGTCAGGTTGCTGTGGGTCTTTGTCAGGTCCCAACTCTGTCACAGGGATTTTAGGCAACTAGAACCACAGGTGTCACTTCCAAAATTGATAGCTTGTTATACTGCAACCAGAGTCAATTTTAGACTGGAGAACAGAAAGAAAAAGGTAGGAAATGATTGAAGCTTTGGGCACCGAGAAAGGGCAGTACTGGAAAGAGAATGAATGACATAGACACCCAATAGCAGGGAGCGTTGGTCATTTTTGCATAGACCAAAACAAAATTGAAGAAGTACTGCTGACCAAAGGCCAATAAAATGCACACATATCATTCTGGTTAGCTTGTCTCCTGAGAAAAATATTTCTCAGCATTAGTATGATTTATTTTGAACAGTATCTGATTGAACAGCATTTTAGTAATGTAGAAAATTTATAGACATCTAAATTTTATTCTAGCAGATAATCCACATTGAAAGAGACAAAAGTTCATGTTTTACCTAGAACCTGTCTGTGGCTCCTTTTCTTCACCAGAAAAACAATAATTTCATATCTGGCAGAAGTCAATGCTTTTTAAGTTCTTGACGTGTATACTCTGTGGAAGAAGTGACCTAAAAGGAAAACCAAATAGTTTGATAAAGGACAACTGTAAAGAACAAAACAAGTAAAACAAACTACTATAAGACTAATAGTCCTTGAGACAAGAGCATGAATTAGTGATGAAATATTGCTTTACTACATCCTGAAAATTCTTTACATTTATGTCTTCAATTGAATGAAGCTTTCTGATATCTCTGTCTGGAACTAATTCTGATAACCTTGGCATTCAAAATGGAGATAAAGGATAGATAGCCTTCCACAAAACGCTTCAGTATGGCAAGAAGAATTATCTAATATTGATAAATAAAGCAACGTGACATCTGTGTTGAATTCCAAATTGACTTGTTGAGCTCGGTAAAAAGGTAAAAGAAGGTGCTTATTTTCAGGATGTGAAATACATTGGGAAAAGCCAAGGTCAAAGATGAAACATGACTCAATGCCAAAGATTTTCAATCTTAATGAAAATCTCTTTCAATAAGAAATTGACAATTGAGAAACAGTGTCATTGTTAGAAGTTCGATGTTCTTTTGGGGGTCTAACAGACAAAGCCCCAGAGAACTGACATTTATTAATAGATAGCTTAAGATTTATAACTTAGGAAGAACAGATTAATAGTTTTTGGATTAAAGCCTGAATTATAGAAGGATGACCTGAGCCCTGGCATGAGTGATCAATCAGTTCAGTGTGTGCAACTGCACAATTTTAAGAACTCTTAAAAGGCTCTTTGGCCACTGAAAATGCATTATAAAGGATAAGTCCATAATCAGCCAAGTCTGGAATATATGTTTATATGGCTGTACAGATCCAGTGTTTCTTTAAAAATAAAGCAAAGGGTATGACACAGGTTGGTTTGCTGTTACTTAGGATATGTACGATTGAATTGAGCCTAAGATAAGTGGGATGTACTGGGTAAAATGTGGATGCTGGAGGAGGATGCACAGAGGCTAATTTGAATCCAGGAGATTTTTCCATTTAGGAAATAGAGTTGGAGTCAGGGAAGTAAAAATCTTGAATACCAAGCTAAGAAAATGAATTTTCCTTGTTAATCAGGATTCAACCATTGATGTTTTCAAATGAGAAAAATGTTTCATGCAGGTTAATCCTACTGCAATATTGACAGGAAAGGTGGAGGTCAGCGGGAAGAGACCTCTGGAAACCTGTTGAAGAATGAGTACTTCCAGGGTAAAGCTACAGCAGGCAGGACAGCAGAGTGGTGGCCTAGGCATTGGAGATAAAAGCAAAGATGAAACACAGATGGAAGGAAAATTCCTAAGGCACCGTGAGACACTGGATATTGAGTGAGAGAGAATCCAAAGAACAAAGAATCACTCATGTCGAGCTCAGCCTACTAGGACGTCAACGGGTTCCTTATTTGTTTTCTGTAACTCTCTTCTTAAAATGGATCAACTTTCAAACTTCTCTAGTGCAAATTCTGGTTTGGTTACTTTTCTTCTCTGTAAAATGATAAGAACATTAATTAGTCTTGAAGGAACCATTTACTGCATTGCAGATGATTGGAAAATT
Source organism: Pongo abelii (assembly GCF_028885655.2). Lineage (NCBI taxonomy): Eukaryota > Metazoa > Chordata > Mammalia > Primates > Hominidae > Pongo > Pongo abelii. Next base: position 131,684,569 of record NC_071992.2, on the reverse strand, counting down.
GACAATACCAACAAAAACTGAATTGGATTCTTTAGGTTTAATATTTGGCCTAAACTAACATATTTCACCTGCCATGTGCCACAATCACTGAATATTCCTGAGATATTCTCCGAACCCTTCCCCACACTTGGCAGTGAGTTCATTAATGACAGGTATTTATTTTTTATCTGTCCCCATAGCCTCAACACTTAATTCCATTCCTAGCACTTAACAGATGTTCCATAAATGATGATTAAATGAATAAATAGAAGCCTAGTGTGATTTCCCAGCTTTGCCTGGAATAGGTCCTGCTCCAACAGGAACTCCTATACCTCTTTAAAGAGATAAAAGAAGGAGTTCGGCTTCAGGGAAAACACCTTGTAGACTCCATTTATCATTACTTTTCTAGGTTGTTATCATACAGGAAAAAAAAATGATCTGACACATTTCTTTCCAGCCTTACACACTAATACAGTATAAGGAGCCATAGAGAGGAATTTTAAGATTTTTTTAAGGGAGAGTATTTGATTGGCCAATATGTTTGTTTAACTCAAGAGAAGGAAAGCCCCAAATGCTGCCTAAACATAAACTCACAATTCAAAACATTTTAGAAATTATCTGGCAACTTTACATAGAGTCCAGGTGTTTCCAGGGTATACAGAAAGATGCCCCAAAGTCTTAAGTACCCCCAGGGAAAGTAGATCAAAGGTTAGAGACCATTTAGACTCACTTCCGAAAGGATCTGGCCTCAGAGTTTTGCAGTAGTGAGCAAAAATTCTAGAAAGGTCTAGGTTCAGAAACCGTAGCAAAGTTACAAGAGACAGGTTTTCTAGCTTCTGTTTCTTATGCCATTCAACAAGATTTAGAAGGAAATGCAGCCAAATTTAATGGTCGTTACCTGATGAAAAACAGACATCCTTTGGATTATCCTCAAGCAGAACTGAACAGAACTAAATGCAATTAGAAGACTCCACGGAGGCCAAGATGATCATATGATCGAGGAAAGCAAACTGATATAAAATATAAGCTCACCGTGTTAGGTAACTCATGTGTTTCCAACATGGTGCTATTAGAGGAGCATTAGAGAAATTTACTATATCATGAAGTACGCATTTGTTTCCTCAGCTGAGGACAGTACTACGACAATATTTGACAGGAAATGCAGAGAATTTTTATTTCAGTCAACTCTAAAAAGAATGGCGAAATTCTTGAAGCTGTGTATGATGATTCTCTATTAATATTCTTTGTTCAATCTTTAAAATGGCATTTATTTCTCAAAGGAGAGTTCGTGCCATCAATATTGATTCCATTATATTTGTGATATACATCAAGTTTTATCTTCAAAGTGAAAAGTTCTTTGTATATCTTTGTAGTAAACACATTTCATTCTCATTTTGAACATGCACTAATTTCTGCATGAACTGAATTTCTACATGAACTGGGCATATTGGCTTAATTTAAAAAAAATACGTTAAGGTGGTCATTACTATTGAAGAGTCACCAATGTTCTGATTTTTTATTTTATGTTCTACTTTTTTATTTTAGACAGGCAAGTTGTTAGCATTTTTTTCAAGAAACAAAGAACAAAAATTATCTTGATAAGGACTTGTTTCTGAAAAGCTAGATTAGCTCTTCTCTGCACACCAATCATGCAATGACAGTACAATTTAGTGACTTAAGCAGTACATTAGGATTCTCAGCCTAGGCAGAAGCTTCACCCTCAGGCCAGACCTATATAATAGTTGTAAGAAAATGATTTATGTGTTGTAATAAATGTTACTTCTCAATCTGTTTGCTTGTTCAATGGTTGAGGTCCCAAAGAAAAGGTCTATCTCAAATTAGGACTGGCATGTATTATCTGTCAACTTTATATAGTACTGTAAAAGTCATTCAGCTGACAGTAATATTAGCGGAATGTTTTATAGATTTTTGTATTGTGTGAAGCTTTGTATGGGTGACGAGAGACTTTGGGTCTGTGGTGCTCTGTGGTCCGGGATAAAGTTGCGTGTAGATGAGTCGTTTCTGTGCTTCTCTGTAAATGAACATCTGGCTCACATATTGATTCCATGTGTGAAAATGAGATCAGCCCATATAATGACCAGAATCAATCAGGCTTCAGCCGAGGAGTAACGTACACTGGTCTTGATTTGTTAGACAACCAGAATTGGCAGCACCTTGCATAATTTGGCACCAATTGACAAAGATTAGGCTGTGTGGGACCCTGAATGGTTATTAATTTGAAAACCCCCTTATATATTTTGCAGAGTAAAATCAGCTGTAACTTATTTGTTCCAGCCCCCTTCTTCTCGTACGAGCCCTAATTGTTTTAGACAAACGAGCGAGCTTGCAGCCTGTTCACTTTACACAGGAAGACATGAATTCTTTGATCCATGCAATATTCTTTAGCTCAACCTTGGAGCTATTTACTGAGGAGATTTATTTGCAGACAGACAGTAGAACAGTTCTTTGTGAATAGAAATGAGTACAGCTTCTATGTGTTTTCAGCTCAAGTTTCTGCTACTTATTGTAAGGGAGATAAAACTTAAGCCATCTTTATTTTTAACCCAAATCATTCCTTTTTAAAATATAGTTTTAAAAACTGAAAATGAATGAGACTCTCGACCTTTTCACTTTTTCCTTACAGGTTATATTTACTAGAGCACAGATTGGACTCAGAGAATGACCAAATACCGTTTCTTATTTTGTGATTTGTGTAATCATGAAGAAAAACTTGTGAGATTTTAAAATGGGACAGGCGTTGATTGTGAACATTTTACAAATGTGTCTCACTCCTTAATTCCAGGCACAAATAAAACTACCTGTGTTGTATGAACACTAGTTAGTTCAAGAAAAGCAATAAAAATCTACTTTTAAAAATTATTACTGCCAAGTAGTTTTAAAGATACAGACTCATTTACTTTGAATTTAACTAGTAATATTTAGGTGAGTATCTAAACCAATATTTAATTTTTTCTCCAATTAAATGAGAGTTATTGGAACAGTCTGTCTAAATGCTTTATATATATGGGCCAGGCAATGTAATAGTAACAATAACAAGATAGTTTCATAACTAAGCCTTTCTATAATGCCATAAGATGTGAACTCCATTAGGACTGTTTGATTTCTACTTACCACAGAAGAGAAAAAAGAATGATGAGTTTGATTAACAAAATCAGTTCTAGAAGTGAATTTCAATTCTCAATTATATTTGACAATAAATTACTCAACTGTAGTTATCTCAGAACTTAATTTGCTGAGGCTCTTGATAACCAGTATATGAAAAGTCACCACCCTGTTTTTTTTTTCCTGCATGGTTTTTACCCCATTTTTTCCCCTACAAATTTGTAGGTCATTAACATTGTTCATGGAATTATTTCCTTTATATTTCTTTTAACTTAATTTTACCAATAACTTTTAGAAACCTGTGAGTAGCATCATATAAATCTTTGTAGTTCATTAACAAGATAAATAGCTTTCACTGCAAATAAATATATTTTGACTCCAAAAGAAATAATGGTAATTAAATGTTTTATTTTCTAATATACATTTTTAAGTTGTAGATTAATATTGACAGATTTTCAAAGCCATTATAGTTTTGATGTTTTTCCCCTTCTACCCAAATAAATATATTTTGACTCCAAAAGAAATAATGGTAATTAAATGTTTTATTTTCTAATATACATTTTTAAGTTGTAGATTAATATTGACAGATTTTCAAAGCCATTATAGTTTTGATGTTTTTCCCCTTCTACCCATATACAACTTTCCAAATTAGGAGATATAACTTTTAGAGGAAAGCATTTCAAACACTTAAACATACACATTAAAATAAATTTGTAAGCTTATAAGTGTAAACATGCATCGATCTATATGTCCTACATTTTCACAGTCTTTCAAATTGCTTCCAGAAGTCTTAAGACCTGAATTTGGTAAATGAAAAGCTCATAAGTTTGTGCCAAATGCTTTACAAGATCATTTTGCAAAAATTGTGAGTAGAGACATTGGAACCAAATGCATTCTTCTAGTGGGTAGATAATTTGTTATTTGTAAAAATTAAAAGGGTTAGAAGAAAGTTTCAGATAAAGAACGCTATATGTAAGTAGAAATTGGTAAACCAGAAGGCTTTATAATTTCAGATCATTCAATGACAAAGCCACATGTAACACCTGTTACAGAAGACACTATCAAGGTGTCATGTGACATCTTAAAAAACTGGTGAAGTGTGTGGTTGTCTCAAACATGAAAAAATTTTAGTGGATAGGTTTTCCCATGTCATTACTAGCCACAGGTAAGAATTCTTGTATATTAAAAATATTACCACTGTGATTTCAAAAGTGAGGCCAAGTACTCTTATTGGAATGTGTGACAATATACTGTCTTGTCTACACTGTAGGTAAACCGTGTTAACAGAGGCAATACTTAACCATGGATTTTGTTATATTTCAAACATGGTGTAGACAGCTTTATATTTTACAAGATACTTCTTTATTTGTCTTTTCTATACATTTGTTAATTTGGTATAATTCTTTCATTGAAATAATAAATGCTAATTGATAATGACAATATTCAGAGAATTCTACAGAATTCTACAGATGTCTTGGAAAGGGCTGTCTTTTATTTATTTCACTCTTATTTATATGAGTGTTTGTTTGATGTGATATGTTTTTACCAGGATGACAGATGATGTGGTTCTCTATATGAGTATGAAGATATATATGCTGTGCCTTATAAAAATGCCCACAAAGCCGTTTCCACAGCTGCTGTGCATTAAAATAAAATGTTATCCTGTGATGGTGTTACAGTCAGATATTTTCTTACACCTAAACAAGAGTTTTCATTTTATTTTCTTTATGACATAATCTTAATATATTTTAACTAGCTAGTTACAGAATGAATCCTTGTTGTAAAAGGTCATATATTTTCAAAAGCAACAATCTTTTGTGGATTTCAGAATAAATATGCCTAACATTATAATTTCATGGAAAGTGACTCAGTGCTATCAGTGTAACTCATAATCATATGGCCTGACTTATGCTAGGAAAACTATTTCCCTTAACAAGGCTATTGAACCTGCCTATTCTACCACTTACAAAAAAAACAACCAACCAAACACACGTACACAACTGTGTTTAAAGGTAGGGCAAGCGCCAGTTCTCAGTTGGGTACATTAGGTTGTGTGCATGAGGGCACTGAATTATATTAATTAAAAAATAGTTCAAGTTTTAATTGCAGAGGAGTTGTGAATACTCTGAAATAATCTGAACTTTATTCTGTAGGGAGTAAGAATCACAGCTCCTGGTCTTTGTTCCACCCATGTATTATTCTATAGTTGATTTACAAATACATTTGTGGACAATGGTTGTTTTTATAGTAGGCCCCAAACACTCTAGAGTTTCTGGACTCATTGTGCCTAGTTCTCATTCCCCTTGGCCTTGGACATCTACAAGACAGGCTAAAAACAGACTAAATAATATATTTTTAAATAGTCTAAGTAAGATGTAATACAGTTCTGAAGTTGGAGTATCGTAGTGGAATTGAAGCCAAAGCACTTGGTAACCAATTGGATGCCAGCAGAAAATGAGGTTTGGGGAATAAAACAAGAACACAAGGAAGTTAACCTGCCTTCACAAGACTGTAAGCAAGTTGTATGGGAAGTATGTAGAATTCAGTTGAGCAATCTAATGAAACACACACTTGGGGATTTCACACATGCCCTTGGAAAAATATGTAAGTTATTGTCTATAATAATAAGAGTGCATAATTTTCGTTCACAGTCAAAATGATACCAAATAAGGGGATAACATGGTTTTCAATGAAGTAACAATTTGATGGTTTGAATTATACCATTACCATATTAAGAAAGGAATGTTCATTCTTTTCTATCAGCTCAGAAATAACTCCAGGATCAATCAATATGATGACAAAATGTGTATTGCATACTGGTTTGCATCTTTGTTAATACATGAATACATATTGCTGTCTTTCAAAGTTATTTTTAAACTCTTAGTTTTGTCAACATTCATTATAATTTTTCCAAAGTCAAGGGAACTTCACGAAATCTGGCCTAGCCTTCTAATTTTTTAAATAAAACAATTTTATTGTATATTCAATTTGGAGGTTTAGGCTCTAACATAGCCTATATTTTGCTCTATTTCAGGATATTTAAATTTCTTTTATTGTAATTTTTGTTCCTGTATTTTTAATAATTCTGGTGTTTTTCTTAAAATGTAGAAAATAAATCAAGATAGCCTTACCCAATTTATGCCTAGTCTTAAACTTTTTACTATTGGTAAAAAGTGTTTTTGTTTTTTTTTTATGACTTTTTTTGACAGCTAGCGCTGAATAGTGGTTCAATTGTATGGTAATTCGCATATATTGGTGTGGCATCTTTAAGATCTTTAAGTGTCATTCTTTTTTTTTTGAGACAGAGTCTTGCTCTGTCGCCCGGGCTGGAGTGCAGTGGTGCAGTCTGGGCTCACTGCAAGCTCCGCCTCCCGGGTTTATGCCATTCTCCTGCCTCAGCCTCCCGAGTAGCTGGAACTACAGGCGCCCGCCACCATGCCCGGCTAATTTTTTGTAGAAGTGGGGTTTCACCGTGTTAGCCAGGATAGTCTCGATCTCCTGACCTCGTGATCTGCCCTCCTCAGCCTTCCAAAGTGCTGGGATGACAGGCGCGAGCCACCACACGCAGTCTAAGTGTCATTCTTAAAAGTATTTTACCTACAGAGAAAGAAACACCATCAAGTAGGGCTTATCAGTAGGTTGTGTACCCAGAAAGTTTGATTCTTTCTGGGTCTTTATATTGAAAATTTATTATAAAAATAATTTGTCAAAAAATTCCCAGTGTGCCTGGTAATGAATATTCCCTTTATTAAATTTAAATACATGAGATGCCATTTCAAAATAATGTGTATGCATGTATGTGTGTATGTGTATAAATAGTCTAAGCATGAGGAATTGGCTGGCTATTTTGAACAGTTTCACTGCCACTACTTCTTGATTGTCCCTAGCTGGCTCTTTGGCACTCACACAATTCACATACTGCTTGTTAAGTACCTACTGTGGGCCAAATACCGTGTATCATTTCTAGATAATCTTATTTCAGCTTTGGATTTTGGTGTTTGCATGGATACTTTATAAGCTGTCATATCCGATAGCCTTTAGGTGTTTTGAAACCTGCAGTCTTATAAATGTCCACATTTCTGTACTGGTAGCTTCTCTTTTCGTAACCCTGTGTTTGCCTGGATCCTGCATCAAAGAAATAAGGGGAGGGAATTGATAATTGGAGGTAATAAGCCTTTCAGTATTCTAGTGTTTGAAGTTAAGGCTTATTAGGGCTCAAGTGTTCAAGGTTTTCTCATCTGTTTTAAGCAATTGGATTCTATTATTTGTTGGCCTTCTCTATCTTTGATGCCTGTGCTTAAGAAAACTAAAACTGTAACTCAGAGAAGAGTGTCATGACTTAATTGATCTTGCCCTGATCTTGTGACTGTATTTTGTTCCGTTAAGAATAAAAGGCGATTCAAATCTGCAGCATATCAAGGTTGTGCCTGTAATCTTCCTGATGATTCATTTTTGGCTCACTTTTAAACCATATAGGATGATGTGTTTCCCACATAGTTAAGTATGTGTTGACTGTATAATGCTAAGAAGGTAGACGTGATAAACTTTCTTGATGGTAAATCATGGAAGATGTCAAGCAGGAGGGCGTGGTCAGATGTAGATTTTAGGAGTTGTATCCTGCTGGCAATGAAGATGGACTGGAATGGGCAGCAACCAGTGTCCAGATATGAGGAGATCAGTTATAAATCAATTGAAGACCTTAATAAAAGCAATAGACTGGATTTAGAGAAGTAGCATAGGGGTGGGTTTCATAGAAATTTAGGAAGTCAAGTTACCCAGAGTTGGTGAAGATAAGATACAAGATGTGACAAACAAAAATGATTTTCTATTTTGGCTCTGGCTGACAGTATGAAAAGCTGTACTATTTACAAAGATAGAGAAATAAGAAGTAACAGTGGGTTTTTTGTTTGGTTTTGGTTAGAGGACTCTGTATAGTGATAATGATTTTATTTTTCGTGAACACTTTGAATTTCACATATTTGGGATCCAGGCTTTAATACTGTCAGCTGGTGAGAATATGGGTGTAGAAGATATTTTTGTATGATCATAAAAATTTGGAAATTGAGAGTTTTTAAATATTAGTTGAAAACTGGACATACTTGAGATTCCTTAGGTTTCAAAGTTAACACTCGTTTGTAGATAACTAGGTTGTTGCCGTTATACTATACCATCATTTTTACTTCCATGCTTATCTCCCTACTAGCAGGTATACACCTTGAGGACAGAATTGTCTACCTTTTTTTCAGGTTCTCTACCACCTAACATAGTAGCTGGAACATGGGCATTGGGCCTGCTCAGCTAGGTGTTTAGTGAACGAATAAATAAGTGAATATGTAGTAAACCAAACAAGCATGTAGAATGAGAAGGAAGAAATCCTGGGGAAAATATGATTTGAGATTCCAGTATTATTTCTGAAGAGTGGTCAGACAACTTTGATGAGAACCAGAAAAGAGCAGTGGGGACCACTGAAACCAAGGGAGGATAGTGTTGCAGAATCAGGAGTTACTGCTCATGACATTCATTTAGCTCCCTCCACCGAAACCCACGATGAAATAAATTACCCTATAGAAAGATCTACATATACATGGGAAGAATGTCTGGTTCATTTAGGATGAAATTTGAGATTCCTTATCATTGTCAAGAATAGATGTCATCGCTGGATTATATTGTCATTAAAATCAAGTTCAGGCCAGGCGCGGTGGCTCACGCCTGTAATTCTAGCACTTTGGGAGGCCGAGGCGGGCGGATCACAAGGTCAGGAGATCGAGACCATCCTGGCTAACACGATGAAACCCCGTCTCTACTAAAAATACAAAACAAACAAACAAACAAAAAAAATTAGCTGGGCGTGGTGGCGGGTGCCAGTAGTCCCAGCTACTCAGGAGGCTGAGGCAGGAGAATGGTGTGAACCCGGGAGGCGGAGCTTGCAGTGAGCAGAGATCACGCCACTGCACTCCAGCCTGTGTGACTGAAAACCTCTTCCATGTTCTTCCACTCATCAAGTGATAAACTGGCAACAATGTTTAAAACTATTGTTTCTATGTCTTCAGAAATTTTTTGAAGCTACGGTTGTTCAGGGTGAAGATTTTTACAGAATTCAGTAAGGATGGATTATACTATGCTGAACATTTAGTTGCTTTTGTAATTATAGAGGTGGACAGCTGAGACAAATCTGGACAAAATCTTACACTGACTGTTTTGTAATGACATAAGAATGACCCTGAACTTTTTAAGTAACTTGAGAAATAGGCCGGGCACGGTGGCTCACACCTGTAATCCCAGCACTTTGGGAGGCCAAGGCGGGTAGATCACAGGTCAGGAGTTCGAGACCAGCCTGGCCAACGTGGTGAAACCCCATCTCTACTAAAATTACAAAAATTGGCCGGGTGTGGTGGTGCATGCCTATAATCCCAGCTACTTGGGAGGCTGAGGCAGGAGGATTACTTAAACCTGGGAGGCAAAAGTTCCAGTGAGCTGAGATCACGCGACTGCACATCAGCCTGGGTGATAGAGCGAGATTGCGTCTTGGAAAAGAAAAGAAAGTAAAGAAAAGTTGTCTGACCACTCTTCAGAAATAATACTAGAAGAGAAAAAAAAAAAACAAAAGAAAGAAAGAAATTTAGCATTTTTCCAGATGTCATCATGACTTAACCTAGTATTACAAATCAATTCACATTGTATCCTAGCTCCCCATATTCCTTTTGTTGTACTGTCTAATTAGATATATTGCTTAGACACGGCAAACAAATCCAATAATTCCTCTTAATCTGTGTTTATTAATTTTTTAAACCTACAAGAACACTGAAGCAGCATTTCTTCTGCACCGAGGAAATAGAATGGAGACACTTTAGACAGACCGATTCCATTACTAGAGACAGCTGTGAGTTTCAGGAGACAACCCCTAACTTGTGGTTCTGATTAGGGCTCTAATGTTCTTGTTGATTTAAACTTTTGTTCTTGTTGTTTAGAGGTAAAATCTGATCTGTAAGAGATCCCAATTTGAAAATCTTTATTAGCTTTTTAAAAAGAAGATTTTTTTCTTCACCAGCTACAGCAAGGGTCCTCTCGATGGTAGGATGTTCGTAAGAAAGAGAAAGGAAGGAAAGAGGAGCCCAGTAAAGACACACAAGAAAGATACTGGCCACTGGCAGTATTATTTTTATGTAGCACTATGAAAACAATGAAAAATTGTTTTATTTTCTAAAGAAGCACAATATTTTGATTCAGCCATAATGTGCATGTATCATTAATGTAACACATTACACTTTCTGGGAATTTTTGCTCAAGAATCATAAAATACTTTATAAGCAGACAAGAATAATTTTAATAAGCAGTTTAGGAAATAACCAAGACCTCTATGCTCTCTGAACCTACATAATCATTGTGCGAAAGTAGCTCTTCATCTGCTCTTTAGTATACTCTTTTATTAAATAAAAATGGAGATAATAGTTATAAGTTCTGCTTGAGACATAAAAATATTGTTAAATGCCAAAAATAGTATCTGATTTCTGAGAAATTTTGTATTTTTTTATTTAAAAGTACTTCATTTTCCAAAAGATTTAATAAGTAGATTAAAAGGATCAATGAACCTTTCCATTTTAGGAAGTATATTCTGAAGTCTACCATACCTCCCAGGAGGTAGCTGCCCTGTGATAGAAACAGGTTACATTATTACAACTTCAGTAAACAACCCGGATTAACTCACTTCTGTCTGGGGTTATATTTGTTTTCTTTTAAAGACAAAAGTGTATTTATAACGCATCATGTTTCCATCAACTAGGGCATTTCTTCGAAGAAATATGCAGCATGAAGTTCCTTTAGTGTTTTCAGGCAAAGTTTGATTTTCTTTACTTTGTGTGACACTAACTTTTTCTTTCAAATACATTAAATTTTGTAGCTACAGGATTCACATATATATGCATGGCTTCTACTACATTGCATCGTTTTTCTGCCTTATTAGTTTCCATATAAGTAAATTTTACAAATTCTGAAGTTACTCTCCAGAATTAAAACTGAAAACGACAACAACAAAATTGTGTGCTGTTGTTGGAAATATTCCTATATTTGAAGCCAGTGAATCAACTATATCTATATCTATATCTATATATTTTAAGACAGGCTCTCACTTTGTTGCCCGGGCTGGAGTGCAGTGGCATGATCTCAGCTCACTGCAGCATAGACTTTAGAGGCTCAGGCGATGTCCCCACCTCAGCCTCCCAGTAGCTGGAACTACAGGTGCACACCACTTTGCCCGGCTAATTTTTTGTGTTTTTTGTAGAGATGGGGGTTTTGTCATGTTGCCCAGCTGGTCTCAAACTCCTGGGCTCAAGTGATCCACCAGCTTTGGCCTCCCAAAGTGCTGGGATGACAGGCGTGAGCCACCACACCCAGCCTGTAATTTCTTTTGTAACTTTATTGGTATGGTAAGGCAGTAGTGCCCATTGTTCTGCCTATATTACACCTGTCCATTGTTTTTCGAGTTCTTTTGTTGGCCTCTTACAGTTCTCTAATCTTTCTCATCATTTGACTAATATTTCTCCATTCCTGATGTTGTTAAATGACCTTACCTACTCCTCTCCTTTTTGGATGCCTCTAATCTGCTGAGGACTTCAAAACCAGAAATTTTAATATCACAAGAATGCGCCTGATTGGTATATGCCCACAATCAAAACCCAGGCATATGATCGACGCCCTTTACAAAGGCTTATTGATGTAACATAATTTTAATCTCTGATATTTTTGTGTCATATATAATGTCAAAAACTGGGCAAGTAGAGGGTCTGCCCTTTGAAACTGAGCAGCATGAATCAGAAAAGCTACTCAGGTCACAACGTTGTTCCCTAAACAAAACTGGTAGAATTATCCCTTTCTACTTTCAATCATGTCTCTATTTTTCTTTTGTGTAATTTCCTGTTTTTCAGAAGAATTAGAACTTGAGCACCTGGAGCCCATTTCTGGATTTGATATAAGCCCCAAATATGATAAGGGAGTGGAGGAAATAGATGTTTCCCAAGGCAGGGGTCCCCAATCCCCACGCCATGGACCCGTACCAGTCTGTGGCCTGTTAGGAACTGGGCCACACAGCAGGTGAGAGGCTGTTGAGGGAGCATGGTGGCCTGAGCTCCACCTCCTATCAGATCAGCAACTGCCTTAGATTCTCACAGGAGAGTGAACCCTATTGTGAAGTTCGCATGAGAAGGATCTAGGTTGCGTGCTCCTTAATAGAATCTAACTAATGCCTGATGATCTGAGGAGGAACAGTTTCATCCCCAAACCATACCCCTCATCTGTGGAAAAATTGTCTTCCACAAAACCTGTCCCTGGTGCCAAAAAGGTTGAGGACCGCTGTCCTAAGGCACATATGAGAACTGAATAAAGGTACTGTGTTCACTCAGAGGAATAGTCCCCATGAGCAAAGTGAACATATTTGATTCCCATATTTTTTAACCTTCATTTTCTGGTATTAGTTTTTCCTCTTACTTTGGACATATGAAAACATTACCTGAAATAAAAAGTACATTTGAGTTTTAAATTTGGTAATTTTTAGCATCATAAGTTTAAGCTGCAAAACTTGGGGTAGGATGTGTGTATAAGAGTAAAAATAATTTTAAATATACACATAAATATATATTAAAATTTTATCTAAAATGGAGATACAAATGTAGAAAACTGCTAACTGTTGTAATAAATGTTAATCAGGACTTCACGGTATAGACTACTAGTTATTTTGAAAAAGTCAGAATTCAGTGAGTTTTTTGTTGTGGTGGTTGTGAAATTGGCATTATCCTTTCTTCATAACATTTGGAAATTCACACTACCTTACATCTTTCATAAGAATTGAAATAACCAGTAAATTAGTTTAATTTACTAATTTTTTCTCCCCTGGAACTTTATAGTAAATGATAGCCTTTATGTTTCAGAATGAAAAAATAATGTACTTGCATCTTTTTTAGATAGACAAACTCATTATAGGATATTCATCACATTTGCCTTATTTCTGCCTAGAATGATTTATTTTTCTGTCTTTTTATATTGATATAGTTAAACAGTTACCTCTTTGCAAAGGAAACCTTATCCAGATGTAGGCTCTTTTTTTCTGTATTTAACAATTGATTGTTACAGTTAAAGAGTACATTGCTTATTTCCGTAACCCAATGGTCTTTATTCTGAAAGACAACCCATTGGTTGAAAAGAGCTTAGACTTTGGAGACCAAAGAGATGGGTTCAAATTGTGTTTCTGCCAATTAGTACCGGGTTCTATTGATAGTTTCTTAGGCTTTGTAAGTTATAATTTTGTTTTCAACCTGGGATAAATAACACCTATTTTTGCATAATTATTTTAAGGATTAGATGTAATGGATTTTTAGAAACAGCACAGGATTTGACATGTTGTAGTTAGTTGCTCAACTAAGTGTAGCTACACATTTATTTTTTGAGCCATGAGAAGCAGAGGGGGAATTGAGGGGGTTCTAGTGGTAGAAAGAGGACTCAAATCATTCGCTTTAATATAAAGTGACAATTGGAAATGATCATCCAGGAAGAAGACTAAGGGACTCCAGATACACCCTTTTTGAAGATGTCTAATAATTCAAGCATCACCATGCTCAATTGAACTAAAAATTTGGATTGTGTAGAATTTCATTTGAACAGTAGAATTTTGTTTGAACAGTATGATAAGCTCATTAAAATCTATCACTTGTGTGTAACCTGATCCTCTGGTTAATTCCATGTGTTTTCCTATGGCCTTTTTGTTCTGCAAAAAACTGGGCTTGTAAAGACTTTGATTTCATTTTTTTTTTTTAACAGATGATAGCAAAAGATATTCAGTACCTAGAAAGGTAAACTAATCCTATTTTCATGTGCAGTCACCCTCTAGTGTAAATAAGTAGTTTTCAGTCTTCAAGTGGAAAACATTCCGATGTCAAATTCTTTAGGGATAGGAATAGGAAAAAGGGTTCTGATGCAGTGACTGGCTAATTTATATATGATATAAATTTATATATAATTTAAATATATATATATATTTTTTTCCTCCTTTCTGCCGTAATTTGGCTTCTCCTTTTCTGACATAAGATCTATCAGACTATAGTACAGGTTTCAGCACAGAAGTAAATAACAGCATGTTTCCTTGGGAGCAATTGAACAACAGAATGAAACAGTGCTTACTGTTTTTTGAAAGTTGTGTCAGATTGTCATGGTAATACAGAGTTGCATCATGTTGTCATAGTAACCAGAATTATAAAACGAATTTAAAGAGGATGAAGAGATACCCTGTGATTCCTTTAGCTTTAAAGATTTTGTTCTACTGCTACTTCTGTTTATTTTGCTTCCTTTTTGTAAAATGTGTCACACTTTTACTTTTTTTAAAAGTAGCCATGCTACATCCTCTGCATGGCTAGAGGGAATGATGGAAATCTTTACTTTCCCAAATGAAGAGTTGAAGCATCAAAGTTTAAGTCATCCCATTCTCTTTGAGCCAGGTAAAATTCAGGGTCAGGAGCACATCGGATACATTGCTGTGTCAAAACATGCCAACTCTGAGCAGGGAGGAAGTTCCACTCCGAGTGGGATGAAAAGGTATTTCACCTTTCTTAATGATTATTCATAGCTTTTCTTTCAAGCGAAAAACATCCTAATCTTACTTTGAAGGAAAAGCAGTAGTAAGCTTTGGGAGCCGATTCATCAAACTGTATCAGAATTGGGGTAATATTGTTTTTTCTCTTTAATTAGAATGATTTAGGTCATTATAATTCATCAAGAGGTTAAAATGTGACCCTTGAGGTGAAAAACTAATTTCAAGGCTAAACCATTTCTATTATTCCACGAGAGAGAGAGAGAAAAAAAAAATAGGCTTACAAGTAAGTTGAGACTTTCATTGCTGGAGCGCATCCAATAACTAATTCTACAAATAGTAATGACTGAAGAAAAATAAATTTGTCAACTTTGAAGTCTTGCTAAAATCAATTGTTTTAAATATTCTTTCTCTTAGCTCCTACCCTCCTGGCGTAAGCAATTTGCTTTCGTTCTTTTTGTTGCTACATTGCCTCCTCTCGACTTGCTTTTTAACAAGCGCTTTAAGAGCCATGCAAGTTGCAGCAAGTTTTAGGCATTAATAGTGGCCAGGTAGTATAATACTATTTTTAATGAATGTCTGTTTTCTATTCTTTACTGTGCTTTCTTTGGAAAGAGGCCCATGAAACAAAGTATTAAGAAAACACACTGCTGCCCTGGAATGTGTGTATTAGCTGCAGATTATTTCCTATTAGCAGATTAGCTGCAAGGCTATTGGCTCAGAAAGGTCTTTGAGAGTATTTTGTTTTGTAACTGATTCAAGCCATGGGAGAAAATTGCCACCATGATTGGAAAGAAGAATTAGCTACTGTTGCCATGGACACTGGAGTTCACAGTCCCATTGTTCAATCTAGTGCTTCAGAATGAGACGTCCCAGCAGGAGTTCAAGTTTTGTTAATGAAATGATCGAATATATTTTTTTCAGAGCGTGACAGAACCTTGTGAAAGATATGTGGAATATATTTTTTATGGAATTTAGAGTTTCCTTTATAAATCAGTGTTTTCTTTCCAGTAAAATAAAATAATTTCATGCTATAGCCCTCTATGAAAACTAATGTATGCATCTATTTAAATATTTCATTACCTTCCTATTACATTTACATTTATAGCATATCTTTTAAAATTATATGTAGTTTACATAAAAACTAACATAAAATTGCAAATGTTTAAGTCAAATTGTTATAATATCCATGCCAGTATGGTTTCTAACAATATAAATTGATGATAGTAACGCGTGTTGGATGTACCTTTTAAAAAATGCTTTATAGGCGGGGCGTGGTGGCTCACGTCTGTAATCCTAGCACTTTGGGAGGCTGAAGCGGGTGGATCACTTGAGGTCAGGAGTTCGAGACCAGCCTGACCAACATGGAGAAACACCATCTCTACTAAAAATACAAAATTAGCTGGGCGTCGTGGTGCACATGTGTAATCCCAGCCACTTGGGAGGCTGAGGCAGGAGAAACACTTGAACCCGGGAGGCAGAAGTTGCAGTGAGCCGAGATCATGCCGTTGCACTCCAGCCTGGGCAACAGGAGCGAAACTGTGTCTTAAATAAATAAATAAATAAATAAATAAATAAATAAATAAATGCTTCATAGAACAGAAACAGGATAGAATAGTATATTAATGCTACCGATATGTTTTAATGGCTATATGCCATGTGACATACAGTAGATTCTAGTCTTTAAAACTGGAAATAATTCATGGAAGTTAAAAACTAGTGGCTTATTATGGTGATAGGCTAAAAACCTGTGAGTTCAAAGATGGGCCACAAAATGTTTTCACTAGCAGACTCTTGCTAATAGTCCAGGGGGCGGATATTCAGGTGCAGGCTAGAAGCCAGGGCTAATGCACTTCAAGAAGAACTTACAGACTTGACCAGTCTTTTAAAAAAGTATCTTACCCCTCCTATTAATCAAAAATCCCTTTGTCTGGGCCAGGCAAGGTGGCTCACACCTGTAATCCCAGAACTTTGGGAGACCAAGTTGAACAGATCACTTGAGGTCAAGGGTTCAAAACCAGCCTGGCCAACATGGTGAAACCCCATCTCTACAATAAAATACAAAAATTAGCCCGGTGTGGTGGCACACTCCTGTAGTCTCAGCTACTTGGGAGGCTGAGGCATGAAAATTGCTTGGACCTGGGAGGCGGTGGTGACAGTAAGCCGAGATTTTGCCACTGCATTCCAGCCTGGGTGACGGAGTGAGACTCTGTCTCAAACAGAAACAAAAAACGCTTTGTCTCATTATCCTACTAACAATACTGTTTTGTTCACTTACTTGTCAGAGAAACATAGAGTCCATTTATACTTTTGCCATTAACTGATCATGTGACTTTGGGCCATTTAATTATCTGTCCCTCAGTTTCCTCATCTATAAACTAGAATGACAATAGCACCCACCCCATAGAGTTATTTTTGTCGATTGAATTAAACCTATACACACACACACAAACACACACACGCACACGCACACACACACACAGTGCTTGGCACCCAATAAATAACAATTGACAATTGTTGTATTCAGTAACTTTTGGTGGCTCCCTATTTCTGACAAAATGTTTAGATATTCTAACACTGGAACCCTGTCTATTACTGCAAAATGATCTACCTCTCTAATTAACTCCTGAAAACATATCTAGTTATTGCCTGGACACACGCCAAACACATTTCCTGAACATTCTTACCTCTGAGTCCTTGTTTAGCAAAGCTTCCAACCAAGAGCACTCTCGCCCCTCTGATTCTGCCTAAGGTCAGTATTTTCTAAGACCCATACTCTTTGAAGTATTTCCTGACTAACCAAACGTCACCCCTCTGGATTTTTTGTTTCTCATCTCAATAGATTTTTTTTCTTTTCAAAATTTTACACATGTATTAGAGGCCAAGTGAGAGTTAGTTTGAAATTAAAAGACCCTTAATCTTTCATAATCATCAAGTCGTCCTGGGTATATTTCATTTATGGAAATGTTATTACAAAAAGAAAAGCCATATCCCTAGGATAGTTGCTTTCCACAAATTTCATTTATCATAAAAATTTGTATTAACTCATTTGTATTGGATGTCAATACAGATTGAATGAATCTGAACCTGTCATTGGTTTGGTTAACTTATTATCTAGATACTTAGCATTGTATAATGATTCCAGTGGCCTTGTTGCTAACAGGTTCTCAGCAACAGGCAGTTGAGGGTGGGTAGCGGTATCAGGCTTGCTTTCTTTCTTTCTTTCCTTTCTTTCTTTCCTTTCTTTTCTACCGGGTCTCGCTCATGGCTCACTGCATCCTGGAAATCCTGGGCTTAAGCAATCTCAAACAATCCTCCTGCTTCGACCTCCTGAGTAGCAGGGACTACAGGCACATGCCAGCATGCTCCGCTAAATTTACCATGATTCCTTCTGGTAGCACTGATGGGAAGACTCTCAGGTTTAAGCCAAAGCTAAAAAGACAAAAAAGCAAGCCAATTGCACTTCAGGATGGAATGGGTAATGATCTAATGCGCTAACACCCTGTACATATTGCCACTTCTCTTTCCATTGGAATATCTTGGAATTTAAATCCCATGTAAATAAATGCAAAAACTCCCTTATTTGGAGGTAAAGTCTGGCAACATCAGCTACCTGTGATATTCTGAAAGAGGAAAAGAGAGAGACAAATGTCTCCTCAAACGTAATGGTGAATAACAAAGCTACAAAAGAGGGAAATTGGAATCGTCTTTAACGAAGTCTAATTATTACAAGGTAAAGAGTTTAGATGTCTCCTTTGTTTGTCTCCCAGTTAGCACCTCAGAAGGGGAGTAGAGAATTGTTACCCTAAACTGACATCCTGAGTACAAAATTGAAGAATTTTCTGAAAAATCACAATTCAGAATATATGTCCCTCCCAGTATTTTGTTGTTGATGCTGTTTGGTCCTTCATCCCGTGTGTTTCAATAATTGTAGAAATAGAATATTATAAGTGCAGAGAATCTTTTGAGTTGTGTATTCAAAGAGCTGTAATCTATCCTGGATTTAATCTGAATGAAGGAGCGATCACTTTCAAATTTATAAAATAATAAACCAGCCTCCAAAATTCTGGGAAAACATTTTTCTAGTCCTTGATATTAACTTAAAGGTAAGATTCTTCAGAAGATAATCACTGTTTCAAATTTCAAGAGGTGAATTCTGTGGTCTAAGACAATCGGATTCTTTGGGCTGATACACCTGTGAGTGTTACCAATAACAATAACAGACAAAAGGAATGACAGCAGAAAGGTAGACAGTTACTGAGACACAATATAAAAGATCGAAATGTATTGGTTATTGTACTAAATTTATAGCTGCTTCTAGTGTAATTATGAATTTATAATATAGAATTCCAACTTATTAGAACATTATTCATTAGCCCTATTAAGAAAAAGTTATTTTTGCAAGCATGCAAAATTACATGTATTACATGCATATGTGTGTATTTATAGTAGATTTTGGATGGATTTTAAGGTGTGGATTATAATTTTCAAAGAACTTTAACACATATAATGGCATAATTAACTATATATCTTTATCTTATAATAAAGGTATTTTAAATTATCCTCACATTAAAGAAAAATTGGAATGCAAAGAGTTATTTCACAGTTTTACTTTCTTGCTTACTATCATGTCTGGATTTTATGAGAATTCAGACATTTAAGAATTTCCTGTAAAACTTGGTCTTGCCCTAGTAAAACTTCCTTGTCTTGGTAAGATACAAAGTTTGTTTGACAGAACCCTTGTGCCTTGCACTGATATCTATTATAAAAATAGAATTGTAAAACAAAATGGAATAAAATATAGAGATAACCATCAGCCAGATACCACAAACATTATTTCATTCGTGTTTTCTTCTACTCTTACATTTAGCTAAAAAAGAGACATTGAGGATCAGTAACTTTTAACAGAAACAAACAACACAATACATTTTTATGTACGGCATAAGAAATGGCATGTTAAAAGTATTAAGTTTAAGATGGATCAAGAAACCCATATTTGAATATTGCTGTTTTACCATTTAAAAATGGTAAGATATTATTTACCTGTTCTTTAAATATCTTTATAAAAATGATTCGAATGTCTTTCAGAAAGTCTTAACTTTAAAGGAGCTCTTTTAAAAAGCCAAATTCGTGCTAATAGGGACTCTAATAAAGTATATTTCTAATAACATTTACCATCCTCTCCAAAATGTCATGTGTACATTTTTTTCATCCTGCCAAAAGCCACTCTTTGCTTTGAAATTCAAACATAGTGTGGCCTCAGAGCGTTATAATTCATGATCTTTTGATACAAATAAATGAAAACAAAATGTACACTCTTTAATTAATGTTTAAAAATCCAACTCTTTATTAGTAAACCAAGAAATATGTGATTGCTGAACCAAATTCTTCCAGACAATGGTATGCTATAAAATTTTTAATTGGAAAAGATTTCATACTGCACAAAAAATTCTGTTTTTTTTTTCTGTAAAGCAGAGTAAAAAAAGAAAACAGTAACAACACTATTTTTCCTTAAAAGCTTGTTGTTTTTCAAGATTGGGACTCAGTCCCAATCCTTGTTTTGGTTTTGTATAATGGGAGTAACTGGACAATGTGGCTACACACAAATGAAATAAGATGATATGTTCCCATATGCAGTGATAAAGCAAGCTGACATTTTATTGGTGTCTCATACGTTGTATGTTTCTAAGTGAAAGTGTATATACCATGTAATTCACTTGAGATCAGGTATGTATTCTATTTTGCATAAGAATGGGGGCAGGCTGTGGAGGATGAGAAGGCCAAACTAAGTCATATAGATTATTTTTCAGTAGAAAAAAAGGTGTTATTATAATGGAGTGGGAGTTTAAAACTCATAAGAGCTATACAACTTATTTGACAAAATTTTTTAAAAATAGAAGTAACTGCGACCTGCTAAAATGTTACATACTTTTTATGAGAACGTTTTGAAAGTATTGAAATATAGTAATACATAACTTAACCTCATTTATAATGTCACTGATTATATGAGCTGATTATTTTAACTCTAAAGTATCCAAGTGTCTATTTTATCCTTATATATCTGTTTTCTGCCTTTTAGTATGCATTATCCAATATTATCTTGAGCGAGAAGGGAAAATGTGGTCTCTAAAAGATTCTAGAGAAGTTCTTTGAAAAATGTCTGCTTTTTTTGTGTGTGTTTTGTTTTTTGTTTTTGACGGAATCTTACTCTGTTGCGAGGCTGGAGTGCAGTGGTGCGATCTCAGCTCACTGCAACCTCCGCCTCCTGGATTCAAGCGATTCTCCTGCCTCAGCCTCCTGAGTAGCTGGGACTACAGGCGTACATCACCATGCCCAGCTAATTTTTGTATGGGGTTTCACCATGTTGACCAGGATGGTCTCGATCTCTTGACCTCATGATCCACCCGCTTTGGCCTCCCAAAGGGCTGGGATTACAGGCATGAGCCACCTCACCCGGCCGGTAGTTCTATTTATACCGCACAGGCATACCTTGGAGATAACTGTGGGCTTGGTTCCAGACTGCTGCAATAAAATGAGTATCAAAAGAAAACAAATCCCATGAATATTTTGGCTTCTCAGTGCATATAAAAGTTATGTTTACATTATACTGTAGTCTACTAAAGTGTACAGTAGCATTATGTCTTAAGAAACAGTGTGCATACCTTAATTTAAAAATACCTTATTGCTAAAAATGTTTAATGATTATCTAAGCCTCTAAGGAGTCATAGTCATTTGTCTGGTGGAGGATTTTGCCACGATGTTGATGGCTGCTGACTGATCAGGGTGGTGTCTGCTGAAGGTTTGGATGGCTGTGGCAGTTTCTTGAAATAATACAACAATGAAGTCTGATGCATCAATTGACTCTTTTTTTCGTGAAAGATTTCCTGTAGTATGCAATGCTGTCCAATAACATTTTACCCACAGTAGAACTTCATTCAAAATTGGAGTCAACCCTCTCAAACCCTGCCTCTTCTTTATCAACTACGTTGATGTAATATTCTTAATCCTTTGTTCATTTCAACAACGTTCACAGCATATTTACTAGGACTAGATTTCTTCTTAGAAACCACTTTTTTTGCTCATCCGTAAGAAGCAACTCCTTATTGGTTCAAATGTTATCATGAGATTACAGCAATCAGTTACATCTTCAGGCTCAACTTGTAATTGTAGTTATCTTGCTATTTCCACCAAATCTATAGTTACTTACTCCACGTGAAGTCTTAAAATCCTCGAAGTCATTCTTGAGGATTGGAATCAACTTCTTACAAACTCCTGTTAGTGTTAATATTTTAACCTCCTCCCATGAATTATGAATGTTCTTAATGCCATCTAGAGTGGTGAATCCTTTCTAGAAGGTTTTCAATTGACTTTGCCCAGATACATCAGAGCAATCACTATCTATGGCTGCTATAGCCTTATAAAATGTATGTCTTGAATAATAAGACTTGAAAAGTCCTAGTTACTCCTGGGTCCACAGGCTGCAGGATAAATATTGTCTTCACAGGCATGAAAAAAAAACACTAATCTGCTTGTACATATCCATCAGAGCTCTGGGGTAACCAGGTGCATTGTCAATGAAAGGAATCTTTTTTTATTCTGAGAAGTAGGTCTCAACAATGAGCTTCAAATATTCAGTAAACCATGCTGTAACAGACGTGCTGTCATCCAGGCTTTGCTGTCCCATTACAGAAAACAGGCAGAGTACATTTAGCATAAATCTTAAGGGCTCCAGGAATTTTAGAATGATAAATGAGCACTGGCTTGAATTTCAAGTCAGCAGCTGTATTAGCCCTTAAAAAGAGACTCAGCCTGTCCTTTGAAGCTTTGAGTCCAGCATTGAATTTTCTTCTCTAGCTATGATAGCCCTAGATGGCATCTTTTACCAATAGAAACCTGTCTTATCTCCACTGGTAATCTATTGTTTATTGCAGCTGTCTTCATCAGTCACCTTACCTACAGCTTCGGGATAACTTGGAGTTTCTCCTTCAGCACTTGCTTCTTAACCTTACACTTTTATATGGAGATGGCTTCTTTCCTTTGACCTCATGAACCAACCTCTGCTAGATTAAGATTTTTCTTCTGCAGCTTCCTCACCTCTCTCAGACTTCATGGAATTGAAGAGAATTAGGGCCTTGCTTTGGGTTAGACTTTGGCTTAAGGGAATATTGTGGCTGGTTTGAACTTCAATCCCGACCATTAAAACTTTCTTCATATTAGCAATGAGGTAATTTTGCTATTTTATCATTTGTATATTCATGTGACTAGCACTTTTAATTTCTTTCAAGAACTTTGCCTCTGCATTCACAATTCACTGTTGAGCTCAAGAGTCCTAGCCTTCGGCCTGTCTCAGTTTTTGGTGTGCTTTCCTCACTAAGCTTAATCATTTCTGGTTTTTCCTTTAAAGTGAGACACACGCAGCTCTTCCTTTCACTTGAACACTTAGAGGCTACTGTAGGGATATTAGTTGGCCTAAGTTCAATATTGTCATATCTCAGGGAATAGGGAGACCCTTGGAGAGGGAGAGAGATGAGGGAATGGCTGGTCAGTGGAGCAGTCAGAACACACACAGCATTTATTGATTAAGTACTCTACCTTATGAGTGTGGTTCGTAGCACACTGAAACAATTACAATAGTAATATCAAAGATCACAGATCACACATCACCATAAAAGATATTTTAGTAATAATGAAAAAGTTCGGAATACTGTGAGTATTACCAAAATGTGACAGTGTGACATGAAGTGAGCACATGCTGTTGGGAAAATGGCTCCTTTAGACTTGCAGGATGCAGGGTTGCCACAAACTGACATTTTCTTAAAAATGTAGTATTTGTGAAGCACAATAAAGCAAAGCCTAATAAGACAAAGTATGCCTGTCACTATGTAATGAAGGGGCATAATTTTATGGAGTTTTCCTTTAAATATGACATGACTAATTTCTTCTTTTTATTTCCACTGCTCATCAGAAGCCTTTTTTCTTCTCTCCTGATTATTGCCTACTACCTGGTCTTCCTGTTCTCTGAATTTCCTCTCTTCTGACCATCCTGCAGTTCCTGCTAAGATCAGCTTCCCAAATTATATCATCTCTTCGTTCAAAATCATCTGATGACTCAGATTGTAACTTGGGTTTTCAAAGAACCATTTCCTATATCTGTGCCTTTTCCCCTCAGCTTCTCAGTAAACTGGCATAGATCGTGGTGAAGTTTTTTATAACATTCCCTCATGGAGCGACTATATATAGTATTGATGATATATATAGGCAACATATATAGTAACTACATTGTTTGGATATGGTATGACTCAGCAAGCATGGGGTACACTGTAAAACTAAAGAGGCATATGTTCTATTGCTGTGTGTAACAAATTACTACAAACGTAGCAGTTTAAAATACTGCAAATTAATTATCTCACAGTTTTTTGTAGGGCAGGAGACTGGGCACAGCATAACTGGATGTTCTGTTCAGGGTCTCACTATGCTGAAATTGAGATGTCAGCTGGGCCGTGGTTCTCATCTGGGCTCAGAGTACTTTTCCAAGCTCTCTGGTTGTTGGGAGAATTCATTTCCTTGCATCCATAGGACTGAGGTCCCAATTTTCCTTGTAGCTGTTGGCCAGAGACCACTGTCAGCCCCTATGGGCAGTTCCCATGTGGCCCTCATAGATGTGTGCTTTCTTTCAGGCCAGGTGATGCACATCTCTCTGACTTCCTCTTCTGAGACCAGCCAAACAAAACTCAGGGCTTGTGTGTGTATATCAAGCCCAATTGGATAACCTCCTGTTGTAAGGTCAACTATTTGGGACCTAAATTTCGTCTGTCAAACCCCTTCAGAACAGGTCCTAGATCAGTGTTATTGAATAACTGAGAGAAGGTGTATGTACAGGAGGACCCAGGAATCTTGGAGGTCATCTTACAATTCTGCCTACTACAAGGGGCTCCAGTATCCATAACTGCAAAAAGAAATGTAGTTTTAGATCTAATGCCTCAGGACAGCTGATTCTCCAAGACTGGTGGTGGAAGAAGATTGTGTTCTTCATTCAAGAACTACTTCTGGAAAATTTCCTGAAGTGCGTCAAGCACTATTGTAGCAGTTTTTACATGTACTGTCAATGAGATAAAATTGGAAAATTAATATGGCATCTTACCCCTACTGTCAAATTTTGAAAATAACATTGTAGGACATCACATTAATTGGTGTGATTTTCAGGAAAAAAGTCATTTTTGAAGCTCTTTTAGATGAAGCTGACCTTCTCAGACAGAACACTTTTATAATACATTACTAAATAGATAACAAACCCTAAATATCGAAGCAAGAAACTAAAGAAGTGAAAGGAAGCAGGACAAAGGACAACTGACTTTGTGTCCTTATTTGCCTCTTGAAGGATGTGTTAGAGAAGTCTTCAGCATCTAAGTACTATAGATATTCCTTCTATCATGGGGACATGATATTTGACTTGCCTCTCTCAGATAAAATTTGAAAATATGAAATATTAAAGATTTAAACTTTTTCGAATCTTTAATATTAGATTCTGAAATTGAATATATATTAGTCATATTATGATATTGTGTTTACCTGTATTTTGTCTAACAGATTTTTTTTAGGCTTTAGCTAATGAAGACATACGGCATTGTTAACAGTGGTAAAGATGGGAGGAATGTTTAGATTGTCTAGTTTGGATGTAGTATGCCTTGTTTTGAGATACATTGATGTTGGCTTATTTTAATGGCAAAAGTGCTTTCATTATTCCAAACTATTTGATTTATCATGACCGCATCCCATTCTGTAACAAGAAGAAGATTGTTATATTTTTCTCCAGAATTAACATTACAATGATTAATAAGAGAAATCATATATTTTACAAAGCCACTATGAGTCAAATACACATTTTTTCATGAAAGCATTTTTGGAGCTGAGAAATATCCTCTCCTGTTCTCCGTAGTATCCTGTCTGGAGAAAATCCAGTTTGTATCTTTTATATGCTTTTCAAAAATTACTCATCTTTAGAGGCTACTGGGAGCTGATTGTGGTGTAATTTCTTTGCTATGTTCAATTCTGCGGATCAGATTTGCAATCTGATATGCATACATACCTCTAGCTGGCTTAGAGTTTTAAAATAGATGGAGATAGCGCCTTTTCATACATGCTTGCAGTGTCAGTGTCTATCCACAAATGTTTGGGAATTAGACCAGAATGTGAATATTGACCTTGCCACTTCCTTGCTGTGTGAGCTTGGGCAAGTTACTTAACCACTTGGAGCTTAAATCTCATCTGTAAAATGGAGATGATTATTTATCATAGGATGATACTTACAATTAATTTTTTTTTTTTTTTTTTTTTTTTTTGAGACAAGGTCTCACTCTGTCACCCAGGCTGGAGTGCAGTGGCATGATTACAGCTCACTGAAGCCTTGACCTCTCAGGCTCAGGTGATCCTCCCACATCAGCCTCCCAAGTTAGCTGAGAACACAGGTGCATGCCACCATGCCTAGTTTATTTTTGTATCTTTTATAGAGATGGGGTCTCCCCATGTTGCCTAGGCCAGTCTTACACTCCTGGACTCAAGCGATCGACCTGCCCAGCCTCCGAAAGTGCTGGGATTATAGGCATGAGACACCGTGCTCAGCCTAGAATTAAATTAAAAAGGCATAAGCAAAGAATCTAACATGATGCCTAGAACATTCTAATAATCACCAATAATTATAGTTTTTTACTTCCTCTCTCACTTTATCCATTCAGCAGAAAGTGACTGAATGTTTATGCTGTGCTAGTATCTGTTCAGGTAGGTTCTGGAAACATAAGGATGAATAAGGTATGATGTCTGCTCCTCAAAAAGACAAGACCTACTTATATGGAATGACAATGTTTATGCATTTACAGTTTAAGGCAGTTAAATAAAACTCATATGTAAATGGCAAATTGCTACTGCTTATTACTAAAGATAGTAAATTATACAACCGGTTATATTGATCACATGGAAATAATTACATTAATTTTCTTTGTGTGTTTTCCCATGGCTTTCTGTACATTTTGGTTTCAGTTAAGGTGGGGTTCTTTTATCTAAAATGCCCACAGGATATGGATCCTCATTATTGAGGTTATATTCTTGTTTCTTTTGTTGCTGTAACCATGTTGATGGTCAACTGAAGCTATTTTCATACACTGTCTAGATTTGATCATTGATGAAAAGAACCAAAAAGAAATCAAAGAGTTACCTTGCCTTAGGGACTTCCTTCTTCTATTAAATTGATGTATCCCAACTTTGTTGGGGTTTAAGGAACACTAAAAGGCCTATGTTTATTCAGTTAAACTTGAAAGTATGGGGACAGAATGTGCTCTCCTAGTATTGTGATGTTTGCCAGAGAAGATGTAGTGATTGCTAATGATTGTAATGAATAGTTTATTTTTTACTTTAAGTATTTTAGATATTCGTAGTAATTGAAATAAGGAAAACTACTTGGTAATATAAAAATAATTTACTTATAACCGTAAGACTTTGTACAGCCAAAATTGACCTATATGTTTAGTTAGGATTCAGTGAAATCCATTTGCATATGTAGGTTAAATTTCACCTTAAACATCACCAAACTGCAGCAAGCTAGGACTTTAAACAACTAAACATACACATATTAATTCTCATTTGAAATGATTTGTTTTTGCCCTCATTGAATGGTTAGTTGCTATTAAAAGATATTATTCAAAGAGCAAAGCTAATGACCTGATTTAAAGAATGGTTCACCAAAATAGATGAGCTTGCAGTCCTGACTGAGTCCCCAATTTATACTCAATCTGGGATCACTTCCCCCAACATCCATGTTATCTCAAGGATTCTTTCCTTCTCTGTACTTCCTTAGCATTTTGCAAGGGACAGGTGGAAGCCTCGTCCTGTTCTGCCCTGTATTCTGTTCATTTGTACCACTATACTGTCTTCCTAAACTTACTGAAATTTTCCAAGAACTGTCTTCCTTCACTACATTCTTCACTGTGCCTTTGCAGTACCTTATCTCACAGGGTACTCAGTAGAAATCTTCATAATCGAAGGCTGAAGCCAAAAGTTTGGTGTTTGAGTTATACCAAGATATTTTAGAAAAACTCAGAGGGGGGAAAAAAGATCACTGTCTCAGCAGATATACTTATCCAGGTTTCTACTGTGTTCCTGAAAGCAGTTCTAAACATAGTCAATCTCTGTTCCTCAAATAGTTATCCTCTTTATTTGAGATGAGCAGACAGGAGCTTCTTCAAACACTGAAAGTAGTTGCTCAGATTTCAGAATGAATAGAATTCTCATAATAGTTTTTATGCCCTAGTTTTTTGATGATCTGGTACAGTTAGATGAGGCTCTCTAGTGTTTGAATTATGAAACAATATCACTTCACTTCCTTCATATTCTAAGCCCTTGTGATATTTAAGGACAAGTAAAAATATAATTACTTTGTATGGGTTTTGTTGCAGAAGGGGGGGGGTTGATTTTTATAGTAAAGTGAGGAATCTATAAGCTCTGTTTGTTAGCACTACAAAAGTTTTGAGACAGTTTGAAATTTAAACTCAATGCATTTGATGAATAGTACTTGGCAAGTTCGCAGTTTGCTTCCTAATTTCATTAATTTTTGGCGGCAACCAGCCTTTACAACAGCTATTTGTAAACCTGAAATATCTGATCTGTAAACGGGCAAACAAGTCAAATCTGTGTATATCTTATTTGCCAAACCACTACCTTTTTCTGCATATTTCATCACTTTTACTTGAAAATGGGCTTGTAGAAAGATAAACAGCATATTTACAGGAAAGAAAAGGCAAATAACAAATTGTAAAATATAAATGCAACCTAATACTTTCTCTCTATAATGGTAAAAAGAAGGGCATTTAATATTTTCTCCTAAAATATATTTAAATATTTTCTAGTCAACCTACTTTCTAACCAATGCTAATAATTCTGTTGACTTATTTTAATGGCTGACATGCACATAAATTATTGTTCATATTGAATCAAATCATTAGCATGAAAAATTACACAACAGCAAGTCCTGTTAACTAATTATGCTAGATTGGCACTTCAGAAGAGGTTCATCAATTCAAGTATTATCATTTATAGAAAGAAACCTTTTAAAAGAAGCCTTCTATTTTAAAACTTGTTAATGAAAGGGCTTAAAAATAGAGATATATGTATGCCAAAAAATGGCCCTGAATATAATATATGCATTCTTTGCATGCATGCATTTTTCGAGAGGTTATACATTAAGAGATTTGATATAGCCTTCCAGATATATTTCTGACCTATGGTAGCTTAAAATGAGGACAATAAAAATCAATCTTTTCCCAGATAAAAATTCCACATACCTAAGAAGGCGTCAGGTTTCTCATGCCTTATTAACATTTATTCTTCTGTGCATAAATTAGTCCATTTCACAGCATAAATTACAACTGACATTATCTCCTATAAACTCTATAATAAAAGAGTACAGACACTCTGCCAGCCAGCCATTTTAATGTTGATTTCTTTACTTATGTTTAAACTTCTAAATAATAATAACTACCATTACTGGGTGCTTCATTTATGTTGGACACTCTGCTAAGTGTTTTGTATGGTATTTCATTTCATCTCCCTGTTAAAAGCTATAGATTAGGCAGAGAAGCTCAGAGAGGTAAAGTGAATTTCCGAGAACACAAACTTCTAAATGGAATTGGGATTTGTGCTTAATTTTAGTCTGTCTGACTTTCACAGTCATCTTCAGTACTAACAGAAGAAAATCCCTGAACACCTTTGAACTGCATCATATACATAAAGCGAATTAAAGCAAATGCTATGCCATTAGAGTGTATACATATGAATATAATTCGTTCCCTGTGAACTCTGCTGTCTTCTCCTACCTCTAATGTGCCTCGCCTCTGCTTCATTGGGAAGTAAAAAACCATTTTACTACCTGGGAATTGTGAAGCTATCTGGTCCTTTTTAAAAATATAACACTCTTCTGAGGACTTTCTGATGCTGTGATCAAATGATGTGGGAATAGTCTTCTAAGAAATATATTTGAGGTTTACATCATGTTGTCATTGATCATTATTCTGGCTTTATTTATTAAAACAAAACCTTTTACACATTATTGCTTTCTATTTAAGAACTTTCCTTTGCTACTTATTTATTCTGTTGATGTATTATTAATGTCCTAGCTGTCTGTAATTTCTAATGCCATTAAATATAGACGTATTCATATGAAAAGGGGAATATTTAGATACGAGATTTTATAAAATACCCAAATGCCTTAAGAAATTAACAGACAAATCTTTGTTTTTGTTTTGTTTTGTTTTGTTTTGTCTGGTGGGTGGGGGGACTTGTTTTTTTCCCACTGATCAGCCCCATTCTTGGGATTAAGTTATAGGGAAAATAAGTTTTGTTTCATTTTATTTTATTTTTTCACTGTGCAAACCACTATATATTGCTTGTATCTATCAGCTTCTGGTCAGATACATTTTCTCTATGGAACCTTTCCAACTCAAAGTAATCTTTAACTCACTTAATAATTTTTCACTTGAATTGTAGTTAATGTCTTTCCTGTTGTTGCCTCCTGTACCAGACTACAAGTTACATAAGAGCATGATCAATGTTTAATTCAATCACGGTTTTGATTAAGTGTTCAATTAATATTTGTTTAACTGACAATTGTTATTTTAATAACAAATTTATTGACTGTGTAAAGTGTTGTACTTATTGTTTAATTATTTTTTAAGGTAACTGGAAAACATAAAGGCATGCCAGGAAATTATGCCTGATTTATTATTTTTCCCCCCAAAATACTCGTGGCTTGCACATAGTATGTGTTCAAAACTGTTTATTAAGTTAGCTGAATAATATGTAAATACATATATACATATATACACACATATGTGTACATATATACATATATACATACATACATATATATATACTTTTATTTTTGAGATCAAGTCTCACTCTGTTGCCCAAGCTGGAGTGCAGTGGCGTGATCTCAGCTCACTGCAGGCTTCTCCTCCCAGGTTCAAGCAATTCTTCTGCTTCAGCTGCCCGCGTAGCTGGGATTACAGGCACCTGCCACCACACCTGGCTAATTTTTGTATTTTTAGGAGAGGTGGGGTTTCCCCATGTCGGCCGGGCTGGTCTCAAACTCCTGACCTCAAGTGATCCACCTGCCTTGGCCTCCCAAAGTGCTGGGATTACAGGCATGAGCCACTGCGCCCGGCCTTGAGTAATATTTTTAAAGTAGAATTTTCTAACATATCCTTTGTGCTTATGTTGAAAATTTAACTGCTCCACCCGCAAGTAAGCATGGGGAAATCAAACAATGTTAAAAGGCTAGTAATATTTGTAGGTTTTATGATTCAATTTACTATGTGTTTAAAATTGTTTTTTGAAAAAATTGAGTTATGTCACCAAAACTGAGTCAATACAGCTCAAAAATGAAGAAATACATATGTCCAATAAGCATATTATGTGAATTTCAACATCACTATTGAGAAAAGGAATATAAATTTGAATGAAAATGAAATTCTATCTTTCTATATCACATTGCATAGGTGTAGGCTCGTGAGTACTTTGATGTAAATTGCTGTATCTTTTGAGGCATCTATTCGGCAATATGGATCAGAATTTTAAATCAGCATACTTTGCCAGAAATCTATCAGGACCACTTGTAGTAATTTTGTTAAAAGGAATATCAAACACGTGGATGTTCATCACAGTATTGATTGTATTAGAGGAAAGAAAGGGAGAAAGGGAGGAGAATGAAAAAGAGAAAGGGAGGGAGGAAGATTGGAAGCAATTGAGACATGTGATAGCATGGGATTTGCTGAACACACTGTAATATACCATGGCATGGAAAAGCATGCACACATGAAAAAGGACAGTGTGGATGGATCTAGCTATTGACATGAGATGAAATTAAATGAAAAAAAAAGAATGTATATTGAAGAAACAGTCTGTATTTTAAGATCCTATTGTCTTTTTGAGTGTTTCCTATGTGATAACACACAGGTATTTCTGTGTCACATTTCTCACTTAATTCATTCAAATGTTTCAAATGTTTTTATTCCCACTTTTTTAAATAATAGGATGTGGATGAAGAGGATACTGTGCCAACCAACCTCGTGTTATTAACTGTGTTTCTGTAATGAAGGCTATAAAATTGAAGTATAATTTATGATATGATTTTTAGATAATGGCTATAATTATTGTTGTTTTTGAGAAATGCAGACATGCAAAGGAGATAGAGAATAAGTAATTATATATGAGTGTTAAGCGCATTTTCAGAATTGGAGGGCGATATTCTTTGTTCCTTGTTAATAAGCCTTTGGAAATCAAAAGCATGGTTGTATCAGTTGTGGCTCTGAATATTTTTATGGTTCTGTCTTTTGCTTGATCATGTTGGTCCTTTTGAGACTCAAACATTTATAAAAATTCATAATTTTGTGCAAATATTGAGGACCTAAAATTGCAAAGTCTATATAAACCAAGAGCTGCTTGCTGGTTAGGCAGAAACCAGATTTCCTCCTAGCTCTGCCTTGCATTTTCAATCAGAATTGCTTGTTTGTTACAATATGATTTTCTTCAAAAATAGATGCTCTGAGGCAAAAGGCGAGCCACAGGCTATATGTTGAATAGAAGGTTGATTAGTTGGCCGAACTTCAGGAGTGGGAGCCTGAAGCCATGCTTCCTAGGGAAATAATTCCCTCTCTGATAGTTTGTTGTGCTAATTACTAGTCCCAATTTGAGCTCAATATTACCAACAATTGCTTTATAGTTACTTATGAATCAGGTTCAACATTTTATGCTGATTTTCCTTGCACTTAAACAAATAGAAAGTATATTTTCTGAACACCTCTTTTTGGTAAAGCATGTTGTATATTTGATAATTTACAATTTTGTTTGCTGTTTTCTTTTGTTCTTTGTTTTGTTGTTTACTTTCTGTGCTTCAAGTTTATTGAACTTCAAGTTTATTGAGCTAGAACTTATTACAGATGGTAAATGTGGAAAACGTGTGATGGATGTAGAACTCTTCCCACATAGGAGTGAAATAGGAGACTACTTTTGTTTAGTAATTGATAGCATGAAGCCTTACATGGACTATCTTCAATATGCATTCATTATATGATACATTCCTGGTATTAAATTGTAATCGTCGAGATAGCACTGCTAAAGTTTATGTCTGTGGTTTACTATTTAGTATAATTATTCTCAGCTTAATAAGCTTTCTGTACTATTAAATGAAATAATGGAATCTCAGATTAATGTTTCTTTAAAAAAATTGTATTCAGCATATTACCATACATTTACTGAGACTGAACTGCTTTCTTTTCAATTTTCATGAAACTTAAATGGCTTCCGTTTTTCTGTGCAGTAAATTAAAGGTGCTTACACAGTTATGATAGTTTCCAAGAAGAACTTCAAATGGGCATCAACTAATTGCAATAGCAAGTGATTCAGGTTTTACAAGGAAGGAAAATATGAAAGAAGCATGTCTGAGTATAATTTTGTTCATGATAAGAAATATATATATATATATATATAACTATGATTCAAAAATGTATAGTAAAATTACCTTCCATCATCTGTAGAAGTTATTCACCTTCATTATAACTTTATAACCAGTACATAATTAAATGTGTGTTTTATGGCAAGAAAAGTTTATAAAATAATGACTTTTGCTATGGCATTCTTTTAAAATAACAGTAATGCATTTTATGAACCTGGTTTTTCACTTAATCTTCTGTTTTATGCACTTAGAGCTTTAAAAGTTCTGCAGTAAATATTATCGTCCTTAGCTTTCCATATTAATTTTAATGTCGTCTTGATTCGGGGAACCCATAATTTTTTTTCTCTTTTCTTACTGACGGGAGAAGCCTGCACCATCATGGTTTGCTACTTTTATAACTTGTGAGCAAACAGAATATTTATCTCTATAAGTAGAGTATTAAATCCACTTGCACAGCTTTTAAAATATTCCCACCTGCCCGCTCCAATTTGTTTTTACTTCTTTACAATTTCTACATTTGAAACTGAAATTTGCCTTATATTCCATGTGTTAATAACAGAAATAATTTTTCTTTCTTAATATTTTAATAAGTGTAACAATTCTGGTTGGTTTGCAATACCATTGAACATAATATTACTCACTTCTGCCCACTTTTAAATACATACACTTTCACTACTCTTATAGAACAGTAATCTGTTCTCTCATCTCACTGACAGTGGAACAAGAAAAAAATTTAAGCTACAATATGAGAGAAGTAAAGTGCACAACCCAGTTCTATAATAGTATCATTGCTAGAAAGAGCTTGCAAAGTGCTGTGAATTTTTTTTCTCTAGAAAGTTTTCTATTTATCCTTTTATTTTATACATCCATCCATCCATTCATCCATCCATCCATCCATCCATCGCAGAGAATTTTCTCATGGTCTCAGTGAATTTTTTTTTTATAATTCTAAACAAAGTTAAATAACAAAACTTCTGAGGTTCTAACACTATGATTTTGACAATTCAAGTGAACATTCATCAGTAAATATTACAGAAAACTCTGTTATTTACAGCAGTTCATGTTATCAAATCATTAAAATAATTTAAAATTATTCATTTAAATGCTAGCAGGGAAATAAATATCTCTAAATTCCCTGCATTACTCACAAATACTACAAAAAGGAATGTTCCCTGGTTTCTATGGTTAGAAAATGTATAGAGCAGAGTATTTCATCTAAACCTAGAGTCTTCTTTTTTTATTTGGATTTGCCACTTATAACATGAATGATTTGAAATTGCTATAGCAGAAAGCTTTGAATCATTGTCTCACTAAGAAAGACTTGATTCTAGTGCCGAAAATTGAAGAACTCCTTAGGGCATAAAGTCAGAGAACAGCAGCTTATTCCAGACCACTCCTCTAAATATTAATGCAACTTACATGAATCATACATAACATATACTGTCCCTTTGTGCTGGAAAATGCCATGTTTTTATGGTTG
The DNA here is from genome assembly GCF_028885655.2 of Pongo abelii. Classification (NCBI taxonomy): domain Eukaryota; kingdom Metazoa; phylum Chordata; class Mammalia; order Primates; family Hominidae; genus Pongo; species Pongo abelii. The sequence goes on along the minus strand of NC_071992.2, from coordinate 131,649,919 downwards.
TGGTTGTACAGCTAGGATAATAGGAACCAAAGACATAAAATAGTAATTAATATATTTCAGAAGTGAAGTGTTTTATTGGATAGATGCTAATTAAGACTGATAGATGGCAGTGATTGAAATAAGCATAAGCCATTTGGTCAACACAAGTGAAAGATCAGCTATCATCTTGAATGCTTTAATTAAGGATGCTTTGCTTTTTGTTTCTTCTTCCCTACTCTTCTGAATATATGAAAAAAACATGGAGAAAAAATAACAATAACTGCTTTTTGACAGGGAAACCAATGTGTAGTGCATGCCTGATATGGTTTGGCTGTGTCCTCACTCAAATCTCATCTTAAATTGCAGTTCCCATAATCCCCAAGTCTCATGGGAGGGACCTGGTGGGAGGTAATTGAATCATAGGGGTAGTTACCCACATGCTGCTGTTCTCATGATAGTGAGTGAGTTCTCATGAGGTCTGATAGTTTTATAAGGGGCATTTCCCTCTTTGCTTGGCACTTCTCCTTCCTGCCATCATGGGAAGAAGGACATGTTTTATTCCCCTTCCGCCAGGATTATAAGTTTCCCGAGGCCTTCTCAGCCGCGTGGAACTATGAGTCAATTAATCCTCTTTCCTTTATAATTGCCCAGTCTTGGGCAGTTCTTTATAACAGTATGAGAATGGACTAATACAGTAAATTGGTACCAGTAGAGTGGGGCACTGTTGTAAAGATACCCGAAAATGTGGAAGAAACTTTGGAACTGGGTAACAAGCAGAGGTTGGAACAGTTTGGAAGGCTCAGAAGACAGGAAGATTGGGAAACTTTGGAAATTCCTAGAGACTTGTTGAATGGCTTTGAGTAACATGCTGATAGTGATATGGACAATGAAGTCCAGGCTTAGGTGATCTCAGATGGAGATGAGGAACTTGTTGGGAACTGGAATAAGGGTAACTCTTGCTGTATTTTAGCAAAGAGACTGGTGGCATTTTGCCCCAGCCCTAGAGATCTGTTGCACTTTGACCTTGAGAGAGATGATTTAGGGTATCTGGTGGAAGAAATTTCTAAGCAGCAAAGCATTCAAGAGGTGACTTGGGTGTTGTTAAAAGCATTCAGTTTTATGTAGTCACAAAGACATGGTTTGGAATTGGCACTTATGTTTAAAAGGGAAGAGAGCATAAAAGTTCAGAAAATTTGCAGCCTGACAATGTGATACAAAAGAAAAACTCATTTTCTGAGGGGAAATTCAAGCCTCCTGCAGAAATTTGCATAAGTAACAAGGAGGCAAATTTTAATTGCTGAGACAGTGGGGAAAATGTCTCCAGGGTATGTCAGAGGCCTTCACAGCAGCTCCTCCATCACAGGCCCAGAGGCCTAGGAAGAAAAAATGGTTTCCTGGGCTGGACCCAGGGCCTTGCTGCTTTGTGCAGTCTCAAGACTTGCTGACCTGCGTTTCAGCTGTGGCTAAAAGGGGCCAACATAGAGCTCAGGCTATTGCTTCAGAGGGTGCAAGCCCCAAGCCTTGGTGGCTTACACATGGTGTTGGGCCTGCAGGTTCACAGAAGTCAAGAATTGAGGTTTGGGAACATTGGCCTAGATTACAGAGGATGTATGGAAATGCATGAATGTTCAGGCAGATGTTTTCTGCAGTGGTTGAGCCCTCATTGAGAACCTCTGCTAGGGCAATGCACAGGGAAATGTGCAGTAGGAGCCCCTACAAAGAGTTCCCCAATGAGACTGTCTAGTGGAGCTGTGAGAAAAGGGCCATTGTCCTTTAGACCCCAGAATGGTAGATCCACTGACAGCTTGCACCAGTCACCTAGAAAAGCTGCAGACACTCAGTGCCAGACCATGATGGCAGCTGGGAGCAGGGCTGTACCCTGCAAACCACAGGGGAGGAGCTGCCCAAGGTCATGGGAGCCCACCTCTTGTGTCAGCATGACCTACTTGTAAGACATGGAGTCAAAAGAGATCATTTCAGAGCATTGATATTTGGCTGCCCCAGTGGATTTCAGACTTGCATGGGGCCTGTAACCCCTTTGTTTTGGCCGGTTTCTCCCATTCTGAACACATGTATATACCCAATGGCTACACCCCCATTGTATCTAGGAAGTAACTAGCTTGCTTTTGATTTTACAGGCTTATAGGCAGAAGGGACTTGCCTTATTTCAGATGAGACTTTGGACTTGGACTTTTGTGTTAATGCTGGATAAGACATTGGAGAACTGTTGGGAAGTCATGACTGTGTTTTGAAATGTGAGGACATGAGATTTGGGAGGGGCCAGGGGCAGAATGATATAGCATGGCTATATCCCTGCCCAAATCTCATTTTGAATTATACTTCCCATAATCTTCATGTGTCCTGGGAGGGACCCAGTGGGAGGTAATTGAATCATGGGGGCGGTTACCTCCATGCTGCTGTTCTCATGATAGTAAGTGAGTTCTCACAAGATCTGATGGTTTTATAAGTGGCTTTTCCCTCTTTGCTTGGCACTTCTCCTTCCTGGCATCATGTGAAGAAGGATATGTTTGCTTCCCCTTCTGCCACAACTGTAAGTTTCTTGAGGCCTCCCCAGCCCTGTGAAACTTTGAGTCAATTAAACCTTTCATCTTTATAAATTACCCAATCTCAGGCACTTCTTTATAGCAGCACAAGAGTGGACTAATACAATACCCTACAGCCTGAGGTAGATATGTGCTGAAAAGTTGGATTGACCTGATTCCCCATGAAATTGCATCACACTCTGCAAACAAATACATTAGTGCCTTTAAGGGCTCTAGACCCTGGTTCACATCAGCTCCATCTTTACATGATATTTGCGTTAATCACAGAAGCAGAACACTATGTTGTAGAGATAAGTGCTACCCACAGTTAAAGATTCTATGCCTAGAAATAAACTCTGAAAAGTTAGAAACTAAAGATCAACTCCATCTAAAGAAATGCTTATTATCTCTAAAATCATCTTAAATGCAATCTGAAAGGAATGTCCCCAGAATACAGAGTAGTAAAACCTAACGTTTTTTCATGTCCTGTGGCATAGAGAATATGAATTATTGATATGTTAGTTTCTAACTTTACTTTTGCAGCCCCCTATTATCCATTTGGTTACATTTGTTTACGTTTTGTTGTTCTTAAATATTATATACGGCTACAGTTATATTTTATAGAAAGAGTCTTCCATTTCTGTGACTAAGATTAAAATACCTTAAATGATTAGCCTTTAATAAAACTGTATTGACCAGATGAAACAAAAGGACTCATTTTTTAAACCAAACTAATGTCTGATTCTAATGATACACAAGTACTTGTTATTCCTGTTATATTATGTACATAACATTCACAAATAAGGCGATAATAAGGTAAGATAGGCAATGATCTTTTATGAAATTGTATGCTAATATATATAATTATGTTCTTAATATGTAAAAACATGCACCAAATGTTTTAAATAAATGGAATACAAGGATAAGCAAACAGCATTTCATATTTTCAAATTCTGATAGCTATCAGATCTTGCATAGAATTATTTTGATTGTGCATTGCATTATTTCTTATTTCAATATCTTAGTCAAAGACTAGAAAGGACATTAAGTATAAAGCAAGTATGATTGAAATCCTCTGATTCATAGAATGTTCTACCCTGAGAGTAGAAAGGCTAATAATTCTGCTAAAACAATAAAAAAGGCAAATGCATCAAAGAGAAGAGATTAGGAAGTTCTTGAAGTTAGTATTCCTTGTGGCTAGAGAAGCAAAGAGTAAAAAGACATTGTCCTTTAAAATCCTGTCGTTGTTGCCCAATCATAGAGATAGTCAAGCTGTCAAAAACCAAAGCATATCCAAGGCTGGAAATGGAAATACTCACACTGATTTCAGTAATAGCCTTTTATGAAATTAATTGAGAGATTTACTTTTCCAGACACTTTCAAACAAGCTGGACTATAGTCAATTGGTAGCATTGATACGGTATAGTCGTTGGTTTTAAAAAACAAACCAGGCCGGGCCTGGTGGCTCACCCTTGTAATCCCAGCACTTCGGGAGGCCTAGGTGGGCAGATCACCTGAGTTCAGGAATTCGAGACCAGCCTGGCCAACATGGTGAAACCCCATCTCTACTAAAAATACAAAAATTAGCCAGGTGTGGTGGCGGAAGCCTGATTTAGGGTATCTGGTGGAAGCTACTTGGGAGCTTCCAGCTACTTGGGAGGCTGGGCAGGAGAATCGCTTGAACCCAGGAGTCGGAAGTTGCAGTGAGCTGGGATCGCGCCACTGCACTCGAGCCTGAGTGACAGAGCCAGACTCCATCTCAAAAAAACAAAAACAAAAACAAAAAAACCAACTGTAGCCCATTGAATATTCTTTGAGAAGAAGCAATTATATGATTGTGGCTCATTCATTGTGGCATTATGGCAAAGCCATAGCTCAAAAAAAATTCCTTATTTAGCCATTTACTGAAGATAACACCAGGCTCTGTCTTCTTAGCACCAGTTAATGACATTCTAGTTAATTTGTAACTTGCACAGTATCTGTTCATACTATTGCTGCCAAACATATTGCAGATCAAGGAGCCTGCTATGCAACTGTGAATAAGAATCTTGGGCCACTTCACACTGTTTCATCTTGTCAATTGGGAGTTTTGTTTGGTTCAGCATGTGTGTGTGTATGTTTTTGTTTTTGTTTTTGTTTTGAGACAGGGTCTCACTCTGTCACCCAGACTGGAATGCAGTGACAAGATAATGGCTTACAGCAGCCTCAACCTCCCAGGCTCAAGCAATCCTCTGGTTCAGCCTGCGAAGTAGCTGGTACCACAGGTGTGTACCACCATGCCTGGCTATTTTTAAATTTGTTTTGTAGAGACAATGGTTTATCTGTGTTGCCCAGACTGGTCTCAAACTCCTGACCTCACATGATCCGCAGTCCTCAGTTCCCCACAGTGTGGGGATTACAGGCGTGAGCCACCATGCCTGGCCTTAAATTCTGATGGCTTTTAGTCAAACAAGTAATGTACTATGTATATCCCTTTTTCAAAATGTATTATGAGTTCTATAGTTTATAATTGCTTCCTGTGTGCATATATGCTTTTTAGGGGATTAGAGAAAACATCAGTATAACAAGCAGTTCACTTGTTTCTCGAAATGCTGTGCTGGTAAATTAGTCACTCTGTTCTACTCTTCAGGTTTTTTGTGTGTGTGTCTGCCATTGAGGAGTATAAAACTTTTTTCAAAGTCGTTTATATTTGGCTTTGGCAGGGTTTTAATTGTTCATTGGAGAGTATCTGTAACCTGAAAATTCTCCACAACTGAGACACAGTAACTGCAGAATTAATATGTGACTCACAAAAGGCTGGAAACTGCCTGCTTTTTCCACCCTGTCCCTCTAATCAGTTTTACTTCCACTTTATTCTGGGAGTTAATTTTTATCAACCTTCACACAGAAGTACTATTTGTTTGTTCATATATGCAAGGGAAATTATTTTTATTCCTAAAGCATTTCTCCCTCCTAAAATCCTGGATTAGATTAAGCAAATATCCCATTTATGTAAATAAATCATTTAATTAAGCAGAATAGGTAAGGATGTCAGAAATAATAAAACAGATGATTTGTCAGAAATAAACTGTAGGGCGTCTGATCCTTTGAAGGTAATTGAAAATTCACTATTTAAAAATGTGAATTAAAAAATATATAGAACTTGATGAGTTACAGTTACATACATTACTATGCTATTAGTATTTTGGAAATTGAAACTCAGAAACAAAAACAGTGCTCTGGTTTGTCATTCCTCGTCAGTGAAGTGTGGAATGGTGGAATCTTCATGGGGAATTTCTGTAGGCAGGAAAAATCTAGAAAACAGCGGCTGTGGAGGAGGCTGCCTCAGTCATTCTAATTGATGTTGTACAGCAGGACTACTCTTGGATAACATCTCTGTTGTGCCCAAGGTTATGGAGATTTTCTTGCAGTCATAGGAAGAAGCTCAGGTTATGATCAACCTGGGGAAAAATGATTATACTCCTTCCTTAGATAGCAGAGAAGTTTGAGGTGTACTAGAAGTGTGGGGTTATTTACACAGTGAGCTAAGAGTAGTGATAAGAAATTTTATGTTCAGGACCGGTTTCTTATCCTATTGAACATCAGTCTCATCCGCCTTAGTGACTTTATAGCTTGCTAGCTATCACATTCCATGTTATTCCCTTTATATCTGTTAACGTCATTTCCAGTGCTATCCTTCTAGCCTATCCTTTTTTTAAAAAATGTGTCTTATTCTCTGTCCTGCGTCCTGGACACTCATAGGAAAGCCTAATAGGTAGAAAGTCAAATCATAGAAAAGTTCAGAATAAATGAGCTTTATTTGGGTACAAAAGGCAAAATAGAGATACTGACTTTTTTTTTTTTTTTTTTTTTTTTTTAACAAAAGGCCAAATTCCTTCCTTTAAAGAGCATCCTCCATTCACACCTCGGTACCACTGATTTCTTTCCAACACAGTGTTCCTGGAGCATTTTTAAATCATTGAGTGGGTTTTGCCATAAAGCTTACATTTGCCACTTGCCTTCCACAGGACAGAGCTGCTTTTTTAAGCAGGAAAGGGAAAGGACACTGCCACTTCATATGACAGAGTCAAGTAACTTGTAAATTGGAATGCATTTTTTTTTCTTTGGTTAGTAATTTCCCCCAATTTTAAATAAATCAGTTGTGCTCCTTCCCTTTACATAAATGATTTTTGTGAGAAACAAGAAGCTGTTCTAAAAATATCATTCAAAATTTCTTTAAGAAAATTCAAACCTTGCTTCCAAAACAGGCCTATGGTGAGATCGTACCAACCATTACAGGATAAGATTACAACGAGAAAATTATTTTTATTCCATTCTGAGGGGATGTCTATTAAAGTAGCGCATAATTTCCAGAGCAGTTCTCTTGAGATTAACTTTTTTTTTTAATGGCAAAATGAAGCAATGTAACATAATGCAAATCACACTACCATTACAAAAAGGAAATTAAAGTTGGGAGAATCTGTCAAAATATTATGAAAGTTGAGGAGTTAAAGTTTATTGCTTTATTTTTAGAATTTGCAAAGGTGTTCCCCTACAGAAATGCCTCTGGGCATTTGTAAAATGGGAGGGACGTGAAAAGAGCAGTCGCTACTCAAATGCCTGTGCATTAATTGAGCTCTTTGCCCTGCCCCCGTTCTCTTTTATCCTGCTCCCTCCTTACCCTGAGTGTTTTATCTGTAGTATTTCTAGATCCACAGCCAGTTTGTGTCTTAAAGGGCTTTGTGATTTCAGAAGTTTCCTTCAACATAAGCTCTTTGGCATACTAATTGTTTCTCATGTAGAAACTATACTGTGTTTCATTCCAAGCCCTTCTTCACTTTACTGTAGAGTTTGCACTAAAGTTTCGGAAATACTATCAAGCTCTCTCTACGTTTAGGGAAAGGAAATAAAGCACTTGCCTCAATTACATTTGTCAACAATTTCCTTTTCTGAATATGACATGACAGAGTTTATGATATTATAGAATTATGTTTCCCCTTTAGCCTTTCAGTCAAACTATTGATACCAATTTCTTTAAAGAAATATGTAATTAGTGCTATCATCCAGTTTTTTGTTTGCTTTGCCTATGGCATCAGAGAGCAATGAGTTAATCCATTTGAAAAAATTGTTTTAAGTTAAGCTGAAGTTTTCTTAGCCACCACTTTCCCTCTCTCCCATGTTGATTACTGAAGCTGGATTATAATTGATACATTAAATATAAAATATTGAGGTGATAATATATAGAACGTTTATGGTTTTAGCAGTTGGAGGTTTCTGGATTGAATTTGAATGCACAAGCAGAGTTTGAGCTACCGTGACCTTGTTACTACCTGCGTTTGTACAGGAATCCTTCATGATCTGGATTGACAAGCAGTGAATCTCTACTTGCAAGTTCAATAAGCTTCTCTTTTATTGTTTTTTAAAATACATATTTAATTTTAAATTTTCCTATAGATAACAGAGACTCCAATTAATTTTACAAGTTATTGCTGTTTTCTAAGACTATAATAGATGTGAGCTGTTATAAGCTAAAATGAGCCCTCATTTTAGCCCTCATTTAAGTGGATTTTGTAAATGAGAGCCCAACATTTCTGTCATATTCAGTTCTTATGGATAAAATGAAAGATCATACTTTTGCACAGAAATTGGGTCTGCTCTAGGATAATATTGCAGTGATTCAGTTCCTTCTCAAGTGTTCAGACTTAATAATATTACCTAGGACAGTATATGTATCTTTTCAATGGATAGACCAATGGGTGTATTTAAGAGAATTTTATAGATCAGTGAACGTACATAAGAGAATACAACAGACTTACTTATTTTTTATATAAATTTAAGGCCTGAGAACTTCAAGTACTTAAAATTCAAAGCTCTGTCCCTAGTGTTTTGGAATTTCTCTTTACTACCTAAAATGTTGCCTTTGATGTTTCCTGTTGGCCAAGGCAGAGAGTTAAATGTAATATAAAGCTTTATATGAAAAATTGTAATAATATGTTTAAGGACACATTTTTGATGCTAGAACTATGTGGAATTGATTTCTAAAAGCATTGAGAATTTCTTCTTAAAACTCGGAGGAATGCTTTTTGAAATATTACCCTGATTCACCAGCAAAACAGCAATTATAGTAGAATACATTGTAAAGATTTTTAATTTTCCATTTGTGTTCTTATGTCCTTTGGTGGTTAAGTATTTAAAATCCCAACTCTGAAGTGAAATTGAAATGTTCTTAAGAAATCTGTTGTTACAAAGTCTAGGGTGGGAGAGAATAATTACACATAGCTTTTTGATAAACAATCTAAATTGTGCTTCAAAGGACAGATGTGGCTTTAATAATCTGAAGCATTTGCATTTTCAGATTAAACTTTGCTTGATTGCGTTGTACTTGATATGTATACTTAAATCTATATGTTAAATGTTATACTTTGATATAGCACATCTTGTTTGACTTTGTTCCTATGATCTGACAAGCTTCATTATATAATAAACTAGTTTAAATAAATCTTAAAGACATAAAAGTGTTCTTGACAGTAAGAAAAAATTTAAGGCACACAAATGATATATCGGTTAGATGTTCCAGAGAGAGTCAAAGTTTTTTCATTCAAATCTTTGAACATGTGTTTTGAATAAAGCTGTAAGGCATTTTCCAGTAACCAGTGTTGTATTACAAAAATGAGTAAAGTAAAACAAAAGGAAAACATGTTTCAACATTTTATTCAGTATTGTCACATATTGTTGCACATTTCCTGCTGGAAGTAAATGTGACATTTGTAATGCTAAGTTTTCAAACCTAACCTTTTTTATGATATAAAAAATGACATAGAATATTGTGCTCTTGTGAGACAAGCACAAATAATGAACTACACTGTCAGGCTTCAGATAGCTTCCTAAATAGTTTGAGTGCAATAGTTTGATGTAAATCCATCATTATAGTTTCTGAATTTTCTCTACTGAATTCTATCCAGGAATTAGCAATGATAAACAGGTCACAGAACACTTGATCCAATGGCCTAGCATTGTATAAATTCAAACCGGGAAATAATATCACTCTAGTTATATTGATTGCCAGGGTGGACAAAGCAGTTGGATAAAATAATATTTTAATGCACTGAAAAGCAAGAAATTTACTTAAAAGTAGGAAAATCTGTGCTCTATTACTTGGCTTTTACTGTTTTTTTAATTGGAAATTAATTAGCTGACTTTGAAATACAAAAAAAAATCAAGGCAGCTATTTGGTTATTTTGTTTTTTATAATAAACAACAGCTAAGTACTAACTACTAAGAGGTAAGAATGTGAAGCACTGAGCATGTGCAAGCAATTTCAATATTTAAAGTGGAAATTGGGGAGAGAGATATTTCACATTAAGCTACAAACTACTTTATAGGAAGATGGATGTAATTTATTTTGGTGTTATATTAGTTATTTTATATTATATATTTTATTAAAATACTAGCTTTGAAACAAATCTAAAACATGTACTTTATAAGCTGTGGTTAACACTACATTTCTACTAAGGAAAGGTGTGCGCTCTGAAATAAGGAAAACTGAAATTTCTTATGCAAGCTGGGAGCGTTCTCTTTCAAAATATTAATTTATTATTTTTAAATTTAAATTTGTTTTAAAATTAAAAACTGTTGAATACTTGAGAGCTGAAATCAATGAAATACTTGAAATAACTTGCTCCTTTAGCAAAGTAGTTATTTCTTCAATGAGGGTTTCCATGTTGACCGGTCATGGATGGATATTTGGTTTCATACACTGACTGAGTGTGCTCAGCAGCTGGGCAGACTCTAATGCACCACTCCATGAGGTCCCCAAATCTGACCTCTCGGGTTAGGTATATTTACATGAATTCTGTCGTTGTTGTGTCTAGGAATTTAGACAGACAGAATTTATGAGGAGAGTGGCAAAAGACATTGCATTTTATTTCATTCTTTCTCTGAGGATAAAATAAATATCTCAGAAAAGGGTGAACATTTCTTCAGTTTTCAAATTGCTTATACTAAATTTAATTTTTATGTACAGGCTTTGTGTTTAGGAGAGCTTATGTTCAGTACACCTAAGAGAAATCGTAGTCATGAAATAAGTTTCCACCTAAGCTCTGTGACGTGATTCATGATTCATTCCCTACCTTGATAGATTTATGAATACTTCTAAGTGAACCTATCTCAGCAGCCAAATGGAAGTGTTAATATCATGATTGCATTTATTCAAATGCGTTTTCAGCTCTCATAAAGTTTTGTTATAAAGACGATTTTATTTCCTCTCACAGCAACATACAGAAGGAGAAGGTGTTATTGCCCTTAGTTTACAGATGAGAAAGTTGAGACTTAAAGCCATTAAGAATTTTGTGGTAGCAAAGAAGCATCCTATATTTGGTAAATTTTGGTGCAATTATGAGTTTAATGTATGCCTTTTTGGCAGTATCCTTTCTGGCTTCGTCATGCTATATCCCCATTGTCCACAACATTGACTGGTGCTTAGTAAGGTGCTTAGTAAGGTCCTCAAGGCCGCATCAAATGAATGAACAAAGACTACAGACAGAGTTGCCTGGCCTTATTCTTTAAGTACCCACACTATAGGACTGCAACAAAATACAGAGCCCTAGTGATTAGAAGACTTCAAAAGTGTGTTTTCTTATTCCAGGTGCATGCCTGTGATTTCTTGAGATGATGAAAAAAAAAAAAAAAGAAAGAAAGAAAGGAAAAGAAAAAGAAAAAGAGAGAGAGAGAGAGAAAAAAACAACAACAAAAACCTCTTTATTTTGTAAAGTTTTGTTTGTGGACCTAGAATTGAATAAAAGCTAACATTTATCCTGCACTCATGTGTCGGATGTCCTCTAAGCATCTTACATTCATTAATTTGCTTAATTTGCACCATTCAATGAGGTAGATACCATTGTTATCTCCATTTATACATTAGAAAGCTAATATATGAGGGAGGTTAACTGGATTGCCCAGGGTCACAAAACAGCAAGAGTGGATCCAAGTAACTACTGCATTAGACTGCCCTTCTCTACACTATAAATTCTCAGTCTGTTGGTTTAAGCTATCGTATGAAGAGGTGATGACTAGTCACAATGATTTTTCTGCCCCAATGACTGATAGATTGTCTGCAAAGACCTCTTCACCATCTTTTCTGGGCACTGGAGTTGCTTGGGAACTATCTTGTTCCTTGAGAGCCAGTTGTTATCACCCAGGGCATTGTTGAGACTTTGAGAGTGAGATCATATTTCCTCACAATACCTTCATTATGAATTTCATTCATTTCTGGCCATAGGCCTTGCTTTGTTGACACAAGAATGATATATGTTAAATTTTGGTTAGTAGCTACCTGTTGGAAAGTAGAGAGATGAAAGGTATTGAAGATAGGTAAACAGGAAGCTTCCACTCATTGGTTCTGGGTTTGGTTTGTTTGTTTGTACTTGTGTTGTTTGTCCTTTTTTTAAGGTTGGAATTTGTTAGATTTTACTTTCGTTATATTATTTTTATTTGTGTTCAAAATAATTCCCAATTTTAAAAATTTAAGGAAAGTAAAATAGAACTGGACGTATAGGCAATCAAAGACAGTCTTTAATCTTAGCTTGAAACAAAAATAGTCTGATTTTTACTCCTAGATGAGGTTTTTAGAAATTAGGTTCTCAATGTAGAACTTAGAAAGAAAACTTCATAACATGTTTCAACTTTAAAGGCCTTTAGAGACCAACTAAATTGAAGAAATCTGAGGCACAGAAATACTAATTGACTTGAGAGATGCCACAGACATAGTTGGTTCAGGTGTTCGTTAGTTCAAGAAACCTTTATGGAATGCCTACCATGGGGAAGCAAATTTAGTTGTTGCTGGGGACACATGGATGAATAAGACAGTTTCCACAAGGGATTCAGTGTCTTTAGACAGAAGGCATCTGAGAAAACAAAGAATTATAATGCAGACTATTGATTGCTTCAACAAAAGAGGTAATTGATGGTCTATCTAGCTATCATTTGTCTATTACCTCTGTCAAATATCTATCTACCTGTGTGGGTATGTATGTATGTATGTATGTATGCATATATGTATGTATGTATGTATGTATCTATCTATCTATCCCTGTCTATTTATCTTTCCATCTGTCATCTGTCTATCCTTAAAACATATAAAGCAGTTAGCACAGTGCCTGGTACACAGAGAGTTCTTAATAAATAATATTTGTATGATGACTATTATTACCTATAATTCTCAGATTTTTCATTATATTGTATGACATGCAGAGGGGATTCTGCCAGACTACCTGCTAATCTTATCACTCTCATATTTGTGAGACTGTGAAACCTTGCATGAAGCTCTCAGGCAAAACTGTTAGTGACTATGCTATTGTGGGGCTTTGTAAATACTTCTGTAGCTATAGTTACATGGCCATATTTTAATTATTTGTAACATAATTTAGCTTGAACTGTGAGATAAATTCATTCTAATATCAGGCATTGTTTCTTATTCATGAGTATGCCCAGAGATTAGAATATAGTACATGATCAATACATGGTTGGCTGTTGCTTGAATGAATGCATGCTACAAAGGTTTTGGTGAGGAGGAAAGTTTAGTTAGTCGTCCAGAATAATTCTTAGACGTTTGATTAAAGAAAAGCAGTTCTGAGTCTTAATTGAATCGCATGGTCTTGGTTATAAGGCTTCACTCTAAGAAAAAAACAGTTAAGTTTCCAGATCATGTCAGTGACTGCTTTTATGATTTCACTTCAGATCTGATGCCACTGTAATCTAGTTGCAAAATTTTGCCCTAAAATTATTTTATTATTATTGTGAATGTAATTTCCAATACATTTATTATCTGAAAATAAAAATAAAATATTTATCTATTATTCAGGGGTTTTATAAATCCCAAGATTATATAGGAAAAAATCCCTGATTTTTTATTTTAACTCCAGAGAAACTTGATGGTAGGATTCAAATATCAATCTTAATCTGATATATGGGCTAAATTAAACTTTAAATAAGCTATCAGATTTTTAATGTGGGGGGTGTGTGTGTGTGTGTGACTTGATGTACTGGGTGAACTAAAATACTAACATTTCAGAAAAAAAACTTTTTCAATCTGCAATCTGGCTAATAATAAATTTTGCTGAGCAGGTGATTATGTTACAGGATGGATTATTTGAAACTCATTTATTAATATACTGAACATTTATTGAACACTATGTATAAGTCACTATTTTGGCACGTGAGATATATCAGTAACAAAAAAGAGAGAGATTCCTCCCTAAGCAATGTCCTTCTGGTAATGTAATAGTAAGCCTGAAAACAATTAATCTTTAATGAGCAGTTAATGTTGTCCTTGACAAGAATTCACTAGTGTGTTATTGAAGTATATTATTATATATGTATTACATACATAATTTCATATTACATATGTATCATTTTAAACGATGTTATTATGTGATGGGCCAACCTTTTGGACAATTTTCCTTTACTCCACTGGTCTACAAAAAAGACTTATATATCCGTTTGTCTAACTCAACATTCTGGCAAAATCCAAGCTTGAGAGACGTGGATAACTTCAGTGGTCTGAATTTGATTATGTTCTACATATGGGAAACAATCAAAGTAATGTATAGGGATTTCGTAGTGTAACTAACTACATTAAAAGAAATGAGAACTCTGCACACCTAAGCACATGTTCACAATTTAAAAATTCAGGCAGGCAGTTCCACTTAAAAGATCACTAAATCAGCAGTCTAATAGTCTTTGGGGATCATAGTTTTATTATCTCACTAACTTTCTCATTTAACTTTGTCATTCTACAAACCTGAAAATTACTCAGTTTTCTCAGCCTCATGTGATTCTGGTGCCATCCTTCCTGTTTCAAGAGTGGCTCAAAACTTAGGTAAATGAGGAGCTGTCTTAGAAATATCAACAATTGGAACTTCAGAAAATGTAAGATAATGCACTGCAAGCTGTCTTTAAATATGACTTGGTTAAAAAAGAAAAGGTAACTATCATCATCATCATCATCATCATCATTATTATTATTATTATTTGAGACAGAGTCTCGCTTTGTTGCCTGGGCTGGAGTGCAGTGGCGTGATCTCTGCTCACTGCAAGCTCCGCCTCCCGGGTTCACACCATTCTCCTGTAGCTGGGATTTACAGGCACCCGCCTCTATGCCCAGCTAAATTTTTTGTATTTTTAGTAGAGACGGGGTTTCACCGTGTTAGCCAAGATGGTCTTGATCTCCTGACCTCGTGATCTGCCCGCCTTGGCCTCTCAAAGTGCTGGGATTACAGGCGTGAGCCACCACGCCTGGCTAAGAAAAGGTAACTTTTACAACCTCCAAGACGTGAACAAAATTTATTTTTTTTAGTTAAAAGTTATTGTGGACAGTTATTTTGGAAAGACAAAATAGCTATTGAATCATATATGCAATGAGTGATTTTTTGAAGTCTTGATCTTAAGAATTTCAAAATGTACTGCAGAATATTAACTTGGATGAAAATAAATGAAAGCTAATTACAACAAATATTTTCAGTTTTGTTTTCCTATTGAAGCAGAAAGACACAGAAGAACACAATTCTGAGCCTTCTCCATGAACATGGCATGCCCCAGTGGTTTATTCATGGAATACAGTAGCCTGCCATGCTGATTCTGTGTTCTGTGTTAATACATTTCCCTGGTGCTGGACGCCATACTAGCAGGTGCTGCCTACATGTTTGGTAAACAAATCATTACACTTGTTCTCAGTCACATCTGCTTGATTTTTTTACAAGGGGTTTGTTAAATTTAAAGTATAGCAAAATTATTCACAGAATCATAGTCCGTTGAGACTAAAAGGGCCATCAGTAGGATGCATCCAAACCTGTCTTTTTACAAATGAGACCCATAGAAGTCGCCCTGAATGACACCACAACTGCTCACGGGACCTGGACTTCGTCCATTTGGTTTAATTGGTCACTTCGAATTGTTATTAATTATATGATTCAGTATGTTTATGTCTATTAAGATGATTAAAAGGATGGCATGTCCTTTAAACTTGGCTAAATACTCACTTAAGAGAGATTTAGATTCATATATACCATACCCCATTTACAAAACAGTTTTTCTGAGCAACTCAATGGTGCCTCTATTTTGAGAACACCATAAACAATCTAAGAATACAACCTCCTGTGAGTCATTCTGTTATCTACCAAATCGTATCCTTCGGGAATCCCATCTTTGACTGCCCTCTTCCATTTCCTTACACGCAGTCAGTCATTGGATGTCAGGATTGAAAAGGAACTTAAAAGTCATATGCCCTCATTCGGTGTCAAAATTTCTCTTGAATTCGACCCCCCTCCCTCATTTTGACCTTTCCACTGTGCCTGCTTAGTCATCAGAACCCATAGACTTCTTAAAGGGACTGCAATTTTTACTTCTCCAATTTATATTCCACACTTCCTGCAGATGTCTACACCTAACACACAGACAGAATATCCAACTCAAAACTCATTAATTTCTCTCATTTAAAGCAGTTAATGCCAGCTTTCTTGCTGTGCCAGTCAGCACACCTGCCCACCACCCCAGGGGCCCATCTTACTGTTCTTCCAGCTTTGCCAATCACTACATTCATCTTCTGTCACCATTTCCACCTTTGTAAATGTTGAATTGGGTCCAGCGTTAATGGTCGTTTAGGATTTTGTGTTTGTTTTGCTTTTTAACCTTTAAGGCTACCTATATTTTTTAATTTATTATTTTTTATTGTGGTAAAATACATATCACATAAAATGTACCATTTTAATTTTGAAGTGTACAACTCAATGGTATGAAATACATTCCTAATGTTGTGTAACCATCACCACCATCCATCTCCAGAACTCTTTGATCTTCTAAAACTGAAACTCTGAACCCATTAAACAATAACTCCCCATTCCCTCCTCCCTTCAGCACCTGAAAACCACCGTTCTTCTCTATCTCTATGATTTTGACTACTCTAACTACCTCATATAAGTGGAATCCTATAGTACTTGTCTTTCTGTGACTGACTTATTTCACTTAACATAATGATGTCCTAAAGGTTCATCTATGTTGTAGCGTATGTCAGATATTTTTTCATTTTTAAGGCTATATAATATTCTATTGTATGTATATACCATATTTTGCTTATTCATCTTTGGATGGACAAAGCTTCCTATACTTTATCTAATCAGTCTAAATTAACCACTTCTTCTTTTTATCAAAACTGTTTTTGGTGCACACCACACCTTTCTATCGTTGTAGCTCTGATAGGGTAATTATATTTTATGCATTCTTTTTTTTAAACCACATCATTTGAATGGAGGATTTTGTACCTCACTAGACTGTAAACAAAAAATGTTGTCTAATTTGTTCCCTGCCCTGTCCTTAGCTCATAGGCCCTCAGGAAGCAGTTATTAAATGAGCAAATTAGTTTTCTCATTAGTGGATGCTGGATCGCACAGATTTGAACAACCCAGTTCTTGAAAATATATATTTCTATATATTTTATAATTAGGATTTTGCTAAGTCATTCTCTTAGCAAATTTCGTAATAAATTTTGACCCCCAGATGGTCTAAAATGGTGAGGATTTTATCATATCAAAAAAAGAAGAAGCATGCCCATACATGTTCCTTTATGTTTTTGGGGGGGAGTAAAATAGAAAAGCCATATATTTTCTTAGTATTTCTTTATGGTTTGCTTGTACATAAATATACTGAGAAGTAGTCCAGAAATTTTTCCAGTGTACAAGTCTTAAGTTGATCTTTGCCAAAGTGAGTAGTTTGGACAAGATGTTAAATTCACTTAATTTCTAAAGTATATTTATTCTGTTACTTAATCCTTGGGTCCTGTAATAGTAACATTATATCATGTAAAATCGATATTATAGATAGAAGATATATCTTAAAAGTTAGCAATATTTTATATGTTAATTATTTAGTGTACAATTCAAGTTGCAGGTCAGAGTAAGAATTGAGGAAAAAAAGCAATGTCAAATCTGAATCATCGAGAAAGAAAGGGGCTAAAAATTCCAAAGCAGTAGGGAACACCCAGAGAATTTGAAGCAAATAATTCAGGGTCACGTAACATAGAATAGGATGTATACAGAGGTTCTTGACACGTTGCCTAATTTACCTAATTTTTACTTCTCCACTTTATATTCCACACTTCCTTGCACAGGTTACCTAATAGAAAAAAACTGCAATTATTTATAAAAATACTTTATCTATATTTTGTATGTTGTATAAGAAAGTATTTTCTTCTTTTAGAAAGAAGCCATGGCCAGGCGCGGTGGCTCACGCCAGTAATCCCAGCACTTTAGGAGGCCTAGGCGGGCGGGGGCGGATCATGAGGTCAGGAGATCGAGACCATCCTGGCTAACATGGTGAAACCCCGTCTCTACTAAAAATACAAAAAATTAGCCGGGCATAGTGGTGGGCGCCTGTAGTCCCAGCTACTTGGGAGGCTGAGGCAGGAGAATGGTGTGAACCTGGGAGGCGGAGCTTGCAGTGAGCCGAGATCACACCACTGCACTCCAGCCTGGGCGACAGAGCAAGACTCCATCTCAAAAAAAGAAAGAAAGAAGCCATATGGCATAGAAAAAAAAAATTCTGTCTTTGAGCAAAAAGGAAAAAAGTCCCAGGTTTGAAGCCAGTCATGGCCTCTTACTAGGTACGTTTTTTAGTCTTTCAGCTCTGTTTCAAAATCTAGAAAATGAGTTTAGTATTACCTGTTTAAATTTGTGAATAATGCATTGATGTACACCCTGGTTTCCCTAAAACTGTCTTAACTGCATGAGTCCAGTGGTATCCTTAGACTTCTATCAGACCTTCTCCCCTAGCAGTTTCATTTGTTCTTTAAATACAAACATTGGACACTTACGCAGAGCCACAGAAATCATGTAGACAAACTAGAAATTATCGTGCACTCACAAATTATAGCTTCCATTATTAGGTAATACATGCTAAACCCTAGCAAACAGTAAGTACGTGAACTCCTATTACTAAATAGTAATCACGCAAGTAAACTGGACAAAATGTCTTACGGAAGTATACATCTCATGAAAAATTAAACCATGATGCAGGCAGTGCTACAACCTGAGATTTTACACTGTTATTTACATTTCTTTTCCCTTTGTGGCAATATGTGCCTATTAAGATAGGCTATTATAGAACTGGGCAATGAGAACACATATACCTTAAAGTACAAGGAAGGTAATGTGACAATATCAGCAGATATTTTGCATTATTTAGTTAGTAATGAATCCTCAAACTCTTTGAAAACACAAAGGAACTTGGGCGGCAAGTGAGGGTGTTCAATTTAACCAGAATATCACAGAAGTTCATAAAAAGAAAAACAAAATCCACATGGTATCTGGAAGCCTAAGGCTTACAGAGACCTCACATATATCTCTGTCAACAATCTAGTAATGAATTACTATGAAAAATTTGAGGAATGGGAATACATTTTAAAAGTATACAGAGTTTTAAAATGAAACCTTTGTACCATGAAAAATTTACATTTCATGCATTGTAACAATTTTTGGAAAGCAGGATCTTTTAATGTACTTATATTCTGTTATATAGAGCTCTTTGTTGAAAGAGCTCTATATTTCAAAATCTATGAATTTCATGAAAATGACATAATAAAATTTAACTCAGCAGGCTTCCAACCAATAGAGTGTTATAGGATTTACAGATAATTCAATCCATCATATATAGTGATAATAATATCACTGTTGACTACATCAGATTGAGATTAATCAAGCATCAGTATCTTGGGCTCAGAGGAAAAAAATTAAGTAATAGAGCGTTCTATCATTGCAGTAGTGTGAATGCTGATGAAAGAAATAGTGGTTCAAATTCTCTTGTGGAATTAAATATGTCAAAACAACTTACACATAGTGGAGCTTATTTTGCTTAAAAGCCAAAAAACTTGAAAAACTTAAAAGACAAACAATCATAGCATGGAAGTACAGTAGTACAAGTAGGATAATTCAAAACATTACCAGAAAACTATTTGAATTTTCTTAGGCTAGCCTATTTGAATGGCTGTATCCGGGGTGATACTCAAAATACGGTATTGAATAGCCAGCATGGAGGACACTGATGGCCCCAACAAGACATACTGTGAGGTATGTCTCAGGCTAGCATAAATGTGTACATACACTGTAAAATTGTGGGGTGTAGGGAAGTTAAAAAGTAGATAAGTAAACCCCACTACCCTGTAATTTCCAGGGCACCATCATAGAGTTGCTGACCTGGGGATGAAACTCAGGCATTTATCTACTTTTTAAAAGCAGCCAAGTGGAGACTAATAAATAGGAGTGTGGAGACCACTAGATTAAACAACCTATTTCAGCTTCACTGAAGTTGAATGACCACATGAATAAATTTCCTTACAAGTAAAGTTTTCTCTCATCCAAAGGCTTCAAGTGTGTCACCGTGGGCAAGACCAAATGTATACACCACAACAAAATTTTATCTGTGTCAACAGCAATTTGTGCATTTTATCTACTCTAATTCATCCAAATCAATTGCCTGATTACAGTTTGGGTACTTTAGAAGTGGATAGTCTTATAACTGATGCTGCAGTAGATGTATGACTCTTTGAAGGTGTTTCAGAAAGCATGTTCATTTTCATGAGTTTCTAGTAGTTATTGCTGATAGATTTAAGTGGCTTTCCCAGGATGTCAAGACAACAATGTGTTTCACATTTTGAGCTTGTTTTCATCTTTATCTGAGACATGTGATGAACTGTCTGAAGGCAGGTGGAGAACAGGTACACTGAGATATCTACACATACATATGCGAACACACACATACTCACATGTACACACTCGTGCAAATGCATACACTTCTGTTAGCACATTGAGTCATGGATTCACTATTGTGGACAGAATTTTGTTTGCATGATTGTGTGTGTATGTTTGCCAGTAAACGCTGAGCTGACTCTATCCAACTTTAGGTTTAAAAATATTGGAGATGGGCCAGGTGTGGTGGCCCACACCTGTAATCCCAGCACTTTGGGAAGCTGAGGAGGGCAGATCACAAGGTCAGGAGTTCAAGACCAGCCTGGCCAAGATGGTGAAACCCCATCTCTACTAAAAATACAAAAATTAGCTGGGCGTGGTGGTGGGCATCTGTAATCCCAACTACTCTGGAGGCTGAGGCAGAGAATTGCTTGAACCCGGGAGGCGGAAGTTGCAGTGAGCCAAGCTCGTGCCCCTGCACTCCAGCCTGGGCAACAGAATAAGAAGCCATCTCAAAAAAAAAAAAAAAAAAAAAAAATTGAGAGTGGAGAACAAGCAAAATTATTTTATTACTATACTGTTTCACAAATGCTCACTGAGCTTTTTTGATTTTGCTCTGTTTGATATTAGCCTAGGTTAGTTAAAAATCTGTTTCCACACTGATATATCTAGAGCGTTATTAATGGTGATGCGACATTTTATATGTCAGGCTCTTGAAATGATTTAGGTAAAAGAGACATTAGTTTTCTCAGTTTCAACTAAAATGATAAATTCTTATGTTACATCTGTGCTCGAGGAAACACCGCTAATGTCATCTCATTTATATAAATACTTGTCAGGTGACTGCCTAATTTTACAGGCATCTGAGTCTTATCCAAGCATCCCAAGGCTGCGGTACTTGGAAGTTCCTTTGTATGTCAGTTTATGGCATCAAACAAGCCTTTGCCCCCCTCTACAACAAAGCAGTTTCAACGTTATCACATCAAAGAGAAAGATGCCATTGTCTGCAAACTGTCTTAGATCTGTCAGAAAAAATCAATTATGGGACAGAATTAATTTGACATACCATTTCTTTCAAACAAGAGACCCCCCCATTTCCTTCTCAGAAATGTAAATATATAATATATAATATATATTTTTTTGTTTGGTGAAAAGATACCAGTAAAATGATAACATCTGGCTGTAGCAAAACGCTGCCAGCTAAGGAATGGTTTCCTCTCTGCGGGTCTGACCAGAGTCTGATGTTGTGCAGATGTGCAGCCAGGCTTGACTGTAAAAGTTATAAACATTGTCATAACATTGTTCGACTTCTCTAGTATTTCCTGTCTTCTGCTTAGCACTTTATTACTAAGTCTGGCCAGCCGCCAAGTGAAATGCAGGGAGTTAGGGCCTCTGGCTTGAAATTTAAAACAAGTCCAGAATTCATTGGGTTTAATTTGATATGCGAACTCTGATAACTCACACTTGTTAAAATAAAGCCGCTTACCATTCAAGTTAGATTTACACAGCTTTGAGAGAACATAGGAGAAGAAGGGGAAAACACATTTTTCAAAACTTTAATATTGGCCTTTAGCGCTTAAGTTTTAGAAGTGGGGGTTGGGGAGGGAGTAGGAGTCGGAGTGGGGAACAGCTGATTCAGAAGCTGGACAGCTTACAGCAAACTTGTGTTCATTTCCTGTATTAGATGCAATTCCCTGGGCAGAGAATGGGCCTTTCTTTCAACACTTCTGAGCACGTTCTTTCTCTTGGCTCATTTTCAGATTAGGAAGGCCACATGAGGCTCATTGCCTATACATCATAACAAAATGGTGAGGTGAAAACAAACGAACGATACACCACCAGGCTGATTTTTCTGCAAAGGATATCTTGTGCCAGGGTTGAACAGAACGTCATTGAAGCACCAGCATAAAGACATGTTAACCCAATTTTTCCTGTAATGTATACATGATTGATTGGCAATTTTTGGACCACAGGCTGTGGTTAGGATTACATCAATCAGGAAGCAGTAACTCTTGAGGGACTTCCCTTAAATGATCTAGTGTTTATTGGCGAAAGGGGTTGCAATTTTTGCTGTCTGTTTCTTTCATGTGTTCATCAGTTCCATTCCTGCTTGAAATTTGGTATCAGTGCATGAGATAAGTCACTTTTCTTCCTTTTATATCCCCTTCTGTCATTTAAAACGCAAGATGATGAACCTAGCACAATGTCTGGTACGTAGAAAATACTCACTGAAAAAAAAAGAGAGAATGAATGTTGAATGAATGAGGAATGAGTAGTGAATAAGAATACATTTGTGGGTATATAGCCACATTTGGATTTTCCGATATTCAGAAGTGGTAGGAACACAGCATGCCACACATTTAGCTATAGGGCGCCATTCTCTGAAGTAGAGCACTGCACATCTAATACAGCAATAAACATGAATATACAGGTTTTAGCTTCTTTGCATAATTATATTATGTCACGTCATCTTTGTAAATAAAATTAAAAGTAAATATGTGGAGAAGAATAGGCAAGGGGAAGAATTTGCCGAATGCTAGGAGTCCTTGTTCACTCTAACCACCCTTTTGTACACTTTTGGGGTAACAGGAAAAATTTTATCTGTACTATGTCATCAGAATTCTGATGGCTCTCTTTGTTCTGTGGGTTTTCGTAATGGTCTCAAACATATATAACTTGTTATGTTCCCAAAAGGATGCATTATGGATCTATGAAATTTTTGTAAGGTGTGAACACTAAAACACTGTCTCAAGGCTCTGCTGTTAATTTGTTTTTATTGAAGAAGAGGCAATAATGAGGCCCATGTGTGTGGAACCACTTTTCACTGCTGGGGTTTTTTTCACGTATATGTGGTGTTCAGGGATGTATGGGTGTCACATGAGTTACAGTTCCTAAATCTGGGGAAGAAAGAAGTTCCTGATGCAGACCTTCCCAGGCCACAAGATTCTAAACTTATAAAAAGGAGAGGTAGAAAAGAAAACCATGTGGACTGTTACTCCCAGTTCAGGGTTAAAATTTATTTTTTTCAAAAAAGAGTCAGCGCATTAGCTAGTGATTTCGTTTAAGTGGTCCTCACAAAATCATTGGCGCTTAATTGTATTATCTAATTTTTGGAAATGGAATGTAAGGCATTTGAAAGTTAAATAGCGTGAAGAATGAAAAGCATGTTCAAAGCATTTAAGATGGTCGGTGAGGCCTGTGCCATTCAGAGCAGCTCCTGCGGACACAGAAGGACTCTGAGTACCGATCGTCTAATCTCATTGGGTTTGGAATTCACTTTCTGGCTCCATATCATGATCAGAACAGATGTGTTTCCCAGGCTACATAGGTGGGTGCAAGAAATAAATTTCAGAAATAACTTACTTAAATTTTTAATCAGGTTTTTTAAGAAAACTCTGGAATTGTACTTCTCCTAATTCTCCGTTACACACAGCCTCATGGCTCTGCACAGGATATGCCTGTGTGTAGTTGTATCACGTTCCTATATACTCTTATTTGTTCATGCAAGAAATTCCCTCACTTTTTTCCTCTTCCAAGTATTTGCCTCTATGTGTGTGGTGTATGTGTGTGTGTGTGTGTGTGTGTGTGTGTGTGTGTTAAATCACATATTACTTTGGCATCTCCAAGGGAAGGCAACATGCATTTTACAGTGTTATGTGTGAAGCTCAAAGTATTTCCTGTTATTTGGGAATGCTTCTGACCATTATTTCTCTTCCAGCAGTCTGATGGGAACCCAGCATTAATTATGTATGCCATTATTGGACTGATCAGGTTAAATAGCTAGTTGGTGTTTACCAATCTTGTTTGAATATTAAACGGGTAGATAAGAAAACTTCACCTTGATATTATGCTCTTCATCTCTGTAGATTGTTACAAAAGGAATATGTTGCAGAGAATATGGAGAAGAAATCATGAAATTTTGGTGTGGGGCCAACAGACCTCTAGCTAGCTGCTGGATTAGTAAGAAAGCAGCTTTCTGCTGTCAGAATCAACATTACTCAGACAGTTGCAGAAGCTCTGAAGCCTTTGGATTTGTTTGCAATGAGAGATTTGTTGTGGATTTTTAACAAGGCTCTTGTGTGTGTGCCATGCTTAGTAAATATTGGCCTTCAGGGTATTTTTCAGTCACGCTGAATGGACTGTTAGTTTCCCCAAACTGCAAAGTGCAGAAAATCCATTTCCCTGATTTTGTTGCCATTGAGATTGCATCATAGGTTTTGCACAGCAAAAGCAAAATAAAATCTAGCAAAAATCTTTTTTTTAGAGAACTGGAAAAGTGATCAGGAAAAAGAAAGATATCTGTGATTGCATATACAAATGGACCTAGAAAGTACTTAGAGAAGTTCTGAATAGTTAAGTTGTAACTTAAAATTATTTCAGCTAAATTAACTGAAATATTTTCCTTTCTTTATAACAGGAAATTAGTCATATTGTAATAATTGTGACTAATGTAATCAAATAATGACCTTTTACAATATTATAATAGGTTAGATCTTTTAAATCATCAAATATTATTTTTAAAAAGGAAATTCATCAGAAAGTAGAATATACGTGGTTCCAAGTGTTTTTCCTACAGCAAAGGAGTCTGTATTGACAGTTACATTGAATCAGGATTGCTTGACATTATTAACAATTAATATTTAAAACTCACTTTCCAAAGATGATCGATGAAGTTTTATATTTGGCCTCTAAGAAGGAGTTTCAGGAGACATTATGATTATGTCAAGGGCAAACTAATAACATGAAATATCCAGGAGTCAGAGTTTTGTTATAGTTGTTTAATGGTGATGGTCCGAAAAATAAAGTTGTCTAGTAGAATTAGTATGCTTATACTTTTTAAGTTATTTTAGAAAATGGTCAGTTCCTATAGAACATACTTGAAATGAGTGACCGACCTCTCAAAGTTGTGATAAAGTGAGAGATGAATGCATTTCAAGTGCATTATCTATCTCGGAGTTAGAGACACCTATTTGAGGATGGAGTTTGGGAACCTTTCTGTGGCCTGCGTTTTTGACCAAAGGCCTAAAGCATGAAAGAATAGCCGGAAAGAGAGCTCTTTTCCATATGTTGTCCATTTGGCTGTCAGCACTCGTTCTGACAGAAAAGAACAGTCTTGAGTGACTGCTAGTCTCTCTTAAAGTATGGTAATGAGGCTAATTAGGAGAGATGAGAGCTGAACTACATTTGTGAAGGCAATTATCCATATAGCTTTTTGCCATGCTGTATCTTTGTAAGATTCCTCTTCTCTAATTTTGTCATTTCTCAAACATCACAAGAATAATGAAAATGTCTAAAACAATATGAGCAATGTGGTCAGTAGAAAAGAATAAATTACTAATGAAATTCTGTGAACCTGATGTCTGTTTGCACTCTTCCTGAACAAAGATTTGGAGGATGGCTAAGATAGTACTTACAAGTGTTGTTGTTGTTTACTTTACAAAAACAAAAATTAATTGCACTTTATTATATTGAATCTATATATCTTCTTTGGTATGTGAACAGGATTTTGCTTGGTCCTTTTTATGTTAGTCATCATGGCAAGTCAGTAATTTAGTATAATTGAAAGGAAAAGACATCAGAGGCTTACTAAGCAAGCATAAAATGTATTCTCTTTTATGTGATTTAGAAAGTTGAGACATTTTCATTTCTATTTTCAAAGGTTTAATGCACTTTAACTTTCACAACAGTTATGAAAGTGAACGAATGGACCTAGATCTCTGTACAGTGATTTCATAGTAGGTGACACTGAACATAAGTTTTGGGTTTTTTTAAGTATTTAATCACAAAAGTTAACAGTTAAAATACTTGTATTTTTTAATCTGCTGAATTATTTTTGAATGGTATTGCTGACATTTCATATTATATATATAAATATATGACATTCTAAAGACATCAAACTCTTTCTAAAGTGTAACTGAAGTTTTTTCCTCCAAAAAGAAACTAGGCTGATTTAATTCAATAGGAATACCAACTGGATTTGGTTGGTAACTCTTTGTACTCACATTTACACCTGGACATAATGTTTTATTGTTTTTAAGTCTATTATAATTTTTATTTGTTATATCTTTTGCTCAAAAGCTCATTAGTCTATAAGCTTCTAAAACATAAAGGAGATAATTTTTATTTTTGTTTTGTAGGATTAAAGAAAAAATCAAATTAAGTGACACATAGGTGGAAAATCTGTCTGAATTGCTTAACAGTGTTCTTACGTATGAAATTTCATTACTTTTAAGTACATTCAGTAGCTAATTTGAGCAACTCCGCTTTGTCTCATGTTTCAATCACATGACTAAGCTTCTTTGGAGCAAGGATAGGGCAAAGGTATAGTCAGTAGCTTTGATAAAGAAGATGTAGCAGAACCCAGAAGGCCATAGTACAGCTGGAGCTAAAAGACTGGAAGTGACTCTCAAACTTGAGCATGTCTGAGACTCACTACAGGAGACCCCGCTAAAAATGGCTAAAAATACAGGTTCCTGGAACTTATAGCTATAGTGATTCTGATTCACTGGGTCTTGGAGTAGGGCAAAAGAAACCATATTTGTAAACAAGTACTCCTGGGTGATTCTGATGAGGGTGGCATATGGGTCACCCTCACCTTTGAAAAACAATATTGTAGACCAGGAAATGTGTCATCCCAAATATCATCATATTAGAACAAGGCTAAGCACCGAAAACTGCTAAGGAGACTCAAATAGAAACATAAAAAGAAGTCAGAATAGAGCAGAAAGGAAGTCTGAATTGGTGTATCCAACTGAATAATGCCCAATGTATAAGTCAGTCTTTGTCAGCATAAGATTTTGTAATCCTCATAACTTTTCCGGGTTCATGATTGTTATCTATAAATTCTTTAGCTCTAACATTCGAGGATTCTAGAATAACCATGGATAGAGCGAGAATGCATGGTAGACTGCAATCAGGAAGATGTGCCTATCAGGGATGGAAAAATACAAGTGATCAGAAACCAGGCCAAGAGTGGGGAACTAAGAATTTTAGAGGAACAACAAGCAGGAAACTAAATTGATGCAAGATTCTTGCTCCTAACTGAAGCAGCCTTCTGCCTCAGGCCCAGGTCACTTTGGTGGTTGTTTTGAAACAGGAACCAATCTCAATACAAGTAGACAAGGTCCTGCAGGTGGAAGCAGGTAATTGGAAGCAGCTGGTGCAGGTGAAAAGTGTGAGATCAGGGGAACAAACAGTTTTTTTTGGTCTGATAGGAAAAAAAAATATTTTTTTGATGGTGGAAGCAAAGAGTAATAAATAGAAGTAATACACAGCACATTCCTTTTTATGTAGATGATGTTTCAAAAAGCTTGAAAACACTTATCTGAGTGTTTTTAATGTTTCTGCTGGAAACATCCTTACATTTTGAATGAACTCTACAAAGAAACACTTTGCAAAGTCAAAACAAACAGCAGCCCATATAGCCATACCTGTCTTATCATGAAATCTAAGTGTGTGCAAGCCAAAATGGTGCATTTCACAGTCCTTTTATCCAAACTCAGACTTAAAAAGTGATCGGTGTTCGAAAGGGGGAAAAAAGAGTTATACAGGAAATAATTGAATTTACTGGAAAAAAACTTCATAATAAATATATTCATCATATATTTAAGTATACTTCTATAAATGTGTCCTGAAGAAATTTTGACGGGCATGTTACGTTTTATGTTAAAACCCTTATGCATTGATATTTATAGGTAAGTTTTTTTACATTGCTGTGACAGTACAACAATAAGGTATCACCTTAGTAATTTTTCGTTGCCTACTCTATCTCACCTTCTGCGATTTTAGCCTTTTATTAAAGGCATGTCTTGAAAGAAAATGAAAGAAAATTGTCTTCAAGTTAGTGTGCCTCTTTTTCTTAAATTTATATATTGAGTCATTTAATTCTTCTCATTTTGTTAGTGAACAAAGTTTTGTTAGGCAATTAAAAGTCATAGTTTCCTGCCTCTCAGAATTTGTGATCTCATACAGTAACAAACACTTGTTTTACCTCACTAACTCTTTTGTTTCCTCAAGTGAAAGAGGAATTGGGGTATAATTTAGTTTTAACATCTCTGGACCAACTTAAAAAGGAATGTAACTCAAGGTGTATGGTAAGAATAGTGAAATTGTTCAACAGAACTCACTAAAGAAAGGTTTCGGGGATGTTGCAGAAAATGATAAGTAGGAAGACAGCATAAAAGGTTTAGCTGACAAGGTAGGCTTGGAAAGCATAGTAGACATAAAGCAAGTTGCCTGAAGCTTCTTAAGAAGAAGCCCTGGAAACAAAATTGTAGCATATAAAGTTTCATGAAACGTGGAGTCTTGAGCTGAGCTGTGAAGTTTACACAGGTTTCTGACGGTTGAGAAGAGGGAAGAGAACAATGTATGAAGTGCAGTGAGCTGGGAGTGTATGAGGTCTGTTTGAGGGAACTTAGAAATTCTAACTAGTTTGACTGGGAGGGTTCAGAGAAGGGTGATGGGTAATTGAGGAATCTAGGTTATGAAGAGCCTTATGAATGTGGCACAAAGGATTTTGGAATTTATCCACTGAGTTGTGAAAAGATGAAAGTTATAAATGAAGAAGTGATATAATTAAGATTGTCTTCAGAAATTTAACCTAGAAATGATATCATTAGTGGATTGGAAAACAAAGACACAAGCGCAGGGAGCTATCCCCTCATAGAAGGAAAACATCAATACTAGAAACAATCTACAGGACTTGGTGACTAATTGGATATGGTGGAGGAAGCTGGTGCCAATTTCAGGATGGTGGAGTCACACTGAATAATGAAAAGGGGAAGAAAATCATCTTTGTTGGAAAATATCATTTAAAGAAAATTGTTGAGTTTTGAGATGATGAGACACAATTCATTTTATTAATTGAGCACTGATGATTTGAAAGACATATTGGGGAATGACTCCCCCAAAAAAGGGTGCTCTTTGCCCTCTAGAAGCTCATAGGTTAGTGGGAGATATAGTCAAGTTTATAAACATTGTAGAAAAAGGTATACTGTGAAAATGTTAGTACTACCAATAAAATGAAATGAACAAATTGAAGACAGACAGAGATATCTTGAGGAGCTAAAAGAACTAGTTTGACCTGGACTTAAAAAGATGGATAGGAAGAACGTAGATCAGTTGGATTCACTCTTCATTTATTTATTTAACGAAAATGTATTGAGCACCTGTTCTATTGTGTGTACCATGTTGGACGCCAGACATGATGGTAAGAAATCACATTCCTTATCAGAGAATATAAAAACTGGCAAGTACACAGTCTTTGTAGCTGGCATGTGATCCCATGTGGAGGGATCAAAGGGGTAAGGATGGGGGATCTTAGTGGAAGATAAGAAGCTAATGATAAACTACATGAGGAAGGAGTGAGAGCCCTAGGTTGTTTTTCTCTAAATAATGGGGATCTTTAAATGTTTGGGGAGAGCTGAGATCTTTATTTTAGATCTGTATTGAAGACATTGTAAATCTATGTTTTTAGAAAGGTAACAAAATACCCAAGTTGAAGTATTTGTTTATAGATATATTAGACACTGAGATACATGTTATATGCTCATCCAAATGTTGGTGTCAGCCAGTCACAGGTGTGGGATTGCTGAGTTTGAGTTTGAGGAAAGGATGGATGTCTGAAATGGAACTATCATAACCAATATTTATTGAGCACTTAATGTTATCCAGTCACTGAATTAATTCCTTTAGTCCTCACCCTAGCCTGCTAGGTGGATGCCATTATTATATCCTTATACAGATGAAGACATTGCATTGAGGAGACTCTAATCAACCTGCCCAAGGTCACATGGCTAGTTAGTGTCATAGGCAGGATTTGAACCCAGGCCAGCAGGCTCCACTACCTCCAGATTACCAAGGCAGTAAAGACAGAAAGGCTTAGGATAATTAATATCAAAGGACTTGAAGGTTATTTCAGCAAAATTAAATGCCGATGAGAACTAAGCAGATTGTGCAAATGTCAAGACCAAGAGGTTTGTGGAGTGAGGAATACACCTTCTAAAGGAGGCAGTCACAGGCACCTCAGCTATGTCTTGCCATGTGAGAAAATGAACCTAGTAATATGAGATGTTATAACTGTCAACAAAACCTAGAAAGTATAGATTTTTGTGTCAGATCACCCACTTTTTTTCTTTT
This sequence comes from Pongo abelii, assembly GCF_028885655.2. Classification (NCBI taxonomy): domain Eukaryota; kingdom Metazoa; phylum Chordata; class Mammalia; order Primates; family Hominidae; genus Pongo; species Pongo abelii. The sequence continues at coordinate 131,619,552 of NC_071992.2, read as the reverse complement.
CAAGGAGACAGAGTCTCACTCTGTCACCCAGGCTGGAGTGCAGTGGCACGATGTCAGCTCACTGCAGCCTTTGCCTTCTGGGTTCAAGCGATTCTCCTGCCTCAGCCTCCCAAGTAGCTGGGACTACAGGAATATGCCACCACGTCCAGCTATTTTTTTTCCTTTTTCTTTCTTTTTTTTTTTTTTTTTTTTTTTTTTGAGATGGAGTTTCGCTCTGTCACCCAGGCTGGAGTGCAGTGGCACGATCTCAGCTCACTGCAAGCTCCGCCTTCTGGGTTCATGCCATTCTCCTGTCTCAGCCTCCCTAATAGCTGGGACTACAGGCTCCCACCACCACGCCCGGCTGATGTTTTTTGTATTTTTTTTTTTTTTAGTAGAGATGGTTTTTCACCATGTTAGCCAGGATAGTTTCGATCTCCTGACCTCGTGATCCACCCGCCTCGGCCTCCCAAAGTGCTGGGATTACAGGTGTGAGCCACAGCACCCGGCCTTTTTTTTTTTTTTTTTTTTTTTTTTTTTGGTAGAGACAGGGTTTCACCATGTTGGTCAGGCTGGTCTCGAACTCCTGACTTCAAATTATCTACCCACCTCAGCATCCCAAAGCTCTGGGATTAGAGGCATGAACCCCTGAGCCCAGCCAAATCACCCAATTTTTAAATGTTGATAACTTAAATTCCCATTTTGCACTATGCTGTGTAACCCTTTCCTTCCCCCAAACAGACACATGCACACACACATACACACACACACACACATGCACCACACTTGGACGCTTGCTACCCAGATATTGACCTATGTTCACCAGCAAGAAGAAAATATGTATATACATTATATATATATGTTAGTGCAGCCCCCTATTTATTGCCATAGACAGAATTAGAGAATTTTCCAAAGTAGTATCAACCTCACTACAGTTTCCAACTTTAGGTGACAATTCATGCTTACCTTTCTTCCATATTCCTGCAAGCAAAAATAGAAAATTAAATGTATTTTTTCCTTCAGAAAATCAGTGGGTAAAAGTGTTTGTTGTGGCCCACACTGTGTCATGTACTTACAGAAGTTGGCTGTTTCTATAATACCAGTGAATCTAAATATGACATTCAAAGTCCATTCTCCAAGCGTTCCTAAATATCTGCATGCACTACATCATGTGGACTAAAGAATGAACTTTACAACAATAATTTTTACTCAGTTTTACCCAGAAAAGCTAAAATATCAGGGATCCAACATTCTTAAGCTTTGTGAACCATGGTGAGAAACCTCCGTATTTGTGAAGAAGTTTTATAATAATAAAAAACTGTAAAGTTGTGCTAGTGCTTCAAAGGGAATAACATCAAAAACTTGTGGAGAAAAGCCAGAGGCTACCATCCCACCTCAAACATGCACGCACACACACACACACACACACACACACACACACTCACTCTCAATTGGGAGACCTATCATGGTAAAATAAAGGCTGGTTCACCAAAAAAGAGGGGTAATGAGGCCATTTTTCATTATTTTCCCAGTGGATTCTAAAATAGTTACCTCATAAAATAAATAGTTTAAGTTTCCACATTACTTTTTGCCTTTAATCTGTGCCTGCGATGCAAATAAATGAGTGGAGATTTTTATACTCCCAAAGGTTTATGTAGAGGCAAATATATTACAAAACGAACACCTAAACTAAGCATAATTTCTTGCTAAAACAGCATCTTACAGAATGCTATGGTTGATGGAAGCGAGACACTTTATGAAAAGGAATCTACAAAAAGATTTAATTTTATACTCATTGTTCAAGTTTCCCGATCTTGTCTTCTCTAGACTAAATTTAAATGGAAAACTTTCAGAACTGAACTGAGCCTAGCCAAGTACAGAAATATGTATTTCGTATGTGAGCTCCTATGGAAAGGATGCGCCAAAACTGTTTTTGATGTGAGTAGAGTAAGGTGTTAAGAGCAGCCATAACTTTTATAAAATTAAAAACCCATGTGCTAAAACTAGAAATAGTTTATTGTCCTTGTTTAAGAGGCAACCGAATTAACCTAGTTATCTGGCTAATAAACATAAATAGTCCACCTTAGTGAAGCTCTAATTACAGCCTCTGAACCTTTCGGTGTATTTACAACTTAAAACATCTGAGTGATTCTGCCTTTTGAAAGCCATGTGAAGTTAGAAAGGCGGCCTAATTAAAACAAATCTTGGATAAACCACTTCATGGAGATAGAAGTTTGATGGTTGGATATATCAAAAATTGTTACCAGATGTTGTTCAGAGGCCTTAACAGTTTAAAGATCATGAGGTTTTTCTTTTTTTTTTTAACAAAGCAAAAATATTCTAATTGAAGTTGTCAGCAGGAGTGAGACTAATATGCCTGTATTTGATTAAATAATAGTTTATTTAACATTCAGTGTGGCCCAAAATTGGCCAAAAGTCGGAAAACATTTTAGCCAGAAGACTTCAAAAGAAAAACGCAACAAAATGACAGTACTATCTAGGTAACTTTCAGGCACTGTGGTTTGATAATGTCAGTTTTCATCCTGCTTCCCATTCTTCATGTCTTACTGTATATACCCTGCAAATGCCTTCGAATCTTTATTCTCTAATGTATTTTGTATTTTATAAAAAGAAAGGAGAGCAACACAAAGTTATTATAAGACTTATTGCTGAAACCTTGGCAAGGAAACACCAGGACATTTTCCATTATAGAAATGTAAACATCTATATTTTTAGGAGTTAGATATTTTACAGAGGCTGCTGTCCTTTCACTGGGACATGAGGATATTAGCTGTATCAAAAAGAAGAATGTAAGACCCACATGGTCCTGTTACAACTTACAGGCACCTTTTCCTGATGACATGAGAGGAGCACATAACTACTTCCTTCCCATTCAGTGTACAGCTGTGTGCTGCTCTCGGATGAAATGCAAGAATTCCCTTTGAAGAACACGGAGGCTTGTCTCAGCCAGTCAGTCTTCCTATTAGCGTGAGCCTCTCTCTCCTTACATTTTCTGCTTCTCAGGCATGCACCTAGCCATTAACTCTCGAATGATGTGGCAATACCTTGGTTCTTCCAGAATAAGTTTTTCAGACTTTTCTTGGACTTGGTGTACATAAAAATTTAAGAAATCGCCCACATAGATGACTAGGAAATAAATGCATTTTAAAAAATGAATTTTCATCATTGTGACCAATTCCCAGGCTAGCGTTTGCTTTCCGTAGTACACAGAGGTCTGGATTTTTAAACTAAATTGCAGCAAACTCTGTGGCAATTATGAGAGGACAACTGCACTAGAGGGCCATTAATCATTTAAACATTCAAATAAAACTAAATGTTTCTTTTTAGATCTAAAGTGCAGCCCATAACACAATTGAAATAACATTAATAGAAGAAGGGAATGAAAAGACAGAAAACAGCTGTTGCTGTCTCTGCAATGTGCCATGGGCTCTAATCAGAGAGTGAGACACTGTATACAGTAAGGGAGAGGATTCTTGTTGATTCAATTCATTTTCTACCATCCTGAGCTTTCTCGGTTTAAAGGAAGTTAGGGTGATGTTCTTGCATGTCATAACACTGCATTTCTGGGATATTCAGCAGAAGGGACAAACGGCTGGAAGGTTTAGTTTTACAGCTGTTCCAGAACAGTATTTAAAAGTTGCTTGTTAGCTGCAAAGTGCTAATAATAACGTAAACAGGGTACAAAATGTCCCCTGTGGCTAATGAGGAAAAACTGTGCTCTTTAAATATAACTTTTTCACTATTAAAATAAATTTTAGCTTTACCAGTGATTTACTTTAAAAATAAACTTTGTAAAAACCTGAAGAACATTACATAGTTAACCACATTTGTCCTAGAGGATAGTATGGAAAATAACTTACAGCCCGGTTGAAAAACTAATGACTTCATAATGACTTTGCTTTATTTGTCTTTGCCATGTCAACTAGCTCAATGTCTGTCCATGTAATCCTCTTTTAAATCCCTTGACTTTGTAACATGATTTTTACTTCCATGTCAATTTCACAAGTTCTAATTGTTATCCTTTTAGCATCTCTGTAAACGGCAGTGCAGAGATCATACTGCCCCTTTTCTAAAGCAGGTGTAAATAAATGAAAGAAAGAATCAATTCACTTGTTCTAGTCAAAAAATACAGGGATCTAGAACTAGAAATTCCATTCGACCCAGCCATCCCATTACTGGGTATATACCCAAAGGACTATAAATCATGTTGCTATAAAGACACATGCACACGTATGTTTATTGCGGCATTATTCACAATAGCAAAGACTTGGAACCAACCCAAATGTCCAACAATCATAGACTGGATTAAGAAAATGGGGCACAAATACACCATGGAATACTATGCAGCCATAAAAAATGATGAGTTCACGTCCTTTGTAGGGACATGGATGAAATTGGAAATCATCATTCTCAGTAAACTATCACAAGAACAAAAAACCAAACACCGCATATTCTCACTCATAGGTGGGAATTGAACAATGAGAACACATGGACACAGGAAGGGGAACATCACACTTCGGGGACTGTTGTGGGGTGGGGGGAGGGGGGAGGGATAGCATTGGGAGATATACCTAATGCTAGATGACGAGTTAGTGGGTGCAGCGCACCAGCATGGCACATGTATACTTATGTAACTTACCGGCACATTGCGCACATGTACCATAAAACCTAAAGTATAATAATAATAATAAAAAAAAAAGAAAAAAAAAATAGTCACAGGTAGGACCACACTAGAGTGTGGATCTCTAAACTCCCAGCCCCACTGCACTTCTCACTGTGCTATGCCAGGAAGTGAAAATCACAGCAAATCACTATCCTGTAAGAATTACCGCCCCTACCCCATGTCCCAGGGATAGAACAGGTGAGTAGCCTCCATGCTGGTTTATAGAAAAATGCATGACTGAAGCCAGCAAGGTCCTCGTCATCTATGATCCTCAGGTGCTTTATTTTCGCATCCTAGCAAAAGGAATAAATCTAATGCTTGCTTTACTGTGAATTTACAATTTTCCTTAGAATTTCAGTGTATAGTGACTGGAACTTGGGCAGGGCAGTCTGTAAATGATAAATGGAAAAAGAATGAAACAAAGCAGAAAAGGGGAATGGAAGAGGGGAGGGAGAGGAAGAAGGAAGGCAGGAGGGGCAGGGAGAGGGAGGGAGGCAGAAAATGTAAATCTCAAAGCCAATGAGGTTACTATAGACCATCTGCAGAAAGATGAATTATTCTTTAAATCCTAGATCTAGAAGAGACATTAGAGATCATTTGTTGTTTATGCTCTCTGATTTCCCCCTCCCTGTGTATAAATATATAAAGAAAGAAGGAGGAAACTAGGTTACTGAACACCAACCACGTGACTAGCAGAGTTGGAGACATTCTATGTGCATCATATCCATGACCCTTCATCATGATTGACCAGTTGCTCTTCTTTTATTTTCCTCTGAAGCAGAACCTAGAAAATGACTTTATTAGAGCACTTATCAGGTCTTTGCTTATGTGGCTTCCCTGATAATTGCTGAGCAACTTGAGACCTTGGGTCATGTCTTTTACCATTGTGTGCCTAGTTATGCCTTTTACAGGTAGAGCATCCAACATGGCGCTGGGCACAGGCAGATACTCAATGAATGGCATTTAAAATGAATGAAAGAATACATGAATTACAGGTAAATATCACAGGGTTGTCTCATTTAGTGTGCCATGACCTTGGTGCTTATACAGTCCTGTGCCTATAAAACTATATGGTACTAGGTTTGCATGCTTTAGGGAATAAGTGAACCTTGCAGTTTCCTATTTTTTTTTTAATTTGACTCTTGTGTATGTTTTGATGATATTGACTTGCTTTCATTTAGATGTAGAAAAAAATGCCATGTTTTGGTATTTTAGCCTTAATAACCTCATAAAACACATATGAAATTCACTTGCTAGATTATAAGATGCCTTTGGTTTATAGAGGAAAATGAAACTCCTGGCTTTTCTTTTCTGGAGAGAGAATATGGAAAGTAGTCTCATGATCTCCATGACTCCAACCTGTGTGCCAGAAAAACCAAAACAGGAGTACACCAACTCCTTAAGGATGTGAAGACAGCAAGAGTTGACATTAATAGTAAATTTAATATTTACAATAAATATGAGATAGGGCTAGACATAGTACTGGAAATGGTACATTTCCCCCGCCCCCAATCCTATTTAGCTACTTCGTTTAAAAGATGGCAAAAACTTCCTTCTTGTTCATGTAGACATTCAGCCTTTCTAGAAGACAAAGATGACACTTTCGTCAATTATTTATTTTTTGACATATATGCCAATGTAAACAATTATTAGCCTATTAAATACTTTTTGATATTTGACCCAGGATAGTAAATACATGCATTCAGAAAAGAATCCAATGCTATCTTTGTCATCATTGTGACAACTGAAGAGCTCTAGTGGCCTTTCAAGTACAGATAAACTTTCAGGAGGATTCTCATATGAGCTGGCGACAAGGGCTTTTATTGTGAACCTTCCAGCGTATCCTGTATGCTCATTGTGAACTAAGGAAATGGCAGTGATGGCATCTCAAATAGTGGGCCATGGCACCCGTCATGGGGGTATCCCTGCTTTTTGTGCCCATAAAGGTTTGCCAAGTTCTTCTAAACAGACTCTTCAGCAGTATAGTAACCATTATACTACTTCCTCATAGTGTGGCTTTTGTAAAAAAATAAAAGAAAATGTCCTGGATTGATTTTGTCGAAACAGTTACATGAGAAGTATAGATAATGATGGACTCTTTCAAGGATTATTCAAACCAAAGTAAATACTAGATGGTACGGATGGACTACTCAAATGTGGTCAGCAGTACTTATCCAATGCTCTACTTATAAAAGACTCCTCTTTTGGACAGATAATTTGTAGAAGACTGAAAAAAAAAATATGTATACGTCTGTATCTATGAAATGTATTTTTTTTTTATTTTTTTACTGCTTTACTTCTGGTACTGTTCCTTTATTTTCTCTTAAGAATCTACACCCCTTCGTTTTTATTTCATCTAGTTCAGGTGAAGCTGATTTTGCCCTAGATTCAAAGCCAAATTGTGTGCCTTACATTCTTGTTACTCAAACTGGGAGCTTACTAGAAATGCCAGATCTCAGATCCTATCCCAGATCAATAAATAAAAATCTGCATTTTGACAAGATCCCAGGGTAATTTGTAACACAGATTAGAGTTTCAGAAACTTAGCCAAGTGCAGTGGTACACGCCCGTGGTCCAGCTACTCGGGAAGCTGAGGCAGGAGGATCTCTTGAGACCAGGAGTTCAAGGCTAGCCTGGGCAGCACAGCAAGACTCCTGTCTCTAAAATAATAATAATAAGTTTTAGAAACTGCTGTACACCAGAGCCAGTGTGGGAATTCTATTCACCTGGCCATGGTGGGACAGGGACATGACCCAAGTTTGCCCAACAAGGCCCTATTTGAGGACATTGGTTTGACCTCTCAAGAAAATGCACTTAGTATTTTCCATCTGACTTGTTTAAAAGAGCATAAGATGCTAGATGTGTGGCCATTTTACCATCCAGGCCTGTCTGACTGAGACTGGGGTCTGTGTAGAGGAAGCATATTCCAGAGGAAGAAAAATGGTGCTCTCAGGGTATCACTTGAATCCTGGCCAAAATATGCCTAAAGTTAGAGTTTTTCCCAGATTTTCAGTTGCATGAGTCAGAAGATTTCCTTCATAGTCATACAATGTGAGTTGTATTTTCTGCCACAAACAACTGAAGAAAAATAAAAGATAGAGTTATGAGTAATGATTAAAGGCTTATTTGAGTCTCACCACCTATTTGCATGGGCTCCTTAGCTGAATGTGTGTGTGTGTGTGTGTGTGTGTGTGTGTGTGTGTGTGTACGTGTGTGATTTCTCATTTGTTGTAGCATTTAGAAGTATAAGAATCAAAAAAATCCTAGTATCGAGACATGTCTGCTTTCTTGCATCGTTCTCTTAATTGCTTCATGTATACCTTACTTCCCCTCAAAATTATAAACACTTCAAAGGCACTGGACTTTTCTTCCATGAGGCGATAATTTAAAGTAATAAGACGTTAAGACGTTTATAAATAAACATACCAGAACTTATATCAAGTGAGTGTAGATTTTCAAAACCACCACCTGAGGAAGCTGCTAATTTATTCTGGTTTTGCTGACTTTGGAAAGAACATTGTAGTAACTCTCTAGAATAATGATCAGCACTAGTTTCTAAGCCCTGAGATCACACCAGTGCTTTGTTAGTTACATCTGATTTTTACTTAAAGTGACACTACAGGGAATCAATTGAACCCAGTCAAATCACTTTAATTCCCATGAACCAGCCCACCCTGAGTCCCCTATGGATCCTGCCAGCCCCGAGTACACCACCTCTTCCCTGAGGACCTCGTGGGAACTGCTGCCATCCAGCAGTAAAGGGATAGCATGTGCCTCATGGGGAGTCTTTAGAATCCTCTTCCTTCACTGCAGCCAGCACTGGTTCTGATTTCGATCAGTCACTCATGCCATATCAATGGTTATATATTTCATTATCACCCTTGGGTGCTACCAAGGTTGTTCTGCCACCTTATTCATCAACACCTTAATCATCTGATTAAGTTTGCCTCTTTCCAGAAATGAGATTGACATCCAGGAAAGTAGATCTTCTATTACTGTGAGAACTTCAGTAACTAGCTAGCTGAATAAGTCAATAAATTGATTGATGAAGAATATAATAACTATTCTGAATATAAACCGCTGAGAAGCTTTAGAAGTAGACATATAAGTATAAACTCAGAGGCTTTGTCATCTTTGTTTAATAGAAACTGATTAGCACTTGTATTAAATGGTGTTAATAGATCAATAATTTATAATAAATAAGTAAATAAGAGCATGTTTCTAGATGTGTTACAGTGATGAAAGGTTTTGGATTTTGTGGGAAGCAGACTCTTTTCCTAAGAGAGAAGAGGAGGCAGAGTTTATAAGTAAGGTAGTAAATTCCTAAAGGATAAAACTCTTCCTTATTGATTAAATATCAGGCATTTGGGTTATAAGTTTATTCCTTTCCTGTCTGCTACCTTTACAAGCCAAGAACATTTCAACAGGTTATAAGCATTCAAAGAAATGAAGGGGCAGATAATGCTGTGCATTTGTTGCTACGGAAAATCTAAATCAACTTAGAAGGCCGCTAAAAGAAACCAATGTTTATGGCTAGGACCAAAATGCATTTTAACTGTAATTCCAAGGGCGAATCGCGCCAGTATTGCCAAGTTAAAAATGACTATTTCTCTAATAAAAAAAGGAATTCCAGTCATTTAAACCATGAACTCAATTATGTTTTCTGAATATTGATTTTAATCAATTTTATGAACCTTAAGTGATAAAGGTAACTTTTTACAAAATGTAAGGATATTGCTGTTGTTACAGTAATTTGGTATAAATGATGCTGTTAGACTATTAAAGTAAAACCTCTTTGCTAATATTCAGGGATTATATTACAATAACATATTGCATAGCAAAATAAAGTTAATAGCATAGATCAACTTCCAGAAGTCTCTCTGTTTTAAATGAATATTGTTTTCAGAATGTATTTGTTTTGAAATATGAATTTCAGATCTATAAATATAAGGCCAAGTATTTTAATAATTGTTATTATATCTCAGACTACCAATAGATGTTACATTCTACATAAAAGATTTGTCTAATTTTTGTATTAAGTCAAACCATTTGTAATCACCTATGTAAAATACATGTTTATGTATATACATACACACAAAGGTAAGTCTGAATGGATGTCCCTGGGCTTAATTATCATGCAGCGTATGGGCCTTTTGCATATTCACTTATTAACGGCAGTAGAAAGCTTAGTGTGATACAATAATCATTTTTAAATAATCCTAAATCTACTCAGGGCGAAGATTCTGACAGCAGGCGCTTTAAACAGCTGCCCTGAGCAAAATAGATACTGCTTTCTTTTAAAGTTGAAAAGGAGAAAGGTAACAATTATCCCAGAGACACTGGAAACAAAGTTGTCTGATTTTTCCCCGGCAAATGCCTCCACCTCTTGTAAAAAGAACAGTGTATTTGAGATGTTGGAAAATGGTGGACCCATCAGAAGCAGTCATCAGATAAACAGATAATTAATGTATTAAGAGTGTAATTGAAATTAACAATGGCTTTCATATGTACGTTTAGTACTGTGCTACAATTTATTACTTGTCTGAAGTACTTTCTTGCATTATAAGTCAAGAAGCCTTGTGGAGCCAAAGTAGGATAATAACAATTAAACATAACTACCTCTACAAGATTAAACTTGATACTGAATTGAGTAGCGGTAGAAATCATGACTTAAACATTTGTTTTCTCCCTTTGGCCTTCATTTATAAATTCAGTACTGCTTTTACCATTAAGAGAGAATTCTGAATAAAACCATAATGCAGATTAAATATTATTTAGTTGCAATACTAAATATTATCTATTTATCTAAAGATATTTTTAGAATATATTAAAATTCCCAATATGCCTGCAAGTTTTTGTGTTCTGTAAGAAACTTAGAGAATTTTTCCCTTGAAATTGACTATCTTAATCCTGATTTATGTTTTTTTTCAAAAGTAAAAACCTGGAAACGGCCTTACTAACCAGGCCGAACATTTTGCAGTTTCCAATGGGTATATAATGGCATCCACTCTGTGACTGGGAGTTTAAAAATCAGAACATTCAAATGTTCTGATCCCGATTGCTTTCCCATTTAAATAATCATACCTCTTTATATTAACAAACTTCATGGTGATATTTTCAAATTCTTTCTATATCACTTCTTAACTGGCCACAAATGTTTGTAATACTTGAGTGTCTTCTCTGAGTTTCAAAGTGACTTGCTCAGATAGGAACTCACATTATTTTTCCGTTTCTGATTCCTCCCTTCCCCCACTTTTACCACAGAATACACATGCGTTAGTAAATTCAGCCTATTTTCATCATTAAGAAAAAAAAAAGTCAAGTTCAAGAAAGAATAGCACAGCTGTTCACAATGTCATATCTTATAAAACAAATCTATTAGGAAGGTCAAATCCTGAAAGAGGTCAAGTTAATGAGATAAGTGGAGTAATTTGGTCATTTTCTGAAATTTGTAAACTTACACAAATCTATTTTTTTATCCTGCACTACATTTTTATCCTGTACTAGATTGACTAACTAAACCTCTGCTAATGGTGATTTTCTACTTCTTTAAAAGTTATTACTTTTATATATTAGGCACACTTTTCTGTACCTAAATTTTTTTAATGTGAATTGAGTTCAATGTTAGTTTGTACTAATCAGTCCATTCTGTTTATTTTTGAATTATTGCTTTCATTTGGAATGCATTTAAAAAATAAATTTTAAAAAATACAAATATAAATAAAAATTATATGTCTATATTCACACACACATTTTGTGTATGTGTGTATATGTACACAAGTCAATTAAATAAAATTGTGGACTTTTAAATAAAATTATAGATCAAATAAATTGTAGACAATTGGTGGAAAGAGGATGGCCTACATCAGGTCTAGCCACTTAACATTTCCTTCAGAGAGTGCAAACATTTTGAAGCATGTAGTATCTGCACGTGTTTTAAAATTGTGCATAAATGAATTCTTCGTTAAAACCTACTGCTGGGTCCTTAAGTTTCATTAATTTACTGATTCTGCCATTATATTTTTATATTTATCTTATTTACAGAAAAAAATATCTTTTAAGTCAGATATAACTCCTTATCTTGGGAGAGAAGTATGACTTCCATTTTTTTCAAGTTGACATTTTAAAAGATAAGAGCATTAGCCTCTGAATTTTTTAAATATATTAAACTAGAGGACCTTGAAACTACTTTTTTTGAAAAGGTAATGAATATATGTGTATATACTTATACATATTATAAATGTATATTTGTGTATTTAACTATAAATGCATGCATATATATTTATAAAGTAGACCAATGTTAGTCAAATTCCAAATGGAATAAAATTTATGGATGTAAATGTGCAGCTACCACCCAAAATTTACTCAAAATTAGCAAAGTTTCTATGTCTGGGGCTGTATAAACCCAAGTGAGTCAACTTTATTTATAATCTAGGAATCAAATATCTATTTTTATATTTTGTACATGTAATCTATGTGGCTACACTATATGAAAGAAGAAAGCTACCTGCAGCTAGAAATGAGTAATAAAACATGCATGAGGGAATGTGATCTACAAAGTGTTCTTTTATGTTCTAGAAAGGACCCTGATTCCTTCCTCAAATTTCAACTTAGTTTTTGTGTGAGAAATATGTATCTTTAAAATGGAGGAAGTCACCACCAGAGTTATGTAATATAATCCTTAAAGGTCTTTTAGAATGCAGTCAAAAGGAGAGAATAGGAAAGAAAGAGAGGAGAGATGTATTCATATATTTTTAAATGTGTAATTGATGTAATAAACTCTTTAAAAGACAGTTTCTTATATAAGGGAGTTTTAGGGTCACCATTAATACATTTTTTCATGTTGTAAAAATAAGTACGAGGCCCTTTGTATAAGTTTTGTGCATATGCACATTAACATAGATACTGAGTTATATACTTGTATATAAGTGCCAAAAGTGTATTCAGTTTTCAATATCTTTAAAATCTAATATCTATTGAATTATTCAATCTCTTCTGAAATTAAGAGAGAAAGGAGAAATGTAATGATCTCTGAATGCCTCATATATGTCAAACATGACATTCCATAGTCTCACATACATAATTATGTTTATGTTAATTGAGTATGTATGTGAATTGAGAGAACTCCAACATAGTAATAAAAATAAATTGGCAATAAAAATTAATCCTAAGTTATCAGTGTTTTATTTTCCTCCTATTAAAGTAAATAATTATTAGGCTGACATTTACAGCACTCTCCTAGGTACTCTATTGCTTCATTTTTTTTTCAGTTTTTTATATAAAATTAACAGATAACCAATTATATTTATTCTCCACTATGTAAGAAACTCATGGAATTTCTTGACAACATTGTTGGTGTTTAATCCCACTTATAAAATGTGATATTGCTTTAATGAAAATAAAAACAACTAGTGACATCTCACTACATGGTAGTGCTGAAAATGATTCCATTTATTCATTTACGTGAGTGTATGTATGTATATGTGTTTGTATGTACATGTATATACATAACCAACATATGCCATTTCTACAAATTTTGCAAATTGCTCGTAAGCTCAGACAAACAGGGACCGTTCCTTTCCTCTCCTCTCCTGGGCCTAAACATGGCCCAGAATTTATTAATTTTCTTTTGCATTTCACAAAAGTGAAACTGTTTTCAATCTAAGTTCTAGTTTCTGTAACAATGGCTGTCCTTCATGTTTCATGAATAAAGATATGCTTAAAGCATAATGCTTGTATGTGTACACACACACACACTCCAAAGTGGCAGTAGCATCTCTTCTGTTAGAGGTCAATTCAATTAAGCTATCACTAATTAAATGCCCACTATATGCAATGCACTGATAATATAAAGATTAAAGGAAAAAGTAGGTCGTTCTTCAAGAGCCTCCTTTCCCCTGTGTGACTTGCACATGAAAATAATTGGAATCCAGCAGTCTGTCTCCTATACCTACACAGAGAAAGTAGAACTATTTTGTGATTTAAGACAATTCAGTATAGGAAAAGCCAAGGCAAAACTAACATTCGAATGCTCCAACAGTTAAGTTTGTACCTTGTCACAAAGTTCCTCTTACGATGAAGAGTAGTTTTGATATATTTGGGATAAATTTGTAAATGTGAAATAGCAAAAGGTAAGTCACAACTAAGCATTTTTGTTTGCTTTTCATTTTTTGTGTGTGTTTTAAATTTCAGCTACACTATGAATACTTTTTCAAAATATCTTTAAGAGCTTGGTAATTTTTTTCTTTTCTTTTAAAAAATCCATATTACTTCACAATAGGGAGAAGTGACATTTAACACAGATCACTTTAAAAAATAATTGTGGGTAATTTCTTGCTGTAATTTATTTACGTCTTTTGCCGAGATTGTGTGACCAATTCAGTGTGTTCATCTAGAGGAAAAAGAATGCCAACAGAAAAAGAATATAAACATGAGGCAGGGGAAAATAAAGTTGTTGAAAAGTTAGTGTTATATTTTCAGAGCCCTTCTCATGAAATAAAATCTCACTCACCAGGAGTTTTGTGTCTCAAGTTGGGCTGCCAGGTCTCAGTTTTGGTTTCCTGATACTCTGCTCGATGTACAAAATGTCAAAGTGAGAAACAGCTTTAACTGTTCCTTTTGGTACAGATGACTGAGGGGCAGTCTCCAGAATGTTTGATGCGATGAGGTAGTTCTTACTTTGGTATGCGATATAGTGTGATTAATAAACTCCAGATCACAGAGAGAGCCGGGTGCGAGTAAGGCTAGTATGAGTGCAGTTTCCTACCCAAGACAATGTATTACCTTGAGCTAATCTGGTGGTACTGAAGAGAGAATTTATACATATGTATATATAACAAAGACAATCACTGCTTTCTTCTTGAGCAGCTGCAGCCAGTCCCACTAATCGACGTGCAAAAGCAAAAACTGGCAGCATAAGGTATGTGTTCGTTTTTACAGATGGTACTGCAGACAAGTTGGTAATTGAAAAGGAAGTCGTGTACGTGAGCTATTTGACGGGGCAGGGAGTAGGGACAGCCTATTATAGGACTTTCCTGTGTAATTGACTGGGTGAGTTGTTGAAGAAGTAGTTTTCCCGTGAAAGATTTCAGTTATTACAAAATTACATCATTATTGTTAAGGAAATTCATAATTCCACGTCGTCTTTTAAAAATCATGTTATTAAAACTTTAGAAATCAGCTCAGTTTTCCCTGTCTGCACAGTACCTCTATCATGAGATTATCTGCTCATGGTCGGTTTCACCAATAGTGTGGTCACAGAGCTCTTATTGAAAGACACATCTTTCATTTGAATAATGACATAACATTAAGTGCTTATTTTAATCATTGGAAAGGTGTCCGTAAATACCTATGATTTTACGTGTCCTGAGGACATACAAAATTGAATTAAATGAGAGAGAATATTTTTAATGATTTATAGTGTCACAAATAAATGAAATTCAGGTTCATTTTTTTTTTTAGTCTCCCTCTGCCCCATTCCCCGTGTTTCTAAAAGTCAGACAGAATTGCGTGGTCCCAGAGGTATTCCCGAGATAGTCTGTGAAGTATTTAATCCAAATTGCGTATTTGGTATCAGGGTCTTTTTGTGGACACATTCATAGTTTATTCTTAGCTCTTTTAACTGTTTTGAACCTCTGTATATTTAACTCATGTATTCCCATATGTTTTTGTTGTTTACATTAAGATAAGTAGTGGTTGCCATCTTTCTGCTGAGCAGACTCAAGGCTGTGTTTTAACATCTGACTTGTACTGAATACTCTCAATTGGATAGCCTATAAAAAATGTTTAGAGTTAGGAGTATTTTTGTCATTACTGTTCTGTGATGAAATGCAAAAGTATATCACATATGAAAAGTATAATAGTAAACTTCATAGATATATGAAGAACATGAAGTTTTATATATAATAGTGGGGGAGTTTTTAAGCAGACATTATTTAAAATATTTTTATATTATCTGATTCTTGAGGAATTTGGTAAAATAACCTCATCTTTCAGAATTGCCAGTAATTTATCTTGAATAAAAATGATACCAAATATCACAAAAGGTCTCTGCCTTGGAACATACACATATATAAAAGAAATCTAGTAAATTGTTACCTGAACATGTGTGTTTACAGAGCATGTCAAAACCCCAGCACCATTTTTCTTGCCCCAACTCTAGCCAAGTCTTCTGCAAAAGCAAACAGAGACTTTGATTCGCAGCTAACCTCCCATGTAGCAGGCGCTATGAGAGGCTAAGTCAGTGGTGTCACCAACTTCTGCTTTTAAGTAGCGGCCTGTTTCACATACTTTTTTTATTTTTTGGACACAGCAGGATCAAAACACATGTACTGCACCCCTCCCCCTTCCCCAGCACTGCCCCTCCATCAGCCAAGTGCTCTGTTCCTCTGGCTATGACTGTGTCTGTCGACCTCAAAACAGCTCGTTGCCATATCTGATGAAGGATGACTCATTTCTTTCTGGTACACTATGGTACACCTCAAAACTTGCATAATTTCAATCAGCTGTTATTGGGTGGTTTGAAGAGATAAGCATTCTTTAAGGCCAGGATATGCTGAAATATTTTTGGTAAAAATTCCCCAATCTCCTCTTTAGTAATAAGGCCTGAAACGTGGTTCACTGTGGTTTTGAAGTGAGGGCAACCTGGGTTTATATCTTAGCCCTACTATTCAGCAGTTGCAAATTGCTTCTAAGCCTCAGTTTTCTCATCTATAAAGTGGAGGGAATAATAATAATAATGATAATAATACTTGCCTCTTAGGATCATTTTGAGGATATCAGATAATGAGACTAGGCCTATCGTATGTTTGCAGGATAACATACGATATTATGTTTCATGATATTATGATGATTATTTAAAAAGGGACAAAGATAGTCAAACAAGAGGATTCTATTAAATAATTGATTCAAAAATTCTTTTTTATTTAATTAATTTTATATTTATCTATTTTAGAGACAGTGTCTCACTGTGTTGCCCAGGCTGGAGTACGGTGACATGATTATAGCTCACTACAGTCTAGAACCCCTGGGCTCAAGCCATCCTCTCTCCTCAGCCTCCAGAGTAGCTCAGATTATAGCTGCATACCACCACACCCAACTAATTTTTTTTTAACTTTTTGTAGAGACAGGTTCTTGCTGTGTTGCCTTGGTTAATCTCAAGCTCCTAGCCTCAAGCAATCCTCCTATTGCCCTCCCGAAGCACTGGGATTACAGGCATGAGCTACCACACCTGGCCGAAAATGCTTTTTAGAATATGATCCTGTCTTATTGCCTAGACTTAGAGACCAGAATGTGTTTTTTGATGCTAGATAAGTCAAAGAACTATTGTCAGTTTCATACTTCATCAATAAAAGGAGAGTAACAGTAATTAGTAATTCACTGTAAATCTAAACTGGGATAATATGTGTTAGGAGTTCTTAACCTTGGGATCTGGATCCATCGGCACTCAAATCCACAGGAAATCTTTGGATACATTTTGTGAGGGACATGCTTTTGACCATGTTAAAATTATCTGTAAAATATTTTACACTTTTTTTTTTCTGGAGAGTGTCATAAATTTCACCAAAAGGTTGTATGATCCCCAAGAGTGTGAGAAACCATCGAGGAACCACTGAAGTGTATATAGCTGCCTCGAGGGTGGCAACACTTCATAAACCAGTTATTATGTTAGGTACTATGAAAAGAATTATTGATTTTTTTTCTGTTTTTTTTTTCAAAATAACCATTATATATTATAAATTAAAAAATATATCATTACACATTATAAATTATAATATGTCATTATATATTATAAAGGCAGCCCTAAAAAGGTGTAATACATGAAATATTAATAACTGTATTTGACTCTCTAATTAAATGCCTAGAAGCTGAGACTTGGATTTTAGGACTTTTCTAGAAAGGTCTTCATTGCTGATATTTTTATTTTTAGAATATGAACCTATCCCAGAATAAATCTGCTTGTTAAGTATATGATATAAATAAAATATGCAACAAATTTATTAAAAGAATCAACTCTTGTGCTGTCACACTGAAGTTTAAGAGGTGCTAAAATTGTTTAACTCTGCCTCCAAAAGGCCTTTTAGTATATTTTTTCCTTCCAGTGTCAGATTTTGGCACTGGCATAGAAGAAAGTCCCTGTAGAGCTACTTTCCAACCATTGTTGTAGCTGAAGGAAGGGTGAAAACAGATACAGGATGGCAAAAATAGAAGCACTGAGAGACTTGAGTAGTTCTTTTAACAATAATGACTTTCACGTGGAATGAAAAAAAGACAGTGCCGACATAAATTTTCAACCATATTTTTAGCTGTCCAAATGCGTACTTGCTGTAAAGGCAGAACATTATTACAGAAACAGCGTGGTTAGAACTCCAAAAATCTGGGTTTTTCCAATTCTGATTCTATTATGTAATGTCATTATGACATAGGGTGTTTGGTTTGCTCCTTTACCAAATATGGGGTTAGTTACCAAATATGGGGTTAGTTAAAGAAGGGAGATGGGGTCCTCAGATCTGTGTAACAGGTTTTATATCTGTGTGATAAATTTCTAAAACCTTGGGATGTAAAGAATCTGTATGAATAAAGAGTGGGATATACGTGGAGAAATAGTGATTTTCTGCTATTTCACTCCGAGAATCACCAGTTACATCTCAGAAGAGACGGAACTAATGTGTTTAGCACAGTAGCATTACCTGATATATTAGGTAGCTCCCTATGTGGCGACATTGTCAGTGGGATAAGTCTTAGGTGCATTCGTATCTCAGTGCAAGGTATGATTACTAGAGTATGTATTGCCTCATGTCCTGGAACAAAAACTGTTCTGTTGCTCTTAGCCAGAGATGCCAGTTTAGTTTACACTGGTCTCCATTATCATTGCTGATGTGTTGAGGAAGTGAATTTAATAAGCAGGGTAAACAGGTTTTGTTTCCAAGCTCTATGGTGATTATAAGATGGGTGCTTGGCTGAACCTGATAGAGTCCCTTCAGTTTTTTGGCAAGAAATCTGAGGGCAAAGAGGACTGTTTTAAAGCAGGCAAAGACATGCTGTACAGCCCATTTCAACAGATTCTTCACAATTTTATTTGAAACAAAAGTTGGCCAGGATATTGGTAAACTATTGCTTTCTGTTGGCAGAGTGCTTTCCCTGCTCTTGTTCAATTGTTGGCCAGCCTGTGCTCCTGGTAAGAGTCTGGCTATT
Organism: Pongo abelii; assembly: GCF_028885655.2. Classification (NCBI taxonomy): domain Eukaryota; kingdom Metazoa; phylum Chordata; class Mammalia; order Primates; family Hominidae; genus Pongo; species Pongo abelii. The sequence continues at coordinate 131,600,696 of NC_071992.2, read as the reverse complement.
AATCTAAAGGTGTTTATTGCAAACTACTATCTATTTTTAAGTTGTTTTAGCTCCTGAATTCAGTATGTTCCATAGGGTCTACTGGTGTGTAGTCAACAGCTGGTTAATTCTATTTTGGAGGGGAAGAGGGCAGGGACATGGCCTTCGATGTCTCCTAGTGGTGAATGATAGAGATAAGAACTAAAATAATATTCAACACTTATTGAATTATGGAATATCAACAATTATTAAATATCAACTACATATCTGACAGTCATGAACACATTAACTCATGTCAACTCTATTGGTAGTTAATAGAACAATGTGATTGATAGGACATTATTACCAATGTGAAAATAAGCAAGTATTAATTTGTTTCTGAAGTGACTTAAACTGTTACGCATTTTTACAAAGGAGCACAGGAAGTAACCCCTCTGATTATTAGGTAACTTTTAGCCTTTAAATGAGATTTATGAATGGGACATACTTTGGTATCTTCAGGAAAGTTTCCACGTAATTCACATGATTTCCACTGTCAATGTTCATGAACAATTTCTGTTTGTTACTTTAGCTGCATACTTAGTATGTTTTTAGAAGATTCCACTGGAAAATCTGCAAGATTACAGACCATGTTTGTCTTATGCTGTGACCCTGGCCTGTAGCACAGTGCCAGGCACATGGTGGACACGCAATAATTACTCCCAGAACTTAATTAATTTACCACTGAAACTGTATTACTGTGAAATCGTACCAGAAGCTTTGCTCATAACCGTCTATGCATTTCGCTAACATGAATGTTGCAAAGACTCTTTGATATAATCAAATAAACACAGAAAATATTTAAAGAGTTAAAAATATTTGAGGTATAGTCATACTAACATTACATAAATCAGATTTCAGATTGATTCGATTTAAAATGGCTAAGATATAAAACCATAAAAAATGTGAGTAAATATTCTGCCTATCAGGGCTTGTTATGTAATTACATGGTTTCAGTATGGTTCTTATTCATAGAAAATTATTGTAAAAGATCATTTCTTCACAAATTCCTTCACCAATGGAAACTTTTAATATCTTGAAGATGAATATCCATGTCTGTAAATGTTAAGCCAGTTTAATAAATCATTCAATCAAATTTACTTCATATTAATCAGATGAAATCAGTTCCTTTTCAAAATTTGGAGACTTGGAAACCTTAAAATTTTTATATTTGGCTGGCCTTCAAATAATAAAATAAAATAAGGAACAAAAACCGCTGAACCAATTTAAAATTAAAAAAAAATATCTTAAGTCATATCTGGGTTTCGTAACAGGTATGCCAAGGCTCAGCTATTTATCAATGATATATAGCTGACTGAAGATTTAAGTCTCCCAAAAGCAAAACTTGAATTGGAAACTTAGAGAAAGTTTCAACTATTGTAACTCACATGTTGGTGTTAGCCATGAACCTAAAGACAAAAGGTGTTGTGTCTTGTTTGTTTGTTTTAAATACTTAGTCATTATACTTATTGCTTTACTCTAAAGGGGAGGAAAAATTACATTGGATTTAAAGTGTATTTATATTAAAAGATAGGTATGTCATTTTCTATTTCTATTTGGATGATTGTTCAGATCCATCACCTACATTGCTGTTGTGAAAATCAGTATTGTGACTATAATATTTGAAATACCAAAAGGGATCAAGTGCTCAAAAGACAGGCCAGTTATCACTGAAAAGCATTTGCCAGGCAATCACTGGCTTCGAAACTCCTTGCAGTTAACTGTTTGTAACATTATTCATCCTTTTTCACATAGGAAACTACCAGCCAACGGAAATGGCCTGGAGACAACACAAATGCAACCTAAATTTTACTGCTCAAAGCATTAAAAGAAAAGCAAACAATCATTTTCTCGAATTGTTGATTCCAGAATTTTTTCTGTAGAAATTTTTAGTTGAGCTGACTCATGTAGATTTGGGTTTTCAGCCATTCCTCCTTCACTCTTGCCCTCTGTTCAAGCCACGTAGATGTGGAAGGTGAACTTAAAGAAGTGCAGGGGCAGAGATTGCAGCTACTCTTTGTGGCCTTACATGTGTGAGTGGGCAGTCTTCCCTCAGAGAGGAGAGAAAGTTTTGTGCTATATATGCCCCTCAGGAATGCCAATTGGTATTATCGGCTAGCTACTTATTCCTATCCTTTTTCCCTCCCAGCACTGATCTTATCCATCTGACCCATAAGTCTTCCCTCTCACGCACAAGGTGATGGAGGCACAAATTATTATCTCTTAAGACAGCTTGTGGGAAAAGGAGAAATTTATTATTTAAACATAAACAGACACAGATAGAACCATCAGCAATTTGTGACTATAATGATAGAGATAAAAGAGAGCTGCCCCCAGCACCTAGAAAGTACCTGGCATCAGCTCCTTCTCAAAAATACGTGTGGGGCTGGGTGCTGTGGCTCACGCCTGTAATCCCAGCACTTTGGGAGGCAGAGGCCGGTGGATCACCTGAGGTCAGGAGTTGGAGACCAGGCTGGTCAACATGGTGAAACCCAACCCCACTAAAAATATGAAAATTAGCCAGGCATGGTGGCAGGCATCTGTAATCCCAGCTACTCTGGAGGCTGAGACAGGAGAATCACTTGATTCTCCTGGGAGGCGGAGGTGGCAGTGGGCCGAGATCGAGCCACTGCCCTCCAGCCTGGGCAACAGAGCAACGCTCCGTCTCAAAAAAAAAAAAAAAAAAAAAAAAAAAGTGTGGAAAGTAGGAGTGGACAATGAATTTTCTTGATTGTGTTTTCTACATCATCAACCGTCTCTGCCCAACTCCAGATTAATTTGTCAGCCTGAATGGACGACATTTAAAAGGGATTTTTAAAAAACAAACACTACTTTTTTTCCTAAAATTTTTTTTTCTAAAAATAACGATAGAAATAGCAGGCAGGATTATTTTCAGCTTTCTTAATGTTTAGCCTAACAGAGCACTGTCCTAGGTGCTTATTCCTTAGAATGTTCAGTGACGATTAGGAAACAGGATTTCTGTCCTTAATAGGCTTACTGCAAAGGAGAGTGACAAAGTATTTTAAAACTGCCATGCAGGATAAAGTATGAATGAAATAAGGTCGTTAGTGCCTTTCTTTTTCTTTAAGTTGAAGCCAAGCTTTGTTTTTGAAAATAGGGCACAGAAGGCTTCTACTCTGCGTTCCTTTGGTAACAGGCTGCTTCCCTGTCCTTGACTGGGCTAAGGATGTTGATAACTTCAAAGGAAATCCCTTACTTTGTCCTGCCAGGTTACATTGTACACAGTGTGACCAGGTCAGGGCTCACATCTGTATGGTGTTTTAGAAGGATGTGGTTCTGTAGTGACACAGCTCAGGACACTACCCACTTCTCCCACCTTCTCTGCTGCTTCCAGAAATTTTAATGTCACCAAAAATAAGGTTCTACTAGGCTTACCAAAGTACTAAATTTGTTTAGATGGGAGGTAACTTCATGTGTGAAAGAATTTCTCACCTACCTCCCACTCTCCACCCCCATGCAAGCTTGCTCCTATTGAATTCTAGGTGCGAACACCTAGATATTTCACTCTGACTCAACTTTCCATTCTCATATTTGATAAGATTGGTATGAAAGAAACACATTGAACAATATCCAACCATATGCTTTAAGCATCTCTCAAATATTCAATAACAAGCTTCAAGGGCTGAAAACTAACAAAATATTTTTCTCATACGAAAGAAATCACAGTTGAATCCTCTTGGCAAATAGGATTTGAGCACTTACTACATCCCTGGCACTGTTTTAACTGCATCTATTAATCTACATAAGAATCACAGTAGCCGGGCGTGGTGGCCCACGCCTGTAATCCCAGCACTTTGGTAGGCCGAGGCGGGCAAATCACTTGAGATTGGGAGTTTGAGACCAGCCTGACCAACATAGAGAAACCCCATCTCTACTAAAAAATACAAAATTAGCTGGGCGTGGTGGCGCATGCCTGTAATCCCAGCTACTCGGGAGGCTGAGGCAGGAGAATTGCTTGAACCCGGGAGGTGGAGGTTGCAGTGAGCCAAGATCGTGCCATTGCACTCCAGCCTGGGTGAGTGAGACTCTGTCTCAAAAAAAAAAAAAATCACAGTAGCTCACACTGTAAAGACTGGAGAACTTTAAGCATTGAAAGATTAAGTGACTTGCCCAGTGTTGTACCTGGCAAATGACAGAGACAGGTTTTGAATATCAGTGTTCTGGCACCTAAATCTGATTATTAACCTCCAAGCTCTACTGACTCTGAATAAGTGTATTCAAAGTACTCCTGATATATTTAAAATGCGATATGGTTTACCTAAAATATAGCAAACTATATTGGAGTCTAAGTGCTGCTTTTAAAGCAAGCTATGCTTTTGGAAACTAGTGCTGTAATTTCAGGATTTTCCCTCTAACTAATGAAAGGCATTTTCTTTGCAAGAGAATTAAGCACCAAATTGTGCAAGGGTTGAAACACTCACTGAAATCAGGATTACACCCACTTTGGCATGGTGTGTCAAGCACCCAGGGCATAAGGAAAGAAAAGCAGGCTGGAGTGAATGGTTACACATTCACATTTGAGCCTCAGCCATATATGTGGGTTAGTTTCCAAATGGTCATTTACATTGCCCTTGTGTGGATCAAGTTGGTGTTTATTTGCAAACATGTTATTTAGATCTAGGAAAATGACAGGATAGCCCCAGGAAAGTTTCACAATTATAACCTAACTAGGCTCCCAGCTTACTTTGCATAAAGGGAGTCCCCAAAATGTTTGATAAACACAACTTCTAATAGTTCATTGATTTTGGGGGAAGCAGCAGTCCACTTTTGCAGTAGTCCCTCATTGGGACTTGAAGACTGACACCCAACATTTGCTATTGCTGTTATTGAGACTTAGAAACTCATGATACATTCCTGGTCCTACATCCCAGTCAGGTGGGGGGAAGGAGAAAAGGGGGAGCCAGAGATTATCTTTGAAAATCTAGTTTTTATTACATCACCTAAAGTAGCACAACCTGCTACACTAATGAAATCGTGTTCTTGGTTTAAAAGGGCAATTGTTAGCCTGACTTTGTGCTCACTAAAAACATTCCCCCAATCTTGTTAAGTTATTGCTCTCATTTCAGATTTTTATGGCTGTGCAGCTTACCAGCCCTCATTTCTTTACGTTTCATTCATTTTCCTTGTATTGATGATTAATGGAGGATGTCGAATGTTAGAGTGAGCAGGCATCAGCAATTGCAAGATCATAATTAGTTTAGCTGACGAGGGCCTCTGATAGCACTTGCATCTGGATGGAAAAATTACCCTATAGGGAACTGGCTGCTCACCAGGTCTTTTTAGTGATACATTGTGAAACACCCGATGAATCAAATGCCCTTTCAATGCCAAGAAAGTGTTCCAGTCTTGAAGCCAAAATTATGTCTGCAGAAAGCTTTCCATTTGAAATGTATCAGAGTACAATTATAACCATTGTATTTTCTTGGCAGGGATACCACTCTTCTACAGTATGGACTTGAGTTAAATAAATTGCCTAAATTTTATGAATCCCTGAAATTTTGACTTATGGCACATGTAATATTTAATTTATAATAAAATTAGGTTCCAGCAAGACTTTTTCCACTCCTCATCTAACATGCATATTTTATCATTAAAGGCTTTGCTTCCTAGAGAAAGGAGAGCTGAACTGCAATTCAGGCTGTCTTTTTTTTTTCTTTTCTTTTTTTTTTTTTTTTTTTCAGCAAGAGAATTCCATTTCCTGCCTGTTAGTATTTGTGCCTACAAACACAGCCTGACTTTTGTTTAAGTGAGAAGTTTAATGGAATCATTACTGGATAGCAAGAATGGAACAAGCAATACTAATTATCTAGTTTTAAATATTCTTAGGTTATTTTGAACCTGTTGATTACAAAACTCAGGCCACTAGAATCAATTTGTATTTGGAAACCCTTGTGATTTCCAGGTCTAAGTCAAATAAAATAAATAAATAGCCATTGAAGGGTCTATGTTGCCTAACTTAAGTGGGCACCTCATAAGGGTTCTCATTAGTAATACTGTACTTTTAATTGGCTGAAGTTTCTACAAACCCTCTCACGTTTGAGGAATAGAGGAATCTTTCAGATTTTACAATTGCAAACGAAAGACCAGAATTGAGTGTTTTATATTCTCTTAATACTTACGTTACATGAATGACATACAAAAACACACAAATCAAGTTTAATTTTAAATGATTTACATTTATTCCAAACTTGACTATATTTTAAAGCTCAGGTAGCATGTGCTCCTCCTTTCCAAAGTGTATTAAACATATTGCCATGTTCTGTCTTTTTGACTTGTGTTTTGACACTTTTAAAAGGTATATTTTAGGGTTCAGCATTTAGGAGCCATCATTAAAGCCATAAAACCCAAAGTTCAAAAAGTTAAAGCTGTTTCTGTGAAAAGCCTTTGGTGTTCCACACACCTCATCCATCACTGTAGGGTTAATTATAATGAAAATCAGTGGTGCCTATTAAACACAATCAAACCTGACCTCATTATGGGCAGTGTGGTTTTATACTGTCATTGTTGCTAGTTTAAAGACAAAACTCCTGGGTTGATTTGGTCTAACTCCACTGATCATGTGACTCACCTCTGACCTTGGTTTTTTCCCCCTGTTTCAGAGGCGTAGAGGCTCCGGTGTTTTTTGTGCCAATTGCCTGACCACAAAAACCTCTCTCTGGCGAAAGAATGCAAATGGCGGATATGTATGCAACGCGTGTGGCCTCTACCAGAAGCTTCACTCGGTAAGAACTTATTCCACTCTTTCAGGAAAAGCTTTATAAAGTAGTGTTGGCCTGGTCTGTGGTGTGATAAGTCCCATTCCCTGGCTTGCAGTGCCTGCCCCCGCAGGGTTGTTTAATACAGTCACTTTGAGTGCACATGTGATTTATGGTGAAGGGAGCTTAGATGTGATGCGGAGATAGGTTTGAGGTCATTAGTAATGCATTATGCTTCTTTTGATATAAAAGAGGAAAATGATTGATTTCTGGGAAATTCACAGCAGATAGTTGAACTAATGGTTATCAGAATTCAATGAAATTATTTTAGGTAAAAAGGAGACAATTTTTAGAAGTTTCAGAAATATGCAAAACGTCTTAAAAAAGGAAAAAGGACTCTTTCATGTTCAGCATAAAATATAAGGCAGGGAAAGAATTCGTATTTTCTAGTTTACCTTCGGAATTCGCAAGTGTTATCTTGACCGCTTTAGGGGCTGGAGGGGCACATTCGGAAGGACAGTTCTGAACTGAACTAGGATCAGAGAGTATCACATGAATCTCCAAAGTGCCTTCAGTGGGTATTTCAATGAGGTATCTGTAGTTCTGAATAGCACACACACCAGGGTAGAGTAAGGTGCAAAGATACTTTGTCTTTTAAGATCTCCAGCTGGCTTTGGCTCACGGAGATTCTTTGAATTACTTTTCCTCAAATTTTAGTTAGAATTCTGTAATAAAATTAAAACTCACAAATCCTCCATCTGAATATGGATTTGACTTACTGAAGGATTTTTTTTTTAGTTTAGCAAGTTCATCTGCTGACAAGAGCTGACTTTAAAATAGGAATCCCCCATTTAGTAAACAAAAATTTATTTCCCTGTGCCTTTTTCATTTCGTTTGGCATTTTACCATAGCTCTTAGCACAAGCCGGTGAATACATTATGGCTACAGGGAATACAATTTTAGACAAAATGTTCTCATATATGGACCATTGGAAGCACTCTTTAAAAAATGCATGCTGCTAACAATACTAATTGGCAGTAAACTGTAAAAACCTTAGTTATTAGCATGTAGCAAGTAGAAAGATTCCACCCCCCACCACATACCAACTTATTTTTTTTTAACCTTCACCATTTAAGCATGGCATTAAGTTTCTATTTAATGGGAACTGACATTAATGATTTTAATTGACGTCTGGCCAATCATAGGCCAAAAATTAATTAAAATACTGCTGTGCCAGATTATGGTAACTTAACCACTGAGATATAAACTAAACTATTTTCTAAAAATTATTTTAATATTCATCTCTCCAGAGGTAAGATGTTTTCAGTTTTGAGGTTTTTTAAAAACCATACATTGAAATACATAAAGGTTGTGTTCACATTTCACGTCAGAAACTGACACAAAAGTTATGACAGTTTAAAAAAGGAATTCATGCAAATTTCAGGCTTCTTTACGGTGTATAGATTAAATAATGCATATGTTTATAATGCTAATATGAACTCTTCGTAAACCTGGATATTCTGAGCAAAAGAAATGCACATGGCATAACTAAGCTATGTTGCATTTTCTTTCTTAAACTAACAATGAATTGTCAATAACAAGTGGGTTATCTTTCTTCACTTGGAAGTATGTTTGTAACAACAGGAATATTCCAAAAAGGATTTATACTTGTACTTATTTAAGATATAAGAGGTGCTGCCTTGCATTCAAGTGTATCACTTCTAGGAATAATTTACAAATTACATTTATATTTATGTTTATTTTTAAATTTATATTATATTTATTTTATTATAACATGTTTATGAATATTTATGTTTATATTTAAAATTTTATAATTTATAAAATTATACATTATATACACATGATGTGTAATTTATAAAGTTAAATTTATAAATTATATTTCTATTTATAGTCATGTTTTAAGTGGAAATTATTTTCTGATTTCAGTAATCTTTTAGAAAAATCAGACTTTAGCCCATTTAAAGATTATCCTAAATTTTTAACCTATAAATATGCATTAATTTATCAGACTGATTCTTTTGATTTTATACATCAAAGAGCTCCAACTGCAAGTAAAGTTTTTATTATAGTCTTATCCATGGATTTAAGTCATATTATATAAATACCTGTTGAACATGTCCATAAATACCAATCATGTAATGTTTAAGCTAAACAAAATACTTAAGCTGAATGAAAGTTAGCACTTACTTTAAGAGTAGAATGACAGATCAGATATTTAAACCAAAGCTACACATGAATTTAGATTTTCAACACAAAACTAATGCTTCGCCTATTAACAAGTAAAATCTTACATCACAAATATAAAATATTATTAAAGAGAGAGAAGTAGAAATGAGAAGAAAAAAAAAATCTGTCTATATTGCTTTGATGACCTGATATCTTTCCTCACAATTCTGTCAGTTTATCTTTGATTATTTATGATCTGATATTAATATTTTATATCCACATCTGCAATTATTTAGAAGCATGCATGTATTAGTTGCTTAGGTTTCCATAACAAAATACCATCAACTGGGCGGTTTTAAACAGCTGAAATTTATGTTTTCACATTCTGAAGGCTAGAAATCTGAGATCGGGTTCCAGCATAGTTGGGTTCTAAGGAGGGCTCTCTTCCCTACTAAGCCACCTTCTATCTGTGCCCTCACATAGTGGAGAGAGATCTCTTTCTCTTCCTCTTCTCATAAGGCCACAGCCCCATTGGATTAGGGCCCCACCCTTACAATCTCATTTAACTTTAATTTCCTACTAGGGACCCTGTCTCCAGATACAGTCACACTGTGGTTTAGGGCTTCAACATATAAACTTATTCTGTCTATAGCAATGTGTAATTTTTCCACTGTTATCAATATGTATCTCCTGTGTTACTCTTATAGGCTGGCATTTTAGTGTGCAACTCAAAAATTGAAAAAATTATTTCAGAAAAATCACATCTCTTCAAGTAACTTTCTACACAGTTTCATCATTAAATGATGCTATCTCAAAATCTGTTGCATTTGGAAAGGTTATTTTCAAGTAGATTGAAGTTTTCAGTCCCCCCTGCAAAGATGGACATGATTTAATTAGGCTAAAATAGTGCACTTTGGTTACTTCCTCTGATCCTGCTTAGGGCAAAAGGAGGAGATTTAGTAAATCTACAGCAGAAAGCCTATCCCTGCTTTGAACTTAAGCATGGTTTATATTTGTGAGGAATTTTTAATGCATTTTAATGTATTTTTTAATGTTTTCCTTTTATGTATTGTATGTGTTCTCTGCAGACTCCCAGGCCTTTAAACATCATTAAACAAAACAACGGTGAGCAGATTATTAGGAGGAGAACAAGAAAGCGCCTTAACCCAGAGGCACTTCAGGCTGAGCAGCTCAACAAACAGCAGAGGGGCAGCAATGAGGAGCAAGTCAATGGAAGCCCGTTAGAGAGGAGGTCAGAAGATCATCTAACTGAAAGTCACCAGAGAGAAATTCCGCTCCCCAGCCTAAGTAAATACGAAGCCCAGGGTTCATTGACTAAAAGCCATTCTGCTCAGCAGCCAGTCCTGGTCAGCCAAACTCTGGATATTCACAAAAGGATGCAACCTTTGCACATTCAGATAAAAAGTCCTCAGGAAAGTACTGGAGATCCAGGAAATAGTTCATCCGTATCTGAAGGGAAAGGAAGTTCTGAGAGAGGCAGTCCTATAGAAAAGTACATGAGACCTGCGAAACACCCAAATTATTCACCACCAGGCAGCCCTATTGAAAAGTACCAGTACCCACTTTTTGGACTTCCCTTTGTACATAATGACTTCCAGAGTGAAGCTGATTGGCTGCGGTTCTGGAGTAAATATAAGCTCTCCGTTCCTGGGAATCCGCACTACTTGAGTCACGTGCCTGGCCTACCAAATCCTTGCCAAAACTATGTGCCTTATCCCACCTTCAATCTGCCTCCTCATTTTTCAGCTGTTGGATCAGACAATGACATTCCTCTAGATTTGGCGATCAAGCATTCCAGACCTGGGCCAACTGCAAACGGTGCCTCCAAGGAGAAAACGAAGGCACCACCAAATGTAAAAAATGAAGGTCCCTTGAATGTAGTAAAAACAGAGAAAGTTGATAGAAGTACTCAAGATGAACTTTCAACAAAATGTGTGCACTGTGGCATTGTCTTTCTGGATGAAGTGATGTATGCTTTGCATATGAGTTGCCATGGTGACAGTGGACCTTTCCAGTGCAGCATATGCCAGCATCTTTGCACGGACAAATATGATTTCACAACACATATCCAGAGGGGCCTGCATAGGAACAATGCACAAGTGGAAAAAAATGGAAAACCTAAAGAGTAAAACCTTAGCACTTAGCACAATTAAATAGAAATAGGTTTTCTTGATGGGAATTCAATAGCTTGTAATGTCTTATGAAGACCTATTAAAAAAATACTTCATAGAGCCTGCCTTATCCAACATGAAATTCCCTTCTTTTATTATTCTTTCTTTTGATGAGTAGGTTACCAAGATTAAAAAGGGAGATAAATGGTCAATGAGAAAGAATGGAAGATGGTAAACCATCACTTTTTAAAACCTGTTAAGTCAAAACCATCTTGGCTAATATGTACTGGGGAAATAATCCATAAGAGATATCACCAGACTAGAATTAATGTATTTACAAAGAAAGAGACCAAAACTGTCTAGAATTTGAAAGGGTTTACATATTATTATACTAAAGCAGTACTGGACTGGCCATTGGACCATTTGTTCCAAAACCCATAAATTGTTGCCTAAATTTATAATTATCATGAAACCCTAGGCAGAGGAGGAGAAATTGAAGGTCCAGGGCAATGAAAGAAAAATGGCGCCCTCTCAATTTAGTCTTCTCTTATTGGCCATGTTTCAGATTTTGACCTAGAAATGCGAGCTGTGGTTAGGCTTGGTTAGAGTGCAGCAAGAAACATGACAGATGGTGGCACGCTGTTTTTAGCCAGCCCTGCCTGTACATACACATGCACACCCTCTCTGATATTTTTGTCCTTTAGATGTTCAAATACTCAGTAGTCCTTTTGTTTGCGGTTTAGATTCATTTTGTCCACACATGTACCCATTTTAAAAAACAATGTCCTCGATGCTTCTGTAGTCATTTCATTTTAGCCAGGTATTTCTTTCTTGTGTGTGATGAACCAGTATGGATTTGCTTTTCTAAGCCTCCTGTTGGTTACTAATCTCACTTGGCACATTATAACTAAAGGAATCCCCTCAATTCAAAAGCATAGATGGATACAAATGTCAGACCATGGGTTTAATTTGTTTAGAACACATGGCATTTCTTCACAAGGTAACCTGCTGTATTTATTTATTTTCTTTTGGTTAAATATAATTTCCAAACTTTGTGGTCAGGCAGCGTCTAAGGTTACGTTACCACAGACTGACAGTTGGTATATGTACCAGCCAATCCCTTCATTAAATGTATACAGATTTAGTTAAGTAGCATTAAATAGGATTCTTAGAAGTATGTCCTCATAGAACTTTTAATACTTAAGGCTTTGTAAAAACTATCCATGAAGGGAAAGCTCCTCAGCATAACTGCTCAGGGAAATAGGGCTAAATAACTGAACATTAAATAATTGGTTAAAGGTGCTGTTAGTCGAGCCTCAATGCTTGCTACAAGGATGTATGTACAAGGACTGACTTTAATAATTTGCATTATATTGTCCCAACCAGTAGTTTATTTTTTGCCACGGAGATGTAGAAGATATTACAAGCTACTGGATGCACTGTCAGATTAACTTATTTCATTAAAGAAGTTGGGAGAACAAATAGGAAAAAAAAACTTATTTTTCTAGTAAATATTAATGTATTACATTTCAAATAATGGTGCCTGACATATTGAATAATTATTTTCTACAGTGTACGTATGCAACAAAGATATTCCATCATGCATTAGAGTCAGTTCTGGCTCTGCCTAGCTGTTTACATTTGCAAATGTAGCAAACAAGGTAATGAAGCAACTATTTCTATTGCAGTAGATATCCTTTTGTGTGTGTGTGTGTGCATTAAAGTTGTAAACGGTAACATGAAACAAATGAAAGTTCTTGCTATAATGGTATGGAAAACAAGAAGGAAATGAAAATATTTTTATGCCTACTTAGGAAAAAAAGGGTAGCACTATTCATTCCAAGTACTTTTTTTTTTTAAATTTTTAAGCTCTTAACTCACATTGTTATGCTTAAGATGATAAACATATATCCTCTTTTTATTGCTTTGTCTATGTTTCATATGAAACATTTCAGAAATTATTTTGATAAGTGTTGCTGGAATCTGCAACGCTGATGTTTTTATTGCATTCTGTAGTCGCATTTGCACTCCATTTTTACATTAATTCGCAGTTGCTTTGTATCGTTTTGTTTTGTTTGGGTTTTGTTTCTTTTCCACAGTGCCGGGTCTTCGTTTCTTAAAGTTGGATGGCAGGTAGAGTTCAACCAGTTCGTGACTGTTGTAGCGAATGAAGTTAAAAAAATGTCTTTCTGATGTTGTGTTGTCATTTTCATTCTTGCATTTTTTTGTTTGCATATTAAAAAAAGAGAAAAGAGAAAGCAAGAGACAGAAATCAGGACTAAGTCCTCTGCTTCAGTTTCATTGTTAACGGGCCTTATTCTGATCTCACCTGTTGCGTAGCTCTAATATTCACATAAACTGAAATAAAGAAGTGGAATGAGGAGCTTTGACATTCAAATTATGTGATGTAATTTATCTTCCGTAGGAATTTTGATGGATGCATCTCAAAATGTATAGCCAGACTTGAGAGGTGACAATTAAAGATCTAAAAAAGAGAGGAGATTCCCCCAAACAACAATATTTAATTTTCTTAGTAAAAAGAATAACAAAATGCATCATGGCAATCCTTAAGCAACGTTATCTATGTGGACTGCTTAAATCAGCAAAACACCAGAAGTTTGGTTAACTTGGGCAATATGACAAGTATTACTTTTTGGGCAAAACTACTCATTAAGCAATTTCTCTAGTGTGTCGGACACAAATAGGTTCTTTATTTTTGGCATGTATGCCTTTTTATTTTCATTCAGTTTTTTTTTTTCTCAGACAGACATAGTAGTAATGACTAGCATTGGAAAATACATATCACTATTCTTGGAATATTTATGGTCAGTCTACTTTTTAGTAGAATATTTTTGGATAGCATTGACACGATAGATCTTATTCCATACTTCTTTATTATTGATAATTTTATTTTCATTTTTGCTTTCATTATTATACATATTTTGGTGGAGAAGAGGTTGGGCTTTTTTAAAAGAGACAAAAATTTATTATAACACTAAACACTCCTTATTCTTTTGACTTATTAAAGCCTTTATTCCATCTCTCAAGATATATTATAAAATTTATTTTTTTAATTTAAGATTTCTGAATTATTTTATCTTAAATTGTGATTTTAAACGAGCTATTATGGTACGGAACGTTTTTTTAATGAGGAATTTCATGATGATTTAGGAATTTTCTCTCTTGGAAAAGGCTTCCCCTGTGATGAAAACGATGTGCCAGCTAAAATTGTGTGCCATTTAAAAACTGAAAATCTTTTAAAATTATTTGTCTATATTCTAAATTGAGCTTTGGATCAAACTTTAGGCCAGGACCAGCTCATGCGTTCTCACTCTTCCTTTTCTCACTCTTTCTCTCATCACTCACCTCTGTATTCATTCTGTTGTTTGGGATAGAAAAATCATAAAGAGCCAACCCACCTCAGAACGTTGTGGATTGAGAGAGACACTACATGACTCCAAGTATATGAGAAAAGGACAGAGCTCTAATTGATAACTCTGCAGGTCAAAAGGAAAAGAGTATGCCCAATTCTCTCTACATGACATATTGAGATTTTTTTTAATCAACTTTTAAGATAGTGATGTTCTGTTCTAAACTGTTCTGTTTTAGTAAAGGTAGATTTTTAGAAAACAAGCATGGGGATTCTTTTCTAAGGTAATATTAATGAGAAGGGAAAAAAGTATCTTTAACAGCTCTTTGTTGAAGCCTGTGGTAGCACATTATGTTTATAATTGCACATGTGCACATAATCTATTATGATCCAATGCAAATACAGCTCCAAAAATATTAAATGTATATATATTTTAAAATGCCTGAGGAAATACATTTTTCTTAATAAACTGAAGAGTCTCAGTATGGCTATTAAAATAATTATTAGCCTCCTGCTGTGTGGCTGCAAAACATCACAAAGTGACCGGTCTTGAGACCTGTGAACTGCTGCCTGTTTAGTAAATAAAATTAATGCATTTCTAGAGGGGGAATATCTGCCATCCAGTGGTGGAAATGTGGAGTAAAGAAGCTGGTGGTCCGCTTCTGTGCTGTTTGCCAGCCTTTTGGCTTAAGTTGAGAGGAGCTCAACTTCAGCTACTGCCTTTGGGTTGAGAGCCATGGCAAAAAAAAAAAAAAGAAAAAAGAATCAAGGCATCTTTGGTGAGCCAGTAAGGTGAAAGCTTGCTGACTGTCCAAGGCACAAGAGAAAATTGAGGAATTGAAATGCAACCTGAGTATCAAACTAAATATTCTAACCAAAGGTAGGTACTGTTAGCTGGAATTCTATCAGCAGGCAACTGCAAATGAGAAGAAGATAGAAGGACGCCCGTCGGGACTTTGGAGGGCAGTGTTATTTTCCCAAAGAAAGACTTGCCAAGGGCAGAGGCATGGATTCTTTGCAGAGCACTTCCTTTTGGTTTTTCAATACTGTTTCATAGACAGTGGGCTCACATGTTCCTGATAGTGCTGCAGTTGCTTAGAAAGCATCCCAGTTAATTGCAGTAATTAGAACTCCTGGAATATGCTAGGGCAGAAGTATGTCAAGTCAGGGATGAAGAAAATGTGAAATTCAAGAGTAATCCACACGTGAGAAACTAGACAATATACATTCATGTGTTCTCTTGAAAGGAAAGGGAGAGCTGTAAGCTTCACTCTGTCCTACACCAGAGAAAAGCAGGAATAACTTTACCGTGGAAATAATGTTTAGCTTTTATCAGAGAAAATGGTCCTTCTAGAGCATAGAGTCCCAAAACTCAATTCTGGTTTTCCCCTGGTTGTTTTTTGTTTTTTTTGTTTTTTTTCAACATATGAACTGCAGCATATCACTTTTTCTTTTTGTGCCTCAGGTTCCTCAGCTGTAAAATTGAAAAAATATATTAATAATATTATTAATAATAATAATGGTAACGTAGTACTTGTTTGTAAAGCACTTTGAGATCCTTGGTTGAAAGGCACCATAGGAGTGCCAAGTATTATTATGTGGCCAAGGGGGTTATTTAAACTGTCAGTTCCCAAAGGCCAGGAAAGGTTGGGGTCATTTTTCTGAAAGATGAGCTGTAAATATCAACTAGGCAGCCAATAGTGTTGACTATGAAGATGCAAAACTATTACTAGGCTGATAAAACCATAGTTTCTTAATGGCTACCAATAAGGCAAATATCACAGTAATAAATGCCAAATTCCTTAGGGTGGACTATTTGACAACCACATGGAAAATTTGGGGGGAGGCATGCGGGGGGAACATCTCAAAATGCCAGTGTAAAATTTAACTTACAGCAATATTCACCAGCAGAAAATGTCTTTCATATGGAATGATTTCATGTTGCTAAGAAAAAGAATTCAATTTGTAGTCCTGATTTGAATACTAGAATGTTGGCTATAATAGTTCTGTTCTTACAACACATGAAATTTTTTCGTTTTATTTTATTTTGTTTTCATAGTGCATGTTCATTTCTACTCACAAACATGTTCTTGGTGTATTTCTTATGCAAACAATCTTCAGGCAGCAAAGATGTCTGTTACATCTAAACTTGAATAATAAAGTTTTACCACCAGTTACACATAACGGCGTTGGTATGGTTTATATGGATTCACTTTCATCCGTCTAGCAATAGGAAATACAGATCATTGTTTTATATATATACATATATATATATATATATATATGTATATATATATATACAGGCTCTGCTGAATTGAAATGGTGAAATCAAATCACCATTCTAAAAAATTATTACTTATGTTGATAAAGCCTGGATTCTCTCAACTTGTTTTGTTTTGCTTTGCTTTTTTTCTTTAACCAATCAATCTCTTATTGATAGATTTTGTGTAAAAGGATATATACTAGTTTCTTCAGAAAGATTAACAATAAAAATTGTGTTTATTTCAAAAACATTCATTGAGTATCAAATATTGAGTGTTGAGTGTTGGGTAATGATTACGTTACGATATGTAAGAACTCCAGCTTATGAAGTTTAACTTTGAATTCGGTATACTCATGTGAATATGATGCAATTCCTAATCAATCATCTCAAAAAGTTTAATATATCAAATATCTTGTTTGTTTGGTTAAAATCAGATTAATCGGAGCAAGTTCCCTGAAAGATGACTTTGAAAGAGAAATGAGGCAGAACAGATCCAGATAGGAAAGGACGTTGGGAAGACTCACCTGCATGTTTTTAACCAGAAGGAAAAATACAAAAAGACAGAACATAAAGTATATAAATAATTGATTGCTTCAGAAGATTTGCTTGGAGAGTTTAAAATAATTAGTATCTCCCCTCATTATACAATCTTCATTTCTCATTTTTGGGAGCCCAAATTAAGGAACAAATCCTTCTAATTATTATTTTTTTCTTTTTTCCCTTTTTCTTTCCATGTTTTGAAAACAGCAGAGAGTCTTTGAGGGGCTTTCATAATGGCAATGCCCTTGTTTTGCAGCTGGAGGCAATGTTCTCTAGATAGGAGTGTAATAATAACATTTAATGTGATATACTTCCTTATGTAGAACTTGATTCTTGTGTCAAGGACCACCCTTCAGATAAAGAACACACATGATCTCACCCAGGACTGTCAGAACCCCATTAGAGGAGGAATATGTAGCCATCAGCTATTTACCCTTGTTTGAGGGGAGAGAAGTGAGTGAGTCATCATTGTCACCCTGCTCTCACCTCTGGGTCTTCCATCTCTGTGTGGATGGAGCAGGGGTCCAGAAAAGGAACATACAAGGACACAAAGGAATAGGCAAGTAGCCTCCATGGATACAGCCAGCTGGGTAGAGACTTTGGGAACTGGAGAGC
This sequence comes from Pongo abelii, assembly GCF_028885655.2. Taxonomy (NCBI): domain Eukaryota; kingdom Metazoa; phylum Chordata; class Mammalia; order Primates; family Hominidae; genus Pongo; species Pongo abelii. Next base: position 131,582,855 of record NC_071992.2, on the reverse strand, counting down.
TCATTCCACACGTATAAAGGTAGTCTTTCTTCAGCCCTAAGCATTTGCGAAAGGAGAATGCTTAACTTGCGTTTGCCAGATTTTCAGTTTTTAATAAAAACTGGACAAAGGGAATTTTATATGAAATCGCCTAAGTTTTAAATGTTACTTACTTTTTTTTTTTTTTAACACTGCAAGCTGAACAAAACACTTGTTCAGAATAAATTCCACCAGTAGATTGCCATAGTATGACCCCTGGAGCTTGAACAATAGTGAACCCTGATAACTAGCAAGATGGAAATTGGGCAAATGGCTGAGGTTAGTTGTTTTTCCTCTGGGTTTTGTCTTGGGTTGCAGTCTATCTCCAGCTCTACCAGGAAGCCCAACAGAATTACGGCTGTAGCACCTGCCTGATTCCTTTGGAGCCAAATTTGCTTAAGACTAAGAACATTGGCACAGAAGAGAAATAAATCCTATTTTTTCAGCATATTGCAAATTACTTTGTACTTCTGTTCTTCATCTTTGTAACCCCAAGTACAGTTGTGTTGTTTTTAAAACTTACTAATATGAACAAATTTACCCTTTCATGAACAAAGAAATGTCAAAAACTATCAAAAGTAGCTAGAGTTAATATTTGACAATGCCCAAGATGCCCTTATAGTCCTTTCCAAGTCATATTTTAGGTGAAAATACCAGGGGTAGAAAACTAAATAGAACAATAGATAGAAGGAAGGAGTTTTTCATGTCAGAGTTGATCATATTAATGAATTAAAAGACAATTTGTATACAAAATAAGAAATTTTATAATGAAATCTTATTTCTAGTTTTATAATACTGTTATCTAATATATTCAGGATGTCAGTAGCCCTAAGACCATCTTTCATAAATGTAGTATTTATATAAAATACTTACATGAAGCAACAGCTGGTTCTTCTCTCAACTTACTGCTTAATAAAAACAAGCAGAAAACATTAACAAATGTAATAGAAATTGCTTAAGTTATTTCCATAAATAGAAAGTTAATTTCCAAGTTAAAACTACACAAGCACTAAACTGTAAGCAGTTTCCCAGGGATATTTATGAACCCAAACCCATGAATACATCACAGACTTTTTCTCAGAACACGTACCACCTCTGATGTGAAAGCAAAGCCTGCCATCACCATGATTACACACTAGTTTTTAAAGTTAATATAACATAGAACTGACAGTATTTTCTTCAGAGCTTAAATTTCCTTAGATATTTTCTTCCTACATAGTAGGTACTACTCAATGTAATTAATGTATCCTTAAAAGAATATATATATAGCAGTGATTTTGCAAAGCATGAGTTATTATCATCATGATGGTATATTTTCTATATTTTTTACAATTACCTTGATGATTTTTTCCTCTAGTGAAATCAGCATTGCTGTTATTTTGTTATTCATTGGTGATACTATATAGTACAAACCCAGGCTTCATTAAACAATGTCCATTTGGTCAACAGATTTTAATTGAGTATTTACTATGTGCTGGGCTCTAATCCAGACATTTGGGATAGATCAATGAAAGAAAACAGACCCAAACCCCTGGCTATATGGAAGAAAGTCAGACAATAAACGTATGTACAAAATAAGCAAATATATTAATAATATTACATGTTAGAGAGTGATAAATGTTCTGGAGAAAAAATAAAGTAGCACTGAGGCAAGGTGGGATGGATGGAACCATATTCAACAGGCTAAACAGTAGGTTTCATTTGAGCCAAGACTTAAAAGAGGGAACAAAGAGAATAGGTCCTAAGGTGAAAGAGTGTACTTAGTAAATTGGAAGAATATCAAGAAGACCAATACAGCGTGGCCAGGTAAAGGAAAGAAAAAATATTTTAAAATGCACACAGAGACAAGGTGGGAAGAAGCAAGACCATTTAGAAACACCGTAGGCCACTTTAAAGACTATAGCTTTTATTCTGTCTGAAGTAGGGGAGTAATTTAGTGTTTCAGCACAGGAGTGTTACGTGATTTATGTTTTAATGGGACCATTCCCTACTATGCTTAAAGTAAATCATGAGATGTGAGGAGACAAGGATAGAAGCCAGGAGACCAGGGAGGAGGCTAATTCAGTAATCTCTGTGAGAGATGAGAAGTAGAGAAAGTAATTTAAATTTCAGATAACATTTTGAAGGTAGAACAAACTAGATTGCCTGGATATGGGGTGTGAAAGAAACAGAAGGGTCAAGAATTATTCCAAGATTTCTAACCTGAGCAACAGGAAGAATATCTGCTGTAAACAAAGGGGAAGATTATTGGTAGATCAGATTTGGTGTAGGAAACAAAAGGAGTTACATTTTGGGCATGCTACATTTAAGATCCAAATAGAAAGGTCAAGTAGACTGTTGGAGCTGAAGAGGGAGTTGGGAGTTAATCATTAGCTTATAGATGGTATTTAGAACTCTGAGATTGGCTGAGATCATCTAGCAAAGTAAATAGAAGGAAAACTGGGTCCAAATTTGTAAATCTGGGAAACCAGGAGACTCAACAAAACCGAAGGGGAGTCTCTGAGAAAGAAAAAGGAGTAAAGTATATTAGAAGCCAAGTAAACAGAACTATATCAAGAAGGAGGGAGTAATTGACCTTAAAAAATCTGCCATTGATAAGTCAAGTACGATACTGTCTTAGTCTGTTTTGTGTTGCTATAAAAGAATACCTGAGACTGGGTAATTTATAAAGTGAAGAGGTTTATTTAGCTCACAGTTATGCAAGATGTACAAGAAGCATGGTGCTGGCATCTGCTCAGCTTCTGGTGAGGGCCTCAGCCTGCTTCCACTCATGGCAGAAGGCAAAGGGGAGCCCAATGTGTGCAAAGATCACATGCCAAGAGAGAAAACAAGAGAGAGAGGGGGGCAGGTGCCAGGCTCATTCTAACAATGTTCTCCTGCAGGAATTAATGAAGTATTAATTACTCACCCTCAAAGGAGGGCATTAATCTGTTCATGAGGGACCCACCCCCATAATTCAAACATTTCCCATCAGGCCCACCACCAATGTTTGGGGATCAAATTTCAACATGAGGTTTGAAGGGGACAAATATCCAAACCATAGCAAATACATGTAGCGGATTGGCCATTGGCTTTAGCAACATGAAGGTCACTGATATGAAAAGGGAGCTATATAATTTGTGGGGCCCATAGCAAAATGAAAATTTGAAGTCCCCTTTTTCAAGGATTAAGAATATCAAGATGGTGAGAGGACATTCAACAAAACTCAGGGCGATTGTAAGGAATGGCCCCCTTGCAACTACAGAGGGTGGGGTAAACTAAGAAGAGAGTATTGCATGCCCACGAAGCTGGCCCTGGTCAATAGTGATACTGATGAGAGTAGTTTTGGTGGAGAAATGGGTGTGAGAGCCTGATAGAATAAATTTAAGAATAGGAAGAAGGAATTGGAGAACTAAGTGTGAAAACATTTGGGGGAGCTTTGCTCTAAAGGGGACCAGAAAAATGAGGTAATAACTGGCAAGAGATGTTGAATTAATAGAAAGTTCTTGTTTTTCTTTTTGTTTTCATTTAGTATGGGTGAAACAAGAACATGTTTCTTTGCTAAGGAGGATGATAGAGTAGGGAGGACTGTGTTAATCTAATAGAAGAGAGAGGATGAAATAGCTGGAGTGATGTTCTTTAATAGGTGAACAGGTAAAAGAAGATAGGATCTAAGACCCAAGTGCAGAAGATGACTTTAGAAAAGAAATAAATAGTTCACGTTCGTAACCAAAATTGCCAAAGCAGACTGCATGGACAGGGATGTTGGTACATGCATGGATGTGATGGTGGGATCTCCAAAAGCTGTTTTTGTGATAAAATATTTTTTATGGTGCCACTACTGTTCTATTTATTACTCCATTTAGAACCCCAAGTATTCCATTAAGAACTTAGGTAATTTATACAATAAATAAGTTGACACTGTTTGTTTATAACAAACGGCATTTGAATATTTGGATAAAGTTGAAAAACTCCCACTTGACTAAAGCTGGTATTTGAATCTCATTTTAAAAATTGCTTCTATAAAAATCTGCCCCAACTATTCATTTTGTTTAGTTATTTCAAAATATTATTTCTCATTTTCTTATATTCTTAAAAAGACAGCATGCACTTTTGTTGTGCTGTTAAAGACCACCATAGGAAGTATAGTATTCCCAGTTTCTCTTAATATCATCTCATAAATTCCTAAAGATGCACCCGATAAAATGCAGGTTTTTACTGAGTGTTCCTTGTGGTTGGTTTTTTGAGCGACTGTTGAGTACTGATTCTGGACTCAGAACTGGGCAAGAGCAATAGAAGACACAACAGAAAGTCAAATTTTGTACCTGCACTTGATGTTTTCACAGATGTGCAGGCAATGAAATTATAAGGTTGCTTTGTTATAAATGTTTTCTCATTATTTGGGGGTATTTTCTGAACTTCGGTTGTTGCATTAAATATTTTAGTACTCTTGACAGAAAATCTTCCCATTATCTTAATATAATTCCAACGGAATTTTTATAGAAATACATGTATTATTACCACTGACACTTTCAAAAATGTGGAGAGCCTTTGTTATTTTATTAGTTGTAGTAACTTCTAAGAAGGTGCTAAAGATATCTAATAAATTTAAAATCAAAACTTTAAAGCCTAATTCAAGTGAACCTCAATGAGCCACATAATTTTTAGAGAAGGAAATTCCTGTAGTTTTTCCTATCATGTGTTAATCTTTAAATTGTAACCCAGCAATCTTACTTTCTGCATGCTTGTAAACATGAAGTGAAGGTAAGTCACCTCATCATCAATGGCAAATGTTTATTGTAACTGAAAAACACAATTCAAGTACGTTGTCTGTTATTCTTACATTACTGACCCATGACAGCAATTGAGACTTCAATATTCTCAAAAGCAGTAAAAAAAAATAAAATAAAATAAAAAAAAATCTGTTTTTCAGAACTAGTGCCAGCTGGTGATGATTTCTGTGACAGTCTCTCATTTAAAGACAACAGTGAAGCTTTACTTTGGTGTTAAGTTGTCCGCAGCAATAGCCTAGGGAAGCCTTTCTCACTTAATGCCTTTGTGGCCTAAGCCATCTAATTTGCTTTCAAGCACTGTTATCTCACTAGAAATTTAGTGTCCAAGAAGAAATGGATTGTCATTCGCCTTTGAAGACACTGGATTCTTGCTGATCCATTTCATGGGCATTTTAAACGTTACTTTATTAAACTAAAGTTTGGTACAAACACAGCTTCCAGGAGCATGTCCTTTAATTCAAATAAATGTCCTCACTCTAACAAACTGAGGGTAGATAAATTATCATCTCCTTAATTGATTATAAAGATGAGCATGTCTTTTACAGTAGTCCCGTCCTTAATGTTTCCATCCCAAGCTATGCTCACCCTAACTCAAGTATGAAAGCACTAAAACTTCCTCCATTTGGCCTTCCTGCTCCAACCAATTGAACTTTGAAAACAAACTCTAAAATGTTTCATAGTCAACAGATACTTATTTTTTCAAGACAAGCACTAAAATGAAGCTCTGTTGATGGTTAAACTCATAAGATATTATGTCATACAGAAATATATTTTAATATTTGTTAAATGTATAAACACCCACCGAAAAATAGTACTGCTTATTGGCACACACCACTTTTCATGATGATTTTAAATAACTGATCATTTTAAGATGGACTGATAAAATAAAAATCAATAATATTATAAGCATTAATACCTTGGATTATGTTTTAAATTTCTTTGGTCTGTGAGGAAGACATGAAAAATAACAACAATAACAACAACAAAGGCCACAATCTTACAAGTTGTTTTAACATGATGACTTCTATTCAGGGGGCAATTGTAAAGGAAATCTTGGAAAAGTTTTATCAACAGGTCTCATAACATCAAAATTTTCAGTACCAGTAATGAACATCTAGGATTCAAGCAATCATCAAAGAGATTCTTTATTTTCTTTTTTTATTTTCTGTTTTTACATTATGTTTTCCCCCAAAAGATGTTTGTTTATACATTTGTTTTTAATAGAAATAAATGGTGTTACTTTGCATTGTGCCAAATCAGTTATCATATAACCAGCAGCCATTTGTCAATACATATACAGAGTTTATAAAAGCAGACAACGAGAACAAGCAATGCTGTCTTACTATCTTACTATAAATTCAACTCTTACTATCTTACTATACATTCAAGAGCCAATGCTGGCTCTTTAAGAGTCCTATGCAGATTATTCTGTACAAAGAGTTGAGTACTGCATCTTCTAGGCATCTATTAATCTCCTATTTCCTGAGATGACTAAGTCAATTTGGCCTTATCCATAAACATTTCTAAAAATTCGCTTGCTCAGGGGTTACATCTTTATGTATGGTATCCTTATGTATAGTGTACCATCACAATGGTTTTGGTGGTAAATAAAATAACTAGATCATTATTTAATTTTTAGATTGTTGAAACATAACTCTCAAAATGGAAAAAAATGTAATTCTCACATAAAAACAACGTAAATGCAACAATATAATTCTCACAGGGAAAGTGAGCTCATGGAAAAGTTGTAATTAACCCACTTATGAGGAAATGAGCAACATGGCAAAGCTGATTCAAAAAAAAAAGAAAGATTCAAAAAGAAAGAATACAGAAATTAGATTGCTAAATTAGATGCAACATAGTTTTTATCCTGCTGGGAAATAATGATCCTAATCTTTTGAATTATCGTTATTGCTAGATAGAAACTGTTTACCTCCACTATGGACATAAGATCATCTGTGTCTGAAGTTTTCTACAAGATAACTTTATAGAGATATAAAATACAATAGGTATATTCTTATAGGGAGTAGAATATCCCTTAAGATAAAAAATGTTTTAGATGATGCTTAGTATGACATTAAAAGGTCAAGAGGTCAGCGTTTTTGCCTTATTTCCAAATTTGGTGATTTTTTTCTTAATAAAATATAGAAGAATCTGAAAAAGTATTAAACTTTTTGCAACTTTCCATAGCTTTCACTTCTAAAAATGAAAGGTACTTCTTCCTGTAAACTGCTAAGTGTCATGAATGACAGTTACATAAAACAACATGAATGTACTATTTTGAAGAAAATAATGAATGAATTTTATTTGCCAGACATAACTGAAATAAAACTCATCACAATAAAATTACCAGATTATTCAAAAATCATCACTACTTCTCGCATATGCTCAGCTTTAAGAATGAGGAAAAAAATGAAGATTTAAAAGCTAGGATATTCAAAGTACATTTATAGGGAAACATAAATGTCTTTTTTCCATTTTGAAGAAGCTTTTCTGCTCTCATTCAAGATTTATGAATCACTGTAGCTTCCTTCTCTTTCAAAACATCAGGAAGTGTACCAAAAATTCACCTTTGGGCAAAGAATATTTACTATATTTATTTTTAGGAAATCACAACAAAATAACTCCCCTACCCATTATTTATCTCTATAATTCAAGTCATTATTTTTAAAATAAGATACTGATGATACAGATACTACTTGTAGATAAATTTCTTCTCCAACAACTTGCCTTTGGTGTATTTCAGAAAACATTTTTATATCTACCAGAAGAGGGCAGGGAAGGGAAGAAGAGGTAAACATGTATTAGAATGACTTTATTGTTTACAATCAATAAGGACAGAGTTCATTTCTTCTTTGTCCTTAATTTATAACACTGGATCCAGTAATGGTGGATATTCAGTAAACATTTTTTTTAGATTCAACGAAATCATTTGTTAATAGCTCCGAAAATGTTTACTGTGAAGAGAGGTTTTAACAAACGAATAACTTTTGGGAATTATTTTGAGAATGAAACTCTAGGAGTAGCTTTCTGTTTTTAAAACTTAGTATTTGCTGAAACTATTTTAAACATATTAGCCACTGAATAAATACTTATTGATTAAATCATGAAGGGTCAAGGACTGGCTGTATTTAACGAAGGGCTGGAAATACAGGTGAGCAATCTATGTCACTAAAATAGAAACCGCCAAATCCAAGTCCGTTCTTTTTATTTTATTTTATTTTTTAATACTTTAAGTTCCAGGGTACATTGTGCACAACGTGCAGGTTTGTAACATATGTATACATGCTCCATGTTGGTGTGCTGCACCCACTAACTCGTCATTTACATTAGGAATATCTCCTAATGCTATCCCTTCCCGCTCTTCCCACCCCATGACAGGCCCCAGTGTATGACGTTCCCCTTCTTGTGTCCAAGTGTTCTCATTGGTCAATTCCCACCTATGAGTGAGAACATGCGGTGTTCGGTTTTTTTGTCCTTGCGATAGTTTGCTGAGAATGATGGTTTCCAGCTTCATCCATGTCCCTACAAAGGACATGAACTCCTCCTTTTTTATGGCTGCATAGTATTCCACGGTGTATACGTGCCACATTTTCTTAATCCAGTCTATCATTGTTGGACATTTGGGTTGGTTCCAAGTCTTTGCTATTGTGAATAGTGCCACCTACTTCCTGGTTCATCAATGGCCATCTTTTCTTTGGGTTCTTCCATGGTGGAAGGGTTGAGGCGTCTCTCTTGGGTCTCTTTTATATGAGCATTTATCCCATTCATAGGGGCCCTGCCCTTATGACCTAATCACCTCCCAAGGACCCTACCATCTAATACTATCTCCTTGGGGGTTAGAATTTCAACATATGAATTGTGAAGGGGAATTTTTAGGCTTTAACAGCCCCCAAAATAAATGAAGAAAGAACGGCCGGGCTATTAAAGCCCAAAAATTCCCCTTCACAATTCATATGTTGAAATTCTAACCCCCAAGGAGATAGTATTAGATGGTAGGGTCCTTGGGAGGTGATTAGGTCATAAGGGCAGGGCCCCTATGAATGGGATAAATGCTCATATAAAAGAGACCCAAGAGAGATGCCTCAACCCTTCCACCATGGAAGGACCCAAAGAAAAGATGGCCATTGATTAACCAGGAAGTAGGCCCTCACCAGACATTGAGTCTGCCAGTGTCTTAATGTTAGACTTCCCACCTGCCAGAGCTATGAGAAATAGATGTCTATCATAGCCACCCAGTCTATAGTATTTTCTTACAGCAGCACAGATGGACTAAGACAAGCTACTTCAAAATCAACAGAAATCCTGTAACATGCCTTTCCCTGTTGAAATGATATGGATATTTTTTAATGAAAAGTCCTTCTGAAGTTCATCTACAATCTGTATATGGCAACAAAAAAAGTATGACTTACAGACAATCCTTAAGTTTTATTAACTGGGGAAAAATTGCTATTTGTCAGTTTTTAAACATAGTTTTCTATTTCTTTCATCAAAAATTGATTTGTGTTTGTCAAAAGACATTTTTGATTACCTGTATCATGAAAACTATACGTCTTCTCCTATAACGAATTATGTCACTAGGTAACATTAGTGCATCATAAAAACTAGGGAACATTCCTAGCTGTCTCCTTTTTTCTCACCCCTGTGTCCAATCTTGGAAGAAGCCCTGCTCATTTTACTTGCTAAGCAGTTTTCTAATCTGCCGCCTACTCTCTGCATCCCTTAGCTCTGCCCCATTTGAGGCATCCTTCTTCAGGGCATGGCCATCCCATTGTCATGGGAGACTTGGAAATAGGTTCTACATAGCTGCCACGTGAACTTTATAAAATGCAAATCTGACCTTGCTATTCACCTACATCAAGACCTTCATGCTTCCTGCTTAGTTTACAGAATAAAACACAAGTGGTTTTGCATAGGAAAGACTTCAGTGACTGGCCCCCGTTGACCTTGACAGCTTCGTCACTCATTACTCCCAGGCAAAACTAAGCTGGTTCTAATTTCACAAACACATCAAGGACTTCTCACATCTGTATCATTACTTGTACTGTTTCCTCTGATTTGAATGCCCTCCCCACATTTATTTGCCTATCTTTCTCATTACTGAAGTGCTGAGGCTAAGATCAGAAATTACCTCTTAACATGATTTCCCTGAACAGGGTGCTGAAAATTCCCCTCCTCTGGACTTCCTGGCACACACCGATCTTTTCACTCACGTAGTATTGAAATAGTCTACCTCCCTATGTGAGAGCCACACTTGAAATGTGGCTAATGTGACTGAGAAACTTTTTTTTTTAATTTTCTTTACATTAAATAAGTGCATGTAGCTAATGGCTACTGCATCAGACCACGCAGCCCTAGGCTCTCCCTGAAGGTTTACAGGTTATGTTGCTCTACTGCAGGGAAAGTAAGGACACCAGCAACTTAATGTCCTTTCTTGCCATATGTTTCTATGGTAAAAAGCTCAGTATTTAATTATAAACACTTTATGTGAATTAATGTTACAAGCACCAAAAAGAGTCGTTTAAAAATATCAAGGATTTTGTTCCAATTTATTGAATAATTTACTTTGGTAAATATACTAAAGTCACTTTATATCGTAATAATAAGTCTCTGACTCTGTAGTCAGCTGAAACATGCTTTTTTCCATGGGCCTTTTTAACCACTGTGAAAAATTGATTATACTGCATTTGATCTCAGGTTTACAGTATCAGAGTATTCATGTATTTCTGGATATTATTGGTGGTTTTATAAAACAAGGAGAAAGCAAACCTGTGAATAATTTTCCAACTTCAACCTTAATTTCAATATTTTTAAATTTAACTGACAAGGTAATTATCCCAGAAATTGTCTTAACTAAATGATTTGTGAAACTATGATTGTCCCATTAAAATGACAGAGTACTCAATCAGGAGAGAAAAATGGTTCTCTGAGGTTTGGCCCTATTAAACAGGTTCTTTATATTATTATCCACTTCTCATTTTGAATGCATGCAGCTGTGTGTTTCTCTGTGCAGGAGGAAAAGTGTCGCTGCCAGAAGATGGCTAATGTCAGTATAGAACAGTACAGCAGAGGGGTGAGAGTGCAGATGCTGGGGGAAGATTGCCTGACTGGAATCCCACTTCTACTGCTCACTGGTAATATGACAGAAGCAATTCAGTTGCCTACTATCTACCTCAGTTTCCTCATCTCTAAGTGGGGGTGATAATTTGATCTGTCATGAGGATCTGGATTCCACTGCAATAAAAACCCTCACATCTTAATTTTATGAAAAACAGAGGATGTTTCTTGCTAACACTACATGCTCATCTCAAATTGGCTGGGCAATCAGCTTCATTTCATTCTGGCTCAAGGACATACGTGGACATAGCAGTCACTATCTGGATGTTGTCAGATAGTTGCTATGCTGGAGGAGAAAGAGACCCGGAGGGTCTCACTCAAGCAAGTGTATTCATCCAGAAGTGACCCACATCACTGATACTCAAATTCATTGGCCAGATCGGTTCTAAGTCGAAGAAGTGCAGTCTTACCCCACGCTCAAAAGAGACACCAACAAGAAATATTCAAGGTGGCAATGATTCTCACAGCAATTATACCTATATCATACAATTGAGAGATATCTTAGACAAATATCTTAGAACAGGACATGAAGTAAGTTATATTCATTATCTATGTGAAGAGCAAATGCATGATGGGAAATTAGATTATTCCAGTTTCAGGTCAAACTAAGTGATTTTGAAACCTCAACTCTTCTGAGGCCAAGTAATCTGTGGAGGAAAACCTGCTATAAAGATATTGGTTAATATTTTACTTCCTTCAAGTGTGATATATATTAATAGGAAATTTTGATTAGAATCTTTCATTAGTAGGTCATTTATTCATTTGTACATTCAACAAGTGTTTATTGAGGGCTTCTTACATAAAGACACCATGCTAAGTTCTGGGGATATAGTGGTGAACAAAACAGTATCCCCTTCATGGGAGATTTGATGTTAAATATATCACACACAAATACTCACTTAGGATTGTGGTAAATACTACAGGGAATTCCCATGGAGGTGATAAAATTGACGATAAATATATGGGGGTTTTGTAAATCTTTAAAGTAAACTGTATAATCATTCTTCCATTGTATATATTAATACATTCAGGTAGTAAACTTCAACAGATTTTATGGTCTGGGCCTGTAGTAGGCACCAGAAATACAGAGATTGCTGGGACATGATACTTTCCATGAGGAGCTCAGTCTCCTTCAGAAACATCCACATATAAAAATCATCTTAGGCCAGGCACGGTGGCTTACGTCTGTAATCCCGGCACTTTGGGAGGCTGAGGTGGGTGGATCATTTGAGGTCAGGAGTTTGTAACCAACTTGGCCAATATGGTGAAACCTCATCTCTACTAAAAATACAAAAATTAGCCAGGCATGGTGGCAGGCACCTGTAATGCCAGCTACTGGGGAGGCTGAGGCAAGAGAATCACTTGAACCCCAGAGGCAGAGGTCGCAGTGAGCCGAGATCAAGCCACTGCACTCCAGCCTGGGCAACAGAGTGAGACTCCGTCTCAAAAAAGAAAAAAAAATCATCTTGATTTGGCACAATAAATACTATGACTCAAATGAACTGACAAGTACTTAGGACAGGAATTTATTCCATATTGGGGGAGTGAATATCAAAAATAGCTTCTGGGAGGAGCATGCAACTAAAACCAGGTTTGATACATCACTAAGAGTTCACTGGACAGAGATGGCAAAAACCATTCTAGGTGGAAATGTACAGAGGTATGAACATGGAAACAAATGTTGTGTAGATTAAGAATGACATGTAGTTCATAGTGTTTGGAGGGTGGAAGTGGTGGGTCATCAGGCTGGAGATCCTGGTAGGTAACATCAAGGGGTAGCCAACGCCATGCTGACTTTGGGATTTATATCAAAGTCAATAAAGAGAAATGAAGGAAGTTTAAGCAAAGAATGTGACTAGATCATATTTTCACTTTACAAAGTGACCACTAATAGTAGGATAGCTAGATGGCGTTCAAGATGGGAGGAAGTCAGATCAGTGAAGAGTCTCTTGCAACTATGACCAAGGGAGGATTTATTTCAGAAATGCAGTGGTAGTTCAAAATATAGAAATGAATCAATGCAATACACTTAATGTATTTGATTATGTATTAGTCTGTTTCCACACTGCTGATAAAGACATACCTGAGACTGGGCAATTTACAAAAGAAAGAGGTTTAATGGACTTACAGTTCCAAGTGGCTAGGGAGGCCTCACAGTCATGGTAGAAGGCAAGGAGGAACAAGTCACGTCTTACATGGATGACAGCAGGCAAAGAGAGAGCTTGTGCGGGGAAACTTACCTTTTTAAAACCATCAGATCTCATGAGACTTATTCACTATTACAAGAACAGCACAGGAAAGAACTGTCCCTATGATTCAATGACCTCTTACCAGGTCCCTCCCACAATACGTGGGAATTCAAGATGAGATTTGGGAGGGAACACAGCCAAACCATATCAGATTGAACGTAATACCTTCAATGGCATAAAGGGCAAAATTCACGTGATTATCTCAGTAGGTTCACAAAAAGCTTTTGACGATATTAGTCACTTCTTCATGAAAAACCCTCCAAAACCTAGAAAGAGAAGGCAACTTCATCAACCTTATAAAAGGCATCCATGGAAAACCCATAGCTTTTATCATAATTAATGGTAAAATAAGACTGAAGTCTTTCCCCACTAAGATCAGAAACAAGACAAGGCTATTTGCTCTTGCTACTTCTTTCAACATTGTACTGGTGTGCACACCACTTTCTCCATCGAATATTTAACTATCAATCTCTTCATTTAAAAATGCATTGTGGTAGAAGATAAGTTACCAAAGAACAATTAAGAAAAGAAATAGAAGATAACCAAATACTATGGACTTAAAATTAAATTACCCCAAATATTTTATATTTTTTAAAGAGAATACTTTTGTTATACTGCATGATCAGAGGAATATTATAATAGATATAGTATCATGTACATATAATATATCTAGCATTACATATATATGTGTGTATATATATACATATATATGCTCAAATAAGTTTGAGAAGAAGTAAGTTAAACAGTTTTCTTTTATGCAGAAGAACACCTCAGAAGTGTTGGGACTCCTTTGAGGAAATGACTTTGACTTTTTTGGAGTTAATAAAAAGCTCCTTGAGAAACTGTCCTGATAACTTAAATACATGGTTCACATAATTGCCTTACAGGTGGGTAAAGGATGTCACTTCTTGGCAGGCCCAAGAACCTCAAGATATTTTGGGTCCCTCAAGCAGAGGGGTATTCACCAAACTCGTACAGGTATTAGAAACAGTCTGATGACAGTCCTTGGCCTGGCTCCTTAACCTTGACAGGCTGTTTTAAAAAGTCTGATTTTAGATTCCTTGTGAAAAATTCCAGCTAAGCCAACTTAAAAAAAAAAAAAAAAAGCCTTATGAGCAATCACTATTCTTGAAGCACTTTATGCAAATAATCAAGTGAATTATAATAAGATTAAAACTTATTTTGCAAGTAAATTGATCTTTAGTAGAAATGGGGGACTGGAGAGAGAATAGTTATGTTTCACAAGAAAACCTATAGTACACTTCTTATTAGATTCCAGTTCATTGTTTTTGAGATTTTATTCTTTACATGCAATTTGAACTAGATCTTTATTTTTTATGGTTTCCCCTAATACCTGACTGTGGATCTCAAAACTAACATTTTCATTTCTTTTTTCTCTTGTCCTTTTGACTTGGAATCACAAAAATCAAACTTCCCTTTTCCTGCCGCCGAAAGTAGTCAAATTGGCTTTAAGGAAAAATTACCACAACAGATTATATATGGGCGAACATTGTACGTGCAAACCAGAAAAATCTACCAAAATGCCGCTAACCTTCTTAGCTGACTGCCCTTCAGACTCTAAAGAAACTAGCTTATAGGCTGGACGAAACATTAACTTTTGTTTTTTGTCTGTTTCTATAGAAATGTCTCTTGTTAAAGACCTATTTGACTGCATTATATGTAGAGGCCTAGCCTGGAGAACCCATCTGCAACGCCATCTTCCAAAATGAGACACGTTTGTTTAATTGGAGTCACCTATTCCCAGGAATGAGCGACTTGTTTATTAAGATCCTTTTGTCACACAACTACTACATTGATTTTTCTTTCTATGGCCAACAACTCAGCTTTTGGTGTGTAAAACTCCTAGGGATGTTTCAGTTTAGGGAATGCTGAGGCTCAGAAAATGATACCCTGAAATATGGTGCTTTGACATGTTAAACTAAAGAAGCAGACTTAAGGTCTCTCCGATCCCCTTTCTCACCTCTGCCATTGGTTGTCAATCCTTTCATTCCCAAAGCACTGGATGATGCTCTTCTCTGAAGCTCTCTCATCTACCTGGAAACTAGACACACCAAAGAGAAACACAGTTGCCTTTCAATCCTTTCCTGAAATGTCATTAACCAGAGAAGACTAAAATTCGTATCACAGAAGAAGATACTGAAAATTAAACACCTTCATGCCTGCAGTCCCAGCACGTTGGGAGGCCAAGGCGGGTGGATCACAAGGTCAGGGGATTGAGACCATCCTGGCCAACACGGTGAAACACCATCTCTACTAAAAATACAAAAACTAGCTGGGCATCTCTCCTAAAAATACAAAAATTAGCCTGTAGTCTCAGCTACTTGGGAGGCTGAAGCAGGAGAATAGCTTGAACCTAGGGGGCAGAGGTTGCTGTGAGCCGAGATTGTGCCACTGCACTCTAGCCTGGCGACAGAGCGAGACTCCATCTCAAAATTTAAAAATAAATAAATAAATAACATAAATAAATAAAAAAATTAAACACCTATCCTGGAGCCCAGACAATCTTTTATCTATTCTTTTTTTTTTTTTGGTTCATAATTACTGTTTATTTTTATTTATTTGATTTTATTATTATTATACTTTAAGTTTTAGAGTACATGTGCACAATGCACAGGTTTGTTACATATGTATACCTATGCCATGTTGGTGTGCTGCACCCATCAACTCGTCATTTAGCATTAGGTATATCTCCTAATGCTATCCCTCCCCCCACCCCACAACCGTCCCCGGAGTGTGATGTTCCCCTTCCTGTGTCCATGTGTTCTCATTATTCAATTCCCACCTATAAGTGAGAATATGCGGTGTTTGGTTTTTTGTCCTTGTGATAGTTTGCTGAGAATGATGGTTTCCAGCTTCATCCATGTCCCTACAAAGGACACGAACTCTTCATTTTTTATGGCTGCATAGTATTCTGTGGTATATATGTGCCACATTTTCTTAATCCAGTCTATCATTGTTGGACATTTGGGTTGGTTCCAAGTCTTTGCTATTGTGAATAGTGCCGCAATAAACATACGTGTGCATGTGTCTTTATAGCAGCATGATTTATAATCCTTTGGGTATATACCCAGTAATGGGATGGCTGGCTCAAATGGTATTTCTAGTTCTAGATCCCTGAGGAATCGCCACACTGACTTCCACAATGGTTGAACTAGTTTACAGTCCCAACAACAGTGTAAAAGTGTTCCTATTTCTCCACATCCTCTCCAGCACCTGTTGTTTCCTGACTTTTTAATGATTGCCATTGTAACTGGTGTGAGATGGTGTCTCATTGTGGTTTTGATTTGCATTTCTCTGATGGCCAGTGATGATAAGCATTTTTTCATGTGTCTTTTGGCTGCATAAATGTCTTCTTTTCAGAAGTGTCTATTCATATCCTTTGCCCACTTTTTGATGGGGTTGTTTGTTTTTTTCTTGTAAATTTGTTTGAGTTCATTGTAGATTCTGAATATTAGCCCTTTGTCAGATGAGTAGGTTGCGAAAATTTTCTCCCATTTTGTAGGTTACCTGTTCACTCTGATGGTAGTTTCTTTTGCTGTGCAGAAGCTCTTTAGTTTAATTAGATCCCATTTGTCAATTTTGGCTTTTGTTGCCATTGCTTTTGGTGTTTTAGACATGAAGTCCTTGTCCATGCCTATGTCCTGAATGGTATTGCCTAGGTCTCATTTAATTCTCCAAAATAATCATTTACAAACAATTATCTGAACATGGATCCATTGTTTCCCCCCTAAAAAGTAATTACTCTTATACTTCTCATCTCCCCTTTCCCTATAAAGAAGGGTATAGAAGCATCTGGACCTCAGTAAGTTATTGAGTAATCATTCTTCTGCTATTCCCTCATGTTATGCATATTAAAAGAAATTCATATGCCTTTTTCTTCTATTAATCTGTCTTTTGTCAGTTCATTTTTAGTGAACTTTCAAAGGGTGAAAGAGGAAGATTTCTCTCATTGCTCCTACAGATGCTTCAGACATGCTAATTTACACTTTAAATTTCCAAAGTATAATATGCAACATTTCTCAAGCTTGTTTCACTATGGAATCCTTATTTCCCTACACATCTACAATCTCTGAAGCAAATCAATTTAGACAATGGTGACCCATTTTGCTAAGTCATAGTAGACAGAATTTTATGTCTTTTCAGGCTAGTCTATATTGATATGAAAAGTATGCCATTCCCCTGACCATTTGAATTCATCATTGAATAGAATTCATCTATTTGGTAGGTAAATAGATATTTACCTACTAAATAATTGAAAGTTAAGTACAAATTTTACTTAACTTACCTATCTGTTATGACGTCTGGATTTTTCAGTCTTACATCTTTTCCTCTTTGATTTTTGGTTTTAGAGTATGTGAAATGATTTTACATTCCAATTCAACAATCATTTATTAGATACTCAAAATAGTTAGATGAAATGCAATAAAAAATACATTTCTGAGGAATGAAAACATGGGTAAACCATATTTAGATGCCAAATTGGTGCTGAAAAGCACTTTACCAGTCTAAATCATGCAGAAAAAATACTGTATTTGAAAGCTTTACCATATCCATTTGAAGTAAGATAACATTTTGAAGTATGAAGGTTTTTCTGTCCTGTACTTCTTTGCCCTTCATCCTCTTCAAGCAGATAGAGAGTTCATTGCCTTAGGGAATAAAAACCAACATATCAAGAAGTAGAAAAAAAAAATAGTGTCTTCAGGGTTTCTGAAAGTGTCAGTCTATTAGAGAGATTTTGCTTGATGCCTTTGAAACAAGCAAAAGAATAAATTTGTCTGGCCTGCATGGAAAAGAGATGAAGCAGAGGTATTCAGAGGCAACACATCAGAGAAACCTGGAAGGAGGAACCATGTATGCACATCTGAGCCCAGAAGACTCCAGGAGCAGTGTTAAGACCTCACAAAGGGTTTGGTGGTGCGGTATGTCTAGCAAAAGGGCTACATGGACAGCTTCTCAGATATTTTCATGCTTTAACAGGGCTGGGAGGAAGTGGGATTACTTCAGCGTCCTTAGGAAGTATCTTTTAGTAGAGGGGGCCTGCAGACCTGAGGAGCTTGTGAATTCTTCTGACCAAATGCTTTGGGCACAGTGTAAATGCCCAAAACCTTTGAAGCCTGAGGAAAGTAGAAATCCCAAATAACTAAGACTAAATTTTTATGTCATACCAGCAAGATGAGAGTTCATATTAGATCATCATCAGAAAACAAAATGGTATTATCTGAATTTGTTGACTGAAATTTATAACTGCAATACATGATAAGAAATGCATTTCTGATAGCAAAGAAATTTAATTTTATTTAACAGGAAATATTTAAAAATGTTAAACTAGAATAACATTCTGTATTTCCCATTATTCATAAAAGTTTTAAACATTAAATTTTAAGAAACTAAAGAAAACAGCTTTTTACTATTTACTTGTATTGTGCTTCCCGTGCAATAGATCAAGGGTCCCCAACCCCTGGGCCACAGACTGGCATTGTTCCATGGTCTGTTAGGAACCAGGCCACACAGCAGGAGGCAAGTGGCTGGCAAGTGAGCAAAGCTTCATCTGTATTTATAGCTGCTCCTCATCGCTCACATTACCGCCTTAGCGCTGCCTCCTGTCACAGCAGTGGCAGCATTAGATTCTCAGAGGAGCACAAATCCTATTGTGAACAATGCACGTGCGGGATCTAGGTTGTGTGCTCCTTATGAGAATCTAATGCCTGATGATTTATCACTGTCTCCCACCACCCCCAGATGGGACTGCCTAGTCCATCTGCCAATCAGGACTCCCACTGATTCTACATTATGGTGAGTTGTATAATTATTTCATTATATATTACAATTATTACAATTTAATAACAATAGAAATAAAGTGTGCAATAAATATAATGAGCTTGAATCATCCCCAAACCACCATCCCCTGACCCCAGTCCATGGAAAAATTATCTTCCACAAAACTGGCCCCTAGTTCCATAAAGGTTGGGGATTGCTGCAATAGATAATCATCGCTGTTGCCTTTAAGCTAGTTAGTGTAAGAAAAAGCCCATTTTCAGAAGAAGTCATGTAGAGGTATAATTCTTCAACACAGAAAGCTCATGTTGTGGAAGAGCAGACTAGATGGGCTGCATCTTGTGCATAGAGCATAGTTCTTAGTCTTTTGAACTACTTCTTTAATCTTTTCTCTGCAGCACAAATTCCAAAAACCCAGAGTAGCAGGGGTTTGATGAAAAAAAAAATAAGTTAGAGTAAATGAAAATCAGATCATCATGCTTTCCAGGTAATAGTGGTCCTGCTTCAGATGTAAGATAATTAGCACAAAGGAAAAGGTAGAAGCAAAAATATCATGGCTTGTCATCACAGGTCATCATGGCTCATAATTTCCTTAGCTAAATACTCTGCTGCGATTGATTTAGGCTAATGACATTCCTTTAAAGCTCTTTCAACAGGTTCACCTCCATCCCCAACTTCTATTCCTAACCTCATTGGTTTTGCTACCTGAAGATTCTCTATATAGTGAAAGAGGCAAAGGTGAGCGAAATAGAAACTCTTCTAGACACTGATATTGTTGAATGGAAAGCAACCAAATAATCCTTATTCTTTTAAATAATGGCTCTCAAATGTGGCTGCATATGAAAATCATTGGGGGAGATTTTAAAAAGATAACACTCCTGGTGTTAATTGTGGCTTGGTGTGACCATGTGCCTACATCAACTGAATAAAACTCTATGGCAGAGATTGCCAATTGGCTCACAATATACATCTTCCCCTTTCATGTATATAAATGATGGCCCATGAGGAGCCAGGTACTGTTCTAGATACCAAGGATATGCAGGGGAATGGAACAAATAACTTCTGTTCACTTAGAACTTATTTTATACCAGAAGCAGCAAATTAGATAAATAAGTTAGCAAAATACAAAATATGTCAGATGGTAATAAGAGCTGTGAAGGAAAACAAATTAGAGAAGAGGGGTAGGAAATTCTGGAGATGGAGAGAATGTTTTTTAAGTAGAGTAGTAAAGAAAGGCATTACTGAAAAAAAAAATGACCTGTGAATGAAGGTTTGAAAGTGGTTAGGAAATGTGTTATGAGGATGTGTGTGTGTGACTGGAAAATCTGAGGAATAGCAAGGAAGATGCTGTGGCTGGACCAGAAAGAGAGGGAAGCAGTTGCAGACGATGAGGCCAGAGAAGTGGGGTAGGTGGGTGTCAGACCATTAAGGCAACTGGAATTTACTCTTACAGAAATCTGAAGCTCTTGAGGGCATTTGGCTAACAGGGGTCATGGGCTGGCTTTGTTTTAAAAAGGGGCACTCTGACTAGTTGTAGAAATTGACTATAGATGGGTAAGTCCTAAGCAAGGGACCCAGAGAGAAAGCTCTTGAATAACCTAGGCATGAAAGGATGTGCTTAGGCAAGCGTAGTAACAACAAAGGTACTTAGAAGTAGTTTCCTTCTAGATATATTTTGAAGATAGTACAGACAGGATTTTCAGATGGATTAGATGTGAGTTTATAGAGGAAGCAAGGATTTGAGGACATTTCCAAGGTTTCAAGTCTGGAATGATTACTGTAATAATAGGCTTGTCATTTTTTGAGATACAGAAGATTGTGGAAGAAGCTGGTTTAGGAGGGAAAAAGAGGAGTCTGGTTTTGAAATATTGCTTTTGAGATAAATGCCTATTAGACATCCAGCGGACATACTAAGTAGGAGGATAAATATATGAGTCTGTAGTTCAGAGACATTGGACAATGTATCCACTTGGAAAAGTGCATTTTAAACTCAAAGTTAGGTGTGTTCATATGCCTACAAGCTGACCAATGAGATGGTGTGGACATGTCAGAGGCATTTGAACAAGAATGACTCCATCTTGTATATGGTGTAAGGAAGGGATCGAGTTTCAGCTTTCTACATATGGCTAGCCAGTTTTCCCAGCACCATTTATTAAACAGGGAATCGTTTCCCCATTTCTTGTTTTCATCAGGTTTGTCAAAGATCAGATGGTTGTAGATATGCGGCATTATTTCTGAGAGCTCTGTTCTGTTCCATTGGTCTATATCTCTGTTTTGGTATCAGTACCATGCTGTTTTGGTTACTGTAGCCTTGTAGTATAGTTTGAAGTCAGGTAGCATGATGCCTCCAGCTTTGTTCTTTTGGCTTAGGATTGACTTAGCAACGTGGGCTCTTTTTTGGTTCCATATGAACTTTAAAGTAGTTTTTTGCAATTCTGTGAAGAAAGTCATTGGCAGCTTGATGGGGATGACATTGAATCTATAAATTACCTTGGGCAGTATGTTTATTGTGGCACTATTCACAATAGCAAAGACTTGGAACCAACCCAAATGTCCAACAATGATAGACTGGATTAAGAAAATGTGGCACACATACACCATGGAATACTATGCAGCCATAAAAAAGGATGAGTTCATGTCCTTTGTAGGGACATGGATGAAGCTGGAAACCATCATTCTCAGCAAACTATCACAAGGACAAAAAACCAAACACCGCATGTTTTCACTCATAGGTGGGAATTGAACAATGAGAACACATGGACACAGGAAGGGGAACATCACACACTGGGGCCTGTCATGGGGTAGGGTGAGGGGGGAGAGACAGCATTTGGAGATATACCTAATGTTAAATGACGAGTTACTGGGTGCAGCACACCAACATGGTACATGTATACATATGTAACTAACCTGCACGTTGTGCACACATACTCTAAAACTTAAATTAAAAAAAAAAAAAAAAGAATGACTCCATCTTGAACAGGGACTGGGTAAAATAAGGCTGACACCTACAGGGCTGCCTTCCCAGGAGGTTAGGCATTCTTAGTCAACAGGATGAGATAGGATGTCAGCACAAGATGATACAGGCCACAGAGACCCTGTGATAAAACAGGATGCTGTAAAGAGGCTGGCCAAAACCTGCCAAAACCAAGGTGGCAACAAAAGTGACCTCTGGTCGTCCTCATTGCTCCTTATAAGCTAATTATAATGTATTAGCATGCTAAAAGACACTCCCACCAGCACCATAACAGTTTACAAATGTCATAGCAATATCAGGATGTTACCCCATATGGTCTAAAAAAGGGAGGAATCCCCAGTTCCAGGAATTAACCATCCCCTTTCCTGGAAAACTCATGGATAATCCACCCTTGTTTACCATATAATCAAGATATAACTATAAGCATATTCAGTCAAGCAGCCCATGCCGCCACTCTACCTACGGAGTAGCCATTCTTTATTCTTTTACTTTCTTAATAAACTTGGTTTCACTTTATTCTATGGACTCATCCCGAATTGTTTCTTGCGCTACACCCAAGAACCCTCTCTTGGGGCCTGGATTGGGACCCCTTTCCGCTAGCAGACATTGTGTGTGACTTCCAGAAAAGCTCTTAAACTATGAGAATGAGCATTTCTTCTCTTTCTTCTTTCTGCTGTCTAAAATGTGAATGCAGTAGCTGGACCTGACCTGGTCATCTTGAGGTCATATAGAATCACAGGAGGCAGAGTCAGAGCTAAGAGGAGCTTGGGGTGTCCCTGATAACTCAGAGGAGGCACCGGTAAAGCTCTGGGCTACCAAATTTCAGATGTTTTTAATATGAGGGGGAAGACTGCTTTTGTGTTTACTTCATTGTATCCAGTTCTGTTATTAACAGTTGAATATTACTCCTAACTGTCAAAGCAAGTATTTTAGTTTCCTATTGCTGCTGGAACAAATTGCCATAAATTTTGTGGCTTAAAACAACACGAATATGGCTGGGCGCAGTGGCTCATGCCTGTAATCCCAGCACTTTGGGAGGCCGAGACTGGCGGATCACGAGGTCAGGAGATCGAGACCATCCTGGCTAACACGGTGAAACCCCGTCTCTACTAAAAATACAAAAAAATTTGCCCGGCGTGTTGGCGGGCGCCTGTAGTCCCAGCTACTCGGGAGGCTGAGGCAGGAGAATGGCGTGAACCCGGGAGGCGGAGCTTGCAGTGAGCCTAGATTGTGCCACCGCACTCCAGCCTGGGGGACAGAGTGAGACTCCGTCTCAAAATAAAAAGAAAAAAAAAACACAAATATATTATTTTATGGTTCTGAAGCTCAGAATTCTGAAGTTAGTCTCACTAGGTATGATGGTTAATTTTAGTTGTCAACTTAACTGGATTAAGGAATACTTAGAGAATTGGTAAAACAATACTTCTGAGTGTGTCTGGGAGGGGAGGGTGTTTCCAGAAGAGACTGGCATGTGCGTCAGTGGACTGAGTGGGGAAGATCCACCCTCAACGTGGGCAGATGCCACCTAATAGCTGAGGCCTTTGATAGAACAAAAAGGTGATTTTTGTCACTCTCCTGGAGCTAGGATACATTGTTCTCCTGTCTTTGGACATCAGAACTCCAGGCTCTCTAGCTTTTGGACTCCAGGACTTACACCAGCAGCCACCTGGTTTCTTAGACCTCCAGCCCCAGACTGAGAGTTACACCATCAGCTTACCTGCTTTTGAGGCCTTAGAACTTGAGCTGAGCTATGCTATTTGCAGACTAGGGTCTCCAGGTTGCAGTCAGCCTATTGTGGGACTTCCCAGCATCCATAATTACATGAGGCAATTCCCCTGATAAATCCCATCTATCTACCTGTCTGTCTGTCTATCTATCTATCCATCCATCCATCATCTATCTATCTATCTATCTATCTATCTATCTATCTATCTATGTCTGTCTATCATCTACCTCTCCAGCCATCCTATTGTTCTGTTTCTCTGGAGAACCCTAATACAGTGGTCAATGTGTCACCATGCCACATTCCCTCTGGAGGCTCTAGGGGACATTCTGTTTCCTTGACTTTTCTAGTTCCCAGAGGCTGCCTCTATTCCTTAGCTCATGGCCTGTTTCTCCATTTTCAAAGCCGGCAGTGGAGCATCTTTAAATCTCTATCTGTCTGTGACCCTTGCTTCAGTCATAACACCTCCTTCTCAGACTCTCCCGCCTCCTTCTTTCTTTTAAACAACGTTTGTGATTTTATTGGGTCCACCTGAATAATTGAGAATAATCTCTTCACTTCAAAATCCTTAATTTATCACATATGCAAAGTAGCAAACAAGAGTTTTTAGCAGAAAAGGTTATTTAAGTTGTCCTTTACATTTCCGGATCTATCTGGAAGAACACATAGAAAGGCTGAGAGAGAAAGAGATAGGACAGACAGAGAGAGAAAAATGACGAAAGGGAGAGAAAGAGGAGTAGAAGGAGAAGAGAGGACAAAGGGAGGGGATGAGAGAAGAGGAGTATTTAGTGGTTGGAGTAGAGTCCTCGGGTTTGAGTGAGGTCAGTTATGTACATATTTAAGAAGTAGAAAAGGGAAGAAGCAGAAGCTACTTTTATCACACGGTGCTGTGTGCTACATTACAAAGTTTGTTCAAAGTTTGTTGGACACCTTCCCTTGTGGCGCATCCTATGGGATGCTTCGCCCTTGTCCTGTTGAACTGGGGCATGGCCATGTGACTTGCCGTGGTCAGTGAATTATGGGGGTATGTGAGGCATGCCCAAGACATCCTTTTTCTCCATTGCAATAACCAGCAGTATTCCTGATGGAGGCGTTTTGTCAGTCTTAGTCCCAGAGTAAAGACCAAGCAAAGCAGAGCCACCACTTGACTATGCTAGACATGATGTCATCTACGGGGATTCTGGTGTTGTTTAATATGCTGCATACCCCAGGTTATCCTCAGTAGGTCCTGTTCTCTTTTTCAAGAGTATTATCTGGTCTTCTATTTAAAAATATTTCACTTTTTAATTTTATACAGTTGTTTTAAAATATTTAAATAATATAGACACATAACTTTTTTTTTAAGTCTCTCTTTACCTCCTCCTTCTAAACTCATTTTCCTCAGGCCTGTAATCCCAGCACTTTGGGAGGCCCAGGTGGGCGGATCACGAGGTCAGGAGATCAAGCCCATCCTCGCTAACATGGTGAAACCCCATGTCTACTAAAAATACAAAAAAATTAGCCGGGTGTGGTGGCGGGTGCCTGTAGTCCCAGCTACTCAGGAGGCTGAGGCAGGAGAATGGCATGAACCTGGGAGGCAGAGCTTGCAGTGAGCCAAGATCGTGCCACTGCACTGCAGCCTGGGTGACAGAGTGAGACTCCCTCTCAAAAAAACAAACAAACAAAAAAACTCATCTTCCTCTTTGGAAGTCACCACGAATAACATGCTTTTACTTATCTCGGTAAATATATTTTTATATATATATAAATAAAATGTGCATGTAAATGTAAGCACATATTTTAATCATAGTGTGACATATAGAGTTGGCCGTTTGTGTCTGCGTTCCACATCCACAGGTTCAACCAACTGCAGATAGAAAATATATCTTAAAAAAAGACGCATTTTTATTTCTTAAAATATTTCCTAAAAATAAAGAGTATTTAAAATATTTAAAATATTTTAAAAATATTTCTTTAAAAAGAATAATAATGTAACAACAAGAATACCAATAAAAAACCAATGTGGTATAACAGCTATTTACATAATATTCACTTTTTTTAGGTATTATAAGCAATCTAGAGATGACATAAAGTATACGAGAGAAAGTGTGTAGGTTATATGCAAATACTAAACCATATTATATAAGGAATTTGAGCATCTGTGGATTTTCGTATCCTCTGAGGATTCTTTTTTTTTTTTTTTTTTGAGATGGAGTCTCCCTCTGTCGCCCAGGCTGGAGTGCAGTGGTGCCATCTCAGCTCATTGCAAGCTCCGCCTCCTGGGTTCACGCCATTTTTCTACCTCAGCCTCCCGAGTAGCTGAGACTACAGGCACCCACCACCACACTCCACTAATTTTTTGTATTTTTTAGTAGAGATGCGGTTTCACCATGTTAGCCAGGATGGTCTCAATCTCCTGACCTCATGATCCGCCCACCTCGGCCTCCCAGAGTGCTGGGATTACAGGCATGAGCCACCACCCCCGGCCCCTCTGGGGATTCTTGAACCAATCTCCTGAGGATACTGAAGGATGACTCTATATGCATATTTTATATATAATCTGCATATATATGCATTTTTCTTTTTTATTTATTTTCTATGTAATAATATGTCTTGGAGATAGTCAAATATCAAAATATACAATTCTCTTTATTCATTTAAATCATTACATAGTATTCTATCATGAGAATTAATCATAATTTAATACCCTACTGATAGATATTTAGTTTGAATCCAATTTTTCTACTTAATAAGCAATACAAAATAAGTATCATCCATGCGTTTGTGCACACCTGCAACTATTCCTCTAGGTTAGAATTTTAGAAGTAGAATTATTGGGTCAAAGAATAAGCACATTTTAAATTTTTATAAATGCTGCCAAATTGACCCCTAGAAAGTCTATTCCAATGTATGCTCTCATCAATAGTGATAAGAATCAGATCTTTTTCTTTCTCAAAAAAATTAACATTTTCTTTCTATTCCTTTCACGCAAAAGTTCAGATTCTTGCTTTCCAATAATAACCTTAAATCATAGGTTGCAGTGTTGTGTGTGTGAGGGGGCTGGGTCGGGGTGACTGGGTAGAAGAGAATTACAGGGATGGAGGGAAATTTTAAACAATCCTCACTCTCTTGCCTGGTATTGTTTGTAAGGATAATGTGTCTCATCATTTTTGCTAACAATTATATTATTCATCAATGCCTCATTATAAAATTCTTTGCTATAGTGAGGGTCATTATGTCCCGTAATTAAATGCACTCATATTTTAGATCTCTTCAAGACCATTATGGAGCTTCTTCGAGAGCATTATGGAGTGTGTGGCTACCCACATACTCTGAATAGAGTCTTCCTTTCCCATGTCATAAGATCAGATCTTCTGAGGCAAGATAAGTAAGGTGAGAATGCAACACTGCATTATCCCCTTGTGTGAAGCCCTGTGGGCTCGTTTTACGTCCCTTGCACCCTGTTGTGTCAGTACCTAACGTTTTTTGCAAAATAAGTGGTCCTACAGGATGCCAGCCGACCCCCAGATGGCTACAAGTTCCTGATAGCTGCTATGGCCTGGGAAAGAGAACAAGAACTCCTTGTTCATGTTGTCATTTCCCTACTCTCCAGCCAATCAGCACCAAAAGCCCAAGAAGCTGTTAGTTAGACACTCAGGCAGATGCGTACCAGGGATCAAGAATTCAGAAAAAAATACAAGGTAAAAAGAATTTAATTTCTGCCTTAGGGGAGCTAGGGACTTATTAGGGTCCCACATGCACAGCTAGGCTCAAGCTTCAGCTGATACTTACCCTTTGCTCATTTTAATAGTAAAAAACACACCCCTTAGGTTGAGACTTTATATGCTCATGATACATGTGATACATGTTAGAACACGTAGATGCTGAGCACATGTGGCAACTGCAGCTCTGCCTTTCCATACCTGACCCCACCTGTATTTTATAAATATGTATGTACAGTTCCAATAAAAGGGATTCCTTGTAAGGCACTGGGGGCTGTCTCACCCTTTGGGCAGCCTGCTCTGCCTCTCAGAGTGTACTTTCCGCTTTGCAATACATTTCTTTGCCTACTTTTACTTTGGACTCACTCAAATTCTTCTGTGTGAGTCCAGCACACTGACAATACTTTCAGATACATTTATAGAGCCCTAGACAAACTAATCCATCGGTGGCTAATAGATACAGGACAGGTTGTATGCACAGTCAGTAGGAATCTCTTCTGATAAGCAGAAAACCTACAATAGGTTTTATCTGTCTCCCAACCTGAAGGTTGAAAGGAAGTTTACTAAACTGACTTTAAATTGCAAAATATGTATTGTTCTGGTTTATTAGCCATAGACTTCTAGGCTTCCAAAATAGGTCGTCTTTTTCCCAAAGGAGTCCCCCATAACCAGTGTTTCTCACGCTACCTTATTCTTCATTCCTCCTGGCCAGATGGCTTAGGACTGTCTCTCAAGCTGAGATCCAAAGAAGAGCAACAGTGGGTTAACCTGAGTTTCAAGTTTTGCTCTGCTTCCTTGTAACTGAGGTTTAACTTCAGCTTAAAAAAAAAAAAAAAAAAAAAGACATCCTCTTTGAACTATAATTATTTAGCCAAATAGTTATGCTGGATTGAAAAACCAAGAGAAATCTTACCAGCCCAGTGTATCAAACTGGGCTTCGTTAATGCCAACTGTTCTCCTTGTGCCACGCATACCTTTCTTTGTTTTGTGGTGCCTCATGGATTTTTCAGAGCCTGATGCTACAGATGGTTTGAAGATTATGTCTAACCACTAACTGATCTATCCATGCTGTTCTTACTTTTTAAATGGTTAACTGAGACCAGTGTGAGCATCTCATTTATCAGTCTATTCTCGGTGAAGGGTAATTTTTCCTCTATTTTCAAAATAGTCTCTATTCATCTGGTTGTCAAATAGTCTTCCCTGACTATGGGCAAATAGGTTATTTATTGCCAAGCTAACTTCCTCTTTGCACAGAAAATCACTGGGAAGGTGGGTTGGAAGCTGAGCCGAATCATCCTTGGGATCATTAGAAGCAGTATAATATTTTGTGGCTGTCAGCTTTTAGGTTTCTATCAGGGTGGAGAGGCCATCCTTCGGGGAGAACATAATGATCCCAGAATGTTGGCTAAGAGGGTCTTGATCTGTGCTTTTATTATGTTCAATTTATCAGTCTCTTTTGAAAGAATTGACCATGGGACTCTTTTAAAACATTTGAAATCTTTGGATAAAAGCTCAGAGACAGGCTCTTCCTACTTCCATTAATTTCATAATCAATGATGTCAATTTGTCACTATTAATCATGTTTCTGCAGCAATTTTCCCCAGGCTTCCCTGAACTTAAAAGCTTCTAGATAAATCCCCCTCCTCCTTCCTCTTTCTTCTCTCTCTCTTTTTTTTTTTTTTTTCCTGATCTCAGTTTTTCTCATTCTGCTGACTATACTCAAATGTACTTCACTTTTTCCCTGGTCATCAGAACTTTTTTTTAATGATCTTGTAAGTCATCATGGTATAGTTTACAATACCCAGTCTAATATGAAATTTTTGAAAGCTGACAACTTGAATTATGAATGTCTGTTTTTAACTTTTTATATTTTACCCATGAGGCTCACTTTTAGCTTTTTGGATTTTCTCACAAAAGGAATATGTAAGCTTATTTTTCAATTTATTGAGAAATTCTTTTACAATATTGCAAGTCCCTCCAATCCTGTTTGTATAATTGTTCTTTTACCTTGTTAAAGCGGAACACAACATGTGCGGCTTTTTTGTGTTTGATATCGTAATGTAAATATTATTTATTAAAACTTTTCAGTCTTAAAGATGGCTGAATGTGGGTTAGTATATGACAATGGTTAATTGTAGTCTGGGATTAGCACACCTGGGTTGGAACACTGCATCTGCTCTCTCACTTCGGGCAAATTACTTCACCACTCTGGGCTTTGAATTCCTTATGCATAAATAGTGCTAATAATACTAACCTCCTAGAGTATTTTTAAAATTAAGTGACAGAATGCTTGCAGATTGTTTAGCTTAGTGCTGACATAAGAGCCCAACAAATGCTATCTATAATAATGTTAGGTAATAGTAATATAATAGTAGCAAGACATACAATATAATTATGATGTTACTACTGTGAAAACATCTTATCCAGTAGCAAATCTTCTAAGTTGCTTTGTTTAGATCTGCCTCTAGGATAGAAAGGAGCAGGCTCACAGATCACAAAGAGCCAGAAAGCCATATTGAACTGCAAGCAGTCTGTTAAGTACAAGGTGTGGATGAGAGCTGAGAACATTATTTTGGGAACAGGAAATATGAATACCAGGGAGTTAGGTGAAGAAAGGAGAGGAGCTTGACTATCTGGGAGTAGGAGAGGTTTAGGGGAGAAACTCAGGCAGATGGGTACCAGGAATCAAGAATTCAGAAAGAGAGAAAAAAAAAAAAAAACGAGGTAAAAAGAATTCAACTTCTAAGCACAGAGACTGGAAAGCAGGAAAATTCTCTGGGGCAAATAAAGACATGGACTGAGATGTGGGCTGGACCCAGGGGCAGGCTCTGGGCTGTACTTCCTCATGTAAAACTTGGTTGGAACAGGAGTAAACACTTTATTCCCTCAAAAAAAAAAAATTGATTCCAAAAGGCACTAGAATTGAAATTTTACTGAAGAATTTGTAGAAAAGACCAAAGAGACTTTACTCCACCGAGCATATAGCATTTCACTCCAAAATTCTCTCTCATTGTATTTTTCCCAAAATCAAGCTTCAGCTTTGGCTTTTTCTGGACCCTCCTCCTCTTTATACCTATAAACTTGAAAATCTCCAGACACCTTTTTTTAAATCCTTCTCTTTCCCTTATGCAGAGTAACTTAATTTCATAGGCTCTACTAATCTTGTAATCCCACATCCTTCACTTAATTTTGGAAACAACCAGCAAATACAAGCTTCTCCAGGATCCAAGATCTACCTCCTTTATTGGGTAGAAGGAAGCATAGCAAATGGATTTTCTCTGATAGCAAACATTAATTTCTCTCTGGACAAAATTATACTATTTTATGTTAGATTTTTGCTTTAATTAGACAGCTTTTACATGTACTACTAGAAGACATGACAATTCCCAAGGGTCCCAGATCTGTAGTAGCAAGTGGCAAGAAAAAAGAAATGAACAGTTCAGGCCGGGTGTGGTGGCTCATGCCTGTAATCCCAGGACTTTGGGAGGCTGAGGCAGGTGGATCTCTAGGTCAGGAGTTCAAGACCAGCCGGGACAACATGGTGAAACCTCGTGTCTACTAAAACTCAAAAATTAGCAAGGCGCGGTGGCAGGCACCTGTAATCCCAGCTACTGGGAAGGCTGAGGCAGGAGAGTCACGTGAATCTGGGCGGCAGAGTTTGCAGTGAGCTGAGATCATGCCACTGAACTCCAGTCTGGGTGACAAAGTGAGACTCTGTCTGGAAAAAAAAAAAAAAAGAAAGAAATTAGCAGTTCAACATTTTAGCAACAACCCAAGTTAATTATATTCTGACCATGGCCTGAGAATTTTTCTGAAGTATCACTTCTGCAAATATAACAATGGCTAGGCCAGGCACGGTTGCTCACACCTGTAATCCCAGCACTTTTGGAGGCCGAGGCAGGCAGATCATGAGGTCAGGAGATTGAGACCATCCTTGCTAACACGGTGAAACCCCGTCTCTACTAAAAATACAAAAAATTAGCCGGGCGTGGTGGTGGGCACCTGTAGTCCCAGCTACTTGGGAGGCTGAGACAGGAGAATGGTATGAACCCGGGAGGTGGAGCTTGCAGTGAGCCGAGATCGTGCCAGTGCACTCCAGCCTGGGTGACACAGTGAGACTCCGTCTCAAAAAAAAAAAAAAAAAAAAACAAAAAAGATGGCTAGGGAAAACCGATGGTGAATTATTACAAATCCATAACTATTATTGGATATATGGAAAGCATATGCTTTGTTAAAAGTAAATCAGTACTTTCAGGTTCACATATGGAGAAGACATATACCATACAACCCATCCTCAAAGCACAAGTCAGTTTGCTTTTTTCTAAATGTGAATAAAAGTTTATTTAACCAAATAGTAGTGTCATATAGTGTTATTTTATCAGGTATTGAGTGCGTTTATTTCATAATACTCTAAAACATTATAGGTTCTTTGTACTTAACCAGTAATTATTTACAAAATATTCAAGGGCTATATGTTGACCTTCCTTCTATGCTAAATCTAATTCATGATCTCCCACAAACCCCAAGCTACTGTCTTCCAAATGCACTGCCTCACTAAATGGCATCAGCATCTACCCAGTTGTACAAGTCAGAAACCCAATGGTTACTCCAAGATGGGCTTGGAAGTTATTTAGCCTCCCAGTATTATATGTCATCCTCTCAAACCACATATTCATATATATATATACCACTAAGTAAAAATGGTGTTCTAGTTAGGCAAAAATGTATCAAAGTAAGTTCTTTCTATCCACATTTCTAAATTTCTTTTTAAAGAAATTCTGGAGCTACCAAGGCCAACATCTATGTACCCTTTTCCATTTTTAAAAAGCCCTTGAATTATCTTTTTATTAGCTCTAATCACCTTAGCCCTGCTGTCAACACCCTATTCTGAAATAACATTATTGTTTATCATTGTACCCTCTGCAGCTATCAGTGTCTGGTACCAAGCAGGTGTGTAATAAATAAACTAATTTTTAATTGAACAAATGGAAAAGATACACTTCAAATCACAGATTTTCCCACCAAATACTTTGTAGTAGGTACCCTGGAAGCACAGAATTACTTTATTTCTTTGTACACACGCAGTAATACTTTTTGCTTCTTTGCCATTATTTATGCTGTTCTGATGCCTCTAGTTCTCTTCTCTCTTTTCTTAGCCTGGCTAACTTCTATATAGCTATTAAATCCAGACATCTCCTCCTGGAGGACTTTTCTGACTTCCCTGTCCTGGGTAGTTAGCCAATCTCTGTACCCTCCTAACAACCAATAAACATTTCTGTGTAATAAACGTATTTCTGATTGCTCAGGTTAAAAATCTTGGTTCAACTTCAACTTTTTTTTTTTACAGCCTACATAGAACTCATCAACAAATCTTATCAGATCTGTCTTCCAAACATCTCCAGATTCCAAATATGACCATTTCTTATTACTTTCAGCCCTCTAATTCCGATCCTTATCTAGTCTGGCATTTTTGCTGGGATTATTGTAATAGTCTCCTAACTGATCTCCTGGGTTCCACCTTTGCCCCACTACTATTTTCGTTTTTTTTTATTATTATTATTATTATACTTTAGGTTTTATGGTACATGTGTGCAATGTGCAGTCAACCCAGCAACCGCAGTAATCCTTTTAAAAGTTAAGTGTGCCAAAACTATGCTCTAAATCTTCTGATAACTTTCTGTCTCATTCAAAGTAAGTCCAAATTTCTTACTTGTGTAGTGGCCTATGATATGGCCCTCAATGATTCTTGTCTCCTGATATGTATGCCCTTGTGTGGTCTTCTCTCATATTGAATAAGGCTGATCTATGTCACCAATAGCACATTGCAGAAATGAAGGTCTGCAACTCCTGAGAACAGGGCATAAAAGACATAGCAGCTTCTGCCTCATGATCTCTTAGATCATATTCTGTAAGAAAGGTAGCTGCCATGTTGTGAAGATGCAACTGCATCCCTGTAGGGAAGTCAATGTGGTGAGGAACTGAGACCTCCTAAGAAGTGCCAGCAACGAGTTGCGAAGCATGTGAGTGAGCCAACCTGGAAATGGATCTTCCAGTCCTAGTCAAGTCTTTAGATGGCTGCAGCCTCAACGGATGCCTGACTGCAACACTCTGAGAGAACCTGAGATAATGCACCCAGCTAAATGCTCCCTGGATTTCGGACCCACAGAATCTTTTTAGATAATATATATTTATGTGTTAAGT
The DNA here is from genome assembly GCF_028885655.2 of Pongo abelii. Taxonomy (NCBI): domain Eukaryota; kingdom Metazoa; phylum Chordata; class Mammalia; order Primates; family Hominidae; genus Pongo; species Pongo abelii. The sequence continues at coordinate 131,549,304 of NC_071992.2, read as the reverse complement.
TGTTAAGTTCTGGGGTAATTTGTTATGCAGCAATAGACAACTAATACACTTACTACCACCAGAAGTGCACTCTTGATATGATGCCTGATTCCTTCATTGGCTTCACCTCTTCCTAATCTCCTCATTTGCTCAATCTGCTTTAGCCATATCAGACTTTTCTGTAAGCCAGGGACACTTCTATTTCAGGGTTATTGCCCTTGCTAATTCCTTATCCACTTCAAGTCTTTGTTCAAATATGATCCTTTTAGTGTTCTTTTTTATCACCCCACTACTCTCCCCAGTCTTTCTATTTTGTTTTCCTCTATGGCATCTATCAACATTTGATATATGATATGCGAATTAGTCTGTTCTCACGTTGCTAATAAAGACATACCCGAGACTGGGTAATTTATAAAGAAAAGAAGTTTAATTGACTCACAGTTCCACATGGCTGCGGAGGTGTCATGATCATGCAGGAAGGCAAAAAAGAAGCAAAGGCACATCTTACATGGTGGCAGGCAAGAAAGCATGTGCAGGGGAACTCCCCTTTATAAAACCATCAGATCTCGTGAGACTTATTCACTATCATGAGAACAGCATGGGAAAACCCATCCCCATTATTCAGTTATCTCCCACTGGGTCCCTCCCATGACACGTGGAGATTGTGGGAGCTACAATTTAAGATGGGATATGGGTGGAGGCACAGCCCACCCATATCAATATGCTTTAGTTTTTGTTTGTTATTATTGTTGTTTCTTTCCCTCCATGATAATTATAAGCTCTGTGAAGGCAGAGACTTTTTGTTCTTGTTGTTCAGTGCTATTTATTTACCCCTCAGAACTTAACAAATTCTAAGTGTTACAACACTGTGTTGAATACGAGTGGTGACAGGGGGCATCCCTGTCTTGTGCCAGTTTTCAAAGGGAATACTTCTAGGTTTTGCCCATTCAGTATGATATTGGCTGTGGGTTTGTCATAAATAGCTCTTATTATTTTGAGATACGTCCCATCAACACCTAGTTTATTGAGGGTTTTTAGCATGAAGGGCTGTTGAATTTTGTCAAAGGCCTTTTCTGCATCTATTGAGATACTCATGTGGATTTTGTCTTTGGATCTGTTTATATGCTGGATTATGTTTATTGATTTGCATATGTTGAACCAGCCTTGCATCCCAGGGATGAAGCCAACTTGATCGTGGTGGATAAGCTTTTTGATGTGCTGCTGGATTCTGTTTGCCAGTATTTTATTGAGGATTTTTTCTTCAATGTTCACCAGGGATATTGGTCTAAAACTCTCTTTTTTTTGTTGTGTCTCTGCCAGGTTTTGGTATCAGGATGATGTTGGCCTCATAAAATGAATTAGGGAGGATTCCCTCTTTTTCTATTGATTGGAATAGTTTCAGAAGGAATGGAACCAGCTCCTCTTTGTACCTCTGGTAGAATTCGGCTGTGAATCCATCTGGTCCTGGACTTTTTTTGGCTGGTAGGCTATTAATTATTGCCTCAATTTCAGAACCTGTTATTGGTCTGTTCAGGGATACAACTTCTTCCTGGTTTAGTCTTGGGAGGGTGTATGTGTCCAGGAATTTATCTATTTCTTCTAGATTTTCTGGTTTATTTGCACAGAGGTGTTTATAGTATTCTCTGATGGTAGTTTGTATTTCTGTGGGATTGGTGGTGATATCCCCCTTATCATTTTTTATTACATCTATTTGATTCTTCTCTCTTTTCTTCTTTATTAATCTTGCTAGCGGTCTATCAATTTTGTTTATCTTTTCAAAAAACCAGCTCCTGGATTCATTGATTTTTTGAAGGGTTTTTATGTCTCTATCTCCTTCAGTTCTGCTCTGATCTTAGTTATTTCTTGCCTTCTGCTAGCTTTTGAATGTGTTTGCTCTTGCTTCTCTAGTTCTTTTAATTGTGATGTTAGGGTGTCAATTTTAGATCTCTCCTGCTTTGTCTTATGGGCATTTAGTGCTATAAATTTCCCTCAACACACTGCTTTAAATGTGTCCCAGAGATTCTGATATGTTGTGTCTTTGTTCTCATTGGTTTCAAAGAACATCTTTATTTCTGCCTTCATTTCGTTATGTACCCAGTAGTCATTCAGGAGCAGGTTGTTCAGTTTCCATGTAGTTGAGCAGTTTTGAGTGAGTTTCTTAATCCTGAGTTCTAGTTTGATTGCCCTGTGGTCTGACTGACATTTTATTATAATTTCTGTTCTTTTACATTTGCTGAGGAGTGCTTTACTTCCAACTATGTGGTCAATTTTCGAATAAGTGTAATGTGGTGCTGAGAAAAATGTAAATTTTGTTGTTTTGGGATGGAGAGTTATGTAGATGTCTGTTAGTTCTGCTAGGTGCAGAGCTGAGTTCAATTCCTGGATATCCTTGTTAACTTTCTGTTTCGTTAATCTGTCTAATGTTGACAGTGGGGTGTTAAAGTCTCCCATTATTATTTTGTGGGAGTCTAAGTCTCTTTTTAGGTCTCTCAGGACTTGCTTTATGAATCTGGGTGCTCCTGTATTGGGTGCATATATATTTAGGATAGTTAGCTCTTCTTGTTGCATTGATCCCTTTACCATTATGTAACTTCTTTGTCTCATTATGTAACGGTCTTCTTTGTCTCAGACTTTGTTGGTTTAAAGTCTATTTTATCAGAGACTAGGATTGCAACCCCTGCTTTTTTTTGTTTTCCATTTGCTTGGTAGATCTTCCTCCACCCCTTTATTTTGAGCCTATGTGTGTCTCTGCATGTGAGGTGGATCTCCTGAATACAGCACACTGATGGGTCTTGACTCTATCCAATTTGCCAGTCTGTGTCCTTTAATTGGAGCATTTAGCCCATTTACATTTAAGGTTAATAATGTTATGTGTGAATTTGATCCTGTCATTATGATGTTAGCTGGTTATTTTGCTCATTAGTTGATGCAGTTTCTTCCTAGTATCAATGATCTTTACAATTTGGCATGTTTTTGCAGTGGCTGGTACCCGTTGTTCCTTTCCATGTTTAGTGCTTCCTTCAGGAGCTCTTATAAGGCAGGCCTGGTGGTGACAAAATCTTTCAACATTTGTTTGTCTGTAAAGTATTTTATTTCTCCGTCACTTATAAAGCTTAGTTTGGCTGGATACGAAATTCTGGGTTGAAAATTCTTTTCTTTAATAATGTTGAATATTGGCCCCCACTCTCTTCTGGCTTGTAGAGTTTCTGCTGAGAGATCTGCTGTTAGTCTGATGGGCTTCCCTTTGTAGGTAACCTGACCTTTCTCTCTGGCTGCCCTTAACATTTTTTCCTTCATTTCAACTTTGGTGAATCTAACAATTATGTGTCTTGGAGTTGCTCCTCTCGAGGAGTATCTTTTTGGCATTCTCTGTATTTCCTGAATATGAATGTTGGCCTGCCTCGGTAGGTTGGGGAAGTTCTCCTGGATGATATGCTGAAGAGTGTTTTCCAACTTGGTTCCATTCTCTCTGTCGCTTTCAGGCACACCAATCAGACGTAGATTTGGTCTTTTCACATAGTCCCATATTTCTTGGAGGCTTTGTTCGTTTCTTTTTATTCTTTTTTCTCTAAACTTCTCTTCTCACTTCATTTCATTCATCTGATCGTCCATCACTGATACCCTTTCTTCCATTTGATCAAATTGGCTACTGAAGCTTGTGCATGCGTCAAGTAGTTCTCATGCCGTGGTTTTCAGCTCCATCAGGTCATTTAAGGATTTCTCTACACTGGTTATTCCAGTTAGCCATTCATCTACTCTTTTTTCAAGGTTTTTAGCATCTTTGCAATGGGTTCGAACATCCTCCTTTAGCTTGGAGAAGTTTGTTATTACCGATTGTCTGAAGCCTTCTTCTCTCGACTTGTCAAAGTCATTCTCCATCCATATTTGTTCCGTGGCTGGCGAGGAGCTGCATTCCTTTGGAGGAGAAGAGGCGCTCTGATTTTTAGAATTTTCAGCTTTTCTGCTCTGGTTTCTCCCCATCTTTGTGGTTTTATCTACCTTTGGTCTTTGATGATGGTGACATACAGATGGAGTTTTGGTGTGGATGTCCTTTCTGTTTGTTAGTTTTCCTTCTAACAGTCAGGACGCTCAGCTGCAGGTCTGTTGGAGTTTGCTGGAGGTCCACTCCAGACGCTGTTTGCCTGGATATCACCAGCGGAGGCTGCAGAACAGCAGATGTTGCTGCTTTATCCTTCCTCTGGAAGCTTCGCCTCAGAGGGGCACCTGGCCTTATGAGGTGTCAGTCGCCCCCTACTGGGAGGTGTCTCCCAGTTAGGCTTTCCCGGGGTCAGGGAGCCACTTGAGGAGGCAGTCTGTCCGTTCTTAGATCTCAAACTCTGTGCTGGGAGAACCACTACGCTCTTCAAAGCTGTCAGCCAGGGACGTTTAAGTCTGCAGAAGTTTCTCTGCCTTTTGTTCAGGTATGTCCTGCCCCTAGAAGTGGAGTCTACAGAGACAGGCAGGCCTCCTTGTGCTGTGGTGGGCTCCACGCAGTTCCAGCTTCCTGGCTGCTTTGTTTACCTACTCAAACCTCAGCAATGGCGGACGCCCCTCCCCCAGCCTCGCTGCCACCTTGCAGTTCAATCTGAGACTGCTGGGTTAGCAGTGAGCAAGGCTCCGTGGGTGTGGGACCCTCCAAGCCAGGTGCGGGATATAATCTCCTAGTGTGCCATTTGCTAAGGCCGTTGGAAAAGCGCAGTATTAGGGCGGGAGTGTCCCGATTTTCCAGGTGCCATCTGTCACGGCTTCCCTTTGCTAGGAAAGGGAATTCCCTGACCCCTTCCACTTCCCGGGTGAGGCAATGCCCCGCCCTGCTCCGTGGGCTGCACCCACTTGTCTGGCAAGCCCCAGTGAGATGAACCCGGTACCTCAGTTGGAAATGCAGAAATCACCCATCTTCTGCGTCATTCACGCTGGGAGCTACTGACTGGAGCTGTTGCTATTCAGCCATCTTGGCACCACTACTATATATATGGATTTAAAAATACTTTGTACACTGGGCACAGTGGTGTGCACCTGTAATCCCAACTACTTGGGAGGCTGAGGCAGGAAGATTGCCTGAGCCCAGGAGTTTGAAGCTGCAGTGAGCTATGATTGCATCTCTGCATCACAGCCTGGGCAACAGAATAAGACTCCATCTCAAAAAAAATAATAATTTAATTTAAAATGCTTTGAATAAACCAGTGACCCTGTGAAATTATCAAGGATTACTTAAAAACAATGAAACAGCACAAAATATTTGGATTTAAAAATAGCAATATTTGTTATGTAGTTCAAAAACCAATTACATTTGAACTAAAAAATACATTAAACATAAAAATTGATTTTATTATATTTTAATTGCCCTTGAGATTTTTTTTTGTTTACTTGAGCAGGTTGCATCTACCAGTTTGCAAATGAAACTGCCTTTGTAAACTGGCAAATTAAAAGTCATTAGAAAATATGAATTATTTGATAAATATTTTCAACACTTAGAGGAATACTGCAATTATATAATCATTTTTCCCATACTTTTATATTTTTGTTTTGCTGAAAACAAGCTTGATAACATATGTTCAATTTTTTTTCTGTGATTTTCTAGCTATTGCTGATATAAATTTGAGATGGGGAAAAAAATCAGTGAGAAATTGGATCTACTAATTTGCTTACCACTTTCTAAAGGCAATTTTTAAGTGATAAAGACTCTATTGCTTCTTGAAACAAAGCTGTATCAGGTTGAACATATTTTGGCAAATTAGGGAGTTCAGATTACTTCTCCAAAGTCAAATGCATAGTTAGAAGCAGAAACAGGGCTGCAACTCAGTTGTCTAAACTCCTGGTTAATTGTTTTGCTCACTATCCTATTCTGCTTCCTGAAGTGTTAGGGGATGTTGTTTAACAGGGGGATCTCTCCTCTGGGAGTTGAGCATGCCATTACACGAAACCACCCATTACTAAGAAAGTAATTGGGAGAAGGAGAGAGGAATATGGAAGGAGGAGAATTATGCAAATGCCTGAGCTAACTTGTGCAACGTTAAAATGCAAAATGCATAAGTTGCTTATTGTCATTAACATTCAAAGGATAACTTGGGGCTAGAGTAGGAAATAAAGGTGGGTCAGCGAGGGAAGTTGTCTTGTTTAGCCTAAGAGATGTGAAATGTTATGTTCTATGCGCAGGTGATGTTGGGGATGGTGGCGGTAAGAGTAGAGCACTATCTGAAATTTTCTATTATTATCATTATTATGTACAAAAAAAATAGGCATTCCTTATGAGAATTTGGAACAAAACATGCAAGTAATGAATAGCCATTCATGTGAGCATGTGTTACCCAGTGGCCCACCAAATAAGGCTTAATCAGTGGGGACCCTCAGTGGAGTCTTATAAAATGTATGTCAGAAAGCTCTTTTCCCCACTTGTCAAGTGTGACCATATGGACATTAACTCCTCGTGCATGTGTGCTGTCATAGTGTGAGTACCAGTGAATTCTGATGGGTCCCGTTATAATCCTAGACAAACTCAGAGGTGAGAAGCCTGAAGGGAGATGCTGTATGAAGCTGGTCAAAACCTTTCTAAAACAGATCCCTGCAGGAGTGGATGGAATATAGTGGGGGACCAAGAGCAGACAAGTAGGGTAGAGGGAGATGGGAGAGGATTTGGAATTGTGCGAAAAGAGTGATACAGCTCTGAATTTTGATGTCCTTATGTGGAAAACAGGCACAAAGCTTCTACATTAGCTTGCTGTGAGGAGTAACTGAATAATGTAAAATTATTGGCTGATACTAAGTATTCTGAATTGTTGGCCTTGTTTTATTGTTATGATAATGTTTAGTAATAAATATCATAGCTTTTATTAGAGAAAGTCACTCTCTCTACCTGATCCTGTATTTTCTCTAATCTTACTGAAGAACATAGATTTGCCTTTAAATGCAAACACTCATCAGGTCATCATTACAATCAGAGTTGAAATGTAATCTTTTAGGCACAAGCTTCTATCTACATGCTAACATGTCTTCTAATTTCTATGAAAGTTGCAGATTTGAGAATCATAATAAAGTATTACAATTTTTATGAAAATTATTATTTTTCTAAAATTGAAAATATTTTCTAACTTGAACCATTTTAGATTTAATTTTCCATAGCTTTAGACTGAAGAGTTTAAGTTTGTTAAATCAGTTTGCACATTGTTTTGGAAATGAAAAAGATAGTTGAATTTTTTAAATTTCTCTGATTAAGTACACTATTCATGCATTTGTTATAGAATTATAATTTTAAAAGTTTTTAAATAATCACCTACTTAGTCCAACTCATATTATTGGGCACAATCATCTGAATTTGAAATATATGAAATATGTGTCTAAAGACCTAGGATTTGATTTAAAACCACCACATACAATACACATGGTTAAAAAACATGTATGTGTGGTTGTGTTAATACCCATGTGATCACCGTTGATCACTAGGAGATGAGTGCTGCTGGGTGAGTTATTCCCTCTTCCATTCTCTAAGGCAGCAGTCCCCAACCTTTTTGGCACTAGGGACTGGTTTCATGGAAGACAATTTTTCCACAGAATAGAAGGTTGGGGGGATGGTTTCAGGATAAAACTGTTCCATCTCAGATCATCAGGCATTAGTTAGATTCTCATAAGAAGCGCATAACCTAGATCCTTTGCATGCACAGTTAACAATAGGGTTCATGCTCCTATGAGAATCTAATGCTGCCGCTGATCTGACAGGAAGCGGAGCTCAGGCGGTAGTGCTTACCCACCTCTTGCTGCATGGCCTGGTTCCTAACATGCCACAGACTGGTACTGGGCCACAGTCCGGGAGCTGGGGATCACTGATCCAAGGGGACAGTGGTGACCTGCATTTTACAAGGCTTCAGTGTGGGTACCATGGGACTAGGCATGAGTAACTCACTTGACAACTCATGCTTGAGTTAGTTGTGGAGATAACACTTTTTTTTTTTTTGGCTGGAAAATATGTTTGATAAACTGTGTCTCTTGACTCTTTCTGCCTATTACATTTAATAATTATGATATCTTCTCATGTATAATGTCTAATGTGTTTGTTTTCCTAGTTTAGCGTGCTATTTCTTAAGTAAAGAGGTTTAAATAACATGGATCCAGCTATCTCAACATGAGTTATATGTAAGTTACACATTTTTAAAAATAATAGATATTCCAAATCTTAGTATCTGAAGGAAAATTGAATACTTATATATGTAAATATATATTTGTAGTAAGATATATGGAGATAAACAAATGCAACTAACCTAACTTTCAGTAACCATCTGCCCTTGGATCTGGCATAAACTTTTAGATTTCTATTGCATCAGTACCATTACCATGTGAAGATTCTTGCCCTCCCTCTCTTATTTTTCTTAAAAAATTTCAATGAATAGTTTTTATGCCTTTGAGAAGATGAAGAGACTTTATTAATACTATTTTTTCTATAAAATAATAATCTTAAAATTATCTTTAAAGCAGCATATTTAAAGGCTGAACAGTTTACAAGAAATCTTTAATCTTTGAAATTAAAATTAAATTTTAAAAATGTATTTACTAGCCTTGAGCAAAAGGTACTCACCTTATCATCCAACACTCAACTTTGATCACACATCTGAAATGACAGGGAAGTAAACTGAGTTTTGATCAATTTAAGAAAATATAAGTCTGGAATCAACAGATTCAGCCCAGCATTTTACAATCTTTACAGATATTAGTATTGGTTATTGTGATGCCTTTGAGCACGGTTGTCAGATAAAATACAAAACTAAGGACAAAAATGATATGAGTATCTCAATAGATGCAGAAAAGTCTTTCAATAAAATTCAACATCCTCTCATGTTAAAAACTCTCAATAAAATGGGCACTGAAGCAACAAACCTCAAAATAATAAGAGCCATCAATGGCAAATCCACAGCCAACATTGTACTTCTGGGCAAAAGCTGGAAGCATTCCCCTTGAAAACTGGCACAAGACAACCATGCCCTCTCTCACAACTCCTATTCAACAAGTATTGGAAGTCCTGGCCAGAGCAGTCGGTCAAGAGAAAGAAAGAAAGGGCATCCAAATAGGAAATGAAGAAGTCAAACTATCCCTGTTTGCAGATGACATTATCCTCTATCTAGAAAACTCCATAGTCTCAGCCCAAAACTCCTTAAGCTGATAAACAACTTCAGCAAAGTCTCAGGATACAAAATCCACATATAAAAATTGCTAGCATTTCTATACACTAACAAGAGTCAAGCTAAGGGCCAAATTAGGAATACAATCCCATTCACAATTTCCACAAAAAGAATAAGATACCTAGGAATACAGCTAATCATGGAGGTGAAAGATCTCTACAATGAGAACTACAAAACACTGCTCAAAGAAATTAGAGATAACACAAACAAATGGAAAAGCATTCCATGCTCGTGGATAGGAATAATAAATAACATTAAAATGGCCAACTTGCCCAAAGCAATTTATAGAATCAATGCTATTCCTACCAAACCACCAGTGACATTCTCCACAGAACTAGAAAAAAACTATTTTAAAATTTATACGGAACCAAAATAGAGCCCAAATAGCCAAGGCAGTCCTAAGCAAATAGAACAAAGCTGGAAGCATCATGCTACCTGACTTCAAACTATACTACAGGGCTATAGTAATCAAAACAGCATGGTAGCAGTACAGAAACAGACACATAGGCCAATAGAACAGACTAGGGAGCCCAGAAATAAGGCTGCACACCTACAACCATTTGATCTTATACAAAGCTAACAAACACAAGTAATGGGGGAATGATTCCCTATTCAATTAATGGTGCTGGGATAACAGGCTAGCCATATGCAGAAGACTGAAACTGAACCCCTTCCTTATACCATATACAAAATCAGCTCAAGATGGATTAAAGGCCTAAATGTAAAACTCAAAACTATACAAACCCTGGAAGACAATTTAGGCAATACCATTCTGGACATAGGAACGGGCAAAGATTTCATGATGAAGATGCCAGAAATAATCACAACAAAAGCAAAAATTGAAAAATGGGATCTAATTAAACTAAAGAGCTTCTGCACAGTAAAAGAAACTATGAACAGAGTAAACAGACAACCTACAGAATGGGAGAAAATTTTTGCAAACTATGCATCTGACAAATGTCGAATCTTCAGCATCTATAAGTACCTTAAACAAATTTACAAGAAAAAAGCAAACAATCCCATTAAAAAGTGGGAAAAGGAAAGGAACAGACACTTTTCAAAAGAAGACATACATGCGGCCAACAAGCATATTAAAAAAACTCAACATCACTGATCATTAGAGAAATGCAAACCAAAACCACAATGAGATACCATCTCATAGCAGTCAAAATGGCTATTACGAAAAATAAAAAAAAAATAACAGATTTGGCAAAGAATCTGTTGCACAGAAAAGGGAACATTTATACACTGCTGGGAGAAGTGTAAATTAGTTCGATCATTGTGGAAGGCGGTGTGGCAATTCCTCAAAGAACTAAGAACAGAACTACCATTCGACTCAGCAATTCCATAACTGGGTATATACTCAAAGGAATATAAATCATTCTACTATAAAGATATATGCACATGTATGTTTACTGCAGCACTATTCACAATAGAAAAGTCATGAAATCAACTTAAATGCCCATCTGACATCCAAATCAAATGACAGATTGGATAAAGAAAATGTGGTACATGTATATCATAGAATACTATATAGTCATAAAAAAGAATGAGATCATGTCCATTGCTGGAACATGGATGGAGCTGGAGACCATTATCCCCAACAAACTAATGCAGGAACAGAACCAAATACCACATGTTCTCATTTTTAAGTGGGAGCTAAATGATGAGAATGCATAGACACATAGAGAGGAATGACAGACATTGGGGCCTACCTGAGGGTGGAAGGTAGAAGGAAACAAGAGGATCAGGTAAAATAACTAAGGGATACTAGGATTAACACCAGGGTGATGAAATAATCTGTACAACAAACCCGCATGACACAAGTTTACCTGTGTAGCAAACCTGCACATGTACCCCTGAAAGTAAAATAATAGAAAAAATACGGTATACACATGCTCAGATTTGAATTTTCAACACACAATGAATAATGCTTTAGTATAAGTATATCCCATACATGTAGGACACATTTATACAAAAAAAAAATTTGCTGAATAATGATAAACACTAAGCCAAATGTGATGGGTCATGCCGGTAATCCCAGCTAGCAGGGAGGATTAGGCAGGAGGATCCCTTGAGCCCAGGAGTTTGAGGTTACAGTGAGCTATGATGGTGACACTGCACTTTAGCCTGGGTGATGGAGTGAAACCTAATCTCCAAAATAAATAAATCAGTAATAATAATAGACACCAAAATTAAAACTTAACTAGGCATTGTAAATTTTTGCTGGCTAAATCTTGCAATTTTATCTTAGTGTGATCAAGAAAATGATTATTTTTGTGGAGTACATTTGTTTAATATACCAGGATGGACCTAATGGATCATAAGATCAGAAATATGTAAAATAAGGCTTCATAATCACAACCTTTGTGGTAAATCAACACTGTGACTTCAACTATATTTAGCATTAATAATGTAGTTTTAAGCCAACTAATTAAGGTCCAAAATTAAGTTGTTGCAATTTGCAAATAAGACTCCTGGATTTGATGGGTTAGCATTCATCTGACCCTTCCCTGTTGACGAAAGTTGGGTGATGGGTTAGAGAGGTGTTGGATTCATTAAAGTAGTTGCATCTGTTGGAACTCAGATGTGAATTTGCTTTGTAATCAATTTCACTCAAAAAAGTGTTTCCACCATCATTATAAAGGTTGCAATAAAGATTTAAATTAACCCTTACTGTAATACTAGGCACTGTGTGGGTTCTTTATACCATTAATTTCGTTTAATTGAAAGACACATTTCAACATGTGGCTAGAACTGTTATTGACTTTCGATGTATTAAAGGATTCTTCTGGGATGTCTCAATAGTAATCATTTTATTTTTTTAATAGGAAATCATTTCCCACTCAAATACCAAAATTTAGTACTTTTTTTCTGAACAGAATCTAATGAAGGCCCCACTTCTCCACTTGTGTTTCAGATCTCTGGGAGTAATGGAGAAATTTGCAAATATTTAACACCTGCACCTCGATCTTTCATCTTCAAAAATCTTATTTTTATTTAAGAATAGAGTGTATGACCAAGAACAACAGTTTACAGTGTTCACTTGATTAAACAAAAACATTCATGGAATTCGAGTGGTTCCATCTGAACTAGACAGTTTAGACTGATGCAGTATGGAAAGGATGTGGAATCACAGAAGAATTAATGTGAAGTATATGATTTTGGCACTGGGAAGGCCCTATGAATACCATCAATTTGAGAGTTTTTTAAAGTATCTAAATGTGTTTACACAGCTGGATATTCAGTTTCAGCCTGATCTCTTTTCTTCATGTTTCCAGGTTATTTACAAATGTGTTTCCCTCTGTTATTTTTAGTGCATTTTATTTTCCAAATTTGGATTTTAAAACCTCAGATAGCAACATCATATTGCGAAACAGTTTCTGGGACTTTTGTGTGTTACGTATATCAGTATTAGGAGAAAAAGAGGCTGCTGGAATGTAAACCTTTTAAAAATATATCTTACAGCTTTACCTAATCAATAAAACAAGAATTCATTTTATAAAACATATTTATATGTGGATGATTAACTTTTTTGCAATCTTGAGTTATAATCAACATAATCCAAATTTTAGCAATATTCTGAAATAACAACTCTATTCAATATTTATATTTTCCTTTTTGTAGATCCTTGATTTTGTCAGAATTTTTTAAACTTAATCTAAAGTCAGTGCGATGTAAGGGATGGAGAATGTGATGTGAATTTTAAAGATCTCTGTCCATGTCTCAGGCACAATTGCTGGCTGTTTGATTTAGAGAAGTTATTTAACCTCTGCATGCCCCAGATTTCTCTCTTGTGAAATGGAGTGTTATTTTTCAACTGCCTTCTTCATTTAGTATCAGGAGGCTTAATGAGATAATGTGCCAGAATAGTTATCTTGAATCATCTTCTTTGAGAGAATGTAAGCTCACAGGCACAAAGGCCAATCCATATGAGCTGGGTAGAGGTCTTTCTCCTCCATACAGTTCCATGTTGGATTAGGGACCTTTTCGAAACTATTCTTGGCCACAATATCCACAAAGGCACACATATATCCAGGAGAGGGAAGGGCAAAAGCCCTGGGAACTCCCAGAAAGAAAAGTGGTAACATATAGGGGCAGAAAAATGATTAGAAATCATCAAAGACCTATAATAAAATATATTACTTATCAGCTATAGTAATTTGTGTTTTGCTCATTAAATAATTTGTTAGAACATTGATGGGCACATTTGAGGAGCTCAATAAATATTTTTTGGATGAATGAATTATTATGAATTTATCTCTCTTGATGCACTAGAATTCATCCTATAATAGACAATGTTAGCTATGTCACCTTTAAGGGTCTTTTTTCCTTTTGCTTGAGAAAACTCTTAGCATGGAGTAGTATTCAGATGCAGTATTTGTGTTTATACACCAGATATTTTTGTGCAATTGTCTTCTTATTGCTTATTGGTATTTGTCTTTTCCAATATATTTGATATCAACCTATTGATTGAGATGATTTCTTCATAAAATTGCTTTAACTCCATTCTTTAGGAGATGGTCCCATTCTTACAGAGCATGAAATTCTGCCTTAACAAACATCTTTGCAGGTAGGTGAATAGAATACCTTGCAGCTGGAGCTGAACCTATCCCTTCTGCTGAGAAAAAATCTGCTGGAAAGGTGACTGTGGATGGAGCTGCAGAGAATGTCTCTCTTTCGGCCCCAGAGGAGACATGGACTCCTTGGCACAAAGGAGAAAATCAAACAGTCTCATTTTTCTAAATGAGATGAATGCATTTTTCCTCTGTACTGGTGGTTCCCAATCTGTTTTGGCTTGAAGCCCGCCACGGTCCCCCCTTGCTGCAATGTACTTTTACTAGAATTCTCATGGCAGCTGCTGCTCTAACTTTTAAAAAATGCCTCTCTTATTCTAAAGAAAATCTTAGTTAATAAATGTGTAAACTTGATTTGCTTAAATCCATGTGTCTGGCTTATGGTCACATCATCTTTTCCAGATGACTGCCATTTCAGTGACTTCACTGCCTTCTGTGCCTCCGCGCACCCCTCGCATCCATTTCCATGCACTATCGTGAAATGTAACTCCACTCCTCTATGCCAATTTTGCAAGTTCATTTTTCCTGAAGATTTATACGTGGCATGTCCTGCAGCCAATTAAGGACAGAATAACAAATAATGGGTCAAAGACTTCTGTTGCTGGCATTACAGAAGACCTGCTATTCAGAGAAAGCTCTTTCAGTATCAAACACCTGAAAAATTCTGGATTAAATATTAAGTTTCATGAAAAGCATGGCTGAACTAGCAGTAAAGGAAATAATCAGTGGCCAGACATGTTCGAATCCAGATGTGTAAGCACGCGCTAGATCTGACATGTGCTTGAAGGCAACTCCAATCGCTGGTGGTCTGGAGCCTGCGTTGTAATAGACATCTATTACTGGAGGACAGGACACAAAGCTGAGAGTTCAGCAGCTTTCTGAGCCGCAAGTTGAGCAGGCGATAGCAAGGTAAGTCTTACATAAAATTGGGACACCAAAGAATGACATATTTTTCCGAAACAAAACCCCTTATATAGCAGAAGGACTGTGCACGTTTGTGTATTTCAACCTTGACTCTGGCAGAAGCAGGAAAAAAGTGAAAATTCATAATTACAAATTTCCATTCATAGAGATTTGTCGCTGGAATTTACATTGTAAATGTGATTTCCATCCACCTGTCTCCTTAAAAAGCTGAAAATTTAGCTTCAAGTGGTCCTAGGTTGATATTACACATTTAACAGTGGGTACATATTAGATGTTGACAATCAATTAACTGTTGGACACAGTTCACCCCATTGTGCCAGGTCTTGTGGAAGGACTGAAGGGTCCCAGGGGAAAGACCAGGGAAGAAGTTGGGGGAAGCACCCAGGGTTCTCAAGGCAGCAGCTATTTACTAATTGCCATTGCTGTATTTCAGTTATTTAGTAATTTATATGGCCATATTAGCCTTAGACTGGCAAGTCACCCAAATGTTCTGAGTCTTGGTTTCCTCCTATTCTGTAGCTTGTCTGCCTCACAGGGTTTTTAAATAATGTCTGTGAAAACACTTTGTGAGAAAACAAGTAGCAGTTAATGAAGGTTTGGCTTTTACAGTTTTGCTTCAGTGTACCAGGTAATGCTTTATGGTCTGAAATAATTTACTTAGTTCCTCAAAGTGCCTAAAGTGGAGGTTTCATATGATTTTCTCATCTGAATTTCTATTGGATGAATAGTTCTTGCTGTTAAAGGAAATGTGGTGAAAGATGGTCAGTAAAGTAGGCTTTGGGGAGAAATTTCACAAAAGCATAACTCTCTTCTTGGAACAAAGCTCTCACAAGTACTAAAAAATGGGGATGAATGCTGGAGGTGTTAATCAGGAAGGGGACAAGTATAATGGCAACAGTCTCAGGGAGACGTTGCTGAAGAGGTGCCAATACCTTAAGGAGCTGCTGTTGAGGCCAAAGGGGAAGCGCTAAAAAGGGGTGGTGGATTGCGTGGGCAGAATGGGGCTCCTCTTCCCAAACCAAAAAGGAAGCCAAGAAATCAAAGGGAAAATGTTAAAGCCAATTAAGGGAAGAGAGATTAACGAAAGGTTAAATATTAAATCCAGGAACAAAAGACCCCTAGACTTCCCCACTGCATGTGGACTGAACACCACCTCTGGTACTGAGTGTCAAAGAAACTCCCTTCTTTAAACTGGTAATCTTTATTTCCTTTAGTTGCTGGGAAGTGGAGTCTGGGTCACCAATGGAGGTCATTGGGGGTGAAGAATTAAGCAGCCAGTGACTGAGTGGTCAATCAAAGGAAGGCCTCCACGGGTGCAAAATATGAGGTAGATGATGACAAAGGTCATCCAGTGAACCAGCACTCACCTCTGCTGCAGGCTTGGGTGATCCAGAATTTCCAAAGAGCAGTGTCCTAAGGAAGCAGTGGAGTTGGAAGTGCATGGTGTAGGAAGGGAACGATGCCAGAGAACTTGTCTTGGAAATTGCTTTTGAGTAACAGGACTCAGTTTCCTATTAAAAGATCCTGAAAAGGGCTAGTAGACATTATCAGGGAGCTTTAGCTCTTCCACTCCCACTCCCTGGCACTCCTCCATGCCACTACTGGTCAGAAGAGCTGGAAAAGAATGTGGAGCTGACCTTTTGTGTCCCTGCCTAAAGGAGGATTTTTTTTTCACGTCTATTTTCATATACTGGGGTTCTGTTCTTCTTTTGGGTGTCCCTTGTCTTAAAGCCTTTATATCCTCACTTTCTTTGGAAAATTCTGGAATCTTAAAACCATGACCACTCCCCTGCCATAAATATCTAAAAAAAAAAAAAAAAAAAAAACTATAGCGAGATAAGAAAAAAGGTAGTCTTGGAGGATAACTTGCCTTTCCTCTCTGTTGTATAATACACGGTGGAAGTATACTGGGAGAATCTTTTCAGAGACATTAACACTTGGATTTGAGTCCTAGCCCTACTATTTATGAGCTATGTAATCGTGGGGCTGATCATATCACCACATTAATTCTTTTTTTTTTTTTTTTTGAGACAGAGTCTCACTCTGTCACCCAGGCTGGAGTGCATTGGCACTATCTCGGCTCACTGCAACCTCTGTCTTCCAGGTTCAAGCTATTCTCCTGCCCCAGCATCCTGAGTAGCTGGGATTACAGGCATGCACCAACACGCACAGCTAATTTTTGTATTTTTTGTAGAGACTGGGTTTCGCCATGTTGGCCAGGCTGGTCTCGAACCCCTGACCTCATATGGTCTGCCTGCCTCAGCCTCACAAAGTGCTAGGATTACAGGCGTGAGCCACCGTGACCGGCCTCATCACATTAATTCTTTTTTTTTTTTTCCAGCTATTAACTAAGGGTTTGGGGGCTCTTAAAGTCGACCTACACATCCCTTTTCTTCTAAACCTTCTCAGACTAAGTTATCCACATGGGGACGAGAAGAGTTTTTTGTTCTGTTTTGTATTGTTTTCTACCTTTAAAGTTTATGACAGGAAAGTAACATATACTAAGTATAATTTCCCCTCAACTTACCTTGAGTAGGCCAGCTGCATTTCCAATTGATATTCACCCTATTTTCTCTCTCTAAAATGGAAATAAAATGTAGTTAGATCACACTCTTCTAAGCTCTCCAAGTCCTCTGCATTGCTCCTTTAAAATTGTCCACCACATTTTCATTTACTTGTCCAGTATATCTTTCATCCTAGATTGGAAGCTTGGTGAGTGTAGGGACCAAGTGTGTGTTGTTCAACATGGTATTTCTGGCAGTTAGTGCCTGATGGCATAGTAGTAATTCAATATATATTGGATAAATGAATCAGTGAATTATTTTATAAATGAAAGAGATGAAACTCTAAAGTTTAATAAGGATTGATAGGATGACTCTTTGAAAGTTTTTAAAAAACACTTAACATTCCTTGCTTTTATTATTTACAGACCATTAGAAATAATTATCACATTTATCTAGCAAGACTGGGACTCTGGCTGCTTTGATGAAAATCTTAAAGAGATAAGGGACGATTTATCTGAGTACTTTCGACTTTCTGCCTGACTCTTACTGATCTCTGTGGATGTCTGATGTCACTTAAAGTTCAGAACACAGTCTATGTCTGATTATCCCTCTGCTACCTAAAGGCCAACTTGGTGACATCTTTAGCATCTTATTGTCCCAGATACAATTTTAGAGATGGTCCCAGTCCAATCACAAACAACTACAGTGATTCAAAGTTAATTTGCCTTCATGACCTATTTATGTCAACTGGGATCATTAACTCTCCTTTATGACAAGGTTTTCATTGGTAGTATGACATTTGCCTGCCATATGAACTCTCTAAGGAAGTTAGATAGCTAATTTCAAAGCCCTCTTAATGTTTTCAAGTTACTTTGTTGTTTTCAAGAAATTAGTGATTCTCCACTATGCTAGTAGATGTGATCATAAAACAATTTTCTGCCTTGGTGTGTTTGTTTATTCTTTCACTGGTCATCTTTAAAGCACCTGTATTATGTACTGGGCACTATAGGAACAATAGAAATCATGGTATAGTTCCTGCCCTCAGAGTCCTTGTCCTGCTCTCTAGTGGGGAGTATGGTTGCACATGTCAGCTGGTCTTTAGAATACAGTTAATGAATGTTCTGCCATACGTTAGCCTAGAGAACCCTGGAGCACATGGGAGAAATTATTATAAGACTGGAGAAGACATTAAAGGCTTCTCAAAAGGGTGTGGGAGGAGCCAGTAAGATTTTGTCTCTTGCTCTCTCATTCACTCATGCTCTCTTTTTTTTTTTTTTTTTTTTTGAGACTGAATCTTGCTCTGTTGTCCAGGCTGGAGTGCAGTAGGGCAGTCTCGGCTCACTGCAGCCTCCATCTCCTGGGTTCACACAATTCTCCTGCCTCAGCCTCCTGGGTAGCTGGGACTATAGGCATGTACAACCACGCTTGGCTAATTTTTGTATTTTTAGTAGATAGGGGGTTTCACCGCGTTGGCCAGGCTGGTCTCCAACTCCCGACCTCAGGTGATCCGCCCGCCTCGGCCTCCCATAGTGTTGGGATTACAGGTGCGAGCCACCATGCCTGGCCACAGAGTTTTATCCTTATTGCCAAGGAGCTCATTGAGGTATGATTTTTTGTTTGTTTGTTTTTCTTTTGGAGAGACGAAGTCTTGCTCTGTCGTTCAGGCTGGAGTGCAGTGGCGCAATCTCGGCTCACTGCAACTTCGGCCTCCTGGGTTCAAGCAATTCTCCTGCCTCAGCCTCCTGAGTAGCTGAGACTATAGACGCATGCCGCCACGCCCGGCTAATTTCTTTTGTAATTTAGTAGAGATGGGGTTTCACCTTGTTACCCAGGCTAGTCTCGAACTCCTGAGCTCAGGCAATCTGCCCGCCTTGGACTCCCAAAGTGTTAGGATTACAGGCATGAGCCACTGTGCCCGGCCGAGGTAGGTTCTTAAATGAAAATAGTTGCTTTCCTAAGAGGACTTCTAGTATTAGTTGTTGAAACCATGTTTTAATAGGCTATTATGAAGACATCTCCATTATTCCACTATATAATAGAAATGTTTTCATAGAGAAGGAGAGATTTAAGTAAAGCTTTAATGGAGAAACTCTGCATATCTGCATGCACAAATTCTAAGTATATCAACAAATGATGGCAAAAACAGAGAGAGAAGCATTCATTACATATTTTGTGAAAGAATGAATAGACCGGTATTTTTGGAGAAAAATATTTGTAGACATAGTTAAATATAAAGGTTTAAAGGTCAATATGGGCCAGTTTCTCCAAAGCTTTGACTATTAGACTTAAGAGTTCAAACTTTAAATGAAGGAATTTTGACTTAATTTTGAATAACAAGGTATTATGTTCCCCATCTTGTCTATGATACAACTCAAGATCATTTACATGAATATGAGGTTCTTCATGTATTTTCCAACTTTATTTTACTGAGCTATTTGTAGTGTCACCAACATGCCATTTGGTTTCACTCACAATCAAAAACCTTTACATACACACATGTGCTTACCACTTTGCATATTAATGGACTATTTTTCAAATTATTGTTTTGAGACACCTTTTGAATATTTTACTGTTCCCCTTTTCCCCCTTATCTCACATAAAATGAATCGTTTTATCTCCTTTACTAATAATCTTTATATAATATTATATATTATTATATTATTTTATTTGCAGATATATTATTCTTAACAGACTATAATATATAGGAGGTCAAGAACTCTATCCTCCCCCTCATCTCCTCTTTCCCCTTTTTCTTCTTCTTCTTCATCTCCTCCTTCTTCTTCTATTTTTGATGCCAAAGATCTAGCTCAGTGCTGGAGTTACAGGAAGCTCTCTCTATGCATTTTTCCTGAATTAATCCGAAGTGCTACGTGACTTCAGGAAATTTATGAAAACTCTTTGACTCTCATTTGTCTCATTTCAAAATAGATATAAAATATGCTTCATTCAATTATCTCAGATATTAAATAAAATTGATCATGTAGAGCGCTTAGGATAGTCCTTTCCATTAAGATACTGTCAAGACAATTTATCTATAAGCTATTACTGGGTTGTTAACGGAATGTAATCTTATAGATGTGGGCGCCTGTTTGGTACAATCTTAGAGTAGTGTTGCAATAAAGAAAACCTAGTCCTATAGCCAAAAATAACTCAAATATTTTACATGTAGTTGTCAAAGAACTTCAAAGGAAACCCACATATAATCCACCATAATACTTTTTGACATCCTCATTCCTTTCCTTCCTGATTTTGTCAAAGCTCAGCATACTTTATTGTTGCTCTGTCTGCAAACCACCCAGGTGAGAGGAAAATAAAAGAGGGATATTAAATTATCTTTAGTGGGGTGTGACAGTTTGTGTATGCATGTATGTGGATCCAGATGTATTTGTACCTTCACAAGTTTTAAGTCTTTATTTCAGGATATGATAAAGTGCTAGAAGAATGAAAAAGAGAGAAAATCACTGTTAACTGAAGTGACTGGAAAGGCTTGATGGGGTAGGGGATCCTAAACTCGGTAAAGTTTCACTACTTATATCAGCAAGTGGAAGACATTGCAGGAGAAAGAAATAGAATGAGCTATGCTAAGGCACAGAACAAAAGACGATCAGATGTATAAGGGACAATGTGTAAAGTGGCTGGGGGTTTTGGGAAATTAAACAGGTAAATTAATTCAACACTGCCATTTGAACTGAATTTCTCCAATAGCACTCAGAGGAAGTGTTGTAATGAATAAATCACAACAGAGAAAGAAGACCATGAGATTAAACCTACCAGATTTTCCTAGTGAGCCAATGTTTTGAGTTTAAAACAAGTTCCTAGTTGTTCAAATTTCATGAGGCATGAGAACACTCAGCTGTCTAGATCCAAATTTTTTAAATTAATCACAAACACCTTCTGCCAGGACCTTTGAGGAATGGGTTCTCAATTTATAAGCGACTCAGCAAACATCAAAGTAGCATAAGGTTTGCGTTTTAGCCAATTATTTCTCTTTAAAGACCCAATGCTTTATTCTGTTAGCTGCCTTGTATGTAGAATTGCCAGATAAAATACAGTTTGTAGCAAATAATTATTTAATATATGTATGTCCCAAATATTTCACTGTGTATACTTAACACTAAAAATTACCTGTTTATCTGAAATTAAAATTTAACTGGACATCTTATTTTTTGCTAAATCTGGCAAAAAATATTTGCTAAATCTGGCAACCTTACACACACTACATGTATATTTCACAGAAAAAGATAATGGTTTAGAGTACTTAATAAAGCCATTCGCATGCCCAATCAGGTATTTCTCTTTAAAATGAATTTTGAATAATCTCTTTCAACCCCTGCCATACATATGCCTACTGATTAAGGAGGGAAAAGTACACAATGGATCCTAAGGCATTTTAGTGAAAATCTGTAGCTTCTCTTCCTTAATCTTCATTATTTGTTTAATGGAAGTAAATTCAATTATCCTTTAAAATATCTGCCTTTTGTGTAATATTTTAACAACAACAAAAAGAAATCTGGCATAAAATATCTAGTTTTAAATATTCTATTTTCTTGAAATAATTGCTTATTAGTCAAAGCTGCTACTTCAAACAGAATTGGATCGCATGCAAAAAATAAACAACTATATTAAAATACTCTGTGTCTCACTTTGAGAGGCCCAGGCAGGCAGATCACTTGAGCCCAGGAGTTCGAGCCCAGCCTGGCCAACATGGTGAAACTTCATCTCTACTGAAAATATAAAAATTACCCAGGCTTCATGGCGGGCATCTGTAATCCCAGCTACTCTGGAGCCTGAGGCAGGAGAGTCGCTTGAACCCAGGAGGCAGAGGTTGAAGTGAGCGGAGATTGTGCCACTGCACTCCAGTCTGGGCAACAGAGGGAGACTCCGTCTCAAAACAAAACAAAACAAAACAAAAAACAACAAACAACAACAACACAAAAAAGAACTCTGTTTCTGAAGGGAGTGCTTACAAAGCATGCTTTGTCTTAAGGATAGATAGTTTTGATATATTATTCAAATATTTGTCTTAGACAAATAAAAGATATTAACATGGAATTCTTCAGATTGATACATTTATTGGGGAAACATTCCGAAGTGGAACTTTAGGTTTGAGTGGGGAGTAATTCAATGTCCTCCTTTAATTTTGTATGGTTGGAGGGCTAAACAGTTTCACCGGGAAATAGTTCAGAATAAATGCAATTTCTCTATATAGCTTACACTGAGGCTCACCAAATTAGTTTCAAAAATGGCAGTGCAACATTTTGAAACAGAGCATGAGAAGAATTTCAACCACCTGTTCTTGGTTGAGAAGATACAACTAGATAGAAGTCTTCCCTTTGCTATGCTTATAAAGTTATACTTTGGAAATGTAAAATAATTATAAGAATTATGTAAATAGAAATTGCCTTTTTATTTGATAACTTTCCCTATGTGCAGAAATAAATTCTTTTTCTAAAAAAGTGATTTGGTAAGGCCGTATATAACTAATAAGGAAGTCTGTTATTTGTCTGACAGAATTACAGGGCAAGACGGATATCCATTTCATTTCCTATCTCTAAGCAGGATAGTAGAAGAGCATTAGACAATGGAAGTCTCAATATAACAAAATTAGAATAAAATATGCAAAGGCCAAGACTATTCTTTGAAAAAGCTTTTTCAGAAAATCACAATACAGGCTGGGCGCAGTGGCTTACACCTGTAATCCCAGCACTTTGGGAGGCTGAGACAGGCAGATCACCTGAGGTCAGGAGTTTAAGACCAGCCTGGCCAACATTGGTGAAACCCTGTCTCTACTAAAAATACAAAAAATTAGCCAGGCATGGTGGCATGTGCCTGTAATCTCAGCTACTCAGGAGGCTGAGACAGGAGAATCACTTGAACCTGGAAGGCGGAGATTACAGTGAGCCGAGATCGCGCCACTGCACTCTAGCCTGGGTGACAGAGCGAGTCTCCAAAAAAGAAAGAAAGGAAACTACAATAGAGTACTTCCCTAACTGAAAAACGTTTGTGTATTTTTATGATTTCTTTCACTGATAGAAATACATTCTTAAGACTTAGAGAGATAAATAGTAATGGCAAGACATATAACTAGATTAGTAACTATGAATTAAGATAGGCTGGCATATAGTAGGTACTCAAGACATATTCATGAAATAAATGAATGAATGTTATTCTGATGCTTCTAATACATATAAAAATATTTTTTGAAATTTCCACCGTTTAGAACCCATTATTCTAAAAGGGTTGATTAATTTTATAAACTGCTTCCCCAGTAAGGGAAGTGATTGAAAAAAAATAAAGAAATGATTGGGCTTTTGTTTTTCTGAATGGGATGCACAAGTTTGAGGGTAAAAACTTAAATTGCTCAGAATGATACAGGGGACTTGTTTTTAAAAGCTAGGAAAATAGAAAGAGGAAGAATGAAAAAATGGCAGTTCAGAATAGAGATATTTATTTATTTATTTATTTATTTATCCTGGAAAGAGTCTGGATCTGTCACCCAGGCTGGAGTACAGTGGCATGATCTGGACTCACTGCAACCTCTGCCTCCTGGGTTCAAGCAATTATCATGCCTCAGCCTCCCGAGTAGTTGGGATTACAGGCTTGGGCCACCATGCCTGGCTAATTTTTTGTATTTTAATAGAGACGAGGTTTCACCATGTTGCCCAGGCTGGTCTTGAACTCCTGAGCTTGGGCAATCCACCCACCTTGGCCTCTCAAAGTGCTAGGATTACAGGTGTGAGCCACTGTGCCTGGCAGAATAGAGATATTTAATGTGAAATATTCATCAAGTTTCTACTGCATGAAGAAAAGTATTTTTTGTTCTTCCCTATGAAATGTTATGTAAAATATGTCCATTTTTGTTTAATATGGACAGATTTATGTTTATTGTGGTAAAATGGTTCCATGGTGGGCACTGGGCAAGAAGTAATACCAAATTTCCATAGGGGTCTTATACATCTTTATAGTAGGCAAATCTCTTTATTAATTTACTTGCTCAAAATGCATCAGTGGCTATCAATAATCCATAGCAGTGATTTTTAAAATCAAGTGGAAAGGAAGAAATGCTGTATCAATCACCTGAGACGTTTTTCAAAATACATATGGTAACCATGTGTATTTGGAAAAGAATTCCCATGTGGTTCTCCTATTTTCTTCCTAGAACTTTTGTCCATTTTTGAGTGACTGGCCTACCTGATAGAACCTAAACTAGTATAGCATAGAAGGCTGTCAAGATATGGTCCATATTTTTTTTCCAAATTTACCTGGTTATTCCTGCTTTAAGCTTTATACTCCAGATATAGTAAACAAATTATATGTTTTGTGTTCAGCCCAACTCTTTTTTTTTTTTTTTCCTCCTTTTCAAATGCTCTCCTCTTTGCCTGGAATACTGTCTTCTTTACTAGCTTGCCTGGTCAATGCCTATTCATTCTGCAAATGTCAGCTTCTTGCTCCTGTAAAATTTTGTAGGTAACTAGTTTAAATGCTATTTCCATTCCTATTTTTGTTTAGACTATGAGATCTTTCAGAACTGAGGCTATGTCTTTCTACCTTTGTACATTATAAGGTCATTATAAGGGGAGGGCAGTGTAAGGTCAAACACATAGTTGGTTCTTAACAAATATTTGTTAATATTAAATGATGAAAACAAATGGAGCTTGGGGTTGATAGGGTGGTGGGAAAGACAAATATGCCATGTCTCTGTTGCCCATTTTATTTTCAAGAACGTGTCAGAGATAATACCTATAAGCCTATTTATGAACTTTCAACCATTTAAAAAAAGTTTCATTAAAATCTTTTCTTTCAAACATTTCACATGGGATACATTATTGGGTACGATTATTTTTTGCTGCAGTTTACATAGTACAGGACCCAATATGTTGGGTTATACTTTCTTTCTCTTTTTAAAAATAAAGCAAAACTGTTATTAAAAGTGGCAACCACTTAAAAGTTGGGAGCGATATAGACATTAAGGCACCATAGACAACATTTTGCATGGCAATGTCTTGGATCTGCAATGCTTTTTGCCATAAAGGAGGACCAACGAATTGATATGTAAAAGAAGTGGGAAGGAGGGTGAAGGGAAGAAAAGAAATGTAATTGAAACATTGTATATGCATATTGTTGTGAATGATCTAATAGAGAAAGTAAAATAATTTGGGAGAGAAAAGAAAGAGGCATGGGAATGATATCTCTGAGTAGGCTGGAGGGGTGAAAAAGCAATGAATAAGTGTAGGTGGCAGGTGAGAGGACCAGGGAGGCCCCTGTACTGATGGCCTGTGTTTAACCCCAAAGCCTAACTTCTTGGGAGGAGATGCTACCTCCAGGCATGTCTTGAGCTTGAAATTAAGACTTTGTCCATTTCAGCCATGCTGACCTTGTGGAAAGGTTTGAGGTAAATTGCAATGGCCCTAATATTAGCAGGTTAGGCCTATAGGTTGCTGGGAGGAACCGAATTATGCTCATCTCTGGGGCAAGTTGCTCTGCTGCCTGCATCCTGAAAAACTGCTCGCTGAGAAAATACTGTGATACAGTGTGACCACCATATGTTCCTCAGACACCCAGTCTTTTTTGTTGTTGTTTTATTTTCAGTTGAAAGTGACTTCTCTGAGCTATTAGGTTTTGGTGATGAGTTTTGCTCAGGTGACATTAAATAGTCCAGCAGAGGACAGAGCCTGCAGTAAATTGATGCACTGATTTTGATGTAATGTGCCTTAGATTTTGCCAGTAGTAGGGCTATAGCAGCTCCTGTTTTCAACAGAGATGCCATGTGGCAGCCACATTAACAGCAGCAGTAACATGGAACTGGTGGCCAGATTTTTCTGGCCTGATACTGACCAGAACTTAGTAAGCATCTCCAGTTAATTGTTAAATGCTTCACAGGAAATGTAACAACAAGAAGAACCAAAAGTTATCAAGGATGATGTCTTAACTCTTTTAATTACATTACTGTATAAAATGAGACCTCATTTTGTACTTAAAGTTGAGAAAGTAGGACATATAGATTGTCATGAATATTTGCCTACTGTTATCTGTGAAGTTCACTTCCTTACTCACATATAACAACAGACTGTCAAGTTAAAATCTTGCTTATTTACTCTATTAATAGGAGATATAGCACATTCTCAATTCATCTCAGTACCTTATGGATGTAATGGAGTTGGTATTATATTCATGGCTGCTCAAGCCAGAAAATGAAAATTTATCATATTTGTCAATATGAAATAGTTTAAAGTAATTTAAACTATTATACTTTTTTTTGCCACTGTGTCTATTTATAATCTCAGTAGTCATAATGCCTTGAATAGCCTAAGGACTAAAGACTAAAAAATAGTTTTACATGAATTTGAATTATAAGTTTGTACATTTATATTCTTTATTTATGATACTATGATGTTATCAAAAATGGGAAAATAACAAGCTTTATTGTAGTGCTCCTTCTAATTACCAAGTTTTGTTCTCCAATATGTGAAGAGCCCATTAACCTATCTTTATGAGACTGCATAGAGCTAATATGTTGCAAAAATGATATCCATCTTTCTGCTATGTTCATCAGCTGGAAAATAGATTATTGGATGTAGAGTCCAAGATTTGAGCTCTGGTCCTAGTCCAGTTTATAAGTACTTGTACAAACGTTGGCAAGCCACTTCTTCTAGGTTTCAATTTCCTCTTATGTAAAATAAATGGGTTGAGCCCAAGAATCTCTAAGGTTTCTTCCAACAGTAATGGTGTATGTATGTGATTCTATCCATTTTCCCCAGTTGCATGTGTTACTGCTAACTGGCTAATGTCCAGAGAGGGTTGGCGCTTTGCTAGACTCAACGAATATTATTTTGATATATTACATTTGCTAGGAAGAACAATAGACTTCTATTAAATAAACAAATTATTGAGTGAAGACCACTTCAATGAACAGAGGCATAAGCTACATATTTGCTGAATACTCTCAAATGTTAGCAGATTATGTAAAAAGCTAACTGGCCCAGCAAAGATTTTTACATGTATCCAGTATTTCATTCATTTGCATTATGTATTGCTACTTTCAAAAATTCCATGGGTGTAGAAATCACTTCAGAAATTAACGGACAAAGGCATTCTGTTGATAGAAGACAAAATACTTTATGGTTGAATTTTCTAGGCTGCTTTCCAGTTGTTTGAGTAAGGAGTACCTGATAGACTAGAATACAAAGTAAAATTGTCTCATAACGTACCTAGAAATGACTCATTTTTATTATCCCATCTCAGCTTTTCTTTCTAACAGAGCTAATATATTTAACTTAGAATGGACCTTAGTTATTTTTAAAAGTAAGTTTATCAAACCACCAAACAATCTTAAATATTTTCATGATCTGTTCATGAGTTATGATAGCACAACCTCCATTTGATATTTTCTTCCATCATGTATTACCGTTAAAGGAATGTAATCACTTTTCAGAAAACTATTATTAACTATATTCAAGAAGCCCATGGGTATTTAGAAATAAAACAAAAGTAATCTTGGACATTTTCAAATTATACAAAGAAGTTAAACTTGGGGATAAATGTCTCCCTTGTGTTTATTTATTTTTGTTCTTCTATAAAGCAGTGAATTGTGACTTTTATTATAAAGGAATGCATACTGTAGTGGCTTCATAAATAATGTTAATTAGTTATCCATATGTATGTGTATATACCCATACCAAATTTCATTTGATGTACAGAATCAGAGCTGGTTGTAACTTTTAGATGAAAAGCATCAGGCCACCCAGCTTGAACTAGTGATTACTTCAGCAAATAGCTGTATGCTTTTGTTTAGGAAATACACATTTGAGACTATGCATTTTAGTACATTTAAAGAACAATTCCTTAATGCCTTCTCCTTACAAAAACAAATGTGAACTTTGGGGTGAAATTGTGAATTTCACTCTCAAAAAAACATATTTCATGTATAAAAAGAGATAGCCTGCACCTTACAAAGATGGTCCAAGTTATATACCCAGCCACATTCTTCATAGACAATATCATTTTCTATTTAATTAAATAATCAGGAATGAACTATTCTACAACTTTAGTTATATCTACCTCTTCAAATATCGCAGTGTGTTAATCTCTCTACTTTTCCCAATCATTTCTTTGTCTCATCATCCAGCTCAGGTTTTATACTCTGTCATTTTAATAATCCTTTGTAATTACAAAAATACCTTTTTAATTACTTTAAACCTCCTAGTAAAACCCATTCTTCCTAACAGCCAATTCTCAGTACTGGTGCTGGAGTAGTCCTGGAGAAAGTTGCACCAGAGGCCACCTGTGTTCCACTACCGATTTGCAATCATTGCATTCAAATTAATTTTTTGTTTGCTTGTTTGTTTTGCTTTTGTTTTGAGACGGAGTCTGGCTCTGTCACCCAGGCTGTAGTGCAGTGGGGCGATCTCGGCTCACTGCAAGCTCCACCTCCCAGGTTCACGCCATTCTCCTGCCTCAGCCTCCCGAGTAGCTGGGACTACAGGCGTCCGCCACCACGCCCGGCTAATTTTTTGTATTTTTAGTAGAGACGGGGTTTCACCGTGTTAGCCAGGATGGTCTCGATCTCCTGACCTCGTGATCCACCCGCCTCGGCCTCCCAAAGTGCTGGGATTACAGGCGTGAGCCACAGTGCCCGGCCTCAAATGAATTTTTGATGCTTCTTGGCTATTCTCTTTTATCTCTCGTGAAGTATCTGCCTAGCTCCTTTTTATGGCCATTTTTGTACCTTGTTCATCCTCCGTAAACACCCTAAGCACTGCCTCCACCTTGTCACTTTCAGCAGATAACACAACCTCCTATAGCAAATCCTTCCTCTCACCTCTGCCAAATTAGAGAATTGCTACATTTGCATTAATTCTTTCCTTCTTCTGGTTAGAAAAAACGGAGAGCTTTCACTTTTTCTTTCTAATGATAATACCTTCTTCCCAGCATTGGATCCATCTTATTCCTTCCTTTTCAAAAGCTTTACCTTTTATTCTTCCCTTCTCTCTTCTATATATTCACCTTCCCTTTCCCAAGGGAATCCTCTCTCTTCTTTTTTTTTTTTTCTCTGAGACAGAGTGTCCCTTTGTAGTCCAGGCTGGAGTGCAGTGGCCCAATCTCAACTCACTGCAACATTCACCTCCCGGGTTCAAGCCATTCTCTTGCCTCAGCCTCCCAAGTATCTGAGATTACAGGCACGTGCCACCACACCCAGTTAGTTGTATTTTTAGTAGAGATGGGGTTTCACTATATTGGCCAGGCTGGTCTCAAATTCCTGGCTTCAAGTGATCTGCCCACCTCCGCCTCCCTAAGAGCTGGGATTACAGGTGTGAGACACTGTGCCCCACCTACTTCTCATTTTTAAACCTGCTCAAGTACCTTTTACTTTAAAAATAATCACAAATCAATCACACAGGACCTCGTAGCTGCTGCTCATCATACCTCTTTTCTCCTTTTCAGCCAATCTTCTCAAAAGAATGATTTTTTTACTTGTGTTCACCATTTTCTCAATTTTTAGCGCCTCCCAGTCCACTATGATTTGGGTTCTATTCCATCGTTTCACCAGAAGAGCTTTTGCTAAATTCATCAAAGAATTTAATAACAATAGGAATAGTAGTACAGTAGTGATATAACAGCAAAAAAAGTAACAGTAATAACAATAGTAGGAGCAGGATGAATTACAGGGTGGTGGTGTTGACAAAGAAATCTTGGGCCGAGAAGAGATGAACATTTTGGAAGCTTGTCTCATTGATATTGCCCCAGTAGTGGGTGCTCGAAAAGTGGCTAGAGTTAATCTTAGCAGAGGATAAAAAAATATGAGGATGTCTGTCGGTGGTAGTGGTGGTAGTTAAAATATTTAATATTTAGTGTAAAAAATTTCAAAGTACTAAATGAGATATGGATAAGCCAAAGCAAGTTTCCCTAAGTAATATATTTGTTCTTAATGAGTCTTGTTTTATTAGGTTTCCATTCTGCTTTTAATCTTTTATCCAATCTATACAAAAACTGAAAAAAAATTACACTAGAATTGTAATTACATAACATTGATATAGCAATGAACCGTTGGAAAAAAATGGCTTGTCATAATTTGATTAAACGAAACTCACTATATCTAGAGGAGAAATGCTGTTCAAACAACTCTTACCCGTTTACAGTTATTATTTGTTGTTAAATTGTTCATAGAGACCTGGGGTCTTTTATTTTCTCTCTGCATGTTTTGTTAAAAGCTACCAAAAAATAAAAAGAGTGTTCATATAAAAAAAGGAAATAGGAGCTAGAAATGGAGAAAAGGAGTGTTAGACTCTGAGCAGTGAGCATATGTCTTATAAAAAGAGTTTACGAACATAGTAGATTTGAATACTCTTAAGATCAGAAGGAAAGTTGAAGTTAAAAATATGTTTTACCGGGCCGGGCGTGGTGGCTCATGCCTGTAATCCCAGCATTTTGGGAGGCTGAGGTGAGCAGATCACCTGAGGTCAGGAGTTTGAGACCAGCCTGACCAACATGGAGAAACCCCCGTCTCTACTAAAAATACAAAATTAGCTGCGTGTGGTGGCACATGTCTGTAATCCCAGCTACTCGGGAGGCTGAGGCAGGAGAATTGCTTGAACTGGGGAGACAGAGGTTGCAGTGAGCTGAGATAGCACCATTGCACTCCAGCCTGGGCAACAAGAGCGAAACTCCACCTCAAAAAAAAAAAATTTTATATATATATATATATATATATATATATATATATATATAAAATCTCCAATTTTTGAAGGGTATTTATTGTTTATTCATGTGCTCAAATAACTATTCCAAGTATTATGCATAATTTTATCATAATTTTGGGCGAATGTCATGTGTCTGTTTATCTAGCCTCATTTGGATATGAGGCCTATATTGGGAAAGGGTGGAAAGGGAAAGGGGCAAAGAAAGCCATTCGTGTGAAATGACATGGTCCATTCTATCTATGCCATACTGCATGGAAAGTTTCAGTAGGACTTTCAGAAGAGTTATAAATAAATGGTGGAGAAAAAAAAATTGTCATTTACATTCACTAAAAGCATTTCTCCAAACAAAAAGTTAAAATGGATAAAATGATATTTCAATGATACAAGGATACAGTTCAAATTGCAAAACAAAACCTGGAGTGTATAATTGCATAATATAATATTAAATTTGAATGTAAAAGATGGAAGTTGCTAAAAGTTGACACATCTTTCTTAAACCTAGGGTAGGAAATATATTTTCCTAAAATTGTCTGAAAAAATGTATGTATGTATTTATGTATTTGAATAATGAAATCCAGGGGTGTGAGTGATTCATGAGATACACAAAAATTATTCTTGTTAAGCCCAGTTGGAGCCTATGGAATAGAAAGAATGATGGAGCTGGAAGAGGAGCTACGTGGTGTGAACCTATCGTGTCCTCTCTAATGTCTCTGACTAGTCAAGGCAATTAATATTGAAAAACACAAAACTATCAGTGACATCGGTGACTTGATTGTTTTGCTTGTATGAAGTCTGGTACAGCTCAGACAACTCTTTTCCATTTTTATATTTGCCATCAGGAGTGGGTCTTCCAGGGCAAGTGAGGCATATCACTTCTGTTCACAATTCAGTCTCCATAAAAAGCCATGTGGCTTTTATCCTGTCTGCAAGGGAGACTGGGGATGTGATGAAGTATGTGGATATTTGGTAAACACTAGTTTTCCCTGCCACAATGACAGCCTTTTTTGCAGAAGGAAAATGGGGAAGGGAGGGAGAAGGAGTTATGATCAAATTTCAAACAAAAATACTTGTGAGTGAAGTGATCCTAATTGAAAGACACTAACCTCTTTGGAGGAAAAAATCAGAAGAAATATATAGGTGAAAGAGAAACAGCAGCTTTGGTGAGAGAACGTTCCAAAAGGAAAATCCTGAAATCGTGCATCATGGCTACAATGTACATCTGCCTATAATCTCTTAATTAACCCCACATTATGCTCATCAAACATATTCATTAATCAGAAGGGAACAAGCACTGAAATTATGTATGGATATTGTATATGCCAGTTTTTGCTTTTTGGATCTCAACCATCCTTTGTCCTTCCATACTCCCCCTTGTATTTCCAATGACTAGAATGTCATAAACTCCCGTTAGCTGGGTTCCAGTTAAGATCTTCCAATAAGAGATATTGATAGGACATGAAAAGGCAAGAAGAAATAACTATATTTTTTTCAATTATTTTTGTTCTGGCAAATGCTATTTTGCAGGTGACTGGGTCTTCCTTCAATGAAGGGGTTTGCAAAAATACTGTGGTGGGCAACTTCAATGAGTGACTGACAGCAACAGTGGGAGCTCCAGTTACAGCAGTGGCAGAACTGTCACTCCAGTAGCTTCAGTGGTGTGCATACTTATGGGCTCTAGGTAATACTGTTATCTCCTGTTTGCCTCTTTAGTCCTATAGGTGTGAATGGCTTCCTCTACTTAGTCATCTCTGTGTAGCATTGCAATCACCCATCTACTCATTCCTGTTCTTCCAACACATCTTTTCCTGAAATCTGCTATTTGTAATACTTAGAGTAGTTCTTAGTGGGTGCCACCCAATACACCGCAAAGCATCAAAATTTTAAAGAAGAAATGAAAATAAGGAAAAGATGGAGAAGACAAATAAGAAATAAACATACAAATTATAAAATAATTTCTCCAAGGAATAAAAGGAACATTCTGGCAAGAAATATTCCATGTTTTAAAATCAATTGTAGACAATGTGATTTACCTCAAATTAACAGCTCAAAGAAGAGATACAGGAATTCAGAGATAAAGTTAGCACAGTTTAAAAAATCAAAAAAGAAAATAAAAGGGGAAAATGGTGGCAAAACTCAGAAAAGAAATGAAAGAGAAACATAAATAATGCTGGAAGAAAATATTTGATGCGATAAAATAAAATTTTCACAACGGTGAAGATCAGCAAGATCATAAAACAAAGCTTAGAATAAGGAAGATACACAAACAGTAATAGAGAAGATAAAGATATGGGGCCGGGAGCGGTGGCTTACGCCTGTAATCCCAGCACTTTGGGAAGCCGAGGCAGGCGGATCACAAGGTCAGGAGATCAAGACCATCCTGGCTAACGTGGTAAAACCCCATCTCTACTAAAAAATACAAAAAATTAGCCGGGCGTGGTGGCAGGTGCCTGTAGTCCCAGCTACTTGGGAGGCTGAGGCAGGAGAATGGCGTGAACCCGGGAGGCAGAGCTTGCAGTGAGCCGAGATCGCGCCACTGCACTCCAGCCTCCAACCTGGGAGACAGAGCAAGACTCCATCTCAAAAAAAAAAAAAAAAAAAAGATATCGAAGATAAATTGGAAACTACAATTGATAAAGAAGATAGCAGAGCAAATAGAACAGATAACAATAAACTTTTCCTTAAGGAAATATTCTTGAAATAAAGGAATACTTGAATCTGCAGATGAAAAGGAGGCCAGGAAAGTTATTCAACTTTAATAATGAAGAAATACATGGAGAAAACATTATGAAACAAAATAGGTCAACAGGAAAAACTTAAACTTACCAAAACTACACAGCAGTACTTAATACCAGAAAATATCAGAGCAACATATATAAATTTTTCAGGGGAGAAAAATTTCCCTCAGTAATTTTCCAGTTGTTGCACCTTACACATAAAGGATAAGAAGCAAATGTCTTCAAGTGTGGAAGGATTAGAAGGAACCTATGTATGTTTCTTGAAAAGAACTACTTGACAACAACATCTGTTAACCAAGAGATGAATCAAATAAAGAATCCAGAAAACGAGAAGCCATATAAATTGAACTAGTGGAGTTTATTGAATTAATTTAAGTAGTAGCTAAAACAGAATTATGGAAATTGTGGTAGCTGAAGTGAAGTGATAAGCCTTCACTTATATAATACACATACACACAAATACATTATATTGTATTTTAAATTATAATTAATGAAAACAGGAACTATTAGGAGGAAAAGTAAGAGGAAGCATAGGGGAACAAACTCTTTTTTTAACAGCAGAAAGTCAATAGATATTTTACGGATTTGAACATGTAGCTTAAAAATGAATACATATAATAGTTTTCATATTATCTTTTCCATCTAGAATGCTGTGTTTTAAGTAAATTAATAACTCTTCTAATGAAGACATAATTATATAAATCCAAGTCATGAGGATTTCTCAACTACTCAGAAACAAAGACATTTTTCTAAAATATAAAAAAGATGGGGCAAAATCTCAAGACCTCCCTGTAAGTAACTTATTATTTTAATTACAAAACAAGCCCATGGGGGAAAAGTTTCAAAAGAAAATAAAACAACAGTAATTCATACACTGAGCTTATTTGTAGAGTCTTTTCCCCCTCTCATACAGAAAAACCATAAGATTAAGCCAGAGAATTGGACACATAAATGTTACTACTACAGTATATAGATAGAACCCAAATGAGCTGTAACAAAAATTCCAGCAATGGAAATCCATTTCATGTTCCAGGGTTCCTGCTGAGATGATATTCTTTGCATTTTGTTAATTTGGGCTATGTTATATAATGTTCTGCTTGTTAGTAGAATAAATGTATCTACATGGTAAAAACCAAACCAAGAATTTTATAATCTTTAATTATTTAGAGCAGTACATGAAAGGCTGGGCAACATTTCCATTAAAATCCACAATGTTGATGATTTTAGTACCAAACTCTAAATATTTCTTTCAGGGAGAACCTGGAAAATCAGAGCAAGTGCATATTTTATATGCTTAGAAGGTTACATTTACACACACACACACGCACACACAAACACACACACAAACATATCGTGGAAGAAAGTTCAATGCTTTGAGATGCTTTTGTTAAGCTCTATTCACAACTACCCGAATGAAAATTAGGAACTTTGGAATGCATTTGGTGTATAATTTGACCTAATTTTAATAATCATATATGAATGGAAAAAAATTTTAATTAAATGAGTATTCTTGTAAGCCAGAGAATTCAGCAACACCTTTAGTAGTATAAGAATCCACTATACTAATAATTCCAAGGCTGAAAGGCTATTTCATGAAAAAAAGTAATGAATCCAAAGGAATCAACACAACTTGCCATTTCAAAAATTCATTCATTGAATTGTGTAGAATAAAACATAGTGACACTACAAGTATAACAGCTAACAGCCAACAAGTGGTATGTTCACTGAAATATGTAATTATTTATTACATTAACACTCAAATACTTCACATATGCTTTACCATTTTTACTTTTTTAATTTTAAATTTTGATGAAGAAGTTACTCTGAAAAAAGAATGAGGAATATGAACACATTTTATTAAAATAAAAATAATGGTAAGCTGGGTGCCATGATTCATTCCTGTAATCCCAGCACTTTCGGAGGCCAAGACAGGAGGAGCACTTGAGCTCAGGAGTTCAAACCAACCTGGTTCAAACCAACCTCCCTTAATTAGGGAGAACCCATGTCTACAAAAAATAAAAAATTAGCCAGGCATGGTGATGCATGCCTGTAGTCTCAGCTGCTTGGGAGACTAAGTAGGAGGATTGCTAGAGCCTGGAGGGCAAGGGCAAGATTGCAGTGAGCTGTGATCGTGCCACTGCACTCCAGCTTGGGCATAGAGCAAGACCCTGTCTCAACACAAAACAAAAAAACATTGTAAGTTACAAAGAATAAGAATTTAGATGTTATTTTTTGAGTAAAATCACTTAGAGATTATAGTTCCCTTGGATAGAAATTATGCTTTCTCAAATATTCTCCTTTCTAGCCATTTTACTATATATACTTGTGTTTGTGTGTGAAGAACATATTTAAGTGTGAATATATGCATATGTAGTATTATGTGTTAAAATGTTAATATATACTATAGCACAGGTCCGAAGGAATCCCAACACTGCATAGATCTCCAACTTTAAATTTGGCAATTTATGTGTAAGGAAACCTACATGTAGAGAAAAATGTTGCTTTTTTTGCAGGACTCAGCTTAGTTTTTAAGCTATGTGTTTAAGTAAATGAAATAAACCTACCCTTGATATTTCTAGCCATATTCTCACCTATGTAACACCACTGAGTTTTAGAATGGAGACACTTCTTTTTGGGTGGAGAAAGTTTTTTGTTTTTTGATAATTCAAACAAGTTTGTATTTGCATCTTCATCCAACCATACTTAAAGACTGACATATTGCAATAGTTTATTTTCCTATAATTGAATAGTGGAAATATGAAGCAATGTTGCCCAAACCTTGTCAAGATATTTATGTTTAGACTAAGCAAAAGGAGAAATATTTGAATATTTCAATTCAAGGATGTGAAAACATGTTTATATTTTATCTCATTTAAACATAAATACTGTTTAGAAAATACATGGAAAATGAAAACCACAAAGAACTTTAAAACTTCTTTGAAGTATCAGTTTAAATTCTAAAATATAAAACATCAGGATAATCAATTAAAATACATGATTTGATGTTTATCTTCATGAGCTTTCCATCACTCCATTGTGTGACTACGTCCGAATAAACTAGACAAGGGATTGGCAAACTACGGCTCCACAGACAAATTCTGATTCACTAACTTCAATTGTTTTTGTAAATAAAGTTTTATTGGAATGCAGTAATGCCTATTCCTTTACTTTTTTCCTTCTAGAGCTGCATACACTTTACAGTGGCAGCATTGAGTAACTGTGAGAGGTGAAGCCAACTGGACTTCCTGGGTCCAGTTTGGACTTGGAGAACTTTTCTGTTTTACAAGAGGTTTGCAAAATGCACCAATCAGTACTCTGTAAAAACGCACCAATCAGCGCGCTGTAGCTACCTAGAGGTTTGTAAAATGCACCAATCAGTGCTCTGTGAAAATACACCAATCAGCACTCTGTAGCTAGCTAGAGGTTTGTAAAATGAACCAATCAGCGCTCTGTAAAATGGACCAATCAGCACCCTGAAAAATGGACCAATCAGCAGGACGTGGGCTTGGACAAATAAGGAAATAAAAGCTGGCTACCCCAGCCAGCAGGGGCAACCTACTTGGTTCCCCTTCCATGGTATGGAAGCTTTGTTCTTTCTGTCTTCACAATAAATCTTGCTGCTGCTCACTCTTTGGGTCCGCACCACCTTTAAGAACTGTTAACACTCACTGGGAGGGTCTGCGGCTTCATTCTTGAAGTCTGCAAGACCACGAACCGACCGGAAGGAACAAACTCTGGACACAATTGCAATAGAGACGTTATAGCCTGCAAAGATTAAAATACTTATTATCTGGCCGTTTACAGAAAATGTTTGCCACCTCCTAATCTAGCTTATGCTGCAGCAATAAACATGTCCAAATTGCTGTAAGTAACACAGCATTTATTTTTCACTCATGCTACGTGACTCAAATGGATGGGCATGAATTCTAAGTTCCCAGTTCCAGGTTAACAGGAGTTACATCCTGACATTTGCTTCTAAGATCACAAGACTCTAAAACTTCCACTTGGAAGTGATAACACTGATTCCACTTTCTTGGGCAAAGAAAGTCGCAGGACCATGCTTATCCTCAAAGGAAGCAGGAAAATGAAATCTTGCCATGTATCTGGAAGGAAAACTTGAATATTTGTGAATAGTGCTAAGAAGTAATACTGCAGAGAAATTATCTGTATAATCCAAAGTGTAGTTATGACAGTTTTAAATTAATGTGAGATAGCAATCATCTGACCTGGAAAGCTAAGTGTGAAACACAAGTTTACAACAAAACTATAATGTATGTAGCAGTCATAAAAGAAACTTTATTATTCACCTTGTAAGCAAAGCATTTTATGCATCTATAATATGTATTTATAAGGAGATAATATTACATATTAATTATTAATGCACATCTGTAATGATTTTACAATCTGTTCCATAAATTATAAAGAGGTGATTAAAGATGTTGCGTAAAATATTTAAACTATGTGGTGGGTATTGCTATTTCATAATTGTTTAAAACTTTAATGAAGCTTACAATATTTTTCTAGATATATGTGGTATGCCATGGATAATAAACTAGACAAAAGTTAGATAGTCAAGTTATTAATTCAGCTTATAAGCATACATTTTAGTGCCTCGCAAATTTTCAGTGTCATTAATGGCATAAATATAGCAGTCGATTATCTTTTATAACACAACAAAAATAATCAATTTACTTAACTTTTCTACATGATTTTAAAGCACAAAGGAAAAGCTGATTGCCGTTTAAAATCCCATGCAGTACCTTTATTCATCAATAAATTGTTAAAATGTACATTTGATAACAAGACTATTTATGCTCAGTCTATCATTATTCAAAGGTAACCATTATGTTAAAAGATTACTTTGCTCACGTATGGTCTTTTAACTGTCAGTTCCTTTAGTGTGTGTTCAGCTAGTATCTTGGCAGAAATTTCCTTGAATGCTGGAGGCAATACATGAATAAACTTTATAGAAACTCCAAAGAAAAGAATGTCTCTCCAGCTTCACCCCATTACAACTGTTAAAACCCATTCTGTTGGACTTCTTCTTTCTCATATCCTGAATAAAATTTTGAGATACATTTGTGACATTTCCAGTCACTTTCACATAATTAAAAAATCCTCCTGACATTTTGTAACTATTGTTTTCACTCCAATATAAAATTAGAAATCTGAACTTAATAGGAAATTAATGTTTCCTCAGCTAGGATCTGCCTCAGGCTGGAACCTGCAGTGTTTTGGAAAGAGAGGTTTCCCGTTTTAACTTCTCCTCTTTCCTCTCCCACCCTCTCACCACTAGACTACTTGTTTCTTCTAGGATTAGAGGTTAGGCAAGGGTAGGAAGGAGATGCCAGAGAGAGGAAAAATCTCATTGGAATTATTCGCTTATAAAACACTCTAATTGCCTCCTCAGACATTTCCCACTGGAACATTTACCCAAACCTCTTGTGATGTGGATTATTTATCTCCTCTAGTTAGGCGCTATGCCCTGTGTATCGGGGATCTCCCCTTTTTGTTAGGGTCACATCATCACTCTAGGAAGTCCTTTTGCAAAGAATGTAAACATGATTATGTCCTGGATCTCAACTTGCAGTTCTCCCTCTGTCCTGCAAGAAATAGTCATTTATTCACACTCCCAACACACCCCAGTCTGGTAGCCAGCTTCTTGCAGTTTGATTTCCCTGGTGTGTTTCAGACCACAGTCTTGTGTGCCTCAAACTTTATGGAACACCTATCAGTCATTTCAGGGGTGTTCTTGAAGCTCTTCTTATAGGCTTAAGCTGAGAAGGAGGAACTCTTTCCCACATCCTATTCTCTTCCAATATTCCATTTAGATTTTTCATTTGGCTGTTAGGCAAGAATCACAAATTTCTCTTAGAACACTACCTTTGCAAGTTCTGTTTAGTTAATCCAGCAAATCACATTTATAGGTGGGCTTACTTTCAATGTAATTTTGTTCTAGGCGTTATGTAGCCTCAAATAAAATGGAGACAGAAAGAGCCCAATGTTAACATCTGTCTACACAGTGCAAATGTGTGAGTACAAATTATATGCCATTATATGAGGCAGAAAAGTACTGAAGAAGGTCCTTCAATACAAACGATGGAGAACAGAATGACAATCAGAAAAACATAATAAAATAGTTTCTGAATTGCAATTGCGTAAGTGTTATAGAAAAAGTATAAGGAAGAATAAGTCTCTAATGGTAGACTTAGATTAAGGTGTCAAAAATACTTCCTTGAAGAAGTCATGAGTATGCTTACATAAGAATGAGCATAAGTTAACTTAGCACTAATGGGGAGTGTGAGATGTTAGAAGGTACAGAACATTCTAGGCACGTACAGGATCAGGAAAGACCTTGGGGGCTGAGAAACAGGGAGAAAACCAATGTGGCAGGAACATAATGAGTGGAAAAAGAGGGTCATGAGAGAGAAAATGATAATTATTTAATAATATCTAATTTGTGCTATGTAATTTACCAAATGCTTTCTTGGATTCTATTTTAGTTGTAAGATGTATGTCAAGTTTATTCTAAAATCAAACACATTGTCATAGATGAGAGAATTTAGGCAAAGAGGGGTTTAGAAACGTAAATTAATGACAAGATCTATAGGTTTTAATAAGATTTTTCATGTTCTTGTGGTAAATATGTCTAACCAGATTTTTATCCATACCGTTTCACATACAAATAGAGAATAATAAGAAATAACAGATGAAAATGACTCATATCTTGATCTAACTCTCAAGAGAGTGCAGAAGTCCCAGGAAGGGTCAATAATTTGTTTCCTTCATTTTAGAAGTGAGGAACGTAATGAGCAGCCTTTCCCCTGTTACTTTTGAGAATGGTCTGTTTGTAGTTTTTGTTCCTCTTTTTACATGGATGCACTATCTCTATTTCATAGCTTCCCCCATATTGGTCTTCTGATCCCGGAATTGCAGCCATCCTGATGTTTTTGTTTGGGTTCCCAGGACGCAGAGCCTGAGGCAAGAACTTTATTGTTGCAGGTTGCTTATTTGGGGGGAGGGGATACAGGAAGCAGGAGTGAACAAGCTGGAAGAGTGAGGCGTGGAAGGGGGAAAAGTCAAAATAAGAATGTATCTTAATGTGGGAAGCAACGTTTCTTTTGGCCAGAATCTCCTGAGAAGTGTAAAGAATGCCTTCCTGAATTGCTGCCCTGAAGGACAAAGGTGAAAGCAGTGCTTCTTAGAGCATACTCTGTGGACCAGTGTCTGTTCCCAGAACATTTGTCACCAGTCACAACAAGACCAAGTTCAGAAAGTCAGAGTTGGCTTTTAGAATCTCTTACAGCAATCTGACATTGCTGCATCATTTAAGTGTGTGATTTTACAAAAGTGATAGTATTGGTTCCATATGGGTTAAAAACCTGGAAGGAAGGAAGGAAAGAAGGAAGGAAGATAAGGAGAAAGGAAGCTGGTTTTTCATACAAGTAGTTTGAGAAGTTCTGGCTGGAACATTTATCCACCAGCTCCTTTTCTTGCTTAGTAGAGGAATGCCCCTGGGGTGGTTAGCTCCCTGCACTTAAGGCTGCCTTTGTTGGCTGCTGTGGCTTTTGAGAATGCCCCAGGGCAAGAAGTGCACAGCACATATTTGAGGTGAGAAGCCTTGAGTTCCAGGTGAGTCTGAGATCACATGGAATTATGCGCAACAGCAGCGGCTTGGCATTGTAGACTGAGAAGATGTGATGCAGGTCATCAGGAGCTTTTGTTACACACAGCCTGAGTTACTTCGGTGGCACTGATTAAAGTGGTAAAAACTTTTCCCTTAAAAATAACATTGACCATTAGATCTGCAGGCTTACTCATCCTACACATCTGCTACTTTATGTCCTTTGAACTACTTCTCCATTTCCTCCTCCCACCCTCACTCCTGGTAACCATTTTTTTATTCTCTATCTCTGTAT
The DNA here is from genome assembly GCF_028885655.2 of Pongo abelii. Lineage (NCBI taxonomy): Eukaryota > Metazoa > Chordata > Mammalia > Primates > Hominidae > Pongo > Pongo abelii. The sequence goes on along the minus strand of NC_071992.2, from coordinate 131,507,802 downwards.
ATTTGACCTTTTTCTTTTCTTTTTTCTTTTTTTAGATTCCACATATAAGTGAGATCATTCAGTAATTTTTTTTCTGTATCTGACTTATTTCATGTATAATTTTTTCTGGGTCCATCCATGTTGTGGCAAATGGTAGAATCTCTTTTTTTTTTTTTTGGAGACGGAGTCTCGCTCTGTCACCCAGGCTGGAGTGCAGTGGCACGATCTCGGCTCACTGCAAGCTCCGCCTCCCGGGTTCACGCCATTCTCCTGCCTCAGCCTCCAGAGTAGCTGGGACTACAGGTGCCCACCACCACGCCGGGCTAATTTTTTGTATTTTTTAGTAGAGACGGGGGTTTCACCATTTTAGCCAGGATGGTCTCGATCTCCTGACCTCGTGATCCGCCCACCTCGGCCTCCCGGAGTGCTGAGATTACAGGCGTGAGCCACGGCACCCCACCGAATCTCTTTTTTAAAGGTTGAATTGGCAGGGTACCGTGGCTCATGCCTATAATCCCAGCACTTTGGGAAGCTGAGGTGGAAGGATCTCTTGAGCTTATGGAAGGATCTCTTGAGCTTAGGAGTTCAAGACCAGCCTGGGCAATATAGTGAGATCCCGTCTCTAAACAAACAAACAAACAAACAACAGCAACAAATAAAGGTTGAATAATATTCCATACATTTCATACCCCCACCCCCCCACATACATCACACAGTTTCTTTAGCTATTTTTCTGTCAACAGACACTTAGGTTGTTTCCCTATCTTGGATATTAGGAATAATGCTATAATATAACATAAGGACTATAGTTAATAAAATTATATTGTATTAGAGATTTTTGTTGAATAAGATTTTTGCTGCTTTTGTCACACACACACAAAGTAACCATGTGAGATGATAGATATGTTAATTTGCTTCATTCTAGTAACAATTTATTATCCATATATCTCCCGTTATATCATGTTGTAAACCTCAAAATACACAAAAACACTTACTTTTAAGAAAACACACATTTTGAGCAGTAACAAAAAATATTGAACACTTAGAAGGATGTCTCCCATCCCTCACCCCAAACACAACATTGAGACTGTTTTAGCCATTTTTAATTTTATTTTCTAGTTCTACTATTATGTCTGCTCTAAATCCAGTCCCTCTCATTCTGTTAGTTTCATAGATGTTAGGATTGGAACCAGGTTGAAGCACATGAGGAACCTAGGCTACTGAATTTAAGGGGGAGCTTACCCGGTGGGACTTGCACAGTCTTGACGGTGAATGCACCTTAAATTTTTATCTAACTGGATTTCCATCCCCAGTGCATATTTTGGATTGGGACTCAATATCAGTGGCTCAAATTTGTGATGTAGTTTTAAAGTCATTCTGAAAATTCAAATTAAATTTTGTTTCTTCACCCTCCCCAACAATTCTATAAGCCACTTAATATGCTGTAATAAAGCCATTTCTACTTAAACAAGCAAAAGTGGATTATGTTTTCTGCCAGTGTACTATGACTTATAAAATTAAGTTTAGCATTTTTAGAGAGAACAAGTCGTTTCTAGGTGATTCTTCCTGATTCTTGTAATCTGATCATATTGTGTTTCATGCAGGCCTTTGGCAGCCTAAAATATATTTCTTTTTAGTCTCCCACCCACAGAAGGCTCCTGGAATTTACATCTTTTTGGGAGGGAAGGAGCACACGGTATCCAAGTAATTTATTTAGTGGGATGCTGAATGATTAGGACTGGCTAATGTCTATTAATTATATATATTTTTATATATACAGAAGGCTCTGTTTTCTTCACAAATATCCTTCTAAAATATATGTATTTTAATAGGCATTAGCCAGTCTAACCATGCAGCATCCATCTTTATACTCATCATGCTGTGGGGACATGATGGCTGCTATACCTTCAGCTTCATTCTAGGCAGGAGAAGCAATACGGTCAACAGGGAAAAGGGACACATCAGTCGAGTCTCTTCTTTACCTTTTCTGCTTTCTGGGAGCTCCCGCCTGCTTACCTGTCCCCTCCCACTGACATCTAATTGATCAGGACTTGGCTTTTCCTAGCCTAGCTGCAAAGAAGATTGTAAAATTTAACTAGTTTTTTTTTCTTCTTTAAATACATTTATTGACCTAAACAGATCAAGTAGAGTGGAATACATATTGGAGTGGCAATAAATGTCTACCACTGTATCAAATAATTCATTTTAGCTTATGAAAAGCAGGTGCTAGTTCTTTTTGCATCTCTTTCTGATTTCTTTATTAATTTCCTTTCTACTCTTTGCACTTTCCTTTTTAAAAAAATCTAAGCTAGTTTTTCCAGGGCTATTTTGTTTATAATAAAATTAACACAATCAAAACCTGTATTTGTACGCCTGATTATTTATTGCTTCACAGTGTATTCAGAAGGACAAAAAAAAATTAAGGAACTTGGGGAGGGTGAAGAGAGAACATGAGGAAGTGGACTGTTATGAATAATAATTAAATTGCCTATTGAAGTCTGCCTGGCTCTGTATCTCCATCAATCTATTAACTATTCTCTCTCTCTCTCTCAACCTATCTATCTAATTGAGAGGTGACAACGTGCTAGCAGCCCTGGCTCTCTCTCGGCACCTCCTCTGGCCACCGCGTCCACTCTGGCCGTGCTTGAGGAGCCCTTCAGCCCACCGCTGCACTGTGGGAGCCCCTCTCTGGGCTGGCCGAGGGTGGAGCCAGCTCCCTCTGCTTGCGGGGAGATGTGGAGGAAGAGGCATGGGCAGGAACCAGGGCTGTGCCCGGCACTTGTGGGCCAGCGCAAGGGTGCGCGTGGGCTCGGTGGGCCCCACGCTCGGAGTGGCCAGCTGGCACCACAGGCCCTGGGCAGTGAGGGGCTTAGCACCTGGGCCAGCAGCTGCAGAGGGGGCACCCGGTCCCCCAACACTGCCAGCCCACCGGTGCCACACTTGAATTCTCACTGGGCGTAAGCCACCTCCCCGCAGGACAGGGCTTGGGACCTGCAGCCTGCCATGCTTGAGTTCTCCCCCACCCCTCCCATGGACTCCCGCTCGGCCCAAGCCTTCCCGACGGGAGCCACCCCCTGCTCTGCAGTGCCTGGTCCCATCCACCGCCCAACGGCTGAGGTGTGCAGGCACTTGGTGCGGGACTGACAGGCAGCTCCACCCTCGGCCCCTGCGGGGTATTCACTAGGTGAAGCCAGCTGGGCTCCTGAGTCAGCTGGGGTCTTCCAGAACTTTTGTGTCTAGCTGGAGGATTGTGGATGCACCAATCAGCACTCTGTCTAGCTCAAGGTTTGTAAATGCACCAATCAGTGTTCTGTGTCTAGCTAATCTAGTGGGGACTTGGAGAAAGTTTATGTCTAGCTAGAGGATTGTAAATGCACCAATCAGCACTCTGTGTCTAGCTCAGGGATTGTAAACACACCAATCAGCACCCTGTCAAAATGGACCAATCAGCTCTCTGTAAAATAGACCAATCAGTTCTCTGTAAAATGGACCAATCAGCAGGATGTGGGTAGGGTCAGATAAGAGAATAAAAGCAGGCTACCCAAGCTGGCAGTGGTAACCTGCTTGGATTACCTTCCATGCTGTGGAAGCTTTCTTCTTTTGCTCTTTGCAATAAGTCTTGCTGCTGCCCACTGTTCGGGTCCACACTTCTTTTATGAGCTGTAACACTCACCAAGAAGGTCTGCAGCTTCACTCCTGAGGCCAGTGAGACCACGAACTCAGCGGGAGGAATGAACAACTCGGGACGGGAGGAACGAACAACTCCAGATGCACAACCTTAACAGTTGTAACATTCACCATGAAGGTCTGCAGCTTCACTCCTGAAGCCAGCGAGACCATAAACCCACCAGAAGGAAGAAACTCCAAACACGTCTGAACATCAGGAAGAACAAACTCTGGACGCACCACCTTTAAGAACTGTAACACTCACCGCGAGGGTCTGTGGCTTCATTCTTGAAGTCAGTGAAACAAAGAACCCACCAATTCTGGACACATAATGATCTAACATTGATGCTATCTATTCCATTTATGTGATTTTAACTGTAGTATTGGTGCACTTGTATATAGATTTTAAGAGATAATTTACATGGATTTAAATGGTAGTTATATCTGGTCTGCATGCACACAGCACCAAATGTTGTACCATGCTTTTATGTAAGCTATATAGCAATGTATACATATATAATAGATATGTTATTTCATATTGTCCCATTTTCTTAAAATTAGAGAATATAGTAGATACGCCCTAATTTTGATTGTAATGAGTGAAAATGACAGGAGGAAAAATTTAATTTAGAAACCATATATTGATTACTTCTGAATCTCTTTACAGAGGGTGCTTTCAGTTGACAATTTGTGTACTGAGAATGGTATTTGCTTAGACATCAGAATTCAAATTTTTTAACAAATGTTTTTGTTTCATATTACTTTGAAAAATGTTGAGCACATTATGACAACTAATGACACGTTTACTGGGCTAATGCTATACCTGTGAATATCCCAGGTGGAAAATACTATTTCTTTAGTATTTAATGACATAAATAAAGCTCACTATAAATAAAAGCATCAATAAAACCATTCAAGTTAAAATTTTGGCTTCAAAAGTCATTATTAGGCAAGTCCATTCTTCTGATTTTCTTTGACCAAAAAAATCCTTTAATTTGCTTCTATTTTCTTGGCATGTAGGCAGCATAGATGAATTAGGCAGTTGGTTGTATGAAAATCCACAGATTATAGTCTGCCAAAACTCAAACGGTGCCATGTCGTCCCTAATTAGCTGTTTGCAACATAGAGTTGAGTAAATGGAGATATCACGTGTGAAGCTGGGTGTTTTCTTAAAGTGTTGAGTTAAAATGTAAATGAATTCACATTTACCGAACTATAATGTACATATATCAGTCAGTCAAGAAATGTTACGAGACACTTATTAAAAGTTCAGAACTCTGCTAGGAATTTGACAGACATTTTTAAAAAGTGATAGATGGACCCTATTACAAAGGAAATTGTATTATAGTTGGGGAACCAGTAGTAAAACTTCTAAAACGACTGAAATTGAAATACTTACATGTAATACTAATACTAGCAATACTGCCAGTATCACTGAAGTACAGTAACAGCAGTAGTAGTGGTCATACTAATAATGTCCTATATTTGCTGAATCTTTACTGTTCCAGGAAGTGTACTAAACATTTTACTTATATCAGCTTACTTATTTCTCACAGCAAAACTATAAATTATTTATCAATATTAACGCCATTGTACAGATTGGTAAAAGCCTTCGCAGGGTTAAGAGGAACTTGCCCAAAGTCACATACTTAAGGATGGATATAGATGGGGCTTAAACTCAACTACCGACTGTATTTGAAATTAGGCAATGTGCTTTCAGGACATCAACTTTTCAGCACTATACTACAATGCCACCTATCACTTTTCAGTAAATGTATAAACCCATAAATGGATTTTCCGGAGGAGAAACTGAATACCTTAAGAGCCAAAACTTACAAAAATGAAGTACTTTTGATGATGGCATTTTGTAAGATGATTCACTTTATTTCTTAAATGCAAAATGTTGAAAATAGTTTAATCTTTTGCCTGTTTGGAAATATAATGATGGCCCTTTGTTATACATTATAGTAGTCTTTTTCTTTCCGGATTATCAGAATTCACTTTTGTTTCTGTGTGTCTCCCTGTAGCCATCCACCTCTTTCTCACTTGTAGCGTCAAACTCAGTGTGTTCTGACATATCAGATGTAGTATTAGAAGTTTGTAAAAATGATCCAATACTCTCTTCTCTTTGGACCCAAGTCATCTGCCTTGGGATTATTTTCTTTGTTGGACTATCTAAAAATCTGTACTTATGTGTTTTCCCTTCCTCTGTTCCAAAGATAAGGGTATTTAAATAGGCTTTAAAAAGTGTGGTATGTTTGTTGAAGAGAGATGCAGAAGAGAGCTTTGCTAAAAATAACTTAATTAAAAGTTCATGAGTTTATTAAACCCCACATATTTATTTGCTGAGCCCCCACTTTGTATCAGCTACATAGTACACATCATGTACTTGGCATCTATTACTGCTAATTTTTCTAACAATTTTGTAAATAGGGTGATCATAGATGGCTTAACTGAGATTCAGGGAGGTTCAGTAACTTGCTAAATATATTTATTATTCAAGTTACCTATATCACTCATAAATGCCCGAGCTACAATTCAAACCTAGGCTGCCTGACTATCTTGGTGCCCAATCTGCCACTTCAGAAAATTAAAAAAAAAAAAAAAAATTCTTTTGAGGTTCTCAACTTCATTCTAAATGTTAATGTTGCTGCAACTTTGATTTTAAGGTCCATAAAAAGTCAGTGTAGCTCAATGTTTTTCAAATTGTGTCCCGTGGAATCCAAAGTCTCATTGAAGGAGGCTCAGAGCAGATCTGAGGAGTAAAAAGGGGCCACATGAGTGAACTCTGAACTCATGCTTTAATGGGAACACCATTTTGTGTTATTTTTTTCTTTTCTTTTCTTTTTGGGTGCTGTATTTTTATTGGATTCTATCTTATATGTTTATATTAAAAGAGTGCAGAGTGACAGGAGAAACAATGTACTTTGGTCTGTATGGGGATGGTCTGAATTGAGAAAACACAGGGTGAGGCAGGGGGAGGGATGATTTTTTTATTGATTCAAAGCTTTGCCTGTTCCATTCCTTGACTATTGTCAAAGAATGCATTGCCCCTGAATGAGAATACAGTAAATGCAACACAAAGAAAGCTTTGGTAAGAAATGCCCAATGCCATGTGACTCATTTCATCCAGATGACAAAACTCTGGGCAGGATTTGTGCCTTATCTATCTATCTTAGAATTAGAAGTCAGAAGTAGATCATTGTCATGAGAATGTGTATGCTTGTCTGAATAGGAATATCAAGTTAGATGTTTTTCCAGTAGAAAGTAATCATATTAGGCTAATGAGTCTGATAATAAAGATCAGCCGTTCTGATTAAGTCATATGGCAGACACTTAAGTAAATTAAATAAAATTTCCACACCCAGATTGGAAAAAAAATCTTATTTAAAATGTGAGAAAAGTTGAAGTTATTTAGTTAAAATGTTGTAGTGACAAAGTTATTGATATTAACAATAATTTTATTTTTATTTTATTTTAAATTTCATTTAAATTTATTTTAATCTTAAAATAAAATTAAAGTAAAAGAATAACAGGTATCATTAACAGTTTTTTGATAACTTTTTATAACATTTTTATGTGCTTCTATAAAATTGAGAAGTATGTGATTCTAATAGCCAGGTAACAAGTCATTTTGTGAATTAGATGATATCTAGTTATTAGCTTTAAATGAAGTACAGGGAGGAGGTAATTTAGTTATCATCTGATAGATAGTTAAAATTAATTTTATGATAGTCATTATAAGATTTCTGGCATAAAACTTGGAAAGAATGAAAAATAAAAACGATGAAATAGCTATACAATATTTTTTCTTTTCCCATCTACTTGTATTGTATAGAAGTTTCTTAGCAAATAAACTGTAGCATTAAAAATAAGATTGGAATAGAATTATTTTGGCTACATTCTAGCAATAAGTAATATTTATTCACACAGGGAAAAATCCTGCATCATTTATCTAATTAAGTGATGCATTTTCATTGAGATGTACCTTTATAGTTATTATTTATGAAAATTTATAATTTTCAAAGTGTTTTGTCATGATATATTAGTAACAACTACATGCAAACATATATAAAAATATTCACATCTTTCAAAACTCAAGATGTATAAATTGTGATTTAGTAAACATTTTTCTCCTGCCCTCGCCTTATCTGCCTACTTTCCAATCCTACCACCAAAAGGTGATAACTGTTGACATTTGATATGGTTTGGCTCTGTGTCTCCACCCAAATTTCACCTAGAATTGTAATCCCCACAGGTCGAGGGAGGGACCTGGCGGGAGGTGAGGCAGTTTCCTCCATGATGTTCTTGTGATAGTGAGGGAGTTCTCATGAGATCTGGTGGTTAAAAGTGTTTGGCAGTTACTCCCTTACTCTCTTGTCTTCCCCTGCCGCTGTGTAAGACACGCCTTGCTTCCCCTTTGCCTTCCGCCATGATTGTAAGTTTCCTGAGGCTTCCCCAGCCATGTGGAACTTTGAGTCTATTAAACCTCTTTTCTTTAGAAATTACCCAGTCTCAGGTAGTTCTTTATAGCAGTGTGAAAGCAGACTAATATAATGTTTTAGTGTTTCAGAAATTTTGCTTATAAAATCAAGCTTTCACTTATAAATTCCAATTTTACTTTTTCTCACACATTATTCTATAGTTTCTTTTTCTCCTGACATACCTTAAGATATGTTCTGTATTAATATATAGTGAGACATAGATATAATCATTATGGGTTTTTAAAGCTGCGTAGTATTCCATTATATAGCAATACCCTAATTTAACTGGGTTTCTATTGCTAACACTTTCTATTCTTTTTTACTTACAGCTTCATGATCTCGAAGCCAAAATAAAAAGTGAAATTTCAATTTATATGCATATTTTGTTATAGTGAAGTATGATACATTGATAAATGCTTTGGGGCATAATGTTACATCACATTAAGTTCTATAGTGAAACTGAAATGAAGATATAAGTTCAAAAAAAGGAGGCTCTCTATTCTAAAATTTCTAATAAAGAGGAGCTTGCTAGTTTATATATGTTTTATAGATGGATTATGGCAGATATCAAATCTGTATGGTATTTCGATTGCATTTGATTCATTTAAAAGAGCAATATAACAGGTTTATTTTAAAATTCAATATTTATAGCACACTAGAAATGACATATTTTACAACTATGTAAGGCTAGAATGGAAAATTATGGATGCCAATTTAAACATGAGCAAGAGTATAAGCAGCCTTTAAAAATTTTTTTAGTGGATGATATACAAATCATTTTGAGGACCAGACCTCTGCTTCCTCTCTGGCTGTCAACAGCCTCTGTTTGAGGTATTTAAGGTAAGCTTATTCGGCCTAGTCTTTTAGAGCCTCTGTTTTAGCTGCTTCTGCTTCTGAAGTTTCCTGAGGCTTGTGTCTTTCCAGTTCTGTCCTTTTGCCATAGTTATGGCCTAGTGGTTGCCAACACAATTCACTGTCCTCCAATTTTGCCTTTAGTGACACTGTGACAACTGTACCCCTTATGTGGGTAATAGATTTTGGTTTCCTATCTATACTTTCTCTTTATAGGATCCTATTATTTGAAGTGAGCTCTCCGTTACTAGTCTCCGCTTCCTTCCAAAGATCTGTTGAAACATGGAGCAAAATTCCCCTCTATTCCTGTATCCTCAAACCACTTAGGTGATTTCTATTGACAATTTCTTTTATGATTCCCAACTCATTACAGAGTTTTTTCTTAATGGAGTTCCATCTCTGACACCCATCCCTATAGCTAAATCTCTCTTTTCTCCTCCCTCCAGGTTTCTCAAAAGGAAAAAAAAATAATTCCAGCAAAGGATTTCATCTTCCTCTGTGGTTTAAAAAAAAAAAAAAAAAAACCTTGGAGTTATATTCTAATCTTTTCTATCATAGTTTATAGTATAACTATGACTGCCTTCCAAATCAAATTTTCTTGGAATTCAAAAATTCAACTCTTTCTCTCTTAGGTGTTTGGCTCTTATAAATCAAAGTACTTTATATTAGACTGTTACAATGGCAATGGGTTTCTGGAGCCTATTTGGAAGTATCATGGATAAACACTAATTTAATTTTAAACATTTAATTAGCTTCTACCATTAGTCTAAATAAATGGATTTCTCAAATTCATTGGAAAGGCCATGGGTCAGCAAACAGTGCTAGGAAAAAAAAAATCACTTCAGAGGACACTTGAAAAGTTTTGTTGCCATGTAGAAAGTAACAGTCTTCTGTAACTTTGTTTTTGCCCTTTACTAGAAATGAAATTACAACAATTAAATTGAGTGGCCAAAAGAAAAAGGCATGTTATATCCTGCCGTAGAACTGGAAGGACATTTTAAGATTGAGTCTTTGCTACTGGCTACATCACTTGATATTATCATAAAAAGGGAAAGAGATGAATGGAGTTAAATAGATTTAGGTGACTACATTCTCTTTGTCTTCCAACTCTATCTATCTTCTTCCCAATAACAACAAAAACCCTCATATACTCTACTGGGGTGTGAGAATAATATCCATTGATTGCTTGAAGTTATCTAACTATGAACATTAAACATCTATACCTCCTCCCCAAATTAAGACTTAATGTTTCCCAGTTTATAGGTTTTCACATTGGCTAAAAATAAAGTGGGAAGCATTTGCTTCTGTGCATTTTATGTCTTCTACCCTTGCATGAAGCTTTTAAAGGTTAAGTCTTGTGTTTATAAGTTAAACAGATGAAAGGATTTTGCTTAATTGTGACCTTTCGAAAGTCAAGTTGGTTGACAGTAGGAATCTTTTGTCAACCACCTCTTGTTTCTTCATCAGAGAGATATGCTAGAGGAGGTGTCAAATTTTGGATGATATTTTTTATCAGGGTTTGACTGATGCGAATTGGGTGGGCAACCTAGGTGGAGATATGGTCTAAAAAAAATAACTAAGAAAGTTGATAAAGGGAATTTAATGAAGATAATGAGATAGATAATGGGCATTAAGGAGAGAGGAATGAGATAAAACTGGGGCAAATTTGTGGAAACTCCTGAAATCATTGACATAGAAGAGCCTCAGGGTTTCTTGAACACAATGGCACAAGTAGGAACAGGTTTGAGGCTTAGGCTCCTACTTAGGATGTGATCGCATTTTCCCTTATAATTAGACTCTTAATTGTGCTTCTACACTTAGTGGATGCATTTACAGCACCACATAATTGTGATTTATTTCAAAGTTCTCCTTAATGTGGAACTACCACCTCTTTCATATGTATGTGCCATATTTAATTGTTGAAACTATTTGTGATATTTTCTGACTTGCTTTAACTAGACTTCGAGTAATTAAAAAGAAACAATGTTGTTCATTCTAAAGATTATCTAAATACTAAAATGTTAATGAACCTCCAATTAGACCACAAAGATGTTGAAAAATCACCAGGATATATTATCAATATACCGGTGGAAAAATGAGGGCATTGATCATAGGATGTAACACTTCTAAATACCAAGCAACTAAGCAGGAAAAAAAATATTCTTGCCCATTGGAATCAATAATTTTATTTGTGGGAATTGATTCTAAATATATAATTAAAAATACATATAAGAATTTAGATGCAAGAATAGACAAAACGACATTGCTCAGAAGAGTAAAAAATGGACAAAACATTAATGTTCAAAGTAATATAGAATACTATAGAGCCATTAAAAGGCTATTGTAGACATGTATTAATTGGTGTAGGAAAATTTACTAATAAATAATATTGGAAGGAAATCAGGTTTATTATTTTAATTTTGTAGTAAATAAATACGTATATTTAATAATATGAAAGGAAAATATGAATGAACATATACAAAAATGTTAACAGTGATATTTTTCCCTTCAAGGTGGAATGTGTTTGTTTTTTCCCCTACAATGAATATGTATTACTTTTGTTATAAAATTCAAATTGTGGCAATTAGAGATTTATTTAAATGACACAAAAAATTCCCATAGTAGCTCATGTATACAATAATGGGAAGACATGAAAATACAAGATTTTATGAGTACATGATGATCAAAATTAGGAGATATAAAAATAAATATTTATTATTAAGTGACATTGCAAAATTAAAAAAAAAACAACACTAAAAACAGGCAGAAAGCTCTAAAAGAGCACTAGCCCACCTGCTGGAGAGGTAAAACATGTTATCAAGAGACAGAGACTTGCTTTATGTAGTGAAATCCTGTAGAGAATACCAAGGACTCACAAAAATAATGCAAGCTTACATATTTTTCTTCAGGAGTTAACCATCTATAGGGTTGGGTCAACAAAGCCCACAGCTGTGGTTTAAATACCGGGAGGTATGCTATGGGTTGGAGAAACAAAAATTTATATCTGAGTGAGTGATCAAATAAGCATTGCTAGTGAAGATAATGTTCATGGGTTATTTTTAAAAGTTAATATTTATGTCTCCCTACTTATAGAAGTTGCACACTAATTTAAGAAAATTAAGAAAAAGAAAAAGATAAATATGAAAGAAATAATAATCATACATCACCATGTTGTTTTTCTCTCCTTGTTTGTCTCTCTCTTTTTATATATATATATATAGCTGAATACATACACACACATATATGTACACATACATATATATGTATATATATATTTATGGCATTATCAGGTCAAACTACATAAACATCACTTACCTGATAGTCATCTGCACTGCAGATAAATGTACTTAAGTTATTGTCCATTGACTTTTATTATGATATCGTACAGCTTTCATTTCTTCATTCATCCCACCAAAATTCACTTATTTTGTGCTCCTACATTGTGGTAGATCCTGTTCTACAGTTCTAGAGATATCAGTTTGTAAAATAGACAAAGATCTTTGCCTTAAAGGAGCTTGCATTTTAGTCGGGGGTGGGGGGCGGGGAACAAAAACAATTAACATAACAAATAATTAAATTATAAAGTATGTAAAAGGTGACAAGTTCTAGGAAAGAGAACATTGAAAAAGAAGAAAAAAAGAGAATAGAGCAGGAAGAAGTAGTCTGGGAGGCCGGAGCTCTTTTAAATAAGGTAGTAGGCATTGCTGAGAAAGTAACATGGAGCAGATATTTAAAAGACTGGTGAGATGTATCCTGAGACTTTGCTGAAGTTGCTTATCAGCGTAAGGAGATTTTGGGCTGAGACGATGGGGTTTTCTAGATATACAATCATGTCATCTGCAAACAGGGACAATTTGACTTCCTCTTTTCCTAATTGAATACCCTTTATTTCTTTCTCCTGCCTGATGGCCCTGGCCAGAACTTCCAACACTAGGTTGAATAGGAGTGGTGAGAGAGAGCATCCCTGTCTTGTGCCAGTTTTCAAAGGGAATGCTTCCAGTTTTTGCCCATTCAGTATGATATTGGCTGTGGGTTTGTCATAAATAGCTCTTATTATTTCGAGATACGTCCCATCAATACCTAATTTATTGAGAGTTTTTAGCATGAAGGGCTGTTGAATTTTGTCAAAGGCCTTTTCTGCATCTATTGAGATAATCATGTGGTTTTTGTCTTTGATTCTGTTTATATGCTGGATCACGTTTATTGATTTGCGTATGTTGAACACAAGCATTCTTATACACCAATAACAGACAAACAGAGAGCCAAATCATGAGTGAACTCCCATTCACAATTGCTTCAAAGAGAATAAAATACCTAGGAATCCAACTTACAAGGGAGGCGAAGGACCTCTTCAAGGAGAACTACAAACCACTGCTCAAGGAAATAAAAGAGGATACAAACAAATGGAAGAACATTCCATGCTCATGGATAGGAAGAATCAATATCACGAAAATGGCCATACTGCCCAAGGTAATTTATAGATTCAATGCCATCCCCATCAAGCTACCAATGACTTTCTTCACAGAATTGCAAAAAACTACTTTAAAGTTCACATGGAACCAAAAAAGAGGCCACATTGCCGACTCAATCCAAAGCCAAAAGAACAAAGCTGGAGTCATCACACTACCTGACTTCAAACTATACTACAAGGCCACAGTAACCAAAACAGCATGGTACTGGTACCAAAACAGAGATATAGACCAATGGAACAGAACAGAGCCCTCAGAAATAATACCACACATCTACAACTATCTGATCTTTGACAAACCTGACACAAACAAGAAATGGGGGAAGGATTCCCTATTTAACAAATGGTGCTGGGAAAACTGGCTAGCCATATGTAGAAAGCTGAAACTGGATCCTTCCTTACACCTTGTACAAAAATTAATTCAACATGGATTAAAGACTTAAATGTAAGACCTGAAACCATAAAAACCCTAGAAGAAAACCTAGGCAATACCATTCAGGACATAGGCATGGGCAAGGACTTCATGACTAAAACACCAAAAGCAATGGCAACAAAAGCCAAAATTGACAAATGGGATCTAATTAAACTAAAGAGCTTCTGCACAGCAAAAGAAACTACCATCAGAGTGAACAGGCAACCTACAGAATGGGAGAAAATTTTTGCAATCTACTCATCTGACAAAGGGCTAATATCCAGAATCTACAAAGAACTCAAACAAATTTATAAGAAAAAAACAAACAACCCCATCAACACGTGGGCAAAGGATATGAACAGACACTTCTCAAAAGAAGACATTTATGCAGCCAACAGACACATGAAAAAATGCTCATCATCACTGGCCATCAGAGAAATGCAAATCAAAACCACAATGAGATACCATCTCACACCAGTTAGAATGGTGATCATTAAAAAGTCAGGAAACCACAGGTGCTGGAGAGGATGTGGAGAAATAGGAACACTTTTACACTGTTGGTAGCACTGTAAACTAGTTCAATCATTGTGGAAGACAGTGTGGCGATTCCTCAGGGATCTAGAACTAGAAATACCATTTGACCCAGCTATCCCATTACTGGATATATACCCAAAGGATTATAAAACATGCTGCTATAAAGACACATGCACACGTATGTTTATTGCGGCACTACCCACAATAGCAAAGACTTGGAACCAACCCAAACGTCCAACAATGATAGACTGGATTAAGAAAATGTGGCACATATACACCATGGAATACTATGCAGCCATAAAAAATGATGAGTTCATGTCCTTTGTAGGGACATGGATGAAACTGGAAACCATCATTCTCAGCTAACTATCACAAGGACAAAAAACCAAACACCGCATATTCTCACTCATAGGTTGGAATTGAACAATGAGAACACCTGGACACAGGAAGGGGAACATCATACACCGGAACCTGTAGTGGGGTGATGGTGGGGGAGGGATAGCATTAGGAGATATACCTAATGTTAAATGACGAGTTCATGAGTGCAGCACACCAACATGGCACATGTATACATACATAACAAACCTGCACATTGTGCACATGTACCCTAGAACTGAAAGTATAATTAAAAAAAAAAAAAAAAAGACTGGTGAGAGTAAGCCATGTGGATGACAGAGGAAGACCATTGCAGATGGGAGGAGCAGCAGGCCTGCTGTGTTGGAGAAACAGTGAGGAATCACCACTGTGATTAGTGAATCAAGGTGCAGAGTGAACCAAGGCTGAGGATAGTAGATGAGGTTAGAGAAAGAATGGGGTGTGGGGCCAGGTTGGGGGTGGTGGTGGTAAGGACATTGGTTTTTATGTTGAGAGAAATGGGCAGCTATTGCAAGGTTTACAGTAGAGAAATGATGAGATCTAAGTTGTGTTTTAAAAGGATAATTTCAGGCCTGTAATCCTGGCACTTTGAGAGGCCAAGGCAGGTGTATCACCTGAGTTCAGGAGTTCGAGACCAGCCTGCAACATGATGAAACCCCATCTCTACTAAAAATACAAATATTAGGCCAGGCGTGGTAGCTCATGCCTGTAATCCCAGCACTTTGGGAGGCCGAAGAGGTTGGATCATGAGGTCAGGAGTTCAAGACCAGCCTGGCTAACATGGTGAAACCCCGTCTCTATGAAAAATACAAAAATTTGCTGGGCGTGGTGGTGCGTGCCTGTAATCCCAGATACTTGGGAGGCTGAGGCAGGAGAATTGCTTGAACTGGGACCTGGGAGGCAGAGGTAGCAGTGAGCCAAGATCATGCCATTGCACTCCAGCATGGGCTACAGAACGAGAATCTGTCTCAAAAGAAAAAAAAATACAAATATTAGCGTGATGTGGTGGTGCACACCTGTAATCCCAGCTACTTGGGAGGCTGAGGCAAGAGAATCGCTTGAACCCAGGAGGCAGAGGTGGCAGTGAGCTGAGGTCGCACCACTGCACTCCAGCCTGAGTGACAGAGCAAGACTCTGTCTCAAAAAAAATAAATAAAATTTTAAAAAAGGATAATTTCAGGAACCTGATGAAAAAGAAACAGAATAGGGGGAGAGGCCTGCAAGTGGCTACTGGAGCAGTGTAGGCCTCAAGGGATGACGGTTTGCAGCAGGGAGAAAGCAGTGGGAACGACATGGTCAGAAGCCAGAAGTTATGTCTGTTTCAGAGGTAGAGGAAATTGTATTTTCTGACTTATTGAGATAGATGTGAAAGAAGAGTCAAGGATGACTCTAAGGCTTTTGCCCAGAGCAAATGAAAATATGAGGTGGCCATCAACTGAGATGAGGAAGGATAGAGAGGGAGCAGGCCTGGGGAAAGTAAGATATCAGGACTTCAGTGTCTCTAATATGTCTTGTACTCAAATGTGTCATATTCTTTAGAGTCAAATAGGCCTATATGTATATTTTTAATAACTCCTGGGTTTTTGTCTTCAGATGGTATATCCAAGCCTTACTTTGTTGTTAATGTTTACTAGAAACCTTTGATTTTAAAACTTAAAAAAAAATTTCCTTCAATTCATCTGGAACTTATTTTTCCATATAGTGTGAGATGAAGGTTTAACATTTTTTTCTTCCGGATGTTTAGCCAGTTATAACAATAACATGTACTAGATTAAATAAAGCATTGAATTAAAATATGCCATTGCCATATATTACATTATCATATATAAGAGAACTATTTGGCATTTCTATTATTTTGCATTAATTTATTTGCCCATTTCTTTCAAAATGACTATTTTGAAATATTGACTTTTTTTTTTTAGTGTTTTTATAGCATGCTATGGTTTCTGGTGGTAATAGTCCCTCTGACATCGTTTTTCTCATAATATTTTTTGGCATTTTCACTTGTTCAATTTTCCATATAAATTTGAATATAATTGCCTTCATTTAAAAATTTTAAGTAATATTAGCATTTTAATTAGAATTGCACTGAATATATGTTAATTTTGAGAAAACTGAATTTAATTCATATGAAGTGTTCTCATCCAAGAACATGGTATGTCTTTCCACGAATTCAGCTTTTGTTATTATATTTTTTATAAATAATTTTTTAGTAAAAAATTTAGCATAAAACTCTTAAAAATATTCTGTTTTTTAGTATGGTTAATGAAATCTCTTTCTTATTTTTGTTACTGCTTATTGTCCATATAGAGAAAAGCTATTGACAATTTTTGGAAGGAAATATGCACCAACCATGCCATGTCTCTTGTTAATTCTCAGAGGACTTTTTTGTTTTACCTGGAGTTCTGTAGGTTTCCTATCTGAACATTTGCGCTATCAGCAAAAATATAATATTTTATCTCTTGCAATATTTGTGATGATCCTTTTCTTAGTGTATTTGGTAGAATATTCGAAATAATATTAACTGCTGATGAGAGAGAAAATTTAAAATGGTTTTAATGTTTTGCTATTTAGGGTATTATTTGTTCTTAGTTTATAATATTTGGTTTCTATATTCTCATAACTTAGGTTTTAACAATGTTAATCATTAAATTTTATCAACGGAGTCTTCAGTCTTTACTGATATTATTTAGTTTTACTGTAATTTTTGATGTAACAAATTATGTCACTTGATTTTATAATACTGAACTATTCTTGCATTAATATAATAAAATTTACTTGGTCATGATGCAGTATTTTGAATTAAAAATGTGCTAGATCATATACAGTAATTTACTAGGGAGGATTAATATTAAATTTGAGATGTCAGAAGACAGATTTAGTGAATTTAAGATAGGTCAATAGAAATTTTACAGTCTGAAAAACTAATCTTAGTGTTTGCTTTTTATTGAAAATTTTAAGCACTTATTGTCAAATATAATTTAGCTAGATTTTACGGATGATTCAATCTTTTCATGTACTACTAAATACTGAGATTATGATATTAAATAGATATAATTTTAGCCTTTTTGAGATTACCATTGAGTGCGAAAATACAGACCAGTAAGAAAATATTTTCAACACATTCTATGAAGTGCTATGATGGAAGTTAGAATATGTTATGTGAACACATAGGAAAGACCTCTAACCCACTTGGAAAGTAAATGAAGGATTCTCAAAGGAAGTAAAGTTGAAACTAAAATTTAAAAGATTAGTAAGTATTGTTCAACTGAAAAGGAGTACATGGGAGAAGAGAGCTACAGTCAGAAAGAACACAACACGCAAGTATTCAGAGGCAAGAGAAATCATGATTGTTAAGAAAAGTTAAAGTATGTTGATGTTTAAAACTTAGAATATAAGAAGAATAATTGTGAGAGATGAAGATGGAACAATGAATGTAGTAAAGGGTATTCCTAAAATCTTTGAAAAACATGTTAAAGATGTTTTACGTCCCTTGGGAAATGGAAAGATGATAAGCTTTTTATTGTTAACTTTTACCTGCTTTTCTTTTTTTTGAAAATCAGGGAAGAGACATGATAAAATTTTTGTTTCAGAAATATCACTCTGATTATAGAAGTATCACTTCTACAATGGACAATATAGGAGACAGAGATTGCACAGGAACCCTTGCAGTCATCCAGGAGAGCAGTGATGATGGCCACCTGAATGAGGTTAAAAGCAACGATCTGTTAGGAAAAAGAGAAGTGGGAAGATCTAAGGATGACTTAAACGATAGACATAACAGAATTTAGGCACTTAATGGGATGTGAGAAAAGAGAAATACATCTAAGATAATGCACCCTGCATCGCTCAGAGATACTGAAACACTGAGGAATGTGAGAGACTTAAAAAATGAGTGAATATCATTGTGCCAAATAGAAAATGCTGAGTCAAAGCCCGTAGTTTTCCTTTTTAGTAGGAAAATGTTACACTACTGATTCAGTTACTTTAAAACTTAAAAGGCTATTCAATATTTTCTTCTTTTAGAAAAAAATAATTTTGTTGAGATTTTAAGCTATTTATTTTTTCGAATTTTTAATGTCTTGGCTGAAAGCAGTTCATAATATCCTATATTTAGTTCTAGTGTGATGATCCTCATCTATGAAATTTAAAAAATTGTCTTTGTTGACTTTTTCTATTGTGCGATTTTCTAATTCAGTAATTTTTACTTTTATTTTTATTTAATCCTACTCTTTGAGTTTTCTTGCTATTCTTTTTTCTCTTTGAGATGATTCTTAGCAATTTTATACTTCTCTCATATATTGATTTTAGACAATATATAGTCTTCTAAATACTTCTTTGCCTAAATCTGCAGACATGTTTTGATATATAGTATTTTCATCATTTTTGAATTTTAAATGTTTTAAAATTTTCATTATAATTTTCTCTCTACTCCTAGGTTATTAAGAAGTTTATTTCTTTATTTCTAAGGTTATTGGCATTTTCAGCTTCCTTCAATTTGAAAAAACATTTTATTTTGTTCATTCCTTTTCAGCAGTTTCTAGCTTAATTGAACTATAGCCTGAGAACGTACTCTATATGATTTTCAATTGTTTGTATTTGTTGATACTTGGTTTATGACTCAGTCCATGTTCAATTTTTACCAGTGTTCCTAATATTTTTGCTAGGAGTCTGTGGTTACTACCCCTAGTACTGCCTTAATCCATTTTCAAGGTTTAAAATTTCTGTGGACAGCATAGGAGATTAAAATTGGATTGTAAATGCAGATAAGATCCATTATTTCTGGGACATCCCTACCTTCAAAATGCAGTCCACTTGGCTGAGTTTTCTGTTCAGCTTCCCACCTTGTACATGCCAGGCTTTAATTTCTGTCTCCTCTTACTTGTGAAGCTGATCAAAACAAATACTGTAATTTCCCTGGACCCACAAATCCTTTTAGGACAAAAGTGATTCCAAATCAACTTTCTTCCTTCAGTCTTCAATTTTCCTTCCCTTCGGACCTTAGTAATTCTTTATTGTCTTCTTACCTCTTTGATCCTTTTAAGTGCATGTATGTATGTATATATTTATGCTTTATCTGGTTCTTTAAGCTCTTGGGATTAGGAATGCACTTACAGGCAAAGACACAAGGAACAGAGCATGGAAATTTTCAGGTTTCTGTAAATGTCTTTAACAGTATGAACCTGTGCCAAGGCTGATATTCAACTGGTTGGGAACAGTTATTTATAGACAGAATCCATTGTCACTGGTTGCTGCTATAGTTGTCATCATTCTTATTAAGTATTACCCATATTGAAAAGATTCTTAAATATGTTTAATATTACCCCTGTTCTCTACTTTAAAAAAAGCCTGTAGTTCCCATACTATAAAGTTATCAAGGTAAATATATTAGGTAAGAAAGGAAGAAAATCATTAAAATCTTTGCTATGTCAAATTTCTGTCTATGCCTAAGGCTACGTAAGGGAGGTTAACTGCACTGTAACCACAAACAATGCAATAATTGCTATACTTAAATCTCTTTCTCAGAAAGAACTGTGGGGATTTTCATATAGCCTCTGGGATTCCACCCATGTCTATACAAATTAGTAGTCAGCTTTTTGTAAAGCATGATTTGGACTCTTCTAACAGCAACTTCTTTCAATATACACATTTTAAGTTTTTCTTGATCTTGTTGCACTACTTATTCATTAGCAATGGAATAATAGAGCAAGTCCTGCTGGGACTTCATGAGCCCTAGGAAAAATAATTCCCAACCTTATGTGTTCATATATATGTGGTTTAATTACTGTGTGACACTGTGAATAGTTTCTTAAAGAGAACATGCACAAACATTTTTAAAAAGAAAAACCTGGAAAAAAAATGAATGTGTGATTAATCATATTAAAAATTCCTACCTACAAGAGAAATGTAGCGAGAGGATAATAGTACAGCTGTTGTCCTGAAAGGAACATAACTTCTTACTTGAGTTTTGACCGTGTACTTGTAGGAATATCTTTACAGGGGAGGATTGTGAGATGTCATAAATGCAGAAAACCTGCTTTAATTCAGTAAATGATGGCTATAATATTATTTGCACATGTTTAGAATTAAATTTCAGAGTAACTGAAATAGTAATTGCAATGCTAGTAACTGAAATAGTGATTGAAATAGTAATTGCAAGTGCACACAAATGTAATATTTTTGATGGAAAAAATAGAACAATGGAAAATATACAAGGATAGCCATGGAGTTATACATAATTTAAATGAAAATAAAATGCCATAGATAGATAAAGAAGTTTGATAATTGTATTTGCCATGTGTTGCTCTCAATAACATACTCTTAATATTAGTAATTTATCTACTTGGTTATTGGCCTAATGCTTTTGGTATATAAACTACATTATGAAAAATATAAGTTACTTCAGTTTTACCAGTTGACCAAATGAGAACTTAGTTGCTCTGCAAAATTAAATTTTCTGAAAATTTCAGAAACAGTAGGAACTAATTTGGTTTGTGTTTTTCAGATTGCAGGAAAATAATTTCTTTGGGTAATTTATGTAATTAACACTGTGAACTAGGTTATTTTTTTTCCTTTTTCAAATAACTAAAATGTAAGCATATTAAGCTGCTTGTTTAGGGCTTCACAGAAAAATTTTGGTGAAACTTGGATCGGAATATCCAGAATGGAAGAATTCCTAGAAGGGAAAAATCAAACAAGCCCTGCCAAACATACTACCTAACAAATCCAAGCACACACATACCTCTCCAGCAAAAGTCTATTCTGGGCACTTACTGTACAATTTGAAGGTTATAGTGGTTTATTAGGTAGAAAAAATGTACTTATAACAGAAAATAGAGGTGTTAAAAATTGTAGGAACAGCTCAATCCTTAAGTTCTCTTCCAAAAATTAGTTTCAGATGATTCACTTTAAGATCCTAAAGCAAATGTTAATGTTTTTCCCTTTTATGATTATTTTAAACTACTAGGTTCAGAAATATTGCAATATAAGGATATATTACCTACCTCCAACTTCTTTGTTTCTAAAAGGTTCTTTTTGCTTAGCTTTTTCAATATCTGACATGGAGTTGTGAGTATTACATTTGTTAGTCATGCATGGGACATTTAGATCCCAATGCAATAAACTTTTACCAAAATAGTACTTCAGAAGAGTCTTTGTATACCTAGCTTTTATTTTCTTTTACACGCTGAAATTTCCCTAAGATGGAAATATTAATAAATATTTATTAAACATAGTATGCCTATCATAATGTAAAAAGCTAACTCGTTGTTTTAATAGTGAGCATTTTAATATAGCATGAAAGTAATCCCCAAGATAGCTTTAAGACATAAAAACAGAGCTGAGTTGAATGGTTCAATCTAATGTAAATGGAAAATCTCAAGTTCTTTCAAATCCATTCCCAAGGGAAGTAAGGGGGAAATGATGGCTATTAAAAACAAAAGCAATCGTAGTACTTGTTTTTAGATCCCAGCTATTTGAAGATGAGCCCTTATCCAAACCAAATCCATTACTACTTTAATTTCAGACAAAATGTCTTTATGTTCTAGAATAATTGAATGAAGAGGAGGAATGATCCCACTGATACATATTTTGAGACTTCTTGAGAGGCCAAACATATATGACATAGACTATTGAAAGTTAAAAAAAAAAAAAAACCCAGAAGGAATGGTTTCTATAGGCATAAATAACAGTTAAAAACAAGATTTTACCTTAAAAAGGTTGGAGGTAGGATGAATCATGTCTCAACTTACTCAATGTATTTCCTTGCCAGGCTGTGACACTAACAGGGTGATTTTACACCCTTGTTGCTTTTGGTGGAAAGAATAACTTGAGATTGAGTTAAACTGGAAGAGCTTTTCCTACAGTGCATAAATCATGGACATCCTGACGTTCCATATGTAACACCATTAAACAGCCTCTGGAGCTATAAAATCTAAGTGTTTTCCTTAGGGCATAAAAGTGAAATTCCACTTCAGCAGTTGCATTGGTCAGAAAAAAATCACTGCTTCCTGCACTTTTTGCACTCTGACGAATTCTTATTGACACAGCCAAAAGGCCAATCCCAGATGATTTTAGAGCAAAGTGTACCTTTAAATTTTATTATTATTTGTATATTTTCAATGGGTCTCATAGCTAGAAACCTTAGAAATGTTTTTGTGTTGAGCACATGTAGAGCAGAAAGTTGCACAAATCCAGGGAAAACATTCACAAAGAATAACGTGTGAGTGGCACACCCTGGAAAATGGCATTATAATCTCTGTAAATGCTTTGTCCAGGTCACATGAATGCATTATTGATATCAATTGCATCTGGCAGCTAAGGGGAAGGACTCCGGAGCCAGACACCTTGATTAAAATTCTTCTTTTTTTTTGTTTTTTTGAGACAGAGTCTCGCTCTGTCGCCATTTGCTAACTTAAATTTTTACTGCCTCAGTTTTCTTATCTGTGCACTAAGAATAATTATAGTAGCTGTTCATGGTATTGTTGTGTTAATTAAATTATATGAATACAAATTTTCTCAGTTTTCTCTTCTCAATAAAGAGCCACCACCAAATTTAGTGTCTTAAAACAACAGTAGTTTATTATTTCTTACAATCTTGTGTTTGAGTTGGGTTCAGCTAGGCAGTTCTTCTGCTATGGCTGGAATATCCAAGATGGCTTTGCCACTCACATGTCTGGAGTCTCAGCAAGGATTGCTAGGGGCTGGCTGAGCTGAGCCTCTCTCTATGTGTGTGTCTGTCTCTCTTTCTCTCTCTCTCTATGTGGCTTCTTCACATAGCTAGCTTGAGCTTTCTTACAGCATAGTGGTCTCATGGTAGTTGGACTTCCTACCTGGCATCTGGTTTTTAAGAGGGGAAAGCTGCCACCTAAGGCTAGGCCTAGACTGACATAGCTTCACTTCTGTTGTATTCTATAAACCAAAGCAAGTAACTAGACTAACTTAAATTTAGGGGGAGGTGAAAAAATAGTCACCTCTTGATTTGAGGAGTAGTAAGTTAATATAGAATAGGAAGGTACTGATGAAGACCATCTGATATGGTTTGGCTGTGTAACCACCCAAATCTCAACTTGAATTGTGTCTCCCAGAATTGAGGGACCCAGGGGGAGGTAATTGAATCATGGGGGCCAGTTTTCCCATGCTATTCTCATGGTAGTCAATAAGTCTCATGAAATCTGATGGGTTTTTCAGGGTTTTCTGCTTTTGCTTCATCCTCATGTTCTCTTGCTGCAACCATGTAAAAAGTGCCTTTTGCCTCCTGCCATGATACTGAGGCCTTCCCAGCCATGCGAAACTGTAAATCCAATTTAACCTCTTTTTCTTCTCAGTCTTGGGTATATCTTTATAAGCAGCATGAAAACGGACTAATACAGCAAATTGGTACCAGGAGTGGGGTGTTGATGGAAAGATACTTGAAAATATGGAAGTGACTTTGGAACTGGGTAACAGGCAGGGGTTGGAACAGTTTGGAGGGCTCAGAAGAAGACAGGAAAATGTGGGAAAGTTTGGAACTTCCTAGAGAGTTGTTGAATGGCTTTGCCCCGAATGCTGATAGTGATATGGACAATAAGGTCCAGGCTGAGATGGTCTCAGATGGAGATGAGGAACTTGTTGGGGACTGGAATAATGGTGACTCTTGTTAATTTTAGCAAAGAGACTGGCAACATTTTGCCCCCACCCTAGAGATTTGTGAAACTTTGAACTTGAGAAGAATGATTTAGGGTATCTGCCAGAAGAAATTTCTAAGCAGCAAAGCATTCAAGAGGTGACCTGGGTACCATTCAAGGCATTCAGTTTTACAAGGGAAGCTCAGCATAAAAATTTGGAAATTTCCAGCCTGACTATGTGAAAGAAAAGAAAAACCCATCTTCTGGGGAGAAATTCAAGGGGAATGCAGAAATTTACATAAATAGCAAGGTGTCTAATGTTAATCCTGAAGACCATGGGGAAAAGGTCTCCAGGCAATGTCAGAGACCTTCATGGCAGCCCCTCCCATTACAAGCCAGGAGGCCAAGGAGAAAAAAGTGGTTTCTTGGGGCAGCCATTTTTTTTCCAAATATTTTCAATCCACAGTTGGTTTAATCCACAGATGCAGAACCCACAGATATGGAGGTCCAACTATATTATCAATGTTACTGTTTTTTTATCATTACCTGTGGTGACTTAATACAACTTTTTGTATTTTTTGTAATATATGTATTATTGAGAGGCATGCAAAATCGGTAGTCACAAGTATTTTCCTCTTTTAGAAATGTCCAGGTTGTAATTTTAGTGAAATTATGCTTGAGCACCATAAAATTTATAATTAATATATCAGTATTTCACTGCAAATATTAAATGATCAAATTTGGCTAGTGTAACTCTTGATATGACTTTTCTCTACCTCCCCTACCTCTGTAGCTCAAGCAAATACATCTCACATAGGTACCTGCTTTCTTTCTTCCTTCTTTCTAGTCCTTTCCCCACTCAGCATCTAGAGAAATATTTTTTAAACTTAAGGAATATCACTTACAATAGCCACAAAAAAATGAAGTACTTAGGAATACAGCTAACTAAGAAGGTTCAATACATCTATAAGGAGAACTACAAAACACTGTTCAAAGAAATCAGAAATGACATAAATAAATGGAAAAACATTCCATGTTCATGGATTGCAAGAATTAATAAAGTAAAAAAGGCCGTAGTGCACAAAGCAATTTACAGATTCAATGCTATTCCTATCAAACGACCAATGTCATTATTCACAGAATTACTGGTATATACCCAAGAGAAAATAAATTATTCTACCAGAAAGACACATGAACTCATATGTTCATTGCTGCATTACTCACAGTAGCAAAGACGGAATCAATGCAGGTGTCCATCAATGGAAGATTGGATAAAAAAATGTAGTACAAATGTACTACAAAATACTACACAGCCATAAAAAAGAATGAAATCATGTTATTTGCAGCAACATAGATGGAGTTGGAGGCCATAAGCCTAAGAAAACTAATGCAGAAACAGCAAACCAAATACCACATGTTCTTACCTGTAAGTGGGAGCTAAACATTGAGCACACATGGACAGAAATATAAGAACAATAGACAATGTGGACTAGTGTAGGGTGGAGGAGGGGAGGTTTAAAAACTATATATTGGGTACTATGCTCACTACATGGGTGACAGCACCTGCACTCCAAACCTTACCATCACACAATATTCTCATGTACCAGATCTGCATATGTAGCCCCTGTATCTAAAATAAAAGTTGAAATAAGAAAGAAAAATGATTATTAACTTTTGAAATCAATGCAAATGTTTCTTAACAAAAAACCAAGAATATCGTATATCAATCTTCTACTTCAAATATTTAGGATCTTCTTACTGCCTTTATAATATAATACAGAATCTTCATTATGGCTTTTGAGAACCCAAAAGCTCTATCTATTTCTTACCTTGTTAGGCCAAACTCATGCCTCTCACTCCTCATACATGGCAGTGCAATAACACGGGTTTGTTTAAGTTCCTCAAGCACATCAAGCTCTTTTCCACCATGAGGTTTTGTGACTCTTGTTCCTTCTGCCTAGAATCCTTATTTGCCTGCTCATGCCATTACCTGGCATGCCAATCAGGGTTCAACCAGAGGAGCAGAGTGACTATGAGTATTATGGCATAATGAATTTATTATAGGAATTATGACTTAATTGTGGGAGGAAATGGGGCACTGAAAGTCTAAAAGGAGAAATTGGAGGCCAGAGAGGAGTCATGATCAATTTGAGAAGCCAAGCACATCCAGCAGCTTAGGACCATTAAGAGGGAGCTTGTAGAGGGGGTTATGTGAAGCTGTTTGCTTTGTGTAGCTATTATCTGGCTGGGTCCACAGCTAAACACATGATGGTGTGTCTGTAGCTATGATCAATGAGCAGGGTTAGCAGTTCTGCTCACTAAAAGAGCTAGATGTAGATTGGTGGAGCTAGAGATTGTAGAACATGCCAGACACACAAACATCTGTCTACCAAAGCATTTGCCCATAACCATCTTCAAAAAATATGACTGCTGCTTCACTTCAGCCTTCCAAATCTCAGGCCACAACTCTAAGCCAGTACTATGCAGAAAAAAGGGATTTGGAAAACATTTCCCATCTTAACCAAGTTGACAGAGTACAGTCCGGCACCTCTGCCTAACAACTTTTCATCCCTTAAGTCTCACCTTATATTTAACTTTTTCAAAAAGTTATTCCTGCCATTTTCCTCTAATTTAAAATTTTTACTCATTCTATTAAATCATGAATTAATTCTATTATTTTGTGGCATTATTGGTTTAATTTCTGTTTCTTTAATTAAAGTATAAGAAGCATGAGGGCAGAGATTATATGTGTCTAGCTTATTGATGCATCTCCTGTATCCATAATAGTGTCTTGTATATCATAGGCCTCTATATTTTGGATGAATAAAGAGAGAAATGAATGAAATAGTTGTAGGGGTTGTCAGCTGGGAATCCAAGATCAAGGTGCCAGCATCTGGTGAGTGCCTTCTTGCTGCATCCTCACATGGTGGAAGATGGAAGGGCCAAAAGGGGATGAGTGCTGTGTTCTTACATGGCAGAAGAGGAGAAGAGAGCAAACCCTCTCCAGCAGGCCCTTTTCATAGAAGCATGAATTCATTCATGAAGGCAGAGTGCTTGTAACCTAAACAACTCCCAGTAGACCTCATCTTCCAACACTATTGCATTGGGAATTAATTTTCCAATGCATGGATCTTCGTGGACACATTCAGATCATACCAATGTCCTACTTCATGTTCATGGTCTTATAGGATGCGTGTGTGTGTGTGTGTAGTTTTTATTAGCAGTATCATGGGCATCTTGAGAGTAAAAAAAAGATGGCGTGGCACTGAATACTAAAGAGGGAAATGTAGAGTATACTACATATTAGGTAGAGCTTTACCAAAAAGACGGAAGCCAAGAATAATTTCTATAGAGTGGATGCCAAATTCCTTCTTTTCCTGATTTAGAGCAAAAAGATCAATTCTACCTTCTAGAAGACTTAGTGCACAGACAAAATGTAAAAAGACTAAACTAGCTTCCTCTGTGAGTTAGACAATGCTGCATAACAAACAATCACAAATAATTGGTGGCAGTCAACAATAAACATTTGTTTATCAAAAGCAAGTCACATGACCAGGCTCTGAGTCAGAACTGGGGAGATTACAATCTTACATGACAAAAGACAAACACACAGAAACGGGCAATTGGAGGGGAGGCATTAATAAAATCAGTCTACCTCACTCCTTCTTGTAACTTTCCTTTTGAGGAATTTATTGACACTGTCCTATGGTAAAACAGTTTGATGAAAATTAGAATAGAGGCAAGAGCTAGTGTTTTCCCCAAAAATGTATGGTGTTTTTGACAAATGAGTGGAAGTTTATTCTATTTCAGTTCAATGTTTAATTAAAAGCCTATTATGGCCCAGCTAATGCGCTAAGGAGTTGGGATACAATGATGAATAACATTTTTTATGCCTAATGTAAACATATTGGAAAATTTCCATTTTCACATTTACACATAATTATTTATGTACCCAATGTAGTCTGGAAGAGTTAATGATGAGCTCAGAAACCTTGTCAAAGAAGCTCTTAAGAAAACATGGTTTTGTATTTTCAATTATTGTTGATCACAATTGGAATCAAAACTTATCTTGCATTCAACATTTATGAGTAAGTATGGCAGAGTACTAAGCCTTTATGGGACAGTTCTTGTGACTTCATCCTCCTGTGAATAATCAATAGCTTCTGACTCTAGGTAATGTAAATTATTATGATAATGTCTGGACTTCGTTTTAGTACATTTTGAGAAGTTGTATGACATCACATTCTTTAATACCTCCCAAAAGAGCCATTTCCAGCCCAGCATGTGCCCCTGGTCCAGGCAGGGGATGCATTTAATACTTTACCAGTACTGCTGGAGAGTGGATTTATACAGCTTGCTCTCACCTAGCTTTTTGGCAGAGTCCTGTCCTCATCCCCAAAAGATATGTTAGGTGGCAGTAAACAATAATGAATAAACAGGCTTTCAACTAAACCCTTCACTGATGCATAGACTGCTGTGGGCTAATCCTACCTTAAATCAATATTGCATGGTTCTGTAAGGACTCAAAAAAAAAAAAAAAACAGAAATAAAAATACCATGCTGATTTACATTGTCTTCCTTCTTTTCCACTTATGACATTCATGTCAGTGGCAATGTTCCAGAAAATTGCTTGCTGCTTTGTTACTCCTAAGTTAAGGAGGACAGAGGATTATGGGACTGTTTTAGAGAATGGTATTTTATATTTCTTTGGAGAAAAATGCATAGACTCTTTTAAAAGCCTGTTTTAGCATGTGTTAATGGCTGCACATCTGGGAATGTCAGTACCAGCTTTAGTAGGATTTCTTTCTATTCCTGTTCTGCCACATGGAAATGTGAGATCTGAAATATTATTTCATTAGCCTGCATACTTTCTTAGTTCTGTTCCTGAATAAGCATATTCCTAGTCTATAAGAATAAGCATGTCTTTTCCATGGGGGAAAAATCATTAGGAATTTAGTATGCTGGATATACACAGTGAGATCTACTTTTACAGGACATTTTGATAATCCTACAAGTGGGAAATCTTTCAAGGTGTACATGGACTTTGCACTTTTACTAATAGGAGTTTACATAGCAGAGATGGAATGACTTTCACACTATGTAGAGACAACAACTTTATCCCTTTGGCAGACCAATTTCATTGCATATTCAAAACCAAGTTTCAGTTATGAGAGTTAATGAAGGAGAAATATAATGAATATAGGAAGAACATATTGAAGATTTTAAATTTCACATGTGCCAAAAACTTTACATCAGGCAGTAGTTTAAATATCTTTACCTATTCAGTGTTGGCAAAATATATTAATTGATTTGATAAATATGTTTTTTGCCTTTCACACTCATTCCACAATTATTTTAAATATGAGTACATGTCAACTAATTTTTAGAAATTTTTGTACTCTCTATCTGATACATTTATAAATGTTTAATATATACTCACTTATTTCGTCTTCAAACAACCATAAGAATGAAATACTTATATTTATCACATTTTATAGTGAAGAAATTGGGCATAAATTAGTTAAGCAATTTGTATAGAGTTCCATGGTTACTGCCCAAGAAAGGCAGCATTCAAAGTCAGGTATTTTAGATCAGAATATAATTAACCACATTTAGCCATGCATTTAACCACTACACAATATTTCCTCTTTAGAATGGTGTTTTCCAATGGGGGATTCTCATCTGAATCACCAGAAATTCTGAATAGAAAACATCCAGTTCCCTGAGGTATCACAGATCTATCAAATTTGAGTCTCTGGGTATAAGGCCTAAGAATTAGCCCCACATTTTTGAGATGTCCCTCTGAACCTGCTTTAACCATACTCTTCTCTGTAGGGCAAGAATTCTTTGGAGTCAAGGGTACCTGCCTACCCAAAACCTATGCCTACTCTTCCAGTCCATATTTGAGTACTAAGGGCCTGCATGGTTCTCTGCCTAGGTTATCTTCTTGATGGCATTCCGTGTCTCCACTATGCACACTTCTGTGTGCAAGGGGTAACCAAAGGATGGCTGTTAGCAGAAAGTGTGGACAGAGCTTGGATGTGCAGTGTGGGGTGTCTACATATGTGTTAGCCTACTTGTGCTGATGTAAGAAAATAGACTGGGTGGCTTAAACAACAGAAATTTATTTCCTCATAGTTCTGGAGGCTGGAAGTCCAAGATCAAGATTTAGCCAATTGGATTTCTGGTAAGACCTCTATTTCTAGCATGCAGATAGCTGCTGTCTCACTACGTCCTTACACGGCCTTTCCTTGGTGCTTGCTCAGAGACAGAGTGCACACCCTGGTGTCTCTTATTATAAGGACACTAATCCTACTGGATCAGGGTCACACCCTCATGACCTCATTTGACATTAATTACTTCCTTACTCCAGATACAACCTTACTGGATGATAAAACTTCAACATATAAATTTGGAGTGGGGGGACAGAAATATTCACTCCATGACAACACAGATATACATGAGGCCCTTTACCATTCCGGATGGTGTCGGGGTGGTAAGGAGAAGGGAGAAAGCAGAGGAACAGAGTAGGAATTGTATCCACCAGCACTTTCATGTTTTGATATGGAACTCCAAGGAATCCAATCATTCTAAGTTTGAATCAATTCTGTGAGTTGGTAAGAAGTTAATACAGATAAACATATTTAATTTATCAGCTTGTTAGCTTGATTTGTAACTTTAAATAATGAGGCATAAGGCATGTGGGTCTCCTTACAAAGCTTAGGGGTGGACCTGTGATATGGCCTGTGTTCCCACTCAAATCTCATCTTGAATTACAGCTCCCGTAATTCCCACATGTTGTGGGAGGGAGCTAGTGGGAGATAATTGAATCATGGGAGCAGTTTCCCCCATAATGTTCTCGTAGCAGCAAATAAGTCTCACAAGATCTGATGGTTTATTTATTTATTTATTTATTTATTTATTTATTTATTTTTTTGAGACGGAGTCTCACACTGTCACCCAGGCTGGAGTGCAGTGGTGCGATCTCGGCTCACTGCAAGCCCTGCCTCCCGGGTTCATGCCATTCTCCTGCCTCAGCCTCCCGAGTAGCTGGGACTACAGGTGCCTGCCACCATGCCTGGCTAATTTTTTTCTATTTTTTTAGTAGAGATGGGGTTTCACCGTGTTAGCCAGGATGGTCTCGATCTCCTGACCTCGTGATCCGCCCGCCTTGGCCTCCCAAAGTGCTGAGATTACAGGCGTGAGCCACCGCGCCGGCCAATCTGATGGTTTTATAAGGGGAAACTCCTTTTGCTTGCTTCTCATTCTCTTCTGTCTGCTGCCATATAAGACATGCCTTTCACCTTCTGCCATGATTGTGAGCTCTCCTCAGCCACTTGGAACTGTGAGTTCATTAAACCTCTTTTTCTTTATAAATTACTTCGTCTTGGGTCTGTCTTTATCAGCAGCATGAAAATGGACTGATACAACCTGCTCCCTCCACTGCTCCTGTCATTGAAAACTCTTGGCTTAACCTCCCTCCTTGTCTTGCCTTGTCTAGCCACTGTCATTTGAGAGATTAGCAGAATTGGTTTATCTAGTCAACAGTGTTTAGGAACTTTACTGAAATCTGAATTAAAAATAGTTTAAAAAATCACATGAAATTGCCTATAATGAGACTTCCTATAAGAAATTTTACCAACACAAAATTTCCTTATAGTGAATTCGACTGTCTTAAAAAAAAAAAAAGTAAACAAAAACGAATCTCCCTCCAAATCTCATTGATTATCTGAGACTGAGCTATGTATTAATGGAACAGTAGGACATTGTAGCATATTTCTGTTCATTGTTTTAGTTATTTCCATCTAGTACAGAAAAATTGACTCTCAAGTTCTCTGAAGTTTGTCTGAGCCTCTCTACCTCTCATTTTATTGGCCTAGTGCCCCTTTAGTAGGCATTCTTCCAAGATAATGTGCCCATGTCCTTCTTCATTTTTTCCCCTCCTGCCCACCCCATTAAAATCCATTTAAATAGGGAGAGACCAAACTTCAGCATGTTAAAATTTGACTTCTATTTGTATCTTTTTTCTTTTGTTTTTTTGAGATGGAGTCTCGCTCTGTTGCCCAGGCTGGAGTGCAGTGGCACGATCTTGGCTCACTGTAACTTCCACCTCCTGGGTTCAAGGGATTCTCCTGCCTCAGCCTTCTGAGTAGCTGGGATTACAGGTGCATGCCATCACACCTGGCTAATTGTATTTTTAGTAGAGACAGGGTTTCACCATGTGGGTCTGGCTGGCCTCGAACTCTTGACCTCGTGACTCGCCTGCCTCGGCCTCCCAAAGTGCTGGGATTACAGGCATGAGCCACTGTGCCTGACCTTGTATCTTTAGTGTCAATGAAGTTCAGTCATAATGTATTATCCTCAATAATTTTCCTTTAACTTTTTGCTTTCTAATATGCAGAATTATTATTTTAGTGAGATCAGGGTTGGAGAAAGGTAAAGGAGGCCTTGAAGAGCAAACCAAAGATGTCCAGCAAATGTGAGAGGGCCATTCTTTCTCCATAGCACCATAGTCTTTGATTTGTGTTTTGGGATTCAATATAAACCAAGAACTATGGCTATTGGAAAGGTGTTCTTGATGATGAAATGCCTTTGGCCTGGACCTCATCCTTCTTGCCGTGGCTCTTTGTTTTCCTTGGCTGCTTAGCATCTGTTTTTCCATTTCACCAGAATTTTGATTTCCTTTATTAAAATTATTTTTTCCCTGATAGGTACATTACCATGAGGTTCTCCTAGTGAGTTCATGCTAACGGGGTTTTAATGTTGTTAAGTTTTTTGGTGTTTCTTGGTCATGGAAGTGATATTTGCCATGAGCTAGACTAGAGGATTCTTTCTTTCGAAAATTTGAAATTTTAACAGAAAGAAAATACTGAAAATAGAGTTCTATCCTCTCCAAATATTAACATCCTAAGCAGCCTTTCCTGATTTGATTCTATTCCCATTTCATGCCTCTGAGCCACCTTTGTTCCTACTCATTTCCATTTCTGGTTCTTCAGCCTTTCCCTACTATGAGTCAAAAAATGTAAACTTGCTTATGTTAGTCAAAGTCAGTTTCTATTGCTTGCAACCAAAGACCCTAAGTTGTATAACATTTTAAAATAAGTCATGTTGTAATATTTCTTTTATTCTCTGTTTTCCTTTATCTTCAATGTTTAAATCTATCTCTCTCTTTACTTTCTTCAACCTCTGTACACCCCAGAAAAATATCATATGGTTTCTGGGATACTTGGTGTTTATTTAATTCTCAATCAGTCTCATATAGCTATGTATTCCTCTTTTCAGATATACTGAACAGCCTTGCCATTATTTTTAAAGCATTTCTATCAGTTATCAGGAGTGAAATAATTAAGAACTCTGTATGTATCTGTTTTGTCTTCTTTTTTTAAAATAAAAATCTCAACTTACTGCTTTTTTAGTAGAAGGTAATTTGGATAATCAGACTGTTAAATATGAAGATTGGTTTCATAGAATGATGAACACACTTACTCAAGGATTGGCATTCCCTAAAATCATAGCAAGTATTTATTGAGCCTGTATTACTACGGGCTGGAACATTCTGTTACACACTTCACATACATGCTTAGATTAATTATTTTAAAGCCTTAGGAAATAAGTACAATGATCTCATATTATAAACAGAGAAATAGGACTTAGAAAGTTTAAGCAACTTTATCAAGAACCTACAACTAATGACAAGCTGAACAATGATTAACTGAATATTCTTCCTTACATATGTTCACATTTTTTACATACATATATGTATTTTTAAATCACACTCTTTATCACTATGTAGGGGCCAAGGAAAAACTTACTGTTCATCCTCTGAAGGTTCACTGAAAATAGACTAACAAAAGGCAGATTAATAGGAGAAAAGGAAGAGAAAATTTCTTAATGTTTACATGTGTGTATGGGAGTCATAGAAAACATAAGACACAAAGAAAAAAACAGATACTTTTATACCAGTTTGAGGTTACAGAAAGAATAGGGAATTGGATTGTGGAAAGAGAGCTTATGGGAGGTAGAGAGAAAGGAAGGCCTGGAGTAAAGGTGTTCTCACTATGTAGATAAAACCTTATAGGTAGCAGCTCTCAGTATAGACGGTAGCCTGTGGTTGAGTTAATTTTTCCTCAATCTGGATAAGGGGGAAGGCCTCAGAGAAAGCTTGGCTGATTTACTTTACTATTATAGATTTTTCTCTACTGATGCCAATCTCTTCCACACAAGGCAGCTTTTCAGGGCAATTCCTGTCTACAGGCCCTCTGAAAAGCCATCTCAAAATATTTCAAAAGAAGTAAATTTTGGGTAGAATATTTTTTATTTTCTTTAATTACTTTAATTGAAAAAGCAATATATTGTTATAAATAAAAGACAGTTATAAGAATGAATACTGTAATAGTTAAGAAATCAACCTAAGTGTCCATTGGCAGATGAATGGACAAAGGAAATGTGGTATACATACACACAGTGGAATATTATTCAGCCATAAAAAGGAAATCTTGTCCTTTGCCACAACATGTAGGAAACTGGAGGTTACATGTTAAGTGAAATAAGCCAGGCACAGAAAAACAAATATTGTATGTTCTCATGCATATGTGTAAGCAAAAAAAAAATGATCTCATGGAGGTAAAGAATAGAATAATGTTAACCACAGGTTGCCAAGAGTGGGGGTGGGGGTGATAAAGGGAGGTTGGTTAATGGGTACAACCATATAGTTAAATAGAAGGGATTAGTTCTAGTTTTTGATAGCACAGTAAGGTGACTACAAGTTAATTCATTAAATATTACAAAATAGCTAAAAAGAGGAGCTGAAATGTTCCTAACACAAAGAAATGATAAATGATATGGGTGATGGATATCCTAAATCCTTGATTTGATCATTACACATTGCATGCATGTATCAAAATATCACATGTACCCAATAAATATAAAAAATTATTATGTATCAATTAAAGAACTGTAAAAGGAACAAAAAGAATGAATACTATGAAAACAGTGTTATTAAATTTAAGTAGAGATGCTTACCTGTAAGGAATCTGGACTTGAAGTCTGATCTTTCTTTGTTTAAGCAGAGATTAGTAAGTGTTAGAGAGGTGTTAAAATGGAAGCGGCCTTAACACCCACTGATACTTGGTCCTCATATTAATCAGGTACTCAAAAAACTAAAAAAGGGGATAATTCTCTCAGCAAGTAAATCAACGATATTGAATGTTATGTCTAGAGACTTTCTGCTATTACAGTCTTTCCCTGGTTTGATACGCTTCCCGCTTCATGGCACTATATCCTGTTGACATGTGAGCATTAATACTGGCGACACTGAACTAGGCTAATTTTCTTTAGAAATGAAAGACTTATTTGTTTAATTATAGGTCTTTCTCTTAAAACTCAAGCGAAATCCCCTGTGTTCCAGGTCTTAGGGTAAAGTGAGTTAAAGTCCTAATAAAGTTGATGATAAAACCCCAGTTGTTGAGCATCTACTGTATGACAGGAAAGTACTAAATTCTTTATAAATATTCTTGTTTAGTCATCACAACAATCTCAGAAGATCAATATCATTTCCATTTTACAATGATAGTGAAACTGGGTCTCAGAGCATGAAGTAACCTGTTTAAGATTACACCCTTCCTTCTGGTCCACATTCTGTTTCTGAGCTACACATGAATTCTAGGAGTGAACTCAGGCTAAAAATTTATATCCTGCTCAAGAGACTTAGCATGACTTTTCACAGATAAAAATTCTTTCATAAAGATCGTGAGTCTCACAGTTGTGTATGTTTGTTTCTCTAAAAGTTTCATTTATCCCAAACTTTCAATTTGGAAATGATTTAGCTATTTTCTATCCTGGTACTTTATACCTTTTCTCCATTTTTGTCAATCTTATTTCATAAATGTATTCAAATCAAGAGGTTCATCTTTATTTTCCAAATTCATTGCCAGCTGATTTCAAAAAAGTGTCATTTCATGTGGAACTGCTTCCCTTTGCTTAAAGAAAATCCATCAGATGCATAGTTGGTCTATCTGCAATTTGCCACATACAAAAGATTATTTACAGTTTATTTTTATTTTTCAGAATTTCCTCCAGCGTCTTGTTCCTGTGACTGTTAGAATGTTCGATTAATTGCTAGATTAAGCCTATGGTTCAGGAGTTGCCAGGTTTGAGGCGACGTTATTAAACTTCCTGCCGAGTTCCATCCAAATGCATCTGCTTCCTCCCACTGTCAGGCTTTCGTCCTCTTTTCTCAACATTTCTCTCTCGCGCGGTGTAATATTCTTT
This sequence comes from Pongo abelii, assembly GCF_028885655.2. Lineage (NCBI taxonomy): Eukaryota > Metazoa > Chordata > Mammalia > Primates > Hominidae > Pongo > Pongo abelii. The sequence continues at coordinate 131,471,157 of NC_071992.2, read as the reverse complement.
TGTGATATTTCCCTAACACTGCAAGATTCCACTTGCCAAAGTGTGGCACAGGAAACAAGATTTGCCATCTACCTCCCTCTTTGTGGGATAGGCCACTTTTATTTTTGTAATCGATTCCATTGCTGAAAATTAGTTTCACTCGCAAAACACTCGCTGGTAGCAAGTTTGTTTTTTCCTTTGAAGCCTTTGAAATTTCTGTCCCTCTCCACCCCCTCAAATTTTGCAGGAAGCTTTTGATCTTGAAGGATTCTAAATGTATCTTCTGAATTTTTGGAGATTTCTAGAAACACCGCTGTATAGAAAGCTCTGTTTATAGAGCATCGTCAGGCACACAACTCCAAAATACACCTTTTCAAAGGAAAGAAGAAAATGGCAACTGTCCCATATCCAATCAGGTAAATGGCTCTTTATACACCAAGCTGTGATAAAAGCAAACAAAAAGTCACAGTGCTGTTGACATATGAGCCTATCTGTGACAGCTTGCTCTGGCTTTTTTGACTGGCAGTTACTTTGTACACTTTTAATAGCATTTCATCACTTGTCTGTTATTTAAACAACATCATCTTTCCAGCTGGAATATAAATGTATGCTGAAAATTTCCACATATTTTACACGGCCAACGTCTTGCTATAGTATTTCCTGATAACAGAAAGTTGGTTGGCAAATAGAAAGTTATCTAAATTGTTCAAGTAGCTCTCCTGGTTGAGATAAACCCTTGTTCAGCACCTTGTTTTCGATTTGTAAAAACAAGCTAGATAAGCCTCTCTCGCAGAGGTTATCTCAGCTTTTTCAGAGGATTCAGACTAATGGTGCACCAATGCACAGTCTGCAGCCGAGTCTTATTTAATAATTTTCTGCTTTGCAAATGATGCACGAAAATTTAGGCAAATATGTCTTGAAAGCTCCAGATTAAAATAGGAAAAGATAACAGAACTAGTTTGTTGAATTAGATAAGACATGAGAATGAAGCCTCAAGAGATCATGTTTCAGAAGATTGATGAAGAAGGTTCTCATGGGTAATGAGCCAAAAATTCAAGAACTTCTTTGATAGATACAGGAAGATTTTATTTTGTTGCTTCCTTAAACAGGTAGTTTTGCCTAGACTTGAGAAGTATTACACCTTTGGAATAATCCTAGCATAAAAATGGTAGTGGATCTTACACTCTTACACATTGCGCCTTCTTGCTTCCTGGAACGCTTATCTGTACACCCATTTGGGCATTTGATTACACGTTCTGGTGACTTATTCCCACATTTCCTATTATTCCTGTCTTTCTAAAGACAGTGAACATTTATGGAACAACTCTTTTATGGTGAACTTTGTTCTCATCGTTCTTGCATCCTTTATCTCACTCAGTACTAACAACAAATTAGTGAAAAATGTTTTATTATCTCAATTTTTTAAGACTTGGAAAGAAAACAGAAAATTAAGTCATTAAGGTGGAGAAGTCTGAGCATGAAGCCCCATTTATCTGACTCCAAGTTCTTCCTCCCACACTCTGCTTTCTTAATGACATTGTTTAATTATTTGGAAGCACAGAGGGATCCCAACTGAATTGAACTTATTATTCCTGGAAAGATATTTCACTAAATCAACTCCTCCTGGGCCAAAGAGGTAGAGCAAATGAGTAGGTCACCAATATTTGTAATACATTATTTGTATACATTATCTCATTTGATTTTCAAAATAATCCTATGAGAAAGGGCTATTATTACTTGGATTTAGAGATGAAAATATGGAAGCTTAGTGAAATTAAGATTAACCAAGTCCATACAACAAATGAGGCCAAATTAAAATTCAAACTCATGTCCATCTGATACAAATTTTTAAAGTTTTATCCACTTTATTTATATGACTATTAGTGAATTAGTGAATTTGTGAACCACCAATCAAATGGCCCCCTTGACAGTATAGACTTTGCATAAAACCCTCCTTTTTCACATTCCCTGATGTTGTCTGATCATGGTTATCCTCGTACGTCTCTCACCATTCTGTAAATTTTTCATATCATAACGTATACCGCATATCAAAAAGCCTAGGTAATATAAACATTCATAGTAAAGGCAACATTTTTATTTTCTATTTACTTTGCATTTTTAAGAAATCAAATATTACAAATATGATTTAAAACTCTCTTTCCTATTCTCTCCTGTTTCATTCCCCTCCCTTATATAAGGCAATAGTTATCTTGAAGTTGTTGTTTCAACAGTAGTCTCTCAGTATCTGTAGGGGATTGCTTCCAGGAACCTCAGAGTATGCCAAAATCTAGGGATGCTCAAGTCCCTGACATAAAATTGTGTATTTGCATATAACCTATGCACATTGCCCCACATACTTTCAATCATCTCTAGATTCCCCATAATACCTAATACAATGTAAGTGTTATGTAAATGGTTGTTATATTGTATTGTTTATGGAATAATGAAAAGAAAAAAGTCTATACATGTTTAGTATGGACACAGCTATCCTTTTTTTTCCGCAAATATTTTCAATACCTAATTGGTTGAATTCACAGATGCGGATCCCATGGATATAGAAAGCCAAGTATACCTTTACTTACTGGTGTTACTCACTCGCCTTTACTTACTGGTGTTACATAGCTATTATCAAATGATATCTACTATTAATTTATTTGCTGCAAAACTTTAATAAATATATCATTCTAAATACTTTATTATAAAACTTTTTAAATTATATTTTTGTGATTTATTCATGTTGATACATATAGCAGTGTTTCATTGTTTAAACTACTGAATTTTATTCCCTTATATAATACAATTTTTCCATCTTTTGTAAATAGTATTTTTTCAGATTTTTATAAAATTTTATAATTATTGTTATTATTGCTGAGTAGAAATGCTATTGATTTTTAGAAGTTTTAGTTTTAAAATGTTCTTGCTAAATATTCTAAAATTTTCTATGTGCATAATTATATTGTCTACACATAATATGAGTCTTTGTATTTTCTTTTCTGATTATTGTTCTTCCTGCTTTTCCTTGCCCTCCTCTTTAGCTAGAACCTTCAGCGCAGTGTTACAAACTGGTGGCAATAAGCTCACCTTTAATATGCTTTTATTTTAAAGGGCATACTTTTAAAGTTTCATCATTAGATAAAATATTTGCTGTAAGTTTTTGATAGAATATTTAATCAGGTTAGAGGAATTTCCCTTTCATTTTTTGCTTACTAGTTTTTTTGTTTTATTTCGTAATTGAGTCTTGAGTTTTATCTGAAGCATTTTCAGTATCTTTTGAACTTTGACTATGTATTAGTCCATTCTCACAGTGCTATAAAGAACTGCCTAAGACTGGGTAATTTATAAAGGAAAGAAGTCTAATCGACTCACAGTCACATGGCGTGACTCCTCCATGTGGCGGGGGAGGCCTCAGGAAATTTACAATCATGGCAGAAAGGGGAGCAGACGCGTCTTACATGGTGGCAGGTGAGAGAGAGTGTGAAGGAGGTACTGTCAAACACTTATAAAACCATCAGATCTTGTGAGAACTCACTCACTATCATGAGAACAGCATGGGGGAACTGCCCCCATGATCCAATCACCTCCCACCAGGTCCTTCCTTCAACACGTGGGGATTATGGGGATTACAATTCGAGATGAGAATTGAGTGGGGACACAGCCAAACCAGATTAGACTACTACTCTTCAATCTCTGTTATCAGTTCCTTTTGGAGTCCTGAAAATGTAAGTGACCCAGAGATCCTTGGTATAGCCTTCATCTCCATCTGTATTAGTGATTTGCAACCCACACTCTGTGTGCATCAGTGGGGGAGTTTAGAAAACACAGATGCCTGGATCTCATCCCAAGGGACTGAATCAATTATTCTAGGTGGAGTTTAGGCTTTGCTTTTTTTAAAAACCTCTTTAACTGTTTTTCTCCAGAGTTGAGAAATTATAAACTTACTTTAAAAATGATTGTAGTGGGAGAGAGATAGAGAGAGCAAGGAAGAAGGGTGTTTTCCTATAAGTAGATATATTTGTTTCTTCAAAACAATATATTATATACCCTCATAAGATTTTTCTCTCTCCAGTGACTTACTTCTTTTCTGGACTACATCTTATAGAATATAGGATAGAACCTCAACATTAACAAACTATGGCTGAGAAGGGACTTTTAGATTGCTTTAACATGGAAAATTGACTTTTTGAATTTTTTTCTGGGCATTCGTTACAGATAAATATTTGCTCTTATCTTCTGAGAGAGTTTGAATATTACTCCCTTCCTTCCCTCAGACAAGTGAAAATAACATTTTTAGAGCTGGACTCCAAGACTAAAGCATCATTTGGGTCTACTTAGACGAAATATGCAAAGAGGGTTGGAGTAGGGGTGTGTAGGTATAAGCTAAAAAAAAAAAAAAAATTGCTAAACTTGTAACTACCTCTGTGGACCACAGTAATGGGGAGTAAAAAGGATCTCCCTTTCCCCAATAAGTTTAAAGGATACTTTGTTACTCTAAATATGGTTCCTACCAGCGCCATCAGAGTGACTTGGAGCTTGTTTAAAATGCAGAATTTCAGACCCTTAGTTCAGACCTACTGGATTAGCATTTGCAGTTTAAAAAGATTCCTGGTGATTCACGTGCACACTAAAGTTTGAGAAACATGAGTCAAATGAAGCAGCAGTTCTCCACCTTGGATGCACAACATAACCTGAGGGAATTTTAAAAATGAAATGCTTGGCCGGGCATGGTGGCTCATGCCTGTAATCCCAGCACTTTGGGAGGCCGAAGTGGGTGGATCATGAGGTCAGGAGTTCGAGACCAGCCTGGCCAATATGGTGAAACCCATCTCTGCTGAAAATACAAAAATTAGCCGGGCGTGGTGGTGTGTGCCTGTAGTCCCAGCTACTTGGGAGGCTGAGGCAGGAGAATTGCTTGAACCTGGGAGGTGGAGGTTGCAGTGAGCCAAAATCACGCCACTGCACCCCAGCCTGGGCAACAGAGTGAGACTCTGTCTCAAAAAAAAAAAAAAAAAAAAAATGCTTGGGCCTTCTCCAAAGACTCCAGAAAGATTCAGCTGGCCTGGGGTGGGATATACTCGAATCATCTGGGAAAGAATTAGCTCCCATTGATGGATCGGAGGGTGGGAGTTAGTGCATCACTTGTAACCATAGGTGGAGAAGTGCTATCCAAGAAGTTAGTGAAGAAGTTGAAGGAAACTCCAGGGATTTTTAAGGAGTGGCAGGAAACTATGATTGCTAGTAATTTTTCTTGCTGCTTCATCCTTGGCATTCCTGCACAAAAGGTACTTCTTGTTGCACAAAAGATACACATTTAGAATAAATGAAAGGAAGTAGTAACTTAAACAGGAAACTTTTGTGTAGAAGACTGATAATGTAACACAATAGTAAGAGAAAATATAAAGAAATTCATGGATAACTGACAGTGTCACTGATATGCTTAATATATTCAGTTAAATAAAACCTGAATCTGTATCCTTTTCTCTTTCCATGCACTGTGCACTTACTGAGCACTAACTGAATGCTAGTTACTCTTTTATCTACTGAATTGTTAACAACAACAACAACAAAAATCTCGTCCTCTTAGACTTTCTATTTTAACAAGAAGCTTGCATTGCTAAGGTCCTTACTCTTCATGGTTGAATAATAACAACACACTAGGGAAGGAAATTTTAATGGGGGCTAATAGATGCTTGTTCCAGATCACCAAACTTAAGCCATAGTTCTAGCCACGAGGAATGTATCAGATGTTCCTTATCTCTTATGTGACCATAACTCCACATTGCTCTCTGTTCTGTATAAGCTGTCTCAAGAATAGTGTCTTGAATACATTTAATTATTGCATCTTTTTTTTTTTTTGCTATAAATGATTCTAGAATGTTGAAGATAGTGTTCTCAGGAAGTTAAATGATTCTAGAATGTTGAAAATAGTGTTCTCAGAAAGTTACCCTTTGTGCCAAGTCTAAGGTTTAGCACAATAAAACTACATTTCCATGTCTTTGATTTAGAGTTTTGCCCATTGTATTTTGTTTAATTAATGCCATTTCAGTAGCTATTTAGTTAAGAATTTCAAGTTCATAAGTATTTTTTAAAAAATTAATCAATTATATGTGAACAATGGCAATATCTATGCCTCTGAAAGAAGGAAATATCTAGACTTGGAATTCTAAATAGGTATTAAATATTTCAGATATATTATGTAGGGTTTTCATTATATTTGCACGCAATTCTTATATAATTATATTTTTTTCAAATTAAGTCAATGGAGGCACACACACACCCGTGTGTGTGTGTATATATATATATATGTATGTATATAAAATCCTCTGGCTCATTCACTTTTCAGTCATATGTTTGATAGTGAGAAAATTGAATTTATTTAGCTACTAGCTCATTTGGTCACTTAAATGCACATCTTTGCTACTATTGTCACTTTTATATTGTATTTTTGATATCAAACATGCATTTAAAATGTTTTTGTAAAAAATTATTAAACAATTTTGGACTTTTATAGGTTTCTCTCCAGGTTACCAAATAGAATTATCTTTTATTCAATAGAATATCATGATATAATCTTACTTGGGTGTCAGTGCAAGAGGAATAATCTTTCTCACCCATTTTTTGGATTATTTTGTCACTGTCTCCATAATAAAATATTAGTATGCAATTATACTGTCTGCAGACTTAAATCCTCTCATTTTTCTGTTGTACCCCATTTCAAATACCACTTCTGCCAGCTATCAGAATTTTTGTTTGTTTCTTATACATTTCATGATAATGCGATGCTTCCTTTTTTGCAGGGATTCTTTCCATTTAGAATATTTTTAGCCTCTCCTACTTCATAATCATCTTGAACATTTAATAGTTATTTTACATAATTACTGAACTTGTTCTTCCTTCATCTTCCCTCATGGTCTTTTCTAACAAATTCCATCTGCTTCTAGAACCATATTCCCCATTCGTCCCTGACTTACCGTATTCCCATTATAGCACTAAAGAGATAGAGCTAATTCATTGATTCATGTGATTTTGCTTCTGTTATTTACTCTCTGTATAGATAAACTCACATTATCCCCTTTTATAAAATTTCTTGCTCTCTGGGGCTAGGCACTGTGACTCCTGTTTTACCTATGCTTCAATTTTGAGTAATGGTTTCTTTCAATAATGATTGACTAAAATAAAATTAAAAGAAAAATATGCATTTTATTATATTTAACAATTGAACAAGACTTTACATTTTGAGTATAAAGTGATTTTGGAGAGCTCAGCTATACATTTTGACACTTTTTCAAGTAGCTCTAGATTGCATATGTTGGGGCTCAGAAAACAATACCCCAAAATGAAAGCAGCAGCCTCAGAAGCAAAAGTTATTCTCTGACCTTCTGCCCTCCAACTCTCAGGCCCATTTTCCCCTGAAGCTAGCCATAGTGTAATGGTTAATATTGAGCATCAACTTGATTGGACTGAAGGATGCAAAATATTGTTCCTGGGTGTGTCTGTGAGTGTGTTGCCAAAGGAGATTAACGTTTGAGTCAGTACAGTGGGAGAAGTAGACCCACTGTCAATCTGGGTGGGCACCATTTAACCAGCTGCCAGTGTGGCTAGGATAAAAGCAGGGAGAAGAATGTGGAAGGACTAGACTGGCAATGTCTTCTGGCCTCCAACTTTCTCCTGTGCTGGATGCTTCCTGCCCTTGAACATGAGGCTCCGAGTTCTTCAGCTTTTAGACTCTTAGACTAATGCCAGTGGTTTGCCAGGCCTCTTAGGCATTTGGTTACGGACTGAAGGCTGCACTATCAGCTTGCCTGCTTTTAAGGTTTTGGAACTGTGACTGGCTTCCTTGCTCCTCAGCTTGCAGATGGCCTATTGTGGGACTTCATCTTGTGAACATGTGAGTGGACAGTCAGTTCTCCTAATAAACTCCCCTTCATATATTCAGCTATCCCTATTAGTTCTGTCCCTTTAAAGAACCCTGACTAATACAGATTCTGAGTAATACATATAGAAACTAGAATCCCTCTTTCCTGAGGCAGGCCATACAAACTAGAACCTCTTTTCCAAAAGCCAGCCATGAATCCTAAAAATCATACTCAAACTTTCCCTCTTCCCTATCTGTGTAAAAATGGGCCATAAAGACATTATCTGGCCTGCCTTGTTTGACTATAGGTCATAAGACCCCCATTCCAGAGAGGATCCTGCCCCACACCCAGAAGAAATAAATGCTGCACAGAAAGACCAGAAGGAATCTTGACAGACATGCCTTGCTGGCTTTCTCCACTCAGTTTATTAACTTTAGGCTATACCCTTTTTGTCCAATCATATTTCTTCACGGCTGTCCATACTTTGTTAAACCTAGGCATTAAAAAAGGACAATTTCCTCTGTATCTTTTGGTCTCCATTCTGAAGGCTCCCATCTATACACATCAAATAAATTTGTGTGCCTATTAATCTGCCTCACGTCAGTGATTTTTCAGTGAACCTTTAGGGTTCCAAGAGCCTTGGCCCCCACATATATACATCTGTAACTGTATGGACTTCCCTGTAACTAGTATTGAAAATTCCTAATGTGCTTGTCATGAGTATTTTTCCTAGTTAGGCAGCCGCAGATATAAACATCACTGATAAAACTTCCCTACGGCTTTCCTGCTCCTGTTAGCAAGGGAAGGCTGCTATTTTATGACTAAATGTTTCTATTCACTAGAGATACAAAGCTGACATAAGTCTACAAACTTAATGTCCAAGTATTTAGATAGGGTGTCTCACAGCCCACTCCTACCCTGGAATTACGTGATTTTTCAGAAGTTATTTTCAGAATTCCTAAAAATCCATGTCAGAGGGTGTGTTGGGTGAGGAGAATGGACAGAAAGGCAGTGAAGGAAAGTGAAGAGGTGGAAGGAATAGCTTCATAATCAAGTTACAAACCAATCATATTTCTCCTGTTCTTTTTCTTCCTGCTGTATAGATCCTTTAGCTCTGTATTTCCCCGAAAGAGTTCTAAGTATCCTAATGGAGTGTGCCATGTGCTTAGCGATGAGTCATTTTGGATACCTTCTAGATTTGCCATGTTCTTCCCAGTTCCAGATGGTTATACTGATGACTCTTGATATTGACAATGTCTGGAGCTGACTCTTGTATCACTGAATGTACCACCCCTGCTTCTGGGACTCCACAAAGGCAACACCTGTTCATTTGGGACTTGCCAGATGCCACTACTGAAGTGGGTTCTCTCTGCATCTGGGCTGAGGAGCTAGGGCTCATCTCCTCAGAGAAGCATTCCTGATCTCCCGATCACTTCATAACAGAACGGCTGTTCCTTCATTTCCTGCATCACAATGATTAAGGATTTGTCCTGTTTATTGTACAATTCCAGACACGGTGTAATATTTGAAATAAATTATGAATGAAGATCACCTAGACATTTTATTAAGTATGTCTATTATTAGCCTTGGTCCACAGAGATTATGAATCATTATCTGGAGTTGATTCTAGGAGGCTGGTTTTTAAAAAGCACTCTCGTACGATTCTGCAGGTGATCTATCTAGGGACCTTGGTTTAACAAACCCTGCTTCAGGAGCAATAAATATAGGACTTAGCCAAATTCTACACATGAATTGGGTTCCTCCTTTGGCAACGAAAAATTTATAATTCAAAGGAACTCCAGAAGGTAAATGACACATGGATTTATTTAGCAGTTTACTTACATGTATCTGTAGCTAATTATGTTATTTAGTATACAGATGCCAATTTTTAATTAAATAACTATTTTCATAAGGAATTAACAACCCAGGAATCAGAGGTAAAGTTCTGGTCCTAGATCTCTTTTTCAAAAATTCAGTTGTCATATCTGAGTTGCTTTTCTTCTCAGTAGTAATGCATTCTAGTGCAGTTTTGCGGCTACAGTGGCTGGTCGTGAGTTCTCTTACAATCATTTTGCTCAAGTTAATGCTACCTTTGTGAGTATACTTTGCTATTTATCTCATTGCACATCAATCTCTCACATTTTGCATTTAAACCTCCTTTATTAAATTGTACTTTAGTGCTGAATGTCATGGAACTCTGTCTAGTTAGGAAGATATTTCTATACTATATTTAGCAGATGTTACATTAGTTTTTCCTGAGCTGGGTTTTCCTGTGGGTTACACAAACCTGAGCTTTCCGCTTGTGATACTCTTTGCATGTTTCTGGAGGGGACACGTGTTTTAAAGCATTCCTGCCTTTGTAATCCTCTATGGCAGTGTTTCTCAAACTATAATATGCTCTATTCAGAAGGCATGGGGTGGGGCCTGAAATTCAGCATTTATAACAAATCCCCAGATGCTGCTAGTCCACATATTACTCTTGGAGTAGCCAGGCTCCAAGGAACCTGAGATGGTTTTATAGCCACAAAGTCATTGAAAGTCATTGACTCCACAGTTCATAACACCCTTGAAGAAAACCTTCTCCTTGGATCCATAAAAGCCTCAGCCTTCTCTCTCTCTCTCTCAAAAAAAAAAAAAAAGGCTTTTGAATTTCTTACCATCTTGACTACATCACATAACTCAGTAACATATAATCATAATGACAAATTTTGCTTATGAACTCTATGCTCTTTTCAGTTGAACTGTGTTATATCTCAGGGTTTTACCCAGATTTTAGCCGCTTCTCAATTCCTTCCACTCTTAGGTTTAGATTTTCATCATTTCTCAGTTTATTGCAAAATGTCCTATACGCTTTTCTCCATTTTTTTCTTCTTTGTAATTCATTTTTCCATTGCCTTCCTCTTGCCTACTCTTTCTTGTTTCTCTTCTCTTCTGTATGAAATAGTTTCTTGTGTGCTTTGTACAAGCACAGAGGGACCCTAAGCCAGGAAGAAGCAGGCATGTGAGGGTGAGCCTCCATTCCATCTGCCAGCACCTCGTCCTTCGTTGGGCTAGGGTTCACTGCTACAATCACCCCTCTGATTAAGTGCAAAGCAAAAGCCAGGTACACTTTACCCCTCACCTTTTGGTTTCATAATTGCCTGTGTAATTAACTCTGCATAAAGCCAGTGAGAGAAGACACATCCCTGTGGACTATGAGGGATCAAGATCACATATGCTCAGAATAATTTGGCAACTCCAACAAATCAAAAAGGTTTATCCTATTCTCATTAGCATCATAGACCATGCTTGACTTAAACAATACAGGTGTGTGTGTGTGTGTGCATGTGTGTGTGTATGTGTGTAGTCTGTTTTGTGATTTGAAGCCTTCAGGACTGTATGTGAGTTTCCACTACACTGGCAGGAAGACAGAGATAACCAGATATGCTAGGTAGTCAGCATGAAAGCATCCCAAGGAATTTCTAGCAATATCTGACAGAGTCTTCTAGAAAACAAGTGGACTTTTGTGAATCAAGCTGGTGGGTCCAAAAATGTTTAGATTTATAAGATATATAATAAATATGACCCAGTTTTGTACATAAAAACTGATGGAGTCTGGGCTCTACAAGCTATATACTCCCAGGATTTATCCATGCCAAGTGGATCAGAGATTCTATTAAATATTTCTTGAATAAATTAAAACTGTTAAATCAGCTTTTCTATATATTGTATTCCACAGCTTTCCCAGGTCAGCTACATAACAGGTTGGTTGACAATTAGGAATGGTGTCTTCTTAAAAATTATGGTGAATATTATCTAGCTTTGATTTCATTTATGTGAAAATACTTGCTAATCTTCATTCTAAACTTCCAAAAATTTTGTTGAAAGCTTCATATAAGTAGTTAATATGTATTCCTTTTTAAATTGTGTTCTATGAAGCCCTAGAACTCAGCAAAAATGTTGGTGCCACTATGGGGACATGAGATCCAATGAAGGTAAGCAGAGCTCTACCCTCCCCAGCCCATTTCATTCAGCTTAGATCCACTTTTTCCAGTTTGATATACTGGATTTCCAAACAGAACTTTATTTGAAAAGTGGGATCTGCTCCTAAATCAAGCTAACAAATAAATAAATAATATTCCAGGTTGAAATTCTACCATTGACAGGATTCTGGAGTCCATGTGGGATGTATTAGCTTTCCTGGGGATGTTCTACAAAGCATGGTCCCCACTTTTGTTTACTACCAGCATGACATTACAGAATCTTCCACTGGTAACTCCCCTGTGTTGACAGAACTCCAGCAGCTTTCCCAGGGAGCCGGGGCTCTGTAAAGTGTGTATGTGAGGAAGTTGTGTGTTCTCAGATCTCAGTGCAGCCACTGAATTAATTTGGTTACTTCTGAAGAGCAGTGACTCCATGAAATATTAACCAGACCTTAGCTTCAGGGACAGAGGTTTCATTCCTGCTGTGTCATCAGCACTTTTGAGCACAAAACTTTTCAAGTGCTGGAAAGATTCTTTCTTTACTTCATCTCAGTTAGTGTCAGTATTATCCTTCCTGGCTTTTTCTTTAGCTTGTCTAAGTGACCTTGCTATAAAACTTGCTGAACTAAACAGAGGTCAAGTTCATCAGGGAACATTTTTATTTTTAAGAGAGCACATTATCCACTATGATGTTAACTTCAAATAATTTTTAAAAATGTGATTTTTATTAATTTCATCTGAGGTTATTATCTGATAATTTATTGAAATGCTTCTTGGACTTACGTATATTTTTCACCTGAGTTACATTTTCCAATAACCACTTCCTGAAGGTAATTCAATCATTTATATAGGTTGCTGTTTTCTTTGTTTTAATTTTATTGTTTCCATATTTTAGGGATGTCTTCTCTTTATTGAGTTTCAAAATGTTAGCAGTAAACCTATATTTATACCATTAATTCTTATCATGATTTTTAATCCTTTCATTCTTTTTTTATTATTATGGTAAAAACTATATAACATGAGATCTACCCTCTTAGCAAAATTGTAAATTAATAGAAAATTGAAAAACAAAACAGCACTTTTTCTACTCTCACACAACCACTGAACACAGCACTTCTGACACCAGATTCTCCAGTGGACTCCAGTTGGATGTCCTATCATTCAATTCTTTTTTTTGTTTTTTGCTAAACAATTTCATTATCAAACTTTAATAAGATTCACATAATTCAAGAGACTCAAATACTCATCTACATTAAAAATTTCCCCTTTTGTCCCCCAAATGGTTTTTTATTGTAGTAAAATATATATAATGTAAAATTTATCATTTTAATCATTTTTAAGTGTACAATTTAATGGCATTAAGTACATTCACAATATTGTGAAAGCATCACCAGTATTTCCAGAACTTTTTCATTATTCCAAACAGAAACTCTACACTCATTAAGAATAACTCCTGGAAGTCCTAGCCAGAGCAGTCAGGCAAGAGAAAGAAATAAAAGGCATCCAAATAGGAAAAGAGGAAGTCAAACTATTGCTCTTTGTAGACAATATAATTCTATATCTAGAAAACCCCATAGTGTCTGTCCAAAAGCTCCTAGATCTCTAGATCTGATAAACAACCCCAGCAAAATTTCAGGATACAAAACAATGTACAAAAATCAGCAGCGTTTTTTTTTTTTTAAGCGACGGGGTCTTACTGTGTCACCCAGGCTGGAGTACAGTGGCACGATCTCTGCTCACTGCAAGCTCTACCTCCCGAGCTCAAGCAATTCTGCCTCAGCCTCCCAAGTAGCTGGGACCACAGGCACACGCCACCATGCCTGACTAATTTTTTTTGTATTTTAGTAGAGATGGGGTTTCACTGTGTTGCCCAGGCTGGTCTCGATCTCCTGAGCTCAAGCAATCTGCCCGCCTCAGCCTCCCAAAGAAAAATCAGCAGCATTTTAATACTCTTAACATCCAAGCTGAAAGCCAAATCAAGAATGCAATCCCATTCACAATAGCCACAAAAAGAATAAAATACCTAGGAATACAGCTAGCCAGGGAGATGACTACAATGAGAATTATAAAACACTGATCAAAGAAGTCAGAGATGACACAAACAAATGAAAAAACATTCCATGCTCATGGATAGAAAAAATCAATACCATTAAAATGGCCACACTGCCCAGAGCAATTTACAGATTCAATGCTATTCCTATCCTTCTTCACAGAATTAGAAAAAGCTTTTAAAATTCATATGGAACCAAAAAAGAGCTTGAATGGCCAGGGCATTCCTATGCAAAAAGAACAAAGCTGGAGGCATCACGTTACCTGTAACCAAAACAGCATGGTACTGGTACAAAAACAGACACATGAGGAGTAGAACAGAATAGAGAGGGCTACAGTAACCAAAACAGCATGATACTGGTACAAAAACAGACACATAGACCAATGGAACAGAATAGATAGCCTAGAAAGCTGCACACCTACAACCATCTGATGTTTGACAAAGTCAACAAAAACATGCAATGGGGAAAGGATTCCCTGTTCAATAAATAGTGCTGGGATAACTGGCTAGCCATATGCAGAAGATTGAAGCTGGACTCCTTCTTTATACCGTATACAAAAATCAACTCAAGATGGATTAAAGATTTAAATGTAAAACATAAAACTATAAAAACCCTGGAAGATAACCTAGGAAATACCATTTTGGACATAGGCCCTGGCAAAAATTTTGTGACAAAGATACCAAAAGCAATTGCAACAAAAACAAAAATTGACAAATGGGATCTAATTAGACTAAACAATTTCTGCACAGCAAAAGAAACTATCCACCGAGTAAACAGACAACCTACAGAATGAGAGAAAGTATTTGCAAACTATGCATCTGGCAATGGTCTAATATCGAGAATCTGTAAGAAATTAAAACAAATTAACAAGCAAAAAATAACCAGCCCCATAAAAAAGTGGGCAAAGGAAATGAACAGACACTTTTCAAAAGAAGACACACATGTAGCCAATAAGCATATGAAAAAATGCTCAATGTCACTAATTATTAGAGAAATGCAAATCAAAACCACAATGAGACTCCACCTCACACCAGTCAGAATGGCTACTATTAAAAAGTCAAAAAATAACATGCTGGTGAGGTTGTAGAGAAAAGGGAACACTTATACATTGGTGGTGGGAATGTAAATCAGTTCACCCATTGTGGAAAGCAGTGTGGTGATTTCTCAAAGAACTGAAAACAGAAGTACCATTCCACTCGGCAATTCCATTATTTGTTGTATACGCAAAGGAATATAAATCATTCTGCCATAAAGACACATGCACACATATGTTCACTGAAGCACTATTCACAATAGCAGCAAAGTCATGGAATCAAACTAAATGCCCATCAATGGTAGACTGAATAAAGAAAATGTAGTGCATCTACACTATGGAATACTATGCATAAAAAAAATAAGATCATGTCCTTTGCAGCAACGTGGATAGAGCTAGAGGCCATAGTACTAAGCAAACTATTAATAACATAGGAACAGAAAGCTAAATACCATATGTTCTCACTTCTAAGTATGAGTACACATAGACACAAAAAAAGAGAACAGCAGACATGAGGACCTACTGGAGTGTGGAGGGTGGGAGAAGGGAGATAACAGAAGAACTACCTATTGGGTACTATGTGTATTACCTGGGTGATGAAATAATCTGTACAACAAACCCTACAACATGCGATTTACCTATATAACAAATCCTTGAACGAAAAAAAAAATTTTTTTTTTAAAAATAACTCGGCTGGGCACAGTGGCTCACGCCTGTAATCCCAGCACCCTGGGAGGCCGAGGTGGGCAAATCACGAGGTCAAGAGATCGAGACCATCCTGGCCAACATGGTGAAACCCCGTCTCTACTAAAAACACAAAAAAGTTAGCTGGGCATGGTGGCGTGCGACTGCAGTCCCAGCTACTTGGGAGGCTGAGGCAGGAGAATGGCATGAACCCGCGAGGCAGAGGATGCAGTGAGCGGAGACCGCGCCACTGCACTCCAGCCTGGGCGACAGAGTGAGACTCCGTCTCAAAAAAAAAAAAAAGAATAACTCCGCACTACCCCCTCCTCCAAAATGTCTTTAATTCTGGTTAATTCAAACAAGATCCACTATTTCATTTTGTTATTATGGTTTTTTTTCTTTTTCTTTTTCTTTTTCTTTTCTTTTCTTTTTTTTTTTTTGAGACAGAGTCCCGCTCTGTTGCCCAGGCTGGAATGCAGTGGCGCAATCTCGGCTCACTGCAACCTAGGCCTCCCGGGTGCAAGCGATTCTCCTCCCTCAGCCTCCCAAGTAGCTGGGACCGCAGGCATGCAACACCACACCCAGCTAATTTTTGCATTCCCAGCAGAGACGGGGTTTCACCATGCTGGCCAGGATGGTCCCAATCTGACCCCGTGACCTGCCCACCTCGGCCTCCCAAAGTGCTGGGATTACAGGCATGAGCCACCAACCCCAGCCTGGTTATTATGTTTCTTTTTTTTTTTTAATTTTTTTTATTTTTAAATATTTTTATTGTTCCTTTTTAATAAGTATCACTTATTTTAGAAGTAATGTCTATTCATTGTAGAGAATTTTAAAACTATAGAGAATAACAAAAAATTCAAATCACCCATCATCCATCACCCAAAGATAATTACTCTTAGTAGTCTTGTATAAGTCCTTATAAGCGTATGTGTGTGTTATAGATGTATATTTAACAAAAAAAGTGAGATCACACTGTAAATATAATTTTGTGTTCCTCGTTTTAAAAATAATGATATTGTGAACATTTAGCAGCTATATTATAATTGCATCAAGTGGATGCTCTAACATTTCTTTCTCTTTTTTTTATGAAGTATTTATTGATGATTCTTGGGTGTTTCTCGGAGAGGGGGATATGGCAGGGTCATAGGATAATAGTGGAGAGGTCAGGAGATAAACACATGAACAAAGGTCTCTGGTTTTCCTAGGCAGAGGTCCCTGCGGCCTTCTGCAGTGTTTGTGCCCCTGGGTACTTGAGATTAGGGAGTGGTGATGACTCTTAACGAGCATGCTGCCTTCAAGCATGTGTTTAACAAAGCACATCTTGCACTGCCCTTAATCCATTTAACCCTGAGTTGACACAGCACATGTTTCAGAGAGCACGGGGCTGGGGGAAAGGCCATAGATCAACAGCATCCCAAGGCAGAAGAATTTCTCCTAGTCAGAACAATAATGGAGTCTCCTATGCCCACCTCTTTCTACACAGACACAGCAACAATCTGATCTCTCCTTCCTTTCCCCACACTTCCCCCACTTCTTTTCAACAAAACCACCATCGTCCTCATGGCCTGCTCCCGATGGTTGCTGTCTCTTCGGAGCTGTTGGTTACACCTCCCAGACAGGGCGGCCGGGCAGAGGCGCTCCTCTCCTCCCAGACAGGGCGGCCTGGCAGAGGCGCTCCTCACTTCCCAGATGGGGCGGCCGGGCAGAGGCGCTCCTCACTTCCCAGACGGGGCGGCCGGGCAGAGGCGCTCCTCACTTCCTCCCAGACAGGGTGGCAGCCAGGCAGAGGCGCTCCTCACTTCCCAGATGGGGCGGCCAGGCAGACGCGCTCCTCACATCCCAGACGGGGCAGCTGGGCAGAGGTGCTCCTCACATCCCAGACGATGGGCGGCCGGGTAGAGGCGCTCCTCACTTCCTCCCAGACAGGGTGGCAGCCAGGCAGAGGCGCTCCTCACCTCCCAGACAGGGCGGCCGGGCAGAGGCGCTCCTTGCTTCCCAGACGGGGCGTCATTCAACTCTTATACTATCTACCTGAGACAGCATCAACTCCCTCAGGTTAAGGGCTCAGTCCCACAAAACTTCCCCCCACCCCTGCCCTATTTCACCACTTCAGATACCAGTCCCAAGGCCCAGGTTGTGACCTGTACATCTAACTGGCTATCAATTGGGGTTACCATGTCCCCTTCCTTGAGTAAGGTTAATTTGCTAGAGTGGCTCACAGAACTCAGGGAAACACTTTACTTATGTTAACCAATTTATTGTAAAAGATATTACACAGGATATAAATGAAGAACCAGAAGGAAGAGATGCATAGGGTGAGATTTGGAAGATGGGACGAGAAGCTTCCATGCCTCCTCAGGGCAGACAACCTTTGAGGTTGTTTAGATGTCTGGAAACTGTTGAACCCTGTCCTTCTGAATTTCTGTGGTGACTTCATTACATAGGCATCACTGATTAAGTCATTCGCCATAGTGATCAACTCAACCCTCAGCTCCTCAATCTTCCTAGGTAGTCAAGGGGTGAGACTGAAAATTCCAACCCTCTAATCATATGGTTGATTCCCCTGCCAAAAAGTCCTCCCATCCTGAAGCTATCTTGGAGTCCCCAGCCATCAGTTATACCTTAGCATCCAAACATTCACTTATTATTTGAGAGATTTCAAAGATTTTAGGAGCTGTGTATAAGAAACCAGGGACAAAGACCAAAGATATATTTCTTACTGTATCACAATAACCCAAGATATATACTATGTTATTAACTGCAGGTACACTGTTGTACAAGAGATCTCTAGAACTATTTTATCTTACCTGTCTTAAACTTTATACCCATTGAACAGCAAATTCCCATATCTCCCTCCTCCTAGTCCCTGACAATCATCATTCTACTTTGTGCTTCTATGACTTTACTTTAGATACTGCATGTAAGAAGTGGAATCATGAAATATTTGTCTTTCTGTGCCTATTTCACTTAGCACAATGTCCTTAAGGTTTAGCCATGTTGTAGCCTATGATAGGATTTACTTCTTTTTTATGGCTGAATAATTTTCCATTGTATGTATATATCACATTTTCTTTATTCATTCATCCATCAATGGACATATAGGTTGTTTTCAGCTCTTGGCTATCATTAATAATGCTGCAATGAACATGGGAGTTGAAACATCTCTTTGAGATCCTGATTTTAACATTTTTGGATAAATACACAGTATTAGAATTGCTGGACCGTATAGTAATTCTTTTTGATTTCTAAAGAAATTCCATATTGTTTTTGATAACATCATTTCCATTTTGCCTTCCACCAATAGCGCACAAGAATTTCAAGTTTTCCAATCCTCAGTTTTCATTTTTTTTGTCTGTAACAACTATCCTAAAAGATGTAAGTTGATGTCTTATTGCAGTTTCTATTTGCATTGCTCTGATAATTAGTGATGTTGAACATCTCTTCATATACTTGTTGACCATTTGTACGTCTTTTTGGAGAAATGTCAATTCAAGTCCTTTGCCCATTTTTCAACTGGATTTTTTGCTGTTGAGTTGTGGAAGTTCCTTTTATATTTTTGATATTAGCTACTTATCAGATACATGACTTTGCAAATATTTTTTCCATTTTAGAATTTGTCTTTTCACTCTGTTGATTGTTTCTTTTGCTATGCAAACTTTTTTTAGTTATATGAAGTCCCACTTACCTATCTTTGCTTTAGTTGCCTGTGATTTTGGTGTCATATCTAAGAATCCATTGCCAAGACCAATTTCATGAGGTTTTCCCCATGTTTTCTTCTAGGAATTTTAGAGTTCTATCTTTTACATTTAAGTGTCTGATCAATTTTGAGTTGATTTTTGTCTGTGGTGTGATATAATAGTCAATTTCATTTTTTCTGCAGGTAGATATTCAGTTTTTCAATGCAACTTTTTGAATAGATTTTCATTTTTACATGGGGTATTCTTGTACATTTATTTCTGGGCTCTGTATTCTGTTAGTCTCTATGTCTGTCTATATGGTGGTACTTGATGTGGTTTGGCTGTGTTGCCTCCCAAATCTGATCTTGATTTGTAGTTCCCATAATCTCCATGGGTCATGAGAGGGACCTGGTGGGAGGTAGTTGAATCATGGGGGTGGTTACCCCCATTCTGTTCTCATGATAGTGAGTGAGTTCTCACGAGATCTGATAAGGGGCTTTCCCCCCTTTGCTCAGCATTTCTCCTTCCTGCTGCCATGTGAAGAAGGTGCCTTTCTTTCCCTTTGCCTTCCACCATGATTGTAAGTTTCCTGAGGCCTTCCCAGCCATGTGGAACTGTCAGTCAATTAAACTTCTTTTCTTTTAAAATTACTCAGTCTTGGGTGTTTCTTCATAGAAGAGTGAGAACGGACCAATACAGTACTATATGGTTTTTATTACAGTAGTTTTATAATGTTTTGCAATAAGAAAGTGTAAAGCCTCCAGCTCTGTTCTTGTTTATCAAGAATGTTTTGACTGTTTGGGATTCGTTGTGATTTTATGTGAATTTTAGAATTCTATTTTGTTTATGTAAAAATAGTCTTTGGGATTTTAATAGGAATTGCACTGAGTCTGTAGTTTGCTTTAGGTAACATGGACATTTTAACAATATTAAGTTTTCCAATTCAGGAACATGGGATGTCTTGACATATACGTGTCATCTTGATTTATTTCAGCAATGTTGCATAATTTTTAGTGTACAAGTGTTTCATCTCCTTGGTTAAGTTTATTCACAAGTATTTTTATGCTATTTTAAATGAGATTGTTTTATAAATTTTATCTTTGGATTGTTTGCGTTTGGTGGAAAAACACTGATTTGTATATGTTTATTTTGTATACTGCAACCTTATTGAATTTTTAAATTAGTCGTTTTTTTTGTAGAAACTGTAGGGTTTTCTACGTATAAGGTAATGTCATCTGTGAATCGAGGTAACTTTACTTCTTCCTTTCTGATATGGATGCTTTTTTATTTCTTTTATTTGCCCAGTTACTCTAGCTAGGACTTCCAGTTTTATGTTGAATAGAAATGGCAAGAGTGGTCACCCTTCTCTTGCATTTGATCTCAGCAGAAAGCCATTTAAATTTTCACCATTGAGTATGTTGTTCCCTGTAAGCTTTCATATGTGGCCTTTATTATGTTGATGTAATTTCTTTCTATTCCCAGTTGGTTGGATATTTTTATCATAAAATGTGTTGAATTTGTCAAATTCACTTCCTGAACCTATCAAAGTAATTGTGTGCTTTTTATCTTTTGTTTGGATAATGTGGTATATCACATGGATTGATTTTCATATGTTGAAACCACCTTACAGCAAGAATAAATCCCAGTTGAACATGGTGTATGGTCCTTTTAACGTGACATTAAATTCAGTTAGCTAGTATCTGTTTGAGGATTTTTGCATCTATGTTCATCTGTTACATTGATCTGTAGTTTTCTTTTCTTGTGGTGTCCTTATCTAGCTTTGGTATAAGGGTAATTTTGACCTCATAATAAATTTGGAAGTGTTCCTTCCTAATATGGTTTGGATTTGTGTCCCTGCCCAAATCTTATGTTGAATTGTAATCCTCAGTGTTGGAGGAGAGGCCTGGTGGGAGGTGACTGGATCATGGGAGTGGACTTTCCACTTGCTGTTCTCATGAGAGGGAGTGAGTTCTCATGAGATCTGGTTGTTTAAATGTATAGCACTTCTCCCTTGGCTCTGTCTCTCCTACTTCCCCATGAGAAGATGTGCCTGCTTCACCTTTGCCTTCCTCCATGATTGTAAGTTTACTGAAGCCTCCCTAGCCATGCCTCTTGTACATCCGGTGGAACTAACTGTTAGTCAATTAAACCTCTCTCCTGCATAAATTACAGTCTCAAGTAGTTCCTTTTAGCAATGGGAAAACAGAATAATACACTTCCCTTTAATTTTGAAAATTATTTGAGACAGATTAGTATAAATTCTCCTTTAAATGTTTGATAGAACTCACCAGTGAAGACATCTAGTCCTGGGGTCTTCTATATTGAGAGGTTTTTGATTAGTGATTTAATCACCTTACTAGTTATGTGTCTGTTAAGATTTTCTATTTTCTCATTCTTCAGTTTTGGTAGGTTGTATGTTTTCATTGTTGGCATATACTTGTTCACAGAGTTTCTTTCAATCCTTTTGATTTTTGTGGGACCAGTTGTAATGTCTTCTCTTTCCTTTTTAATTTAATTATTTGAGTCCTCTCATGTTTTTATCTATTTAAAGGTTAGTCAATTTTGTTAATCTTTTCAAAAAGCCAACTCAGTTTCATTGACTTTACATTTTTTTCTATTCTCCAATTTATTTATTTATGTTCTAATCTTTATTTCCTTCTGCCAATTTAGAGCTTAATTTGTTCTTCTTTTTTAGGCCCCTGAGATGTAAATTTAGGTTGTTTATTTGAGATTGTTATTCATTTTAAATTAAGTGTTTGTTCTTCTAAACTTCACTCTGAATACTGCTTTTGACATATCTCACAAGTTTTGGAATTTATGTTTTCATTTTATTAATGTCAAGTTATTTTTGAATTTCCCTCTTGATTTTTTTCTTTGACTCATTGGTTGTTCAAGAGTGTTAAATTTCATGTAACATAAAATTTGCAGTTTTTCTTCTGCTTCTTCTTTCATTCAAGAAATCAAAAGATACTTGGTATAATTTCAATCTTCTTAAATTTGTTAGACTTGTTTTAAAACCGATCCTGAGATCTATCATGGGGAATGTTCTATGTGCAATTGAGAAGACTGTGTATTCTGCTGTTGGGTGGAATGTTCCATGTATGTTGGCTAGGCCCATTTGGTCTATAGTGTTTTTCAAGTCCTCTGTTTCCTTATCAGTCTTCTATCTGGGTGTTCTCCTATGGGGAATATCCGATGGGGCATATCCAGTATCCAATGGGGTACTGAAATCTCTTTCTATTACTGTGTTGCTGTTTAATTCTTTCTTCCATTTTGCCAGTGTTTGCTTCATTTCTTTAGCTGCTTGATGTTGGATTTATAACTGTTATATCTGCTTGGTGGATTGACTCTTTTATCATTATGTAATGTCCTTTGTTACTTAGGACAGGTTTTTACTTAAAGTCTATTTTGTGTGATGTAAATATGGCCACCCCTGTTCTGTTTTGAATACCGTTTGCTTGGAATATCTTTTTTGTATGCTTATACTTTCAGCCTATGTGTATTCTTAAATCCAAAATGTGTCTTGACCATTGTAGGCAGCATATAGTTAGAGTTTCTTTTTTTTTTTAAAGTTATTCAGCCATTATATATTTTGTAGTTACAGAGTTTAATCCATACATTTAAAGTAATTTTTAATAAGAAAGGACTTACAATTGCCACTTAAAATTGTTTTGTTTGTCTTGTACCTTATTTGTTTTTCTCTCTTATTGTCTTTCTTTGTGTTTCATTAATTTTTAAAATAGTGACATGCTTGATTTCTTTCTCATTTTATTTTATTTCCCATAGACATTTTCTTTGTGAGTATCATGGGGCATACATACCTCATACACTTATAACAATCTACTTTGATAGCAACTCATCTTCAATAATTTACAAAAACTCTACGTGTTTATCCTCTCCCACACTTTATGTTATTGATGTCCCAAAGTACATCTTTTTATATTGTATAGCCATTAACATATTTAATAATTATAGCTATGTTTTATACTTTTGTCTTTTAACTTCTGTGATAGAAATAAAAATAATTTATACATCACTATAATGGTTTTAAAAGATTATGTATTTATATATTTACCTCTCACAGTGAGCTTTATACTTTCATATGCTTTCTTTTTGCTGGTAGCATCTTTCATTTCCTCTTGAGAGGCTCTCTTTTGTATTTATTGCAAGGCAAGTCTAGTGGTGATGAGGTCCCTCAGCGTTTGGTTTTCTGGGAAAGTTTTTATCTGATTCACTTTGAAAGACAATTTTGCTGGATAAGTATTCTTGGTTGGCAGTTTTATTTTTCAGAACTTTGAATATATCATTTAACTTCCTGTTGTGCAAGTTTTCTGCTGAGAAACTAACTAATAGTCTTACAGAGTTTCTCTTGTACATGAAAAGTCACTTTCTTGTGCTGCTTTGAAAATTATGTCCTTGCATTTGACAATTTGATTACAATGTGATTCAGTGTTGACTTCTTTGGATTCATCCTAGTTAAGACCACTGGGCTTTTTTAATCTGAATGTCCATTTGCTTCTCCAGATCTGGAAAATTTTCAGACATTATATCTTTAAATATTCTTTCTTTCTTTCTTTCTTTTTTCTTTCTTTCTTTCTCTCTCTCTCCTTTCTTTCTTTCTTCCTTCCTTTCTTCCTTTCTCTCTTTCTCTTTCTTTCTTTCTTTCTTTCATTCTCTTTCTTTCTTTCTCTTTGTTTCTTTCTTCTTTCCTTTCTTTCCCTTATTTCTTTTCTTTCTTCTTTATTTCTTTTCTCACTCTGTCACCGAGACTGGAGTGCACTGGTGCAATCTCAGCTCATTGCAATCTCTGCCTCCTGAGTAGCTGGAACTACAGGAGCCCACCACCACACCTGGCTAGTTTTTGTATTTTTAATACAGACAGGGTTTTACCAGTTTGGCCAGGCTGGTTTCAGACTCCTGATCTCAGATGATCTACC
This sequence comes from Pongo abelii, assembly GCF_028885655.2. Lineage (NCBI taxonomy): Eukaryota > Metazoa > Chordata > Mammalia > Primates > Hominidae > Pongo > Pongo abelii. Next base: position 131,446,978 of record NC_071992.2, on the reverse strand, counting down.
CACTTTGGCCTCCCAAAGTGCTGTGATTACAGGCATGAGCCACCATTCTCGGCATAAACAAGCTTTCTTTCTTTTTTCCCTTTCTTCTTTTTGTGAGACTCTCATAATGTGTATATTGTTTGCTTTATGGTATGTGATAGGTTTCTAGGCTTTCTTTACTCTTTTAATTTTTTATTCTTTTTTTCTTTTCTTCTGACTGGATAATCTTCAAAGACCTGTCATTGAGGTCACTAATTCTTTCTTATGCTTTATTGTCTGTCATTGAATCCTGTTAGTGAATTTTTCAGTTCAGTTACTGCACACTTCTGCTTCAACATTTCTGTTTGTTTTTGAAAAAATATTTTCTATCTCTTTATTGAAATTCTTATTTTATTTATCAACAATTATTTCCTGGGCTTATTACACATATTTATGGCAGTTAGTTTGAATTCTTTTTTTTGTTTTTTCTTTTTTTTAGGTCTCACTAAAAAAAGCAAGGTCTCACTGTCACCTAAGCTGGAGTGCAGTGGTGTGATCATAGCTTACTGTAGCCTCAATTTCCTAAGCTCAAGTGATCCTCCCATATAAGCTTCCAAAAATGCTGGGATTACAGGCATGAACCACCATGCCCAGACTTATTTTTCTTATATGAATATTTGAATTCACGTATTTCTATTTCCTCAGGGTTGTTTCTGGAGATTTATTTTGATTCTTTGGTTGGGCTATCTCACCCTGTTTACCCTGTTTCTTTATGCTCTGTTTAATTTTGTATTAGCATCCATTCATTTCATAAATACATCCTTCTCTCTTGGTTTTTACAGACTAGCTTCATGCAAGAAAAAAGACTTCCTCAATCAGCCCTGCTAGAAATTCTTGCTTCTCTCAAATCTGTCAGTGGATGTGTCTTCTCTGAACTTGGGCATTTAAATTCCTAATTAGAAGGATTCACCAGTTTTCTTTTTTTTGTGGTTAAGCTCATAACCTCTTGCTCTTTGGTGTCTATCCACTGTGCCATGAGTCCTCTGAAGAAGCAGCATATTACTCCCTCATTTTAGTTTTCAGTGGCTCCCAGGCATCTAGAGTATGCCAGGTACTGCCTACAGTCTGAGATGGGTGAAAATGAATCTAGTCCCTTGGGCAAATTCTTCCCCCAAATAAAACCTGGAACACTGGACACATGCTCCAGTCTTCACTTTCCTTCTTGATGGAGAGGTGGGTAAACTGTATTTGCCTCTGTTTGCTGTACTACCAGTCCTCTGGAGTGACAGCATGCTACCCAGATTTTCTGTTTGTTTCATTTTATGGATCCCAGGATCTAAGTATGCTAGGTCCCATTAGCACTCCAAAATAGATGAGACAGAAATCAATCCTGGGCAGCCCACCCTAAGATTCAAAATGTAGGATGTATCATCAGTCTTGTCTTTCCTTGCCCAGGAAGAAGCTGGGAGCTGAGAATTTCCTCTTGATCATGTGGATTTGTGCTAAGAGACAGGCTATAGTGACAGGGTGCCACAAATTTTTCTTCTGGCTTTGACACAGCTAGCTGATTTAGTACTTACTTGGGGTGTGGGAGCCTCTTAACTGGTCTCTAAATTTTTTACAAAGGGATTTGGTCTCTGCATTGTTGTTAAATTAGTGTCACCATTGGAGAAAGGAGGATCTGGTGTTTCCTATTTTGCTGTCTTGCTGATGTCACTCTTTAATAATTATAATTTGCATCTTCATAATCTGTATGCTTTTCAAATTGCTCAACATTGAGCACCAATTAATGGGGAGGTGCTATGACTTAACTACAATGATCTGTGCATTATGTTGTTCCTTTTTGAGAACTTACCAATTACCTGCAGAGATTAATCACAGATATTAAAAATATAATAATAAAGTAGGAATTAAATAACAAGAGAAAGAAAAATAAGAAGTAACTGTTGGCAATGCTGCTTTTACTGTGTTTAGAGCCTTCTGTCCTCTGCAGGCTCAGTTCCACCTATTTCTTGTGGTCATTCTAAAGGAGGCAGTTGATCTTGATATAATCAGCGGATATGATTACAGTGTCATTAATATAGGTCTGTTGCCAGTCCTCCCTTTACGACAAGATAATCCCGTTCTATTAATCAAACCATAATTGTTCAGTCAATGTAGCTCCTCTTAGTAGAATAGATTGGAACATCTTGCTACTTTACTTTCTGTAATACAGAAGACTTTGTTATTATCGTCAGCCCAAATGAAGCCAGATTTTGGCATATAATAATGCTATCCTTTTGTGAGCAAAGCCATTTTGGGTTGTTAAATACTTTCCTAATTCTGGCTATTTATTCTTTTCCATCAGGCATGGCACAGAGGTTCCACCCTGATGTGCGGTGGGCCCCCTGTGTCATGACAATTTGAAAGCCAAAGTTAATTGACTGGATGAATTATAGTCAGCAGTTAATAATGAATTTCAAAAGACTTGAAGATTTTAGTTCAGAAAAGACTGACCACAATTCATGATTTTAAAAATCTGTCTTCAAATGGAATTGTCTAGTTTTATCCAGATCTCATGAAGATTAAAAAAATAAATAAAAATAAAAATAAACTTTTCTTACTAACTCTATCTTTTAATCATGCAGTTCTCCTGTAGCCCCAAAAGTGATAGGCCTGCCAGTGTCATTTCCTGTTTTTCTCTTATCTATTTTTTTTTTCTTTGCCTTTTTTGGTTCTGCTTTTATCTTCCCTATTGCAATCTAATGAATCACTACCAGAATCTACCCAGGGTCAAGTCGCTTCGCATGTACTTTGAGACTTCTTGGACACTTTGGACAAATGATATAATTTCTCTACTTTAAATCTAGGATTAGGTTTGCAAGGTGCTGTCTATATTAATTAATTTACAAATGTGGAAGTTTTGTTCAGAAGCTAAGCTAGCCTTCTAGCTGACAATATTTCTCTGAAGAAACCCCTTCCTCTGCCACCATCCACAGTACAAATTTCCTGAAGTTGCTAGGTTATTTTCTTCATTAAACCATACATTTGCCCCGGTTTTCTTTTTTCTCTGAAATGCCTTTCCTTCTCTTGACTTGCTAGCAAAATGCTTCTTATCCTTCGTGCATCAGTTTCCCTGAAAATCTATCTCTAAATCTCTTTGTACTCTTTCTCCTCTGCTCCAAATGGGTGTTCTTGTCTCTCCCTTTGACAAGATGACATGGTCAGAACTAATAAATCACCACCACTGCTGCTCTCTGAGGATATCATTCAATCATTGTTGTCTTTGACATTGCCTTGAAGTTTTATCCTGATTTATCTCCTTTGTATAGGTTGCAATACAAATAATTTCTCCATTCCTTGGATCTTGATTTTATGTAGATAGCTTTTGAATTTCCCCCCATTGCTTTCTTACAGTTTTATTTAATTGCCTTGCTGACATCCATGCTCACCTCAAGGTGGAGACTGCAGATTGTCCTGGTTAAAAGCCTTAGTTTTACAGGCTTCCACTGTCAGTTCAGGAACTGGCTTCTTTATTTATTAACTCTGTAACTTGAGGCAATTTATTTAAAATATCTGAGCCTTAGTGTCCTCACCTGTCTGTGGATCCTTTTATTAGATTAATATAAAAATATTTGAAAACTGCTTAGGATAATTCCAGGCATTTAGTAAGTACAGATGTTAACTTACACTTTTATTATTAATTCAAGGTGACATGGTAAAGTCAAATTTATGCTTTTCTCTGCCTATTTTAATATGAACTTATTCCCCACTAGTTTATACATAAAAGCTTAGTTCTTTATTACCTCATTTATCTTTTTTGGTGTGTCCATATACAAGCAACGTGTCTTTTTTTCTGAACAAGGAGAGCTCTTTAAAAGCCAATTCTGCTGACAAGCAACTGGTAGAAAGAAGAGTTTAACTTCTCAAACTTATCTCAAACTACTTGTAGAGATTCTCCACAAGTATCTTTATATATAAAGTATATATACAAGTATCTTTATATATAAAGTATATATACAAGTATCTTTATATATAAAGTATATATACAAGTATCTTTATATATAAAGTATATATACAAGTATCTTTATATATAAAGTATATATACAAGTATCTTTATATATAAAGTATATATACAAGTATCTTTATATATAAAGTATATATACAAGTATCTTTATATATAAAGTATATATACAAGTATCTTTATATATAAAGTATATATACAAGTATCTTTATATATAAAACAATCTTTCTATTGTTTTATAGTTTATAATCTTGATGGTAAAGCAACTCAAGGAAAAGCTCATTTTGTAAACATTTTAACAGAAGGTCACATGATAAAGACTTTTGTTTCAAGTTTCTCATTTTCAATGGTCAACATTAATATTGCTTTAATTTTTTATGTTCAAATTATTACATTTTCTCATGATATATAATTTCAAGGATTAGATAATCCAGGTTTATTGGAGTATCTTCATATTACTTGCTTAGGGAAATTTGACCTCGTCCATGAATACTCCCTTGGCTCAGATCTGGGAAAAAATGGGTGTTCTTTTATTTACACACTGAATCTTTTAAAAGTTTCTCAACTTTCACAAGAGGAGAACAAAACTACTTGTGCTTGACTAATCGGTGCAGGATGTTCTTACCTCCTAGGTCCCTGTCAGGAAGTACTATATTCTCAAACTCACAGCCAGCCAATATTTTCTAATTTTTTTTTACAATAAATTGTAATCCTAATATGTTGTGTTTTATTTTTCTAGAACTCTAAATTAGTCTTTGAATTAAGCAAGATCATGAGAGAAGTATGTACCTAGCATATGTTTTACTGGCCTCATGTAAAATTATTTTTACTTAGGCTATTGGTCTATGTTAAAAGACTTGATTAAAAAGGTATAATAACTTCTAATGTATTCACTGTAGATACAATTTTGAAGATGTTTACTGCATCAAAATGCTGTTGGGTCCATAGGCAAAATTTTTGTTTACAGCAAAATGTGGACAGCTGTGCTGTTCTTGAGTCAATTCATTCACTTATCATTCAATTTAGCAAATGCTCATTCATTGCTTAATATAGACCAGGTACCATAATGAATATGAGATAACGCAACTAACAAATAATTTTCCTGTCCTCTTGAAATTTATATTTGATTTTGAGGAGATAGAAAACTGACGAATAAAAACCCTATAATGTGTCAAATTCTGATAAGTTCAATGGACTGAAATAAAGAAGAGTAAGTAGGACGAGGAACGCCTAAAATAAAATTTGCTCTTTTAGGTCAGGTGGTTAGGGATCTCCTCTGTTATTTGAGCCAGCAGAGACATAAAAGAGAGGGTGAGTGAGTAGTGCAAATCTCTGGGAGAAGAGCCTTATGAGCAGAGGTAACAGCAAGTGCTAAAGCTCTGAGGTGGGAGTATGTTTGGTACATTCAAAAGTCACAGATGTCACGAGGAAGAGACATTAATTATATTGGTCTTGTAGGATACTCTAGAATTTCCAGTTCTATTCCTAGTGAAAGGAAAATCATTCAAAACGTTTTGAAGTGGAAGTATTATGCTATAATTTAATTTTTCAAAGATTATCTCTGGTTGCTCAGTGCAAGACAAAATGTGGGGTAGCAAAGGAGTTTGCACAGAACACCATTTAGGAGGCTATAATCCAATTTTGAATATATTTTGGATTTTGCACTAACAGAATTTACAGATAGCTTGGAGGTAGAGTGAGAGAGAACGATAAGACTTAATAAATATTCCTAACATTTTCACCTGAGAACGGGATAAATGTAATTTATTTACTTTTGTGAAAAATAATCCACGTAGAATGGAATTTTTTAGGGATTATGGGAAAAATTTATTCTATGCATTGAGTTTGAGGTGTCAAATACACAACTAAGTAAACATGTTGAACAAATCAATGATTATTTAAGTAAAGAATTACGGATATATGTCAAGCCTGGAGATACAGATTTGGGAGTAACCAGCGTGTAAAAAGTATATAAAATATTGACACTAGATGAAATCCCACATGGGGAGTGATTATAGATGGAGAAGAGGTCCAAAGACAGTTTCTTGGGGAACTTGCTGTTTAGAAATTGGCAATGAACAGTGTGGTGTGGGAGAATAGAATAAATGCAAACCAGTAATAAAGTCTGAGGTGATAGAAAGAGAACCAGGACAATATGAGGTCCCCCAAAACAAGTGATGATGAGTTTTCAAGAAGGGGAGGGTGTAAATACTGCCAGCAGGTCAAATGAGACACACATTGAGAATTCATGGCTGGATTTAGCATAGTGTAGGTTGGTGACATTGAGATGGTGAACTTACAGTGTTGGAAATCTGATTGAAGTCAGTTGAAGAGAAAATAGGAAGCTAAATTGGAGGTGGGGATTATGAGGCCACTCTTTTGAGGAGTTTGGCAATATAGGAGAGCAAAGACATGGGGCAGTAACAGAGCTGCAGAGAAATGTGTGACTAAGGGAGACTTATTTTGTAAGAGGGGACACGTCACAGCCTGCTTGTAGGCTGATGCGATTACCCAATAGAGGGGAACAAGGTGATGGGAGAAGAGAGCCTGAAAATATTGCTAAAATTGTATTCTTCAGTAGAGAGAGTTAACGGGTTCTGCTGCCCAAGTGGAGTGATGGGCCTTAAGTAGTGCACCAATATTTTATTTATTCTAGATGGAGGAAAAAACAAATATGTGAGTTCAGATGTAGGCAGATTAGTAAACTGGCAAATAAAGCTTCTCTTCTGATTGCTTTTGTTTTCTCATCAGAGATTAATAAGAGGGGAGGATGTGTTGAAGATTTGAGGAAACAGGACAAAGCATGAAATAGTTATCTAGGAAAGTAAGAGATTGAATGGATTAGGGAAAAATAAATAAATTTCCATATAGCCTTAAGGGCCCACTTGACCTTAATGCATGTGTGCATTTTGCCTCACCACACTGAGCTACTCAATCATAGCATAGAATATATAAATAATTGTATTTCATACTGGTACCATACTATTTTTTTAAATAAAGGTAATACATTTTCTCTTGTTTATGAAAAATAACTGCACACATACACACAAAAAAATTTTATTTTTATAGGACTTTGGATCATGCAAGGCCAGTGAGAAGGTAGGAGAGAAAGACTAAGGAATTTAGAGCATATACCAAGAGATAGTTACAATGATGTGTAATGCAGTCTAAACTGGGAAAATGGAAAAGTGGGGAGGTGGAATAAGGAGCAAGAAGTATTGGTAGGATCAATGGAGAGTCCTGGTGCTGGTAAAGGATTTTTAGAATTGGTGTACCAGAGGGTGTGAATGAAGAATAAAAGAGATGATCAGAAAGTGGGATTTTGAAAGTCAGATGAAGGATATGCTGTTTTTGGTAATGTAAGCTTGATATGTGCTGAATAAAATAATTAGAGAAGAAAAACTTAACACTAGGATGTTGGGAAGATCTTGTAGGTGAACTTTGAAATCACCAAAATATAAGAAAGAAGATGTGTCAAACATTAAAAGCAATGATAAATAAAGGGAAAGACTTAGGAGTTAGTTGATAGAAAGAATGAGGAGTGGTAAAAGATATAATGACAAGACAGGACACTCATCATGGTACAATCAATGGTTGATACTGGAGAGAAAATGAGTGAAAAAAAAATGGTTTGGGAGCAACAGTGAGGAGAAAATAACACTTATGTTATACAATACCTTCAGTTCTCAGCTTAATTTGGAGGGAAGAGAAAAGTTGACTTGGTTGCTAATTTTATGTACATGAAAATGTAGGTAAGTGAGCATATTTGCCTCTGCTTTGACTCATCAGAGGAGAGCTGATAACCTAGAGCAGTAATACTAGAAATGAAGGAGAGGGTGTATTTTTGCAGAAATGTTAAGGAAGTCAATCGGTAAGTCTTGAAATATTAGGTATATGAGGCCAGGGAGAAGATCGAAATAGGAAGTCAAAGAAGTCAAGAGTGGATTTTAGATTTCGCTTGGGTAAGATAGTGAGGTCACCCAAGATAGAAAATACTGAAACATAACTAATTTAAGGGGAATGATAAATGTACATTTTTACCTGTTAAATGTAAAATGCCATTAGACATTTAGGTAGATGGGTTGAGGAGACAATCTGAATTTCTTAGGAGAGGGATATGGATTGAAGACTAGTGTTAGGAATCATCTATACATCTATAGTTGTTGAATACATGATGGTAAATGAGATTACCATGGAAAGGCTTTTTTTTTCCTTGACCAGACTAATAGGTTAAAGTAGGTTGTTTATTTCATTTTGATTCTTCCAAAGCAGCTCTGCATTCATCTTCATTGATGCTATTTTACTAATGTAATATTTCTATTTATCCCTATATTTAAACTAAAGGAATATCACAGCCACAGCTTTTTATTGGAACAAGGAATAAAAACCCACTCAGAGTCGCTCAGGTTAAAAGAGTTATTGTAAAGTGGAGGAACAGTTACTGAGGTACAGTCAAATTTCATGTGAAATGAAACCAAAATTAGTAAAGTCAAGAGCTAAGACTCATGTCTCAGAGTCTCAAGGACTCTCCTGCCTCTCCTTTTCTGAATGAGCCTGCTGTGTTGTTCTTTCCTATTATCAATTTGCTTTCTCTCTTTCTCATGAGTCTGCATACGCCCTAGCATGATAATCACACAAACTAGTGTGCATGATCCCTTGTTTAATAAACTCACTATTGTGAAACAAGAATAGATTGGCCAAATTGATCTTTTCTAACCACATTATAGGTATCAGGCCAGCAATAAATGGGACCCATTGGAAAATATCTGATCTAAATACCTGTGGGTCAACTGTGTAATCAAACATGTGGGCCTCGTGTGGACACGGTGATTCTCCTATAGAAACTCTGGGCAGACAAGCTTAGTCATTCAAATGTAAGCAAAATACCACCTAAATATGCTGGTACTAAATGTTCAATGTTTTTAATGATACTAAATAAAATTGAACTTATATTTTTGAATTTCTTATTGAAAATACAAATAGATATTTGTTATAGCTATGAAGTTTGATTATAATAGCTTAATCTGGAGAAGACTGATTCTGACACTGTAGTGTCAATGTGGGCCTAACTAAAATATTTATAGTCCATTATGCTGGTGTGTTCATGATTTGACCCACAAAATGATTTTATCTGTGCTAATTTACTTTATTTGAACTATATTAGATATAATTCCTTACCGAAGCCTGTTGTTGTTTGTTTTGCTCTATTCCTTAACCACATTTATTGATTGGGCTCTTACTGTATGCAGAACATATTTCTAATCACTCTGAGAACAACAGAAAGGCAAGACCTATCATCTTTTTATCAAGAATCATCTGGTCTGTTGAGAAAGGATTAAAAACATGTTTGAAAAATTAATTGAAAAAATGTTCTTAGATTATATGAGATCCATATTGATTAAACAATACATTTAACTGCTGAGGGAATATAGGATTAACTCAGTCATATAGCAGTAGCCATCTTTCCTCAAGCTTCAAAGGAGATTAAAATGTGAAAAATGGGCAGTGTGCATAGCTTTTGGAGAAGTAGAAACGAAATCCTATTATTCTCACTGACTAATAGAGCAAAACTGGTGTGTTATATGCCTTTGTGAGACATTAGAATTAGGAAGAATTTTATTAACTAAAGACTTTGGCAAAATTTTGGAGAGTAAACAAATATTAAACGTACTTTGATAATTTGTCTTCTGTTCTTTGAGATCCCATTGTAATAAATAGAAAGAATCATCTCTCTTAAGCTTATTCATCAGTTTTCCTTCTCAACTTTTTAGGGACATCACAATGTTAAATGTCAGAGGAGGGTATTTATTTTTATGATTATTTCAATTTGGTATGTCCAGTGTTTTAACATTTATATTCAAATTCTGTGTTTGAGTAGCAATTATGGAGCAAAATATATTAATTATGTATTGCTTAGTAACAAATTACCCCAAAACTTAGCTGATAAAAGCAGTAAACTTATATTAGTTTAGAGTTTCTGTGGGTCAGTAATTCAGGAGGAGTTAAGCCAGATGGGCTGGCTCAGTGTCTTTCTTAAAGCTGTAGTCAAGCTGCTGGCCTGGTCCACAGTCATCAGAAGACCTGACGGAGGCTGGTGGATTTGCTTCAAGATGCCTCACTCACAGAGCTGTTGGGAGGAGGTGTCAGTTGCTGACTTGCCATGACTGGGAGGTCTCAGTTCCTTGCTGGATGTTCCAGGAAGTCTTAGTTCTTCACACCAGGGCTACTGGAGCATATTTGCATGGCAACTAGCTTTCTCAGAGAAAATGATCCAAGAGAGCAAAATGGAAATCACTATGTCTTTTATTACCCTTTGGAAGTTGTGCACTATGATTTATTCAATACAGTATGGGTTGCACAGGTCAGCTGTTTTCTCTGTAGAAGGGAGACTACACAAACTCATGAGTCTTAGGAGGTGGAATCGTTTTGGAGACTATCATAAAAGTCCTTGCAGAAATACAGCCAGAAAACTCCTCACTCAAGCATAAAATACTCTCTCTTATGAGAAGCCCCTTGTAGAAGCGTGCCTTGTTTTATGAGCAGTCCACTAGAAACAAGCTTCCTTCTTTGTGGAAGGCTAGTGGGGGTGGGGCAGGGAGAGTTTTTACTCATTTTCCCAAGCGTATTTTTAACAAAGCTGTATTAGTTACCAGTAGAGATGAACACTCTCACACCTTAATTTTTGCCTCTATAGTAAAAATGTTAAAGTATATATTTCTCATAAATGTATACTTATTTACATATTACATACTTGTGCCAATGTCAATCCACATAGTAAATACTAAAAGACTTTTTTTTTTTTAGTTTTTAGACAAAGATCAATATAAATAGAAGTTTTACTATTTTCTCCTCATTCCCCAATGAGTGATTTTGTACCACACACCCCAATGTGTAGAGCGCTGGTCTACATGATGAAAATATGAAGATTATTATTTCACATGAAGAGAAGATGAAGAAGAGGCAGTAGGTGTTAGAGAACACAAGCAATCATGGTCAAAATGCTAGTCCTATAGGAAAAGCTATGCAAGATGTGACTTATTTCAATGGATTTTTCCCTCCTACCTGCTAATGGCAACTCTCTCCTACACCCACCTCAAGCTGCATTCCATAATTTTAGAACCTGGCTAGAACAATTGATAGCCCAGTGTTATGTCTAGCAAATATACTGACAATATTAACTCTTTGGTTATTATTTTCCTGGTACTAAAGCAGAAATCACATGTAAATTGAGTGAGGTCCTAAACATATTCAAGATTGTTGGCCAATAATTGTAAAGGCTGTAGAGTCATTAGGTTTCAATAGTTATTTGGAGTAATTGCAACATCCCACTGTGTATCTATTTTATGTTCCATGGACATCAAAGGAAGAAGTCAAAAATAAAAACAATTTTTTTTTTTTTTAGCAATTCTGCCTCTGGTTAACCTAAGATAAAGGACAGAAAAGGATGTAAACTATGATTTCTTGACTCTGGACTTTGTTTTTACAAAATTTGCTCTTCCTATGAATAAATCAGAGGAGTTCAAAAATTACTAAATAACCCCAAAGTAATTTTTTCATTCTTTTTATTTAGGTGTGCTTTTTGTAGACATAGCCCCTTATGGTGAAATCGATTGTGCATTTTAGAAATGAGACAACATTAGCCTTTATCTGGATGTGATCATATTCCCATATGTGACAAACAGAAATGCCATTTCTTCACTGAACAAATATAGTCACAGTTAATATACTTCAGATATTTGTAGGTGTTTATAAAAGTCTCTGAATAGATGGACCCACATTCAACCACAATTACTTGGTGTGCAATTTTACTTAAAATACACCAGAATTATGACATATCATTTAACCAAGATGGCAAAATTTCTTGGCAGAGTAAAACATCAAGGAGAGTAAAAAGTCAAGGGGAGCTTATCGACTTCTTTTTATGTTTTTTTTTTTGTTTTTTTAATGCAGCAATCCAGAAAAAAAATACCACCTTGTTTCTTTGCTCAGCTTAAGGCATCTTTCTCTCCTACTAACTGTCTAAAGACGATTATTGATTTTAATGTATAGCTTTCTCATTGTACTTTTTTAAAGTAGAAAAATACATTGCCTTGGAAATGGTGGCATCTGTAAGGGAAACTCTCTTCCTGTACATTTTAAAATGCTACAAAGATTAAGAAAAATCGGTGCATTCTATTGGGGAGGGTAGGTGAATATAGATGGTAGGTTTAATTTTGAATGAATAAATACTATTTTTCTGGTGTTTACGTGAAAAAAAGTCACTGGTATTTAAATTATTTTAGAAACAAAAAAATAGGCTGAAACATTCACAATGAATCTTCCTAAAAACGGATTACGATGGATGTCTGTTACTATGATTTCTTAATTTTTTATAATTATCTATTATCAATTTTATAATCAGAAAAAAATGTAGAAGAAACTTAGGAGTGAGATAGTACATGATGTTTCCTATAATTTATAAAAGCATCTCATATTTAAAATTAAGATAACTGTGGAACTATACGGTTTGGGGAGCCTTTAATGAAAGCCCTAACACAGAATTTGGAAACCAAATAAGAAAAGTATTAGTTTGGGCTTCAGGAGTGAATACTTTTGGTCTATCATAATTGTAGGCAAATTTCAAGATAGATGTTCATGTAGAGCCAGACTATAAATGGATTGTAGTCACTCCCCTGAGTGGTTTCATTTTCAGATAAATTTAGAAAAATCCTGAATCTCTTCCTGAGTGAACATCAGTAAAGCTGGGACTCTTTCCAAGAAAGCACAGAGGGATTTGTCCAGAGTCTGAATTTCTGTTGCACTAGGAATGTCAGATAAGTACTTGGACTAAGAACATCACTATCAGTCGGTTTGCTGGGCTCTGTAGTAAATTCTACATTTATAGGCTATATGTGAAAATTTTATGACCTCAGGTCAGAGAACAGGGCTGGAATCAGCTCCTGCATGTAACAAATGACATTAAAATGAAGGGCTTTGCTAATCCTTCTACATTTGAAAGGCCCAAAATGTTACAGTCTTTCATAGACAAACAAGAAAGAGAAAATAACTGATCAACAAAATAAGTCTAATTACATTTGAATGGCCAAACACACAAAAGAAACAGGAGGGGTATGGCTTATGTTTTCTACATAGTAAGGAATGAATAAAATAGTAGACATTAAATAGGAGGAATGGAAGGAAGAACATAAAGAAGAAAAGCAGGGAGGAAAGAAGTAAAACCGTAAAAATCAACACTGAAGCTTAAAGCTTATAATTTGATTAAAAAACACATGCATATGTTTATATAGTATTATTCCTTTTTAGTAAAACTTATGTTCACACACTATGACTGCATTTACTTTAATCTAAAAGAATTATTACTATACAAGAGTCTGGCAATGCTAGTAAAGCTTAATTCTAGACGTTATAGATAGAGAAAACAAAACAAAGATTTAACATTGTTAAAGCAAAACTAAAACTACTAATAACAACGGTAATAATGACCACCACCACAAAAACAAAAGCTGAATTTCCTGGGACTGCAGTTTGAGAGATCATTGCAAAGGGCATTTTGAAAATGTACTCAGGTGCTTCGGCAGTGATGCCCATCTCTTTAAAGTGTTCAACGTTGGCTGTGATAAACAAAGAATCCTTTTCTCATCCTATCTATCCTATTCTATAACTGAGGATATAGTTCAGAGAAGAAAATGCACAATAAATAACATATACATTTAGATTCTCATTTGGATTATGTCAACCTTATAATAAAAGGGCTAATATTTCTACAGTATTTCCTATGCACCTGACACCATCATCAGCTTTTAAGTATGTTAACTCTTTAATCCTTGTAACAATGACAGAGTTGATATTATTATCCCTTCTGATAAATGAGGAAATTGAGGTTCCTCAAGATCACATAACCTGGAAGTGATTATTGAGCTAAGGTTTGACTCTAGAGTCAATACTGAGTCCCACTTTGTTCTTTGTGTTCTAGCTTCAGTAGCTTTCTTCTTTTTTTTTTTTTTCTCCAAATTTCACAAATAAGTCATGCTATTTCTCCCCTCAGGGTATCTATGCTTATTAACTATCTCTTTTTATTCCTCCTCCTTCACCTAATCCAGACTTGCTCATTCTCCAGTTATATATTTAAGTGATATTTCTTTGGAGAAGCATTCTTAGCACTGTATACTTCACCTTCATGCCACTTATAATGATTGTAATAAAATAACCTTGACTGATGTAATTTCTCTATCACGTCTTAAAATATTAGTTCCCCAGGGAAGAATGGATGCCAATTTTGTTTAGCTTAATATTTCTAGTTCAATGCTTTGAACAAAGTGTGTGCTTAGTAAATAGTTGTTGAACGGATGAATGAAATGAAACAAGGCTGAATTTCTATGCTTAAATGGGAGCATAAAGTCCAGGATATAATACTTAAAAAAAGAAAAGAAAACAAAGCATATGTTTGCATTCAGTTCCAGTGAAATAGAAGCTAAGACATTTTAAAGAGTAATTAAGTATTTTTATATGCCATTTGTGCTTCTCTGTGGTAAACTTAAAAGCTTACAAAAATAACTTCCGTCTTCATTCTCCTATGATTAAAAAATTTAAGAAATCCAAAACATAAACCAATTTCATTAATAAGTTTTACATTTAGTCTGAATCAAACCAGTTGGAAACAGTAATTTTCCATTCATTGGTTAAATTCTTTGTGAATATTTCCTTTCATAATGAAAGATTTTCAACTTAATGAAGTGTTAGTTACTGGAACAAAAATTATAGCCTCAAACAAATTAATAGTCCCACCAAATAGTGGCTGCCCTTACCACAGTTTTGTTAGTAGCAGATGACGAGGGAAGCTTTAAACAAACCAGAGCAGGGAAGCGTGGAAGGAGGAGGCTTCTCATTCCCATGCATTTCAGAGCTGCGGAAACACAAAATAAAGACAGCTGTTAATATGGAAACAAGTCAAAACAAAATATAAAAAATACTTTTTTTCACAAGATCCTAAATCCAATTATTTGCATAAAAAACAAAAAAAAAGTAGCCAATTTGTTTGCATTAAAACATCATGAAATGGCTTATATTTGATTTCAACATCATAGGGATTCAGAAAAAAAGTCTGCATTCAGACCTTGTGGTCAGTGTATTGATCTTTAAGAAAAACTCCCAACTCCATAGCTCTACCCTACTTTGTGTTACAGTTGACTTGTGATTTTTTTCTCTGATTAAAGAAGTAATGACTTCAGTGATTGACGCCGATTATGATAAAGAAAATGGTACATGTTTTGTTTCCTTATTTCAGTGAAAAATAAGACACTAGCCTTATCTGTGTGAAAAGAAAAATCTGTAATTTTATGTAGGAAACTTTGAATTCAGTGTTTGCTGAAAGGCATTTACAGTATAAAATAAGGGACACTTTAGTTTTGCTTAGTTCTAACGATTAATTTGGGAGATACAGGGAACCTAAACAGATTTAGAAATGTTCTTTTCATAAATGTTAATTTGTTTATTATAGAATGAAATAATTGCCTATCATTTGCTAAACACAGGTGAGACTATTTAAACTGGGGCAGAGTCTTGAAAGTAGAAATAACTTGTAAGAGTGCCATTTTAAATATTTGATTTTTGTTCCAATGATAATAAAATGAATAATATAGTTTTATTTTATAAGCCTTTCGAAATAGAAAAAATATTATGAGTAGTATATTAAATTAAAAATATTACTTTATTAATGATCCAAATATAGTTAATATAAAGTTAAATGTTTTCTTATAGATTTATTATATTTACAGATTTAAAAGCCATCATTATCTTCTCATTATTCTAGAATTCTATGATTCTTACAACCTTTATAGGCCTGTCTTTATAGAGGAATATTGCTGTTGTTTGTTCCAAAGAATTAGACCTAAGTATTCCGAGGACAAATTCTAGTCTATTGTCAAGTCAAAACAGTCATCGAATAAGTGCTTTAGGTTATAAATATTTATAAGAAGCATTTTCTCTCTTTATTCTTCTCTCTTTTAGTTAATAGGAAAAATTCCTTAAGCTTGTTGATAAATTATGTGTGTGCTCACATATAAGAAGTATGTAAATTTAACCAGATATGAAATAGTTGATGTGATACCTCAGTCTCTTTTGCCTAGGGTCCATGTCCTAAGGTTTTGATCATTGCTAAGGATAAACTATCATACAGATAACTATTACTCTTAGATGATCAACTCCTTTTATTTTTAATTTTAAAATATTAACTTGAAATAGAATTTGTTTAAATTTAACTCCAATTTTTATTTTGAATTGAATGAGAAATTAAGATAGTTCTTTTATCCAGTTGTTCATTTGTCTTTTTCTTCTAGGATACTGCTAGTTTATTCTTTAAGAATAGGGGTGGTGCTTCTGTCCGGGTTTTCATGCTTTTTATAGACACTTAATCCCCTTGTAATTTATCTTTATTTGTTTCATTCTAGTTTGTTTATAGCATCTGGGGATCTGTCAGCCTTTTATTTTTATTTTTTGTGGAGACAGGATTTCATCACGTTGCCTAGGCTGGTCTTGAACTCCCATGCTCAAGCGATCTGTCCTCCTTGGCCTCCCAGATTGCTGGGATTATAGGCATGAGCCACTGTGCCCGGCCTCCTGTCAACATTTTTATTAAAAAATAGCTGTGGAATTATGGGACTAATTTATATCTAAGGGTATGAAGTTTATTTGTAATTATTAAAAGATAATCATATGTCTTAATTTGTTTGGGGGCAGTCACAATTTATACCTGTCATTTCATCATAATTATTAATAATGTGCTTTTATACTCTTAAAAGTATCCCAGACATTAAATATAATCACTCTACTGTTACCTTCTTAAACAAAATTTCCAGAATTTTCCAAATCATTTCCCACAGTTAACTTGCCAATTAATCTTTTTTTCCCTAAAAATTTTTATTTATAACAAGCTCAGATGCTTCAATTTTACTTTGCATAATTTATTTGCCCTTTGTAAGAAGGAAAAACTATCTTTTCTAGCAATAGTAGTTCCGTATCTTTGATCTCAACTCTTTGAAATGTTATTTGGGTATTTAATTAGTTTTCACTACTTTTGAACTGCTCCGATTCATATACCTTTGGACCATGTGAAAAGGTTGAGAGGCTGGGTCTCGGGCAAGGAGATGCAGGATTACAGAAGAGTAAAGGTTTTTGAAACCAACCTCTCCCACCCCATTTTTGATGTTGATTATCTAGGGATGCCAGGATGCTTAGCCATTATAAAATGTCCTCAGCTCTTGAGACTCTGCTGTAGCTATTGTTTTACCTCTCCATTATTTGAGAAGAGTAGCAACATTGTCAAATATAGGCAGTTTACTAAAAAGAAATAGTTTTCATTGGAGGGAGCCAAATAAATTCAATATGTTGCCTAAATTAGCCACACTACGTAATACATTTCCAAACATTTTTAAACTAAAAAGACTACCCACTTACAGATTTGGGAATGAGAGTTAAGAAATGAGTAATGAGGAACTACATTGAGTAAGAGAGTAAATTATTATTATGGAAGCCCCAAATTAGAAAAAAAAATAGAACAAATAAAATAAAGGTTAGCATAGAGAAATGGGTCCTGGATTTGTCCAGAAGAAATGCCTTGTGATCTCACATGGTGTTAACATGTGAGACAATACAGCTAGAAGAAATGGATGGTTGGTTTATGTTTTTCATGTCTCTAGAATTTAATGGGGGCTTTGATAGAATGCAAAAGAAATACATTTAGGAATAATATAAATTTTGAGAATGGGAAAACATTCTCAAATGAAGGAGTAAAATTAGAAGAAGAATGAGTGAAGATATTATAGAGATGGAGATTTTGCACCTAAATTCTGAGAGAGGAAATGGAAAATAAGGTCATTGGAGGCAGGCTGTGAATATGAGTGCTGGGGTCTTTTGGCTATTTCTGAAGGTGTAAACCACACAAAACCCTTTAATAAATTTCATTGTAGCAAAATCTCAGAGGGACATCTACTTTTTAACTTTTAGACATTGCAGGCTGAACTTTTAAGAAGCACCTTGAAAAGATGACTTTAATGTGTACAAATTAAAACAATAGGTTCTTTTTTAAGAGCATATTCCATCTCCTTGATGTTTCTCTGCCAAGAAAAAGTTCTAGCCTTGGGAGATTTCACTCTATGTGTTAAAGCTTTGTCAGGGATTACTGTGTTAGGGATTGAATGGGTGTTCACTCACAATTGAAATTATAACTGTGTGTTAGACCTCAGAGGTCAGATTTCTGTCTATTGAAAATATTCTAAGATTCTAAATACCAAGAAACGTGTAGTAGACAAGGGTAAAAACTAAGTGGATGGGTGTGGAGAAAGCTTAAGGAATTCAAAGAACACCATTCTTTATCCCTACAGTACTGTGAGCCTTGATAGGAAGTCATAAATACTCTTCAGGAAGGCAAAAATATTGGCATCTAACATTAAGTGCAGACTAAAGTTACCCTTTGCTATCATTCTAGTGTACCCATCTGTAAATCACATTCTTCTCTAAGAAAATTTGTTTTGCATACATAGCAGGCCATATTTTTTCAGTTTCTTTCTTTCTTACACAATAATATCTAAGAAGTGTTTTAATCTGCTTTCAGTACAATTTGACTTTAAAAAATAATTGCTCAAGTAATGGAGATGAACTTGTCAAGAAGAATATTTATCCCAAGATGAAAAATGGCTATGATTAACCCGTGTAGTATAGAATAAAAATATATTTACATATATGTACATATTTTACATATATATTACTTATGCATATATTTATACACACACACACACACACACACATATATATATATAAAACATGTATATTTATAGGGAAAAAAGCAGTGCTACTCTTATTGAATAGAAATTGAGGGCCGGAATTCCTAATAGTTAACCACTTAAAAAATTTTTTTTTCCTCCAAAGGCTGGCTAGGGGGCATCTTGGATGAATTTTAAGCCTTGTCGGGGATAGTTTATTCTTTTTTTAAGTTTTGGACTAATCATACTATAATTCTTTCTATCTAACAATGCTTTTACCAGAGGCATGTAAAAAATACAAAGTATTTTTGTGTTGCTATGCAGAGACTGCTAATACTAGTAGTATCCAGTCTCTCCTTTTTTTCAGTGGTGTGCAGGCTGACTGGTTTTAGCTGTGTTCATGGATGCCCATGTACATGACATGTTCTAGCCTTCCTAGTGGCTATGTGTGGTCATGTGACTAAATTTTTTTTTACATTATTGAGTTTTCTATAATTTGTAACCCAATGTCCTAAATAATAAAGAAGTCAAAAAGATTTTGAACAAAAACTGAAGCTAGGAAAGAAATATTTAAGCTATATGCATCTCGTAGCAAAAAGAAGATCATCCAATGTCATGAAATTCACCTGAGAATGGTTGAAAATAACTGGCAGACTATTAAGATGAGGAAGATACAGCGTCTGTATTGGCTGTTGGAGAAAAGAGGAAGTATTGAATAAGAAACAGTTCAAGTTAAACTTTGACATGTCTTCATGATAATCAACCATGTGGAATGAAGGAAGAGTCTGACTCAAAAAATGTCTGAAGTTTTGAGCTGTCTTTTGAGACTAAATGAATGCCGGTGTCAAAGGAAGAGGAAAGTTTGAGGTCCTGCAGTTTGCTGAAGGTACCAATACATCCCAAACAATCTGTGAAAAGTCTATATATTTTTGGTTTTATGAGAAAAAATTGAGTGATGTCTCAGTTTGCAAGCTGGAAATAATCCAAATAGGTAAAAATAATGGCTGTCATTTCAAATTAATATAATTATGATTTTCTAACTATTATTTAAAAATTGGACATACACTTGTAAATTGATACGTATCTCAGAAAGAATAGATTTCATTGAGGCACATACAAGCTCCCAAGAAGATATCCATTTAGTTTTGATCTAAGGCTGAGTATTTTATCATCTCTATCTTGGATATAGACACGTTCCCATATGCTGACATTGAAAACTACCTAGCAGCTAAGAGGAGCTAGTTCTCTCTTTCTCTCTCTCTCTCTTTTTTTGCATCCAAATACTAAAGTTTAGTTTGATTGCCATAACATTTCGAGATTTTATTCACGATATGAATTTCGATCAATCAACTCTTTTTTAATTCATTTATTTTTTGTGAATCCTCATAATCTTGAAGTATAATTTCCTGTATGTGTCATATTTTCTGTGAGGAACTAAGCTCTCAGCTGAGTAATTTGTTGACTATGTTAAAATTTTGGCTTTTATCAGTGAGATATTAAAACAAACAAAAAAACTGGGCAGATTTATCAAAATTGATTACAAAAAGTTTTGAAACTTGCTCTTAAAATTTGGTGCAAGAGGAACCTAGTGTAAAGTCTCAAGGTGATTTTCTAAAATCTGTTGTTTTTAATTCCTTACATCCCCTAGCTATAACCACAATGTAGCTCAGTTTGCTTAGTGACAAAATGTAAACATTATAAATAAAGTTCAAGGAAGTACTATCTGTGCATAAAAACAAAAAAGAAAAGTATCTGGAGCTTGGTTGAGTAGACTCTGAATGAGTCAGCTTAACGCCATTGTGGAAATAAGGCTACCTGATTTTATCTAGAGAAAAGAATACAACAGATAGGCTATAAGGTAATCTTTTAATTTAATTTTACAATATTAAAAAAAGGTGAGAAAAATGGAAAATCACAAGATACTTAAAATAGGAAAAATATATTAAGAATGACTAAGGAGACTGAGTGGTGAACTTAGGAAAGTCCAAAGGGTGTTTTGATTATGATCTTTATCTGTACAAATATAGTAAACTGAGGAGGTTAGCTGAACTGCTATTCTTAATGATTCTGGACAACAAAAGCACAATAAAAGTTAGTAAAAATAAAGGAAGAAAGATTACAACTAAGCACAAAGAATACATTTTTTAATATGAAGGCAATGGAATATAGTATCACGGGATATTGCAGATGTTGAGATTACATTCATTAGACACTCAGTAAGTCTATCCTTTCCATTCCTTCCCTCCCTGAGGTCTTCAAGAAACTAGATATTTGTTCTGGATGACTTGGACATTCAACAATCTGAAGGATTCGAACAAATGACCTTTTCAAATTCTGTCCTCTTCTCTTCCTACATCTTTCCATAGTATCTGTGTTTTCCACAGAAATTGGTAAGCTCTTTGGGTGAGAACAAACACAAATGGGAATGATGAGTGTCCTGAAAGGAAGGGGCTCTGAGAAAGCTTGGAACTTTTCCTCTCTGACTTTTTTTAAGCCTCCAGTAGCACTCTGGCAAGCTATTTGAATCACAGGGACCGTGCTTGTATAAAGTAGATTGGAATGGTCAGTCAAATATGCAACCACACGACCTCTAAACTAAGTACATTACAATTATTCTGTCTTGTAGAAGCAAAATGCTTGTCTATAGTGAACCTCATTTCTGAGTCCTTTTAGAGAAACAGGATCCTTCGCAAAAGCTTCTCTTATATTTTTTGACCTACTCTAGGGTGTGCAGAATAATCTTTAGAAATACCTTAAATTTTTTCTTGAGCAACTGCTGAATAAGAGTGAGAGTCTGATCAAGGCAGGCACTTTCCTGACATGCCTTCCCTATCCCCCAAAGATAGTACTGGAGTTATTCTATTTGCAGACACAGTGATAATAGCAATATGCTATTTCCTGTTCACAGAATAGGGAAAATACTTTCTAAATGGTCATTGGAGCCATCAGAGAGACTTTACAGCTTTTGACAATTTTGAGAGACAACTTAAATTCAAAGCAGGCAATATTGAAATCCAGAGATTTAGGATTAAATCATGGAATGTTTTTGTTTTCTTAGTAAAAGATCTGCTGGCTTCAAGTAAACTGTATTTTTAATGATGTGATTCATTAGTTTTTTGAGAATTTGGAGGTATTTTTTTTTTTCTGCTAGAAGGCAAACAGAGGAAGGCGTAGCAGTGGATTTGGGAGATGGAAAGTACTGATTTGTGTTTCCTTCTATTGCTAACAGGCACATTTTGAAAAAAAAATTGGAACACATAAATGAAATTAAACACACATAGAGTTATAAGTTTGCTACAGCCTTTAGTTCCAGTCTTTTCAGGGGCATATTTCTCACATCAAGAAATGTGTATGGCCGTGCAATGTTTGTGGCATAAGGCAAAATAAGATTCATGAGGTCATCAGGGGAAATAAAATTTCCTATGTTGTGGTTTTCATAAGATTCCATGACCCTGTTATGCATTGCTTTAAAAAGGAAAGATAAATATCAGTGTTCAAAGTTCGTAGGCAATTTCAGCATTTGAGGTTATTGATTTTCAATTTATTCTTGGCTATTGTGCTTTGTGCTGTACAGGCTCAGACTCTTAGCAATCTTGTTTCATTGTGGTTTTGTAAGCTTTTGGACTCTGCTTCATTTAGTTTCTATTACATCTCATGCCCCCCTCCCCCAACACTTTTCTTGTTTTATTGATTCCTGCCAGGCTTTGGGAATGAAATAAATTATGATATGTAAAAGATTCGACGCTGGAGTTTCTTTTAGGGTTGAACTTAGAATGCTATAATAAATACTTAAATGGAAAATTTCTGTTTTAGATGTTGATCACTACCAATTTTGGAGTCCCTTGGGGCCTGAAAGGTAAATATTTAAATTCTCCTGTTATGATTTAGGAATCTAGTGTCCTGTCTTCAGTCAAGGCAATTAGGACACTGAATAGAAAAGAAGGTTCTATATGACAGTCGCATTCTTCTACTAGTAACGGTGAACTGCTACCCTTATAGAAATGTTTTATCTGCACCAATTTACATCTTACTATCTGAAATATTTCTTTTGTTACTCACCGAAAGTAGACAATAAATTGTAACCACTTTTTCTTTTGGAAAATTAGGCTGAAGATAAAATGGCTTTAATTTTTTATTCTTCTTTGTCTATCTTTCCCCGCCCCACTCTCTTTCTTTCCTTCTTTCCCTCTGTCTTTCATATTACTATAAAGAATTTACAGGGGCTTCTCATTTTTCACCCCAGAATTAATCAATTCTTTTTTGCCCTCACCATACTTTGCTCAGATTTTATCATAATACATATGAAATGTCCAGCCTGTTGGCCCTCTGACCTATTTTGTGTCTTTCTCCTGGTCTGCTCTGTGTTGTTGGGAGCTTGACTGCTGTGGGGTAGATTTCTCAAGCTCTCATGTTAGCCGGTTTACAGCTGGATTTTGTCCATTTGCAAGCACAATACACCGGCTGATGATTCGGAAGGAAAGATCTAGAAAGCCAAGGTATTTTCCCCTTCTCTTCCACATACTGTTTTTCCTGCAGGAGCTCTGTCACCTTCATGGCTCTAGCTCTCACTTAGCTGGTCTGCCATAATTCCAGTTTCTGCTAGACAATTCTGGCTTTTTTGTCCTTTCAGCAATAACCTGACTTACTGCTGTTGTTAATCTTTGGTTTAACTGATTGCTCTTTGGCTTATACTTGTCCTATCAGCCATCTAATATTTCCTTGCATTAAATTCCTCCTGTTTTACTTAATGTGATTTTTGGTTTTCTGGTTAGATACTGACCGAATCAGTGTACCTAACATATCATTGTGCTTGTTTATATTCCCATCACATTCTACTAGACTGTAAGCTTCTTGAGAAAATAGGCTCCATTTGGGCTGGGTGCAGTGGCTTACTCCTGTAATTCCAGCACTTTGGGAGGCTGAGGCAGACAGATCACGAGGTCAGGAGTTCGAGACCAGCCTGACCAACACGGTGAAACCCCGTCTTTACTAAAGATAGAAAAATTAGCTGGGCGTGGTGGCACATGCCTGTAATCTCAGCTACTCTCCCAGCAGGAGAACCGCTTGAACCCAGGAGGCGGAGGTTGCAGTGAGCCGAGATGGCGCCACTGCACTTCAGCCTGAGCAACAGAGATAGACTCCATCTTAACAACAACAACAACAACAAAAAAAAAGAAAAAAGAGAAAATAGGCTCCACTTGACTTGGTACCTCTCATATCTAATGCAGCAGTTTCTGGAACATCTTGGGTAGTCACTATTTGGTGATGCATTTCTTTTTTTTTGGAAATGGAGTCTGGCTGTGTCGCCCAGGCTGGAGTGCAGTGGTGTGATCTCCCTTCACTGCAACTTCTGCCTGCTGGGTTCAAGCGATTCCCCTGCCTCAGCCTCCTGAGTATCTGGGATTACAGGCATGCGCCACCATACCCGTCTAATTTTTGTATTTTTAGTAGAAACGGGGTTTCACCATGTTGACTAGGATTGTCTCGATCACCTGACCTCGTGATCCACCCACCTTGGCCTCCCAAAGTGCTGAGATCACAGGGGCGAGCCACCATGCCCGGCCACTTGCTGATGCATTTCAATACATGTATTAGTTGCTTAGATGAGCACAACCTATAAATTATCAAAGTGAAATGATTTATGGTTGTGTCATGTTTTGTTGTCATTATTTTTGTAGCTTTTATGATTTAGATTTTGACCAATTTTTATAATTATAAACTTTATTAATTGTCATAAATAAACAACTAATGTTTAGCAGAGAAAAGAAAGAAAAAACAAAAAAAGGAAAAATAATCTTTTAGAAATAGTAAAGCCTGAGAAATCAATAATTATCTGGGCTAAAGAGTTTACTGGAGCTTATGGAATTCTTAAGAAAAAATAAACTCTGAAAATGATAGAGAAAGAAAGCTAGAGATGTTTCACTTCTACCATTCTTTGTAGTTTCCCAGGAATTCCTACAATGTACTTAGCAAAAAGAGCCACACACTAGATAGTTGAATTTTGATTGATTTGTCTGCTAAAGACCATCCTCAGGCAAAATAAAAATTGGGATACATATTAAAATATTTTAATACTTTGTTCACATTACTCTTGTATTTGGCCTAAGAAATGTAAGTGAACATACAAGAAAGCTTTGAGGATAGGGGCTCTATGAGAGAGCCAAGAGATTATTTGAGTGAAGATCTGTTTTCTGAAGAATAAAAAGATTGAAAAGGAGGGACATATTTACACAAGCATGGGAAGAGATGAACAGAAAATATTGAGGTAAGAGTAAAATGTCTCTTCGTGGATTTCTGTATTGGGCAGAGGAAATTCATTTTGTAAAAAAACAGTTAAGCATTATCTTACTTTCACTTTATGTTTCTTCACTTTAAAGTGATTACACTACTGTTTAAGTATCAACATGTAGGGGCACAAAACTGGTATTTTTTATGCTTAATTACATAGTACATTAAGTGCTTGGGAGTGAATAGGGTAGAGGCTAGCGAACAAGTGCTAGAGTTCAGATCTGCTGTTTTGAAAGAGAGATTAATTCTGAGACTTATGGCTTAGTTTTCTTTCAAATATTTTTGATACAGGCAAAGAATGTAAAGAGGAAATTAAATTGACCTGAGTTTTATTCAAAAGGAAGATTTAACAATACACCTCTATTTCTCCTCATTTACATTTTTCTAATTTCCAGGGTGATCTAACAGTTGACTTTCTTTTTTAATACACTGATTATTAGGTTGTCATTTGTGGTAGGGTTTATGGCAGCATCAAGAAGAATAATTCCTCCTGTTTTGTATACCCCTAAGAAAACTGAGATTCAGAGAGGCTAATCAACTTGTTAAAATCCTACATTTAATAAATAAAAGAACTGGAATTCTAATCCAGATGCAGTGGACTTTATATTATACTTTATATATACTTTATATTATAAAAATATTTATATTATACTTATGTGTTTTTCCACTTTTGATTTATACTTCTGGATTACTCTATTGGTTAGGATTTGATCAGTTACAAGTAACCAAAAAATCCCATGAAAGCTGCCTTGAAAACTAAAGGAAACAAATGTTGGCAAGGATAAGAAGTAACCTGAAATTTCATTCATTGTTAGTGGAAGTGCAAAATTGCACAGCAATTTTGGAAAACAGTTTGGCAGCTTTTTTAAAATGCTAAGCATATGTTTACTATGTGATTCAGCAATTGCACTCCTAGATATTTACCCAAATGAGCTGAAAACTTAGTCTACACAAAAACCTTCAGATAAATTTTTGGGAGCTTTATTCATAATGCCATAATTTGAAAACACCAAGTTGTTCTTCAATAGGGAAATGAATAAACAAATGGTGATAAATCCAAACAATAAAATATTGTTCAATTCTAAAATAAAATGTGCTATTCAGTCATGAAAAAACATGGAAGAAACTCTAATATATGCTGACAAGTGAAAAAAGCCAGCCTGAAAAACTACATCTTATCTGATCTTAACTTTATGACATTCTAGAAAGGCAAATCTATGGAGATAGTAAGAAGATCAATAATTGCCAGGGGTTTGCAGGGAGAACAGAGTGAACAATAGTTGGAGCATAGAGGATTTTTAGGATAGTGAAAAATACTGTAATGGTAGGCACATGGCATTATGCATTTGTCAAAACTAGAAATACACAACACAAAGAATGAACCCTAATGTAAACTACGGACTTTTGTTAATAATAACATATCAATGTTAGTTCACTAATTATAACAAATGTACCACACTAAAGAAAGGTGTTAGTAATAGGAAAATTTGGGGCTGAGAGGATGAGGGAGTATATGGGATCTCACTGTACTTTCAGTGCAATCTTTCTATAAACCTAAGATTCTCTAAAAAATAAAAATATGATAAAACAAATAAAAAAATTTGGCTTGTAATAAACTTCCTGGGAACAGGAAGCTTGATCCAAAGCTCATTTGTATTACCAAGATTCCTGTATTTGGCTCTAATTTCTCAGAGTTGACTCTATTCCAAAGCATGTTCTTTTCTCCATGTCACAGAATTATTGCCTTTACTTCCTTGGGATATGTCTTTCCTTACTTATGTCAACATATCTACAAGGAAACACAAATTTTCTTCTCTGGTAATTCACACTGAATCCCAGAACTGAGTTTCACTGGCTTTGACTGGTTTGACTTGTGCCATGTGATTGCATCTAAACCAATAACTGTGGCTGGGAATGAAGTTTTCTTTTATGAAGAAGGAAAACAAAGCTTACTTTATAAATAGGCATGAATTATTCCACTCAAACCACAAAGCTAGGGAAATCAGAAAATTATTAATACAGGGAGAAGGAAGTAAAATATGTGTTGGGAAAGTATCCAGCAATTGTTTATTATAGTATCCATGTAAGGAATATGGATTATCTGCACATTAGCCTTATGATTAAGCAGCTTTATACATAAATGGCTTCAAGTGTGTAAATTCCATTCCCCCAAAAATGTTTCCTCTATTGGTTTCGTGGTGTTTGATATTTAATAATTGCAACTATGTTATTTCAGCTTCTTTGATTAACACACATGCATAAAGCATCTACAATGCTCAGTTGTAGGAGATACAAAGACAAATAAGACAAAGATTTATGCGTAGTTACTGCCCTTAAGGGGCTTACTGTCTAATGTGAGAAAGAGACAAACACAGGCATACATAAGCGTAACCAAGGAGGGAATGGTTGTTCTGAAACAAGGACCAAGATAGGCTGCAGAAAGGAGCTCATAGTAGAGCTACGTCTTGAAGAGCAATAGGATTGCTCAGTGTGGAACTCATTTTAGCCAGAAGAAGCAAAACAAAAAACAAACAAACAAAACCTGAATAAAACAGAGCAGCATGTAACATTGTCAAGCATATGGAAATTGTTAGTCATTTAGTAAGGTTGAAATATAAGATGTAAGAGTTGTAGGAGATAATGTCAGAATATTAGAGAAGGGTTAGTTTATAGATGTTAACAAGTACTGAGTGGGGAACTTTTTGAGGCAGAGGGGATAACAGTGTAAAAATTTTCTTTTTAAAAAATATTACACAAGTGTATTCTGGCTTGGATTAAAGGGGTCCCAGGCTGTGGAGAAAGGGAGATTGTTTCAGAGGCTGTTGTAGGAGGCCAGATGAGAACTTTTCAGGGTTTGAGTTGAGACAGTTGCAATAGACATAGAAGAAGTGACTGACTTAAGGTTTTATTGCACCTATAGCTATAATACTTAAATGTATAGCAGTCATTTATACTTCAGTGCGAGTTTATATAAGACCCCATGAACAGCATTGGTTCTTTAGGAAAAATAAAGAGGGGCATGAGGACTTTGGTTATCTATTGATGACAAAAAAGGGTATGTGCAATTCAGGTACATTTTCTAAAATGTTGATAAATTGATGGAGAAAGACAATTTCTTCTAGGCCACAGTTTTCTTGAAATAGCCTAATCCAATGGGGTATCAAGAATGTAATAAACCTAGGTGTGAAAATAATTAGAACAGAGGTTGAGTTGTATGGCATAAGACCAACTGGTAAGCAGAGATCATGGAATCTCTATGATTGAGGTGAGTCTATTTGATGTACAGTGTATATTTTCCTAAAGATGTCCCCACATGGATTTTAAAGATCAATGCTAATTCATATCACCAAAAATACTCCAGAAACCAGATTGCAAATATGTACACTAGTATGTTTGACTGGTATATTCTGTTATGTTATAACACTCTTCCAGTGGAAGATTGTTCATTGAAACAAGTTACCGTGGGAGAAAATTTGGGGGTATGTCTTTATTAAATGAGAGCATTGGGGGTATGTCTTTGTTAAATTACGATGGTAAATTATTGTCGGATAGCCTTTTCCAATGGAAGAATTCTAATTATAGGCAAAAATATTGCCTATAATCCCAAAAATAATGTTCCTGAACTTTCTAAATCACCACTTATGGTTTGGACTAGGAATTCCAAGTTTAGAATGATAAATAATTATTGTATGGACTTTTCATCTGGTCAAACATTGAGGCTCTATAACTTTAGCTGGAATATTGTGGCAGACTGGAGGAACACAAATGTTTATTCCTTTTACTGATCATAAATTGGAAAAGAATGGGAACATTTGGAGTACAGCCCATCTCCAGCCACCATCTGCTTGTTATACCATAGCTGTATGTTGTTATTTTTTCTTTTTTATTACTGTTATTAACACACCATAAAAAATACATTTAAATAGCATTAAGTTTATAACACAAACCAACAAAATGGAGTCACTCAATCTTTAACTTTTCCGTGAAAATTGCTTTATTCCTCCTTTTAGACATTCTTTGGAGTCCTGCAGTATCCTGCTGCTCAGTTACAGTAAAAACAGGTGCCTGGAAGAAATAATTACCAATCTTACATTTGGTGCTTTCTTTTCTTTCAATTCAGTCTTTTGTTCATTTGTTGTGTAAATTCAGTTGGTATCAGATTAATGAATGCAAGGATGACTCAGATTAGAATTTATCAGGTCAGTGTTATGAGAGCTTATCCTTTAGTTTAAAAATGACAATGTGACAAATAATGTAATATAATTGACTTTTAAACAAAAAAAATTTAACATTTATCAAGTCTCTGTTTCGAGAAAGGCATATTGTAGTCACATTATTTTACCTTACATCTGGCATTTTACCATCTATTAGTTCTATTACATGTTATATCCAATTAATATAATCAAATTCATGAATATAAAATATTTTAATATATATTCATATGCTCGTAAAGTTTTTTTTCAAAATAAAAGTAGCTTTGACACGACTGTGAGAGGTCATTAAAAACAAAACAAAAACAAAATAAAAATAGCTTTGTAAAGTGATCAAATTAATATGATTTCATATAAAAAATGAGAGTAAAACTGTTAATGTTCTCTACCAGAAGAATTTTTGTTAGTGTGCTGATCCAAATGGACATCTGTGTGTGTGCACATATATATGTGTACATTTTTACATAAAAAGAATTACACTAAGATATACTTTTCTGAGAATGTTCCTTGAAGTGTGTGCTTGTGTGTGTGTCTAACATACATACATATATGACTAAGGACTTGCAGATTCTTGTGTGAAAGGATGTTTTTGAGTTTCCAAATTCCTGGCAAGCCAGTGGAAGATTGAGGAGAACTATTTAATACACAAACGCATCAGCCAAGGTCCAATCGGAGAGACGTAAAACACTCAGTGTTTCAAACAGAAATAATTTAATATAGGAAATTGGTTACACAAGTATTGAAAGGGCCAACGAAGTAAAAAGGAGAAGTGAGGTAATCTAGTGACAAATAATGGCAGAAAACACTACTAGAGCTAGATAAGCAAACAAACAAACAAAAAAGGGGATGATATACCAAGGCCCAGGGCAAATGGCTCATTCTGAGATAGTGGAAAAGGGGCACTATACAAAGACTTGGTTTTCTAAGGAATTGCTATAACTTCCAGAGCTCCTGCTAGAAGCAGCAAGACAGGAAAATAGAGGACAGAGGGAGAGAGAGAGACAGAGAGAAGAGAAATATGCCTTTATCATTTCTCTTGCTTGTGATCACCCACCAGGCCCTCCTATTAAGACAGGCTACAGGGCAGCCAGACAGCTGGCAGGGGAGCTGGAGAAATGTAGTTTACAAAAGTCTACCCCAACACTGTGGAGCAGAGGAGAGAAGGATGGGTGTATGCAGTGCTGAGATCAATACTAAGTAACAAACTCCACGAATAAAAGCAAACCTGAGAATATTTGTGATGAGAACCCTGGGTGATGACAAGACACCTATATAATTTGATAGGCAGAGTTCCAAAGTCACTAATGGGAAATCTAAAGACCTTATTTTACATTCACGGGCAGATGATGGTTGAACATCTGGGCTTTACGTGTGTGTGTATGAGAGAAAGACACTGACAGAGATAGAGACACAAATTAATGTTTGGCTCATAAATGTCCCAAGGTGGCAGATATTACTATTTAAAACATTTTAAGTGATTACATTTTTCATAGTTTTTGTTTTTAAATAAAAAGCAATTCTGCTTCTTTTTTCATCTCCCATTTTCTTTCAAAGAAAAGTAATTTAATACAGGCATACATCAGAGATATTGCAGGTTCATTTCAAGACCACTGAAATGAAGCAAATATAGCAATAGAGTCAAGTGAATTTTTTGGTATCCCAGTTCCTGTGAAATTTATGTTTACACTATACTGTAGTCTACTAAGAGTGCAATAGCATTATGTCTAAAAATGTGCATACTTTAATTTAAAAATATTTTATTGCTAAACAATGCCAATGATCATCTGAGCCTTCAGTGAGCTGTAATCTTTTTGTTGATGGAGGATTTTGTCTCAATGTTAACGACTGCTGACTGAGGTGGCGGTGGCAAGTTCTTAAAATAAGCCAACAGTGAAATTTGCCACATCTATGGACATTTCCTTTCATGAAAGAGTTCTCTATAGCATGTAATGCTGTTTGATAGCCTTTTACCCATAGCAGAGCTTCTTTCAAGATTGTAGTCAGTCCTCTCAAATCCTGCTTTATCAACTATGCTGATGTAATATTCAAAATCCTTTCCTGTCATTTTAACAATGTTTACAGCCTGTTCACAAGGAGTAGATTCCATCTCAAGAAACTACTTTCTTTGTTTATCCATAAGAAGCTACTTCTCTGTTAAAGTTTTGTCATGAGATTGCAGCAATTCAGGCACAGCTTCAAGCTCTACTTCTAGTACTAGTTCTCTTGCTATTTTCATTAAATCTGCAGCTACTTTCTCCACAGAAGTTGTGAAGCCTTCAAAGTCATCCATGAGGGCTGGAATCAACTTCTTCCAAACTCCTGTTAATGTTGATATTTTGACCTCTTGCCATGAATCATTAGTGTTCTTAATGACATGTAAAATGATGAATCCTTTCTAGAAGGGTTTCAATTCACTTTGCCCAGATCCATCAGAGGAATCACAATCTATGGAAGCTACAACCTTACAAAATGTATTTTTTAAATAATAAGACTTGAAAGTCAAAATTAGTCCCTGATTCATGAGCTGCAGAATGGATGTTGTGTTAGCTGGCATGAAAACCACACTAATCTTGTACATCTCCCATCAGAGTGCTTGGGTGATCAGTGGCACTGTCAAGGAACAGTAGTATTTTGAAAGGAATATTTCAAAATGTTAAGTTCTACAATTTTCCCTCTTATTTATATTCTTCTTTTCTTAGTACATTAAACCTTTTGAAATTGACCATCACAATCAAGTCAATATAATTGCTCTTTTGTCTATTTAGGTACATAAATTAAAAAGTATCACAATGCATGTGAGAACATAATGCCCAATGCTCTTTCCTTCTATTTTTATATTTTACCTTACATTGTAAGGGTATAGTTCATATTATTTTAAATGATGAGAAAGGGAGAGGTTGATGCACTAAACAGAGTGGTCTGAGAAGAAGCCAACCTAGTCTCACATCTGGAACAGAAGAACTGTGGGAAGAATGTTATTTGAAGCTTTGGCATATGTTTGGTAACCTGCATCTTCAGTAGTAGGCATGCCAATGGGTCATTGGGGTCAAAGTCTTCCAGAACCTTGGTCAGCTCTAGGGCTAGAGAGCAGAGGAAAATGGCAGACCTTATGAGTGTGCCACTTGTAATACACCCTTTTACGGAAACTTCAAAGCATTGTGGCCTTCATCTTCCAGTGTCTTAGAGAGTTGAACAAAATAAATTCTTTACAAAAACTTTTTTCTGTGGTTGTTTTCTCTATCTAGGATTCATTTATGAGTCCACGAGGCAGATCCAGAGGCGTAAATGGAAGAGAACACTGGCTTCGATCCTTAGCAATATCCAGACTCACCTTCTCTGCTTAGCTATTATCCAAATGGCTTTATGCTAAGATTTTGCACTGGAATTCCCTATGTCCCTCAAGAGATTCCTAGGTCTCGTTCAAATAGACATCAAGTGATTCCTTTTTATAGCCTTCCAGACTTGCCCAGATAGTTCATAAGCCTAGAGTAGATTTATAACCTATGATCAATTTTAGAAACTGTATCATTTATACCTAACAATTATTTTAGCAGTAAACGAGAAAATACGATGAAATACATGAAGACAGACCATTTTATATCCTTCAGATTGGAAACAATTAAAATGTTTGGTCATTATGTCTTGGTATAAATGTGGAGCCATGTTAACTTTTAACTCTGGCCAAATATATAAATAATAACATCCACATTAGAAAATCATTGGTGATATTCAGAGATGCACAAAATATACATGCACCATAAGACAGCAACTCTACTCTTTGGTATTATGTTAGAAAAATTCATGTGCATGTGCTCAGGAAAACTTGTACAAGAATGATTGTGATGGCACTGTTTGAATAAAGTATAAACAACTTGTAGAGATAACCGATATTTTTAAGGTAGTAGTTACCTCCACGGCAGTGTTGGGATGGTGGGGAGGTGGGACTAAGATCATAAAAAGGTGCACAGGTAAGGATAATTTACCTGTTTTGCTGAGAGGTTTTATGAGTTTTGGTACATGGTTCAATTATATTTTTCTGTTAGCTGGATATGTGGATCTTATATTACATTTGATATTTGCATATGATATTTTCCCAGCTGTCTGTTAGGTTGGACCACATGAAATCACCTGTTTTTGATCTACAAAACTGGCACTTTGGTGTAGTTTTGCCTAATGTTTCATTATGTATTTTTAATTATTTAGAATTTTTAAAACATTGCATTATGTAAAGTGACTAAAATATACCTAGAAATACATATATTAAAAAATATTTTTAAAATAAGATATTTGCAGTTCCAGTGATGATCAGTCAATTATGCTTGTGCTGCATTTGGGTTATTGTGAGTTTGCCTCTTTATATATGGACAGAAAATTGTATCCTAAGATTGAGAAATCCTGATAAGGTAAAAAAAAAAAAAAAAAAAAAAAAGGCAGCGCCAATGACTCTCTCTCCAGACACAATTAACTGGTGTAAACACCCAAATGACTTCACATTAGATAAGATTTCATGACTACAATTGAGGTAGGAAGTGCCTGTCCATAGTAACAGGGCTCTGTCAAGGTTTTTATTACTATATTCTTAATGTATTATGCTATGCTTGTTTCCCACAGAAATTCATGATGATCCAGGCTAGTTAAGTAGAACAACAGGGGTCTCAGGGTAAGTTAGGCTCTGGGGCCATCTATTACTCATTTATTTTGAGAAATTGTATACAGGGTGCTGACAGTGAAATACTAAGAAACGTGAATTATATCAATTGTAATGTTATCAAATGAGTTATTTTACTGACATAAAATATTCACATCTTGAAAGATTCTGATTCTTGCACGGGCTGCTCTTCTCTCCCAGCTGACTCAACTGATGCTTAGCAAACAAGCCATTGCCTCTGAGAAATGCTTTTTGCCACTAAGTCTTCAACCTTAGAAATAATGCCAGACACAGAGACATACGACATATATTTTTGAACAAATCTACTTATTACAAGGTTTACTCTTTACTTAATATTTAATCTCTAATAAAATCTTCTTCATGAAGCATTTTCTAAGGGGCTTATGCTGATGTGATTTCTTCCTCTTTATTTTGATGTGTCATGTCTCTGCTACTAGAGGGTGTATTTCTTCTAGGCAGTCTCTTTACGGGTACTTTATAGGACCTAGGATAATGCATTTGATCTGGTCAACACTCAAATTGTATTTGTGCCTTTACTGTGTACTATGTTCTTTTTTGATTCTTACATGTCTCATGTTTTTCTGTTTGACTTCTTTTAGAGCATCTATGACAGGTAGTTTGTGCCTAAATTTACAGGAAGGAGAACAGAGGATTTGGGCAGGCAAGCGAACTATTGTTTCCACTTTAGAGCCAAACTTTCCTAAATGTTTAAAATATGTTGCATGTAATGTGATAAATCCTCCATCAAAGATCCATTAAAGCATGATTGCAATTCTTTAACTTCCATTGTATCTAAAGATATTACCCAGATTGATAATGTGTTAGACCTGTGATTATAAGAATCGACTGCAAATTGCCTTTTTAATTATGCTTCATTCATTAATACATATGTGGAGGTACATACCAGGTGTTTGGGGAATGATTAACACACAGTACTCATATTAAAATAATGAGCTTGCAGAGATCATACTCTTAATTTGTTAATTAGAACATTTAAACTATGAGATCATGTTATAGTACTAACATTTTCAAGGGGGAAAACAACCCTCCATCAAAATAGATGCCCTTATTGGAGGAATTATCTGCTCAGCACTGTGCTAGTTGCTTTACTAACATTGTTCAATTTTGCCCTTTCAACAAATCTCAGAGGGAGATATATTACATTATTTTTATGGACTTGGAAACTGAATATTATAGTCTTAGAATAACTTTCCCAAAGTCACACAAATGGTAAATTGTGAAAGTGGGACTTGAACTCGAGCTACCTGGCTCCAAAATCCAGTTATCACTACACAGTTTAGACTTTGTGTTTTGTCATGGGATCTCCATTATGCATTTGTCACTACTGTTCTCCTTCTAGTGCTTTATGTCTTTGGCTTCCATGGTTCTATCCTTTCTTAACTCTCCTCTATCACTGCTGCTTCTCTGTCATCTTTGTGGGTTCTTTTTCCTCTTTTTGTTCATTAAAAGTGAATTTTCCCCCAGATTTTTATTCTTGAAGTACCCCTTCTTTCATTCTATGCATTTTCTGGATATTCTCATTCATTCACATGATTTTAATGATAACCGATAGACTGAGAACTTGCCCCCTCCCCCTCATCTTATGCCATCATGTGCAATAGACACTTCAAATTCAACTAAAGTCTTAATCTTTCTACTTAGCCTGGTATTTCTTCCACTGTTCTCTAGTTTTGTGTGTGGTGTCACTATCCCCAGTTGCCCACTTACAAATGAAGGTGCCACCCTCACCACACTGACACATGCCCCAGATCTGATTAGTCACAAAGTATATTGTATATATTTTTTGTTTTCTATATATTGTGATGTTTTGTCATCTTAAAAACCTTTTCTGCTGCCCCTCCAAGGATTAGTGTCAAATATAAACAAAGCCAAACACTAGTTAAAGTGGTAAGGACAGATTTTAATCAGTAATGTACTTTGGCAATAGAGAAAAAAGCTCACATGAACTGAACCCAACTTCATTTTGTACAAAAGTGGTTGAATGTTTTAAAGGGAGAATGAGGGAACAGGGAAGGAAGTGAATGGGGGGTGCAGTAGAGTCAGAACAGTAAAAAAATTACAAAAGCAGGAAGAAGGGCTTGGTCCTTGGGTTTGGAACTGGCACTTATTGAAGTTAACAAAGAGATTGGGAGACTAGAGTCCTATCTAAAGGTGTTGTGTTGGCGGAAACAAACTAAATTATTTTGGCAGCCTGTGTTTTCTCAGGCAGGAACTTCAAGAGGCATAGAGTCATCCTAGTGATGTGGCTTTATGCTGTCAGAAGCTATGTTAATGTCTTGGTTGAGTCTTTAGAGACCAAGGTTGAGGTCTAGACAAGAAAGGGTTCAGAGGAGCCTGTCTAGAGCTTGGGTAAAGAGAAAATCTTGGTTACTATCCGGTTCTTGGACTAGCAAAAGGCTCAGCTGGGACAAAGCCTTTGATAGGCAGACTAACCAGTTTGGAGCCTTATTTCCTCTATCTGACCTGTACATGCAAGGGGCAATGTTCCTCTGCCTTGATCATTTCCAGGACCAGGCACCATGCTACTGGAAACCAGTCCTGTAGTTTAGAGGCTGCTGAAATTTTTTAAACTAGCCAATCCTACACTGTTCACCTTGCCCTATCTTGCCTTTCTTAAGGGAACTCTAGCAAAGGCCATGGCCTAAGCTCTCCCCTGACTCCTGATGGACACTAGTACTTTCCCCTATAGCCCTGCATGTTGTGTGGTGACCTATTCTCTGGGACCTGTGGGTGTAACACATTTCTTCCTTCCAAGCCTTGTTCTCATTTGCTCCTGTAGTTGTACCAGATTTATCACACTATATCTAACATTAACATTGTTAGAACACCAAGGCCTCCCTGTTCCACGATCCTTTCCTGAGGACTGTCATAGCTACTCTATTCAGGGTCTTACTGCCCTAATTGAGGATGTTTTTCCTTAGCTAATACCTGAATTGCAGAAAATTCATCTTGACTACTTCAGATTGGTCCTCCTTAATGCTGCTGAGAGTCATTTAAAATGAAAATCTATTTGCCACTTCACTATTTGAAACCTTTCAATAGCTGCTCACTGCCGTTGAACTCCTACAGAAGCCTTCTGCAATGGGTCAGTGCCACCTTTTTCATCTCTGCCTTCTATGCTGCCAGTCATGCACTCTAGGTTCCAGCAATTCTAAACTACTTGTATTAACCCAGAACATCTTCTCGTCTCACCTCCACTCCATAATTGAGCTCACACTGCTTTGTTTTCAACTGTAATATCTTTCATTTATTATATGAAGCTCCTCTAACTGTTATGAATTCTTTAAACTTTATCTCAGTAGTCACTACTCTCAGAGGTGTTCCCAGACACTATAACACAGGTGTGGGTTATTTACACAGAAACCTATTTATTTATCATGTACCTGGCTCCCCCCTCACACACTGTAAACTCTTTGCAAATAGAGATCATGCCTTACTCATCTTCCTATTCCCAGGTTTAAAACTGGGCTGGCACATAATAGGTGTTCAAGAGATGTTGAGTAACTCCTCAACACCCTCCAAGTAAGTTTGTTTACAAATTTACTATCACTTCTTGCTTGCTTAGTGAAAAAAATAACATTGGAAAATAGACAAAAAGATGATAAAGTGAATACAGTACTTCTGTTTCTCTTTCTAACAAAATCGTCTCATGCTTGCCTTCTTTAGCCACCCATCATGTTGCTAATCTTCCTCTAATATTGACAGGAATGTGCTCAGGGAAATCAAAATGCCTCCAAGAGAAACTTTAAAAATATAGAAAAATATCTAAGCTTCAAAACAACCAATTGGTACAAGGTGTATTGCATTACATTTGAAAAGACTATTGGTTATAATATTTTAAAAATAATTTTTGCCTCTATTCTCAATAATAGTAGAAGTTTTTTGTTTGTTTGTTTTGTTTTTTCTGGAGTCCCACTCTGACACCCAGGCTGGAGTGCAGTGGCGCTATCTCGGCTCACTGCAACTTCCACATCCTGGGTTCACACCACTCTCCTGCCTCAGCCTCCTGAGTAGCTGGGACTACAGGTGCCTGCCACCATGCCCGGTTAATTTTTTTTGTATTTTATTAGAGACAGCGTTTCACGTGTTAGCCAGGATGGTCTTGATCTCCTGACCTCGTGATCTGCCCACCTCGGCCTCCCGAAGTGCTGGGATTACAGGAGTGAGCCACCACGCCCAGCCAATAGTAGAGGTTCTTATGGCCAGCTTTCTTTATGCCAGTATTGGTGCTAAGCATGTCGCACATAGTTTATTATTTAATCCTCACAATCCTATGAAATAGCAATTAAAATATTGTTCTAAATTTGCATATGAGGAAACTGAGGTTTAGCGAGGTTAGGTCATTTTTCTGAGGGATACGCAACTAATGACAGGCAGGGCCAGAATTCCCACGGAAGACTTTATCCAAAGCCTACAAATCTATCTGTTGCCTGATCCTCCCAGGAGTTTGCTTTTTTTCCGAAGCTATACTCACAAAGATTAAATAAAAACCATGAAGAAATAAACTATACTAGGATATTTTACTTTAATTATTTTCTCCAGTTTTATTCTTACAAAGGTAGTATTGACTTTACCAAATCATGGATTCTTTTGAAAGCTTTTATTTCTCAATAAAGTACTCATAGTCCTAGATCTCGGCCTACGAAGAAAAAAATGAATGAAAAAAGTGTTTGCAGAGACAATGGAAACTCCTGTGGCAAAGACGATGATTCATCCCAAAGGGAACACAGGGGCAGAGGCCATAAAATATAGAAAACACTTCCATCTGGGCCAAGTTCAGCTCAGCAGGACAATAGCTAGCAGGCTAGCCAGAGACAGCCTCCTCTGCTATAAACCACAAAAGTTCTGGTTCGAATCTCTGTACTTAGAATGTAAAGGACACATAAACAAGAAGTTCAGCTACCAGATGGGGACCCTT
The DNA here is from genome assembly GCF_028885655.2 of Pongo abelii. Lineage (NCBI taxonomy): Eukaryota > Metazoa > Chordata > Mammalia > Primates > Hominidae > Pongo > Pongo abelii. The sequence goes on along the minus strand of NC_071992.2, from coordinate 131,408,154 downwards.
CTAATTAGTTAAGCCTGCTCTAATTTTTGGCCACCAGTTGGCAGATGCAGCAGATGCCAAGGGAGTAAACAGAATATGTTGGCAGTTTTGCATTTTAAACCAGCATATCACAAATAGATTCAATTTAGAAATATTTTCCCCTTTGGTTAAACTCTGTAACTTAATTTTGTCAAATGCCAGGAAGTTAGAGACATATTATGAAGCATTTTCTTAGACATTTTATATTTTTGCCTATAAATTGATGGCAATGAATTATGGATTTAGGCACGCTATCGTTGAATGTGTAGAGTACAACAGCAATGTTCATGTGAGAGTCATATTTTATATCATAAATATGGATTCATGTGGCATTTGTGAATAGAAAACTCTAAAAAATGTAAGAGCTGTTTTTAGGAAAACACATCTTGAGATGAATAGAAACATTAAGAAATTAAGAGATTTGGTGACCGTAAATTTAATCCCTTGTCTCGGTACTTTGTTGGTGGTTCATGTCTTATACGCAATTGGCGATTGTAAGCGAAGTGCCTTAATTACCTGACTGATGAAAGGGCAGGGTCACTTTGACATTTTTGGACATGACTGCTTTTCATTGAAATAATACATTAATGATAAAGTTCTGATGTTTCCATTCTCAGGAATGATCAGCAATTTTTCTTACATTATTTTCCCACTCAGAACTACTATAGGGGGTAGAGAGGATGATTATTAGGTTATATTTTATTTACTGTCAAAAATTGTGTCCCTGGCTGGGCATAGTGGCTTGTACCTGTAATCTCAGCACTTTGGGAGATTGAGGTGGGAGGATCACTTTAGCCTGGGAGGTTGAGGCTGCAGTAAGCTGCGCTGTGATGGCGCCACTGCACTCCAGCCTGGGTAACAGTTTAAAAAACAAAAAGTGTCCTTGATTTTATCTGGATGTACTCAATACTTCTTTGAGAGTACTTAGTATATGCTAGGCACTGTGATTGCCCTAGGCTTGCTGCGCTAAACGAGACACACTCCCTAATAATTTATCACGATATAGAGGTCTAACTATTACAATATTTTATGGCAGTTATTGCGTTGGATGTAGGTCATGTATGTTATGAGTATTCACAGGACGGAACATAGAAAAGAATAAGTAATTCTGCCTGATCTAGTGGAATGGGTGTTATGAAAATCTTTCCAAAGGTAGTAATATTAAACCAGAATTGTTTTAAGAAAGTAGGAGTTGCTAACAAAATACACTGGAAAGAGGATTTCAGGAAGAGAGAATAGATGAAGGATAGAGAAATATTTGAGTATCTGGTTTTAGAAAATACATGGAGAGTTCTGTTATATAAATATGGAATTGATATTGCTAATATTCATATTAATATCATTAATATGGATATTGTGTTAATGCTAATAAGAAAGGTGATATCAATGTAACGTTTATTTGGCATTAACTTTACGCTAGATATTGTGCCAAATGCTTCACATATACAAACGCATTAGTTCTCATTACAGCCTTATGAAATATATACAATTATCATGAGAAATCAGAAATACTATTGGTCATGGAGTTGAGAGTCAAGCCTGGGTATATTAAGTCCCTACTTCTAAATAGTTCACACAACTTAGACCCAGCTACCGTGGGATTCTAGTTTGAATGTCTAAAAAGCAACCGGTATGTTATGTTTCTGGACCTTAAGAGTGAGGTTAAAGTCATAGACTTAGCAGTTATTTAAGTGATGATTAAAACTATAAATGGGCCAGGCACAGTGGCTCACGCCTATAATCCCAGCACTTTGGGAGGCCGAGACAGGCAGATCACGAGGTCAAGAGTTCAAGACCAGCCTGACCAACATGGGGAAACCCTGTCTCTACTAAAAATACAAAAAAATTAGCCGAGCATGGTGGCAGGCACCTGTAGTCCCAGCTACTCAGGAGGCTGAGGCAGGAGAATCACTTGAACCTGGGAGGCGGAGGTTGCAGTGAGCTGAGATTGCGCCACTGCATTCCAGCCCGAGCGACAGAGCAAGACTCCGTCCCCACCCCCCTGCCCCAAAACAAAAACAAAAACAAAAAACTATAATTGCTATAAACGTAGATTTTTGTTTTGTTTTGTTATATCTTTTGCGCCTATCCAGAGTAATTGTTCCCAACGTGAGAGGATTATGGGTAGACTTTAGCAGTTACCATGAAATTGTAGCCAATTGCAGTGTGCATTTTTCTGGGGGAAATGGTCTATAGTATTTATAACATCCTAAAGAGGACACATGATTCTACGACTTCTTCAACACTCTAAGAACCGTTGGTATGGAGTGGAAAGAGATCAACATTTACATTAATCCCTGGAATTCTCAATCCTGAAGAAACCTCTGGGGCTGCAAACGTTCTGTTGAATTTGCAAAGAAAGTGTTAAATATGGAAACCAGTCAGGATAAGAACTGTTGGAAGGGCTAACTCTGGTATGTGGAATCCTTGAGGTAAATATTCTAGAATATTTTATTCTCATTTATCTGTAGCTTTTGTCTGGTTTGCAAGTGTAATGTGGCTTCTCTGGGGAGGTAGGTATCTGCCTCTTGGTCTTGGTCTATTTCTTTCTTAAATTGCTCCTTTGCTTCAGATATCTGGCAATCTATCAGCTCTAGTCCTTGAGACAGATAAAGATTTGATCTTAGTATTGACAATTTTATGCCTATCTTCCATCCATTAAACTTTTATCTCTGGAAAATGGCTTTGTGTTTTGTGACTCAATATGGATGACCACAGAGGGAAAAGGCAAACAGAAGAGAATTAACAAATGAGCTGTGTTTTCTCTCAAACCATTTTCTCTCTCTCAATTTTAACTTGGTAGCTCCATTTTATCTCTTGAATGAATTCCAGTTATTCAGCAGAATTAAGCACAGAAGTGTCTCTTCCCTTATTTTTCGTGTATTCAATTGATAATTTAAAATTGATATTTTTGAGTTAAGTTTTTACACATTCTTTTTTCTTACGTTTAAGGCATTTAAGAATCCATTTTAACAACTTTAGAATTTCCCAGATAAAGGAATATGCAATATATCTAGTTATCTCTTTTAGCAAAGCAAAAAACAAAAGCAAAAGAGCAAAGAGTAATTTGTTTTGATGCCTTGAAAATGCCCTGTGGATAAGCTCTTATGTTTGATTGGGTGGATTAGGGTGAGAGCTATGAATACTTAAGGACAGAAGGAAAGTATGGCATGTTTCATTTGTTGGTAGATGTGTATAATTTAAATACTAAATTAACCATAGACCACAGAGATCTTTCTTGCCACAATTATGCCATTCTCTGGCAAGTACTAATGGCAAAATTATAATCTTTCTTCTTGTCAAAACTCATTCCTTCTGCCTTGACTAATGCTGGATAAAACTGAACGAGGTGTAGGAACCCATAAAGGGCAAATTCTAAAGTCACTTTAGCATGTTCTAACATATTGCTTGTTGTGTACCAAGCCCATATGGCCTAACAATGGGTGATTCTTTGTAGACATGTCTATTGTAGTCATACTTAAGAGAAATATTCAATATTACGAGGCATGTCTTCAAGATATTTTGATCTACTTTATTGTTCTTTGAGTTTACAAGGGCAACTATACTTTTCTCACCAGAAGATAAAATGGCTTCAACCTCTCTTTAAATCATGATTTTGGCGTCTACCCCAAAACATCTTGGAAAGTGAAGGGTTTCTTCTTTGGCTGAATATTTAAAAGACAGTTATTGGCTATTTTAGCTTGGATAGAGGTAAATCTATAAATTCTTAAGCCTTAGTAAAAACTTACACAGAAGAGATACAGAAAATTCTTTGTGGGTTGTTTGCTTCCCAATAAACAGAGCTATTTTAGCTTGAATAAAATATTCTCAGAGTTTTTTGATAATTCAGTTTACATATTTTATGAATAAAAATGAGCAACATTAATTTTATGTTTAATCATTCTTTAATTATTGGTGTTTCATGGACAGCATTTACACAGTGTTGTTGGGGCTAAGTGTGTGGGTTTTTGAGCTAAACTAATAATTTGTGTACCAGCTCCATCACTAGCTGTGTGACTCTGGGCAAGTCACTTAACCTCTTGGTTTTCTCCACAGCAAATGAGGAACATAATAGTAGCCACCCCCCAAAAGTTGTGAGCTTTGATTGAGTTCATACATGCACACCGCTTAGAAACATGCCTGGCAGAACTTAATAGTCCATATCTAGTGACTATTGAGTATTTCTTATTACTTTAGTTCATAATAGAATAATCTCAAGCTATTTGGTGGCAAAATTTTATATTTATTTTAATTACACATCTATTATAACTCGAAGGAAAATTAATCAAAAGAAAAAGAGCCAGGTATGGTGGTGTGTGCCTGTAATTGCAGCTGCTCGGGAGGCTGAGGTGGAAGGATCACTTGAGCCCAGGCATTAGAGACCACCCTAGATAACATAGCGCACTATGTGGCTCAATCTTGTCTCAACACCAAAAACAAGCCAACAAACAAAAACTCAATGATAACAGATACAAACACAAAAAACAAAAACAAAAAAGACAAGGATAAATACACCTCTATCCTTACCATTCCCACCAACCATATTTAAAGCACTGGCAGAAGTCTGATGTGTATTCTTCCAGATGTTTGTTATTCATCACACACAATCTCACTACATGAATCCTTTTAAATAATAGATAATCATCTTTATATTACTTTTGAAATTGGTTTAAAAATAACTCAAATGTATATAGCATATCCTTTTTTTTGGTTCATGCATACATATCTGCCTTATTCTTTTAATTGTGGCATACTAGTACATAGAAGATATGTATCATAGAATCTACCTTATGACTGCCATTTAATTTTTCTCTAAATATTTGCTATTACAAACAGTGCAGCCAGTAACATTCTTATTCATCCTTCAAAGATAAAAACTGGCCTCTAAAACCAGAGCAAATCTGCAGATTCAACTGGTTTGGATTCCACATTGTTTAAAAAAATTAGAGTCAACATTTATAAGTCAAGGCAATTTAGATGAAAATCCAGAGTTTGGGCTTCTCTAAGAAAACCCTAAAGATCAATAGCTATGGGTCTAGTTTTTGCATTGCAAAAACTCTGCTTTGACAGAGTATAACCTGCTGCATTTATAAGTTAATACTCATTTCACTTGCTACTGTCTCTGCTTTTCCTATCACGTTGCATGTAGCTGCCTTTATTCATTTATAGTATCTGCCTGGTTCTCGTGAATCCTTAAGTTTGTGATCCCTGAGATGTATCATTAAACACTTGGGCCAGTATTACTAAATGATAGAATTTAAGTAGTGGAACTTCTGGGTCAAAGGGTAGATCAGGCTACATTTTTTTAAGCACTGTGAAATTATTTTTCAAGTTGCATTAAATACCTAGAGTGCTTTTACTTCTAGGTTCTCATCTAAACCTAAAGGCAATGCAAATTAAGTAGAAAAAAGAAGTAAGAACTCTTGAGTTTCTTTGAGAAAAAGAAACTTAATGCAGGGATTTATAGACAAATATTTGGAAGTGGTATCAGTTGGTGTTCTGGCAGAAAACAGAATACATACATACTCAGCTGAAATCTTGAAGAAAATTGGTTGAGGGATTCTTTACAGAAGTATGGGTGGGACTAAAAAACCAATGAGGGAATGTCGAGACCCCTAAGGAAGCCACTAGTAATTTAAATCTGATGGGACAGGGAGTCCTCTGGAGGCTAACCTCTTGGAACCAGGTTGCCACACAGGAGATGGAGTTGTTCAGGGACAGCCACTGCTAAAACTTTGCTGATGAGGTATAGTGGGAGACGGGATCAAAATTCCCTGGCCACTGTCTCCTTTCATCCTCCAGTCCTCTTATGGGGCCTCCTGCTATCCAAATCCCTCTGGCTTGTAGAGCTAGATGGTTTGACTACAGTAGATCCTAGGAGTCAGAACAGGGGGCTTAGAGGTTATGTAGGGCAGGAGTTTGTAAAGGGACAAGAGCCGGCCCAAGACTGTATGGTCTCAATTGTCTTGGAACATTTTCTGTATTATCTCTTTTGTGATCGTTATATATTTTTTTCTTAAAAACAATATAAAGTCACTACTCAACCATAACAATCTGTAGTTTATAAACTTTTATTGCATAGAAGAGTTTAAATGACTAAAGCACATGTGGGGAAACCCCCACAAGGTAGTAATGGGATACACAGAAAAGTCTTTATCAATTTGAACAATATTTATATTTTTCAAAGTCTATGTGGAATTGGTTCAACATTTTTGGCTTTGCCAACAATAAGATAAAAATGTAATGAAAGTTTCCATATGCTGGACACAAAAGCATACCAGAAATGGATTTGTCAAGGGAGAAAAGTCAGATACCTAAGTAATCATATATTTGCATAGACAGTGATGACGGTTTCAGATAAAGGGCTTTGGAAGTTTGGAGAAAAGAGAAATCATATTGGTAACTTCCTTGCAAGAGCTCCACTAAAAGGCTTGCTGGGTTAACAATGTGCTGCATTCCCTCTGTAAGGCAGACTGACTGATGTCCACAGCCAGCGGCCATTCTGTTCCCTCCATTGGTGTTGATTCTTATCAAGAATTAGTTGCAGTTGTTTCCAACCCGTATTAAGCCAGTTTTACTAATTAATATGACTACTCAAAACATTAAATAGTAAGTAACCTAATGATATGAATGTAAAATGAAACTTATTTTTACAATATAATCTAAATGCATTTTTAGAAAATTTTATGTATGAGTTCCCAAGAAAAATATTGCTATTGAAATAGCCAAAAACATTTTGAGAATTGGAAAAATCAATAAGAAATATATTTTACAAACATTTTCATTGATAGAGTCTGCATTTAGAGTGCTTTGCATATCAAACATTTTGCTTCATCTTGAATAAATTAGCATCTTATATTATAAATTATGGGTGTGGTTTATGCAAAAGATCAGGAGGTAGAACTCTGATCAATGGATCTCTAGTCAAAGAAGAGGCTTTGGCTCTAACCAAAAGTTTTCAACTGAAGAATCTGTCTAAGTTCTAAAGTAAATTAACACTCAGTATTTGTGCTAAATCTGTAAAAAGTATTTGTTGCTATAATTTTTTGGATTTACTAACCAATTAGAAGACATGAAGAAATAGGATAAGAGGGCTTCCTCTAATTTCAGCTGTGAAGGTAAGGTATACTTCCTGAAGAAAAGATATTTTCAATGGGGCGCTTGCTAGATATCACATTACTAGTCTTATTTACTTAAGGAAGCAAACTCTTCCTACGTGGGTAAATCAATTATATTGAGCAAACATTTATTGAATTTTCATTGCCTTCAGGATAAAAGATAAGTTACTGATCATGGCATAAAAGCATATTCATAATCTAGTTTCTACACGCTTCTTCAGCTTTGCCTTATCACCTGACTTACCTTTATGGAATAGCAAGATAATGTGCTTGTGGATCTTAAAACCACTATTATGTGGGAAGATTTTAGGCTTTTGTACATTCACTTGCAGGGGCCTAACATGCTTATCTTGTCATCATGCAAGTGTTGAACTCTGATTATTCAATAAAAATTCTGTTCATTAAATAAAATTCTTTCTTCTGTGAATTCTGTACCAAATTATCCTTTTAAATGAGGAGAGAGATTTATGAAGACAACTTTCTTATAATTGTTTTTGTAATACTTATATTTAGAATACCAAAACCAATAAAAAAACCCAACATTATAGCATGGTTTAGTATACTATGAAATATAATTTCATATGATGATTATGAAAATTATGTTTGTAAAAAAGATTTAGAGTTTGCTAAAAATACTTCAAGTTCACAGAATTACTTAAAATGCTAGTTACATACACTGGCAAAAAGCACAGTATAAGATATAGTATTAACTCAATGACATGAAGGAAAAGTAGTTAGAAAAATAATGGGAAGAAGTCTTAAATTTTATTGTGTGTAACTCTAGGTGGTGGTATTAGATTGCAGGTGCTATTTGAGTCTATGATTTTCAATGTGTCAACAATTAAAATATGATGAATAATAAAGAAATAAAACTTTTAAACAAATACTAACACTTTGTTCAATCACTTTTCTTATAGAATTTTCTTGAATCATTCATGCTTAGCATTCCTTACTCTCTCATCTGTGTTATTTCTTTATTACTCATAAAAACAAGTCTATCAGAGTTATTTATTTATTTATTTATTTATTTTATTATACTTTAAGTTCTGGGATACATGTGCAGAACGTGCAGGTTTGTTACATAGGTATACATGTGCCATGGTGGTTTGCTGCACTCATCAACCCGCCATCGACATTACGTATTTCTCCTAGTGCTATCCCTCCCCTAGCCCCCACCACCTGACAGACCCTGGTGTGTGATATTCCCCTCCCTGTGTCCATGTGTTCTCATTGTTCAACTCCCACTTATGAGTGAGAATATGCAGTGTTTGTTTTTCTGTTCCCGTGTTAGTTTACTGAGAATGATGGTTTCCAGTTTCATCCATGTCCTTGCAAAGGATATGAACTCATCCTTTTTTATGGCTGCATAGTATTCTATGGTGTGTATGTGACACGTGTTCTTTATCCAGTTTATCATTGATGGGCATTTGGGTTGCTTCCAAGTCTTTGCTATTGTGAAAAGGGCTGCGATAAACATATGTGTGCATGTATTTTCACAGTTGAATGATTTATAACTATTTGGGTATACACCCAGTAATGAGATCACGAGGTCAAACGGTATTTCTGGTTCTAGATCTTTGAGGAATTGTCACACTGTCTTCCACAATGGTTGAACTAACTTACACTCCCATTAACAGTGTAAAAGCAGTCCTATTTCATCACATCCTCTCCAGAATCTGTTGTTTCCTGGCTTTTTAATGATCACCATTCTAACTGGTCTGAGATGGTATCTCATTGTGGTTTTGATTTGTATTTCTCTAATGACCAGTGATGATGAGCTTTTTTTCATGTTTGTTGGTTGCATAATTGTGTTTTTTTGAGAAGGATCTGTTTATATCCTTCACCCACTTTTTGATGGTTTTTTTTTTCTTGTAAATTTGTTTAAATTCTTTGTCGATTCGGGATATTAGCCCTTTGTCAGATGGATAGATTGCAAAAATTTTCTCCCATTCTGTAGGTTTCCTGTTCACTCTGATGATAGTTTGTTCTGCTGTGCAGAAGCTCTTTAGTTTAATTAGAACTCATTTGTAAATTTCGGCTTTGTTGCCATTGCTTTTGGTGTTTTAGTCATGAAGTCTTTGCGTATGCCTATATCCTGAATGGTATTGCCTACATTTTCTTCTAAGGATTTTATAATTTTAGGTCTTACCTTTAAGTCTCTAATCCCTCTTGACTTAACTTTTCTATGAGGTATAAAGAAGGGGTCCACTTTCTGTTTTCTGCATATGGCTAGCCAGTTCCCTCAACAGCATTTATTAAATAGGGAATCCTTTCCCCATTGCTTGTTTTTGTCAGATTTGTCAAAGATCAGATGCTTGTAGATGTGTGGCGCTACTTCTGAGGCCACTGTTCTGTTCCATTGATCTATATATCTAGTTTGGTACCAGTACCATGCTGTTTTGGTTACTGTAGCCTTGTAGTATAGTTTGAAGTCAGGTAGCGTGATTCCTCCAGCTTTGTTCTTTTTGCTCAGGATTGTCTTGGTTATACAGGCTCTTTTTTGCTTCCATATGAAATTTGAAGTGGTTTTTTTTCTAATTTTGTGAAGAAAGTCAATGGTAGCTTGATGGGGATAGCATTTAATCTATAAATTACTTTGGGCAGTATTGCCATTTTCATGATATTGATTCTTCCTATCCATGAACATGGAATTTTTTCCATTTGTTTGTGTCCTGTCTTATTTCCTTGAGCAGTAGTTTGTAGTTCTCCTTGAAGAGGTCCTTCACATCCCTTGTAAGTTGTATTCCTAGGTGTTTTATTCTCTTTGTAGCAATTGTGAATGGGAGTTCACTCATGATTTGGCTCTCTGTTTGTTTGTTATTGGTGTATGGGAATGCTTGTAATTTTTGCACATTGGTTTTGTATCCTGAGACTTTGCAGAAGTTGTTTATCAGCTTAAAGAGATTTTGGGCTGAGATGATGGGTTTCCTAGATATACAATCATGTCATCTGCAAACAGAGACAATTTGACTTCCTCTCTTCCTATTTGAATACCCTTTGTTTCTTTCTCTTGCCTGATTGCCCTGGCCAGAACTTCCAATACTATATTGAATAGGAGTGGTGAGAGAGAGCATTCTTGTCTTGTGCTGGTTTTCAAAGGGAATGCCTCCAGTTTTTGCCCTTTCAGTATGATATTGGCTGTAGGTTTGTCATAAATAGCCCTTAGTAATTTGAGATATGTTCCATCAATACCTAGTTTATTAAGAGTTTTTAGCATGAAGGGGTACTGAATTTTATAGAAGGCCTTTTCTGCATCTATTGAGATAATCATGTGGTTTTTGTCATTGGTTCTGTTTATGTGATGGATTATGTTTATTGATTTGCATATGTTGAACCAGCCTTGCATCCCAGGGTTGAAGCCAACTTGATGGTGGTGGATAAGCTTTTTGATGTGCTTCTGGATTTGGTTTGCCGCTATTTTATTGAGAATTTTTGCATCGATGTTCATCAGGGATATTGGCGTGAAATTTTCTTTTTTTGTTGTCTCTCTGCCAGGTTTTGGTATCAGGATGATCCTGGCCTCATAAAATGAGTTAGGGAGGAGTCTCCCTCTTTTTCAAATGTTTGGAATAGTTTCAGAAGGAATGATACCAACTCTTCTTTGTACCTCTGCTAGAATTCGGCTGTGAATCCATCTGGTCCTGGGCTTTTTTTGGTTGGTAGACTACTTGTTACTGCCTCTATTTCAGAGCTTGTTTTTGGTCTATTCAGGGATTCGACTTCTTCCTGGTTTAGTCTTGGGAGGGTGTGTGTGTATCCATTTCTTCTAGATTTTCTAGAGGTGTTTATAGTATTCTCTGATGGTAGTTTGTATCTGTGGGATCAGTGGTGATATCCCCTTTATTTTTTTTTTATTGTGTCTATTTGATTCTTCTCTCTTTGTTTTGTTTTGTTTTGTTTTGAGACAGAGTCTTGCTCTGTTGCCAGGCTGGAGTGCAGTGGCACGATCTTGGCTCACTGCAACCTCCACCTCCTGGGTTCAAGTGATTCTGCCTCAGCCTCCCAAGTAGCTGGGACTACTGGCACATGCCACCACACCTGGCTATTTTTTTGTATTTTGTTAGAGACGGGGTTTCACCTTGTTGGCCAGGATGGTCTCGATCTAACCTCGTGATCTGCCCATCTCGGCCTCACAAAGTGCTGGGATTACAGGCATAAGCCACCATGCCCAGCCAATTCTTCTCTCTTTTCTTCTTTATTAGTCTGGCTAGCAGTCTATCCATTTTGTTAATCTTTTCAAAAAACCAGCTCCTAGATTCACAGATTTTTTTGAAGGGTTTTCCATGTCTCTATCTCCTTCAATTCTGCTCTGATCTTAGTTATTTCTTGTCTTCTGCTAGCTTTTGAATTTGTTTGATCTTGCTTCTCTAGTTCTTTTAATTGCAATGTTAGAGTGTCGATTTTAGATTTTTCCCACTTTCTCCTGTGGACATTTAGTGGTATAAATTTCCCTCTAAATGCTGCTTTAGCTGTGTCCCAGAGCTTCTGGTATGTTGTGTCTTTGTTCTCATTGGTTTCAAAGAACTTATTTATTTCTGCCTTAATTTCGTTATTTACTCAGTAGTCATTCAGAAGCAGGTTGTTCAATTTCCATGTAGTTATGTGGTTTTGAGTGAATTTCTTAATCTTGAGTTCTAATTTGATTGCACTGTGGTCTGAGAGACTGTTAGGATTTCTGTTTTTTTGCATTTGCTGATGAGTGTTTTACATCCAAATATGTGGTCAATTTTACAATAAGTGTGATGTGGTGCTGAGAAAAATATGTATTCTGTTGATTTGGGGTGGAGAGTTCTGTAGATATCTATTAGGTCTGCTTGGTCCAGAGCAGAGTTCAAGTCCTGAATATCCTTGTTAATTTTCTTTCTCATTGATCTGTCTAATATTGACAGTAAGGTGTTAAAGTTTCCCATTGTTATTGTGTCTTTGTAGATCTCTAAGAACTTTCGTTATGAATCTGGGTGCTCCTGTATTGGGTGCATATATATTTAGGATAGTTAGCTCTTCTTGTTGCATTGATCCCTTTACCATTATGTAATGCCCTTCCTTGTCTTTTTTGGTCTTTGTTTAAAGTCTGTTTTATCAGAGACTATGATTGCAACCCCTGCTTTTTTTTGCTTTCCATTTGTTTGGTAAATATTCCTCCATCTCTTTATTTTGAGCTTATGGATGTCTTTGCAAGTGAGATGGGTCTCCTGAACACAGCACACCAATTGGTCTTGACTCTTTATCCAATTTGGCAGTCTGTGTCTTTTAATTGGGGCATTTAGCCCATTTACATTTAAGGTTAATATTGTTATGTATGAATTTGATCCTGTCATTATGATGCTAACTGGTTATTTTGCCCATTAGTTGATGTGGTTTCTTCATAGTGTAGATGGTCTTTACAATTTGGTATGTTATTGCAGCTTTACTCATGTGTCTTTCCATTCAGACAGAAAAGTCTTTGAGAAAAGGGGCTGCTTCATATATTCTCTGTATAATTGACATGTTATAGTACTACCTAATACATATTTGGAGCTCAACCAACATAATATGAACATGATCACTTTTAACAAAGTTATTAATATTCTCTAAATTCCTGACAAAGAGGACGAGAGTGAGGCTCCCTTTATGATTTCTTATCAGTAGGCCCCAAATCAGTCCTGGAAGACTTTATGTTCTCATCCAAGCTCAAGGCAGCACTAAATTATTTCTAACATCATTAGGCAATTAATATTATACATGAAGACAGTGTTTTCCCTGAATTTATGCAGAGTTGCTTCAAATACTTCACTTTATATCTCTTAAGAAAAAGCCTAAAGGAATCATCATATTCTTTATTTTTCAAAAATTATTAATAAGTGTCAGAGTTTTATTTAGTTTTTCACATTAGCCACCATTAATCTTTAATCATTACTTTTCTCCCATTTTCTAGTAGAGAATAATGTATATTTATTTTCTTTAGAGGATATAATGTCACACTTGGCCCACTAATATTTTATTATTGAGAATTAAGGAAATTTCATGACAGCTCAACCACCTTTATGAAAAAGAGACTAAAATCTTAATTTTTGGTTTTCAGACTAATGATCAAGTTACCTCTTTTTCAGTGTTTCAATTTTAATCAATAAACATAAATTAAGCACTTTTGTATCTAACTCTCTACTTGATTATAAAAAATCAACAATGAATAAGTAAAGATCACCCCAGCAAGGCAAATTTGAATCTCAGGCTGTGTACTACATTAGAGTTGAAACAATAGGCTTTAGGAGTTACAAAGAAGAAGTGGATAATGTTGTACAAGGTGAATAATGTTGCATAGCCAAATGTGAGAAATGGAGAAGATGACCTGGGTGCTGAACAGCAACAGAAGGATGGGTGTTCTAAACTGAGATGGTTAATTTTACTTGTCAACTTGACTGGGCCAAGGGATGCCCAGATAACTGATTAAACATTATTTCTGTGTGTGTGTGTGAGAGAGTTTCCAGAGGAGATTAGCATTTGAATTGGTACACTGAGTAAAGCAGATTGTTTCCACGAGGTGAGTGGGCATCATCCAATCTGCTGAGGGTGCAAATATAACAAAAGAGGTGAAGGAAATTTGAATTAACACTGTATGACTGTTCAGCTGGGATATCATCTCCTGTCCTTGATTTCTGGATCTCAGGCCCTCAGACCCAAACAAAAGTCTGCACTATCTGTCCTTCAGCTCTGAAGCCTTCAAACTATAGCACTGGCTTTCCTGGGTCTCCAGCTTGCAGACTGCAGATCTCACGACTTTTCAGTCTTCATAATTGTGTAAGGTATATAAGGTTATTTATATTATGTTACATGAAGTCTAATTTATTATGCCTTATGATAAATCTTTTCTGAGGGGGATATCTATTTATATCTATATCTATATCTATATCCATATCCATTTATCTATCTATCCATCCTATTAGTTCTGTCTCTCTGGAGAACCTGACACATATATAAACAGAGACAACAGAGTGAGCAAAATCACAGAGGCATTAATTTTCAAGATATATTTGTAAAGCACTGTTATGAAGTTCTCTGTGTTGTGTGTGTGTTTGTGTGTGTGTGTGTGTGTGTGTGTGTGTGTGTTTCAGGCTTCATTCTCTATTTTGGGTATAGGTAGTCCATTTTCTGCACTGTCAAAAAAAGGATTATCTGCAAAGGGAAGTTCAGATGGTCTGAGAAGACTGTGAAGGCAGCTGTTCATGAAGCCCACTCACTTAAACCAAAAACACTAATGGCAGCTAATACTCTACATTTTCCCAAGATGTTATCAATATTAAATGATATCAATTAGTATCACTTAATTTTTATAACAATCCTGTGAAGTTGATGCTATTATTGTCCCAATTTTACAGATAAAAAAAATAAGACACTGAATAAAGAAACTTGCTTACAATAATAAAATTAGTAACTAATGGACTACTCACTGCATTAAATCATACCTCCCTGGGCATTTTGTTTAACCACTTTAGATGACCACAATCCTCAGTCCCAAGTTTTCTAGGTCTATTCTTTAATTTTGGTGTGAACTCTGAATTTTTTTCTAAATTCTTTCCCTTTTTCTTCTTTCCTTAATTTTTATATTTCTCTTATAAAACTTTATTCCCTTAAATTATTACATTAAATTCATAAATTATTATTTTAATTGTAAAGATTTCCAAATCTACTTATCTCCCTTCTTTCCCTTCCTTCCTTTCTTCCTTCCTTCCTTCCCTCCTTCCTTCTTCCCTTCTTTTCTTTCCATGCATCTATCAAATCGTCCACTCATTCAACTATTTAAGTTGCTTATTGGGGAAGACAGATACTGAATAATTTATTAAGATGAATGTAAAACATGAGTAGAAGAAAATGATAATTTAGATTTATATATAACCATGTTGGAGAAGAAGGGAAAGCTGTGGGACCATATAGTGTAGGGGAAGGGAAGATAGCTAATCATATCTCTGGATATAAGAAAAGCTATTTTTAGAATATGATTTATTTTTGAGAAATGAAGAGATCAAAATGCTTTAAATAGAAATTGGTTGAAAGGAGTGAGTAAGAGGGAAGAGTCAAAGCTTACTACCCCAGTACTGGCTTGGGCACTTCTGTCAATGAGATGATATGACTGGTCTTAGAAAACTTTTTTGAGATGCCTGCAAGATATCTCAAGTAGAGATATGGACCACAAATTTGGGTATATGGGTCTGAAAGTTAGACAAGATCAATCTAGACTAAAGGTGAGATTTATTGTAAGCATGGATATATGAGAGATAATTTGGGGAGGTGCATGGAGAAAGAGGAGCACGGAGTCTTGGCGATAGTGCTGATAAATTTCAACCTTTAGGAAATGGGTAGATGAGGAGGAGCCAATAAAGAGATCTTGGCAAGACAGCTAAAGACGTAGGTGGAAAAGCAGGAGGTTGTGGTGCGCTGACACTGAGTGAAAAGTGTTTTGTTATTTTTTTTTAAAGGAGGAAGTGGTTAGAAAGGTCAAATGCTATTGCCAGGTCAAACAAGAAAAAAACTGAGTCAGCTGTACTTAGAGATATAGATGATTATTGACTATCTCAGCAAGAATAGTTTCAATGGAACAGAAACCTGCTTTGAATGAGTTAAAGAGAAAAGGAGAAGTGAAGAAAGGGAGATGCCAATTGTAGATAACTTCTTTGAAAATTGCGACTTTTAAGAAGATAAGAAGATAAAGTTGAAGCTAGAGGGATGTGTGAGGGGAGGATTTTTTTGTTTGTTTTTCTCACTTTCCTTTCACATTTTACCATGTGGAACCTTTAAGTTTGTATATTTGTTACTGGCAGCTAATCCATACGGATTTGCAGCAACCTCAATTCATGCCTCCTCAGAAGAAAGAATTCAACCAAGGGTGCATAAGGCAGAAGGAGGAACTGAAGCAAGTTTTAGAGCAGGAGTGAAAGTTTATTAAAAAGCTTTAGAGCGGGAAGAAAGAAGTAGAGTACACTTGGAAGAGGGCCAAGTGGATGACTTGAGATATCAAGTGCATGTTTTGACCTATGACTTGGGGTTTTATACGTTGGCATGCTTCTGGGCGCTTGCATCTCTTCTCCCCTGCTTCTTCCCTTGTGGTGGGCTGTCCACATGTGCAGTTTTGGCCTGCTAGCACTTGGGAGGGGAGCATGTGCAGAGTGTTTATTAGAGTTGTATGCAAGCTCACTGGAGGTGTTCTTCCCTTACCAGTCTAGCATTCCTAGAAGAAGGTCATATACCAGTTAAACTCCACCATTTTGCCTCTTGGTGTGCATGCTTGAGCCCACTCGTCCAGCTCCTGAGCTTTTATTGGGAAGCTGCTGGTCACTAGTTTTGGGATTTTTCTGTGTATTGGGAGACTGCCTTTCCTGAGAGCCAGTTGCGACCAATTATTATTTTAGAGATGCAGTTTAACAATTGCCTGACCATCACCTGATGGATGCCTGACATTCCTGGTGGGGCTGGGCTCTCTCCTGCCCTGCTCATGTCTGACTATAACACATTGAAGTGGATAAACCAGTGGAAAGGGGCAGTGTAGCTACAGAAAAGGATGGAGATAATTAAATATGAACTACAGCAGGTGAGACTGGATGAGATTTATTACACAGACTTCACCTTAGTGAAAAAGCAGGACAGATCTTCCATTTAAGTAAGAATGATGTGCAAAAATAAAGGGCAAATGAGGAAGTAATGAAAGAAAATTGGTAGATTTGGTGACAGGAAGCCAATGGAGTATGCCTTTTGATATGGCTCCAATGACTGGAGGAACGTCAGTGTACTTTGTCTTGTGACAATTAGATAAACGACACGGACACACGTGGAGTGATTTTAAGGACTGAAGAGTTTAATAGGCAAGAAGGAAGAAAAAAACTCCCTCATGCAGAGGGAGGGGGGGCTCCTAGTGGAGAGAGACTTCTGCCCACGCCCCTCCCCCCTATGCCCACCAGTCCTGTTACAACAGTGGGTTATTTAGGAGGCTGGAGGAGGTGGTGTCTGATTTGCATAGGGCTCAGGGGATTGGTTTGACCAGGTATGTCATTCACATAGCCTGTGAGAAAACTGGCCCTCCCACCCTAGCCTTTTAATATGCAAATGCAGGTCATCATGATGTCCTGCACGCATGGAGTTATCAGGAGGCAGTCATGATGCTTGGCACAGTGGTGACAAGGAGAAGAGGGCGGGAATCACCATGTTGGATGGACCCAGTTTCTAATTGCTGGCATTTGTATATCAAATCTTGCCCGCCTGGCTATTCAAGCCATTTTTCTATTAGAAAAGAAATGTTTCTGGGGCTGTTTTTATTAAAAGAAAAAACCTTACCAAGGGCTCCTTACCCTCTCTATCTGCCTAAAATAACTTCTTAATAACTCCTGTATTATTTTCATGAAAACATGGACTTTAGTAAGGAAGTTTGCTGAGAGAAAAGAGTATATTTGGCAGGCTAGAAACTTGAAAAGAGGGTAAATGATTTAGTAACTATGATCTGAATGCTTGGGTCCCTCCAAATTTATTATGTTGAAACCTACTCACTCCCAGATGTGGGTGTTACGAGGTGGAGCCTTTGAGAGGTGATTAGGTCACTAGAGCAGAACTTTCATAAATGGGTTTAATGCTCTTATAACACAGGCCCAAGGGAGCTTGTCTTGCCCCTTTCGCCATGAGAAGATACAGCCAGAAGGCACCATCTGTAAGGAAGAGAGCTCACATCAAATGCTAAGACCCCTGGCACCTTAATCTTGGACTTCCCCATCACCAGAACTAAAAAATAAATATTTGTTGTCTATAAGCCACCCAACTTATGATATTTTTGTTATCATAACGTTTTGTTAGTAGCCCAAGCGGACTAAGACAAGAGTCATTACTATGAAATGTTGGCTTAGGAAACCTACCATAATAGCATTTTCAAAGTATCTTTAATTTAGAGTTCATTAAACCTTGTTTTGTTTCTCACCCACGAGATTCTTCAACAAAGAGCAGATTCATGGAAAGAACAAAAAGAAATTTTCACCCTGTTTGCCTCCTCTTGTCTGATCTCTAATAAGGTTATGAAAACTGCTTTAAATTTTGTGTAGCTAACTTTGCTCTTGCTCTGGGTTCCCATGGTGGTTTATTCTCTGTGATAAAGCAATTGTTAGAGAGAATTAATGTCACAGTCACTGGTGAGAACTTTTAAGGGGAGGGAAAGCTTGTAAAAGCCAACAATTCTATCTGCAAAAAACAGCCAATTTTTATGAAACTTCCTTGGTCATAAGAAAAAAAGAGAAAACAAAACTAAATGTAAGGGAATCAAGAATCTGTAAGAGATCTTGGGAGGTCATTTGATATGCATTGTGACTCCATTTGGGCATGGTTTTCCTTGATCTTTGATATTTGTTTCCTTTGGCACATACTAATAATGATAATGCTACTATATGCTACACACTGTTTGAATTATTTAACACACATTAACTCAGTTAGTCCTCAAAACCATTCCTCTAAGGTAGTGTCTACTATTGTTCTCATTTTAGAGATAAGAAAACTAAGACACAGAGAGGTTAAGTATCTCGTCCAAGATAACACAGTTAAGATTAGAGCTATAGATTAAAGCCCTATGCGATGTGGCTGTAAAGCTTGTGTTCTTATAGGCACTCACTGGGTGAATTGATTAATGCATGCCTTCTTGCCTTTGTTCACCTGGCATAATCTAGTATTCTGATTTTGCAGATGAAGTCCAAAATCCTATTCAAGATTGGCCAAGGTCATACCATAAGTGACAGAGCAGGTATTTAACGTCAGCTATTTTGACTCCATGTCCTACTCTTTTTCATTATGCCATAATTGCCTCTGTATCTAATTCACGTCTGGTGATTCCATTTGCCCTGAGTTTTGTTTGCACTTCCAGCCTGTGTACCTTCTGCTCAGTAATGATCTAATACTTACTGTGTGGGCTTCAAAGTTTATTTGATTTGGAGCAACCTAAACGGCCAGTTGGCAAGGTCTAAATATAAGATTGTAAATACAGGGACAAGGATGCATATTTCTGGCCTGAGGGGATCTTACAGTTACGGTAAAATATCGTGAATTATTGGCAACTGCTGGCACAACTGAAATGGATTTTTCAATTCTAAATATTTGTGGTATGTTATATAAATTCATATAAAGGGAGAAACTCCAGAATTATAGCAATAAACCTTAATATTTTGTATGTATTACACCAGTTTAAGAAAGTGGGATTTTTAGTTTGAAAAAGGAATTAATTTTGCAAGAGTCCTGACTTGACAATCACACATGAGGGTTGCTATTTTGCACAGTGCATGCACCTTGCAGTGTTCAGAATAGGCTGCATTTGTTGCTACCGCCCTTGTTTCCTCGCAACATCCTGTGTTGTGACTAGGCAATACATTTTGCTACACTGATTTGACTGAGGCAGAAACCACAGCATGGTGTGGTTTAAATGACTCATTCAGTCTTGTAAAAGTGGTCTGTGTTAGAGCCAGAGTTAGGATTTGGATCTTCCATCTTGAATGCCATGCTTTGTGTTAAACCACATGGTGTTCCAATATATCATTTGGCCCATTTAAACCGCATGGATAATTCATTTTTCAACACTCTGGTTATATATCATCTTAGCTGTCACTTCCATTAGCTGCTTACACACCTGCATGTAGCTCACACCAGGCTCCTTTTCTGCCGGTTCTGACATCACAAGTAGTGCTCATTAAGCACTAGAAAAACAATTAAACAACAACAACAACCCTCTTTTGTTCTGCCTTACTGTATTTTACTTTTGGTTTCTGCTCAATGGAATTTAGTACTAGTTTTATTATAATGCCTGTCTAGGGGAACTCTGTTTTCTTGCAAACTTTCAGAGCCTTTTCTTAGAGCAGAATAGAGATTTTACATTTATGTTCAATGGAGCTTGGGAGATATTAGGAAACTTCTTAAACTATCTTGGTGAGGTAGCACTAAAGGAGCCTGTGATGAGACCCAGATTTCAACCTCCCACCCCATGACAGATTATCTATTTTCAGCTTAGGTTTGCCACCAACACATTCTTAAGCAGAGGAGAAACAAGAAACTGCATTCTTAGAGTCCTTCCTCATATGGTTCCTGTTTAGTGTCCGCCAAAAAGAGGCATTCATGTGAAATTTTGAAGACAGAAGGAAAAATGAACAGAAGAGAGATTGATCTTAGGTTTATACATTTGTGCATTCAACAAATAATGATTTCTATCCTACATGTGGTAGGCATTGTTCTATATCCTGAGGGTATAGCCCTTATTCTCACAGAGTTTGTGTTCTGTGAGTGGGTGAGAAGACAAAAAACAAACAATCAAAAAAAAACACCAACAGGCAAGTGAAATATAAGTATATATTTCAGATCATGATCAGTGTTATGAAGGCAAAACAAAAGTAAGATAATATATTTTAGAGAAGATAGTAGGAATAGAATAATTTTTGTTCAATGATATTTTAAAGTTCTAAAGCATGTTCCACAATTGATTTTTCCAGGGAAATTTTAATTTCCTAAACCTTTCTGGAATTTTTTCTTGTTAATTATCCAAGTTTGAATTTATTTAGTTATCATGTGTTTATGCGGTTATCAATTGTTTCTTTAAATAGTCTTTGTTAGTATACCCAGTAAGGGCTGCTCAACACTATCAGTCTATTTTCTGTAGCATATAACAAAATACCTGAAACTGGATAGTTTATAAAGAAAAGGAATTTATTTCTTACAGTTATGGAGGCTGAGAAGTCCAAGGGCAGGAGGTCACATCTGGTGAGAGCCTTCTTGCTGGTGGGAACTCTCTGAAGGGTCCCAAGGTAGTGCAGGGGATCACATGGGAGGAGGTTGAGTGTGCTAACATGCTAGCTCAGGTCTCTCTTCCTTTTCTTGTAAAGCCACCAATTCATGTCCCATGATAATCCATTAACCCATTAATCCATTAATCCATGAATGGGTTAATCCATTCATGAGAGCAGAGCCTTTATGATCCAGTCACCTCTTAAAAATTCATATCTCAGTGCAAGCACAGTGAGGATGAAATTCCAACATAAGTTTTGGAGGAGACATTTAAGCCATAGCACTGACTATTATGATCAGAGTGATGTCTTGATCTCTTTGTTGAGATGCTGGTTTGTTTGTTTGTTTGTTTTTAGTTCTGACAGCCTGTCACACTCTCCATTTCCATAAACCCTGTTGATTGAGGAAAGAAATGGAATTTTAAGGGAGTCACCATAAGTTACCAATGGGAACTATGATTGTGTTTCACCAGTTTGCTTTCCTAAGTTTTATATGAATTTATTAGCATGCTCTCCCCCACTCAACTTTGTCCTGTATAAGATTCTATAGGAATGTGGTAACATAAGCCTATATCTCAAGAACATTCTGGATTGACTCAAATATGGGAGAGTTTACCCAAGGTCTGTCTGTCCTTCTCCTTAGGAAGTGATAAACAAGCATGAGACCTTACTTCTATAGATAGAATTGAGAATATCTGCTTTGGAGATTGACTTTGATTTATGGTTGAGTGCATAGAGTGTGTCCTAGGGCATCAAGCTGTAATTGCACTCCTTCAAAGTGCACTGTTGTGCTCTCATCCTTCAAATAAAGGGGAGCTGCATAATTCTCTGTGTTTATTTAACTTATGATTTATTTCTTTGGAAAGGATTATGTCTTTTGTTAAAACATTCTTTTCAGGGGAGATGGAGATTTAAGGAATAAAGAAGCTTTAGTTTTAGGAGGCTGCTTTTTTCTGTTAATTCTGCTTGCCTGTAGAATCCTTTTATTTAGAAAAGAATTCCATATTATTACAGGAAAGGGGCCCCAGTCCAGACCCTGAGAGAGTGTTCTTGGATCTCCTGCAAGAAAGAATTCAGGGCAAGTTCATAGAGTAAAGTGAAAGCAAGTTTGTTGAGAAAGTAAAGAAATAAAAGAATGGGTACTCCATAGACAGAGTAGCCCTGAGGGCTGCTGGTTGCCCACTTTTATGGTTGTTTCTTGATTTTATGCTAAACAAGGGGGTGTATGTCTCCCCTTTTTAGACCATATAGGGTAACTTCCTGATGTCACCATGGCATTTGTAAACTGTCATGATGCTGGTGGGTGGGTAGCAGTGAGGACAAACAGAGGTCACTCTTGTGGCCATCATGGTTTTGGTGGTTTTTTTTTTTTTTTTTTTATGGCAACCTATCTTATCAGCAAGGTCTTTATGACCTGTATCTTGTACCAACCTTCTATTTCATCCTCTGACTTCTTTGAATGCCTTAACCATCTGGGAATGCAGCCCAGTAGGTCTCAACTTTATTTTACCCAGCTCTTATTCAAGATGGAGTTGCTCTGGTTCACATGCCTCTGACAATATGTCTTATATGGCATTTGGCCACTTTGAGGCCTATAGTAAAAATTGTTTTAAAAATTCTCCTCTCACCTTTATCACCTGCCACCATATCTTCCCTACCTTTCACATCAAATTAAGATTACATGCTTAAGTGTGCTAGAAAAATTGTCCTTTTCTTTCCAGTTCAGCTTTGATAAATGAAGCAAAGAGGGTTGGATTTTAGTGTAGGCTCTGAGTTTGGTGTGGTAACCTGGGGCCAGACACTTATCTCCCATGTGAGGGTCTGAGTCACATTGTCTTGTGTGTGGAAGGAGATTATATTAGAACATCAGTTCTTAAAGATTGTCTTCTTAGGACAACTTTACACTCCACAAGTAGGGTCCTATAGAGCTCAGTCTGAATTCCACTGGCAGCTTCCTTGGCTCTTCAGCTCGCAGGTGACATATTGTGGGACTGTTCAGCCTCCATAATTATGTGAGCTATTTCGTATTGTAAGTCCTATCTTATCTGTCTATATCCGATTGTTTCCGTTTTTTTCTGGAGAACCCTGGCTAATACAAATATTAAATAGATTATTTTTCAAGTAATATATGAATGATATATTTACAATGCAGTGTTTTGGTAGAGGCTGTGTATGTTTTCTTTTAAAAAAAGCAAAGCCATTCTTGAACTAATTAAATGGTTTGGAATTTAGTTTTCAGGCCAAATTAACAGGAAAAATAAAGTCAAAAAAGGTGGAACGAAAAGAAAAGTAATTCCCTAGCTCCATCCTTTTGATGAACCTGTTTGATCTCCCTCTGATATTTTTTTCCAGTTGTTAATATTTACATATCTAAAAAGTGGATTTGTTTGAAAAATGTTCTCCAAAGTACAGTTGCTGAAGATGACACATTGTAAAGTAGACAGCATGTTAGGGCTCTTGTTCCTGTTTTTCTCTTCCTCAAAGAAGCATCCAAGTGTGCAATCAGAGCTAGCTAGAATGGCAATTTAATGATGGTGAAGATGGCTTTTTTTATGTTTTGTTCCTCTGCCATCTTCAAGCTGTTTCTTTCATTTGCATAGTTAAAGATTAGTATCCTAACCACCTTCCAGCCATTAAAGGTAGAGGATCTGAAGAGCAGGACAATACAAATCAGGAAGTATCCTGTTTCACTTAAGCTCACCTTCCATTTGCCAGAATGTATTTCCATGGCCATGTAGGGGCAAAAAGAATTTTTCTTCATCTTCTTTTGAAGGTTCAATAATCTGAGTCTATAAAATAAATGGACAATAGGAAGATCAACAGGAGAAAATGCATACAGATTTATTACATGCACACGTGTGCACAGGAGACACGCAAAATGTGAGACTCAAAGAACGGCCAGATAAATGAAGTTTTCATATCCTACAGAAAGGAATAAGGGCTTGGGGCTTCTGGAGGGTGGTGGCAAAAGATTATAGAAAGGTCAGTGGAGGAAACACATGGTAAGCAACACTGTCTTGTTATGAAATCTCTTAGATAAAAGTAGTCAGAATGGGCGGCTCTCTGTGACAATCTTAGTTTTGGGGAGATGTCAGAACATCATATCTCCTTAGAGAGATAAATGGAGCTCCAAAAGAAACCTCTGCTTGCATCCACTGTTTACCTTAGTAAGGTAGAAACATGTAAATTTTGTTTACAACAGGACAGTTTTTCGGAGCTATTCCTATTTTCAGGTCTCTGGATTTCCAATTTAAAATATGCCAAAGAAGTTTATTCTGGTCTTCCAGAGTTTTCCTTTTGACATCTTATTTTCAGAAAGTTTCATTTATTAAAACTCCCTATCAGTCTTGCAGTCCTGAGAATTAAGTTAGTTCTGTCCTGAGAATAGGTCAGTTCAGTTAAATAGTTGTGTCTCATTGAGGAACTGGCGTTGCAGGTGGGCTGCCAAAGTTAGGCCTCTATATCTTTCAATAAAACAGGTATTTAATAAGAGACATTTCTAAGGAAACAAAATAAAAACAAAGGTTAATGCTTGAAGCAGTCTAAAAACTAACATTTGAGTTTGAAGGGCAGCCAGCTGAGATTTCTAGATGTTGGCTCAAAGCATCTTCAGTGAAAGCAAAAGCAGACAATGGCAATCTGACAGATTTTCCTGATTTGCAGTTTAAATGTAGCTGACGTAGTAATTTCTCTGAGTTTATTTATCAAGTTGACCAGTTTTCTGCTTGCAAGGTTTTAATGTTTGTGATTCCAAGTCAGAAGAATGGGAGAAAAATTGGTAAAATTAGTTTGGAGATTTACAGCCAAAATAATTTAGAATTCAGTCCTGATTGCAGGTAAAGAAAAATCTTGAAAACAATGAGCAGGGTTGAAATATAATAATGATTGTACTACAGTTTTCTTCTGAAACCTAATTTTTCCTCTTTCCAGTCACACCAGTTTTTATAAAAGATAATCATAATAAGATGAATTTATTTGCAAAATGAGTTTAGTCTCATTAAACGTGGCCTGATTATTTGCATAAAGTGCCACAAGAATGAAGATTGACCATATAGACTCTTTTAAAATTTTGTTTTGCTGGAATTTTTCATAAGGAATCTCAGATTAGGCCTTTAAAAGCCATTCATTGCTATGAAGCTAAGCCAGGAACTTGCCATCAGGTTTTACCTGTATTCCCTAGGGAAATTCCTATCTTCTTGAGGTTTCTAAAATACTCTGAGGTTCCTGGAACTGTCGGGAAGTAACATTCTTTCCTTAATGCAAGGCTGGGAACCCTGTAAGAAAAGCATGTATTCAAGATACCAGGCCAGTTTTCCAAGGGTTTCTATTGGCTTCATAAAGTCAACCTCAGTTTCTCAAAGCTGTCTAAGCATATCTAAAAATATGACATTCCAGTCGCAATCTTGGTAATGTAACCAGTGTTACCAATTGTCCTGTTACAAAAAGAGCAGAGATTCTTATTGAACTTATGTGGATAAAAATATTGCCATAAAGTAAGAATACTGATGAATGGTTTCCATATTTTGGAGAAATTAAGCAGGGAGAAAAATATAAATGTTTCAATTCTGTTTATAAAAGTATATGTTACCAGATTGCTGTAAGCTATAGAAAGCTTAAAAAAAAAGGTTTCCTTAAATCTAGAAAACAAAACACAAAAAGAAACAGCAATGTTTCAAACAAAAGTCGTAAAATATAGTCTTTCATCAGTTCAGTCCCACATAATTAATTTTTCTTTCTTCTTATCAGATAATTAATTATTTCTTTAATACAAATTTTGGACTCATAAAACTGGATGTTGGGTTAGCAGTTTTATGAGTCCATTGTTAAAAAATTATTATTAGACTTCTAGAAATCTTACCCAGTCTAATAATATGGTTTAAAGTCATCAGAAAGTGTTTCAGAGTACCTGCCAGGGTCCTTACCATAAATTTTTTGAAGAAGCAATTTCGCACTGTAGCTAATTGCAAAACATTTATAGAGATGAGTCAATGCCATTATGTGTAGATGACAAAAACTTAGAATGGCCATGGCTAAAAATCAGATGAGTTTACTATAAATAGCCATTGACAAAAAAAGTGGTTATTTTTTTCACGTAGAACACTTTAACAAAATAACCAGAATTATGACTGACAAAATATCAGAATTCTAGAAATTTCATACAATTTTGGCTTACTCATATCAATAACATACCCATATAAATATAACTCAAAGAATGTTAAATATCATTTCCAATTTTACAGTACTTACTATATAATTTATATTAAATAGACCTAATTGGTTTAATATCTCTCTTTTGGACTTCCAGGGGTCCTTCCAGAATACCCAAAAGGTACTTGAAAGCCAAAAAAACCTTAATTTCTATTTTGGGAAGTTTGTCAGAAATAAAGGTTCTAAACACTTGATCAAAATAGAATTATAGGTTACTGCAAAATAAGTCATTCTTTTAATCAGAGTGAAAATTAAAACATTTTAAAAGCAAACACAGGAAGTTACATAGTTGTAAAAAACAAAAACAAAACAAAACAAAAAACCTTTACTCTTTGATAGAGAGAAGAGAAGCAGTTTTTCCAAGTAATCAAAAGACAGGATGCAGTACACAGAATCTGTTGGTCTCTCCCCCGCTTTTTTTTCTTTTTGAAGTTCTCTGAAAAAGACAAACTTAATTTTTTTTTTATCATTCCCTATCAATAGTAAACAAAAATCTTGTTTAAAAGAGAGGACCAAATTCTAGTTTTATATTAGTCTCCTTTGATATTAAGGCTAATTTTAAAAAAACATAAATAATTTCTTTTTAATCTTAGTCAACTTAATCATACTTAAATTCTTCTTTATAAGAATCATCTTTCATACACCTTTCATAACCCATCCATTCAGTTTTATCAATATCACTCTTATGTTTGTTCATTCTTAAACAATCTTTAAATATCCTTCTAAATGGTCGAAATTGCTTTATGCTCAACAAGAACAGCCTCATGCTTGCTTTATAATTTTATTAACCAACACCCCATCTTACTTTCCTTGTATGCTTTGAATACAGAATTGTTTCCTTTATTTTTAGTAGTTGTAATTACATACGGTAATTACACTTTTTACTCTTAGTAACCTTAATTTCTATTGAAAACCTAAAAAGTAGGCAATTTAAACTGTCACATACCAACTTATTTATTTTATAACTTATCGAAATATATGCTTGATTATTGTATAATTTTTAAATGTGGGCCAGGACCTGTATACTTACAGAACCAAATGTATTTTGTCTTTTATAAAATTTAAGAAGCCAAAAGTAAATAAACATGTTCAGCAATGAATGTTTCAATATTTTATCAAATTTGGAAATGATCTAGATATTCAATGACTATCATTTGATTTAACTTAGCAAATTTCTAAGGGTGTAGTTATCAAAGGGATTTGGGAAACCTATTTAAGCAAACATGTTAGAAAATGTAGTTAGTGTTAAAAAGTACATTTATCAACTTTCATCCCACTTATATATATTTAGTTTTCTTTTTCTCATTAAAATGCAATAAGACATTAAATGAAGTAAGTTATTACTCTGCTAATGATTTTTATAACATGTGTAAGAATCTTAAAATTAAATACATGGGTATTTTACTGATAATTCAGAAGACTTAATTGTCTTTATTAAACCAATGATATTAACCTAGTCTTATTTACCAAAGAGCCACCCAATTCACATGAACTTGAAAAGTATTTAAGATAATTTCTATATTTTTATTAGTTTTAGGATTTAACTTTATTAGGGCTCATTTATCTAAATTCCTTCAAGGGATTTTATACCAAGTCGTCACCACATATACCATACACATATATCATACATGTGCACATGTATAAATCTACACAAACATAGAATTCAGTTAACTGATAAGTTCCCATAGAAAAAACAGGATCTAAAACGCACAACAAAGACCTTATACACACACACACACACACACACACACACACAGAAAGAGAGAGAGTCTCAATATTAGCTTTTAATTAAGCCAACTTCTGACCATAGATCATAGAGCTCTTTTCTTTAAATTAAAAAAACTTATTATCACATTTTAGCAAGGGCAAATAGCAGTATTAAACTGTTTTATTTTCTTTTGAGAATCATTTCCCTCAAATTTGCATTTTAAATGGAGTGGTTTCTTGGGCAAGACTGGTTAGAAAATTTTCATCTCAAAGGCATAGGGAAAGAATGCAAGTTTTTCTAAGAATGACTTTGGAGGGACATGTTTGCATGTTAGACATCTTGTATAATCAGTATTCATTTTTTTTTTCCATTTCTTAAGGGCAGGAGAGTCTCATTTCTAATGCTTTGATTTTTTTACAGTATTTTCAGACATCTTAAGATAAATAACTGCAGTTCAGTGGTTAGCAAGAACAGGTGGGCTTTAAATTTCTATCTGTTTTTTTGAAATATTTAACTTGTAAGACAAAGACAGTTGCTTTTAATTCCCCTAAAAACTGTGTGGAAACCTGAATGATATCTAGAAGATAACCCATACATCCAACAGTATCATCTTTAATTTGCTCTTTTATAACAGGGAGCAGATTTCCAGATAAGATGCAAATCAAAAGATTTCTCTGTTCTGTACTGAAAGCTGTTTGCTTTTGATATGTTTTAATAAATTATTTTCTTTTATTCAGAGTATATGGTTCCATTATGCTTAAGGGAGAAGGCTAAACAAACAAAATAACATGTTCCTATTGCATTCTACATAGAAACCAATGTTTTATATAAAAAATATACCTACAAATGACTTGAGATCAAAATAAATAAGCATACATGGGACAAAAGCAAATAAACTTTATGACTTTAACCAAGTCTCTAAAGAGGAAGAAAAATAAAATTCAGCCCTTTCAAAATCCAGACAACTGCCAAAGACAGGGAAAAAGAAAGAAAAGCTTAAACAACCATCAGTATGCTACTCACAAATGGGGTGCAACTTGCATTTCTGTCTGGTCATATTCTTGGGGTTCCCAACCTTTCAGTTGGGTGCCTACACATGAAGTCTTAATAATCCATGTGCTACTCATAGACAGAAAATAAAAATGATACAAATAGGAAAACAAAAGCTGTTTATGGGAGGAAAAAGATTAGTAATAAATGGGTATCCCAAAAGATGAGTCATACAAATTCAAAACAAATATTTCTAACTAATTTGTATAAAGTAAATGTTTCTCTCCTGAGCTAAAGTAATTTAGTGAGGAAAGGAATTTATGGAGGGTTCAAAAGACTTTAAGTCTGCCTTAAATCTGATTTCTGTTCAATTAGGTATAGTGACTGTCTAGTTAACTCCCTGAATGTTTACATTTCAAAAACATGGCAAGATTTACATCTCCAGGAGACTGAGAAAGGCCTGGAGATTCAGGCTGAAGTGTCTTTTGTTTAAATTTGATTTTCCATATGTCCCAACATGTCAGATGGTTAAGATAAGAACCCTCTAACATTTTTTTTCCTTTAAATATAACTAATTTATTTATTCTAAAGGTGATTCTAATAAATATAAGAACTAGTTTACATACACACTTCCATCTGTTAATATAGATTTGTAAAGATAAAAGAGACAAGAAGACACTCTTACCACCCACATCAACCAGGCACTGCAGGCAGGGACATGAGACCTCAGAAAAAATGTTTATCTCTCTTTGCTGGTTTTTCTGTAAGTCTTCCCAGGATCCCATCTGCAGGCTCCCAATGAGTAAAGTGATTTGTTCTCTTGGCTCACCAAATCTGTAGGGGTGAAGAAAATTTTTCTTCCCTCCTTCCTGAAGGCTTGATAATTTGAGTCTGTAAAACAAACTGACAATAGATGGATTAACAGGAAAGGCATACAAATTTGTTATATGCACATGTGTGCGCGGGAGCCATACAAAACATGAGACTCAATAGCCAGATAAATGAAGTTATACTGTACAGAAAGTGATAGGGGGGTGGGGTTACTGGAGAGTGGGATGGTATCAGCTATTTATAGAAGGGTGAGGGGAGGAAATGCTTGGTGAGCAAAGGCCGTCGTGTTATAAAATCTTTTAGGTAATAGCCATCAGAAGAATTGGTGACTTCTTAGAACTTTATCTGAGAAGATAAATATGTTTGGGGGCCATCTCTGAACTTTATCTGTCTTTAGGTAGATAAAGGGGCCTAACAGAAAAACTAACTTGCACCTATTATTTATCTTACTAAGATAGACACATGTAAATTTTTTAAATCGAAAGGACAGCTTTTCAGATATTTCTATCTTCGGTTCTCAAATTACCAACTCAGAATATGCTAAAGAAGTATATACTGGGGTGGCATATTCTGGCCTCCCACACCATACCCAGCTGCAAGGGAAATGAGAAATTATAATTTTAACTATGTGTCCATGTGTCCAGCTAAAGTTGAGCAACCCTCTCACTAAAAGAAAGAATGAATATTGGTGAAATGCAACTGCCATGCCATAATGTTTACAAGGATTCATAAACTTAAACATCATTAATACATTTTCTTTTATAAGAGATGAAATCTCCAAAGTGGTAAGCTCACTGTGAAGACTAAAAGCTTTTGATAGTGTGCAGCACAGAAGGTTAAGAACTTATTATTTCCATTTAACGTGTTTATGTGAAAGAAATTAAAAACAAAATAAAACAGATATGCTATGGACAGTATATTTCAAAAAAACATGCCTGGAATTGTGTAGATTTTGTTGCCAAATAACATTCAAGTGAGTCACCTATTAAAAAAAAGTCTCATATTTGCATACTTAAAAACATAGGAATATAATTTTTAAAAAACTTTAAAAATCTTCCAGTTGTTTTAATAATTTTAAAATCTTTGTATAAATAAACATCCAACATATTTGTATTAATTTGGATAAATTAATTTTTTATTAATATATCAGAAGATTGAGTTTTTCCAACCAAATTAAAACCTAAATATTTGAATATCTGTAGATGGGAATAAAAAATGGCCCAACCATAAATATCTTCAATATGTATATACTTGACCTAATAGATTTCTTTTTAAGCTATGACAGACATTAAAATTCATATCAAAAAATAATAGTTATTGTATTTATTAAAGGACTAACTTTTGTCATTAATTTTGTACTAATTTTATATTGATATATAGTCTGATTAATGTTGTATCAATAATACAGTAAAAGCATTCATAAATATTATTCATTTAATACTTATCTAATTTTCATTTTATGTATACTTTATGCATATTTTATAGTATATGTAACAGTGGCATGGTTGTATATATTTAAATAACATAAGCCAATCAACCCACAAATACAAGAGGAATGCAGTTAAAGTATTTTTAATTATGTGGTGGTCAACCAAAAAGGTTTGGAGAGCAGTGGCTTCCAAAATGTTGTATTTCCACCATAAAGATGTAGTTTATAATTTTTAATGTAGAAATAAGAGGAATATAGTGTACTAATATTTAATGTATGGATTGTCACTGGAAAACTCATATCTGGTATTTGTCAGAAGGTCCCAAGGTGTCCACTCTAGTTTCTGGATTAGAAACAAGAATTTACATGCTTTATGAGGGGTTATTACACTGTGTCATGAGCATCCTGAGGGACTAGTAGAACTAGTTTCTTGGATCTGTGTCTCAGATTCTAGAAAATTCTTGCACCTTTATGTCCAGTGTTATAGGGAGCAAGATACTAGCGGGGCAAACATACCTTACTCTGTTGCATATATTCCTACCCATCTTTTTATCAGTTTGTATAATTTCTGGGAATAAAAACTTTGAGTTCCTGGCATCAGTGCTAGCAAGTTTATGTGAAGACAGTTATGCTTAATTTTAGTCAAGTGTTATATCATTAGTATGGACAAAGTGAACACAGAAGTACCAAATTTACTTTAGTGGATAAAGTTTGGATGGACAGGTTTCAAGTAGGTATCAAGAACAACATTGCTGGGGGGAGAGGTATGCAAGGAGCATCTCTTATTAGGTTGGTGCAAACTAATTGCAGTTTTTGCCATTACTTTCAATGGCAAAACCACAATTACTTTTGCACCAACCTGATAATTTTTAATTAATTAATACTTACGGTAAATGTATTGTATGCCACAACTATGTTACCTCAGACAATACAGAGGTGGAAAAGGCAAAACCTGTCTCTCCCAATGGAGCATAAAGTGTTACTAGTGAAAGGAAGCATTTAGAAAAGACTCAAAATGTTTAATGCAATTTTATGAAGGACTGCAAATGAACATACAGAGTGCTATGTGAATGCCTAATGAGGACATCTTACTTAACCTAGAGCTTCGGAGACAACATCCTTGGGGAGTGATGTGTAAAGGCCTGTAATGATTGGGAATTGAAAAGGCAGAGGGTAAGAGGCAACAATGGCAAGAGTAGGCATGAAACCATGGAATTAAGTGAAATAAAGTGTTTGTCAATTACAGAGTACTTTTGAAATGTGAAAATTTACAGAAAGTCCTTAGTGGTTGCTATGGACTATATTGTGTCCCCCTAAACCTCATATGCTGAAACTCCACATCCGTAATATGACTATTTAAAGATAGGGCTTTTGGAAGGTAATTAAGGTTAAATGAAGTTATATGTGTGGGGCCCTAATCTGATAGGATTGGCGGCCTTGTAAGAAGAGGAAATGAATTCTACATCTCTCTCTTCCTCTCCCTTCTTTTCTCTCTCTCTCCTAGTGCAGACTCTCAGGAAGGACCACAGGAAGACACAGCAAGAAGACTGCCATCTGCAAGCCAGGAAGAGAGCCATCACCAGAGCCTAACCATGCTAATACTTTGATTTGGAACTTCCAGCCTCCAGAACGGTGAGAAAACAAATTTCCGTTGTTTAAGTTATCAAGTATATGATATTTTGTAATGGCAGGCCAAGCTGACTTAAACAGTCATTATCTAATTCATCCTTTGAACTGACTCTCGTAATAATAATGTGATAAACAGACTAGCAGCTCCTGTTGATTGCACACCTGCTATATATATGGCACTGTTTCAGATACTTTATGAAATCTGCGCCTGCAGATGAACCAAGCAAGTCTCACAGAGATGAAGTGATGTGCTCAAGATCACACAGCAAACCAGAATAAAATCCAGACAGGTTCCAAGACCCAAGATCTTCTCTCTTTTCCTGGACCGACAGTCATCTAGCTCTTCCTTGAATACCTCCAGTGATGATATTTCCTTCTAAGGTAGCTTGTTCCAGTTTAAATGTGAAACAGGTTCACAGGTGGTTTGTTTTTATTTTATGTTCAAATGAAACCTGCCTCTGTATTATTTTTTTCAATTGTCCCTGGCCCACTCCTATAGTATTTTGTTCTTCATAACAGGATTTCATCATCTTCTTTTGTTCTACCCTCTTTTAGGGTGAACCATATTCAATGAGTAATTCATTGTCTATGGATTTGTTTCCACCTGTGAAGCCAAACGACTTTGGTCCTCATCCTCAAATTGCCTTCAGTTCTATCTGGAGGTCTGCAAAAGAATTTTTAAGTTTTTAAGCAGTATAACCATGGGCCTCAGCTCTACTGGTATTCCTACTTGTCCACTTGTTTATATCTGTTATCACTGCTCGCCATGAAAAGCCCAAAGTCATTTCAAAACTATATACCAGATGCTACTGGGATTTTTAGACCTTACAACAAACAAATAAACAAACAAACAAACAAACCAAGCAGTGCTACTGGCAATACCAAGAAAAGGTAAGGGTCATCTTTCTCAGGTTTCTGCCTTAAATTATCTTCAGATGCCAAAAGCTGCTCTCTGTCATCTCAGAAATTCCCCTCAATAGTTCTATGAGCTTCTTCCTCTTTTTCCATAATGGATGTATACTAATACATGGGACTGGTGAGGTAAAGATGCTATTCTATCCTCCTCCCTTCTCCAGTTACCTCTTCCTTCTCTCACAAACCTGCACTGTCCCAAGCTTCTGCATTCCCATTTACAAACTAAAGCCCACATTCTTAGGAATGGAGTAAATATTAGATTTGGGCAAGATTGTGTGGGAGATAGGTATTGCAGTCAAGTGCAAGAGGTACCTTTCGGCTACACTAGCAGAAATTAGCTTAAAATGCTCTTTTTCATTATTAAAGAGAGTTTTCAGCTCATTTGCCATCCCGGTGGCCTCTTGGCATGTGTTTCTGTTTGTTAGTGCTCATCTCAAAATGGAGCACTTATAATTGAACCTAATGTTCCAGATGTGACCTGATTAGGTCAGTGTACAATAGTATAGTTAATACCATTCTTCAAAATCAAATCTAATCAAAATAACTTCCTGCTGCTTACAGCCCTCATCTGATTGCCTTTCTTGGTATTTACCAATGGTGCTAAATTTATATTGATGGCCTCGCCATGCCACCGCCACCCCATCATCTCAATTTCCTTTCATTCAACTGATGCACCAACTTCTCAGGATCCCTCACTATTTCCCAGTCTTTTCTTTGCATGCACAATTCTCTTTTTCTAGAATCTTCTTTTCCTCTTCTCCACCTGAAGAAATGTTTTCATTCTCCATTTCTCTTTTGTCTTAGATGGTCCTTCTCCTTCAGTACCTTTTCAGTCTCACTTGTCACATTTTATTGTTATTATCACCCCAACTGTAAGCACTTTCGCAATATTGATGGCAGAAATCATATATGATTCACTTTTGTTTCCCAGGCTTTTATTTTGTGTCTAGCACATTTAGATGTTCAAAATTTTTCACTTAGTTAATAAATTATCTTGGAATTAAGTTGCATTAACTATTTAGCTACAATTGCTTTATTTTTAATATTCTATAAAATACTAGATGACTTGTTAGACATATTTTTAAAAATTAAATTACTTAGCTTTTAAACTATGTTAATAAAATACCTATGTTAATGTTGCTCCCACAGCAACCCATTCTGGCAGAAATGGCTGGCTGTTTGTATTTTCCTAGGATGTTTTTCGGGGGGAAATGGGAGGAGAGAGCATTCTAATTATTTGCCACTTGTACTATACCTTAGAGTTGTAGAATTATTGCTTTGAAACACACCTGGAGGTAATCACCATGGTCATCTTTTTAAAGATAAGAAAACTGTGGCTCAAAAAATTTATTGGATTGCTGAAGTTTTCACAGCTAGTTGCCACACTATTAGGTTTGTGCAAAAGTAATTGTGGTTCTAGACCGTGAATTTTGAATTATTATAACTAGGCTCAAACACATCTTTATTAATCAAAATAGGAACCATTACAATAAACACATTATTGCTAACAAGAAATAAGTTTGTTTATTCGTGTAGCAGAAAAATCGGTGCTTCAGGATTCAACAGCTCTGGACAGCATTTTCTGTATCCTGCTGGTTGTGGAAGTGTTTTCCCTGCAAAACGTTGTCCAGGTGTTTGAAGTGGTAGTCGATTGGTGAGAGGTCAGGTCAATATGGTGGACAATGCAAAACTTCACAGCCCAATTTGTTCAATTTTTGAAGTGTTGGTTGTGCGATGTGTGGTTGGGCGTTGTCGTGAAGAAGAATTGGGCCCTTTCTGTTGACCATTGCTGGCTGCAGGTGTTGCAGTTTTTGGTGCATCTCATTGATTTGCTGAGCATACTTCTCAGATGTAATAGTTGCATTGGGATTCAGAAAGCCGTAGTGGATCAGACCGGCAACAGACCACCAAACAGTGACCATGACCTTTTTTTGGTGCAAGTTTGGCTTTGGGAAGTGCTTTGGAACTTCTCGGTCTAGCCACTGAGCTGGTCATCACTGGTTGTCATATAAAATTCCCTTTCATCACACATCACAGTCCGATCGAGAAATGGTTTGTTGTTATGTGTAAAATAAGAGAAGATGACATTTCAAAACGATGACTTTCTAAACTTTTCGCCCAGCTCATGAGGCACCCACTTATCAAGCTTTTTCACCTTTCCAGTTTGCTTCAAATGCCAAGCAACCATAGAATGGTCGGCATTGAGTTCTTCAGCAATTTCTTTTTTGTGTGTGTGTTTGTTGTTTGTTTGTTTGTTTTTTGAGACGGAGTCTCGCTCTGTCGCCCAGGCTGGATTGCAGTGGCACGATCTCGGCTCACTGCAACCTCCGCCTCCTGGGTTCACGCCATTCTCCTGCCCCAGCCTCCCAAGTAGCTGGGACTGCAGGTACCCACCACCACGCCTAGCTAATTTTTTGTATTTTTAGTAGAGACGGGGTTTCACCATGTTAGCCAGGATGGTCTCAATCTCCTGACCTTGTTATCCGCCCACCTTGGCCTCCCAAAGTGCTGGGATTACAGGCGTGAACCACCACGCCTGACTTCTTCTTCGGCAATTTCTTGTGGTAGTTTTAAGAGGATCAGCTTCGATGATGGCTCTCAATTGGTCATTGTCAACTTCTGATCACCGTCCACTGTGCTCCTCATCTTCAAGGCTCTCTTCTCCTTTGCAAAACTTCTTGAACCACCACTGCACTGTGCATTCATTAGCAGCTTCTGGGCAGAATGCATTATTGATGTTGTGAGTTGTCCCTGCTGTTTTATGACCCATTTTGAACTCGAAAAGGAAAATCACTCAAATTTGCTTTTTGTCTAACATCATTTCCATAGTCTAAAATAAATGTAAAATAAACAGCAAGTCATAAGTCATTAGCAAAAAAAAAAAAAAACCAAGAAATGCACATTAAAATGGTGTATACCATAACCACAATTATTTAAGAACGTATTCCAATATCAAACAGCAAATTTCAACAATCCAAAAACTGCAATTATGTTTGCATGAACCTAATAGTACAGCTGGAATGAAAACCCAGGTCATCTCTAACATTGCTGCTGCTTCTTTTTTAATGTGCTACTATTATTTCTTATTCATCTTTCATAAACACATCTTTAGCCTCTTTTCATTGTTTTATTATCTCTTACTTCACTTGCAGGATGGTTAGTGTTAACAGCACAAGATTGGAAGCTAAACTGCCTAAGTTCATAATGCTGGCTTTACATCTTTCTAATTTGGTAACCTTGGGAAATAATTCAGTCATTTGAGCCTCAGTTTCCTTATCTGCAAAACGGGTATACTAACAGTTTTTACCTACTATTGTGAAAATTAAGATATTTTACATAGATAAATCACTTTGATCACTATATATACAAGCCCTATATGTGTTTGCTGTAATTATGATAATCACCCACAATTCTATGCACTTTTTTACGTGTCACCAACCTGTGTAGCTCCTTAATGTAATGTAACTGCTGTCACCATATCACAACCAAGTGGCCAGCATCTTGGGTTTTCTCCTTGATAATTTTAAATAAACTTTTAAAATGTTGGTATAATTTTAGACTTATTTAAAAGTTGCAAAGATACCATATTTACTGTATGGCCTTCATCCAGCTCCAGCTAATGTTAACATCTCATATAACCATTGTCCATTTGTCAAACCTAAGAAATTAACATTGACACAGTATTATTGACTAAATTACAGGCCGCATTAAGATTTCACCAGATTTTCCATGAATGCCCCTTTTTCTAGTCCAGAATCCAGTCTAGAATATCGAATGGCACTTAGTATTTTATTCTTTTTTATTTAATGCTCCTTTTAAAATGAACACTCATGATTGGACGTGAGAGTGCTAATATGGGCTATTTTGTCCAAAGGAGAGAGGCACTATTACCTCTTTCATAACCAGTATACTGTACGTCAAGGACACCTAATCACCCTAATCTCCTGGCAGAGACCAAAGTGAACAGACAGAGAAGATAATCAGTTTCCCTACTTGAAAGCTGCACTTTCTGCAGTCAGGGAACGTGTGAGAGTAAATAGAGTGTAAAGAATAGAGCTTCTGATCAGAAAGTCTTGTTAGGCTTGTGGGATGTAGTCCAGGTAAATGACTCACAAGAAAAGAGAGTAAATGTGGGAATCTTCTAGTGTCTCCTGATTTCAGAGAAAGTTTATAAAGAGAGACATTTGTTCATTTATTCTAATATTTATTGAGCACTTACTATTGTCAGACATTATTCCTGGTGTGAGATATTGTTTAGAATTTGTGAAAACAGTTTATTCTTTCTCAAATTAACTTCTTCCAGCAATGTAAATAAGAAATAAATTTTAATTTCTTAAAAATCGTATTATTACTTGATTTTAAATGCCTTGAAGTTAACAAACAAACACATATATTATTTTGTGCATCATTTGATGCATTTTTTGGCTTTTTAATTTCACATATTGTATTAATAACAGTAGTGAAAGCATTAAAATTAAATATCATTTTTAAACCTTTACTATGTATCAGACAGTGTGTTGTCTATTTAAATTATCAAATTAAACATTTATTAAAATCCTCCAAAGTGGAGCTTTATTGTTCCACTTTAAGAGGTAAGTAAACTATGACTCACAAAGGTTGGGAGAACTTCGTGATATCTTGAATGTCAGAGCAGAGTTGGAATTTAACACCGCCGTCTCTGAAAACCCACATCTTTAAGGCCAGGTTGCCTCATTCTGTTCCGAGTTGGGGATGACATTGCAAAGCCTGATGGATGGTAAGGAGCAGAGACTTACTATTCTGGTCTAAGTTTGAATCTGGTCATTTATAAGGGGAGCATGGAAAATGAAATGCAGTTTTGTTATTGTGGTTGAGAGTGAGAAGTTATTGAAGGATTAAGGGAATCTGAGGAGAGTGTTATAAAATGAAGGTTTAGAGAAGAGAGTAAATTTTCTAAAGAAAAAACAAATTGATCAGAAGCAAAGTCAGTAAATCTTAAGGCTTTTTGTGGTGGTAATAAAAAAACAAAACACAACACAGAAAGAAAGCTAAGAAACAGAGCAGGCATGGCTTAAGGCCAGTGTGGATGGCCCCATGCCCTCATGCTTTCTCCTGAGTCCCAGCTCTGCTCTCCTCTCTCAGGGGCTGTGTCTACCTCTGTCTCAGACTGGGCAGCACCCTGAGGAGGTCAAGGGTGGGCTTGGGCAAGCAATCAGAGAAGCAACAATAGCTCAAGCTGCTGCTGTACTATCCTGTGGCCTGGGCCCAGGTTTTTATTTCTCCATTTGGCAATAAAACTGCACTGAATATGACACATAACCTTACTAGGCTGTGCTATCACTTGGTGTCCCATTAGGCCTCCTGGGGCATACGTCTAGCATGTTCTCTCAGAACACAGTCATGATAGGGGTAGTCCTTAAGTCTGTGCCATGCTTGCTTCTGAGCAACAGAAGCAGAGGAGGAAGTATCAACTCCTCTATTGCGTTTTTCTCAGGGTAGTCCAAGTCTCCTCTTTCTTTACCTCAGTCTACCTCTGTGCTTTTATTATATAGACAATAGCTGTTTTATAAGAATGCAGGGAATAATTATGATAACAACCAATGTGAGTTACCCCTTTTTTTTTGTTGTTTGTTTTTGTTTTTTAGTGGAGAGGGAGGATCTAGGTTTTGAAGAACTTCTCAAGATCAAATTAGAATTTGGCCTTCAGGATTATAATCCAACTTGAGAGAGGAATGCCCATAGTGAGATTACTTTAGATACCATCTGATTGGATTGCTCTTCATTTTACAGACAAAAAAGTTAAATGCTTTTCATAAGGCACAAAGTTGTCTATGGGCACAGCTGTGACTCAAACTTAGATCACCTCATTTCCAAATTAGTGTTCTGTCTACCATGATAGTGAAAGAGAAGAGGTAAAAAAAATGGAAAATTCCACTTACAACAAACTTTAAATTTTCCCCCCAATTTGGTTGGAACCAAAGTAAATAATTTGTTAAAACTTTAAAATAATTTTTAGAGGAAAGCATCAACATTTTCCACTTTTCTTGAAAGTGTTATTAGAGGTCTGGGTGGTAGAAATGATTGATAATTTTAAGATCAGGGAGAAATTTCTATGATGTAAGTCATATTTCTATGACAATGTCAAGCATTCTACTTAGTCATCTATTATATCATGGTTATTATTTTCCCTCAATGTCTAAGGCAATTCAACTCCATAAAATAAAGTAAAGAAGCTGTAGCCTCATAGGATAAAAAGGTATCAAGACAGAAATATCCATTTCAAGTTCCTATTTGAGAAGCCACATAGTAACATGAGACAAATATTGACACCATGGGTAGGAGACCACCACCAATAATGCATTAAGGGCAAGACGAATGAGAGACAAATAGGACAGAGCCTTATCTCCTCGCTTCATTTTGTGCCCCAGGCACTCAACTCTGAGAAATACACCTGCCACTATGATATTGTTAAAGGTGTGATAGTTCTCCTTATTAGTGAAAGAAATGATGGGATTTGTCTCTGTTCTCATTTGCCATTTAGCTTATTATAGTTTGTTCTTATATAAGGTCTGTAGGGGTGTATGTATGTTAAATAACTGTGATATCTACAGTTGAATTCGTTTATTCTTAATCATTTTTCAGAAGAAAGAAAAGTTTCCTGATTTTGTTGTTGTTACTGTTCATGGGAGAAGATAAAACATATATTTAGACTGGTAAGATTAACTTTCTAAGGACTTTGACTCTGTAAAAGGAGGACACAGGATTAAATTATCTTAAAGATATTTTCCAGCACACAAGCCACAAGATTTACAACATATGTATATCGCTATTTCCTCTCTTGTTAGTGATGAAAAGGATAGGTCTTGAAAATTTATGAGAAAAAAGGAGGAAATACATACACACACACATTTTTTTTCTCTCTGCTTCTCTGTGTCTTTCTCTCTTCACACACATGCATACCACAAACTCTCTGCTGGAACTTGGACTCTATGGATTCTGTAAATTATCTCATTTCATCCTTTCAGCTACTTAAGAAGCACACAATTTTATTCCTTTTAAAGATTAGGAAGACAGGTTCAGAGAGGATAATTAATTTGCCCAAACTCATACAACCATTGGCAGAGATGAAAATACATTACGTGATTCCCAAATCTATGGCTTTACATAGTACTAGAGGATCAGTTGAAAGGCATGGAAATTAGGTAAGAATGATAAAAGGTAAGTCACATTGCCTTCATTCTGAAGTCTACATTTTATTGCTCTTTCTTGACAATTTCTTTGTCACCCTACCATCTCTTTCTCACATTTATTTCTTTCCAAAGTCATTTTACATTTTCTTAGTCCATCTCTCTGATTCCAAAAGAAGATAAACATATAAGACATATAAGATGAATGCTATCTGTATTTCCAATCTTCCTTTGTTTCCTTTTTTTTTTTCTTTTTTTTTTTTGTTTTTGAGATGGAGTCTCTCTCTGTTGCCAAGGCTGGAGTACAGTGGTGTGGTCTCAGCTCACTACAACTTCTGCCTCTGGAGTCCAAGTGATTCTTGTGCCTCAGCCTCCTGAGTAGCTGGGATTACAGGGGCGTGCCACCATGCCCAGCTAATTTTTGTATTTTTAGTAGAGATGGGGTTTCGCCATGTAGGCCAGGCTGATCGTGAATTCCTGACCTCGTGATCTACCTGCCTTGGCCTCCCAAAGTGCTGGAATTACATGGAATTACAGCTGTGAGCCACCACACCAGGCCTTCCATTGTTTTCTTACAAGTTCATTTTTGAAAAATAAAACAATAAAGTGTAAAGGACACAGATTTGGCTTATTAGTTTTTTAGTTGATAATTTGATACTGATAAGCTATCTCCTATGATTATTATGAAGACTCAGTTGCATAGCCCACTTGAATGAAGCATTTAGTGCAGAAAGACTAGTGTATATACTTCATTAAAAAGGATAAATTAGGCCGGGTGTGGTGGCTCACACCTGTAATCCTGGCTCTTTGGGAGACCGAGGCAGAGTGATCGTTTGAGGCTAGGAGTTTGAGGCCAGCCTGGGCAATATAGCAAGACCCCACATCTACAAAAATTACAAACTATTAGCTGAGTGTGATGGTGCACACCTGTAGTCCCAACTGCTTGGGAAGCTGAGGTGGGATGACTGCTTGAGCCCAGGAGTTCAAGGCTGCAGTGAGCTATGATTGCACCATTGCACTTCAGGTTGGATGACAGAATGAGACCCTGTCTCAAAAAAAAAAAAAAGGGCAAGTTATTTTTTCCCTCAGTACTGATGAAATATAGAATGGAGAATGTTAGGAGAGAAAAGAATGCAAGAAGGGGATGTGATTGCCTAGCCTATCCAGTTGGAATGCAGTTTTCCTTTCCAGTATGTCTTGAACTTAGTGGAGAATAGATTCTCCAAAGGGATACTGGGGAATCTGCCCTGTAGAGGGTTGTGCTAGGAGCCGTCAGGCTCTCCTGGCAGCTGGTGCAGCTGTGCTTGAAGAGCTCCTTGTTATGCCCACGTAGATCCAAGTAGCATGACCCACTCTGTTTTCACACCTCATGTGTTATCTCTCTATTAATAATGCATTTTGGGTGTGACCAGCTGCTAACATTCATTAAAGGCTTCAGGAAATTTTTGTAGCTTAGGAAGTAGTATTACTAGAGATTTAGAGGTCACCAGATATATTTATTCCTTTGTTCTGTCTTACACAGATCTAATCATTCTTTCATTCATCCAACATTTATTGAGTATAACTGTGAACCAGGCAACAATGGTAAAACTAAAATAACAAACAACAACAAAAACAACAACTCATATTAATTGGATGTTTTCCATGCCAGGTATTTTATATTTTAAGCACTTTGTATTAGTTAATTATTTAGTCCTCAGAACTACCCTGTGAAGTAGATACTATTATCATCATCACATTTATGAAGTGAAGATGCTGAGGATACAGCTTATAAGTGATGGGTGCAAGTTGAGAATTGAAACAGATATAAACTTTTCCTTCACAAAGAATACATACTCCAGCAAAGAAGAAAAACTGGCAAATAAATAATTGGAAAATAAACTATATACTGGTGCTTATTATTGCACTGTACCATCTCCCCTGCCACAGTAGTGATTAACTTTGACTAGAGGCATTAAAACAAGGTATCCCATTTAAGTTGCATCTTGAAGGATGATTTAAAAATATCGCCTAGTAGACAAAGCAGAGAGAAGCATCCTAGACTGATATTCTAATTCATGGCATATGTAGAAAAATGAGAGTAGTTCAGAATAAATTATTAGGAAAAGTTGGAGTTAGTGAAATCCAAAGGGTGTCAATCATTACAGATCTTGAATATTGTAGAATTTTAGATTTTTATACACCTGACAAAGAATAAGAACTTTCGGAGGTTTGTAACCAGACAAGTGGCATGATGTAATTTATATTGTAAATGGATTAAGAGGAAAGAAACTGAGGACAGGGGAAACCTATTAGGAGAAACTTGTTAGTCTGGGTTAGACATGATAAAGAACAGATTGGTGATTGTTGAATTAAAAGTAGAGATGAGGGGGCAAATGTAACTGATCTTTACAAGTTAAAATTTTCAAGACTTGGTCAGTAGGAAGAAAAATTGAAGGTGGAGTGCAAAGAGAAGCAGAGTCAAGAGACTAAGAGGAAAAAAATCCTGGTCATGTTTGATTTTGTATTATAATTGAAGCTCAGCTGCAACCCCTGCCTCTGTGACTTGGTTACATAAATCCTCCTTTTGTTCTATGCTAATTTCCGTTGGATTTTTGGCATTTGTAGCAAAAATATTTTTGACTAGTATACCCAGGAACCACAAACATT
Source organism: Pongo abelii (assembly GCF_028885655.2). Lineage (NCBI taxonomy): Eukaryota > Metazoa > Chordata > Mammalia > Primates > Hominidae > Pongo > Pongo abelii. The sequence continues at coordinate 131,364,730 of NC_071992.2, read as the reverse complement.
TAAATTTTAGGAAGTAGAAGAGACATTCCAGTACAAGATCTGACCCCTCTGTTGTGGATGAATGAAGTTGAATATTCAGATGAACAGATCATTCAGCTTTCAAGCCTTAAAAATATAATGCCCTTGTGCATCTTTTGATATCAGAGACCTAGGGATGCAGATTCTTAATCAAAGCTTGTTCCATTGCATAAAAGAGATATGAAGAACAGATTCTAGAAGACTGTCACTGCAATTCATACTATAAATTGAGGCGCTGTGATTGATATTGTAATGAACTAGATTAAAACGTGAACAAAATTTGTGAAATATTGAAGCAATAGAAATCATTTAGCATGAAGAAAGGCCAGAACACAAAATTACTGTTTTGAATTATTGAAAATGCTCTGAAATGGAGCTCCATGACAAATATTTCTTTCTTTGTACCAAAAAGAGAGCAAGAGGCAATGGATTCAAGTTGAAGCCGGATCTATTTAGGTGAATTATACTAGAGAGCTTCCTGACCTTGAAGGCTATTTGGCATAGGGATGGATTCCAGGTCAAGGAATCCCTTTCTTCAGAGAGAGAATAAGAAGGATGAAGGGGATTTAGGGAGTCATTTAGGCGTAGGAAAATTGATCTCCATTTTAAAGAGCAAGGCCCTTGAGGAAGAAATGCCGTGACTTCACTCCAGTGTCTAACATCCTCACTCGTTACTCACGTTTAGCTTGGTGTGATAGCTTCAAACCATTTCCTTATTTTCTCTTCTTGGTTGAGGCAGAGAATAATCATCCAGGACCTTTAAACTTCTTAGTTACTCTAAGGGTGAGTATTCAATCAGCATTCACATCGTCTTTTGCAGGCTCAATATTCCCCTTTTTGTAAACTTTACTCATAAACATTACTTCCTAATCTTTTAATTGTCATTGTGGTTCTCCTGTGAGCAGGTTTTTTTTAAGACTTTCATATCTGTCTGTACTTTGTAGACCCAACCTAGATACGATTATCTAATGAGAATTTTAAGTGCTGAATATCATATACCAGTTGCTTCTGAGTTTGTAAACAATTTTACTCCTGTTCACATGATTCGACATCCCACAATTTTTAATTTTTTAAAAACAACAGTAACATGAATTAGGTATACTTACATTTAGTTTGCTACATTTGTTTTCTTCTTTCATCTTGTTTTTCCTTAAGTCTTTAATGTAATTCCGGGCATACAGTAAAATACATAAAATGTGAAGCACCATGAAGCATGAAAGAATGATCCAATGTTCTAATGAATACATTTCATATAGGTGTTTGTGGGTTGTTGGAAAGATACAATTAGATAATTTATGTTATAGTTCTTTATAACTTGAATGCACTCTTCTCTTGCATCCAGATCATATGAATATAATTTGAATATTAAAATATTATATTCAAATATTCAGTATTCAATATTTAACCTGTAGTTCATAATAATTTTGAAATTCTTTGTTTTTGACAGTGTGTACATTCAAGAGCTGGATTACTAGTTGTCTAATCCTGAAACACTCCAGCTGAAGTTCTCATTTATGGATTTTCTAATTTGTTTATTGTTAGTTATTAAAAGCATATATATGTTGATGCAGTAAATAGTATTTTTTGAAACAGTATAATAAAAGTAAATGTCTCCTACCACCTCCTCTGGTTCCCAGTACCAGTCATTTTCCGGGTGTAACTATTGTCAATAATTTTTTCTATTTTCTCCTGTGTTACACAAATGGTGTTATATTGTATATATTATTTACTACCTTGTTCTTTTACTTTTTCTCCATTGTGTATGGTACCTTAACATGTATACAGACTCTGACCACTTCTAGTCTTCTTCTGCCATCATCCCATCCCAAACCATCATTGCTTGTGAATTATTGCAATTGTCTTCTAATTTGTTTCCTTGCTTCCACTTTTGCCCCCGACCCCAGTTTATTCTCCTCACAGCAGGCAAAATGATCTTCTAAAAACATAAGACAGATCCTTCGTTTTCTTGCTTTTAGCCTCTCATTCAGTGTTAAAGCCAAATCCTGAGAGTAAGCAGCCCAGGAGCTCTCTGTGCTTCACTTTCTACAACTTCTGTGGCATTATCATATCTTTATCATTATCCCACAAATGCTCTCAATCAGCCCAGCCTCCCTACTCTCCTGAAATAGACCAGGCATAATTCCTTCAAATCTGTGCCCTGCTGTTTTATCTGCTCAGAGTGCTCTCCCTTCTAATGTCCACAGAGCGAATTCTCTCATTGCCTTCTCATCAGAGTGCAGATGTCACCTTTCCAGCAGGGATTTGATTAATGGCAACATAAGCCTGTGTAGACGTAAGCCCCTTTCACTCATATTGGTATCTCCCTCTCTGTTCTGGCACAGGGTGTAGGGGACAGGGTAATTACATTTTCACTCCGAGAGAGTCGAGTGAGGCCATGTGACTTCCTTTGGTCAATACAATGTAAACAGGAGTGACAGGTGAAAGCATTTAAAAGTCAGTGGGCGATTCTCCATGACCCCTCTTTCCTTGCCTTGACACTTGCTGCAGACACCACCACATGGATCCCTGAGTGATCACTGCATAGAGCTACAGCTGTCCACATAAAAATCACTGGACGAGGGTGTGAATGAGTGGTATTCATTCTGTTTTTCTTTTTTTTTTTTTAGATGGAGTCTTGCTTTGTTGCTCTGGCTGGAGTGCAGTGGCACGATCTCGGCTCACTGCTACCTCCGCCTCCTGGGTTCAAACAATTCTTCTGCCTCAGCCTCCCGAGTAGCTGGGACGACAGGCAAGTGTCACCACGCGTGGCTAATTTTTACATTTTTAGTAGAGATGGGGTTTCACCATATTGGCCAGGCTGGTCTCGAACGCCTGACCTCATGATCCGCCCACCTCGGCCTCCCAAAGTGCTGGGATTACAGGTGTGAGCCACCGCACCCGGCCAATTCTGTTTTATACAAAAAAGATTTTGGGGTTTGTTACCAGAGTTTACCTAGTTTACCCTGGCTTGTGCGTTGCCACCTTTCTTCTTGACTTTCCTTAAGCTCTTTATGATTCTCCAAAGCACTTAAACTACCTGGCATATTTGTTTATGGTCTGTGTATACCTCTTAGAGGACAGGAGCTTTGTTTTTTTCACTATTGTATCTCAGTATTTAGAAATGTACCTGGAATATAATAGACACTCCATTAGTTATTTGATGATTTAATAAATGGACTGTATAACAACATAGTATGATCATTCTACATCAGCATGTATAAGGTCTACCTTATTTGTTTCTCAGTTGTATGGATGTGTTGTAGATTGTATGGATAGGTACAGATTACTATGGTATTATTTCTATTTTTTGTCTTTATATTAAAATATGCTATAATGGAATATTTTAGACTATTTCCCCACAAGTGTGTGAAATTATATCTTTAGGGTAAACATCAAAAGCATTTAGAATCAAGGTATAAGTTAATTTTTATTTAAAATTTTAATTTTCTTGTTTATTGCCAAATTGCTGTGAAAAGAGACTGAGGCAAACTAGAGAACATGACTGTATAAGAGTATGAATAGATTACATGAGAATGAATAGCCCAGAGGAAGAAATATTTTTGATGTTTAAAGTTTGTCAAGGGAACTTGACATCGAAATTTGGACTAAACTGGAAAATCTGAGGAAAATATGTATCTGTGATTGTGTGTATATATAAAGGTGTTGATTCTATACATCCATATGAATGTCCCTGATAATGTCACCATTCTCTTCCTCATTAAAAATACATGTAGAATCTAGTTTGGTTTGTGATTCTGATCAGTGTTTGTCAAATGTTGCTCTGTCAAACATGATTTGCATGGATACCAATGAGGCCGTGCAAAAAGGTCATGCCGAGAAAGCTTGAGATTCTCAGTCATTCAGAAAGTAGGTTATTACCCTTGTTGCATAAAATTCACAAGGTATATTTTATATGTCCATTCCAGCTTAGATAGATTTAACTGTTTTACTCATTCTGAGAAATAAGAACACCCCAATAAATAACACAGCAAACAGTAAATGATTTGCCTAAACCCACACAGGAAGTCACCAGAATACAAGAATAGAACCAAAAGTTACTAATTCCCTGTCCTTTGCTGATCTCACTAAATAATTTGTTAAAACACTTCAAAGCCTTTCTTTCCAAGTCAACTGAAAACTTTTCATGAAAGTCTGAACATCTAAAATTCACCTTCTAAAGGAAGACTATATTAAAAAAGTGTTGCTAGAAAACAAATGTTGCAATTTCATGTTGCACTGCTACTCTTTGCAAGTGTCAGCCTCTTACCTGTGTTTCTGTTCCTTCTGCTTCTTGCCATACCGTTGGGGCAAGGTAGGGAAGGAACTATCTAAAGGGAGAGACCTAGTGAGTCTGTCCTGGACACCATTCCATCTGCTCTTCTGTCCCAGTGCCAGGAGGCATTGAAAAATTAGTCGCGTAGTCAATGAGTGAGTGAAACAAAAAAGATACATTTAAAAATAATGCTGGGAGGAGAGGAAAATGGGGAGTGACTGCTTAATAGGTAGGAGATTTTCCTTTGGGGTAATGAAAAAGTTCCAGAACTAGATGTTGGTGATGTTTGCACAAAATTGTGAATTTAATGGCTCCAAATCATATACTTTAGAATAAATATAATGGTAAATTTTGTTATGTGTATGCTACCACAATAAAAAATGTTAAAGGAAAAAATTTCAATTAAAAATTATTTGCTTCTTACCGCCTATCTGAGAAACAAAATTTTATCTGCTAAGAAACATCCTTTTTGAGTGTTAGCTATCACTTCAGGTAAATTTGCAAATGAAGATATTTTAAATCAAATGCACATGTTATTCCCACACAGAGGCTTTACAAATTCTTAGTTTATTATTTTAGCATTGATTAGTTTTGCCCGTTCTAGAGCTTCATATAAATGAATTCATTCAACATGTACATTTTTGTGTAAGCCTTCTTTCACTCAGCAGAATGCTTTTGAGATTGTCTTATTTAGTCATATTTTTTCGAGACTAAAATAAAGCTAACACCAGCAAGCCTTTAATGAAGTCCTCCCTGTGCTTACGAAAATGGCATTACTTAAATCTGTCATCTCAGAAAAATACTAGCCGTGAGATCCAGACCTCATCTAGGGATAAATAAAATTTTTCTTCAAGAGACCAAGCCCTAGGAGAACATGTATTTGGGAATTTTACGTAAATCATGATGATGCTGAAAGGTACCAACTAATTTTTGTTTTGCTCTGAGCCCTTGGAATTGCATACAGGAGTTTGTTCCGGAGTCAAAGGTGTAGTGTTCCCTCTGAAGTCAGTGAGAGCTCCTGCTTAGATCAGGCCTGTGAGGAACGGAGCAAAACCAAATACAGGCAAATTCCCATCCTTTGCCCATTAAAAATAAAACAAAAACAAACAAACAAACAAACAAAAACCAAAAAAAACCATGCATCTGGTTGCAATGATGGGTACCAAATCTTCTGTCTGGATATTTTATCTTTTCTTATTTAAAGTGTGAAGTATCACATTCTTTAAAAGCAGCATGATACACTTAAAATACTGCAAGTCCTGTTTTCTAGACAAAATTGCAATCACAAAGAGAGTTGACAAAGTTGAATTCTGTTACTAAGCAGTTGTATTTCAAGCTTCAATTCAAGTACTTCAAATTTACTTTAAATGACCTGATGCAAATATATGATTTAGATCTTTGAGAACTATAGAAGCTCTGCCAGGTTCCATTATTTAGTCTGGAAAGTTCCATTATTTCCAGACATCCCAAAGTAAGAGTCTGCCAAGAAATGGGAGGAACAGAAGGTCCTATCAAAAGGTGTCCTGCCAGGGAGATGACAAGATGGATATAATTTCAACACCATCCTAATTTGCTTTGCTGACCAGAAAGAGAAGATTCCGGCTTTCTCCATCAACAAAATCCTCCAAAACTGAGAACTTTTTTTTAAATCCTGTCAACTGAGTTCTCCTCCTATCCCCACATATGCCTGCATTTTCCAGGTACAAAACATTAGTTAAATTTTGAAAATGCTTTCTATGGGTTGTGGGATGACTGTGACAAAAAGCGTTTTTGGGAAATAAACTTAATTTCTTTTTACCTTTATGGAACTCATTTATAGATGTATTTTTTCAATTAAATTATGCCATTAGAGAATTTTTTAAAGTTTTAAACTAATCTTGCGCTCTAGGCTGGATATCAAAGTAGTTTCTTAGAGAATGTGAGACGTCTCTGTTTTTGGAGATGTTTAAAATAGACTAGATTTTCATCTGTCTAGATGTAGGACAATACAGTTTATAGCAGGATGTGGAATTAGATGACATTACAATTAATTACATTAAATTATTTGTAAATCCATTATAATAAATAAATAATGTAATTTTCCACTGAATAATAAATTGCAAAAATATTTTTAAACAAATTTTCTGGAATAATAGCAATTGATTTACCAAATTGTAGATTTATACATCAATGTTTTAAAAGCATTTTCTTTATTTTAATTTCTTTCTTATAGTAGATAATAAACAATACATGGGTTGACTTATTGACCTCTGTTAAATTTAGAGAAAGGTTAATTTTAATTAAATCAATATTATAACTTTATATTTTTACTAGAAATTTACCCCTTATTTTACAGCTTACTTTTTTAATCAACACTTTTTCCCCTGTGAAGTTTTTTTTTTTTTTTGAGATACAGTCTCCTTCCCTCTTAGAGTCTGGTCAGTTATTTTGCAGAATGTCTCTGTGCTGCATTTACCTGATGCTTTCTCAGTATTAGACTACATTTATGCCCTTTTGCAAGAACATCACAGAAGTGATATTTTGCCCTTTTCAGTCATCGTGAGGTACATAATGTAAATTGGTCTCATTACTGATGATTTTTAACTTTAATCATTTGGATAAGGTAATGTCTCTCAGGTTTATCCACACTAAAATTATAATTTTTCTCTTCATAATTAATAATTATCTTGTAAGGAGATACTTTGAGACTATGCAGATATGCTATCTCATTGTATTTCTATTTGCTAATTTCAACCTCTATCAATGATTTTTGCCTGCAACAGTCATTAATGTGTTTTTCAAATGCTGGTTTTTATTTCCATTATTGGACTTTTATTGTAAGGAAAATTTGTCTTTTCTTCATTTATTATTTATTTTTAGTTGATATTAAATGTTTACTAACATCTTTTTCAACTTCAAGGAATTAATATATTTTTCTAATGTTTTAAACTGAATAGTTAACTCATTTATTTTGAGCCTTAATTTTTTTCTTTTTTTCAATTGCTGCATAATAACTGTTCATATTTTGGTGGTGCATGTGATATAATTTGATACATTCATATAATCAAATTAGGGTAATTGGGATATTCATTTTCTTAAACGATTATCTTTTCTTTATGCTAGGAATACTTGAAATATTTTCTTCTAGCTATTTTGAAATGTGCAATTGATTAATGTTAACTATAGTCACCCTGCTGATCTATGAAATGTAAGCATTGAAGCTATGATTTTTCCTCTAAGACTTTCTTTTTTTTTAATATAATCTCTTTTAGGTAGATCTTTTCTGGGATTTCATTTTAAAATATTCCTTATAAAATTATTTTATATTCTGTATCAGTTTGTCAATTTCTAACAAAATCTAATGTGAATTTTAATTAGGATTACATGAAGATTTATAGTATAATTAGAGAATAATTACTATCCAACAATATTGAATATTAAAATCCATGAACATAGTATTTATATTAATTTATTAAATTCTTTAATTCCTTTTGCAAAAATGTATATATTTTATTGTACACTCTTGCATATATTTTATTAAATTTATACCTATTTTTGATGCTATTCTAAGTGAAATTTTAAAAAATAATCTCTAGTTCTTCATAGCTAGTATATAAAGCTACAATAGATTTTCATATTTTGTTCTTTTATCACATGGCCTAGCTAAATTTCCTTACCTGTTTTAGTAGTTATTTTATAAGATTCCTTAGCAATTTTAACATACATGATAATGCTGAGTGCTAATATCTATAGTTTGTTTACCTCTTCCTTTCCAATATATAAGACTTTTCTTTTTCTTATTTTATTGCTATGGCTTGGATTTCCATTTCAGTGGTAAAAACAGATATCCTTGTCTTATTTCTAATCTTTGGGTGAAAATATTTAATCTGTCACCATTAAAAAATGAGGTTAGGAGTAGATATTTCATCGTTACCTTTATTTGGATGAGGAAGTTCCTGACTGTTCTATTTGCTGATTTTAAATTATGAATAGATTTTCAGGTTTGTTAAGTTCTATAATAGTCATCACCTAGATCGTAATTTATTTGTTAAATTGTGGAACAACATTGATCTTTGTATTGTAAAACAACCCTTCAGTTCTAGGACAATCCCTACTTAGTCAAAATATTTAAAAATACATATTGCTTGTTTCCAGTTTGAATATATGCTGCTGATTTACTAATTGCTTTAAAAGATTTTAGTCTGTAAGGAAGATTTTAAGTGACAGATTCAATTTTAAACAATGTAACTATGTTTTGACATTGTATTTCTTAAATAAATTTTGGTAGCTTGCATCTTTTAATGAATGTGTCCACTTGATCTGTTTTCAAATAAATTGGAATAAAATAATTAATAAAATTCCTTATTATAATTTAATGTCTGTAGGATCGCTAATGATGTCTCCTCTTTATGCACAATATTGGTAAATCTTCTTTCTATTTTTCTGAACCAGTCTAGCAGGGTTTCATCAATTGTATTGATCTTCATAAATGCTTATATTACATTTAAAAATTGTCTCCATGGTTTATTTGTTTTTATTTATCATTATTATTACCTCCACTCTACTTACTTCAGTAGTGCTTTAGCTGCACCCTACAAATGTTGATATGTTGTGCTATTCTTTTCATTTAGTTCAAAATATTTTCTGATATTATTTATAATTGCTATATTAACCCATGGGTTTTTAAAAATAATATTGTTTACTTTTCAAACCTTTGGATATTTTCCAGATAACTTTTTAATAGTGATTGATTTTTAATGTAATGCCATTTGGTCAAAAACATACTCTGTATGTTTTTAATTAATTCATTAATAATTAATGAAATTTATTAAAGAGATTAATAAATTCATCCATGAACTTATTAATTTTTTTAAGTGTAACCGATATTCTCTTCAATTAAATGTTCTAAGAGCACTTGATATGAATATGTTTTCTTTTGTGGTGTGGTGTGCTGTTCTATACCTATCAATGTCAGTTTGGTTGGTAGTGTTTTTTGTTTTCTATATACTTTTTGATTTTCAGTTTTCTTGTTCTATTAATTATCAGAGAGGTCTGTTAAATTTAAAATTACAATTGTAGTCTTTTCTGTTTCTGTATTCATTTCTGTTAGGTTTGCTTGATTTATTTTGAAACTGTAATCATGTGCATACACATTTATATTTGTTATGAATTGATTCTTTTATTAAGATGCCCTTTTTTATGTCTCACAATATTTCTTGCATGGAGACTACTGTGTCTAATATTATTATCACTATTCCTTCTTTCTCGTGATTATTGTTTGCACAATATATTTTTTTCACTTTCTACTTAATGTACCTTTGTGTTATGGACTGAATTGTGCCCTTCCCTCAAATTCATATGTTGAAATTCTAATCCTCCAAGGTGACTGTAATTGGAGAAAGGACCTGTAAGGAGATAATTAAGGTCAAATTAATCTATAAGGGTGAGAACCTAATTCTAATCCTGGTGTTCAGTGGTATAAGAGTGAAAGAGACACCAAAGACCTCACTCTCTTCTTTTGTGCAAAGAGGACTGGCCAAGTAAGGACACAGCCGAGAAAGCAGCCTGCGATCCATTAAGGAAGACCTCACTAGAAAACAACACTGGCACCTTAATCTTGGACTTCCAGACTCTGCAAAGGTGAGAAAATAAATTTCAGTTGTTAAAGCCACCCTTTCTATGGTATTTTGTTATGGCTGCTCAAGCAGACTAATATATTATATTTAAATATTTAAAGTATATTTCCTATAGATAGCATATAGTTGGGTCTTGCTTCTTTGGAAAAACATAATCTTAAAATCTCCGTCTATGAATGGAGTGTTTAGATTATTTATATTTAATATTGATATTAATATTGTTGGGTTTATCTACTATTAGGTTGTTTTGCATTTGCCTGTCATCTTTATTTTTGCCATTTTTCCAAGTGTAATTTTTTACCACCTTTTAGTATTCTATCTAATCTCTTCTCTTGGCTTATTTACTCTTTGATATGGTTTGGCTGTGTCCCCACCCAAATCTCACCTTGAATTCCCATGTGTTGTTGGAGGGACTAGGTGGGAAGTAATTGTATCATGGGGGTAAGTGTTTCCCATACTGTTCTTGTGATAGAGAATAAGTTTCATGAGATCTGATGGTTTTCAAAGGAGCATTTCTCTGCACAAGCTCTCTTCTCTTGTCTGCTGCCATGTAACATTTGTGTTTTACCCTGCACCATGATTGTGAGGCCTCCCCAGCCGTGTGGAACTGTAAGTCCATTAAACCTCTCTCTTTTGTAAATTGCCCAGTCTCAGGTATATCTTTATCAGCGGTGTGAAAACAGACTAACACACTCTTCCCTTTTTTGTTTTATTTATTTTTAAGTGGTGGCTCTACAATTTACTTTATGCATTTTTGTCCTTTTCACAGCCTGTCTTCAAATTCAATTATATCACTTCATGTATAATGTAATTACCATGGTATGCTATATTTTCCTTTGCCCTTCCCATCATTGGTGCTGATTTTATTGTACATCTTCCTTCTGTGTATGTTACAAATCTCAATATATTGTTACTTTTTTGTTTTTCAAATAAATATGAAAATTAAATAGATAAGAAAATATTTTTATATTTACTAATAAGCTTACAATTTTCAGTGTGTTCTATTCATTTGGTAGATCCAAGTTTTCATCTGGTGTTGATTTCCTGTAGCTGGAAGAACTTTCTGTATCTTTTCTTTCATTACAAATTCTCTCTGCCTTTGTTTGTCAGAAATGTTTTCATGTTGCTCTCATATAAGAAAGATGTTTTCATTGTGTATAAATTCTAGTTTGACTTTTTTTTTCTTTCTCAGCTACAGAGATGTCAGTTTTTTATGTGTTCTGGCTTGGATTTTTTTCAGATGAGAAATTACTGATTGATCTTTACATTGTTCCACTTTATGTAATGAATTTTTTTTCTCTGATTCACTGTTTTTTTGTCAGTTCGATTATGATGTTCCCTTGTGTGTTTTCTTGTTTTGTTTTATCTAGGTTTTCTTTTGCTGAGCTTTTTGAATCTCTGGTTTTGTAGACGTTATCGATTTTGGAAAATTTAGCTATTATTTTTTATAATATATTTTCTGTCTCTTTTCTTCTTGGACTCATATTTTATGATGAACTGCTTTATATTTTCCCACAGGCCAGAATCTCTTAGTTTCTTTTTAATTTTTAATTTTTGTTTTAATTTTCTACCTTTTTGTTGTCTATGCTTTGGTTTGTACTATTTCCATGGCCATTAACTTATATTCATTGATCTTTTCTTTGCCATGTTCAGTCTGCTGCTAAAACCATCAAGTGAAGTTTTTGTTTCAGATATTGTATTTTTCCTTTCTACTAGTTCCATTTAGTTCTTTTAAAAATCTTCTGTTTTATTTCTCATTATGTTCGTATTTCCCTTTAAATCTTTGAATGTATTTGTAGGAATTGTTTAATTCTTGATTGATAATGTTGTCCTTTTTGGTCTCTTTCTACTTGTTGAATTTTCAGTTGATTATGTGTCATATTTTTCTGCTTCTTTACATAATATTCAAAGCATTCACTACCCAATAAAAAATTATTTGATTTATGTGATTTTTTTATTGGGTAGTGAATGCGTTTAATTTTATGTTGTTGATGCTAGATTTTATTGTTTCCAGTGTTTTGATTTAGTGTTTTAGAATTTGTTTTCCCAGTCCATTAAATTACAAGTGAATTAACTTAATCTTTTTGATGCTTGGTTTATGTTTTGTTTAAAGTAGATCTAGATAGTCTTTACATTAGAACTAGTTTAGTCCTCTTACTAAAATGTGAAGTGTCTATTGAATGTCCTCAATGTTCACATGGGAGTTTTCATCCTTACTGGTTGGAAATTGAATATTTCTAAATTACCTATGATCTCTAGAAATTTTAAACTACATTTTACCTGTGCAAAGCTTAGATTGTAGCACAGATTCACAGGAATGCCGATTTCTGGAACGAATTCTCTGTATATCCCTCATTCCTGATTGTCTACCATACAAATCCCAGTCCTTTCGGCCACCTCAAAGTATAACGTATATCTCCTTAACTTAGTGAGCCTACATGTTCTGTTTATGATTCTCTTTCCCATCCAGAAGGTTCCTTCTGGCCCAAACTAGGGCAATTGTAGGCCTCATCTTCTGGGTGCTGCTCAGGGACCCAGGCCTGCTCTATGTATTGTTCAATATTTGAAACTCTTGTCTTACGGATCTTAGGTTGTGAATTCATATATGGCTGATTTTAATTTTTGTTTATTTTCCTGTAAGATAAGAGTGCAACAAACCTCAGATCAATTTATCTCCATTTTAAGATCCCTGGCCTAATATAGAAATCTCAAATTCTGCACCTTCATAGTGCACTCACCTCATGATTATTCCTATTTTGGCAGAGCTTATTTAGTCTTTTGTCCTCAGACAACTCTTTCTTTTAAGTATGTTTATTGCCAGCCATTTTGAACTCAGCTTTATTTTTTTATAGGTGGTGTATGTGGCTGACCCTAGAAGATTTACTTTTTATCCAAGAAAATGCAGTGTTATAATAAAAAGCATTTTTAAGAAGGATTTAGTTGTGTATAACAGGAAGAGCTTTCAGATTATTTTATTCATTATGTTGCTGAGCTTGAAATTCTTCTGAATTTTGACTATTAATTTAAGTCAATTTGTAGATATTTTAATGTTATATTTGGATTTATGTTAGTGTTTTTTAAATCATGCAGTTAGTTAATTTCATGTTTCTCCCAAGTTCCTGTATCTTACTGTGTTAATTTTATGCTTCTTTTTTGTTTTCACTAACAGTTTGGGTATCCTGATGGTTAATTTTATACATCAACTTGCCAGAGCCATGCTGCCTACATATTTAGTCAAACGTTATTCCAGACACTTCCGTAAAGATGCTGTTCTTTTTAGATGAGAATAGCATTTAAATCTGTGGATTTTAAGTAAAGTAGATTATCTTCCACCATAACGTGGGCTTCATATAATCAGTTGAAGCCCATAATAGAACAAAAGCTGACCTTTCCAGAACAAGAGGGAATTCAGCTAGCAGACTGCATTTAGACTTCAGTTGCAACTTGTCCTCCAGCCTCCAGCATGCTGATCTACCCCATTGTATTTGGACTCTTCAAGTCTCTACAATCACATGAGCCAATTCCTTAAAATAAATCTCTCTTTCTTTACACATACACGCACACACACGCACGCATATACACACACACACTGTGTTGGTTTTGTTTCTCTGGCAAATCCTGATCAATGCAGGGATATATATTTAAATGATATTATTTTAATGGCTACATGCACATTTTTAACCTGCAGTCACAACTCAACAGTATCTACATGTCTACAGTTTATAACTATCTCTACTGTTTCCCCAGTCCTTAACTCTCTTAGGCAGTTTAGGCTGGTGTAATAAATATGCCACAGACTGAGTGGCTTGAACAACACACATTTATTTCTAAGAGTCCTGGAGGTTGGGAAGTTAAGCATCAAGTTGTGGGCAGATCTGGGCTTGAGGGAGAGCCCTCTTCATGGTTTGTAGACAGCCTTCTCCTCCCTGTATCCTCACAAAGCAGAGAGGAAGCATGTGCTCCTGTGTTTCTTCTTGTAAGGGCACTATTCCTATTCATGAGGGCTTCATATTCACAACTTTCAAATTACCAAGGCCCAACCTCCAACTATCATCACATTGGGAATTAAGCTCCAATATATTAACTTTGGAAGAATATATTCAGACCATAAGCACTACCCACAATTGGCCATTAACTCCCAATACCCATCCTATTCTTCCGGCTATTGCTTTCTTGCACTTTAGTTTACCTTTTTAATCAACTAAAATTACTTATCATTGTCTTTATATCTTTGTTTTCTCACATATGTACAATTTTTTATACTCATTACTTCTTTAATTCCATTTATTTCTCATGATTTAATTACCTTTATCCTAAAGTTAAGCCTTTACTATTTTTCAGCAATGGTTCATGAGTAAAACATTTTATCTTTATTGGGATATGCCTTTTGTTTGCTTAAACTGTAATGATGATCTGAATGGTTGTAAAATTTTTATGAGTAGTTCACAATTATTTTATCTTAATTTGTTGAAGATACTGTTACTATAGTGAATTAAATTTTTCAGTCTGTAGAGATATTCCTTAGTTGTTTTTAAGTTTTTTTCTTTTCTTTTAGTTTTCTGTAGTTTCATTATGATGTGTGTAATTGTAGGATTGCTTTTACTTAACATCTTTGAGACTTTCTTGTTTTTCTTGATGCTGATGATTTTATACTTTTGTAGTAACTGTACAATCTTGACCTTAAAATCTTACATTTTAATGCCTTATTCATTGTCTCTTTATTCTTTTTATTGTGAGTATTCCAGCTCTTCTCATGTTATTCTTTACGTATTTTAACATCCTTTTCAAATTGTTATGTCTTCTCACTCCTTGTTGCATCTACATAATTTCCTCAGTTTTATATTCTAATTTATGAATCCCTTTTAGCTGGGTATGTTCTACTATTTAATATAGCCATTTATTTTGTATTTTAATATTTATTTCCTGCATTTAAAGTTCTAGCCTGTATATTTTTTCAAGCTTGCATATCGTACTTCCACAGTTTTTTTCACCAGTGTTTTAAACAAATGTGTCTCCTTTTCAAATTGTTTTGTAATTCCAAACACTTAAGTTCTAATTCTGCTAACTTTCACTATTGTTGGATATATCTTATATATTTTGCAATTTTTGACTATGAACTCTTGAGTGGGATTATGTATATGAAAGAAAGAGACAGTGGGGGAGGGGAGAAATGTCATGTGTTTTGACTGAACTAGAAACCTTTTTTTTAGTTTTATTTGTTTGCTTTCTGTGCCCGTGCCAGAAGCCTCAGTCTATTACTGGCCTGTTATAAAGGTCTTTCTTAAAATTTAAGCACATGGTTCCCATATTATAGGAAGATTGTAACTAAAAGCCAGAACCATGTAAGTAAAAAATAAAATGTGTTTTTAAGTTTTCTGGAGAAATATATTTTTTTCTACTGAGAGCACAGGCAAAGGCAGACTCTGTTTTTTTCTTCGGAGTTAATAGAGTTTTATTTTCTAGTTCAACCTCTAGGGTCTTGATTTTGACAGTGCGTGCATGTACGCGTGTGTGTCAGTTACATGTCTCCAACTTTCAATTCTAACACTTCAACACATGTGGCCCCAGTACCTTGTCACTTGTATTCAAATGGACATTACTAGCATTGATAAGTCCCCAGAGTGGCTTAATGCTTACCACTCTGATTTTTAATTAATTTTTTCCTTTAATCACGTCACTCATTCACATGTGACCTTATCTAGTCTATTAAGTACTATTAAATATGCATTTAAAACATTATTTGCTATATTTTATGTAACAATTCTGGATACTTACAGTGGAAAGGTTTTTGAGATATCCAGACTACCATATTTACTTTTCAAACAGATCACTTTGAACCAATTAATTGCATAGTTATCATAGACAGAAGTATCTGTGTAGCAACTAGTACCACTGGTAAACTGTGCCTCTTACTGTGCCCAAGTGATATGGGAAACTTGCTCTTTGAATTCATTCTGCTTCAAGCACAGAGAACCCAGAATTGAATCCTTAATTTTTTCTTTCCTTCCAAATAAGTTAGAGTTTTTAGTAAATTACATGGAGAAATAGGTCTTCTAGTTTCTTCACAGTTTCATTTCAAATTTATTCTTGGTCAGCAGTAAGTGACTTTTTTAAGTAAACTTTTATTTTGGAATAGTTGTAAACTTACAAAAAAATGCAAAAGGAGAGTTCTTGTAGAAGTCTTTTCTAGTTTTCCCCATTATTGACATCTTGTACTACTATGCTACATTTGCCACAACCAGAGCCTGATATTTGTATACCACTATTAAGAAAGCTTCATACTTCATGTGTTTTGTTTTGTTTTGTTTCAACCAGTTTTTCTATTAATATCTTCTATTTGTTCCAGGATACAATACAGGATATCATATTACACATAATTGTTATATTAATGCAGGATTGTTTTGCTCCTTAGCTCAGCTAAAATCTGGCTTTCTGTCTCACGACCAGGAAAAATTAGGCACATAGACACATTGAAAGGTGAGGAAAGCAGAATTTATTAAAAGAAAGTCCTCAGCCAAAAAAAGGGGGGTTCTACCAACTGGCTCCCACCTTACAGATTAAATACCAGGCCACCACACACGAGCTGAAGAGGCCCAGCTCCTCTCCTACAAAAGGTGTGAATTCCTGGTTGCTCCACTCCATTCTCCCAGTTGAGCATGTGAGCCCTTAGTCTGAGCCACTCCACATTGATTTGTTTCCCTTACTGTGCATGTGTTAAGGGATGGAATTTTTCACCATGGGCATATTTAGACAAGATCTTGTGCAGGTTCCCTTCTCTGCCTCCTGCATCTATCAGTATGTCCCCAGTGTCCACTGGTCTGTGAATTTTTTAATTCTTTCCTTGTTTTATTGTGAGCTTGATAGTCTTGAGGAATACAGGTTAGGTATCCTACAGAATATCCCCGAATCTGGGTTTTCTGATGTTTCTCATGATTATACTGGAATTATGGGGTTTTAAAAAGATAATACTTATTGTTACACCGTATCAGTGTATATCATTGATGTTATTAGCTATAGATGACAATTTTTAATGAAGTTTTTACTTTAGAATAGTTTTGGATTTACTGAAAAATTATAAAGGAAGTTCCTAAAGTTCCTATATAGTTTACACACAGTTTTGTCTATAGTTAAACCCTTACATATATTAGTATGCTACATTTGTCACAGTTAATTAACCAATATTGGCATTATTATCAATTATCAATTAAAGTACACATGTTGCTCAGATTTTGTTAGTTTTCCTTTAATGTCCTTTTTTCTGTCATAGAATCCTATTTAGGACACCCCATTACATTTAGCTGTCATGTCTCCTTAGGCTTCCCTTGGCTTTGACAATTTATCAGACTTCACTTGTTTTTAATGACAGTTTTAAAGAGTACTGATAATATGGTTTGGCTGTGTCCCCACCCAAATCTCATCTTGAATCATAGCTCTAATAATCCCAGTGTGGTGGGTGGGACCCAGTGGGAGGTAATTGAATCATGGGGCAGGTTTTTCCCATCCTGTTCTTGTGATAGTGAATAAGTCTCATGAGATCTCATGGTTTTATAAAGGACAGTTCCCTGCACATGCTCTCTTGCCTGCCATCTTGTAAGATGTGACTTTGCTCCGTTTTTGCCTTCTGCCATGACTGTGAGGACTCCCCAGCCATATGGAACTGTGAATCAATTAAACCTCTTTCCTTTATAAATTACCCAGCCTTGGGTATGTCTTTATTAGTAGTGTTAGAATGGACTAATACAACTGGTAAGATATGTTATTAGAATGACCCTCACAATTGGGATTTGTTTGCTGTTTTTCTCATGATTAAACTGGGTATATAGGTTTTTAAGAGGAAGGGCACAAAAATAAATTAGCACTTTTGTCAGGGGTACATAAGATCCATATGTTAATTGCAGTCTTGATTACCTAGCAGAGGTAGGGTTTGTCAGATTTACTGGAAAGTTACTCTTTTTCCTCCT
This sequence comes from Pongo abelii, assembly GCF_028885655.2. Taxonomy (NCBI): domain Eukaryota; kingdom Metazoa; phylum Chordata; class Mammalia; order Primates; family Hominidae; genus Pongo; species Pongo abelii. Next base: position 131,346,863 of record NC_071992.2, on the reverse strand, counting down.
TGCCACATTCTATTGAGTGGAAGGAAGTCACTATATGTAGACCATATTTAAGGAGTGGGGAGTGACTCTCCACCTCCTTGAGGGCATGGGATCTCACTTATTATTATCATTATTGAGACGGAGTCTTGCTCTGTCGCCCAGGCTGGAGTGCAGTGACATGATCTTAGCTCACTGCAACCTCTGGCCCCCGGGTTCAAGCGATTCTCCTGCCTCAGCCTCCTGAGTAGGTGAGATTACAGGTGGGCACCACCACGCCTGGCTAATTTTTGTGCTTTTAGTAGAGACAGGGTTTCACTATGTTGGTCAGGCTGGTCTTGAATGCTTGACCTTGTGATCCACCCATCTAGGCCTCCCAAAGTGCTAGGATTACAGGCGTGAGCCACTGCGCCCGGTGATCTTGCTAATTATTTGGCATTCTTCTGCATGGAAAATTGGCTGTTGTCCTTCATATGTTTATTTATTCAATTATTTATTGATATCAGTACAGACATACGAATATTTTTCTTATACTTTTGGACATATGGTAATTTATTAGTACTTTATTTTGATGAGTGGATTGGCTCAGTTTGGCCATTGGAAATCTATTATTTGACTCCTGTGTCCTTTATTCCCTCCATTTTTTTTATCATGGTAAAATACATGCAATGTACTATTTAGCATCTTAACCATTTTGAAGTTTACAACTCATTGGTATTAAATGCATGAATAATGTTGTGCAACCATCACTACCATCCATCTCTATAACTTTTTCATCTTGTAAAACTGAAACTTTGTACCCTTAAACAGTAACTTCCTATGCCTTCTTCCCCTCAGTCCCTGACAACCACAATTTTACTTTCTTGCTCTATGATTTTGACTGTTCTGAATACCTCATATAAGTGAGAGCATACAGTACTTTTCTATTTATGATTAGCTTACTTCATTTAGCGTAGTATCCTCAAGGTTGACCCATGCTGTAGCAATAGCATTTGTTAGAATTTTCTTCCTTTTTTTAAGACTGAAAAATATTCCATTGTATATTTACCATATTGTGATTATTCATTCATCTGTCAGCTGAACTATTTCACACTCCCACCGACAGTGCACAAGGGTTCCAATTTCTCTCTCCTTTCAAACACTTGTTATTTTCTGTTTTTTGATAGTAGCCATCCTAGTGGGTATGATGTGGTATTTCATTGTAGTTTTGGTTTGCATTTACCCAATGGATGGTGATACTGAACCTTGTTTCATGTGTTTCTTGGTTATTTGTATATCTTCTTGAAGAAATGTATATACAAATCCTTCAACCATTTTTGAATCAGGGTGTTTTGGTATTTGTGTTGTTGAATTTTAGGAGTTCTCTTTGTAGTAGTTTGTTTTTATCCATTGAGGACGTGTTCCTAGAACTCCAGTGGACGACAGATAGTATTGAACCTTATACATACTATGTTTTCCTTTTCATATGTATCTGTGGTACAGTTTAATTTATAAATTAGGCATAGAAGAAATTAACAACAATAACTAATAATAAAATAGAACAACAATTACAATATGCTAGCATTTCTACTTTTGCAATTTGTGGCTATTGTTAGGTAAAATAAGAGTTACCTGAACACAAGCACTTCATATTGTGACAGTTGATCTGATAACCGAGTGATGGCTAAGTGACTAATGGGAGGGTAACACATAGAGGGTGGATATGCTGGACAAAGGGATGATTCACATCCCAGGTAGGATGGAACAGAATGGCATGAAATTTTATCACACTACTTGGAACTACATGTAATTTAAAACTTAGAAATTGTTGATTTCTAGAATTTTCCATGTAACATTTTTCAGCTGTGGTTGACAGTGGGCAACTAAAACTGCTTAATTGAAGCCACAAATAAGGGGGTACTACTGTATATTCTGGATATGAATCCCTTATCAAATATATGATTGACCGTATATTTGATATGGTCAAATTTTCTCTCATTTTCTCTCATTCTGTGGGTTGCATTTTCACTCTGTTGTCTTTTGGTGCACAATTTGTAAAGGTTCATAAAGTCCAACTTGTCTTTTTTTAATTGTTGTTGTCTGTGCCTTTGTTGCCATATCCTAGTAATCATTACAAATCCAATGTTGTGAAGTTTCTGGCCTATGTTTTCTTCTAAGAGTTTTATAGTTTACACCTTACATTTTCGTATTTAATCCATTTTGAATTTTTTTTATATATGGTGTCAGTTAAGGGCCAAACTTTGTTCTTTTCTATGTATCTACAAAATAATTTGCTTGGTTTTTGCCTGGGATTGTGTTAAATCTATAGATCAAATTGTGAACAAAATTGGTATCTTAACAATATTTATTTTTCTAATCTACGAGCATGGCATATTAAGATCTTAGATATAAATATGCCATGAGCATAATCTATTTTGCTCTTAGGCTTCTATGCTTATGGCATATTTAGACAATTTTTAATCCATGAGCATGGCATATTTAGATTAATTTAGATCTTTTATTTCCTTCTTCAGTGTTTTGTAGTTTTGCACATATGGATATTATAAATAATTTGTATTTTACTATGATTTCATTTTGGCAGTATTATTATAAATAGCATGTTAAAAATTCAAATTTCAGTTTTTATTGCTTGTGTATTGGAAAACAATTGACTGTCTATATTTATCTCCTGCTTTGACTGTTCTATACTTTTTCATAGCAATGAGTTTTGTTGACTTTTTTTAGTTAAACAACCATGTGATCTACAAATAAAGGCAATTTTATTTTTCCTTTCCAATACATATATACTTTCCTTTTCTAAGTGTTATTGTGCAACTGGAATTTTTGCTATGATGTTGGATAAGAGAGGTAAGAAAGGAAATTCTTGCCTTGCTCCTGATCATAGAGAAAAAGTGAACAGTTTCTTTATCATTAAACACAGTGTTAGCATTACAGTTTTTATAGATATTCTTTATCAAGTTAAGGAAATGTCTCTCTATTCCTAGCTGGCTTAGAGTTTCTATTAAGAAAGAATGGTGAATTTTGTCACGTTAATTTATTGCCACCAATTAATTTGAACAGATGAGTTTTTTTTTAGCTTAATAATGTGAAGGTTTATATGAATTGATTTTTGAATGTTTAACCAATCTTTCATACCTGTAATAAATACCATTTGGCTATAGTGTATAATATTTTATGCATTGTTGGATTTGATTTGCTAAGGTTTTGTTGGAGATTTTTGCATTTACATTCATGAGAAATACTAGTTTGTGTTTTTCATTTCTCATAATGTCTTTACCTTTTTTAAGGTATTAGGTAATGTTGACTTTATAAAATGTCTTAGAAAGCATTCATTCCTTATATTTTCTGTACTTTCTTTTTCTGTGTGGAGAATTGGTATTACTTTTTCCTTAAATGTTTGGTAGAATTCACTATTCAAACAATCTTGGCTTGGAACTGTCTTTTGGGAATGTAGTTAAGTATTGATTCACTTTCTTTAATAGACATAGTTGTAGTCTATGGTAGTTTGCGTCCTTCGAGAAATTGGCTCATTTCATCCACTCATTAAATTTCTTGGCACTGTATTCTTTTAACATTTTAAAGTTCGAGATATCAGTATGATGACACCACTTTTCATTTCTGAAATTAGTCATTTCTAAACTAAAGGTTTTTCAGCTATCAATCTTCCCAAGAAACAGACTTTGGTTAAATTGATTTTTTTTCTATTGATTCATTTTTTCAATTTCATTGATTTTTTTTCCTCCAATTTTTATTATTTTTTTCTTTTTGTTTTTAAGCTTATGGTGGGTTTTTTTTCCTCTAGTTTTCTAAGGTTAAAGTTTAGATTATTTGTTTCACATCTTTATTCTTTTCTAATATATTGTTTAACAACAAGGATATGTTCTGAGAAATATATCATTAGGTGATTTGGTTGTTGTGTGAAAATCATACAGAGTATATTTACATAATCCTATATGGTATAGCCTAGTACACAGCTAAGCTATATGCTATATCCTATTGCTCTTAGGTTTCAAACTTATACAGTATGTTACTGTACTGAGTACTGTAGGCAATTGTAACACAGTGGTAAATATTAGTGCATTTAAGCATATTTAACATATAATAGGTACAGTAAAAATATGGTATCATAATCTTATGGAACCACCCTGGTACATGCAACCCTTTGTTGACTGAAATATCATTATGTGGTACGTGTCTATATGTAGGCACAGTATTGTTATACTATAATTTCTCTTTAAGCATTGCTTATACTACATTCCATAATTTTTGGTAAATTGTATTGTCATTTTCATTTAGTTTAAAACACTTAAAAATTTCTGTTGAGCCCTCTTTGACATGAAGATTATTTAGAATTGTATTGTTCGATTTGCAAATGTTTTGGAATTTTCCAGCTATCTTTTGTTATTGGTTTGTAGTTTTATTCTGTTGTCATCTGAGAATATACTTGGTATAATTTTCATTTTTTTAGATTTAAGTAATTTTTCATTTTCATGGCTTAAAATATGCTCTTTGTGAATGTTTCATGTGAGCTTGAGAAAAATGTATATTCTGCTATTGTTTCTATGTGGAATATTCTATAAATGTCAATTAGATCAAGTTGATTGCTAAAGCTGCTCAAGTCTTATACAACATCATCATTACTGATTTTCTGCCTGCTTGATCTCTCAGACCTGTCAGAGGATTTTTGATGTTTCCAACTATACTAATGGATTTGTCTATTTCTCCTTTAAGTCCTATCACTTTTGTCTTCACATATTTTTATATTCTGTTTATGTTTATAATGCTTCTCTTCATTACTGATAATTTTCTTGTCTGAAGTACGATTTTTTTTTCTGTAATTAACAAAGCTTCTCTAGCTTGCATTTGAGTATTATAAGTAAGCTATATCACTCTACATCTCTTTAATTTAACTTTTTATGTCTTTATAGAGAGTAAAGTAAGTTTTTGGTAAACAACTCGTAATCGGTCTTGTGTTTTAAATCTAGTCTGAACATCTCATTTTAACTAGTGTTAAAATTTGGTATTCAGATGTAAATGTATTGGTGATATAGTTGAATCAATATCCACCATGTTTGTAACTGTTTTTTGCATGTTGGATTTATTCTATTTTCTCCCCCCACCCTGTGACTCCACTGTTATTTTTGCCCTCTCTAGTTTTAATTGAGCATCTTCTATAATCTCATTTTTTTCTCATCTCATAGCACACCAATGACACTTAGAAATATATTTTTAGAGGTTGCCCTAGAGTTTACAATATACATTTTTGACTTATCTAAATCCAGTTTCAAATTACAGTATAACACTTCACATGTAGTACTGGTAGTTCATAATGGACTACTTACACTTTCTCCCTCTGTCACTTCCTTGTAACATTGCTGCCATTCATTTCACATACATAATCACCTGGTGTATCCTTAAGTTTTAAACACGTAGTTATGATGTATATCAATTAATAATAAGATAAGATAAATATATTATTTTACCTTCATTTGTTCAGTCCTTATGCTCTTACATTATGCAGATATGTTTCTGACATATCATTATCTTTCTGCCTGAAGAATTAACATTTTAACATTATTTTCACATTTAAGATTCACTAGAGATAAATTCCCTAAATTTCATTTAAGAAACCTTTATTTCTCCTTGTTGAGAGATAATTTTGCTGAAGATAATGGTGGTATTATTTTTTTCTTTCAAAACTTCAAATACTTCTGTTCACTGTCTTCTAACCTACATGGTTTCATTTGAGACATTCAATGTAATTTTTTTTTCTTTTTGAGACAGAGTCTCACTCTGTTCCCCAGGCTGGAGTGCGGCGGCATGAACGTGGCTCACTGCTACCTCTGCCTCCCAGGTTCAAGCAATTCTCATGCCTCAGCCTCCCGGATAGCTGGGATTACAGGTGTGTGCCACCATGCCCAGCTAATTTGTGTATTTTCAGTAGAGTCAGAGTTTAACCATGTTGGCCAGGCTGGTCTCAAACTCCTGACCTCAAGTCATCTGCCTGCCTTGACCTCCCAAAGTGCTGGGATTACAGGCATGAACCACGGCGCCCAGACTCACTGTAATTCTTTCCTTGGCCATTTTGAACCTACTGATGAGCCCACTGAAGGCATTCTTCATTTATATTACACTGTTTTAAAATTTACAGGACTTTAAAAAAAATTTTCTTATACTTTCCATTTGTCTACTTATGTTTCTCGTCTATTCTTTCCTGTTGTCTACTTTTTCCATTAGAGTCCTAAACGTACAAATTATAATTATCTTGAATTTCCTGTCTGATAATTTCTGCATCTCTGTCATAAGAGTCTGATCCTGATGATTGCTTTGTCTTTTTACACTGTGTTTTTCTTTGCCTTTTTCATACATTGGAATTTTTTGTTGAAAGTCAGATACATTATGTTGGGTAACAGAAATGGTGGTAAAGAGTCCTTTAGTGCGAAGATTTATAATTATGTGGCTATGGCTGCTGCTTTGTTGAGTGTTTGAGCTACATAGTTATAGATGCTATTGTCTTTATAGTCCTCTAACTGTGCTTGTTTTGTTTCTTTTCTTGTGTTAGGCTTTCCTATGTACTTCTCATAGAAAATCTGTGTCTTGCAACTCTTTAGCTTTACTCTACTATTATTATTCTAGGGTCCTGTGGTGTGGTGGTTAGATGTGTACAAAAAGACGCATTCTTTTTTTGTGTGTTTGAGATGGAGTTTTGGTCTTGTTGCTCAGGCTGGAGTGCACTGGCATGGTCTCGGCTCACTGCAACCTCTGCTTCCCAGGTTCAAATGATTCTCCTGCCTCAGCCTCCCAAGTAGCTGGGATTACAGGTACCCACCACCACACCCGGCTAATTTTTATATAGCTAGTAGAGACAGGGTTTCACCATGTTGACCAGGCTGATCTCGAACTCTCTTGATCCACCCTTCTCGGCCTCCCAAAGTGCTAGGATTACATGCATGAGCCGCCAGGCCTCGCCACAAAAAGAAACATTCTATCATCTTCTAAATGAATCTGTGCTTTTTCGTTGGGCCATGAGTCAGGGCTGTGAACATCATAAATATTTCTAGCAATCTAAATAATAAAATTGTTAGGAATTAGTACAGATTACTGTCCCCCTTGTTCCCTCCTGCTTTTCCTGGAAACAGAATTTTTAATTTATTTCCCTGAAGCCTTGACCCCTGTTCACCATATTCATTCCAGGCTCCAAGAGGGGCACAAAACTTCATGTGGCTGGACTGAGAAGAATGTGCTTCCCATGGCTGGGATAAGGTCCTGGAAACTTTTTCTTCTTTAGCTTATGTTATAACAAAGACACTGGGTGTAGTTCATAATGATCACTCTTGCCTTCCTCCTCCCAGAGCCATTTCTCAGAGCTTCACCATAAGAACCTGTTGGGATTCCTAGAGGAAAAGCCCATAAATGTGTAGGATCCCATTATGACTGTGACCCCCCCAGGAATTCTTTACTCCCAATCTAGGCTACACTCAGCCTCATGCAATTTCTTAAATTACCATTTACTACTAGTTTATGGCTCCAGCATCTTCTGTTCCAGGTAAGCAAATCTTGGTTTTGGTATATCTGGATGCACCTGTTTTTCTAGGTTTCATAGTAGTGGTTTGCCTAGAGGCCTCACTTCCTTCATGAATCCAAGAAGTTGTTGATTTTTGGTTTGTCTAGCTTTTTCAACTTGTAAGAACAAGAGTGATGACTTCCAAGAATTTTACATATTATAGCTGATAAGGAGATTTATAAGTGATATTTTGGTTTTATTAGTTTTCGTGTTTGCTTTTTGTTTTTTTTTTTGTAGTTAACCACTTTCAGACTCACAATGATAGAAAATTCTCTGTATCTTTCAAGAATAGAGTCATTGTCCAGTTTAACTAAATTTCAACAGATCAATCATGTCTTTACTTTTCCATAGAAAGGAATAATTATCCTGCTCTAATAATAGAAAAAATTTCTTGGCACTTTAAGTCAAGCAACGTCATAGATGCTATAAAGGAGGTCAATCCTTGATGTGAAAATTTCAGCTTTCCTCAAAAGACATTTAAAAAATCATGTCCTTGTTATAAGTCAAAAATTGAAGAGCCACCTGGAATATAGAACAAACAATTTATTAAACATTTTGTATAAAATATGTGCATTTTATATAAGAAGTTGTGGATTGATTCATCTTGAGTTTGAATAATTACATTTTCTAGACTTTGCCAGTGGTGATTTGTGGTTTAAAAAAGATGGGTTTATTATTTCTGCTCTAAACAGAAGTCAAGAAAAGCCCTTTCACAAGATGTGCACACATTTTTTCTATGACAGCATGCTTCAGAAAGCATTTGCACTGTGATCTTTGCATAATGGTCTTTTATGTTCAAATAAAACACTTGGTGGAGAAATTTTTAAAAAATCTGTAAACAACAAAGTAGAGAGAATGAGATTCTGTGTACATCAGTAGGACATTTTCAAAAGATTGACATTTATAACTTGTCAATATTAGAACTCTGATGGGACAGTATGGCATGAACTTTGTCCTGGCATAACCTCCCGTAAAGCTGTAATATATTGGAACATACCGCCTTCAGAAGACTTTCTGAATGGCTAGTGATTTCCATGATTCTTTCTGGTCTGAAGCTATATTTCATTTTCATATAAAACCACTATAAATCTTCTCCAAAATTCATCAGTTTGACACTGGTCATTTTGTTTTATTTTGTTATGGTGAGGGATGTTGACCAAGTTAAATCATGATCTAAGAGTTGGAAAAAATCACAAAAAATGCTCAAAGATTGATATTAAACACCTTTTATTTCATATAAGCCACAAAAAATGTAAAACTTAAAAAAAAAGTCATATACCCATGATCAAATTTTAGTAAAACCAAACATACGTAATTTCCATAACAGAACAAAACAGGAATATTAAAATATCTTACTTGGAGGGAGGAGCCAAGATGGCTGAATAGGAACAGCTCCGGTCTACAGCTCCCAGCGCGAGCGACGCAGAAGACGGGTGATTTCTGCATTTCCATCTGAGGTACCGTGTTCATCTCACTAGGGAGTGCCAGACAGTGGGCGCAGGTCAGTGGGTGAGTGCACCGTGCGCCAGCCGAAGCAGGGGCGAGGCATTGCCTCACTCGGGAAGCGCAAGGGGTCAGGGAGTTCCCTTTCCAGGGGTGACAGAGGGCACCTGGAAAATCGGGCCACTCCCACCCGAATACTGTGCTTTTCCGACGGGCTTAGGAAACGGTGCCCCAGGAGAGTATAGCCGGCACCTGGCTCAGAGGGTCCTACGCCCACGGAGTCTCGCTGATTGCTAGCACAGCAGTCTGAGATCAAACAGCAAGTCGGCAGTGAGGCTGGGGGAGGGGCGCCCGCCATTGCCCAGGCTCGCTTAGGTAAACAAAGCAGCCTGGAAGCTGGAACTGGGTGGAGCCCACCACAGCTCAAGGAGGCCTGCCTGCCTCTGTAGGCTCCACCTCTGGGGACAGGGCACAGACAAACAAAAAGACAGCAGTAACCTCTGCAGACTTAAATGTCCCTGTCTGACAGCTTTGAGGAGAGCAGTGGTTCTCCCAGCACGCAACTGGAGATCTGAGAACTGGCTGACTGCCTCCTCAAGTGGGTCCCTGACCCCTGACCCCCGAGCAGCCTAACTGGGAGGCACCCCCCAGCAGGGGCAGAATGACACCTCACACGGCCGGCCAGGTACTCCAACAGACCTGCAGCTGAGGGTCCTGTCTGTTAGAAGGAAAACTAACAGAAAGGACATCCACACCAAAAACCCATCTGTACATCACCATCATCAAAGACCAAAAGAAGATAAAACCACAAAGATGGGGAAAAAACAGAGCAGAAAAACTGGAAACTCTAAAAAGCAGAGTACTTCTCCTCCTCCAAAGGAATGCAGTTCCTCACCAGCAACGGAACAAAGCTGGACGGAGAATGACTTTGACGAGCTGAGAGAAGAAGGCTTCAGACGATCAAATTACTCTGAGCTACGGGAGGATATTCAAACTAAAGGCAAAGAAGTTGAAAACTTTGAAAAAAATTTAGAAGAATGTATAACTAGAATAACCAATACAGAGAAGTGCTTAAAGGAGCTGATGGAGCTGAAAACCAAGGCTCGAGAACTACGTGAAGAATGCGGAAGCCTCAGGAGCCGATGCGATCAAATGGAAGAAAGGGTATCAGCCCTGGAAGACGAAATGAATGAAATGAAGCGAGAAGGGAAGTTTAGAGAAAAAAGAATAAAAAGAAATGAGCAAAGCCTCCAAGAAATGTGGGACTATGTGAAAAGACCAAATCTACATCTGATTGGTGTACCTGAAAGTGACGGGGAGAATGGAACCAAGTTGGAAAACACTCTGCAGGATATTATCCAGGAGAACTTCCCCAATCTAGCAAGGCAGGCCAACATTCAGATTCAGGAAATACAGAGAACGCCACAAAGATACTCCTCGAGAAGAGCAACTCCAAGACACATAATTGTCAGATTCACCAAAGTTGAAATGAAGGAAAAAATGTTGAGGGCAGCCAGAGAGAAAGGTCGGGTTACCATCAAAGGGAAGCCCATCAGACTAACAGCGGATCTCTCGGCAGAAACCCTACAAGCCAGAAGAGAGTGGGGGCCAATATTCAACATTCTTAAAGAAAAGAATTTTCAACCCAGAATTTCATATCCTGCCAAACTAAGCTTCATAAGTGAAGGAGAAATAAAATACTTTACAGACAAGCAAATGCTGAGAGATTTTGTCACCACCAGGCCTGCCCTAAAAGAACTCCTGAAGGAAGCGCTAAACATGGAAAGGCACGACCTGTACCAGCCACTGCAAAATCATACCGAAATGTAAAGACCATCGAGACTAGGAAGAGACTGCATCAACTAACGAGCAAAATAACCAGCTAACATCATAATGACAGGATCAGATTCACACATAACAATATTAACTTTAAATGTAAATGGACTAAATGCTCCAATTAAAAGACATAGACTGGCAAATTGGATAAAGACTCAAGACCCATCAGTGTGCTGTATTCAGGAAACCCACCTCACGTGCAGAGACACACATAGGCTCAAAATAAAAGGATGGAGGAAGATCTACCAAGCAAATGGAAAACAAAAAAAAGCAGGGGTTGCAATCCTAGTCTCTGATAAAACAGACTTTAAACCAACAAAGATCAAAAGAGACAAAGAAGGCCATTACATAATGGTAAAGGGATTAATTCAACAAGAAGAGCTAACTATCCTAAATATATATGCACCCAATACAGGAGCACCCAGATTCATAAAGCAAGTCCTGAGTGACCTACAAAGAGACTTAGACTCCCACACATTAATAATGGGAGACTTTAACACCCCACTGTCAACATTAGACAGATCAACGAAACAGAAAATCAACAAGGATACCCAGGAATTGAACTCAGCTCTGCACCAAGCAGACCTAATAGACATCTACAGAACTCTCCACCCCAAATCAACAGAATATACATTTTTTTCAGCATCACACCACACCTATTCCAAAATTGACCACATACTTGGAAGTAAAGCTCTCCTTAATAAATGTAAAAGAACAGAAATTATAACAAACTATCTCTCAGATCACAGTGCAATCAAGCTAGAACTCAGGATTAAGAATCTCACTCAAAACCGCTCAACTACGTGGAAACTGAACAACCTGCTCCTGAATGACTACTGGGTACATAACGAAATGAAGGCAGAAATAAAGATGTTCTTTGAAACCAACGAGAACCAAGACACAACATACCAGAATCTCTGGGATGCATTCAAAGCAGTGTGTAGAGGGAAATTTATAGCACCAAATGCCCACAAGAGAAAGCAGGAAAGATCCAAAATTGACACCCTAACATCACAATTAAAAGAACTAGAAAAGCAAGAGCAAACACATTCAAAAGCTAGCAGAAGGCAAGAAATAACTAAAATCAGAGCAGAACTGAAGGAAATAGAGACACAAAAAACCCTTCAAAAAATAAATGAATCCAGGAGCTGGTTTTTTGAAAGGATCAACAAAATTGATAGACCGCTAGCAAGATTAATAAAGAAAAAAAGAGAGAAGAATCAAATAGATGCAATAAAAAATGATAAAGGGGATATCACCACCGATCCCACAGAAATACAAACTACCATCAGAGAATATTACAAACACCTCTACGCAAATAAACTAGAAAATCTAGAAGAAATGGATAAATTCCTCAACACATACACCCTCCCAAGACTAAACCAGGAAGAAGTTGAATCTCTGAATAGACCAATAACAGGAGCTGAAATTGTGGCAATAATCAATAGCTTACCAACCAAAAAAAGTCCAGGACCAGATGGGTTCACAGCCGAATTCTACCAGAGGTACAAGGAGGAGCTGGTACCATTCCTTCTGAAACTATTCCAATCAATAGAAAAAGAGGGAATCCTCCCTAACTCATTTTATGAGGCCAGCATCATCCTGATACCAAAGCCTGGCAGAGACACAACCAAAAAAGAGAATTTTAGACCAATATCCTTGATGAACATTGATGCAAAAATCCTCAATAAAACACTGGCAAACAGAATCCAGCAGCACATCAAAAAGCTTATCCACCATGATCAAGTGGGCTTCATCCCTGGGATGCAAGGCTGGTTCAATATACGCAAATCAATAAATGTAATCCAGCATATAAACAGAACCAAAGACAAAAACCACATGATTATCTCAATAGATGCAGAAAAGGCCTTTGACAAAATTCAACAACCCTTCATGCTAAAAACTCTCAATAAATTAGGTATTGATGGGTCGTATCTCAAAATAATAAGAGCTATTTATGACAAACCCACAGCCAATATCATACTGAATGGGCAAAAACTGGAAGCATTCCCTTTGAAAACTGGCACAAGACAGGGATGCCCTCTCTCACCACTTCTATTCAACATAGTGTTGGAAGTTCTGGCCAGGGCAATTAGGCAAGAGAAGGAAATCGAAGGTATTCAATTAGGAAAAGAGGAAGTCAAATTGTCCCTGTTTGCAGATGACATGATAGTATATCTAGAAAACCCCATTGTCTCAGCCCAAAATCTCCTTAAGCTGATAAGCAACTTCAGCAAAGTCTCAGGATACAAAATCAATGTACAAAAATCACAAGCATTCTTATACATCAATAACAGACAAACAGAGAGCCAAATCATGAGTGAACTCCCATTCACAATTGCTTCAAAGAGAATAAAATACCTAGGAATCCAACTTACAAGGGATGTGAAGGACCTCTCCAAGGAGAACTACAAACCACTGCTCAAGGAAATAAAAGAGGATACAAACAAATGGAAGAACATTCCATGCTCATGGGTAGGAAGAATCAATATCATGAAAATGGCCATCCTTCCCAAGGTAATTTACAGATTCAATGCCATCCCCATCAAGTTACCAATGACTTTCTTCACAGAATTGGAAAAAACTACTTTAAAGTTCATATGGAACCAAAAAAGAGCCTGCATCACCAAGTCAATCCTAAGCCAAAAGAACAAAGCTGGAGGCATCACGCTACCTGACTTCAAACTATACTACAAGGCTACAGTAACCAAAACAGCATGGTACTGGTACCAAAACAGAGATATAGATCAATGGAACAGAACAGAGCCATCAGAAATAATGCCACATATCTACAACAATCTGATCTTTGACAAACCTGACAAAAACAAGAAATGGGGAAAGGATTCCCTATTTAATAAATGGTGCTGGGAAAACTGGCTAGCCATATGTAGAAAGCTGAAACTGGATCCCTTCCTTACACCTTTTACAAAAATCAATTCAAGATGGATTAAAGACTTAAATGTTAGACCTAAAACCATAAAAACCCTAGAAGAAAACCTAGGCATTACCATTCAGGACATAGGCATGGGCAAGGACTTCATGTCTAAAACACCAAAAGCAATGGCAACAAAAGCCAAAATTGACAAATGGGATCTAATTAAACTAAAGAGCTTCTGCACAGCAAAGGAAACTACCATCAGAGTGAACAGGCAACCTACAAAATGGGAGAAAATTTTCGCAACCTACTCATCTGACAAAGGGCTAATATCCAGAATCTACAATGAACCCCAACAAATTTACAAGAAAAAAACAACCCCATCAAAAAGTGGGCGAAGGACATGAACAGACACTTCTCAAAAGAAGACATTTATGCAGCCAAAAAACACATGAAAAAATGCTCACCATCACCGGCCATCAGAGAAATGCAAATCAAAACCACAATGAGATACCATCTCACACCAGTTAGAATGGCAATCATTAAAAAGTCAGGAAACAACAGGTACTGGAGAGGATGTGGAGAAACAGGAACACTTTTACACTGTTGGTGGGACTATAAACTAGTTCAACCCTTGTGGAAGTCAGTGTGGCGATTCCTCAGGGATCTAGAACTAGAAATTCCATTTGACCCAGCCATCCCATTACTGGGTGTATACCCAAAGGACTATAAATCATGCTGCTATAAAGACACATGCACACGTATGTTTATTGCGGCATTATTCACAATAGCAAAGACTTGGAACCAACCCAAATGTCCAACAATGATAGACTGGATTAAGAAAATGTGGCACATATACACCATGGAATACTATGCAGCCATAAAAAATGATGAGTTCACGTCCTTTGTAGGGACATGGATGAAATTGGAAATCATCATTCTCAGTAAACTATCGCAAGAACAAAAAACCAAACACCGCATATTCTCACTCATAGGTGGGAATTGAACAATGAGAACACATGGACACAGGAAGGGGAACATCACACTTCAGGGATTGTTGTGGGGTGGGGGGAGGGGGGAGTGATAGCATTGGGAGATATACCTAATGCTAGATGACGAGTTGGTGGGTGCAGCACACCAGCATGGCACATGTATACATATGTTACTTACCTGCACGTTGCACACATGTACCATAGAGCCTAAAGTATAATAATAATAATAATAATAATAAAAAGAAAAAAAAGAAAAAAAAATCTTACTTTGCTATTGGAATTAAAGGACAAATGTGAAATCTGGTGATACTTTAGATGTAGCAGGCTACTGAAAACTTTCTTCCTTTTTTCCATATATTTCTTCATTTGTCTGTGATATAAATCGGTTTCAGTGCTTTCATTTTCTGCATATGTAGTGAAAAACACAGACTTAAAATTTAAAGAACAGATTGCAGACATTATCAAGAAGGGAGTTGACCCCTATATTTGTCCAATTATGCTAAATTAAAAGTTATACTTTCTTGCTTGAAATATATAATAAAGCTACTTAAATTTGTTAAAGGTCCTGGGTTTTGTCTTAATAATATTACTGAATTACTGACTCTAGTATAGCAGAAGTATTGGCTGTGCAGGAGGATCATTTGAACTTTTCTACATTAATTGGGTTAACTACCCTTTAAATTAAAGGAATTGTATTAGTGCCCTTCCTGCTTTCCGATGAGATGTAGCCTAACATTTAAGCTTTATAAATAGCATGCCTTTGTTTCCCTTGTATTTTTAGATCCTATTTCAACCTGTGAAATCCAAAAATGCCTTTTTTTTGGCTTAAAGTCGAAAAGTATTTATTAATTTCCCCCTCCATTAGAGAGAGAATATTGTTTTGGCAACATTCTCTAAAAGTTGTTTCAATTTCATCACTGTTTAGTGGGTGTTGTGGTTTCCAGTATTAGTTGGGGTTTGTTTTGGCTGATTCTAACATAAATGTCCAAATAAAAGGGCTTATACAATGTAGCAGTATATTTTTATCACGCATTAATGTCTGGAGTGGAACAGTCTATGGCTCATCTGGCCGTTCATTGGTGTCAGGAACTCTTGACTCCTCTCATGTTATTACACTAACTTTAGCCTGTAACCTAATTGCCCAATAGGCTGCTTGAACTCTGGACATCACATCAAAATTCCGGTCAGCAAGAAAGGCAAAAACATCAGAAAAGTTTACTCTGTCTCTTAAGGTAACATTCCAGAAATCCCACATAGTACTTCCACTGACATCATATTGTCTAGAAGCTAGTTACTGAGCCACACATAGATGCAAGGGAGGTTGAGGAATGTGGTCTTTTACCTAGATAGCAATTTGTCCAGTTAAAATAATATTTATTGAAGTAGAAAACTGACTATGTCAGCAACTGTGATGGCTTTTTGATGTGTGAACTCCAGCAGGTTGAACTACAGTCCCAAGGCATTCAAACAAACACTGATGTAGATATGACGTGAAGTGATTTTGCATTATCTGATTATGACCCCTACTCAGTTGACTTTAAGCTAAACAAACAAAAAAAAGATTATTCTGGGTGGGTCTGGCCTAATCAGATGAGCCTTTTTAGAAAGGACTTAGGCCTTCTCTGAGTTTAGAGACTAAAGATGGCCTGTGTTCACAAGGTTCTAACCTGCTTGTGATCTTCTCTTTCTGACTTTCCCTACAGACATTGAACTTGCTAACATAGTCTCTAGTCTCTACAATTACATCAGCCAATGCCTGATAATAAACCTCCCTTGCGCACTCTCCACCACCCCCAACCTCCCACTGGTTGAATGCTGAAGGGTACAGCAACATTTTGCAATATCCGTTTCCAGTGCTTCAGTTTTCTTCCAGCTGGTTTATCCTACCTGGAGGTGTCCATGTGCTTTGAGACAATTATATTAGCTTCAGAGATTGGAGCAAATAACATGTCATCCTCTGGCCATTACTAGTTCAAGGACAATCCTAAGACCTAATTTCAGCCACTTCAGTAAAAAAGAGAATGGCTTCATGTTTCTCAACCTAATGAATCCCATCAACTCTGAGAGTATTTTTGAGAAACTACTTGCTCTCTAGGCTTCAGTGTGAACATAGAGAAAGGAGCCCCAAGAACTTGTTGGTATTAGACATAAAGTAGAAGACAGTGGTAAGGATGAAGCACACACACGAAAAACAGACCAGAGATAAAATATTATTATTTAAAGGTATAGAATCTAACCAGCCTTAACATTCCATAATCCCTCAACATTTTTAAGGGAACCTATACATTTTGCTAATCGTTAACACAGTTTGAGTTGGCTATATGCCTCCTGCAATAAAAACATATCCTAACTGATACAACTAGGAAACAATTCATTTTATGAATGATTAAACATAGATAAATATCTAATTTGGGCATTGCCCTAAAGTGATATCTAGGAATTTCTATAATGCCTCTGACAGTAGTAGACTGCTGTTCTATTTGGCCTGCAGACAAATTTCAGTTTAGTGTTAAGTACCAAAACATAAATATTTGTTGATAATTTTGAATATTGTGTATGACAAATTAGTTAATAGGAAAAACACATAAAGCTCTTATGTTTTGCTGTAACGATCGATCTGAATTATATCTATTCCTCTTGATTTCCTGTGTTCCTACCAAGAGATTCTTTACGAAGAAGATAATGGCAGTGGTTTGGGTTGCGGCTTAACTTGTGCCCTTCTACAAAATATGTTAAAATTCTAACCCCCAGTACTTTTGAATGTAACTTTGTTTGGAAATAGGATCTTTGCAGATGTATTCAAATTAGGATGAGGTGGCTTGGATGGGCCCCAATCTGATGTGACTGTCATATGGGAGTGTCATGTGAAGACAGACACACACAGGGAGGATGCTATGTGATGTTACATGCAGAGACTGTAGTGAACTGATGCAGCTGAAAGACAGAAAATGTCAGGGATGCACAGCCACAACCCAAAGCTAGGAAAAGGCAAAGAAGGATTCTACCTAAAGTCTCAGTGGGAGCATGATCCTGCACACACCTTGATTTTAGGTTCCTAGCTTCTGCAGCTCTGAGAGAATAAACTGTTTTCAGTTTTAGCCACTTCATCTGTGGTAATTTGATATAGCAGCCTTTTGAAACTAATACAATATGGACATTTCTTTTGAAAAATGAAAAGGAAGTGAGGAAGAAAAGAATAAAATGTGAGGAAGTGGGAAGCTCAGTTAATATCTAATTTGAGTTAACCTATAATCTCAGCTGGTCGGGAGGCGAAGGCAGGAGGATCGCTTGAGCCCAGGAGTTTGAGACTGCAGTGATCTATAATCATACCACTGCACTCCAGCCTGGGTGACAGACCAAGACCCTATCTCAAAAAAAAAAAAAAAAAAAAAAAAAAAATTTCAGTGGACATGTATGGCATAGTAGATAATTATCAGATGCTTTTTAAGAAAAATACAATGTTGTGGGGATGGAGAGTGAAGAGGTTATCAACATGTACTGAAGGCTTGTAACAGGCTAAGCATGGTGTTAAATGCTTTACACATGTTACCTGATTTAATCCTCACAGTATTGTGGTAAAGCAGGTGTAATTACCCTTATTTTATTGCTGAGGAAGAGGTGGCTTAGTAAGGTTATGTAAATTGCCCATGATTACCACGATACTAAGTAGTAGATTTGAATTCTTGCACATCTAACCTAAAAGTCCAAGTCCTTTCCTCCAGACCAGGTGTCAGCAAATTATGGCCCATCATGGTGAGAGGTGAAGCCAGCTGGGCTTCTGGGTCCATGGGGACGTGGAGAACTTTTCTGTCTAGCTAAAGGATTGTAAATGCACCAATCAGCGCTCTGTGTCTAGCTAAAGTTTTGTAAACGCACCAATCAGTGTTTTGTGTCTAGTTAATCAGGTAGAGGACTTGGAGAACTTTTCTGTCTAGCTAAAGGATTGTAAATGCACCAATCAGCACTCTGTGTCTAGCTAAAGGTTTGTAAATGCACCAATCAGTACTCTGTAAAAACGGACCAATCAGCACTCTGTAAAATGGACCAGTCAGCTCTCTGTAAAATGGACCAATCAGCAGGATGTGGGTGGGGGCCAAATAAGGGAATAAGAGCAGGCCACCCCCGCCTGTAGCAGCAATGCTGCCTAAGCTTTGTTCTTTTGTTGGTAGTAAATCTAGCTGCTCCTTGCTCTTTGAGTCTGCACTACCTTTATGAGCTGTAACACTCACTGCGAAGGTCTGCAGCTTCACTCCTGAGGCCAGCGAGACCGCAAACCCACTGAGAGGAATGAACAACTCTGGACGTGCCACGTTTAAGAGCTGTAACACTCACTGTGAAGGTCTGTGCCTTCACTCCTGAAGTCAGCGAGATCACGCATCCACCAGGAAGAATGAACAACTCCGGAGGTGCCGCGTTTAAGAACTGTTAACACTCACTGCGAAGGTCTGCAGCTTCACTCCTGAAGTCAGCGAGACCACTGACCCACCAGAAGGAAGACACTCCTGACACATCTGAACATCTGAATTAAAATTCCGGGCAAATTATCTTTTAAGAACTGTAATACCGCAGGGGTCCGTGGTTTCATTCTTGAAGTCAGGGAGACCAAGAATGCCGCGGAAAGAACCAATTCTGGTCACAGTGGAGGTCACATTTAACCTACCCTCTGTTTCGGAGAAGAAAGTGTTACTGGAACATGGCCATGCCCCTGAGTGCTTTTGCACTGCAATGGCAGAATTGAGTTGTCACAGAAACCTATGGCCTGCAATGCTAAAAATGATTACAAACTGATCCTGTACTGAAAAATTTTCCAAACCTTGCTCTAGACTTGTACAAGAAAATCTATGTTTGATTCTTCAATCTTTTGTCTTCTAAAAATCAAAAATTGAGTAAATTATTTTAATGTCTGAGGCTGCATTCCTATCTTTAATGTGTGGATAATCCCTTATAGTGTCATTCTGGGAATTACTTGATAAAATGAATGTTAATAAACTGTATAGAAATATACAAATCTAAGTAGCTAATCTTAAAAGCGATAAAAACCACATTACTTAATATCTTACTTCAATATTGAAATGAATTTAAATACCATTATACAACTTCAGATTTCTCTGATTTCACTGAGTTTGTCTAATTAACACAAATTATAGGCAGATTTCCTTCCCAAGCTGCCTTAGTTGTAGGGGTTCCTCTGTGTGGGGTGGTCCCTCTATCCTGGGGATCTGTTTCTTCTGTGATCAAAACAGTAACTTTTTTTTTCTTCAAAAGGCAGAATTCAGTCTTTTGTTGTGGGCCACCATGGGAACATTCCTTACATTCCTAAAGAGAGAGTTTTTCAAATGTAAAGACTTTGCAATCCGCTGATTAAGTCCACCAAACCTGATCTGTTTCAACTATGATCTTTAGGTTGAAGTTCTAAAAATCTAAGACATTTCATTCAATGTCTCCTGTCCAGTTCTTAAACATTTAATTCTTTTCATCTGTTTTGACAGGACATTCCTTTAGGGTTCACATTAAAGGCTGCTGACTCCTAAAAAATGTAAACTCGTTTTATTAGAGTTGTTTGATTATTCATCGTAGGCACAGTTTTAGGCTCTAAGTCATCTTTCAGTATCCATACTTATTCCTGAACTCAAAAAACCCATCCTCTTCTAATTCTCTTTTCTTCACGTGTTCGCTATTGACATTTCCTGAATCCCAAGCTTAGTGAGACTACCTGCTTTCTTTTACAAGTTGGCAATGTGGAATACTGCATGAGACCAATCAGTTAACTGGAAACATTTGTAAAGCCTATCTGTTTGAATGTAGAAATCTATGTGAATACTACCTATTTCTATGTCTTATTTTTTGTGCTTTTTCAAATTAAGAGTTTCCAACAATGAAGTCTTTCTAATAGGCTGACAACCTACTTTACCTTGCTTAGTTTGAACAGATGTTGAAAAATATTTTCTAGGGAGGAATGTATTTGGGAAGCAGTGGTGTGCTAGAGCTGGCTGTACTGGCTCCTGAGAGCCACTTATTAAATTATTGGAAATCTTGGTAGAGGATCGTGGCTCATGCCTGTAATCTCAGCATTTGGGGAGGCTGAGGCAGTAAGTTTGCTTGACCCCAGGAATTGAGAACAGTTTGAGCAACGAGGGAGACTTCCTCTCTAGTTTTCAAAAAAATAAAAATAAAAAATAGCAGGGAGACAGTGCTTTTCTCAAGATCACAGATGAGCAACTACGCAGTTATAAGAAAAAAATATATTTTCGTAACATTGTAGTAAACAATAGCTTTCTTGTAAACAAACTATAGCACATCTTCACAGTTTTGTACAATTAAATATGCTACTTCTGTTTAATTCAAGTCTTGTTTTCTTCTCTAAGATGGGCAATTTAAAAATAATTGTTCCTACTGTACTGAAATGCTATTACTTTTGCATTTGGTGCTTCTAGAGGTCTTTAAAAATTATATTTATTGTGATCTAAAATTTTTGTTTCTTCTCATGCCTGATCTCCATTTCATTATAATGACCACTGGTATTTTCACATTTTGATGACTATCCACCCTTGCCAATCAGTTCTGAGACTTAATTTCCTTCTAAGCATCATCATTGAATGAAATATTTCAGTCATCAACATTTTGAAGCATATGGCAAAAGACTCACAGAGTTGTATTCAGAGGGCTATATGAATGTCTATGGATTCGGGACTAGAGATATTTTTAAAATAATGAAAAATATTCTAAATAAGGTTTGTTCTTGGTAACTTTGTGATTATTAGGTTATTCCAGGGTTCATTAAGAGGAATACTGTCTATAATGAAGAGCTGGGTTTTAAGAAAATTACTCAAGCACTTCCAACTGCATAGATCTATCAGTTTCTGTATGAATATTGAAGCTACCCTTTCAGAGAGTTAAGAATAGTAAATTCGTCATGCGCCTCACAAAGGTTAAAAACCAAGTGAAAGACTTTTGATAAGTTTAAAGCTTAATGAAGTGAATTGGATTCAGAGAAAATTTCTTTAAAAGTTTTCAGCAAATGAACATTTTGTAGGCACTGTCTCATTTGACAGCTACATCCCCATGAAGTGAGATTTTTACAATATGATTTGGGTGGATATGACAGTTTAAGTAGAAAGGCATTAAGACTTCTATTTTTTCATTCCTAAAAGAAGAAAGGCAGTAAAGGTGGAAGCTTGGTGAACATGTTGAAACTTAAAAAATAAGAACTTTGTATATAGTTACTAGGTGCAAATATATCTGCTTCTGAATAATCAAATGGAATGATTTCCAGGGAGTGAAAGAAAATGATTGATGATAGAAGATAGGAAACTTTCCACTTAGATTTACTTTACATGTGTGAGAGAAAAAAAGCAGTAGCAATTACGATATATTCACATTTAAATATCTTTAAAATTATGTTTTGGGAGCTGGGTGTGGTGGGTTATGCCTGTAATTCCAGCTACTTGGGAGGCTGACTGGGGGAGGATCTCTTGAGGCCAGGAGTTCAAGACCAGCCTGAGGAACATAGTGAGACCCTATCTGAAAAAATGACAAATAAAAATAAAAATAATTTAAAAATATTTATAATAACAACAAACAAACACAACTTCACCCCCGCCCCGCCCATGAAACACTTAGTGTCAAGCTGTCAGAACTGATCTTCTCACATCTAAATATGTCAATGCCCTCAGCAGTTGCTCATCCTTTGGGTCTTTCTCAAACAATCCGATTCGAGTGACCTGAGCCTGTCTAGACAGTTTTCCTTAAAATATGGTAAATTTCTCTGGGAACTAAGCAAGAAAATAAAAAAGTGATTTTGTGCTATTAGCTATTCCTGAAAGAAAGAAAGCAAATTTCATTTACTTCAAATGGCATGCTTTTCCTCAATTAATTACTGGAGTCTGTACATGTTGAAACCCTTTACTCTATTACACATTCATTAGTATCTATATGTCTTTTCCTGAAGGATACTGATGGAGTGTCATCACTTGCCGAAGTCTAGAATTTCATTGAAAATATTAACATGCAAGCCTCATAATTCCCCTTTTCATATATCATTTTTAAATGCCTCCTTTGGCTGCTGGTATGCAATAGTGCCAGGACAAATTGTGTCCTGGTGGTGGAGAATAGGTATTGTAGGAGCCTTCATTCCACCTGATGTGCTTTGGCAGGCCCAGCCTCTGACACACCTCCTTATGTCTCTCATTCTGGCTACATGTTTCTGCAGCCTGATTTCACAGATTTGGAAGTGAAAAGGCCTCCACTGTACGCCCATTTCTATGTCAATATTAAGTCAGTATGGCCAAGTTACCTGATAACAGGTTGCAAATAGAGATGTGGATCTAAGGCAATTTCCTGTCCCAAAGGAAGGGGGGCAGGGCAATCCTGTGGAGGCACTACGAAGAGGTTTATCAGAGTTAGGCTATAGTCCTGAGTTAGAGAGTCCACGTGAGTGATCAGGGCTGTGTTTTCACCTGAGATTCAGAACATAGAGATTAGTAACTGAACAGAAGTAGAAATTGTCTGAAATACAAGAGACTAGAAGCAAAGGTGTTAAACTAAAGTAATAAACACAAGATACCATTTGAAATTGTAAAGTCAGAGTGAGGAAGATTCTGTGTAGTTGACAGGTTGCACTGGCTAAGGGACTCACCATGTTTCAAACTCATAGTACAGAATATTTTTGGTCAAGAGAGTTCCTGGGTGATGGTGGGGTGGGAAGAGATGCAGAGAAAAAAAGAAAAAGAGGGAGAGAGAGAAGGAACTCAAGGTGTCTAACTACTGAAATCTGGTTAACAGATATGAGTTTATTACAGGTAAATTCATATTAACTCTATCCAATTTTTTCTAGCAGTATTGGAACCTTTTACTGCATATTCAGATGTATACTTCTGAATTAAATTGAGTACTGGTTTTGATGTCTAAACAGAGAGATCAGAAATTAAAATATCATTTACATGTTACTAGTGATGAAACATCAGGAAAATCCAGTGGTACTGAGCAGGCATGCCTACGTTCTAATAGGCAGCTCAGGACCATACTATGAGGTAATATGCAACTGCTAGGTTTTTCCTATTCTGACCAATTGCCTGGACAAGAGCGGTAGTCTGTCTTAGTTTTCATTCATCGATTCTTCTGGCCCTCTGAGGTATGTCACTTCTAACTGCATTGCTTCTATTCCTTTGTCTCAAATAACAATTATTCAGCCTGATTAATTAATATACAAAATTGTTTATTGTAGCAATGTTAACTAAATCATAGAAAATAGGTAAACACTGAAAAGCCAAACTCTGGGAAGAAACAAACTCCAGAGAAGCTCTAGTAACTCAGTAGCAGAAATGTCCGGCAATCTGTTAGGGCTCTGTCTTCACTCTGGACTATTTCCATCTACTGTCCCTGGATCTTTTTGCTCAAGAATAAAATTCCAGTGAAAGAAACAAAATAAAGGAGAATGAGAGAGAGAGAGAGCATCCTAGTTTGGGTGGCATTCTGCAGCTTAGGGTTCATTTGATTATCCTCTGAGATTATGTGGAGCTACAGGAGAAGGATCACTCCAAAATCCTGCAGACCACATGGAAGGATTGGGAATACAATCTAACAAATTAAACTTTCGTATGTAATTCTTTGTAAATATAATCTGTATGTTGAAAATTGGGGCAATCAAAAGTGTTAAGCTAAAATGGGACAGGGATAGTAGGAGACAATTGAATGAGATTCTTTAGGATTCTCTTGCCTTCATAAACATATGTGTATTAACTGCCTGATTTTCTAGAAAATACATGGAAAAGTAAATGAATAGACTGGGGCCCTAGTTAAGGTACAGGCTGGGTAAATCCATAAGTGAAGTGCTGTGCTCATTTCTATTCTCTGTAATTTTAGAAGCTTGTAATCAAAGAGCACCAACAGAGAATAGAGATTCAGTGCAGTGACTTTGGAATCAGATAGAGGTTGGTGTAAACCCTCGCT
Source organism: Pongo abelii (assembly GCF_028885655.2). NCBI lineage: Eukaryota > Metazoa > Chordata > Mammalia > Primates > Hominidae > Pongo > Pongo abelii. The sequence continues at coordinate 131,322,229 of NC_071992.2, read as the reverse complement.
CTGCTACTTTCTAGCAGGACACTGAGTGAATCTCTCAACCTCTTTATGCATGGATGTCTTTATCTGTAAAAAGGGATACATAATTTGTTCTTGGAGTGATTTTTTTTAAGTTTTAAAGGGGATAATAATATTTGTAGCTGGCATACTGAATAAAATGGTAGATATTGTCATTGGTATTTTTAAGACTGTGCATGAAAATAATGAGAAGACCAAATTACTTTTCCAGGGCTGCTGTAACAAAGTACCACAGACTGGGTGGTTTAAACAGCAGAAATTTATTGTCTCATAGTTCTGGGGGCTGGAAGTCCAAAATCAAGATGTTGGTTCCTTCTGAGGGGATGAGGGAGGGATCTTTTCCAGTCCTCTTTCCTTGGCTTGTAGATGGCCATCTTCTCTCTATGTTTCTTCACATCACCTTTGTGCCATCTCTCTCCTCTGTCCACATTCTCTGTTTTTATAAGGATTAGGGCCCACCCTAAATACCTTATTTGAACAGGACTATCTTTATAGACACTGTCTCCAGATATGGTCACACTCTGAGATACAAGAGTTAGGATTTCAACATATGAATTTTATAAGTATACAATTCACTCCATAACAACCAGGTCTCATTGTGAAACTCTTGGATGATCTGTGGATATTTAGTCTTGAAGAGGAATAGGGGTAATTCTACAAAGAGAGGCAGAAATTTGATAAATGCCTTCAAATGAGATAATGTACAATGTCTAAGGAAGTTAATACAATGTTTAACATATTGTAAGCATTTAATAATTGTTATCGCTCTCTCTCTAACCAAGTATTTGTTGAGTACCTCCTCTGTTTCAACCCACTACATTTTGGTTTGATTTGTTATCCAACAATAGATAAAAGAAACACTACCAGTTAGGTAATTTATTTATAACATTTGTTTTCAGTTATGTCTTTTTGATAGCTTCAGAAGAAAAATCAATTTGATGAGGCAATGGTTGAATTAAATATCCATTGTAGAACTATGGGGCCTTCCAAAATCCAAATGAGTAGGTTTTAGCCAAATTATATGAGCACAATCTAAATAATTACTGGTCTAGGCAGTGGAGACATAGTGCTAAGCACAGAAACCAGGAATGCTGGATTAGACTTGTTTTATGTGACCCCAGAATAAAAATTCCAATTAGTAAGTAGCAATTACGTAGAGAGATATTCTTGTCTCATCATAAGAAAGAACGTTCTAAAGGGCAAAGCTATTAAAAGATGGCTGCTTTTGGCTGGTCACAGTGGCTCATGCCTGTAATTCCAGCACTTTGGGAGGCTGAGGCGGGCAGATCACCTGAGGTCAGGAGTTCGAGACCAGCCTGATCAACATGGTGAAACCCCATCTCTACTAAAAACACAAAAATTAGCTGGGTTTAGTGGTGGGTGCTTGTAGTCCCTTCTACTCAGGAGGCTGAGGCAGGAGAATCGCTTGTAGCTGGGAGGCGGAGGTTGCAGTGAGCCCAGATCGTGTCATTGCACTCCAGCTTGGGTGACAGAGTGAGACTCCCATCTCAAAAAAAACAAACAGAAACAAACAAACAACAACAACAAAAAAACATGGCTGCCTTTGAGGTAGCAAACCTCTCTCATATATCAAAACCCATCTTGGAAGATGAAGTATTTGGCATGAGGTTACGGGAATTAAAGAGACGAAAGAGAAGTCAGGTAACTGACTTTTAGAACCCTTTCCTACTCTAAATTTCACTACTTAATGAAATTAAATAATTCATTTTAAAAAGGTGTGAGGAAAGGGTAACAAGAAAGTGTAAGAGAACAGGTATATATAATACTTGTTTTGAAACTAAGTACTCTAATCTCTTTGTATTTACATGGGAAAACTTTCTGTAACTCCAGGAACTGTTGCAATCATAGAAGAGAATCAACTCAGCTAGTATAGACTCTGGTTTCCAACTGTTGAGTTTCAAGAAGATAGCGCTGCTGAATGAATAGAAAGTATTCTAATTGATACAACCCCAGTCTAGTTGTTTAACAAAACTTGGAAATGTTGCATTATAAAGCCATGACTCCAGAAATAGCAAGTGTCTTCCAAGTTGGCAATATGCTTCTGCGACTTCTATAACAGAGACAAATATTAGGCTTAAAAAAAAAACTGAGCCAATATTAAGAAATATTATACATAAAGTTATGCATCAAAATGAAAACTTCTAAAATTTCTAATTTTAGAATAGAGTTCAAGTGTACAGATGATATTATATATGAATCTTCAGGACTTCATAAAAAAGTAAATGCAAATCAGTATAAAAGAACCTCCAGTCTGGGTGTGGTGGCTCATGCCTGTAATCCCAGCAGTTTGGGATGCCAAGACAGGAGGATTCCTTGAGCCCAGGAGTTTTAGACCAGTCTGGGCAAAATAGTGAGACTTCTCTCCAAAAAAAAATTTAAAAGTAGCCAGGTGTGGCAGCATGCACTTGTAGTCCCGTTCCTGGGGAGGCTGAAGTGGGAGGATTGCTTGAGCCCAGGAGGTTTAGGTTGCAGTGAGCCTTGATTGTGCCACTGCACTCCAGCTTGGGCGACAGAGCAAGATCCTGTCAACAACAACAACAAAAATAACAACAACAATGCACAGTTATAAATAGAGACTTCAAAGTTTCTAACATTTAAGTTGCAACTTAAGAAAGGTTGCCCTTTTTTTGAGAGAGAAAGAGAGAGAATCTCACTCTGTAGCCCAGGTTGGAGTGCAGTAATGCAGTCATAGCTCACTGCAGCCATCAATTCCCAGGCTCAAGGCATCCTCCTGCCTCAGCCTCTTGAGTACCTAAGACTACAAGTGTGCACCATCACACCCTACTAATTTTTAAAATATTTCGTAGAGACAGAGTCTTGCTTTGTTGCCCAGGCTTGTCTCAGACTCCTGGCCTCAAGCAATCTTCCTGCCTCAGCCCCCAAAAGTGTTGGGATTACAGGTGTGAGCCACTGTGCCTAGCCTCAAGGCTGTTTTGGTTAAAGTTATATTTGCATGGGAGCTGATGCAGAATCAGGATTTTACTAGTAATAAATGATCAGGCAACAGAAGTATACAAACATAAATTGTCTATAGTAGCCTTACCCTGGTGGCCCCCAATGGCCATTCCTTCTGGTTTCCAAGGCTTTGAGTAGTTCCTGTTCATGCTGGCTTTGGGCTTTGCCATGTGACTTGCTTTGGCAAACAGGACATTAGTGAGCATGACACAAGCAAAGGCTTGATAAAGCACTTGAATATTGGGGCTTGTTGCTTGGCATCAAACGTTATGCTGTAAAGAAGCTTGGGCTATGCTATTCAATGGTGAGAAGGCCATGTGAGAGTCTGAGATGATGGTGGATGAGGGTCTGCCTGGATACTCTGGCCACATCTGAGTTTCTAGTTTACTGCAGTCCCAAATGTGACTTCAGTTATAAAAGGACCATTCAGCTTGTTCCAGTCAACTCAGAAGAATCATGAGCAATAATACATTTTTGTTGTTTGCACCCACTACATTTTGGTTTGATTTGTTATTCAACAATTGATAAAAGAAACACTATCATTTAGTAATTTATTTATAACATGTGTTTTCAGTGATGTCTTTTTGATAACTTCAGGAGAAAAATCCATTTGACGAGGCAATGGTTAAATTAAATATCCATTGTAGAACTATGGAGCCTTCCAAAATCCAAATGAGTAGTTTTTAGCCAAGTTATATGAGCACAATCTAAATAGCTCCCTAAGAAGAAAGGATTTTATGAAAAACTATAACATTTTAAAGGCTTCTAGGGGAGTTTTTAGTAGCTAGTAGCAATTTATTAAATGATATATTTTGTTACATGTTTTAGACTTCCGTAGCAGCTAATTATAGTGATGCTTATTCTCTATTATCAAACAAGCCATTAATAATTTTTTTCAATGTAGACCAGAATCTCTTTGAGAAAACAAACTAGAGAAACTGTATTCTTTTTTTTTTTTTTTTTTTTTGAGACAAAGTCTTACTCTGTCATCCAGACTGGAGTGCAATGGCACAATCTCACCTTACTGCAAACTATGCCTCCAGGGTTCAAGTGATTCTCATGCCTCAGCCACACGAGTAGCTGCGATTACAGGCATGAGCCACTATGCCTGGCTAATTTTTGTAGTTTTAGTAGAGATAGGGGGTTTCACCATGTTGGCCAGATTGGTCTTGAACTCCTGTCCTCAGGTGAGTCTTCCCGCCTCGGCCTCCCAAAGTGCTGAGATTACAGGTGTGAGCCATTGTGCCCAGCCAGAGAAACTCTTTTCACTAAACTGAAACTGTGACTTGATTGTTGACAAAGTATTCACTTAAAAAAAATCACCTGAGGATTTCTGAAAATTATGATTCTTTCATTTATATGAACTACTACTGAATTAAAAAATATTTACATTAAACTTAATAGAAGCCCTCTATTATATTATCCATTATAAAAAACAAGATTTACTGGTATTTTTAGATTTATCTAATAAAAGTACACTTTTTCATATGTTTTGAAATGTAAATCGTTGTTACATAAAACAGCAGTGAAATTATAGTTTCAACAGATAAACTGAAAAAAGCTTCTTTGGGTTATAGTTTTTTATAGAGCAAGTAAACAGTTGCTCTCTCTAAAACATAAATGTAAATGGTAAATTCAGTCATGTGGCAACAGGTATAAGAAATTTAAGTTATTTATACCTATGTTTTACAAGAATTTCAGTTAGATAATATTCCTTTCAATTATATAATGGTTAACAGTTTGCACAATTATTTATCAGACTTTTTAATCGAGTAGTCACTAAGTGCCAAACACTATGAAAATTCTGAGATATCCAACCTAAGCTCAATAGATATATTTATGTGGATCTCAGATTGTAATGATATGGCATATCAATATAATTTGAAAAGTGCTTCACCAGGAGAAGTACTGATATGATACGGCTGTGTCCCCACCTTGAAATTTTATTATTATTATTATTGTTTTTGAGATGGAGTCTTGCCCTGTAGCCCAGGCTGGAGTGAAATTGCGCAATCTCGGCTCACTGCAACCTCCACCTCCCAGGTTCAAGTGATTCTCCTGCCTCAGCCTCCTGAATAGCTGAGATTACAGGTATGCACCACCACACCTGGCTAATTTTTTGTATCTTTAGTAAAGACAGGGTTTCACCATGCTGGCCAGGCTGGTCTCAAACTCCTGACCTTGTGATCCACTTGCCTCAGTCTCCCGAAGTGCTTGGATTATAAGTGTGAGCCACCTGCACCTGGCCCTTGAATTTTAATCATACCCAAATGTCAAGGGCAGGGCCAGATGGAGATAATTGAATCATGGGGCTGGCTTCCCCCATACTGTTCTCGTGACAGTGAATAAGTTTTTCATGAGATCTGATGGTTTCATAAAGGGGAGTTACCCTGCATAAGTGCTCTTTGTCTGCCATCAAGTAAGATATGACTTTGCTCCTCATTCACCTTCCGCCATTATTATGGGGCCTCCTGAGCCATGTGGAACTGTGAGTCAATTAAACTCAGTCTCAAGTACGTCTTTATTAGCAGCATGAGAATGGACTAATACAGTAAATTGATACCAGAAATGAGGTGCTGCTGAAAAGATACCCAAAAATGTGGAAGTGACTTTGGAGCTGGGTAACAGGTAAAGGCTGGAACAGTTTGGAGGGCTCAGAAGAAGACAGGAAGATGTGGAAAAGTTTGGAACTTTCTAGACTCATTGAAAGGCTTTGACCAAAATACTAATAGTGATATGGACAATAAAGTCCAGGCTGAAGTGGTCTCAGATGGAGATGAGGAACTTGTTGGGAACTGGAGCAAAGGTGACTCTTGCTATGTTTTTGCAAAGAGACTTGTGGCATTTTTCCTCTGACCTAGAGATTTGCGAAACTTTGAACTTGAGAGAGATGATTTAGGGCATCTGGCAGAAGAAATTTCTAAGCAGCAAAGCATTCAACAGGTGACTTGGATATTGTTAAAAGCGTTCAGCTTTATGTATTCACAAAGATGTGGTGTGGAATCGGAACTTATGTTTAAAAGGAAGCAGAGCATAAAAATTCAGAAAATTTGCAGCTTGATGTTGTGATAGAAAAGAAAAACTCATGTTCTGAGGAGAAATTCAAACCTCAAACCGGCTGCAGAAATTTGAATAAGTAATGAAGAGCTCAATGTTAATTGCTGAGACAATGGGGAAAATGTCTCCAGGATATGTTAGAGGTCTTCACAGCAGCCCCTCCTATCACAAACCAGTAGGCCTAGGAGGAAAAATGGTTTTGTGGGCCGGGCCCAGGGTCCCCCTGCTCTGTGCAGGCTAAGGACTTGGTGCCCTGCATCCCAGCTGCTCCAGCAGTGGTTAATGGGGGCCAAAGTACAACTTGGGCCATGGCTTCAGAGGTTGCAAGCCTCAAGCCTTGGCAGCTTCCATGTGGTCTTGAGCTTGCGGGTGCACAGAAGTCAAGAATTGAGATTTGAGAACCTCCACCTGGATTTCAGAGGATATATAGAAATGCCGGATGTCCGGGCAGAGCTGTGCTGCAGGAGTGGGGCCATCATAGAGAACCTCTTCTAGGGTAGTGCAGAAGGGAAATGATGGGTTGGAGCCACTGCACAAAGTCCCCAATGGGGCACTGCATAGTGGAGTTGTGAGAAGAGGGCCACTGTCCTCTAGACCCCAGAATGGTAGATCTACCAACAACTTGCATTGTGCTCCTTCAAAAGCCACACACACTAATGCCAGCCTGTGACAGCAGCCAGGAAGGAGGGGAAGGAGGCTGTACAGTTGAAAGGCACAGCGGCGGAGCTGCCCAAGACCGTGGGAACCTGCCTCTTGCATTAGCATGACCTCGTTGTGAGACATGGAGTGAGACAAAGGAGAATATTTTAGAGCTTTAAGATTTGACTGCTCCACTGGATTTCAGACTTGTCTGGGGGCTGTAGCCCCTTTGTTTTGGACAGTGTCTCCCATTTGGAATGGCTGTATTTACCCAACACCTGTACCCCCATTGTATGTAGGAAGTAACTAACTTGCTTTTGATTTTACAGGCACATAAATTGAAGGGACTTGCCTTGTCTCAGATGAGACTTCGGACTGTGGACTTTTGAGTTAATGCTGAGATGAGTTAAGACCTTGGGGGACTTTTGGGAAGGCATGTTGGCTTTGAAATGTGAGGACACAATGGTTGTGGCTGTGTCACCACACAAATCTCACCTTGAATTGCAATAATGCCCATGTGTCAAGGGAAGGGCCAGGTGGAGATAGTTGAATAATGGGGGTGGTTTCCCCCATACTGTTCTTGTGGTAGTGAATAAGTCTCATGATATCTGATGGTTTTATAAATGGGAGTTTCTCTGCACAAACTCTCTTTGCCAGTTGCCATGTAAGATGTGACTTTGCTTCTCCTTTGCTTTCCACCATGATTGTGAGGGCTCCCCAGCCATGCTGAACTGTGAGTGAATTAAACTTCCTTTCTTTATAAATTAGCCAGTCTGAAGTATGTCTTCATTAGCAGTGGGAGAACAGACTATTACAAGTACTAACTGAGATTTCATGATGTATTCACTTGTTCAAACCTTTGGGGTCACAAGAGATTGCCAGAGGAGATGATCAAATGTGAAAGCCTAGAGATGAAGGGACATGGCACATATACAAAAAAGGGGAGGGCAATAATTCAAAATCAATGATGTATATCTTATAGGGGAGAGTGGCAAGGGATCACAGTGGACAGATTACCACCATCTAGGTTTACACTGACTTTTAAAATCAAATTAATCTAAAGAATTTTAGATATTTTTCGAAGGAAATAGGGAAATGGTAAATAAGGAACCACTGAAAGGTCTTTTTGTTTGGAGACTGGGATCTAGCTATGTTGACCAAGCTGGCCTCAAACTCCTTGGCTCAAGCAATCCTTCTAGCTCAGCCTGTTCAGTAGAGGGATCAACAGGCATGTACCATTGTATCTGGCCCGAAAGTTCTTAAGAAAGAGGAAGACATCAGATTACATTTAGAAGTATTACTTTCGGCAAATATGCTTGCAGGGAGCCCAGTTAGGAGGCCATTGGGGGAATCCAGACAATAAATGACGAAGGAGGTAATTTGATGCAACTGCCATAGGGAGAAGTGTACGGAAGTGCGTAGAGGTAGAATCAACAGCACCTGGTGATGAATTAATTGCAGCGAGTTGGAGAAGAGTAGGTGTGAAGATTATTTTCCAAAGTTCATGGCTTAAGCAAGAGGATATACACTGTTTCCTCTTGTTCAAGTTATAAATCTGAGAAATGGGAATTTAAGAAAAAATGTGAGTTTTGGGGTATGAGTAATACATTTTTGTGGATGGAGGTTAATTGTAGGTACCTGTTGAACAGACAAGTAAGACATTCCACAAAAAGTCTTATCTAAAGTGAGGACTGAAAGAGGGAAAGGAAGAGAGAGCACAAGTGTGTGCACATGTAGACTACTCTTAAAAAATTGGCTCTAATGGGGAGGAAACAAAAGATGGAGAAGGATGTACGGCCGAGAGAGGGACTGAGATTAATTTGAGCAGAAAAGAGGAAGCAGTTGAAGACAAAACAGAGGAAATAATTGTCTGAGGACACAGGAGGAAACACTGATTAGTGCATACGTTATCTCACTTATGTCTCTCTCAATCTGTCTTTCTCTCTCTAACACATAAACACAACAACTGTGATGCTATTAATTTATGGATAATATAACTAAGATTCAAAGTCACATCACCAACATGTCACTTAACTGGTGTACCTTGGAGCTAAAATTCAATTCCCAATCTCCTGACAGCTGAATCCAGAGCTCACTCTACTAGAGACAGTGGGGACTACTTAATTAATAGCTGGCATACATCATTAAGCTCTAGCTGACAAGTTAGTCAATCCATTAAAATAATCAGTCACAAGTAATCCTGCAGCTTGATAGCCACAATTGCATTTTCCTTTTGAATTTAAATTTTAATAAGATAATATTTGTATGATCTAGACAGGACAGAGGTTGCTTGACTTGTTTGAAATAAAAAAGTGGCTGGGCACAGTGGCTTATGCCTGTAGTCCTAGCACTTTGGGAGGCCGAGGCGGGTGGATCATGAGGTCAGGAGATCGAGACCATCCTGGCTAACATGGTGAAACCCCGTCTCTACTAAAAATACAAAAAATTAGCTGGGTGTGGTGGCGGGCACCTGTGGTCCCAGCTGCTCAGGAGGCTGAGGCAGGAGAATGGTGTGAACCCGGGAGGCGGAGCTTGCAGTGAGCCCAGATCGCGCCACTACACTCCAGCCTGGGCGACAGAGCGAGACTCCGTCTCAAAAAAAAAAAAAAAAGAAAAAGAAATTAAAAAGTGTCAGAGATATGTGTAACAATCATATTTGCATTTTTTGATTCCAAGTGTATATACTTTCCACTACTTTGGCTGTTTCATATTGGTCTAGAATGACCCATTCATTATCTAGTTTTGCTCTGTGGCTTTAAAGTAGAATTCATTTATTTGAACAGTTATGGAAATTAACAGCAATAAAAAATATAAGAGAGAAAAGGAGAAAATTATTCGACTTTATTTTCTTTTCTGTATAGAAGTAACCCAGTAACTCCTTTATTTCAAGGATTAAATTATCCAGAGAAGCACTTTTATTCTTGTATTTAACATGGATTATTAGATGTATAGCATTTTTCTTATTTGGGACTCAAGTTGCATAGGACATGCATTATTCATGGAGAGAAAATGTGGTAGTAAGCACACTTGCATAAACATCATATGTAGGATATTTTAAATTTAGAAATAGTATTTGGCCTTATGCTTCAGGAAACATCCTACTAAATCATACAAGGACTAAAGCTTTTGATAGACATTTATCAATCCACCATGGATGCCTGCTGTGACAAGCTATCTTTAGGAAGTAAGAATTTGTGAAGATTAAGTTACTGAGCTTGCTCTATAAAAGGAAAGTTGAATGTAAATATAATTGCATTGTAACATACCAGTGTAGATCTTGGGTTTGCTAGAACAGTATTAAGTTTAAATGTTCTGACTCCTAACAGATGATGTATGATACCATATATCCTGAATTTTTGTTAGGAAAATATAGTCACCATGTTGTGTTTACACTTGCTGTTGGCAGCAAGTCTCCTTCAAATCTTTCCTGAATTCATTCCAATCCAAATTTATTTCTCGCCTCTGAACTAAAATTGCCATAGACCAATCACTAGTGACTAGATAATGTCATATTTAATGATCATTTCTCAGTCTTCATGTAAAAGAGCTTATCAGATGCATTTGCCATAGCTTATCTTGTCCTTCTTTGAACACTTTCTTCGCATGACCTCCAGGGCTCCTATTACCTGGTTCTTCTATACCTTACCTGATTTTCTTTTTCAGTCTTATGTTCTTTAAATAATGAATCCCCCACAGCTCATTCTTTGAACCTCTACCATCCCACATCTCTATTCATTTTTTAAGTGATCTTGTTCACACCTATGGCCTTTAATTATTTTACAGCCAAGTTTTGTATCTCTAACATGGACTGCTCACCTGCAATCCAAACTTGTATAATCATCACTACTTGAATATCTAATAAGTATCACAAATAAATAGGTTCAAGGCCAAACTCTAAATTTCTCTTCCTCTCCCACCTGCTCCTCTCCTAATCTGTCCCATTTCAGAATAGGACAAATTCATTCTTTAGCGACTCATGTCAGTCATCTTAGATTCCTTTTGTCACATCTCACATGAAATCTGTCATGATATCTGGTACATGCACTACCAGAATACACCTGCCCTTCTACCATGACTTCTTGCATCTAAGTCCCTGACATTCCTTAGTGGTATCATTGCAACGGCTTCTTAACTCTTCCCTTTGTTTCTGCCTTTGCTGCCCTAAAGACTATTTGTAACCTTGTTTTCAGGGTGATTATTTTAAAGCACATCATCATATCTATCATCTACCCAAAATTCACTGATGGTTTCCCAAATCCCTCTGAAGAAATACTTAAAAGCTTTCTTGTGCTCTTCAAGATCTGCACAAGATCTTGCTCTTCAAGATCTTCGCTCTGCAAGATCTGTACCTCACCCTTCTCAACACTATCTTCAATACTTAGTCTCCTCTCAGGCTCCCCTTCTTCCCCCATTTTCTCCAACTCACTTAACTCCATTCCAGCCACATCAAACTCCTGTGTGTCTTATGAAGGTACCAAGCCAGTTTGCATGTCAAAGCTTTGGCACTTTCTATTTGTTCTGTCAACAAATTTTCTTTATGTCAGCCTGGCTCACTCCCTGTTTTCTTTTAGGTACCTTTTAAGTGTCACTTTATATGAGAGGCCTTTTCTTATCTCTGTGGTAAATGCTACCCATGTTACCACACACCCAGCTTTTGGTGCTTGACACTATATTTGCTAGTTTGTTTGTTGCCTATTGCTATTAGACAATTATGTATTTAAAAATTAGAATTACATACTTTTAATTAGACAACTAGAATATTTAGTTCCATGGAAACAAGAACTTTGTCAGCTCTAGACCCAGCAGTGGTGCCTGTTACATCATAGGTTCGCAGTAAATATTTGTGGAATGAATTATTATATATTTACTATTGCTTCCTGAATTGAACACATATTTTTCATAGAGTAAAAACCAGCTAAAACAAAAGTCACCAATACCTTCCAATTATTGCTTCCTCTGTAAATAAGCTTTTAGCTCTTTGGCTTTGATTTCTACATACAAGTCTAAGCTGAAGAAAATGGAGAATCAGTACTAGTAGGTATTGTGAATGCAGGTTGTAACTCATAGGAATATTAGTATTGAACTACAAATACATACAGATTTACCTCTTGATATTTGGGTTATGAGTTATGATACCTGCACAATCACAATAGAAGGCTCTTTTCTGTTGGCGATATGTGAATTAAGACAGTGACCTGAATTCCATGTCTTGTAGTACTTCCTTTCCAGGATTAAAATGTTCCTTACAGTAGTTTATTTAATATTATTTTTAAAAAAATATAATCACTGAGGAACAGGTTCTCCAAGATTACACTTCTTATTCCACAAGTTGAAGAATTCAGCATTGATGACTTTTTAAAATGCTGGCAAGCAGTAGTGCAGAGTGCCCCAAGTTTTGGTCTGCCAGTGGTAGACAAATCTCACCTTTTCCAAATGCCAGTTGTATGAGTTTGGCCTAGTTATAACTTTCTTCAGTTTAGTTTCTTTGGATAGGAAACAGGAAGGATAGGAGCAGCCACACTATAGGGTTGCCTTGAAGATTAAGTGAGGAAATGCATGAAATGAAATTTAGAAAATCCCTAAGAATGCTTCTGTAGCTTCCTTATCTAGCATTATTTTTAGCATTATATTTACCAGTTTCAGTGTTCCTGTGTAAAATATCTTGCCTTGAGTGGTCTTAGTTTTCTGGTACATAGAGGGGCAGCTATAAATGCAGCTGTTCTAAGAACAGAGTATGGGGTTATTGGAATCCTGGTGTTATCACCTGAATTTAAGAATTATGTGTTTTTCAAGTTCTTTTTAAATTCAAAGGTGAAATTAAATTTTGGAAGAACTTTGTTTCCCTCCCATGTATGGAAAAATAATTTTTTAAAAATGATTACAACTGAAAAGTCAATTTAAATGTTTTAAAAACTGAAGCTCATGTGTCTTTATATTATAACAAATTTTGCACCTGCAAACTAATGCTACAGAAGTTTACATCATGTGTTAGTGAATATTTCCGTAGGAAGGTGCTAATGCTTCCTAAGTAGCATATGGGCCATTAGATCTGATATGTGACGAATGACTTGTGCAGCAATCTTCTGAAAATTATTTAAGAATTTGTTGTAAGAGAAACAGAATTTCTAGAGACACAAGAATCAAAATACCAGCTTGACAATTATAATGACACTTTGTAGTTGTATATCACCTTTCAGAGAATTCTTCACACCTATTTTCTAAATAAGAGCTAAATAACATTTCTGTAAGTTAGTAAAGTGGCAGGTGTAGGCTTCTCTTCAATAAAAAGGGAAATACATATTAGAGAGTTAACTACTGTGTTTGCATTTGTACTATGAGTTCTTCTTGATTGAGCTTTATGTTTTTAGGATTTTAAAATATGAATTATTTTACTGGAAGTAAGAAAATTGTCAACTCTAGCATTAACTTTGAATAGAGGAAATAGCAGATATTGAAAATAATCTGGTTAATCCAGGTCCTGCTGTATGTGTAAAAGATAAGGAACTGTTAGCACCAAAAATTATTATTCTATTTAGAAAAATAACCGCCTTGACTATAGGTGAGAACATTCATAGATACAGGAATCAAATAAATAAATATTTATTATTTTATTCATTAAGCATTGACTCTGCATTTACTACAAACCCATTAAGTGTCAGATAACGCAGGCACTGAAAATACAGGTTGGATTATACTCAGTCTCTGCCGGGACCTCCAGCCAACCCCACCGGTATTCTCCTGCTGACAGAGATTTGAAAATTCCCTGAGACAGAGCTCCCAGAGGGAGGGGCGGGCCACCGTCTTTGGGGTTTGGGCAACTTACCTATTCCAATCTTCCGGCTTAGGAGAGCCCAAGCCGATTTAGGGGTGGAAGTGGTCCCCAGCACAGCACAGTGGCCCTACAAAAGCATGGCTAGACTGCTTCTTTAAGCAGGTCCCCAATCCTGTTTCTCACCACTGGGTGGAGCCTCCCAATTGGGGTGTCTGGCTAACTCCACCAGCGTTCCCTGGCTAATAGTGGTTTCAGGCCTCACTGGGATGTAGCTCGCAGAGGGAAGTGCCGGCTGTCATCTTTGCTGTTTGGGTGCCTTACCCATTCCAGTCTTTGGGCTTTGGCGTGTCCGAGGTGACCGGGGTCTGAAGCGGACCCCCATCACAGCACAGGTGCTCTACGAAAACATGGCCAGATTTCTTTTTTAAGCAGATCCCTAATTCTGTTCCTCCTGACTGGGAGAGACTTCCCAACTGGGGTCTTTAGCCACCTCCTACAGCTATGTTCAGTCCAGCAACAGGCCCGGACCTCCCTTGGACAGAATTCCCTGAACCAGGGGCAGGCTGCCATTTTTGCTGTTTCACATACACCCTCCTAAGTCTGAACCAGTAGGAAACTGAATCCCTGAACAGACCAATAATAAACTCTGATATTGGGGCAGTAATAAATAGCCTACTAAAAACAACAACAACAACACCCCCCCCAAAAAAAAAACAAAAAAAAAAAAACAAAAAAAAACACCTAGGACCAGACAGATTCACAGCAGAATTCTACCAGACACAAAAAGAAGAGCTGGTATCATTCGTGCTGAAACTATTCCAAAAAATTAAGGAATAGGGACTCTTCCCCACCTCATTCTATGAGTCCAGCATCATCTTGATACCAAAACCTGGCAGAGATACAACAAAAAAGGAAAACTTCAGGACAATATTCTTGATGAACATTGATGCAAAAATCCTGAACAAAAACTGAATATAGCGGCACATCAAAAAGCTAATTCACTGCTACCAAGTAGACTTTATCCTTGGGATGCAAGGTTGGTTCAACATATGCAAATCAATAAATGTAATTCATCACATAAACAGAACTAAAGACAAAAACCACATTATTATCTCAATAGATACAGAAAAGGCTTTGGATGAAATTCAACAGCCATTCATGTTAAAAACTGTCAATAAACTAGGTATTGAAGGAACATACCACAAAATATTAAGAGCCTTCTATGACAAACCCACAGTCAACATCATACTGAATGGGTAAGAGCTGAAACCATTCCCCTGGAAAAGTGGCACAAAAGAAAGATGCCCTCTCTCACCACTCCTGTTTAACATAGTATAGGAAGTTCTAGCCAGGGCAATCACGCCAGAGCAAGAAATAAGGGGCATCCAAATAGTAGGAGAGGAAGTCAAACTATCCATGTTTTCAGATGACATGATCCTGTATATAGAAAACCCCATAGTCTCATCCCAAAAGCTTCTTAAGCTGATGAACAACTCCAGCAAAGTCTCAGCATACAAAACCAATGTGCAAAAATCACTGGCATTCCTATATGACAACAGTCAAGACAAGAACCAAATCAGGGACATACACCCATTCACAATTGCCACAAAAAGAGTAAAATACCTAGGAATACAGCTAACCGGGGAGATGAACAATCTCTATGATGAGAACTATAAACCACTGCTCAAAGAAAAAAAAAATGGAAAAATATTTCATGCTTATGGATAGGAAGAATCAATATCGTTAAAATGGCCATACTGCCCAAAGCAATTTCTAGATTCAATGCTATTCCTAGCAAACTACCAGGGGCATTGTTCTCAGAACTAGAAAAACCTATTTTAAAATTCATACGGAACATAAAAAGAACCTGAATAGCCAAGTAGATCCTAAGCCAAAAGAACAAAGCTGGAGGCATAATGCTACCCAACTTCAAACTATACTACAGGGCTGCAGTAACAAAAACAGTATGTTACTGGTACAGAAACAGTCACATAGACCAATGGAACAGAATAGAGAACCTAGAAATAAGACCACACACCTACTATTATCTGATCTTCACCAAACTTGATGAAAATGAGCAATGGGGAAAGGATACCCTATTCAATAAGTGATGCTGGGTTAACTGGCTAGCCACATGCAGAAGATTAAAATTGGATCCATTCCTTTCACCATATATAAAAATTAACTCAGGATAGATTAAAGACTTAAATATAAAACCCAAAACTATAAAAACCCTGGAAGACAACCTAGGTAATACCATTCAGGACATAGGCATGGGCAAAGATTTCATGATGAAGACTCCAAAAGCAACTGCAACAAAAGCAAAAATCGACAAATGGGGTCTAATCAAAGTAAAGAGCTACTGCACAGCAAAAGAAACTATCAACAGAGTAAACAGACAACTTGCAGAATAAGAGAAAACATTTGCAAACTATGAATCTGACAAAGGTCTAAGATCCAGCATCTTTAAAGAACTCACACAAATTTACAATAAAAAAAAACCAAACAAACCTATTTTAAAAAGTGGGCAAAGGACATGAACAGACACTTTTCAAAAGAAGACATACATGTGGCCAAAAATCATATGAAAAAAACCTCAACATCTTTGATCATTAGAAAAATGCAAATCAAAACCACAATGAGATACCATCTCACACCAGTCAGAATGGCTATTGCTAAAAAGTAAAAAAATAACAGATGCTGGTGAGGTTGTGGAAGAAAAAAAATTTTATACACTGTTGGTGGGAGTGTAAATTAGTTCATCCATTGTGGAAGATAATACGATGATTCCTTAAAGACTGAAAGACAGAAATACCATTTGACCCAGCAATCCTATTACTGGGTATATACCCAAAGGAATATAGATCATTCTATTATAAAGACATATGCACCTGTATGTTCATTGCAACACTATTAACAATAGCAAAGACATGGGGTAAACCAAAATGCCCATCAATGATAGACTGAATAAAGAAAATGTGGTACATATTCACCAGGGAATACTATGTAACCATAAAAAAGAATGAGATCATGTCCTTTTCAGGAACATGGATGGAGCTGGAGGCTATTATCTTTAGCAAATTAACACAGGAGCAGAAAAGCAAATGTCACATGTTCTCACTTATAAGTGAGAGCTAAATGATGAGAACACATGGACACATATAGGAGAATAACACACATTAAGGTCTATTGGAGGTTGGAGGGTGGGAGGAGGGAGAGGATCAGAAAAAGTAACTAATAAGTACTAGGTTTAATACCTGGGTGATGAAATAATATGTATTACAAGCTGCTATGACACAAGTTTACCTATGTAACACATCTGCATGTGTACCTCTGAACTTAACATAAAAGTTAACAAACAAACAAAAAACTTTGTTCTTTATTGTTAAGATTATTGAAACTTGCTCAATGGGACATATACTCTTTTGCATCTTGAGTAAAATTAAAGACACATCCAATTATACCTTTGGTGATTTTTCAATCATAAAATATCAGTAAATTGTGGGCCAAAAAACCTAATTTTAATAAATTTCCAAACCCGTATAAAACTCAACACTGTGAACTCCTCATTTAACACCCTCCCCAAGCTCTGCCTTGCTTCAGGTGGGGCACTTGCAGTGGGATAGAGGGTTATGGATAACTTCTCTATTTCTCCCCTTTGTGTTTTTCCTCCTACCCATTTCCCCATCCCATTCTCGGTTCCCTTCTGGCTCCTCTGAGTTTCAGGTTGGCCATAAAGTGAGGTAAGGAGCAAGCTTTTCTTTATTGACAGGTATTGCTGTGATCTGACGTTTGTGTTATGGAAGGTTGGTGGATATTCAAGGGTAGCATTTTCATAGAGCTTTCCTGGGGATTTCTTAAAGATACTTTAACGGAATATTTAGCAGTATCTCCATTGGTTTGTTGCATATGATTCTTTCTTAATCATGTGGGTGACGGACAGCCTACCTCCTCTAATTGGGATTACAAACAGTTGAAAGCGAACTTCTCAACTGACGCTGTTCCTCACAATAAGAAACTCTCATATACCCTTGTCCCTTTTAACTTTGCTCATCAAAGTGTAGCTACCAACAAATTCATCTCAGCTTCTTCCTGATCTGGCATCTTAGCCTCATAGTTACAATCTTGGAAATTTGTATTCCTTAGGTGTCAATGCAAGATGAGTCCCCTTTGTTTCCTCAATTCTAAGAGAGTAGCAATGCTCTCTAAATGGGTTCTGGTTGCCTCTTATTATTGCATTTGGTAAACAAAGTTGGATGAAATTTTTTTCAACTTATGGGGAGAAGGAAAGATATAAAACTATAAAATTATTTACAGTAGTAGATTTAAATATTTCAATAAAACAATACTTCCTATATTTAACCCTAATGCCACTTTAGAAACCAAATCAGAAATCAGAGTGTCAATTTCTTTCTCCAAAATTACTATATGGAGCTTATAGTAATACTTTTCATCACAAGATGTTGGACAAGTGCTAGCAATTGGAAACTTTGCTTGAATTTTAGCAATGAGAGAGAAGAGGAATTGTCACATGTAGGCAGTCGAACTGGCAACTAAAACTTTAAGAGAATCAGAACTGAAAACTCAAACTATATGGTGTGCTGATATGCAATATGAGGTGAGAGCTAACGCATTGAGGAAGAATTGGCTAGAATGAAGAGTGACTGATTATGGATAAAATTGGCTCAAACCAACTGCATTCCATTATTTCCCAGGGTTGATTTCTTGTGCTAGCAGGTTTGGCAACTGTTTCCTTCTTTTTTCCAAGTTCCATGGAGTTTCCTCCTAAAGTTGTGTAGTAGGTCAAAGTCAACTTTATCAAATAAATGATGCTGGTGATAGCTAGGATCTCCAAACTAGCTCCCTGGTTGATACTTTGAAATATAGACAGAAGTTTGCTTCAGTTCAAAGAAGAATCTTTGTACACTCTTTCTGTGCCAGTCGGTGTACTAGACAATAATGATACAAAGATAAAGACATGACCTCTTGTGCTGAGAACATTGATCTATGGATGAGACAGGAAAGTCATTTGCAATAATTCTCCCTAATAGATATGCAGAAAATATATTACAGGAAGGACTGGTATGTTTGGAACCTTTTCTGGGCTAGCTTCTATAAATGGTACTCTCTGGAATTATAAAATTCAGTGGCCTTTGGGAATAGTTGATTTTCAAAAATTGCTTTAACAATGGTTTCTAAATATTTCAGGCAAAATCCTCTACCACCTCCGCTATCTATTTAGTTATACTTACTCTGGCAGCAATGGGGATGAAGAATGATGGCACTGGTAAAACTTGCTTGCTTTGTAGTTATTTTGATTTCAGTTAAAATTAATAGACTTTTATAAAATAGAGCTGCAAAATATTATAGTGATATTTGATTAATCGCCTTAAAAAGAGATTGATGGAATAATATGCTTCCCTGGAAGAAAAAAACGTGTAATGCCAACAGAATTGTATTTGATAAAATTGTGTCCTAGATTGTTTTTTTTTTTTGTCTTTGCAAATCAAAAGGAAGTATTTCCATGAGTTGGTTTAAACATATATTTAGTAAAGCGTGACTTCAAAATAATTGGTTGCTTTTTTGGATTCAACTTATATTTGGTGAATACAGGATGGGAGATTTCAAGCACATGTAGACTGAAAATTTTGCTCATTTCTCTTGTTTAATAACCATATACAAGTAGATTGGTTTGTTTTATCATTTATTTGTATTTGATTGAAAAACTCTCCAGGATTTGTATTATGCAAACCTCTATTTTTGGTTTTGTTTATATGTTTTCTTGATTATTTTACTTTCTGTCAGATATGTGGCTCAGAAGTTAATGTATAAATTTTCAAAGAAAGTTATAACCGATGACTTCTGTGATGTCATATTTACATTATGGCAGACTAAATAATAGTATGACATTGAAATTTATATTTAATAAGTTAGTATACTTTAGATGAGAAGAGAACAATTTCACACAGGAGAAAAATAAAGGGACCCATGGAGCTATATTGGTTATGGGTTAATTTGCAGGCAAAGAATAGAAAATTATACCATGGGGCTTAAGAACATAGTTTATTTTTATCACATTATCAGCAATCTGAAAGCAGGTTGTTACAGTAGAGTTGGAAACTTTAATTATCCAGATAATAAAAATAATATAATTTAAATCTAAGTAATTTGCCCTTATTCGCTAATTAGGAATATAACAATTAGTAGATAGCATTTGTTGTTGTTATTATTATTAACATAATCAAAGTTTCATTAACTTTTAAAAAGGAAATCAAGTTTTTTTTTTTTTTTCTTGAAGCCTTCCACTCTTTTTCTGTATTGTCCAAGGTCTCTGGGAGCCTCACTCTATTCACATGAAACAGTCTTTCTTCTGGAATCTCTGCTCAGTTTACTAGTTCTAAGCATTTGTTATTACCTAGAATCACACTTGGAGACAAACCTCTCATGATCTTATCGAAGTTGATTGTACAACCGTGAAATGAGGCTATAACCTGGCCACATAGACCTCTGGCTTCAGTTTTCAATTTATTTGGTGCACATTTATTTATATGCTCAATAATTTTTCAAAAACTTGAAAAAATCAATTAAAAGACAATTGGAGAAAACTAACAATGAGATGACAGTGTTAGTGAGAATGAAAGAGGAAAGAATCAAAGAGCATTTTTACTTCTTATCTAACCCTCTCAAGAAAATGTCAAGTCTTGTTGATTCTGTTTGAGAAACTGAGAGGCTGACGGTATCATTTGCTGAGAAAGGAAACATTTCATAGGATAGAAAACATTAGAAGAAGAGCAGATGTGGGGAAGGAGAGGACGGCATTACTTTGAAATATAGTGGATTTTAATTGCTTCTGAACCATCTAAGCTTATACAGAGATATTAGTTGGTGTCTGGATATATTATTCTGGAATTTCGGTGAGAAGACTAGAATAAAATTAAGGCTTTGGAATGATAAATGTATATTCTTACTCATTCCATATGTATAGCTTCTAAAAACCTAGAAATTCATTTTACAGGAATGAACTACTTTTAAACTGTTGATCTTCTGTCACTGAAAAGATTCTAATAGGTGTTAAATAATTTTGGTCACTATTATGGTAAAAGTGCTCATTGGGAGGCTTCAGATTCTCCAGTTTGCTTCCCAAATTTCTTGGTTAGGTGAAAAATGGAAAATTCCAAATGCCAACAGAAATTTTTTCCACAAAAGTGAATACTTACATAATTCAGTAAAGAGACACAAAGACTGGTTCAAAGATCATGGAATGACCTTTTATCCAACCTCTGGAGTTAAAACCGGATCATGTGCAATGTTTAATGGATTAAAGAAATGGCAGATGAGGAAAACAGAGTCAGTAAAGTAGGAGAAGAGGAGTTGTGAATTGAAAACGTCATAAGAAATGGGAGGAAGGTTAACCTTTGTTCCACTCCTGGTTATGCAACTTATCTGCTATTTTACCTTGAGCTTCTTATTTAATCTTTAAATTTTCTCATATGTTAAATGAGTGAAATAACATATACTAGTTGTGAGGATGAAATATGTGTAATGATTTGCATAGTGCCTTTCATACATATGGGGATAATAATATAGTTACTCCTACTAGCAGTGTTCATTTTGTGACTTACGTTACACAAATGAAAATAATTTGTAAAAAATCAACATTCATAGAAAGCTTGTCTAAAAGCATAGAAGGTGAATTTTAAATATATATGTGTATGTATATATTCTGTTTTATTTGAAAATAAAATATGAACATGTGGAAAAAATAAACATTTTAACCAAATTTTTACAGCTATCCGATGCAGAAATATTTGCAAAAAACCCACATTCAGTTATTTGTTTTTCTTTTTGCTATGATTTGCATAAGTGATGAGAAATTCAGTTTTGGACACCAATTGAGAATAAAAATAAATGGATTGAGTTTAAACGCAAATCATTTATCTATAATGCTAGAGCTGAAAATAATATTGAATAGAGTGCTTACATTTAAGCTAGTTAGACAAAAACCTAAGCCATGGATGATGTCAATTTTTCTTTTATAAATGATACCTTGATATAAAACCATTGAAAGTCAGGAAAGGAAAGGAATTCAATGTCCGTTAGTACAATCTTTTCTATGGAAAGATGAAAAAGTAAAGTTCTAAGAGGACACATCTCATGGTCTTAGAACAGACTTCTAGATGAAAGTCTTCTGACTTCAGTCTCATTTTCATTCTCCCTGTGCTCCTTCTATAAACTGCCAGTCTGTTTATACAATGGCAAAAATTTGTCATCAACCTATGCAATGGCAGAAAGGCCTTTTGGAGTTTTAAGCTTGAGCAAGCATGTTGGGAAAAGACATGTTCACTAAAATTTTTGCCTTCTTTCTGGTCTTCACTGATTTATTCAATGAGTGCATTACAATGAGTCCATATGTGAATCCATTTTGATCCATAGTTTTCTGGGGCTATAGTTACAAGGCTGTGGTTTGGTTTGTCATGATTACATCTGTTCTGTTATTTTGAATTTTCCCAGGTCTGAAGCTTGTTCCTGTTAGAAGTCTTCAATGGTAAATGATACTACCTCTGCACCTGAAATCCATTTAAATTCTCAGCTGCCCATGGGGGTACAACTCAATCTCCACATTGTTTTGAAATGACCAGCTTCAACTTCCAGGACACGGGGCCATCGAGATAGCTGATGAGTAGTAGCTGATTATCTCACAGATGTTCTAGCTAGACACTTTCCAGCTCTGGGGCAGGAAATGGTATTTAAAATTGGAGATCTTACTTCTAGATACAGATACCCTAGCAGATACTGTATCTTAGATATTCAAAAAGGAGCATGATCAAAAAATATTTTCATGGGAACCACTCTTAGAAACAATAAAGTATTCCAGCTAGCAAACACTCTTTCCAAGTTTTTCAAATCATTAAAAGCCTATGAAAAACTGCCATTTATTTTTAATTCCATTTTGAGGGTTAGTCTACTTCTACTTAATTATTCTTTTCTCATATAAATGTGAACCTTCTCCAAGGTTGTGTATTCAGTTTTTTTCTCTATTTATCCAGGTCTTCTTAGTCTACGTAGATCCTAGATCAATGATTTTAGTCTTTTTTTCCCCTAGAGAGTGTCATTTACCTCCTTTCATAATATGGTAAAAGCTTTGACACACGTCATTAGAAAAATGAACACAATTGCACACATACTCATATTCACAATATTTTGCATATAATGCTAAGGGATCAATAATATAGTTTATTAAACCCAACACATAGAAAATATTATTATACCAACATGCAATCTCTTTAAGAACTACTAATACTCCACATTATTTGTATAGAGCCTTTAAAGTGTATTTTACACTTTACGCATCTCAACTAGGATGCCAAATTTTCAGCATCTAAAGTGAAATGGAATTCTGTCCCCAAATAAAGTTGTGTTTAATACAAGTGTACATCACTTCAGCTTTAACATTTAAATTAATTTAAATAAAATAAAACATCTAATTTCTCAGTCACATTAGCCACATTTCCAGTGGTCAACCAATTATATGTGCCTGGTGGCTACTATATTGGAGAGTGCAAGTCCATAAGATAAAACTGAAACACTATCCTATGGATTACGGAAAATGTCTCTGGATCAAAGAGCTTTTCTTCTTGCTGCCACCCCTGACAACACATCATGTAGCCATCTCAGCATAGAGCACTTCGCCATTCTTTATACGTACTGTGACCTTATGCCTCTATTCTTGGATGCCCTTGACTCAAATTTTGGTAACTCTGTTTACCCTCAAATACTTGGTTCTTCTATAAGGATTACCATTTTGACCATTAAATATTATATTGCTATCCAACCTTTTCTTATTCTATGGAAATACACTCTTACTGAGTACTTAGAATGAGTGTTAGCCTCTTTCCTATGTGTTTTCTCATGTTGTCTAGTCAACCGAAGGGAGAAACTGAAGTTTGTAGAAGTATGCTGTCCAAAGTCACTTATTGCAAACTAGAGGAAGGAAGAGGAGCCATTAGCCAGGAATTACCAGCATGTTCTCACCAACAGAGGTACAAATTTAAGCACATTTGCACCCACCTTCTCTCTCTCGTATCTGTTATATTGGAGGAACTAAAAGTCCAATGTAACAGAAGGGTTTTAATATTATGTTGTAAAATAGTAATATTTATGTTAATTTCATAAGTGCTCTGGATAACATCAATTTTCACACGATCAAGGACTTTGCTTGTTACTGTTGTTTGGTATGATTTGAGAAATAGAAGACACTTTAGAAAGTATCCACCTCTATGATTCATGCCCCCACTCCATCCCTTTTTTGTTTTATTAGCTCCAGAAAATTTTGTTCAACTATAATGCTATCAGGAAGCCAAAGGCAAAAGAGGCTAAAAAAATATTAAAAATTAAGAATAAGCAGAGTATATTGTCTGAGATTATTCATCATACCTGTGGCAGAACAAGGACAATAATATGGACTTTTTAATTCTTAGTTTGGTGCTGTTTTCATTTTATTATATTTTCCCCTTCCAAGGCCCTTACTTTATCAAGAAACAAACTGTTCCCCTAGAATGACAATGAGTAGAAATATCTATTTGTAGAATCTCATTTAAAAGAACAAGACAAAGTCTGAGAGTTATAAAAACCAAGTATTTGGTGCTAGGTATGAATGTTTCCAAAATGTAGGTAATTTAAATGCCTTTAGCCATTAGAATACAATTGTGGCATTGAGGTTTTGTTTTTTTTTTCTTTTTGATGCCTACAGGGTGTTTCTTTTTATGTCTCTATAATTTTTGAAAAAATTGAAACTTATTCAGCATGATGAATATGGTACTTTCAGGCTATCCCACTTGTTAAAGTATTTACTGACTTAATACTTAAAATTCTTTCTAAACAAAGATGAATTAGAAAATATGAAAGTGTCAAAATAAATAGCCAGATCTTCTAACCAAGTTTTCAAAAAGATCAGCCTGGGTATTCTGGTTAAGTTGACAAATAAAAGAAAAATATGGACCATGTCAGATTATACGTAAAAATGTTTTCAGAATTTTCTACATCATAAAGACTATGGTCCTGTATATAGAATAATAGTAAGCAAAAGGGCTTCAGAGAATGTTTAGGATATCATCTTGACATTATTAATCTGCAAACCATATTTCCTATTTTATGTTATTTAGGATATTGGGGTTGGACAAATTGACTGGGTATTACAAAGTACGGCTGAGGAGGTGTTGACTATATGTGTTACCCAGATATCGTGTGAGTATTTTCCTGTCCTTAGTGATCAGATAAACTTGGCTCAAAGCCCAAATTTCTCATAGTTTGCAGGTGTGTATCCTTCTATGATCCTTGCAAAGTTATAACCTGTAAGGCACCTTCTTTTACATTTGTCACCTGCTCTGGTTTGAGTGCAAAACACTGCCCCTTGATGGCCATTAAAAGAAATGAAATCACAAGAGGTACAACATTATTTTAGTTGCTTCATTGAAAACGTGAGAGTTATGAGCCGCAGATACAATTGAAACATGAGCTACTGTTTTTCTCTGTGGCTTTATTGCTATTTTCTCTTTCTGGAAACCAATGTGTATTTCACCTGCAGCCTTAAACCATCAAGAAAGGTACCAGAACAAGCTCCAACAGCTCTTTTCATGGAGATATGCCTTATTTAAGCTTTCATATCTTTCCTAGCCAGCAATCATCCTCAGTCCCCTACTTCCCTTTCCTCCCTAGAGTTCTTGTAAAAAATGTGTAGTATTCCTATGCAAAGCCTGTGATCAGCCACTTGTTACAACCCTTCGTAGCCCTAATCTTCACTTTCTCAAGGCTACTCTTAATAAACACCTATCATTTCTCTCTCTTTCACCTGGACACACACACACACCACACACACACACACAGAGTTATCTTCCCTGATTGTTATATTTCAGCGGACATTCAAAGACTATGAGGCTATGAGGAATGGATACTATAATACACTATAATGCAGTTTAATTCAATACAATGCAATATAACTTAATATAACAAGGCAACAGAGCCAACTCTCTCCTGACTTTGCTGCCCTACATTAAGAATCCCAGACTAAGAAAAGGTTCATTATTCCTTTCCACACATTTATTTGGGGTCACCTACGTGCTGTGTTTTGCACCACACTGTATTAAATGCAAGGAATAGTACAATGAGGAAGATCCATCCACTTACTTTGAAGATGATGGTTTGATAAAAAATCAGAGCTAATATCTTTCCATTACTTTACGGACAAACCACCAGGTACAATACTTAATCTCTCTCACCTTTACAACACCTGGTGGAGGAAACAATGTTATCCCAATTTTGTTTATGATCACATCACCCATCAGTGAGATCCTTTTGTAAGTAGATGCTATTGCTGCCTGGTAGCCTGCTTTTTTACTCTTGTCACAACTGTTAATATCAATCACCCCAGAACACTTGGGATCAGTGTGCGGGTTACCAGTCTAAGGCTTGATTTCTCCTCTTCTTCAAACGCAGTAGGAGCTCCCAGAAGTGCCTCATTTCAAAGGGCACCCATTTCTGGGTCTGAACTAGTTAGTGTCTTGCCCTCTCTTTGCCGCTTTCACATGTATGTCATGTCTCTATGACTGTACACAGACTGTTTAATTTTGCCTCCAATGGAAGGTGGGTTCAAAAAGACAAGCTGACATTTTAATCAACTCGTACAGCACTTTAGAAAAGATTGTATTTCACAAAAATTCTCTATTCTAATAGCAGTTAAATCCATGAAATAAAGGGAGACTTGGATTTTTTAGCAGTTTCCTCTGAGCCATGACTGCATCATCAGGGAAATGACAGAGTGGATAGAACATTGTGATCAGGAGGAGAAACACAAGGCAGGGAACAGTGTGGGAAGGCAAACAAAAGAGAATAAAATTGTCAGTGGAAAATAGCAGGGGTGAAGAGTGAGAAAAAGGACAGGATGGAGTCTATTGCTAATTCCTCAGAATCACTTTCTAAATACCTTCTCTGATGTGGACTTCACCTAATGAAGCCCTTTAATTCTCACCTCTGGAGCCAGAGCCCCTGTGAGCACCCTATGTGGCGACTATGTCCTAAATAGAAAAATCAGTTTTCTTATATGCTCTGTAAGGAATCTATGAGTTATCTTCCAGCTCAAAGTTGAAAGGGCTTTAAAGCTGAGGGATGCTGACCTGACTTGAAGACCATCCTGATGAGTCAACTAGATATTTCCTTATAGGGAAGATTACCCTGTATAACACTAGCTGTTCAAAGATAGATGTGATCTACTTTCATATCTGCCATCAACCTGGTTGCAAGGCTTGGACACTCCTGTCATCTCTCAGCATTTCCTGTATTTCACATATCTTAGTTTTAAATGAAAAACCATTCTAACACCTGAAGTGTTTAAAAAGGAAGGAAATTATTGGAAAGCATCTTGAGCCAACAACAGGAGGGAGGTATAAATGTTACATTTACATAAAAGCGAAAATACTATAAATTTAAAAATAGGACACCTAACATTTGTCGATCTGATAATTATCTTTACCACTATTAAAATTAACTGAGTATATATATGTTACTCAGTTATTTTAAGTATATAATGATAGCTTTTTCTGTTGTAGCGCTTTGGTGGTAGATCCAACTGGTTATTCGTTTTTGATATAAATCACTGAAAGGTGCTGCCACTTCAGTTGTCATCACTGAGAGTCTAGGGGAGTTAAGCTGTAGAGAGAGACTGTCTTCCGTAAGTCTCCAATATCCCTACACATCCTTGCTGAGTCTGCCAAACTGTAAGGCCAAACTTTTCTCCTACCCTGAGCCATATCTATAGGTAGTCTCCTAGCTAATTTAATAAGTCAAAGTGACCCCAGTAATATGGTTTGGATGTGTCCCCACCCAAATATCATCTTGAATTGTAGCTCCCATAATTCTCATGTGTCATGGGAGGGACCTGGTGGGAGGTAATTGAATAATGGAAGTGGGTCTTTCCTGTGCTGTTCTTGTGATAGTGAATAAGTCTCATGAGAGCTCTTAGTTTTATAAAGGGGGATTCCCCTGCATCCACACTCTTGCCTGCCGCCGTGTAAGATGTGACTTTGCTCCTCATTAGCCTTCAGCCATGATTGTGAGGCCTCCCCAGCCATGTGGAACTGTGAGTCCATTAAACCTCTTTCGTTTATAAATTACCCAGTCTTCGGTATGTCTTTATGAGCAACGTGAGGACAGACTAATACACCCAGCATGACTAGCACAAATCTACTGCTTGTTGCTTGTATGTCTACTGGCTTGTTTACTGCTTAGTAAAAAAGGTACTGAGCCCTTGGCCTTGGGTTCCTCATCCAAGTTACAACCTGCTGCATGTGTGACTGCTCCATGTGCACACTGAATCTCCCCATGGGACTTAGGGGCAGGTGAACTGATGCTACCATGCTGATGTTTCTGCTGTTTGCTGCTGTATGTAATAAACCATTTTGTTCTAATCTATTGAGTCTGTTTTCAGCTCCTGTGTAGTTGTGGCAGGCTGACCTCTTCTTGCTAAGTTCTCTCCTTTGGAGTCTTGTACTCCTTCCCATTCTCTCTAAGTCTGGAATTCTCCCTGACCAGCTGTTTACTTCTAGATTGTGCATTTTATGTGCATTTAATGGTGCCGGCTTATCTGAATTGCTTCCTAACTTTCTGGACTTACCTCCTCAGTCTCCTTTAGCTCCTCCATTTTCTCCTCCCAACACCTACATTTAGGAAGGATTAGAAGTTTGAACTTGGTTTAATTTTCCTCTGTCTTCACACACTTCCTTAGGCTATCCTATCCATCTTCGTAGCTTAAAAAATATCAATATGCTGGTTTCCTCAATATCTCTCCAGTCTTTTTTTCCATGCTTCAGCTGCCTTTGTTTGGCTTCCCTAGAAGCAGAGGCTGGGTCAATGTTTACTGTGTAAGTGATTTATAATAAGAGTGTTTGCAGGAGAAACAATGTGAGAATAAATGAAAAAGAATTGGAAACATGAAAAAGCTAAGTAAAGATTTCACATGACCCTGCAGGGAACTCTAGAGTTTAAATGGCACTGACGAGTAATTAATACCTTGAGGCAAGGGGGTGAAACTTTTGCATTCTTGCACCAGTCACCATAACCTGGCTGCCCAGGATGGGGTTTGTAACCCCCAGGAATCTTTACTCAAAGCTAAGGGTAATCCTTCGTAGAACATTTAAGTTATATATCTTTATTAGCCCATAAAATGAATTTGTGTATCTGGGCAGGACACCAACAAGGCTGCTACACGTATGTATTATATTTATGGCTTATGAATTTATTATTTCCTATGAGGATGAATAACATTTTATCTCACTTAATTTTAATATGATAATTATTTGATAATAAACACAGTATTTTACTCTAATGTAGTTATAATACTTATTAGTATTAAAATTATACATACATAAATATAATATGTACATAAATATAATGCACAGATGTATTATATTTATGGCTCATTAATTTATTATTTCCTGTGAGGAGGAATAATTTTTTGTCTCATTTAATTTTAATAACAACCCTTTGGTTGTACGTACTTTTCCCTTCATTTCAGAGGTGAGATCATTGAGACTTAAGACAGGAAATTACCTGAACCAAGGTCACACTGCATTATGTGTACCAAAATTTAAATTCAGGCCCCATATTTCAAACTACTGAACAGCACCTTCCAGTAGAGATGTGAATCTGAAAGTCAGAGTATAGTGCTGCAAATGGATTTGAGTCAAGACTGTGGGACTTCAAAACCCAGTTCTATTATTTATGGGTATGTGACCTTGCGTACTTTACTTAACCTTCACAGATACCAGTTTCCTCACCTGAAAAATGGAGATAATTTTACTACCTAAATCATGCACACATAGTGCAATGTCTGGTACCATTAAATATATGTTATTTAATACATGTGGACTGCAGATTATCTATTGTTGTTTCTATTATTACCATACTGAAGTTAACATAGTTACATTACTGATATTCCATCCAGAATATGATCCTCCCCCAGCCTTCATCTTAGAAAATATCACTAGTTCTTCCCTTTGCTTCATGCAGGAACAGATCAGGACTGATCCTTGCTATTTTTCTCACCCACACTCTTATATGTTTAATTCATCACCAAGCCTACATTATTAGTTCTGTCTAGGGCCATATCTTTCCATTTTCACTGCTACCACCATAATCCAAGCCTACCTTTTTCCTCTTCTGACTATCATAATAGTCTTGTCCATCTAATCAATTCCCTGAACAGCATTTTCAGTAATTTTTAAAATATTTAAATTTTATCACAATAGTTTCTTCTTGAATCCTTCAAAGATTTTCCAAGGCTTTCTAACTCAGGTTACCAAACCCTGAATGGTCTACCCCTTGCATATCTTTTGGTTTCACTCTGAAGCCCTCTTCCTCTTCTCATTCTACTCCAGCTACACTGGAGAACAGATTCTTCTTGAGTCTATTAAGTGCACCAAGCTTTTTGAGGCTCACAATATTCACACACGCTCTTCTCCATATCTTCAGGGTATTAACACTTAAACAGCCTTTATATCTCAGCTCACTCCCCAATCTAATCTAAATTTCCTTTGCTATTCTCTCTTATGACATACTGAATGAATGAGTGCATCGGAAACTATTTCACCAATTATTCTGCTTTTCCTATATGGACATCACCTGCAGTGGCCCTATAAACAAACTCACATACAATGTGTGCCAGTCATTTTTAGGACTGGAACTTTGAATTAATTGGCATTTTTATGGCCACTTTCAGTTTACAAATTGTGTTCACACATATTGTGTCATTTGGTTTCATTCACGCCCTATGAAGTAAGCACTAGTTTTATTGCTGTTTTACAGGTAGGGAAAGCTCCAAGAAGTTATCATATCCACAATCTTATAAACAGAATCTTATGTGCTGTTAACAACACTGGTGTCTGCCCCTTAACATGAGAAATCTTGTGTAGTAGCAATGAGAGGCTGTTATGGGACCCCAGACATATACTAGAGGTTTGCAGAAGAAAGAATGGAAGAGTATGTTGGTTATCTAGGTTAGGCACTGAAAGCAGCTATTTGAGTGTTAAAATAGTGTCTTTTTCATCTTTGAAATTAGTTCATTGTTGATGAAATGGAATTAAACACCTGAAATATTTTTAAAAGGGAGATTAAAGTGATTTGGGGTCTACATAACCAGAATAATTTCTTCAACTGTTTACTTTCCTTGAGTGGACAAAGCTAGTTTGACTTTCAAAATAAATCCCCTTCTAAGATATACATGGGAAAATTTCAACCATCAGAATCCAAAGAAAATTAAAGACAAATATCAGAAAAGCCTCCATTAAGGCACAAAAACACATAGTGACAGTAATAAAAAACATGACTCCTATTCCACCTCCTTTGGACCCATCACCACACCACACATACTCAAACAGGCCATTAAATAGGAGAGAAAATGTGTTCCAAATATTTTATTCCAATTTTGATTTCTCAGTGTGATTACAGCAATAAGGAAACCACTCAGAGCAGCTGTGTTGAAATTTCAGATGTTTATCAGTTTGGCATTTCTGGAAAAAAACTATCTCTGAAACCTAATCATTCTAGGCCATGGGGTTACACTGAGGCCTAAGAAACAATGGGGCCTCAAGGATTACGGTACCCATTAAAACTGGAATGTTCTCTTCATTCAGATTCAATAACATATGAACTTAAGGAAAACTCCCTGTGATTTTCTCATATGTATATAACTTTTTAATTGCCACTGGTCTATAAATTAATATAATAAGGTATTAAGTGACACATAAGTGGGAAGTAGGCATTTTAATATGCAAGATTTTATTTTATCTCTCTTTTTTATTTTTTATTTTTTGAGCAGGTAACTAATCTTGACTCAAATGCCCAAGTAGAAGAATGTGTTGAGTAATAATTACATAGTCTTGGGGATTTTCAAAAATGTTTGGCTGTAAACCTAGGTAATTCCCATTTGTTTCAGAAGAAGTAAGTCTAAGCAAGTTGGAAACTACAGATTGAAATAAAGAAAGCTAACTTTTCCTCATCTGTGAACATATGAAATAAACGAATGGACTTTTGTAATAATTTAGGTAACAACTTGCTGCTCTGCTGAAATAGGTAGGTCAAACTCTCTCTTGGTCTGAAGTAAAACTGTTGCATACATTTTCAAGTTTTCAAATAGTTGTCATAAGCTGACATAACCTGAAACTAATTGTAGTCTGGCTTCTGTTGATGTCTTGTAAAGATATGTGTAGCAACTTCTACGGAAAATATTAGTAAGAAGAATATATTATATGTATATGAATTCATTAAGAAAATGCCCTTGATAGTTACTACTATCTTTAGATGACTGTGGCAGGTTTACATAATTCAGAGTAGGCTTGTGACTACTTTGGCAGATAGAATATGATAGAAGTGACTTACGAGATGAGGTCATAAAGGCAATGTAGTTTTTCCCTTTTTCACTTAAATATTTTCTTTCTTTTTTTTTTTACTTTTTAAATTATTATTATTATACTTTAAGTTTTAGGGTACATGTGCACAATGTGCAGGTTAGTTACATATGTATACATGTGCCATGCTTGTGCGCTGCACCCACTAACTCGTCATCTAGCATTAGATATATCTCCCAGTGCTATCCCTCCCCCCTCCTCCCACCCCACAACAGTCCCCAGAGTGTGATGTTCCCCTTCCTGTGTCCATGTGTTCTCATTGTTCAATTCCCACCTATGAGTGAGAATATGCGGTGTTTGGTTTTTTTGTTCTTGCGATAGTTTACTGAGAATGATGATTTCCAATTTCATCCATGTCCCTACAAAGGACATGAACTCATCCTTTTTTATGGCTGCATAGTATTCCATGGTGTATATGTGCCACATTTTCTTAATCCAGTCTATCATTGTTGGACATTTGGGTTGGTTCCAAGTCTTTGCTATTGTGAATAGTGCCGCAATAAACATACGTGTGCATGTGTCTTTATAGCAGCATGATTTATAGTCCTTTGGGTATATACCCAGTAATGGGATGGCTGGGTCAAATGGTATTTCTAGTTCTAGATCCCTGAAGAATCGCCACACTGACTTCCACAATGGTTGAACTAGTTTACAGTCCCACCAACAGTGTAAAAGTGTTCCTATTTCTCCACATCCTCTCCAGCACCTGTTATTTCCTGACTTTTTAATGATTGCCATTCTAACTGGTGTGAGATGGTATCTCATTGTTGTTTTGATTTGCATTTCTCTGATGGCCAGTGATGGTGAGCATTTTTTCATGTGTTTTTTGGCTGCATAAATGTCTTCTTTTGAGAAGTGTCTGTTTATGTCCTTCACCCACTTTTTGATGGGGTTGTTTGTTTTTTTCTTGTAAATTTGTTTGAGTTCATTGTAGATTCTGGATATTAGCCCTTTGTCAGATCAGTAGGTTGCGACAATTTTCTCCCATTTTGTAGGTTGCCTGTTCGCTCCGATGGCAGTTTCCTTTGCTGTGCAGAAGCTCTTTAGTTTAATTAGATCCCATTTGTCAATTTTGGCCTTTTTCACTTAAATATTTTCAAGTGGAGACCTGAGCTACCATGTAAACATTCCAACTACTCTGAAGCCACCATGCTAAGAGAAACCCAAATCACATGGTGAAGACTCTTGTAAGTGCTCTTGGCAGTAGCCCAAGTCTCCCAGCCCATGCACCATACATATATGTGAAGAAACCTTCAGATGACTTCAGTTTCTAACCTTTAAGTCATCCACAACCTCCAAATTTTCCCATATACTTTTTGATACCGTGGATTAGGGACAAGTCCTTTCTGCAGTTTTCTGTCTAAATTTTTGTGAGAACATAGACTTTGTGAGAATAATAAAAAGATTAATCTGAGACACTCAATTTTGTGATGTAGCAATAGTAACCGGAACGATTAGTGACCGATTTTTTTTTTTTTTTAACTGGTGGCCACAGCCTTCAGAACATAAACCCAAACAGGAAATATGGCTTCCCAACTCTTTGGCAGACTTCTTCTTGGATCATGGTAGTAAGGAGCACCAGCTGAGTTTCAAGAAGCAGAGGTCATAATCCTGCTTTCCCCCGGGATGCACTGATGATTTTCAAGTGAAATGGAGACAAGAGGAAATAATTCATAAGACCAAAAGAAGATTTTTAAATGCTATTGCTTCAATTATCCAGAGATACTAAGAAAAATGTTATATAGCTTGAATTATCTTGATAATAGCTTGAAGTCTAATTAATTTTGTATTCATTTCCTGGTCATAATATGAGATCTCTAAGTAAATGTCTGAGTTTGCAAAGAATGAATAAAAAGTCCTCATTAGTTAATAAGTAATACTAGGCGGCTCACACACAAGGTTTGCCATGGGGACTAGTGAAATATGTGAAAGCATGTAGTCCCCAGAGACTAATTCCACAATAACAATATCCCGCTTCCAGACTCTGAGTTGAGTGCCCAGATTTAGACAAGCTCGACAGTGCTCAAGTAGAAATGAAATCATTTGATTGGTGTCATTGAAAAGAATAGTGGTTTCTCCTCTCTCCCATTAAGTTTAAAGAGAACAGGAAAAATTCCCTATTTTCATATTCAGCTTCTTCCTTCATTCATTTAGTTCTATAAATTTGCATCTGCATATTTTTCTATAATACTAACAACCCATGTTAAAGTAATTGAAGAATTGGGACAATGTTTTTGGCTGAAACAGGTAAATATGCAGAAGTGATTTGGTTCATAATCTTACTTCCAACTAAGTTCTCTCCAAAAGAGGGCAGAATAATCACTGTGGCCGAAAGCAACTTAGTTAAGAATGCATTATATTATTTAAAAAATAGTTAAGTCCTTTCCTTGTATACAGAAAGACTTATTTAGTAAGAATATGCTGGGAGGAGTCTACATTGACAGTGTCTAAGTCTCATTTTCATTCAGTCATAAATTATTAGAAAAATAACATAAGAAAGAGTAACGTTTGATTTCATTCTTGGACATGGTAATTATAATGATACAATTTTCGTTGTTATGAATATATGACACACACACACACACGCAGATAAAAAAAAAGGAGATGGATAATTGGTAAATTGTGATCATTTCAAGCTTTGTAGATAGTCAAATTTGATAGGACTGGGACACATATCAAAGCCAGATTCATTGAAACAATGTGGGAGATAAGGAAATTTTCAACTTTGCCTTGGATAACTAGGTCCCCTGAGCTTACTAAGTCCGGTTACATGTATGAGGCTGAGCCAGAACCTGAGTTGTGTATGAA
The DNA here is from genome assembly GCF_028885655.2 of Pongo abelii. NCBI lineage: Eukaryota > Metazoa > Chordata > Mammalia > Primates > Hominidae > Pongo > Pongo abelii. The sequence continues at coordinate 131,287,507 of NC_071992.2, read as the reverse complement.
TGTAGTGAAACAGAAAATGGCCAGTCCACAGGAGTAACTCGTTATCAGAAACATTATTGCTATGGCACTATGGGAGAGAGTATATCATCAGGTTTAAACTGGCATTAGACCTCTATCTTAGGTCAGTGCAAGGCACACTTTCATATAGGAAACCTGCATAAATTCACACTTCCTGTGGGTAAATTGCATGTTCTATTTTGCAAAATAGACCTTATTTTCAATTAAATAAAGAAAAGGGGTAGCTGTCTGACTCAATCATTTGTGGGACCTCTATAGGCAGGTCTTATAAACCATTTGCTTTTCAGCCTGTGCACATAGGTGTTCGTGTGTGTCTATGCATAAACAACCAAACCAAATTCTGCATTTCTTCTATAGATTTAAGAAAGTTTTTTAAACTGAAAATAAGAAATTCTTTATTATTCATAAATAAAAATTATTCCATAATAAGCCCATGAGTTTCATAAGAGTCATTATTGACCTCTATACATAAGTTTTGGAAAACAGTGGTGTCAGTCACAAATCTTTTTTCTCAACATGGTCTTAACTCAGTCGGTTTCAAACATAGCTTGCTAACTTTCCTTCCTTTCTCATACTGTTCATTCAACTTACAGACACAATCTGCCCTTTTTCTTTCACTCAACCTGTGCGTGTGTGTGTGTGTGTGTTTGTGTTGGGACAAGAAGGTTTTTGCTCAACTTCTCCTCCTGGACATAGCCTATTAAGAATTCATCTTATTAAGGACCAATATGAATATGACAATAATTATTTATTCATGTAAATCTATTCTAAAAATAAATTCATAGAAAACAATCTTTTGTACAAGTAATTACTGATATTAAAATATAATCTTTGATCATTAGCAAAATGGTTGAATAATCTGTGGCATATCCATGCAATAAAATACTCTACAATATTAAGAATGAATAAACTTTATCTCCTTACAATGACATGGATATCACAGACCTCATATTACTCATGTTTCATTCCGTCTCTTCGACTTTTTTTTTTTTTTTTTTTTTTTTTTTTTTGCTTTTCCACTGCCTTCCTTGATCACTAGGTTATTTAACTCTTAAGCTACCAGAATCCTTGTTCCTTTGTGGGCATTAGGGAAAGTGTTCCTTCCTCAAGTGATAAGAAAAGTTGTATTAGGTGACTAGATTATTGTGGAATCTGAGTAGCATGGCCTAGGAGAGCTTTTTTGGAACTTAGGGGCTGTGTACACATATATGCTCTTTCAAGTAAGGCAACCAGTCATATTCAAAGAGGAATGGGAGTTAGCGGGTGGAACTGAATGTGCTGGAGCTGTGAGTGGGTGAGAAAAGCAACCTCAGGAGGGGACTGAAGCAAGGTGTCTTAGTTATTTTCTGTTGTTATCATTAAATACCACGGACTGGGCAATTTATAAAGAATAGAGGCTTATTTGTCTCATGGTTCTGGGAAGTCCAGGATCATGGCTCCAGCATCTGGTGATGGCATTCTTGCTGTGTCATAACATGGTGGAGCCTATCACATGGGAAGAGGGCAAGAGTGTGTCAACTCACATCTCTCTTCTTCTTCTTATTAAGCCGTGCTTGTCACGGAGCTCTACCCAGATGACTACCTAATTCTAATTATATCCCAATGCGTCATCTCCAAATGCCACCAACATATAAATTTGGGGATTAAGTTTCCAACACATGAAATTTGGTAGACACTTTCAAACCACAGCACAAAGAAAGGGCCAAGACAACTGTTCTAGTGAGTGGGAGAGAGTGTACTCTTCCAATTGCACATGCATGACCATAGTTCATATGAACCAAGTTGGAGATGCCTCTCTACTGCTGTTCTAGCACTTAGCCAGCAGACCTGCATTTTACTTTCCCAAAGAATAGACGAAAGGCAAACCTTTAGATGTTGATGCCTTGGGAAGAATATAGCCTTTGGAGTGCCCTGGGTCAGAGAAGTCTTAACAGACCATAAATTCTGTCCCTTCTTACTACCATGTGGTAGCACTATTTAGTAACTGTCCTGCAGAATCCAATGGATGCACTCCTGCTGGGGAATGTCATTCCATGTTAGGTGCCACGTTGAAACATATTATTTCATACTCTCCTTCTCAGTCAATCTCCATGTCATGGTATCTAGGCATCTATGAGCTTTGAGAAATATGGATAATCTATGGCAAACTAAATCAACTATCTTTAATCAAATACATTCCTTTTCCTGAGCTTAGATTACCAGCACAACCTCTCATTTCCTCAAGGTAATTTTATTTCAAAGAGCTTGCTGCCTTTTCCTAACTTTGCTGTTGGCCACTTTAATAATACTCAAGTAATGGTTTCGTTGCTTCCCAAATCCCCTCAATTCTTCATGCAAGAAATATGCACATCCATGCCAGAGACCCACTTTGAAAACCAGAGACACCAGAGTAGGCAGTGATTTTGACAAAGTAAGGAAAAGTTATGTTAACCTCTACCCCACTGTCAATGTTTTTCAGTAGGTATTTCCTTGATTTGTATTTCATTAACTAAGAGAACCCATGCTACCACTTGATTCTAGACAAAGATCTATATAAAGGTGAATTAATACCTCCTTTGGCACTAATTACACAGAAGGAAAAAAAAATAATTTGTCTTGCAAACAAAATAAAATAAGACCCCATCTTTGCCTTTGAAGGAATTTTATTAAAAATGATTGCTCAGAAGAGTTTATGGAATAAAAAGCTATATGTTAGAGCTTTTTAAAAAGATTTACATTTTGTATTATCTTCAAATCAGAGGAAGCCATTTATTTCATATTGTGAGAGCAGCTGAAACAGTTAATCTTAATAAAATGGTTGCATTAGAGTGGATATGTCTTTATTGATAGCCATCATTTGGAATGAAGATGATTTCAAGTCCACAGTTTATATTACTTTTTCCTCACAAATTTATTTACTATGCTCTAAATGATTTGCAATGAATAAATAATAAAGTCATGATTTCTACTAGCAATTACATTTTTTAAGTGCAAAATGTAGGAAATTAATTGAGCATCTTTCTCTTTTATCCTTATACTTGTAAATCTGCTTTTATTTTTAGAATCCAAATATCTGATTAGTTGAACATATCTTGATAGGTTTAAATGTCTTCAGTGCAAGGGAAAGGTCTGAGTCTTTTTAATTTGAATAAATTTTAAAGAAAAGCTGGCTGTCATTAGGCAATTTGATAAATTCCTGTGGAGAATTGTAAGAAGGTCAGAGAAACAAAGCACTTACAAAAATCTTTCCCTGGAGAGAGGAGATGGGAGTGGAGGGCAGAGAGCCCAGAGGTTCTTGCTCGAGATATTTCCATCCACTGGGTGTCACTGCTTATATGAATCTGAACCAACTGAAAGATATTCCTGTGGCAGCAAGAATTTCTGACACTGATTGTGAAAACCCAGAGGTTTGGATGCTATCACTTTGACCTGCTACACAATTAAAAATACATTGCATTAATTGTGTCAGGGTGGTGAGCACTCTGAATAGGGTAATGGCACTTAAAAAAAATAGTAGAATTTCTCCTTGTGGCTGAGTAAGCCCTGGTAATAGGATTAAATATGCTCTAATAATATGTGTCTGCTTTTCTCAGTTTAACCAAAAAAAAAAAAAAAAAAAGGTTTAAGGAAACAGCTCCACCGAGGACTTTGCCATTGGAACATACATGTAGTTTATCCCCAGATTTTCCAACTTGCAAGTTGTGGACTCAAGAATTTTTGGGGTTGCCAGGCAGACCTTAATTATGTAAATAGTGGGGTTTTCTTCTCATTTATTTAAACAGAAGTAGCAATACCCATTGAAATGGATATTTGTATGACTTAGACTTCCTCTGGAATTTTCTTTTGTTCCTGTTTTTTTTTTTTTTTTTTTTAAACACATTAAGCTTCTGGAAACAGGAAATTTAAAGTAGATAGAAACTTTTCTGATATAATGCTCTATGTCTTGTTTGTGAATAATTAGTAGTTCTATGTATTAATGATGGCAGCCGCGGCCTGTCTGGAGTGGCTGCTACCATGATGCCAGCTGCAGTGGGGGAGGTGCAGCTGGGGCCGTAGGTTCCAGAGAGCTGGGGGAGCCTGGAACAGATATGAAATAATGAGTTTGTTAATAGGAATAAATTGAGGACCCACTGAAGAGGCAAAAGGACAGGGAGTATCTTTTAAATCAAGAAATAAATAGGGATAGATAATAAAACAAATAAGAGGAGTTACAGGAGGAGGATAAGGAGGTAAAGACTACAAGAGAGATGAGGAGTGGAGGAAGAAGAGAAAGAAGGAGAAAGGGAAAAAAAGAGGAGGCAAGAGGACAGATAAGAGAAAGAAGAGGAAATAAATATTTTCCCTGCCTTTTTCAATGACTTTGAAGGGTGTTATTTTTAGTGCTGTGTGTTATTTGCCTGGTGGTACACAAGGTGATAGCAAATAGAGCCTCCTATCAATTCAGGTACTTTAGAAACCCAAGATGTTAGTCGGCTATTAATCAGAGTAACAAGAGATGCAGATTCACGGCCAGCAGAGAGGAGAATAAATAGTTTGGGGAAGAAATGATAGGGGATCCATGACCATTTTCAAGGCGTGGAGTCTACAAAAGCCTAAAGGCTGAACTTTGGAATTGAGAGCACTGCAAACTCTCTCCAGCTAGCTGCTAGAATTCATGTTAGCAGCATGGCCACAGCCTATTGTGGTGGTTCTTATTCCCCATATAACAAATACCATCAGGTGAAAAGTGAATCCTATTTAGAATTCCATAGTCAGTTTCCTGGCATTTTGAAATCCATTGTTAAGGGTATAGGTGACAGCTCTGTATGGGATATGAGCTTCATCTGACAGGTACCTGGCCTATGTGTTGACTGCTATGGTTTCAGCACCGGGCACATAGTAGGCATTCAGTTTATTTTTGTTGAAACGCTGAATTGGCAAATCTCCCAGAAGTGTGAGTCCAGCACATGTGATTCCTAAACTTCCATTTACGTGTTTGCATTCCCCAGCATTTGCCTTTGTCCTCCAAATGAACATCCTTGTGCATACTTCAGAAATTAGCACTGAGACCCTTGGATCCATTGCCTAGATCATTCAGCAGAGGACATTTTGGAGTTCTTTCTATTAATTAGGTCTCAGTAATACTAAGATAATTAAAAGGGGACATAGAGCTTGGTTTTATGTTAGGAAGATAGCTCAACAAGCATCCTAGTTAAAGGGCTTATCTTCATGAGTAGGTGACACCACAGACGTGGTGCTTACTTCAGAATTAGCTCTATTATTTTCAGAACATTGCTTAATATGTTGGTTGAGTCCGGCAGACAAATTAACATATTCTTGTGCATAAAAATTAGAACAAATTTGGTATGGCCAGTGGAAACTATGGAGTCCAATTGCCTTTTAATCTAATTTTGGTTTAAGTAAATGCAGTTATACAGAGGTTGCAGGGAAGAGAATTGTTTTTATTTTATTCTATTAAGTCATGGTATAACATGTATTTAAAAGATTTTTATCTGTCTTACCAAATGTACAATTTTTGTACAATTATTGGCCTTGAAAGTAGAGATGACAGAATGCCACTCCCTATTTCACTCTCAGTTTTCCAAATGTGAGGCTATGGTTGTCTTAACTGTACATCTTAAATGGAAAAATTCTTGAGAGAAAAAATGTTTTTCCTGCATATTCCTAACCATGAATAATGTTGCAAACTTAATTGATGTTAAAACTAACTCTAATTGGCAACTAGGGAAAACTGATTTTGATTTGAGTCTCTTTTCCACAAAGGGCGAGTGTGTGCATATACGTGTGGATGTGTGTGTGTTTGACCAGCATTGTATAATATATGCATATAAATAGATAGATAGATGATTTTTATTGGGCTAAAAAGCATCTGAGAAATTGTAAGAAAACTATTTACAAATATATGAAAGCTTTAAAAATCAACAAGGGAAACATTATTATCTAGTACCAGGAAATAGAATAAGGTAGTTAGTGAAAACCTTCTTAGGTTACTATTGATTGGATTATGAGATAATCTCCTGGGGCAGAAGAATAGGTTACTTTGCTAAAGACATTTACAAACTGGATTACTGAAGACATTGGTGGCTGTTATTGGACTAGTTCTATATTGATGTGAGCAAGTATTAAATGCCTTTTTTCTTGATTTCCTGGGCTCGCATAGTCTATATTATTTTCATATTCAATTTTATAGTTGATTGAAAATATTACTAGAGACTACTGTTTCATTTTTTTGTGCTTATTGTGAGATTTTCCTAAATGCAATCATATCATTGTTATGGTGATTAAATGTGTGTGATTAAATCAACAAGATTAAAATTTAATAAGGAAAAATTTCTAAGATCTTAATAATTTATGCCTTGATTAAACATTCTTGGTGCTTTTCATATAATTTGTGGGACAAAATGTGTGTGTGTGTATATGTGTGTGTGCATGTGTACACCTGTATGTATTTTCATGAGCAAATAAGCCTACAGTTGTGAAATGACACCTTAACGAAGCAACTCAAGGAAAGTGAAGGCAACCACCAGAATAACAGTAAAAAAGAAAAAAAAATCATTTTCTTTTTTGTTCAGAAACATTATTATTCTCAATATTGAGCTGTCTGGCATCCAGCATGTGGACAATGTCTAGAAATGGTTTAATACTTTCTGTGAAGCACTATTTAGAACTGGTTGATAGATGTTTCCATGTAGACAGAAGAATGAAGAGCTACCCTAGTGTCCCTTGATGAGGCTTCCTGTGTAAGAAATCGAGCCGGCATGGCTAGGGTAAAACCAACACAGTTTTAGGCTGGAATATAAATGCACGAGAGGCTTCATTGATATTTCACAGCAATTTAATGCACATAGAACTTGCAATCTGTAGTACAGTGCTGCCCAACACATAATTTTCATTGACTTAGTAACATTTAAACTAGATACAATTTAAATCTTTTTAAGTGGGTCAGCATAAGAGAACAGGCTTATTGCTTTCCAGTAGTTTCATGCTGGGATAAACTTTAATTGCCACTCTGTTGGTGAATAATTAGTAGTTCTATGTATTAATGATGGCAGCCGCGGCCTGTCTGGAGTGGCTGCTGCCATGATGCCAGCTGCAGTGGGGGAAGCGCAGCTGGGGCTGTATGTTCCAGAGAGCTGGGGGAGCTTAGAACAGGCGGAAGCTCCGTTCCCCTCCAAGTTAGAGGGGCGGGATTCTCTCCCTCCAGGGAGCGGCTGCAGCCACCCAGCTGTGGCTGCGGACCTGGGCATCTCTGCAATCTCGAGGGCCCGGGAAGCACCCCTGCCCTTGCAGGCTTGGACGTACTTGCTCCTGCTGCCTGGCCTCTCCCGACTCTTGGCGCGGACTCCAATTTCAGAGCAAAGTTGTGGCTGAGCCCGGGTGTTGTCAAGACCTGGCCGTGTGTGCACGCTCAGGGCAGGACTGACACACCAGACCCCTGCTGCCTCAGCCCCCTCTGGACTTTGGGTGCCAACGAGCCTGAGGAGTGGGGGGTGATGAGCATGGGAGGGAGGCTGAGGGGAAGCTAAGGGTGGCTAATCTTGGCCTATAGGCACGCCTGGGCATGAACAGCCTGGCACTGCAGGCACCGTGAATGGCAGGTTAATGGCAGCAGGAGGCAGACAGGCTCCTGGGCAGAAAAAGGTGGATCCCAAGTGAAACCAAGTCTTCAGGCCAGGGACAGCCTGAGACCTGCAGACCAGGCTGCCAGTTCCACCAACAGGCGTGAGAACTTATGGTATTCTTCATGGGCCTACTCGTGGCCACCCATGGACCAACCAGCATGCACTTCGTACCCTCTGAAGCCCATAAAAATCCCAGACTCAGCCAGACTGGGGCAGATGAGGAGATGACCTGCCTGCAGAGAGGAGCTGTCCACTGTGGGTCTCTCTTTGCTGAGAGCTGGGCAGATGATGGGACAACCTGCCTGTGGAGAGGAGCTACCCACTGCAGGTCTCTTCTGAGCTGTTCCATTGCTCAAGAAAGCACCTCTTCACCTAGCTCCACCTCCACTTGTCTGTGTACCTCGTTCTTCCTGGATGCAGGGCAACAACTTGGGGCCCACCAAATGATGGGTCTGAAAGTGCTGCAACACAAACAGAGCTGAAACACTCCCTTTGCTTGCCACATTGTGGGCTAGAAGGAGAAAAGAGCTGCCCTTCAGGAAGCCCAGACCTAGGAGCTCCCCAAGCCAGGGCTGTGACACTGTCTTTGGGGATCTCTGGTTCTGGTGATTCCAAGCTTCCAGTGCCACCGTGTTCTTCCCTGGTGCCAGCCATGGAAGCTGCTTGCAGTATGCCTAGTCCAGCTGCAGCCTTGCAGGGAGCCAGCACCTGTGCTGGTACTTGGAGCTGCCTGCCCCACCACAGCCAGCATGCCTGGCTGTGTGCAGTGGCTGGACCCCACACTTGCTCACTCACATACTCCTCACCGCTCTGTGCCTGGCTCGCCCTTGGCTGGCATGGGACCCAGGTCAATAGCACGAGCCAAGTGCAGCTGCCAGGCCAAGTGGACAGAATGAGCCCGGTGGGCCTGACCAAAACTTGGGCAAAGACACCACCAGCCACAGAGGTTTCCAGCTAGAAAAGCAACACCCCAACGATCCTGTGACATTATGTGCAAAGACAACTATAACCGCCAGTGGCATACAGAGTTACCTGTTAAAAAGAGTTAATAGTTTTCTTTTTTTTTTAGTTTGATTATATCAGGTTATTAAATCCTTTGGGCTCTCAAATTTATTAGATAAAGGACTTAAAGAAAACAAACCTTTAAGAAAGTGTTGCTAGCTAAGAGATAACCTCTACGTTTTCCTCACTTGGACTTTCCCAGTCCATAAAAGGGATTGTAGGTTATGACATCAATTTGAATTTGTCTTTTGCATTGGTTGGTAAGAAGTCAATGTCATAGTGGTGAGTATATCATGATTTCTCCTGTCCACTTTATTTTGTTGAACAAAGTGTTCCCTCTTTAATTTTAAAGAAGAGGTTTAAGAAAATATTTCATCAATATTTTAGCCAGATCTTTAAAAAATAAAAAAAAAATATTGCCAAAGAATTGGAAATTAAGATAAGGCACATCTTGTTTCTACAGACCAAGTGAACAACAGAGGCCTCCTGAATTCATTCATTGCATTTTCTCTCCTGTTATTTTCAAGTAGATACTCATTTATCCTCTAGACTTGTCTAAACCATCTTGACAGATGCAAGGTTATGAAACTCTTAACCCAGTGGTATCATCCCCTTCCTGGGAATGTGTGGAATTATTTGAGAATATTTTTGATTATCACAGGCCTGGGGATGACTACTGCCATTTATTGGATATTAGACAGGAGGTGCTAAATGGCCTTCAATCCATGAGACACCCTAACACGATGAAGACTAGTCTCACACAATATTCCAATAGTGCTTTGTAGAGAAATGGCTCATTACATAAGAGAAGCACTTGGCCTTCCCTGATTGCCAGCCAGATCATATTGGGTGTTCCTGGTTAGTGTTTCCAAAATAGTTATCAGGTATATTTACCACTCTATTCCATATTTAAAAGAAAATTGTCTCCTACAGATAATTTTGAACACTGGAAGTACACGTGGCTCTTCTAGTTTACTTTAGCTGTGGGTACTCAGTGCAAAGCTTTTGAAAGGCATAAAACAGTGGAGCATCCAGGGAGATTTTTAGGCAATACAATTTTTAAAACAGAAGAAAAGTAAAATGTGTTTAAGACAGAAGTAGGATTTAAAATTTAGTAAACTTTTATTATTCAGATAAAAAGAGGCTTCTTATTATTTTTTCTTTTGTGGAATCATGAAGCACTATATTTTGATGAAAATGTGGTTTGCTCAGAACCTCAAGTAAGTAATTAGCCTCAAGATGTTGGAATAATGACATATTGGTAGTTACCTCCTCAGTCTCATTTCATAGATGACAATCCAACGTCAGAGTCATTAACTAATGTGTTTAAGGTCACATGACTTCTTGTTCACAATTCTACCTTATGACAGGGTCAGAAACAGAACATAGTAGATGTTAAAATCCACATGAAGAGGGACTGTGCACTCCAGAATCTAACATGGGCCTGCTATTTCATGACAGCTTGACAGTATTGGTTAAATAATTGATGCTTCCTGACTTGCAGTCCATAGTTCATTCAATTATGTCACATTGGCTCTGTGGGATGAAGTTGTCAGGAGATAATTGGAGGATAAACATACACCCATTGGTCTAGAAAAATAGTTTTCTTTGAGCTGGGATAAATGTCTTTTGTTAATGAAAATCCTAGAAGATAGTAAATCAAGCAGTTTATTAATAGTGAATTCCAAGTACTAATTATATTATTAATCTAACTCTGTTTCGTGATGATCAAAATAATCAAACTACTTAAAAAGTATGATACAGAATTAGATTTTGGGCATTTACCTATTTGTAAGGGATGAATCCATTTATGTGTATTGAATGAGCCATGCTAATAATATTCTAGCAGCAATCTGGTTTCTTGCTGTGATTTATATTCTAATGCACAAAACAAGACTATACATTATCACCTTTCTCTGCATATTTCCTCTTTAACAACAAGGTACAGTTGAAAAATGCAGTGGCTGAATATGTTTAATAGCAAATTATAAAAGAGGAGTACTTCCTCTTTATCCACTATTTATCAATATACAAAGCACAGTGATATGAATAAAAATACAAATGTGCTTACATCTTATTAAGCATATTAACCTCCTGAAGCATACCCTTTAGAGTTGCCTTTCAACCATTCTTATTTATATTCTAAGCTTTGTTATTTGCTGTGCTGTTCTTATCTTTTTCTCCTCTCTCATGGCTCTGAGCTCAACAGAGAGTAATTTGATAAGTGATATTGTGTACACAAAACCGCCACAATGGTCAGGTATAAAATTCAGCTTTTTTTTTTTTTTTTTTTTTTTGAGATGAAGTTTCACTCTTGTTGCCCAGGCTGGAGTGCAATTGCACAATCTTGGTTCACTGCAACCTCTACCTCCCGGGTTCAAGCAATTCTCCTGCCTCAGTTTCCCGAGTAGCTAGGATTACAGGTGCCCGCCACCACGTGCTCGGCTAATTTTTGTATCTTGAGTAGAAATGAGGTTTCTCCATGTTGGTCAGGCTGGTTTTGAACTCCTGACCTTAGGTAATACACCCACTTCAGCCTCCCAAAATGCTGGGATTACAGGCATGAGCCACAGTGCCCGGCCTAAAATTCAGCTTTTTCCAGGTTTCTGTTGATCAAATCACATCAGTAGAAAAGGACAGAATTTGGAGGATACTTCTATCACATTTAAGTATTAAATCAAAATTTATGTAACTTTGAAATAAAATGATAGAAATAATCACCAATAGCAAAATCAGATTAATATTCACTCATGTATATATTTTATTTCTGTGATTATTAACCTAAAGATTGTTTAAACATTAATGTTTCTTTTATCTGTTTTTGTGTAAAAGGCCACTTCAAAACTTAGCAGCTTAGAAGTGCAATTTATTATTATCTTTCATAGTTCTGTGGGTTAACTGGGCTCATCTGCACTTTTCCCACTTTTAGAGTCTTTCTTGGGGTTGCTGTTATGTGGTGGCTGAGGTGAGTGATCAGAAGGCTGAGCTGAGCTGGATGTCTAAGACAGATACTTCACTCAAATGGCTGATGACTCAGCTGGGCCAGCTATTGCAACACTCTCTCCACATGACCTCTCCACATGGCTAGCTTGGGCTTCCTCACAGGATGGCAGTCTCAAGAGAGTAGGACTATTTGTATGGTGGCTGTTTCCCCACCCCTACCCCCAGATGTATATTTCAAGAAAGCAAGACAGAAGCTGCAAGGCTACCTGTGACCGAGCTTCAAAAACCAAGCAGCGTCTTCTGAGTATTTTACACAGGGTCAGACCAAATTGCCTGTGGGAGGAGACTACCAACGCCTTAAGTAGAGGGAGGTGTGGATCATTTGGGGAACTTCTTCAGGTGCTTGCTGTTGGAATTTAAGTACTGTAATTTGCTCGTATTGTCTTAATCTCTTTCAGGGCCTTCCTTGAAGTGTATACAGTAACTATAGATCACTAATACTATATAAAAATATATAAATATGTAAATTTCCTATTAATAAATAACTGTTTTTAACATGTGAACTGTTATTTTAATAGATCATCAGTTATTTTTATGTTTTCTAAGACACCATGTCCAGATAATCTTTGCTCTCCTTGACCCACACTCAGTATGTAATTGTGCCAGTTGATTTTTAGAGGGAACACATTTGGCAACCAGCCAATAAATATTTAAAACATCTCTCAAGGAGTAAAAGGAAAATTGTACAGAAAATATGAAAATAAAGATATATAAAAATGTTTTAAATCTGCAGATAGTGCTATTGCCTACCGTGTCTGGTTTTGCATTTATTGATTTACTAAACATTTATTAGACAACTATAATATTTTGGGAAATCTGAATGGCAAGCTGAATACAATACAGCATGCCTTATGCCATGAAATTAATGCTTTCATAAGGCATTTTTTCTGTATCAGTGGTTCTCATACTTAATATGCATCAAAATCACCTAAAAGGTTTGTTAAAAAACAGATGGCTGAGCCCTACCTCAGGAGTTTTCGACTCATTATATCTGACTCAGGTTTGAGGATTTGCATGGCTAACGTTTTACTAGGGAATGCTGTTGCTGCTAGTCTGGGGTCCATACTTTGAGAACCACTATGCCAGACAACATTCTCATCATAGTCTGCTTCTCACTTGATTCAGTATTGGATGAAGATCAATCAGATTGACCACTTTCAATCTAACAACCAAACAAATAACCTTCAGTTTGTCTGCACACTGAAGGTGGCCTGGAGACTAAGAATAATCTCTGAGTTTTTTCTATGAGTAAACCTGAACTGACCCTAAGGGATTCACACTCCTACTGAGTCAGACAGGAATGTCTGAAAAAATCAATTGGTCAAATTCAATTTTCAATATTGGAAAACCTATCAACTGTTTCATCATAATTGATTTATACAGACAAGGCCTGAGAGACAACCTAATTTCCAGATAGGCAATAATATCATAGAAAGACCATGGAATTTCCAATTAGAAACCAGATTGAGAGATTTGATTGTACCACTTACTGGTTACATTGGGAGTGTTTTCGTCCTCTCTGGGAAAATTTTTTCCCATACCTATTAAAGAAGAAACATTATAATAAAATACACATTATAAAAATGTTATGAAAACTAAATGAAGTGGTATATAGGAAAGCTCTTTTTAAGTTATTGTGCAGATCTTCTAGATATTTGAGGTCAGTATTGACTAGTAATTGAGTCAGTCGTGCCTTGCATTGCTGCTAATTGGAATCCACATACTTCTTTGCCTTTACTCCTTATAGTTAATCAGGCAGCATCCCAGAGGATTGATTGACTCACTCTTTAACAGATCTTTTACCTCTCCAGTTCTTTCCTTTTCTATAATTGCATCATTGTTCTGAACTTTATAATTTCATGTCTGCTTAAATGTAGTTTTCTGCCTAGAAGGCACTATCACCCTAGGACCCAACCCAACCCCAGACCTACATACACATCCAATTATGTACTTTACTTATACAAAAAATGTTGCTCTCAGGGAGAAGGGGAGAAATGATAATAAAAGTAATATAAAGTCACTATTTACTAAATACTGTTTCACTTATTGTGGTAAAAAGCTATACAAGATTTTTTAAATTTTACAACAAAACTTTGAAGTAGACGTTATTATTTTCTTGATTTTATGGTTGAGAAGGCTGAAGTCTAAACAAATTTCCAAGGTCAAGCAATAGTATGGGCTAGAATTAGAATGTAAATCAAGTCAATCCCAATCCAGAGGCCTTGTTCTTAATCACTCTGTGGTTGAACCTAAGTCTTCTTTGGCTTCACAGAGCCTAAATAACAAAGAGAGAGCTCAAAACAAGAAAATGTAAATTCTGGAAGGATCTTTCCAGGTATAGTTCTTACTACCTCTACTCAGTCTTGGCTTGTCTCCTATCTCTTTACTATCATTAATTGACACATTCTTGAATTATTTTATTCAATAAACATATCTTGTGTGCCAATAATGATAATTATGATGATAATGATAATTTATTGAGTACTCGTGATTTGGAGGAATTGTTCTGAGTTCTTTACATGTACTAATGTAATTTGCATAACAACTTGCAGAGGTAAGTACTATTATTATCCCCATTTTATAGATGATCCAACTAAGGAGCAGAGAGATCTGGAAATCTGTCTCAAGTCATATGCTGATAGGGAAAGAAGCTGTGCTCTAGCCAGTTTGGTTGACTGCAGAGACCATGGTCTTAAAGGCCATCTTATCTGGGTTCATATGGCACATAGTACCTACTCCTTTTCTTTTCCCCTCATCTGTATCCTCCATTTAAAATGATCACTCTTCTTTTTCTCTACTCGTCAACATCCAACACTTTTTTTTAAAAGATCAAGCTAAATTTCCTCTTCAAAATGTTTCTTAGGATAGACCACATTAGCCAGCATCGTCTGGATAGGGCAGATATCAAAAGACACGTGCAATATGTCTGAAAATCGTGTTAGAGACAGGGTTATACTGAAGGTGCTTAACATTTATAAGATCCTTCATGTCCTAGAAATGAGGGAAGAGTTGATAATTTTCAAAGTCATTATCAGTGGAATTATTATCTTCCATATTAAATACAGGTTTCCTTTGTTGGGGCTCAGAAAACGGTACCTGAGCATGTGACACTTTAGCATGCTGAGCACTTTAAACTAAAGGAAATTAAAAGGGTTTAGAAACAGCTTCAGAACCAAGAACTTTTCTGACCTCCTCCTGTTTCTTCCCCTAAGTGCCAAGTGGAACTCTCTCTGAAGTTCTCCTATCTGAAGCTCCTCCATAAGAAACACAGTTGCCTTCAACTGCCTCCCTGAAATTTTATTAACCAGAGATGATTAAGTTTATATAGCAAGAAGAAAGACTGAGGAATGTCAACACGCCTAGGCAGACTTTGTCACAAGCTACTGTCTGTTCTTTGGGCCCATTAAATTCCTCTGAAAATCATTTACCACCCTTCAAAATTGCCTACATCCCCACTTTCCCTCTCTCCTATGAATAGAGAATTTAAGACTCAATTATCCGGTTCTTCTTTGAGTCTCATATTTTGTATGGCTCCCATGCTTTTTTGCACATTAATAAATTTGTATGCCTCTTCTACTGTTAATCTATTGTCAATTTATTTCAGAGGACTCAAACCTTCAGGGGGAAGGAAAAGTTCCCTTCATTTTCTCTGTGTTATAGTAGAACTACTGCTATCTTTTCAGCTCTTTCTCATTTTGAATTTCTGAAAGTAAATATTGAGGAAGGAAAGTCTCAAAGCTAAAATGCTTGTATTTACACCAAGAACATGGACAGATGGATATTCCAATCCATGTTACTTACAATTTTAAGAAAACTAATATTAGTAAAAACAAGATGTCTGTATAACAGATGTCCATTTCTCTTTAGCAGCCCTGAACAACAGCTGTTCAGATGAGGCTTTCATGAAGCATAAAATGTCTGAGAACTGCTGTTCTATGTCCTGCATATTCTTATTTTTTCACAGCAGTTAAAAAAAAAAAATGGGCTCCAGGAAAAAAAGTGAGCCAAACTATTGGAATGGTATTGCATTAATTTAATGCTTTTTTTTCCTTTTCATATATGTGCGATGTCTCCGAGACAGGACTTATAAGCAAAAAAATTGAATGAATACCAAATATTTCCTTTTCATGTATGAAATATGCAGAACTACTTCCCTTGCTTGATGGTAATTCAATTTTATGGGGTTAGCAAATATTTTTCCCTTCAAACTTCAATATCAAGAGGACTTTTCAATTTAGAAATGAATATCCTGCATCTAACAAGGGCTTTAGCTTGATTAACCTTTCTAACTAACAGGGGAGGTTGCTTGCTATGAATGTGTTTGCATGTGAACTTGAAGCTGGTTTTATTGACATAAGAGGTCAGTCTAACAAGGTCCTAACATCAAGGGAGGAAAGCAGAGAAGCTATACTAATTGTGGCCATGAAGAGCATGTAAGTGTTTTCATTAAAAGTCAGCACTCATGCAGATTTTCAGTTCACCATCTGGCCCGTTTGCACAGATATTTGAAATGCAGGAAGCTGATTTAGTTACCAGATTTCTTTGTCAATTTGTCATACATTTATATACTGCCATTTTACCATTGCTAGGTAATAAACGTGAAAGCAGAGGAACATATTTTATGTATTTCATTCTATATTTCTTGGGATATTTGGAATCAAAATAGTAAAATATTTTTAAAACACAGTTTTAATTTACTATTTAAGGAGAATAAACTTGACCATCCTCTTTAACCATATACATTAATCCCAGGCACTGAAGAACCATTTGAAACCATTTGGAAATTTAAGCTTCATATTGAAATCAATTTATTTATAAAACTCCTGGTATATGTATACGGGAGTATGAAATTGGGGATGGGGAACAATTCTTAGTTCTAAGACACCTCTGTGGAAATTACAAAGAGTTTAGCAGACAGTCACCTCCAAGTACTATATGTAATCACAAACTCTTATTTCATAGCTCATTTTTAAAATTCTGTTTATTATCCCTTTGTTCCATAGCTTGTATATGAAATTGAAGTTAACTAACATTCTTTGAATTTGTATTTATTTTATTTTATTATTAAAGGAGATTGACTATTTGAACCATCTTTACTCTTGTACTGGTTAAACAAACATGAGTCTTGATGAATAAAAGGCTGGGAGAGTGGGGAATTTTTAGAAGTAATATTATTCAATGAATAAAAACTTACTGGGGGCTTAATATGTACCAGACACTGTTCTGGATACTGAGAATTCATCAGTGGGATATAAGAAGAACAGCTGATAAATAATGAGTGCCTAAATCCTTCACATGCATTATCTTATAAAGTAGTCACAGCAAAAGGATAAGTCAATATTTCTCCCTCACTTTAGAAATAAGAAAACTGATGCTGAGAGAAAAATAATTACAAAAATTTTCACAGCCAATAAGTAAAGGATCTGGTATTTAACACCAGATCTTTCTGGCTTGGCTTCACCATCCATTTTCTTCCTGTGCTAACACCCAGAAAACATTAGTGTAATTGACATTTAATATTCTGTTTTTTGGTAAAATTCAGCCAAATGCTATATTTAATCAACTAAATCCCAAGAGTAATTGTGATTTGTTCCACGTATCTCATTTCATTGATCCATGATTATACTTTTCCATGTGTAGTTCTGTATTTATATTTATTATTATTTAATTTCTTTATGTATTTTAATCGGAATGCTCCCTGCTCCTCTCTGTATCCGTTTTTGCTTGAAAAACGTACACTCTGTATCTGTTTTTACTTAAGAGTCACTTCTTCCTCTCCTAATTCTTCTTTATCTTCTTCAAGTCTCGTTGATCTTCCTTTTCTCCAAATTTCTCTCGTATTCAGTTATTCTACCAAATTGATGCTAGCTCACATATTGAGCTTCTATTGTTTGCTGTATCTTCAACTAAATTTTAACATTTTAAAATAAATAATTTTATTTTCTTGGTATTTCTACCAATCAGACAAATAAACAATAAATAATATTATTAATGTATAGTAAAGAATTAAGTAGTTTAGTATACCAAAAACATCAATCTATAATGTTATAAAACTAAAGTGGAAATATAAATTTGTAGAAATACCAGTTTCAGAACAAGAAAGGACTCACAAAAGATCAGGAGGTCAATAGAATATTTATATCAGGGAAAGGGCATCTCTGATCACAGCTGACTGAATTATCACCTTCTGGAAAACTTCTCAGAAGTCACCATTCCTTAGCAGAACTGGAAATATTTTATTGATAAGATTAAGATCTTTCACAGGTATCATTTGAAGCCTGATATTCTTAAATACGATCAATTTGAAATAACTTTAAAATATGGAAATCACAACACATAATGAAAGCATGTTGTAAGAATTAAGTTTGTTGCTTCAGTAACTTGGGCAAATGTTGTGGGTGGTTATCATGAAGTCTAAAAAAATAAACATTGGTAAGACTCTGACCATATGCCTCCATCCTGGCTTTGATGACAGTGTGCCCTGATCATGGATACAGTATTCTGGCCTATAGTGGAGGATGACTCATTAGGTTACCATGACATTATAAAAATATTGTGTAACCTACACTTTATTGGGTATAAAGTGATTAAACAGCAATGCTTCCAGCTACCGTTGCCTTGGGAAGTACTTACTTACTACAAAGTAAGTGTCATGATTGTTGCCCAAGTGGAGGATCTGTGCCTAGTTCAGTATCCAAGCAGGAGCAGATCCTCCCATCAGAGGGCCTTTAAAACCCCTTCCATACTTAGGCAGGGAGAGCACATAATTGGAGCAGAAAATAACATTTTTCCTTGCAGAGAGACTAAGAGAGAGGTGGTAGGTACAATATGCTCAGTGCTCAGTTCAGAGCAATACAGCAATGTGTTACACAGCTATTTGAGAGAGTAACATATAAAGGCTTGGTTCCCCAAAACCCTACATGAGTGTTTATGTAAGCAAAGAACAAGTCTTGTTACTAGGGATCCTGAAACAAGAAGTGAAGGTCTCAGATCAGAGAGGAAAAGTGTGAAACACAAAAGCGAGGTTATACTTTACCACACAGGGAATCCTTTGTAACCAGGCTGGTTCCCACTCACCACTAGCTCATTATTATTAATTAGGCAACTAGTGCCATGTCGGATACATGTTAGTAAAAAATCCGGGCAAACAGATGTGACTCCTGACTGTCAATAAATTTATAGATTAATACAAGAGAAAGAGATGAAAATGAGTCCTACAAACAAAAGTATAATCACAAAGTATTTTCAATGTTGACGGGAAAAATTACAAGGAGCAAGAATAATTTCAGTGTTTGTCAAAGTGACTTAATAAGGCCTGCGTGATGGAAGTGGGAATTTTTCTAAGAAAGTATCATTTAAGCTGAGCTCTGAAGGATGAGTGGGCCTTAAGTAGGCAAATTGAGTCACTGGCAGGGAAATAAATAGGAAAGGGTGGAGAGAAAAGCACAGATTATGACGTGTCAAACATGAGTGTTGTGTGGATCCAGAAGCTAGCCAGAGTCGCTGGAAATACAGAGAAAGGAGAAGACAAAGTTTGGAGGCAGACCTTCTAGGGTCTGTTTAGTATTTTGGTCTTGATTCTAATGGAAAGTCATAGAAGGTTTTAAGATAAGAGGATGACATTATTTGCACTTGGAAAATATGTGTGTTCATAGTGTAGACAGTAGGCTTAAATGGTAGACCATTTAATAGAATGAGTTTGAAAGAAATCAAGCAAACAAACCAAAAATCCTCAGCCTTTTCTGACTTTAGTCTGAGCCACGGGAAGGAGGAACCAGTACTGTGTTTTTCAAGGCACATAGAGGTAAAATTATGTGATATTCTCCCAGGTAAAAGGAAGCGGAGGGAACTATGAACTTGGTAGGAGGTAGAAAGAATCATACCAAGGAGAGACTTGGAGAGTTTTTCCTGATAATGGGGAGGCGATGAGGGTTTCCCAGTCCTGAGACTGGAATGGGTCATGGGAAAGAAGCTTTGAGAGATGATCAGATCTCTGCTATAAGAGTGTGAATACCAGTCTATGTGACTCATTACCCATCACATAAGCACTGGCCTTGGGAACACCAGTTTATCATGTCAGCAAAAAGGTGGCAGTGTCATTCTGTAATGATTCTATCAGGATAAGCAAGGAACACGTCAGTAGATTAGTGTGGCTAAAGCAGATTCCTTTCTTAATTTTGCACAACACAAATTGGACAGAAATATTTCCAAAACTTGCAGACTGAATTGCTACTAGTTAGGTAGATGTTGAAGCAAGGCTAAAGTAATTATGAATTGGTGTTTTAAGCCATTAAGTTTTTACGGCGCAATGAATGACTGGAACATCTAAAATTGTCCCATCCCTACCTGCTTGTTAGCATTCATCACAACAAATGACAAATTGTGCTTTTTCAACTTTCCTCCCCTTCTCTCTTCTCAGCTTTCTTCAAGTATTAAGCCTTTTTTTTTTTTTTTGAGACAGAGTTTCACTTTTGTTGCCCAGGCTGGAATGCAATGAGTGCAATGGCGCAATCTCGGCTCACCACAACCTGCGCCTCCCGGGTTCAAGAGATTCTCCTGCCTCGGCCTCCCGAGTAGCTGGGATTACAGGGATGGACCACCACGCCCAGCTAATTTTGTATTTTTAGTAGAGACAGAGTTTCTCCATGTTGGTCAAGGGAGTGAATAATATGTCATTAGAAGAAAGGCCTGTCCTTTTACTGAAAATTTTGCTGCAGTTTTTCAACAAA
Source organism: Pongo abelii (assembly GCF_028885655.2). NCBI lineage: Eukaryota > Metazoa > Chordata > Mammalia > Primates > Hominidae > Pongo > Pongo abelii. Next base: position 131,267,154 of record NC_071992.2, on the reverse strand, counting down.
AAATGCTGTGAATTTGTCATGCTGTATCATACATGTTATGCTTCTGTATATGTTTCTTAAAAAACATGTTATTTGCTTGGAGACTAGTCATATTTTAATATTTTATATCATAAATATTAGTTTGTTAGTTGTATATAGGTGGGTGTTTTGTGTGTGTATATTTTACTTACAAAATTGATTAGGGGTTTAGTGTTTATGTGTAATGTTTGATAAGTTTTTTATTTAAAATAATGGAAAATAAGCTCCTGATTAGTGTTTCTTGCCCAGAATATCAGATTTTCAGAAATGAATTGCTGATATTAGGGGGATAGGGCTATCTACAGATTTGCCAATTTCTATAGTGGAGAAATCAAGAAAGAAGGAATTGGTCTGTTGGGTGACCATAGAATAGTGTTTACAAGTGATGGAAGATACTGGGTTTGTTTTGGATATGTGAATTGCATGGTGCTTTTCACATAAAGGTGGAGAAGCCAAGTAGGCAATTGCTTAGTAAGAAAAAGGAGACAAACCAAACACTGAGAAATGATTAGAAGCCACTGGAAGTTTTTTTACAGTGAATCAATTTTATCTGGGTCAAAAGATAGAATCATGGGAGGGAACTGCACAAATGTAGCAGCCCAATACATCAAGTCCAAACATGCAGATGAACCCATTTATTTTCCACAGACACCACCTAATATTCACTCCTTTGAAGCCAGAAATTGAGAACAGATTGCTTCTGGTCGTAGCAGTGATTTATGAAATCTTCCATTTTAACTCATATTACATGAACTGCTCAGGGATATTTCATGTGGCCAAAGCAATCGAATCAGGCTCCTAAAGTGTTCAAATGTCACTGTGTATATGTGAGAAATATGGCCATACATTTCTGTAAAAATTCCATATATGTATAAGTGAAATGCAAAGAACACATGTTCAGTCATAAATATGTTCATGTAAAACAGTCTAGTCCTCCTATGAGTACATGCCAAGATCTTTGGGGGAAATGCAAATAAAGTGCTTAGAAGTGTTCTTGGCACCTTGTAAGTGCTCAATAAATGTTAACTATAATAAAAATATTATGGTTATTCTTTTCTTTCTGTTTCTACTCCTCTTCCTCCTCCTCTGCCCTCTCTCCCTCCTTCTATTCATTGCTTCTCTGATGATAATGCCATTACTGGTTCTCAACCACCCAAGTTAAAAACCAGAGGCGTGATTAATTCTCTCCCTTAGCCCTTCTGTTTTTCCAATCAATTCTCTTCTAAGGTCAATTTCATTCCCCCTCCCTTTAGTTCTCTCCTTCATTCCATGCTCACTGCCACTGCCACTGCCACATTTAATATTCTTATTGCTTTTTATCTAGACCCCAGATAAACCTTGACTGGATTACCCAATAGGCAGTCAAGCAAATCCTTAGGGTCCTTCAAAGCAGAGATATCATAAAGATGAAGATAGTTCAGCTTTAATGAAGCTTTCCAGGGTTTTTTCCATCAAAAAACCTTGACAAATATACTGAAGTTTTCCTACACATGTTTCATTATTAATAGTTAAGCATTGATTTTATTTTGGTTTAGAATTAGAGGTGGTAATACCATAACATTTTCAAAGTTTAGGGCTTCTAATGGTTTTCAGTCTCAGCTAGCTCCTGACTTAGCTCCTTGACACCGGCTGCTTCTTTCCCACATGCACTCCTTTCAGGACAGTGAACATCTCTGCAATGAAAGTTCACTGCTTAAAAATCTACAGTAAATTTGTAGTGATTAAAAACAACCAGCAACCATAGAGAGGTGGGTTAGAGGGAATTTCATAATGTTGGGAAGTATGGGTTCAGAGAATAGGCTTTAATAGGGGAAACATAACAAAGTTCAGGAGGAGAAGGCAGGGGTTCCCTGATGTCTCATTAGCCCCGTGAGAAATTCTTCAGGACAGAGTACTTCTGGATACACCATGGGTTTGTGTTCCATGGATGGTACACTATCCCTTTGCTTCCTTCTGGAGAGGCAAGAGTCAACATTTAATGTACATGCCAGCTCCTTCGAAGAGTTGTCTGAAAATGTTAGCTGCTTGGGGAAAGGAATGCACTCAGACCCATAGGAAGCTGAGTTCCTGTGCAGTCCCTTCCACTGGAACAGAAGGAGAGCTTGGTCTCTGTCCACCTGTTGCAAGGCAATCTGAGTCTTAAGATTTATTCCCTGAACGATTCTACTAGTCTTTCTCCACAACAGCTTAAGTTCATCAAAATTTGACTTAAACCTACTTTCTGATCCTATTCTCTATGCTACCCTGCCATGCATCCTATGCTATTTTTTTCTTTGAATATGTATGGTGCTTTGTTTCCTTGAAAGCTTTGTTTATTTTGTCAACTTGACACCTGGAATATATTAGCATCTCCCTTCTGCCAGTCTCCCACTTTCACATTTATGCTTGTTTCCTATGCCATCTTCCTGTTTATCCTACAGAACTTTCAGAAACCAGATTAAAAACTGCCTTCTTCACAGAGCCTTCCTTTCCTCTATGTCCCAAGCAGTGATGAAGCGGACCTAAACCTTTTGTTTTGTCATAAGCCTCAGTCTCCATGTGCTTCTCATAAAATGGGAATTTCATAGGAGTGTTTGGTTCTGATAACCCACCACACAGTTTTCTTGCAGCATACTACCTAAATGCAACTCAACTGCTTTAACTGCACTGTGCCAAAGAAACACCAATTTTCACTAATACTGCTACAAAACTGGCTGGGCAAACATACTAAAAGTCAATCTCCTTGGATTGCCTCTTTATGGAATTCATAAGGGTTTTTATTATACCTAGTTTTTTATATTATACTCTAATTTCAGAACCAAATGCCACCTAAGCTATATTTCCTCTTTGGAGTTGCATTATTGTTATAGGACAGGGATCCCAATCTACATCCCAAGAGAGGGTTCTCGGATCTCTTGCAAGAAAAAAATTCAGGGCAAGTCCACAGCACAAAGTGAAAGCAAGTTCATTAAGAAAGTAAAGGAATAAAAGAATGGCTACTCCATAGACAGAGCAGCCCTGAGGGCTGCTGGTTACCCATTTTTATGGTTATTTCTCGATGATATGCTAAACAAGGGGGGTTTATCCATGCCTCCTCCTTATAGACCATATAGGGTAACTTCCTGATGTTGCCATGGCATTTGTAAACTGTCAAGGTACTCGTGGGAGTGTAGCAGTGAGGATGACCAGAGGTCACTCTTGTCGCCATCTTGGTTTTGATGGGTTTTGGCTGGCTTCTTTACTGCAAGCTGTTTTATCCGCAAGGTCTTTATGACTTGTATTTTGTGCTGACCTCCTATCTCATCCTGTGACTTAGAATGTTTTAACTGTTTGGGAATGCAGCCCAGTAGGACTCAGCCTCATTTTACCCAGTTCCTGTTTAATATGGAGTTGCTCTGGTTCACACGCCTCTGACATTATGGAGCAGTGAATTTTGGAGCTTTTGCTTTTTGTATTAAACATTTAAATAGACATACTAGAGATTCTTAGACTGCCACTCAGGCAATAAGTATAATTGAAGAAATCTTTGAGTTTTGAAAAGATTTAGTTTGCTTATATACATTTCCCACAAATTTAAAGAGATTTATCACTAGGAATGTACACATCTAATCAATGAATTTTTGAGAGTCCTTTAAAATTCGTATCAATGAAGACTATTTTGGATTCATGGAAAAATATATATTGCTAAGAGAAACATCAGATCAGAGTCTTAATTAGATGATCCTAATGTTGTTCTTGAATGATATTCTCATAAGAATACCATATTTTGTATTTTATTCTTTTTATTTTTAAAAAATTATTTTCTAATTTTTTTTCTAAAAATTCTATAATTAAACATTGCTAGTAGGTATGAATTTTAATCTGCAATTCCTGGTATAAGAAACAATATCTTTTGTACTTTCCTAAATAAAATGAAATGTGCTCTCAGGCCCCATTTGGTAGAGAATTCACTCCTATTTGTACTCTCTCATACCCATTCTCCCAAAGAACTTCCTCTTCCCCAGTCCAGAAGAGTCAGAAAGGGGCCCATTAGTTTTCTGTCCACTTTGATCACCACTGATTTGGTGGTCACGGCCAAGACTACAACTAGGAAAGAAGCTGTTTTCCTAGAATCCGTCAGTCCCCTATCACACTACAATCAGAGTCAAGAAAAGACAGAGGCTTCTTTGAAAGTTCTTGAGATTAGAGATTTTTAGACAGCCCCAAGGGTCATGTACTTTTGTCTGCTCACTGCTGTGTTTCCACTAATTAACACTCAATCCCTGGAAAATATTCAATAAATATTTTTAATGAATAAATGAATGAATTGTTCAGGAAGGAGAAGTAAGATTACATATAGGAGCTGAGTACAATTTAATGTCTGTATAAATTGCTCTGCTAGTCACATATTATTTCTTTTAAATAGATATACTCAAATAAACGCATGTGTTAAAAGTAAACCACTATTTATTCATGGACAAGAGTACAAGTTTCAAACAACTTAAATTCTAATTGGGTTAGCAAAGAATATTTACAACATCTTGCAGTCTCTGACTGTAGTCTTAGTATAATATGTTTTTAATGTCAATGACTATTTTCAGAATAATTTATCCAAATGCCTTTCCATGGCATTCACTGAGCAAATTCTGGATTTTTATAGAGAAATACAAAATTTAAAAGGCTAAAGAGGAGCTTCAGAATTCTTATCTGGCATATAAGAAACTTGGAAGTTGCCACTCTGTCCCAATGAGCAAAAAGCTAAAAAAAACTGAAAAACAGCAACAACAACAACAGCAACAAAAATAAACAACTCTTCTTAGATCTGTAAAAGAAGCGCGGTCAAAGAATAAACTGCCATCTTCAAAAGTAGAGAGACCAATAGGTGAATACAGAGAATCACAACTTACTAGAGCAGAAACTCACCACTAGTAACCCCCATGGAAACCAGAGTTTGGGTAGGGAAATCTGAACTGTAATTGATAAATTGCTGGAGGCTTGATGTGGACAACTTTGAGAATTAAAAACCTCACGGTTACCTAGTTATAAGGGACATACTCACACTTCTGTCTGTTTTACCTACAGGAGTTCTACCAGATCCTCACTGTAATTATCAGAGAAAAATTTCCTCATGCTTCTGGGAGAGAGATGAAAAGGAACCATTTAGAAATATACCAGAGCACTCTTGTTCTTTTTAACAAGGTCTGCCCTCAGGAGAAACAATTTAATCAGAACCTAGCCTGCTGGGATTTTATCAGAGCTGAACTGACCTGAGGAAAGAGAAATAACCAACTTCTCTTCTAGCTTTCCATGCAGAGAATTGGAAAATACCCAACTCCAGAACACTCTAGCCACCCTGCCCCATCTAAGTGGTGAGGAGAGTTGAGAAGCACGTGTCAGGTTCACAATTCAGAGGTGCAGGCTTGCTAAAAGACTGAGACCTAATCAAAGGGGTATAGAACACTTTCCCTTCTCCACACCTTAACACCACATTACTAAAGGCTCATTTACAGAATTTCCTTTTACCTGGTACATTGTGTCTGGCTATGAAAAAAAACGATTACAAGACATATGCTAAAGGCAAAAGACAAGCACACAAACAAAAACATAGTTTGAAGAGATAGAGCAAACCTCAATATCAGAGTCAGATATGACAGGGATATTGGAATTATCAGACTGGAAACTTAAAACAACTACCATTAGTATGCAAAAGACCCTAAAGAATAAAGGAGACAGCATGCAAGAACAAATGGACAATGTGAGAAGAGATTTAAAAGGTCTAAGAAAGAATAAAACTAAAATATAAGATATCAAACGCAGTGCCAAAACGAAGAATGCCTTTGATGGGCTTATTAGTAGCCTGAATATGACTGATGAAAGAACCTCTGAGGTTAAGGATATTTCAATAGAAACTTCAATAGAAACTGAAAAATAAAGAGAACAAATACCACCACCACCACCACAACCACCACCAATAGAATAACCAAGAACCGTGGGCCAACTACAAAAGGTGTAACATAAGCAAAATGAAAATACCTTATGGATTAAAAAAAAAAAGGGTAGAAAACAAATAGTTAACACAATAATGACTAAGAATGTCCCTGAATTAATTTCATGACACCAAACTATAGATTCAGGAAGTTCAAGGAACACCAAGCAGGATAAATATGAGAAAAGAGCTACACCTAGGCTTACATTTTTCAAACTACAGAAAATCAAAGATAAAGATGAAACTACTGAAAGAAGTCAGAGGGAGAAAACACCTTAGCTATAGAAAAGCAGAGATAAGAATTACATTCAAGTTCTCATCAGAAACCATGCAAATGGGAAGCAAGTAGAATGAAATATGTAAAGTGTTTAGATAAAAACCCCACCAATCTAGACTTCTGTATCCTGCAAAATAATCTTTCAAAAATGAATAATAAATAGAGATTTTCAGACAAAGGATAATTGGAGAATTCGGTGCTGGTAGACATGCCTTGCAAAAAATGTTAAAAGCAGCTGTTATAAAAGAAGGAAAATATATAGTTTAAACTCTCTATAAAATATAGAGTTTAAAACTCAGATCTACATAAAGAAAGAAGAGCATCAAAGAAGGAATAAGTAAAGGTAAAACGAAAATGAAAGTTTAGAAAAAGAATTGAAGATAAAAGTCAGAACAAAGAATAAGGTCAATATATAGAAAACAATAACAAATTTGGCTGGATGTGGTGGCTCATGTCTGTAATCCCAGAATTTTGGGAGGCTGAGGCAGGTGGATCACTTGAGGTCAGGACTTTGAGATCAGCCTGGCCAACATGATGAAACTCTGTCTCTACTAAAAATACAAAAAATTAGCTAGTTGTGGTGTCACATATCTGTAATCCCAGCTACACAGGAGGCTGAGGCAGGAGAATCCCTTGAACCCGGGAGGTGGAGGTTGCAGGGAGCCAGGATGGCATCAGTGTACTCCAGCCGGGGCAACAGAGCGAGACTCCATTTCAAAAACAAAACAAAAAACAAATTTGACAGATATTAATCCACCTATATAAATAATTACTTTGAACACTAATAATGTAAATGCACCAATTAAAACAATTAAAACATAGAGATTTTCTGAATGAATCAAAAAATAGAATCCAACTTAATTTGATCAACAACATACTCACTTTCAATCTAAAGACACATATAAATTAAAAGTAAATAGAGAAAGATATACAATGCTAACACTAATCAAAAGAAAGTAGAGTAGCTATATTAATTTCAGAGAGAGCTGGCTTCACAGTAAGAAAAGTGATCAGGGATAAAGAAGGGCGTTACATAAAATTAAAGGGGTCAATTCTCCAAAAAGATAAAAACGTTCCTTAATGTGTATGTGCCTAACAATAGAGCATCAAAATACATCAGGAAAAAATTGATAGAACTGCAAGGAGTAATAAATAAATTCAATATTATAGTTGGAGACTTCAACAAATCTAAAATAATAGAAATCATAAAATGTCTGTCCCCAGATGAAAATGGAATTAAACTTGAAATCAGTAACAAAAACATAATTTCAGAATCCCAAAGGACATGTAGAATAAGTACACTTCTAAATAATACATGGTTCAAAGAAGAAACTTCCACAGAAATTTAATAAAGAATTTTGAACCAAATGAATAAGAATACACAAGATATAAAAATTCATGGGATGCAGCCAAAGCAATGCTTAGAGAGAAATTTATAGCATTGAATGCATATATTAGAGAAGAATAAAGACCTAAAGTAAATCATCTAAGCTTCCACCTTAGGGAACTAGGAAAAGATAAGAAAATTAAATACAAAGTAAGCAGAAGAAAGAAAATAATAAAATTTAGGACAGAAATAAATAAAATTGAAAAAAGAAATAAACAGAAAGCATCAAACAAACCAAAAGTGGATTACTTGAAAAGATCAGTAAAATTTATAAGCCTCTAACCAGACTAAGAAAAAACAAGAACAGACACAATTACTAACATCAGAAATGAAAGTATAGAAAACACTGCAAATTGCATAGACATTAAAGAAATAATAAAGAAATACTATGAACAACTCAATGCCCACAAATTCGATAAACTTAATGAACAAATATCTTTAAAGACATGATCTGCCAAAACTCACACAGGAAGAAATAGACAATTTCAATCGGTCTACATTTATTACAAAAATCAAATCAATAGTTAATAATCTTCCAAAACTGAAAGCACTTGGTCCAGATGGGTTTACTGGTGAATTCTACCAAATGTTTAATGAAGGAATTATGCCAATTCTCTAAAATCTCTTTTAGAATTTAGAAGCAAAAGGAATACTCTGTAACTCATTCTATGAGGCCAGTATTACCCTAATTCCAAAATCCAGCAAATGTTTTACAGCAAAACTACAGACCAATGCCTTTCATGAACATAGGTACAGACATTTTCAACAAAACATTAGTAAATCAAATCCAACAATGTATTAAAAGGATTATACTCCACAACCAAGTGGGATTTATCCCAGGATATAAAATTGGCTTATCATTCAAAAGTCAACTAAGATATTTCATCACATTAACAAACTAATAAAATAAAAATCATACGATTATATCAATAGATGCAGAAAAAGCATTTGAGACAATCCAACATCCACTCATAATAAAAACTCTCAGTAAAATAGGAATGGAGAATTTTCTCAACTTGATAAAGAATATCTACAAAAATCCTATAGATAAACATCATACTTACTGGTGAAAAACTCAATGATTTCCCCCTAAGATTAGGAACTGAGGCAAGAATACATATTTTCATTACTGATTTTCAACATCATACTGAATGTCCTAGCTATAATAGAAGAATGCAATAAGAGAAGAAACGAAAATAACAGGTATACTGATAGTAGAAGAATAAATAAAACTGTCTTTGCTTGTAGATGTCATGATCCTATAAGTAAAAAATCTAAAACAATAAATAACTGTCTGAAACTAATAAGCAAATATAGCAAGGTTTATGGACACAAGGTTAATATTAGAAAAATCCATCACTTTCCTGTATATTAGCAATAAACATGTGGAACTTGGAATTAAAAACACAATACCATTTACATTAGCAACCTCTAAAGTAAAATATTTAGGTATTAGCCTACACACACACACACACACACAAGATCTATGTGAGGAAAACTGTAAACGTTTGATGAAAAATTTTTTTAAAAACTAATCAATAGAAAGATATTCCATGGTCATGGATAGGAAGACTCAATATTGTCACAGTATCAATTCTTCTCATCTTGATATATAAATTCAATGTAATTTTAATCCCAGCAAGTTACTTTGTAAATATTGGCAAACTAATTTTAAGGTATAAATGGAGATGTGAAAGACCCAAAATAGCCAATACAGTATTAAAGAAGAGAAACAAATTTGGAGCAATGGGCACTACTTGACTTTAAGACTTACCTTATTTGTTTATTTATTTATTTTATTTTATTTATTTTTTTGAGACAGTGTTTCGTTCTTGTTGCCCAGGCTGGAGTACAATGGTGTGAACTCAGCCCACTGCAACCTCTGCTTCCTGGGTTAAAGTGATTCCCCTGCCTCAGCCTCCCACGTAGTTGGGATTACAGGTGTCTGCCACCACGCCCGGCTCATTTTTTGTATATTTAGTAGAGAGAGGGTTTTCACCATGTTGGCCAGGCTGGTCTCGAACTCCTGACCTCAGGTGATCCACCCGCCTCAGCCTCCCAAAGTGCTGTGATTACAAACGTGAGCCACCCTGCCCAGCTGACTTTAAGACTTATCATAAGCTCTAATAATGAAGTCCGTGTGGTATTCACAAAGAAATAGTCAAATACATCAGTGGAACCAAATAGACAGCTCTCAAATAAACTCACATAAATGTTGTCAACTGATCCTGATCCTTGATAAACTAGCAAAGGCAATCCAATGGAGCAAAGAGAGTGTTTTCAACAAATGGTGCTAAAACTGGATATCCATATAAAAAACAATGAATCTAAGCACAGCCCTCATACTTTCACAAAAATAAACTCAAAATGGAGCACAGACATAAAAGTAAAAATGCAAAACTATAAAACTAAAAGTTAACATAAGAGAAACCTAGATAATCTTGGGCATAAAGATTGCTTTTTAGATATAAAACTAAAGGCATGGCACCACATCCTGGCAAGTGTGTGGAGCAACAGAAATTCTAATTCATTGCCGGCAAAAATGCAAAATGGTACAGCCACTTTAGAAGACAGCTTGGCAGTTTCTTATGAAACTAAACACACTTTACCAGGTAATTCAGCAATCACACTCCTTGGTCTTTATCCCAAAGAGTTGAAAACTTCATTTCATTATCATTTAAAACCTCTGTTTTGAAAAAGACAATTTCAAGAGAATGAGAAGACAAGCCATGCGCTAGGAAAAAAAAATATATGCAAAAGTCCTTACCTGGTGAAGGACTGTTATGCAAAATATATGAAGAACTGTCGAGACTCAACAGTAAGAAAACAAATAACCAGATGGTAAAATGAGCCAAACACCTTAACCGACACCTCACCAAAGAAGATGTAACAATGGAAATAAGCGTACGAAAGATGCCCTGCATTATATATCATTAGGGAAATGCAATTTAAGACAACAAAAATATACCACTGCATGCCTATTAAAATAGCCTAGATCCAGAACACTAAAAACACCAAATGCTGGCACATATGTGGAGCAACAGAAACTCTAATTTACTGCTGGTGAAAATGCAAAATAGTTTAGCCAGTTTGGAATACAGTTTGGCAGTTCCTTATAAAACTAAACATACTCCTACCATATGATTCAGTCATCACACTCCTTGGTATTTACTCAAAAGAGTTGAAAACTTGTGTCCACACAAAAACCTGAACACAGATGTTCATAGCAGCATTATTCATAATTGCCAAAACTTGGGAGAAGTCAAGATATCCTTTAGTAGGTGAATGGAGAAATAAATTAATTCAAACTGATAATAGAATATTATTCAGCACTATAAAGAAATGAGATATCAAGCCATGAAAAGATATAGAAGAAATTTAAATGCATGTTATTAACTGAAAGAAGTTGGTCTGAGTAGGCTACATTTTATATGATTCCAGTTGTATGACATTCTAAAAAAGGCAAAATATTGAAGGTAGTAAAGAGATAAATGGTTACCAGAAATTAAGGAGGAGGGAAGGACCAATAGGCAGAGCACAGAGGATTTTTAGGGTGGTGAAACTACTCTGGTATGATACTTGATATAGTTAGGATATGTGTCCCCACCCACATCTCATGTTAAATCGCAATCCTCAGTATTGGAGGTGGAGCCTGCCGGGAGGTGATTGGATCATGGGGGTAGATTTCTCATGAATGGTCCAACACCATCCTCTTGGTGCTCTCCTTGTGATAGCGAGTTCGTTCTTGAGAGATCTGGTTGTTTAAGTGTGTAGTACCTCCACTTTTCTCTCTTGCTCCTGCTGTCATCATGTGATGTGCCTGCTCCCCCTTCACCTTCTGCCATGATTGTAAGCTTCCTGAAGCCTCCATGGAAGCTGAGCAGATGTCAGCACCATGCTTCCTGTAAAGCCTGCAGAACTGTGAGCCAGTTAAATCTCTTTTCTTATAAATTACTCAGACTCAGCTATTTCTTTATAGCAGAGCAAGAATGGCCGAATATCGTACTATAATGGTGGATACATGCCATTACACATTTTTCCAAACCCACAGAATGTAAAACATCGAGATTGAACCGTAATGTAAACCTTGGAAATCGGATGATTATGACATGTGAATTTAGGTTAATCAATTGTAAGAAATGTACAAGTTTAGTGGGGAATGTTGATAAATGGGGAGGCTGTGCATCTGTGGGGGCAGGAAGCATATGGAAAACTTCTGTATCTTCTGCTCAACTTTGCTTGTACCTAAAACTGTTCTATAAAATAAAATCTATTAAAAAACAGAAGCTATGCACAAGCAAGCATTATTTTTTAAAGTAACTTTTAACATCTTGTGTATTTTAATCCTTTTCATCCAAACTAAGTAATACCATAATACCTATTATTTAATAATTTCGTTGAATTAACTAACAAATGCAAAAGACCCAAACTGACTTAGAAATGATATTTTGTCAGAAGTAAAGTATTATTGAATCATGTGAATAGGCAAAGCCATGATATCAGTGTCAAACTTCTGACACTGTAAAAGTAACTACAGATTTCTAAGCCACAATTCCCACAAAGCTCTGTCTGTCAGATAATGAAGTGTGAGCTTCTTTATAGACATGTATACAATTGTATTATTTGTAAGTTTGGGAATATATCATATTTTTAAAAGTGATGAGTTTTGATGCAAAATGCAAATATCCACAGGACCTGAAAAGACTCTGAAGTAGGACCATACATGGGACAGAAATATATTAATGTTAATTTCAGAAAGTATCAAGAAGGATTAAAGTAAAAACTCATGTGGCATTCAATTGCACCAAAGTCTTTAGCACAGAGTATGTTCAGAATAGTGAGAAATTGCTTCTTTTCTAGACATATGAATCGAATAAGTAACCATGTAGAGGTTGCAAAATAATAATCTATATTTTGAGTGGAACTAACAATTACATGTTTAGTGCAATAGAATTTATTACTTTGTGATTTGTTTTATTGAGTCATTACTATTAGAAAATGTTTCCTGGGCCGGACACGGTGGCTTATGCCTGTAATCCCAGCACTTTGGGAGGCCAAAGAGGGCAGATCACCTGAAGTCGGGAATTCAAGACCAGCCTGACCAACATGGAGGAACCCCCATCTCTACTAAAAATACAAAATTAGCAGGGCATGGTGGCATGCACTTGTAATCCCAGCTACTCGGGAGACTGAGGCAGGAGAATTGCTTGAACCCAGGAGGCAGAAGTTGCAGTGAGCTGAGATCGCGCCATTACACTCCAGCCTGGGCAACAAGAGTGAAACTCCATCTCAAAAAAAAAAAAAAAAAAAAAGGAGAGAAAGAAACAAAGAAAAAGAAAGAAAATATTTCCTAAGTACTTTTAAGATATGAATAAGCATCCTAAATGCAGAGATAGATATAGCAGTGGTTATAGTGTTTCTGCAGTCTAAATAAAACAAGGCAGGCATAAAAACACCAAAAGATGAGTGACTTACATGGACGTGATGTGGTTTGTGTATAGTTTCATTTTTCTGATTTCTTGTTTGAGCCCTCTCCCATTGCTCCGTGGTTTTAAAAAAGATGCCATGCCATGTATGAGGTAAAAAAAATTACATTTTGGTCCTCTTCCTGCCTTCATAAGGTGGCTAGTATGAGGCTCATGTTGTATCAGTGTTTTACAAATCAATGCATTCAAAGGCTCTAGTTAATAAGAAAAAGACTTTTTTTCTATGCATTTTTTGTTACTCTATTCTTATATGGCAAAAATACGTTTGCTAAGAACCTCTTGTGTGATGTCGGCACTTTAATAGAAATGGTGGTTTTGATGATGTTCATCAAGATATCTTTTAAAAAGTTTTTATGGTCATTTCCTTTAAAAATTGCACCTTTTAAACAAACAGTAATGTTTTCCCTGCAAAATAATAAGGTAATTGGAAATAAATGGCTGGGAAGCAGGTAGCCTTTAGGAAATGCTGATGGAGCATTACTTCTTGGAGGAGCAGAGTCATTGAGGAATATGTTATCTCAAAGACTAGGAAACCTCAAGTTTGTTAATTGAATGCTTGATCTAGGGGAGTCCTTATTGTGCCAGCAATGTCTTCTTGAAGCATCTTCATACCAAAAGCATAGGCTATCAGAATAAGAGAAAAATATGGAATGGGCACCTCAGGTCCAAAAGGGTGTTTGGTGAACATTCATTTAATTATTTATTCATAAATATGTACCTATTAACTAATTGTGCCATTCTAAGGAGTGTAGAATTTTAAGTGGAGTGGTGATGAGATCTTCTTTGCATTTCATAAGCATCAATCTGTTACCAGCATGGATTGGAGGGACAGGCAGGGGGACTAGTTTAGAGGTATTTTTAAACCATATAATAAATGTCAAAGATGAGAAAGTCACAAAAACTACATTGGATTAAATACATGAATGAACCACAGAAAGTAATCATAATTACTAGGTATCCCACCCTCTGAAAACATTTGAGTAACCACTGCCCCATGATCATAATATTTTAAACATATAATAATTTACAGATTAACTTAGCCCTTCTCTGATTTTAGGTGAGAAAACCTAGGGCTCACTGAATGTTCAAAAAACTCTAGAGTTATTACTATTTTTTATCTAACTTAGATAGGGAAATTGCTCTAGAGAAATTAATCTGCCAAACATTTCCTATCTAGTAAGTCACAAAGTCAAGATGTAACTCCATAGAAAGTGTCTACCGTGGTATTAGTAGTATTAGTTTCCTATGGCTGCTGAAACAGATAATCACAAACTTAGTGGTTTAAAACACAGAAATTATTTATCTTATGGTTCTGCACATAGGAAGTTCAAAATGAGTCTGACAAGTTAAAATCCAGGTGTTATTAGGGCTGATTTCTCCTGGAGTCTCTGAGTGGGGAATCTTGTTTGATGGCCTTTTTCAGCTTCTAGATGCCACTGGCATTCCTTGCTTTGTGGCTCCTTCCTCCTTCTTCAAAGTCAGCAGTGTGGCATCACCCAATCTCTGTCTATCTCTCTTTTTCCTCTACTTCCATCATCACATCTCCTTCCCTGATTCTGACCATGGCCTCCTTGCCTCTCTCTTATAAGGATCGTTGTGATGAGATTGGGTCCACCTCGATAATCCCAGATCCTGAGATCTCTCTATCTTAAGATCCTTAATTTAATCACATCTAGAATTTTGGGAGACTGGGGCGGGCAGATCACTTGAGGTCAGGAGTTCAAGACCAGGCTGGACAATATGGTGAAACTCTGTCTCTAATAAAAATACAAAAATTATCCAGGTGCAGTGGTGTACACCTGCAGTCCTGGCCACTCGGGAGGCTGAGGAAGGAGAATCACTTGAACCCGGGAGGTAGAGGTTGCAGTGAGCCGAGATCCTGCCACTGCACACCAGCCTGGGTGACAGAACAAGACTCCACCACAAACAAACAAAGCAACAAAAATCACATCTGCAAATTTCAGGGATTAGGTTGTGGACATCTTTGGGGGTGCTATTATGCTGCCTACCAAAACCTCTATGTTGAATAAAGTAAATTTCTTAGAATATAAATCTCAATTTCTCTTTTATTTTGTGAGTTATGATTTGCTGCATCTACTCTAATACACAAGGTCTTGCTTTATAGTAATGCTATGTCAGGAGTTCGCAAACGTTTTTTGGTAAATGGCCAGATAGTAAATATTTTCAGCTCTGTGGGCCATGTGGTCTCAAGGACAGTTATTTCACTCTGTCACTGTAGTGTGAGAACAGCCAGAGACAATACATATACAAATGAAACGTGGCTGTGTGCCAATAAAACTTTATTCACAAATACAGGCAGTGGCTCAGATTTGACCCAAGGGCCCCTGCTATAAATTTGTCTGTGGAAACCTGCTATCAATGATCAAATAACTTCACAAGTTTCATGACATAAGAGCTTTTTTATGTTTGCTCTTTGTCAAATCCCCATACCTAGAACAGAGTTTGGTACATACCAGCTGCTTAATAAATACTTGTTGAGTGACCTAAGAAATTGAAACATGCTAAAGCTTAAAAGAGAAAATCAGTGATGGTTGATTTGGAAGAATACATGCCTTTGGCCAAGGATGTGAGAATTTTCTTTAAGAAGGAGATTTCGAGAATTTTTTATGAGCAATGGATCTGGGCTTTAAAAATGGCATTTCATAATATAAATGCAATTTGAAAGACAATAAGGCTTTATTCTTTGTAATTCCTAATTACAGAATGTGAGCATCACTAAGAATGAATTGTTAGTTTGGTAGATGCTTTCAAAAGTTTGGACAAATTACTTCCTCCCAACAGGGAGATGTGAATGGCATCACACTTGAGCCGATATGGACTTGGCTACCCTCTAGTTTTATACATGTTTCTATCAAGTTCTGACAGTTTGTGGATCTCTTGTGACATTAATTCTTAATGATTAATTTTATGTGTCAACTTGAATGGACCACAGAATGACCAGATATTTTGTCAAATATTATTCTGGGTGTTTCTATGAAGATGTTTTAGAATGAGATTAACATTTAATTTGGTAGACTGAGGAAAGCAGACTTCCCTCCATAATGTGGGTGGGCCTCATGCAATCAGCTGAAGATCTTGCTAGAATAAAAGTTTGACCCTCCCTGAGAAAGGGAGGATTCTGTCTGACAATCTGAACTGGGATATCAGCTCTTCCTGGTTTTACAGCAGCCTGCTAGCTTTCAGATGCACACTAGGACACCCGCTCTGCAAACTTTAGACTCACCAGTTTCTACAATCATGCAAGTCAATTCCAATTCCATATCATAAATGGATCCTACTGGGGCCGGGCATGGTGGCTCACGCCTGTCCCAGCACTTTGGGAGGCAGAGATGGGAGAATCTCTTGAGGCCAGGAGTTTGGGGACATCCTGGTCAACACAGCGAGACTCTATCTTTAAAAAAAAAAATCCCATTGGTTTTGTTTCTCTAGAGAACCTCGACTAATGGAGCCAGACTTTTTTGTAAACAATGATGAGAACATTTTACCTCAACAATACTTTCCTATTTTTTTAGTTTTGCTTTTTGCTCATCTCCAACCAAAAGTAAACTATTTAAAAACCTGCGTTCTAAATACATATTTTCATGAAAGCATAGTAAGTTATGTTGATGAATTATATTACTTCACAAACTGGTCATTTTAGGACACACACATACACATACCCTAAATAGCCCCAACACAGTACTTCTGTTCCCTTCCTCCTTCTTCCTAAAGGGGAAGAAGGCTTCACAAACAGCAAAGGACATTTAATGAAGAGGGACATGAAACAAAATTTTCACTTGCCTTAAAATTTTAAGTATATTTTATTACTAGTGTAAGTGAATTACAACATAGTTTATATTTATAACTTTCTCAGATGTTGCCTTCTTAGGTCTAGGTCACATGTACTGGAAAAAAAATGAGTCTTAGATTGTTCTGTTGTTTATTGTGAAATAATTTGATGGTATTATTATGTAATCTGTAGTGTGACATACAGTTACAGTAACTACGTTATTAAAACTCCATCAAATCAAGGTTATATTTCAGAATACTGGCTTTACCAGATGGCCTATTAATGTAGTTTAGAAGTGGACTAATTAAATTATATTCTTCAAATAATACTAATGAAATAGATATTTACACTGGGCTTGTCCAACAGAGTCTGCCATGATCAGTTTCCAGGGAAAAGAAAGATCTAATCAAATATGTATATTTTTCAAAGTGTACATATTAATTTGAAAGCCGAGCAAGTTGCAGAAGTATTTCAGGATCAATGACTAAAAAGAGAGGACAGAAAGCATGGTCGTTGGCAAAATAGAGTTGGGAATAATTAATCATTTTAAAGTAAATGTTTCTCTACCTGAATCTCCGCCAAGAACCTTGACAGAGTGCAGACTCCCAGAAGATCCAAGCCTGCTGATGACAACAATGTTTGTTCTACAGTGTGCAATATTACAATAGGTCCTTTCAGTGCCTGAGATCTTGAAAAGATGCCTGTATCTAGGATTTCTGATAAAGCTTACAACTGCTATGAATGATATTTAGATTTTAATATATGAGGTTTCATGGCATTACATGCACCAGTTCCATCGTTCACGCTGCATTGGAAGGCTCAGTTTAAATCAACGGGGGCCAATTCTGGAAGTCTTTTTGCCAAAGATGACATGGCTTCCTTTCCAGAACCTCTAGTGTATTCTCATATAGGCTGACTTACAGAGGAAGCCAAAAATTATTGGAGGATCAGATAATTTTTGAACCACACCTTGCTTTTTTAATCAGCAGAACTTGATAGAAGTGAATGCTGTGAACTACTTCATGCTCATATTGCTTCATTCATAATGTGGCTGTCACATAAAATTATCCACCCACACTTTACCGGGAAGAATCTTTGCCTGCTCCTTCATCCATCAGGAGAAAGCCACTCCAAATAGAAATTTCTTGGCTGCTTTACAGGTCACTACCTATTTTGATCAAGAAAGTAGATGACAAAGCCTTTCAAGTAATGAAGTTTTCCTTAAAAAGCCATTTGAACTTGAAGTGTTATAAGATTAAGCTTTCTAATGTGCAGTCTTTTAGAGGTCAAACATTTAGATAGCAAATTTTTTTTTTAAATCGAGAATGAATAGAAAGAAATGTATTCGTTACATAATTACAGGGCTTGTAAAGTGCTGGCATTTCTGCTGGAGAATCAGTTTCTTATGTTCCTGCTTAAAGCACAAAAGAAAACAAATAAGCATCATGTGTTTATCTTTCTGATATGTCTGAATCTTACTTTTTATGTATGATCAGCCAGAAATAAGCCTGGCTCCTGGAAAAAGTGACGCTCTGTTAGTCCAGATATTTATCTGTAATACTATATGGATATACTCCTTAGTTTGGGATGTTATACAGAGTCCAAAAGGATTAGTTTAAAAAAAATGACTGAATTCAAACTATAGTAAAAGAAAAACATATGTAATTTACTTTAAAATTAACTAGAGTTGAATTGTATAACAAAATCAAACTTATGCATGGTATGGAGTGAAGTTGTAATATTGAAGGCCAAGTCTACTATCATTAGGAAATTGAATGGTAAAACTTTTGGAGTTATGAGACTTAAAATGATTTCTGAAAGAACCAGCCTGATGTCTCCAATTTTTCTGATTATCAGCAGTATTTTGATAGTATGCTTTTTGTTCTATCTCATTCTAATACCATTGCAAATTAGGTTGAGTTAATGTTTCTTTGAGTAAGACCCTTTATTTGGGAGGTACCCTTGGTCCTTTATTTACAATTGCTACAGTTTCTCTTCAAAGAGAGCTGATTTTTTTTTTTTTAATTCAGCTGTACTTTGTTTCCCTAGATAATACACTGCAAAGTTTTTGTCAGTACATACTTATCATAGTATCACTATTTCTGAGACATTGGATTGGTTAATGAATTTAGTATCTGGCCAGGTTTGTTTTCTCAGTGTCCTGTTCCACTTTGAATCAGGTGTAGATTCAAACTCAGGTTAAGCAATTTGTTTAGAAAATGTTCCATGTTTTGTTCTGTTTCCAAGGACATAGCAGATTGGGTTATTCAGACCAATCCTCCCATTAAAACCAATAACAGATGCTAGATAAAATATTTTTAAAGTACCTTTCGAAAACCACCAGAGATGACAAGGTAGTAAGGAATTAGGAAGCCAACATCTAAGGAAAACCTGGAACATAAATGGTAAGGGAGTACTAGTGCTATTTTTGCCCTGAAGGCAATTATCAATCAAGGACAATCACACTTCAGTTTTGATGGCTTAGACATGAGGGCAATTGAAGTTAAAACCCAGGGCCTACAACTCAACCAACGGAATAAATCTGATTAGAGATTTTTCCTACATAAAATTAGGACTTCAGAAAGCAACACCATCAGAGTAAGGGTAAATGAGAAGTAGATCTGCCTTTTCTCCACCCTGTGTACTGAAAATCAGGGAAAGTAAAGTTGTGTGGAACAGAGAGAAAAAATCTCAAAGAAATTGTAATCACAGCTAGGTTTGAATAAGAGTTATAGCATCAATTAATATCACCAAGTAGTTGCTAAACAAAACAAAACAAAAAAACCTAGGTTGTGAATAAACGTCAAAGTAATTGCAGAATGGTAATGCCCTTAGATGCCTCCAAGAAGCCAATGCAAATCTCTAGAAAAAGATTCTTTGATTTTAATCTTCAAAATACCCATATAGTTTTTTTAAGACTGTGAGAAATATGCAGTTAAGAATAACCAAACACATGAAGATGAAAATTCAGGCATTCTAAGCCAGAATGATCAGAAACAATAGACAATGGAACCATGCACACAGATGATAGATATTGGACTTTTAAGAGACAGAGTATAAAATCTACTGACTGTATGTGAAGAAATAAGAAGATAGACTTGAAAATATCTAGTCTTAAAGAAAAGTGTAAAAATGACCAATTTTTAAAAATCATAGAAAACATCTAGAAATAAAAAATGCAACTAATAAAATCACAAGCTCAATAGAAAATTTTAAAAGAAGATTAGACACAGCTGAAGAGAAAAGAGAAGCTGAAAGATTAGTCAGAAGAAATTATCTAGAAGTTGGCATAGAGGAATTCAAAGATGGAAAAACATATGTAGCACAGGTTAAGAGTAAAGAAAGATTAAGTGATAAGTTCTGTGGTACATATGACTGGTGTTCCAGAAGAAGGTAAACTGAATACGGAAGAGGCGAGACATGGAAAGATAATGAATAAAATATTCAACTTTCTGAACTGATGAAAGATACAGATTTAAGATTCACAATAAATCCCAAAGAATATTGGAAAGAATAATTACTCCAACCCGACACATTAAATGAAATTGTAGTACCAAAGACAAAATGAGCAATCTTAAAAACCAACCACAGCAAAAAATACAGATTACATTCAAAGAGTGGTGTGTGGATTACCATGACTTGGCCTATATATTCAATTAAGACATTGTGTGTGTGTGTGTGTGTGTGTGTGTGTGTGTGTGTGTGTGCCTGTGCTTGTATAATGTTCTGCAATGTATTTGAGGATACAGGGAGGGATATTTATATAGTGCTTTACATCATATAAAGTGCTTCATATTTTACCAATGTATACCAAAATCTTTAAGATTGTCATAAAGATTATTGAAGGTTCTTTTTTTAGATAAGTAAATAGATATTTAGGGAGATTATGTGACTTGCCTAAGGTCACACAGCCACAGGATGAAGTGTTCAGAATAAGGTGGCTGGACAGAGACTAATTCCAAGGACAGTTAAGAAAAAACAATTGTAGTCAGATCACATTCAATTTTGGAACCCTCTACATGCCAAGCCTTGTGGTTACTGGAGACAGAGGAACAAACAAAGGTGGATACTTTTATTAAGATGTTCCTAGTTTTACAGGGGCCTTGAGGCCAGTCAGCAATGGAAAGATCACAGTGGAGCTCTGAGAGCCATTCGAAGAGGGAGTGAAAATAAGTTTCTACACACCTATTAGAATGGCTAAAATCCAAGACATTTACAGTATCAAATGCTGATAAGGATGTAGAGCAACAGAAACTCTGATTTGTTGCTAGTACTACAACCACTTTGGAAGATAATTTGGAAGTTTCTTACAAAGATAAACAGCCTTACATACTATCTGGCAATTGTGCTTCTAGGTATATGCTCAAGTGAGTGAAAACTTATGTCAACACAAAAACCTGCAATCGAATATTTATAGCAACTTTATTCATAATTGACCAAAATCGAAAGCAACCCAAGATAGGTGGCTAAGCAAACCATGGCACATCCACATGATGGAATATGTATTCAGCGATAAAAGGAAATAAGCTATCAAGTTACAAAAAGGCAATAGTGCCTTAAATGTACATTGCCAAATGGAAAAATTAGTCTGAAAAGGCTGCATATTGTATGATTCCAATGAAATGACATTTTGGAAAAGGCAAACCTATAGAGACAAAAATCCATAAAATTGTACAACAGTAAGAGTGAACCCTAATATACTGAGGGACTTTAGTTAATAATATTGCATCAATATTGGTTTATTAATTGTAACAAATGTATTTAGAAACTTTCTGTACTTTCTGTTCAATTTTTCTGGAAACCTAAAACTGCTCTAAAAGATAAAAAGTCTATTAAAAAATTTCTTTTTCCTGAAACAGAGTCTTGCTCTGTCGCCCAGGCTGGAGTGCAGTGGCACAATCTTGGCTCAGTGCAACCTCCACCTCCCCGATTCAAGCAATTCTCCTGTCTCAACCTCCCAAGTAGCTGGGCATTACAGACGCACACCACCACACCCAGCTAATTTTCGTATTTTTAGTAGAGACGGGTTTTACCATGTTGTCCAGGATGGTCTTGAACTCCTGACCTCGTGATCCACCCGCCTCAGCCTCCCAAAGTGCTGGGATTACAGGTGTGAGCCACTGTGCCCGGCCTTAACATTTTTTAAAAAGAAGGTCAACGGCAAGTTAAAGAGGCAAACAGGAAAGAGAGGTCTGGGTCAGAATTGACGGTGGGAGTTCCATTATTTGCGCCATTATAGATATATTGGCATACTTCTTTTTCCACACCAGAGTTTTTCACGAAAATCCCATATATAAGAGCATTTGCTCTCAATATTTTAAGAATACTGGCAAATCTCTGACATTAAAGCATACAGGTCAGAACTGAATTTTAATAATCTGACTTCAAATCCAGGGTCTGTTCCTCTATTGCAAGATTCAATCATCATACATTACAAGGTAAATGCAGAAAAGGTGGAATGCTCTGGAAAAAGCAGTACAAACTTTATTCTAGAGGAGAAGCTCAAAAAATAGATATGGTGTTCAGAATGAACTATGTTTTACTTGTCTTGTCCCTGGCTCCCTTTTTCTTTAAAAAATATTCTTCAAAAAAATTTAAACTGCTGACAGTCAGACTCTTTGCTCCTTGAGGATAAAAACTTTAAGAAGTAACAGGGAAACGGAAGGTACTCTGGAATGTAATTTTTCTAGCTGTTAACTAGATCAGTATTTTGAATAAGCTCCAGTAGATGGCGGAAGAGAGTAGGAAGCAGCATCCTTGCGTGGTGCAGTTTGAAATGAAACAGCCCTATTTTCAACAGCTCTGTGTCTGTGTGATTTCTGGCAAGACATTTAGCAGAGGAGGAGAGCAGACAGTTTTACAGCCTCTGTCACTCTTCTTGGCAGAGCCAGAAGACCCTCTGGTCTATTGGACTTGAGGATTCCTTTCCTCTAGAAATATTTGATGGCAGCCAAGTGATTGCGTATTCCAAGATCCTTGAAAAGGACTCTTCTGCGTCACTCAGAGGGTCTTGTGTGCCTCAGGGCCTTTCCAGATCTGTGACTGATGGCAGGCAGCTAGAATAAAATCTGTAGTGTTCTGCTGTTTTTGCCAGATGAAGCTACTAGAGCATTTTGATTTTTTCTTAAAGGCTACCAAAACAAACAAACAAAAACTATGACTCACAGCTAGACAGTGAAACAATATTTTTATTCAGAGCTCTAAGTGCAGCTTTTACAAATAGCACATCTTAGAGTTTATTTTGTTTCTTTTCAATTAACCACTTTCTGGAATTAGAACTTAAGGGAGAATGGTGTAATCAGAATTTAAGAAAATGTTCAAATGACTATATTATAAATTCAGGCTGGTTACCTATACAGTGATGGAATTACAATGAACTGGAAAGCAGTGCTCTCCCCAGATCCATCAAATTATCGAGGATAACTCAGCAGCCTCCTTGAACTTTCTGACTACCTGTCACTTTCTCTGGAAGCCAAGAAACATGGAACTATAAAAAATGTGTGTGTGTGTGTATATAGTATGTGTATATATACGTATATATTCACATATATGTGTATGAATATATATACATATTTATGTATACACACAAATATATAAATATACACATAAATATTTATATATACAGTGCACATATTCACATATATACATATACATACACGTGATGCTTATATTCAGTTTTCTACCTTTTGTATTGCTTTCTTCATGACAGTTCTAGGGTAACCTCATCTGACTTCATGAGGTTTCAAGAAAGATAACTCTAACTTCTTATTTAGTAAGTTTGTAACATATTACACTATCTGCCAAGCCAGAATTTTTGTTTAAGACAGCTTCTTATTCTCTTCTTCTTTTTACTGTAGCTGCCATCCCATCTTATATGGTCAACTTCGGACTGGTAACATGGAGTTTTGGTTTCTGTATATAAGCAGTAAATAAAGTTATCATTCTAATGTCAATCAATAATATGAGGAAAATAAATGTATGAATGGATAGATTAACAAGTATTTAGTGCCTATTACACCTGGAATGGGGGGATATAAATATGAAAAGAAAAAAGAAACAAGGCCCCTTTCCTCTAGAGGCTCACAATCTCTAATAAGACAAACCTATATGACCCATGGTTTAAAATAGAACAATCGTATCATGGGAGCACAGAGGAAATAGTTGTGCTTGAGGATATCAGGAAAAGTATTTCACAGGAGATGAAGCTGGAGCAGAGTATTAAAGAATTAGAAGGAATTCATCGGGTGGGAAAAGGATTGAATGATATTAATGAGCATGAGAATGACACATACAAAATTTCCTTAATATCTGATTTATAAAAGACAAGTGATTTAGAATGGTTGGAGCACTAGCTAAATGTGGCGGAAAGAGGGAACTAAGTTTTAAAAACACAGAAGAGGCAAGACTATGAAAGGTTTTAATATAAATGCTTGAGAATCTATGGCTTCATTCAGCATTGTTCAATAGAACTTTCTGAGAGGACTGAAATGTTCTATAATCTGCACTGTGTGCTATGGTAGCCACTAACCACATGTGGTTATTGTACAGTTGAAATGTGGCTAGTAAGATGGAGGCAATTAATTATTTTTTGGCTTAGGTTAAATTTAGATTTAAATAGCCACATGTAACTAATAGCTACTGTATTGGGGAACCCTGTTTGAATAATGAGAATTATTGAAAGATTATCAACAGTAGAATGGAATGATTGTTTAATATCAGTGTAAAAATAACACTGTTTGTATTGATTCCATTGGAATGTATGGTGCATTTCACGTTGAAGGTCTTTAAATATCACAACCTATTAACTTGGAGTTGTGTTCAGTTGCGTAAGCAAAGCAATTAATTGTAACTGGCCAAGACCTAGGATAAGAATAATTTTCCAGTCTACTCAGCACAAGCAGATATAGAATAAATAATCAAGTATATTTAGCTTAAGTCTCCAGCTTATACATAAGAAGTTTAGGCACCAATATTTGCAGTTGAAAAAATTATTATTAGAGAGGAATAATTTCCTCCAAGTTAAGAAATTCCTGTAAAAGAGAAACTCTTTCCAGTAAGTATATAGATATGCCCAAATCATTTTGAGACCACTGGCTTATTGAATTCGTAGTATTTTTGTCTGGGTGATGAAAGAGACAAAGACTGATTAGCACATAGACTCTAAAATCTCAGAGAAGTAAGCCTGTGGCAATATTCAAGGCTGGCTTGCTTTTCTCTTCTCTCAGTAGATTTCACTGGAGTTAAGACTCCCTTTCTTCTCTGTGACATGGCTAGCCACTTATTTCAGTAGCAGGTATAGCTAGCAGCACATTACTTTGGGGAAGACAGGAAGTGCTTAAAAACAGCACTATCAGCTGGGATCAAATGAGAAGGCACATAGAAAAGACTAATAAGCAGTTAAGAAAATTATCTTGAAATGAAGCATTGTGAAATCCATTTTGAATTATGTATTTTCTCCTATGCATGTTGTATTAAAGTTCAATTTTTGCATAACAAATTATTACAAATTTAGCTCCTTAAACAATACTATTATCTTACAGTTTCTGTAAGATGGAGGTTCAGGCACTGTGTAACCTGAATATCAGTGCAAAAATAACACAGTTTATATCGATTCCATTGGAATGTATGGTGCATTTCACGTTGAAGGTCTTTAAATATCACAACCTATTAACTTGGAGTTAATTCACTATTCACTGTCTTGAATAAGAGAGTGAGCTGAATTCTCTGCTCACTGTCTTATTAAGTGAAAACAAGATGTCTGCCAACTTGCACTCTCTTTGGAGCTCAGATTCTCTTCTAAGCTTATTCAGATTGTTGGCAAATTTCAGTTCCTTGTGGTTGTAAGATTGAGGCTGTCAGCTCCTAGGGGGACCTAGAATTTCCTGTCATGAGGCCCACTCTGTAACAGGTGGTTTGCTTCTTCAAGGACAACAGAACAGGAGAGTGTCTGCTAGTGCTTTGTGTATTTTTCTTTTAAGTGGCTGTATTAGTCAGGGTTATCTAGAGGGACAGAACTAACAGGGTAGATGTATATATGAAGTGAAGTTAATTAAGGAGTGTTGACTCACACAATCACAAGCGAAGTCCCAAAATAGGCCGTCTGCAAGCTGAGGAGCAAGAAAGCCAGTCCAAGTCCTAAAACCTCAAAAGTAGGGAAGCCGACAGCGCAGCCTTCAGTCTGTGGCCGAAGGCCCAAGAGCCTTGGGCAAATCACTGGCATAAGTCCAAGAGTCCAAAAGCTGAAGAACATGGAGTCTGACGTTTGAGGGCAGAAAGCATCCAGCACAGGAGAAACATGAAGGCCAGAAGACTCAGCAAGTCTGCTCTTCCATCTTCTCCTGCCTGCTTTATTGTAGCCTAGCTGGCAGCTGATTAGACGGTGCCCACCCAGATTGACTGTGGTTCTGCCTCTCCTAGTCCACTGACTCAAATGTTAATCTCCTTTGGCAACACCCTCACAGACACACCGGGGAACAATACTTTGCATCTTTCAATCCAACCAAGTTCGCACTCAATATTAACCGTCACAATGGTAATCTGATTAACAGGATCACATAGAATAATCTTCCTTTTGGTTAATTAAGAGTCAACTGATTTGGAAATTTAATTACATCTTCAGCCTTATGATGCAATATGGTCATGGTAGGGATATCCCATTATATCCACAAATCTGGCTAAGACTCAATAGGAGGCTATTATACCAGGGAATGTGCCCCCAAAGACAAGAATCCTGGGAGCCATTTTGGAATTCTGTCTACTACACATGGCCATGGGTATAACTACAGCTGCTTACATGTTGTCTCATTAAAAACAGTGACAATATTGTAGTAATCTTACCTTTCATAGTGATTCCATAAGAGGGTATTATAGAAGGAAGTCTCTCTCTCTTTCTCCTCTCTCCCTGCTTAATAAATAGTATTTGGTTTTATCTTATTTTTGCTTATATAAAATTTTATTACATATGTAAATATGTAATAGATTATATAATCATATATTTATCAATGCAGTCAAATGTAGCAGGACAAGCCGCAGACAAAACCCCTCAGACACCAAGTTAAAGAAGGAAGGCCTTTATTCGACCAGGAGCATCGGCAAGACTCGCGTCTCAAAAATGGAGCTCCTAAGTGAGCAATGCCTGTCCCTTTTAAGGGCTCACAACTCTAAGGGGGTCTGCGTGAGAGGGTTGTGATCAATTGATCAAGGAGGGGGTACGTGACTAGGGGCTGCACGCACTGGTAATTAGAACGGAACAGAACAGGACAGGGATTTTTCACAGTGCTTTTCTATACAATGTCTGTAATCTATAGATTACATAACTGATTAAGTCAGGGGTCAATCTTTAACTACCAGGCCCAGGGTGTGGCGCCGGGCTGTCTGCCTGTGGGTTTCATTTCTGCCTTTTAGTTTTTACGTCTTCTTTCTTTGGAGGCAGAAATTAGGCATAAGACAATATGAGGGGTGATCTCCTCCCTTAAAAGAGAGTAAAGATACATTTGTTATGAAAATAAAATATACAGAATTGCATTTTGAAGTCAATTGGGAGTTTCTGATGTATTAAGGATACAATGTGCTGTGATGAGGCTGATATTTTTAGGGGTGGAGGAAGAAATGAACTATTGACTTAAGGGGAAAAAAGGGGAATGAAAAATTTTAAAAAATAGAGATGAATCACCTCAAAGATTATGCATTTTATAGCTGGTTTTGGACGCTCTTGCAAAATAATAAGTTGCACAACCTCTATCTGAGACTTTTGTTTTACCTCTCTGCTGATTTGTAGTAAAAAATAAACACTTGCTTTGTGAAAAAAATGTAGATGATGTTTGTTATTCAATGGATTTTTTTTAAAGTATCTAATACATGGCTGAGTAAAAGAATGTGTTAACCAGAAATATGTGGAAGATGCTAAATTGTAAAATAAAATATGTGTGTGTGTTTTATAAGTTTTGAGAAATGATAAACAATATTCATTTTTAAGAAGGCTAGTCTCCTTAGCCTAAAGCACCAGTACTGGCCTCCCCTTGCAAAGCACTGTCGATTTTTCTCAGGACTTAATAAGCATGAGTGCTTCCAAACATTTAACTAGATTCAAGTTGAAGACTCAGCTCTAAATGATGAGGTATGAAGTGTGACTTTCCAGGAGCTTCACTGAACTATGCACCAAAAAAACTACATTTAAAATATAAATATTTATATAAAAACCTGGAGAAAATGTATGGGAGTAGATATTAAGGGTGTAGGAGAATGGGGAAAACATAAAGTGTATTAAGGCCAAATTTATTGATATGAGCTGTCTTAGGGTTCCACAGAGGAAAGAAACAGTAGATTTTATGTATATATAATTCAATCCTCTGGTGCATATTATACATACATACATATATGCACATATATATGTATATATGGAGAAAGAGATTTTCAAGATTTATTATAAAAAATTGGCTCACACATCTACGGAGTCTGAGAAGTCCCAAGATCTTCAATTGGCAAGCTGGATACCCAGGAGACAGAGGGTATAAGTTCCAGCCCAAGTCCAAAGGCCTGAGAACCAGAAGAGGTGATGTTTAAGTTACAGTTCCAGGTCAGAAAAAGAGCAATATTGCGGGTCAAGCAGTCAGAAGGCACTCCCACTTATTCAGCTTTTTTGTTCTACACAGGTCTTCTATTAACTGGATAAGGCCCACCCACATTAGACAATCGACTTTACTTAGTTTACCTATTCAAATGTTAATGTCATCCAGAAACACCATCACAGACACACCCAAAATAATGTTTGGCCAAATGTCTGGACACCCCGTCAAGTTGATATATAAAATTAACCATCACAAGCCAACCTCTTGTCAACTTGGCATTGATACACATCTCTTTAAAACATACTTAATATCCAAATAAAGACAATAACAAGGCATAATTTTGCAAAACATGATGCAACCATCCTGCATAAACCAAAAACACATTCTAACTTTCCCCTGAAGAGGCGGTAAAATCTTTGCATGACGTTCAATATTTGATATTCCATAAGTTAACTACTATGATGTAAAATTAACAATACTTAAACACTCTGACATGAAATCAACTCCTCTTATCTTACATGATAAGGGAATTAACAAAAAGTAAAGGAAGGGAAGAAAACAAAGATATTTGCTTAAGACATACACAAACCCACTCCCCCCACCCCTCCCACACAAACGTATTCATAAAAATAAGAAGGAAATATTATGACAATTACAGTATTATGACAATTACAGTACTTGTTTTTGTAACTGGTGACATGGTGCAGGTGGTATTTATAACAACCTTTTCTCACTACCCATTTTGGATCTCCTTTACTTTCAGCAAGTACCTCAGTTCGTCTTGGCTCTTTCCCAGATGGGGTGATCCAAATCTTCAGTCCTGAAGGGTCTGGGCCAGTAGAAATCCTTTCTGGATTGGGTTGTTTTGGTTTTCAATTGACCTTAATCACACGGCATGGTAATGCTAAGGGATTCCCTACGGTATCTTCTGTATTCCAGGCATACTCTTCCTTAACCTCATTGTGGAGCAGTTGTACAACTTTCTCTTGGTAGTCAGGATAACCACTCTAGCCAGCACAGTAATCTCCTTTATTTGCCTATTGATTCAGAGGTATGAGAAGCCCAAATGGGTTAAGTGGCAGTCTGAACTTCCAGTTAAGTGGATAATTGTTGTGTCTTTTGGTAAAAGCATTCCTTCCTTTGGAACTAAAACTTCTAGGCCAGCAGAGGATAAGGTCATGGAAACAGTATCC
Source organism: Pongo abelii (assembly GCF_028885655.2). Taxonomy (NCBI): domain Eukaryota; kingdom Metazoa; phylum Chordata; class Mammalia; order Primates; family Hominidae; genus Pongo; species Pongo abelii. The sequence continues at coordinate 131,237,492 of NC_071992.2, read as the reverse complement.
TGAAATTTTACTAGTGGGTCATTAGAGCGTAGTAGTATGTGGTGCCCCTCCCATTTTCATCCCTAAATTTCTGGACCTGTGAATCCTGGCCATGGAAAAAGAACACCATATATTGGACAACTATTCAGATGTACACACCCTTCTGAACAACCTTGCTTCAGCGCTGCAAGGTTTTACCACTTAGTGAAGCGATAAGTGAGTCTTCAAATGTCCTTTCCACTGCTCTGTCAAGCCGTCAGTTGAGAATATGGGGAGCATTTAAGATCAGTGAATTACATGAGTGTGGGCTTATTGCCTCACTTAGTTTTCTGTGAATTAATTTCCTTGATAAGAAGCAATACTGTATGGAATATCATGACAGCGTATAAGGCATTCCGTAAGTCTGTAGTTGGTAGTTTTGGGAGAAGCATTGGTGCAGCAAAGGCAGATCTGTATCCAGAGTAAGTTTCTGTTCCCATAAGACCAAAATACTCTCCCTTCCATAATGTGTCAAGTTGAAAGGGGCTCTCTTAACAGCTGTCCTTTGCTGCCATTTTGAGGACAAGAAGAATACATTTGGCTTCAGCCAACATGACTACTTGCTTTCATTGTATTTTGCCATTTCTCTCTAATCTATACTTAACTTCTGGCACTATTTCACTTGGACTGCTTCTTTGTATTCCTGATCCTAAAAATACCTTGCCCAGCCTAAATGTCCCCTCTTTAAAGATATTTTAATTTATCACTTCAAGTTGAGCTGCTTTCTTTTTTCTCTGAGTCTACAGAGCAGGGGTGGCAAGTATGTTTCTGTTACAAACATCAATAATCATCATGGTGTTCTTCTCCCAAGCTGGGCTGTGACCTCAGAGTCTTCAGTAATATAGCACCCCATGCATCCACTACAATTTCATCCATTAGCATTCGATATGAAGATTAATTGTGAGCCCACCATATTTCTCAGATGTGGATTATATTATAGTTAGTAACACGTATGCCTTGTTCTACCAACTAAACTGTAAGCTCCTTGACGACAAGAAATAAATCACTTTATTTTTATATTTATCTTAATAAAAAACACAATGGCTTGAATGTAGTAAGTATAAATGTTATACAGCTATCTCCCGTGTATTGAAAATAATGTTCCTTAATATCAAGATCTGAATAGAAATGCTATCAAGAATCTATTTCCCATCATTTTAAATGGGAAAAAAATATAATGAGTGTTTGTCAACTCCAAGCTCTCAATTTCCTAAAACACAGTGAATATTTAAAATATTTCTTCCAGATCACCAAATATAATTTATTTGCTTGATAAAAATATAATTTGTTTCCAGTAACATTGACTTTTTTAGTGCCAGCAACATCTAAGATAAATACCCCCTTCGATGAGAATTGGCCTGCTCCTCAAACTGTCCTTGTGATTATGACATTGTGCCAATTCTATTTGGAACAAAACTTTTTTTCCCGAAACAATTTTGTTAAGAAATGTCATATTGAGTATTCGAGACATAAATGCAATTTTTTCCTATATAAATAATTGGCTGAGAAATGCTGTGCTAAGAGACTCAAATATTCTATAACACTGGGATATTAAAAAACAGGCAGCCTTCCACCAGAAAAATACTAACTATGTAGATCTTCTCTGCGGTTTTGCTGCACTTGTGTATTTACTTAATTGTTGATTTATTCATTCAACATTTGGTTGTCAATTATCTACCATGGTCTAATCTCAAGTAGGCTTCAGACATTAGGCATTAGACAGACAAATATAAAAATCGTGTCCTGAAAAATTAGCTAATGGTCTAATGAAGTGATCAAACATATAGAGAAGTAATTACAATACAGATTAACACAATCTCTAGTATATTTGGCAAGTCACAGCAAATTGAGACATTACTAGTTTTGCCCTCATAATTATTGAGACTTCACAGAAGAGGTGGCATATAATTTACCTTGAAGAAACAATAGGAATGTGCTTCGTAGACTGGTAAGGTCAATGGTACAGAGTTACATTTGAGGCTGGGCAGGGTGGCCCACACCTGTAATCCCAATACTTTGGGAGACCGAGGTGGGAGGATTGCTTGAGGCCGGGAGTTTGAGACCAGCCTGGGCAATATAGCAAGACCCCATCTCTACGATAAAAAATACAAAAATTAGCTGGTTTTGGTGGCATGTGCTTGTAGTCTCAGCTACTCAGGAGGTTGAGATGAGAAAATCTCTTGAGCCCAGGCGTTCGAGTTACAGTGACCCATGAGCCATGATAGTGTACCACCGCACTCCAACCTGGGTGACAGAGTGACATCCCATCTCAAAACAAAACAAAGAAAACAAAACAGAGTTACATTTGAGAAACTTTTCAATACTTTTTAAATGTCTGCAATGGAAAATGCATATAGCTGAATAGAGAGAGATGTGACTTGGCAGTTCATTGGAGCTAGATTCTGAATACTGTAAGAAATGCTCTGGGAAATTAGACCATATCTTTTGGCAATGAGGACAAAATTATGTAAGTTATTTTGTCGGAGAGCTAGTCGGGGCTTCATTCATAAAAGATAGTTGACAAAACTGCTGATTATGGACACAGTGGGAAGATACTATAGATAGTAAACAGTAAGTGCCAAAAGATAAAGGCCTAAACAGGTTTTCAAATTTTCTAAGCTGTGATAAAAGCTAGTGGCACCAATAAATTTTTATGAACCACAGAATACCAATATCTGATAATTTTAAGACATTAAAATATATTTTCATGAAAAAATATAAATATGTAAAAATATATAAATATATATTTCCACGAAATAAAATCTCTGTGCAAGAATGGGCATCGTACAGAGTCACTGAGGATTAATATTCTCTTCTGGATAAGAGTATTAGCATTTCATGAGTCACTGAGGCTGATAATGCCTTAGTGTCTTCTGAAACCTTTTTATCAAGTTCTGCTCAGATAAGGATTCTTGGGGCTGGGAATCTGGGGCCCATGGAAGACACACCCCAGGTTCTTCTTCTTATCCCTTTTCCGAAGCATTATAAATAGCCCCACTTCCTTCTGCTGGGAGTCTTATTCAGATAACCCAGTGGAACTGACCACTGGCCGCTGTCTTTCATTATGTCTGGATATTCTTTACCCCAGTGGTGGTCAAAGAGAAGTCAAACTGTTACTACTGCCAGATCTTTGCACTTGGTCCCTGGAGTCCGGTTGAAAAGGCCAGAGAGCCAGCCTTGTTCATCCCCTTTCTTGAATCTTTTAGTGAGACAAATTTCAGTTGAGCAGTTTTTTGAAGGAGCACTTTTGATTTAAAAGGAGTTTTTACTTAACTGTGACGTCTGATGCTTCAAAGTGTCTAATTAATACTACTGGGGCTTTATCACAGCAAAAGCAATTCTGAATGGGTATTGATAAAAAAAGAATCATATAAGAAGGTTAGGCAAGCTAAATAAAATTAAGTAGGAAATGAACATGAGTCTAGATAGTGAAAGTTTTTCACAACAATGTTAAAATGATCAAGAAGTGGCCAGGCGCGGTGGCTCATGCCTATAATCCCAGCACTTTGGGAGGCCAATGTGGGCAGATCATCTGAGGTCAAGAGTTTGAGACCAGCCTGGCCAACATGGCGAAATGTCATCTCTAATAAAAATACAAAAATTAGCAGGGCCTGGTGGTGCGTGCCTGTAGTCCCAGCTACTCGGGAGGCTGAGGCAGGAGAATCACTTGAACCCAGGAGGCGGAGGTTGCAGTAAGCTGAGATCATGCCACTGCACCACTCCAGCATGGGTAACAGCGAGACTCAGTCTTAAAAAAAAAAAAAAAAAGATCAAAAAGATCAAGAAGTTCTTTTCCTAGTGTTTTACAATTTAATCCCATATCTTGCGGAAAAATAGAAAAATTTTTCCAATGCTCAAACGCATTGGGGATATTTCACAACCACATAGCTATTTTCAATACAAAAACTTCGTGCCAAACTACAAAAAATATATTTATCAAACCTAATCTTTTAAAATTGATTAACTGTAAAATGTAAAGTGTGGTTTTATTTAGAGAGAAATATTGTTGAGCAAGTAACTCTTAACCAAGCATTGCAGTCTTGAAATTCCTCAAGTATTAAAGTTGGGAGTAGTGTTTTTATGCATAAGTCTAAAAATTTGTCTTCTTAAAGTACTAAAAAGAAACTAGCATTCGAATGAATAACATTTTGGCTCAATATTTTTCTTTTAATTTTTAATAGTGTACTCTCTTGGGAGGAATTCAAACCCTGGGATTTCTTATTTTAGAGAAAAAAGAGACATAAACTATTGAGAAAACAAATAATTTGGAAAGATAGAATTAAATATTTGATTTCTCATAAGTCATCTTAAGTTGATTACTAGCATTCTCTGCCTCTAAGTGATACATGAGGAAATGAATTGGTTTCTACAGTTGTACTATTTATATTCAAACTGAAGTAATTTTATTTTATTTGTAATAATGCTGAAATTTGGAGATAATTATTAGTTTTAAATAAACTGGCTTTGTGAAAAATGACATTATTTTATCTGTTCAAAGAAAATTCAAACTTGGAGATTATATTTAGTTTTATGAAAGAAAATATGCAAACCTTCCACTGTAGCTTATGTTTGTGTTTTTAATTTTTTAAATTTTCAAACATAGGCAAATATGTCTTCAATTTGGTCATTTTCAAGATGACAATGAATACTTTTTAAACCCTATAGTATGGGGAAACAGATACTTTTATACCTTATAAAAGAGCATGAATTGATATGTTTGGAATTAGAGGCAGCTTTACTATTTAATCATAAATGTAAATGCATATCCTGTGTTCCAGCAATTCATTTTCTAGGAATATATCATATATACAGATACACATATACACACACACACATACACATATATATATATACACACATATGTGTATATATATACACACATATGTGTATATATATATACACACACATACATATGTGTGTATATATATATACACAAATACATATGTGTGTGACATACATATGTGTGTATATATATATACACAAATACATATGTGTGTGTATATATATACACAAATACATATGTGTGTATATATATATATACTCTTTTTTTCTTTTTTATTCCTACCCAACTTTTCTCTCCAAAGGCCAGCTCCTTGGATATCCTTGGATATCCTTCCACAGATATCCTATGCACACATAAGAATACATGTGCCTATAGATTTCTTCTTTAACATATAAATTTAGCATGATATGGAGTCTTTTTTCTATCTTTATTTTTCATTTAATATAAATAGATTATTCCATTTTGGTGCATATAATTTTTTTATTTTTTAAATATCTGCAAAACATTCCATTGTACAGATTTACAATTATTTATTTAAACAAACCCAATCAATATACATTTTTAGTGCTGCAATGAATACATACATTATTCTGTGTATTTGAAAGTATTATACGTATAATCCTATATAATAATGCATTCTGTGTATTTGAATAATACTATATAAAATACTATATAATAATGCATTCTGTGTATTTGAAAGTATTATACATATAATACTACATAATAATGCATGTACACATTGCAGCATTGAAAATGTATATTGATTGGGTTTGTTTAAATAAATAATTGTAAATCTGTCCAATGGAATGTATTGCAGATATTTAAAAAATAAATTGTGTATGCACCAAAATGGACTAATCTATTTATATTAAATGAAAAATAAAGATAGAAAAAATATTGCATATCATGCTAAATTTATATGTTAAAGAAGAAATCTACAGGCACATATATACTTATACGTGCAAAGGATATCCATGGACAGATATCCAAGGAGCTAGCAATAGTGGTGGCCTTTGGGGATGAAAGCTGGGTAGGAATAAAAAAGAAAATTACTTTTTAAATTTTCTATATTTTAATACCTCTTGAACTCTGTTTTCAATGCATGCATTACAAATTTAGAAATATAAATTAATTCTAAAAAATAAGAATAAAACTTATAGTAGCCCTTATTTTGTTTGGTTCCCTTTCTGTTTACTTTAGATTACTCTTAAAAATAATAATTTGTATTTTGGTGGAAAATATTTTGAAAGGTTAATATTAAAAAAAAATACAGCAATATTTATAAGAACTTTTATCTTTATTACATAGTCCTAAGTCAGGCTGCTATTTCTTATATGAAGAGAAATGTCAGATTAGCCATTTATTTTAGTGACCTTGGGAACCAATGGATACAGCCTTATGATTATTCTAGTCATGGCAATTGGGTTTTAGTGTGAAGACACTGAAATTCATAGGACAAATATGTCATGATATGATGCTGATACTCATAGTTTTTCTCATGGAAAAGCATAGTATAGCTTGATAACTAATGTGTGACCATTCTGCTTCTTTATATATATTTCCGTAACCTTGAAATTTTATCACAAAATAAATGAACCCTCAAGAGGAAAACTCTATACAACTACAGAAGAGTAGTTCTTCAAATTATACTCTATTTTGAATGAACTTTTGTCAGATAAATTAGGTTTTACTGAATATAGCTATTGTAAATGTTCTTCAAAAATATTCAAGAAAGACTACATTTTTACAAGACTTAGTAATTGAGACATATGTTGGCAGAATATTTAAAACATACTTCTAGGGGATTGAAAATTTTCCACAAGCAATTATAATCCTTCAGCTATTGGCACAGTTTCCTGACCAGTCCTTTTATTTAGTTTACATTTCTTATTAAAGTATATTTGATTCAACACAATAATTTCTCAAACAATTGAAATATAGAAATAGATATCCACTTTCCATTGTCTAATCCTGACAATTTTATATTTGGAACATAATCAGGTGATGTAATTTTCTTTTTGATTCTTTACTGCTCTTCCCATGATTGGAGGGAAAACTGTATGATTTTTCAGTAAGTCTTAATGACTCCAAGAATCTGTGAAGTTAATAGAATAAAGGGTTTCTCATCTATGATGGAAAAATATAGACCGGGTGTGATGGCTCACACCTATAATCCCAGCACTTTGGGAGGTTGAGGCAGGCGGATCACCTGAGGTCAGGAGTTCGAGACCAGGCTGGCCAACATGGTGAAACCCCATCTCTACTAAAAATACAAAAATTAGCCAGGAGTAGTGATGCATGTCTGTAATCCCAGCTACTCTGGAGGCTGAGTCAAGAGAATCACTTGAACCTGGGAGGCGGAGGTTGCAGTGAGCCAAGATTGCGCCACTGCCATCCAGCCTGGGCAACAAAGCAAGAGTCCATCTAAAAAAAAAAAAAAAAAAAAAAAGAAAAATACAGTCATAAATGTTTACAAGCTTTTAATAATCACCAGTGTATAAGAGTCAATCTCTTAAGTGTATTTAGCATCTTAATACAAACAATTTTGAGTTAATGAACTATGTTAGGTAGTTAAATGTTTTTGATTCAATTTTATATGCGACCTTTTCTTTTAAATACATTTGTAAATGTTTAGGTCATTGAAGACTCGTAAACAGTTTGGCCATCTCATATTCCCCTCATAACTCATGAAGTAAGTTGCTACATGTATTTTTTGTAATTATTATGTTTCCCTTAAGCACCTTGAGGCCTAGAACATCATGTTTTTATATTTAAATTAGGAGAAAAATGTATATATCACTAAGGTACGAAAGGTTTTATTTTCTCTCATGGAGGCCATCAGACTACCTTACAGTTTCCCTGTGGAAAAAGAAAAAAAAATACGGAAATTGAAAATGTTTACTGTTGTGTCCCTTTTTCTGTTTTAGTGCCACATAGTCAAGAACAGATGGTTCCACACATTCTGCTGCCATCCTGATCAACTGTCTCACTGATGTGCACACTGCTTCACAGCGATTTGTGGTCTCTGCTGCTAGAAGTGCCAGCAGCTGGTAACTTTTAAATGACCCATTCTTTCATTAATAATAATAATAATCACAATAATAAAAATGCCATCTTCTAGATACCCTGATGCTTAGTTATAAGCAATTAGGTGTTTTTGCAGTCACAATTCAGTTGTGTATTTATGTGAATTAATTTTGTCTTCATTTTTTAAAAAAGTAAACATAACTTGGCTGTGGAACTCCCATTTTCATAGTGGTGTAACATGCTTCATCTGGAAACTTTGAGATAATCGTATCACTTCCGATAAGCAAACATCATTTTCCTCTTGAGGGTGTCTGATATTAATGCTGTTATTTGACTCTTCCCTGCTCCGGTATTCCTTGCTCTGACTGATCTTTGGCTCTGTAGACTGGCATCCACAGTGGCCATCCCAGTTCCTTGTGGTCTCTGGTTGTGTGGCTTACCCTTCTTGACCAAACTCTTGGCCAAAGTCCCTTCATCATAAGGACCCTGTTCATTCAGTCCAAAGACTCTGAGTGTGCACTGGTCCTGTTGGGAGTTGTGTACTCTGTTCTCTTTGCCACTTGATTCCTGCTGGGCTTGGTAAGGCTTGTTCTTGGGCTCATCTATGGAAACACCTCAACGAGACATTTGTCATCTCTGCCCCAGTTTGGACTTTCTAGCACTCCTCTAAATGAAGAGTTTCAAAGAACTTGAAATTTTACTTGAATGTTTCTTTGAAGATACAACTCTCTCCTCTGGAATTTTGCTAATCCAGTCTGAGTATCTATATCCCATTTTCTTTTTCACCCTAACTCAAGCCTCAAAAGTATGGGATTGTGGCTTTCTTCTCAGGGACGCAGAGAGCATCTAAATCTTAAATTCTTGACTTCAAATATTCTCCAAACTCCATCTTCCTTGTCCAAAAGTGTACATGAGTGTGTGCGTGCATGTGTGTGCTTAATATTTTTTCCCTGTGTAGCAGGAAGCTGCTCTTAGGTGATCATCCTCAATCCTTCACTCTATGCCTGTTTCATAGACTTTACTTAGTCCTCTAGGCTCTGCCTCTTGTTCTTCTGAGAAAGCTTTTTTTTTGCTGCTATTGTTATTTAAAACCACAAACTGAAAACTGTCCTCATAGTAAATTCCTGGCGTCTTACATATGGAAAACTTTTTGGTTTTTTGATAATTGTGTTTGTTATGAATCTCAACTCCATTTACATAGCTTCTCAATTGAGTTCCTTGTTCTTAGCTGTCCTTGAATGCCCTACTTGGGTCCCTAGAGCTGGTGATACTCCTACCACTTTATTAGTGCAGGGGAGGGAGGATTTTCTTTCTTTTTTTTAAAATTATACTTTAAGTTCTGGGATACATGTGCAGAACGTGCAGATATGTTACATAGGTATACATCTATCATGGTGGTTTGTTGCACCCATCAACCCGTCATCTACATTAGGTATATCTCCTAATGCTACCCCTCCCCTAGACCTTCACCCCTCGACAGGCCCCAGTGTGTGATGTTCCCCTCCCTGTGTCCATGTGCTCTCATCGCTCAACTCCCACTTATGAGTGAAAAAATGCGGTGTTTGGTTTTCTGTTCCTATGTTAATTGCTGAGAATGATGGTTTCCAGCTTCATCCATGTCCCTGCAAAGGACATGAACGCATTTTTTTGGATGGCTGTATAGTATTCTATGGTGTATATGTGCCACATTTTCTTTATCCAGTCTATCACTGATGGGCATTTCGGTTGGTTCCAAGTCTTTGCTATTGTGAATAGTGATGCAATAAACATACGAGTGCATGTTTCTTTATAGTAGAATGATTTATAATCCTTTGGGTATATACCCAGTAATGAGATTGCTGGGTCAAATGGTATTTCTGGTTCTAGATCCTTGAGGAATCACCACACTGTCTTCCACAATGGTTGAACTAATTTACACTCCCACCAACAGTGTAAAAGCATTCCTATTTCTCCACACCCTCTCCAGCATCTGTTGCTTCCTGACTTTTTAATGATCGCCATTCAAACTGGCATGAGATGGTATCTCATTGTGGTTTTGATTTGCATTTCTGTAATGACCGGTGATGGTGAGCTTTTTCTATGTTTGTTGGAGGCATAAATGTCTTCTTTTGAGAAGTGTTTGTTCATATTCTTCATCCACTTTTTATCTTTTTTTTTTTTTTTTGGATGGAGTCTCACTCTGTTGCCCGGGCTGGAGTGCAGTGATGAGATCTCAACTCTCTACAACCTCTGCCTCCCCGGTTCAAGCGATTCTCGTGCCTCAGACTCCTGAGTAGCTGGGGTTCCAGGTGTGTGCTGCCACGCCCGGCCAATTTTTGTATTTTTAGTAGAAATAGGGTTTCATCATGTTGGCCAGGCTGGTCTCGAACTCCTGACACCAAGTGATGTGCCTGACTCAACCTCTCAAAGTGCTGGGATTAGAAGCATGAGCCACCACGCCTGGCCTGCCATTCTTTACTTTGTTTCATTTTGGTTGTAGCTGTCCAAAATCCCTCAAACTATCATAAGTTTTTTTCATGCAAGTTCTGTTTTTATCATTGCAGAGGAAAGGCACAGAATGACATAGTTGGTGAAATGAAAACATCCAGCCTGTCAGATTTATGCACATTGTATCTAATATAACTTCCCATGTTTTATCTTTTTTACTATGAGATAGCTTCTCTTTCCTGCTAAGCCAACTGAAATCCACATCCCCAATATAACTTCTTAGATTTATATATGTGTATATAGTTAAAAAATCAGAAGCCTAACAAACTGGTAAATCATATTACTTCAATGCTTCATTTGTATAATCTCATCCTTCTGGGTTGTATATACATGTACAATAGAGAAATAGGCAGATTCTGCATACATATTGTGTAGATTCTATAAAAATTGGATTTTATTCTAAGTACAATGAGAAGCTGGTTAGGAATTTCAAGCTAGGGAATGAAGTGATTTGATTACCGTTTCTTTCTTTCTTTTTTTTTGTTTTTTGAGATGGAGTCTCACTCTGTAGCCCAGGCTGGAGTGCAGTGGCGCCATCTTGGTTCACCGCAAGCTCTGCCTTGGGGTTCAGGCCATTCTCCTGCCTCAGCCTCCCAAGTAGCTGGGATTACAAGTGTGAGCCACCACGCCCAGCTAATTTGTTGTATTTTTAGTAGAGACGGGGTTTTACTATGTTAGCCAGGATGGTCTCGATCTCCTGACCTCATGACCCGCCCGCCTCGGCCCCCCAAAGTGCTGGGATTACAGGTGTGAGCCACCGCGCCTGGCCTTGGTTACCATTTCTTAAAAGATGAGTCAAACGGCTGAAAGGAGATCAAATTGAAAATAGGGGGAAGGCAAAGAGCAGAAAGGGAGAGGAAGCAGAGGGGAAGAGGCTGTTATAACTGTGAGGCAAGACATGCCTCAGTCTGAACTAGGGCAATGGGAACAGAGATGGAGAGAGTGACAGTTAGGGCATGTATTGGAAGTAGAGTGGTTAGGACTTCCTTTGCTTCTTACCTGGAAGCAGACTTCAAAGAGACAGGCAGTAATTCACTGTAATTCTCTCATTTGGCTGAATACATTTAATATGGTTTCCATACTCATCTAATATGAAACCAGGAGGAAGTATAGACTTAATGCATAATAAATAGAAAACAGTTATTACTATATATTCTAATATTCTTGGTTTTTCAGTATCATTTTAATAAGGCACAATGTTTAAGAAAAAAATGTCTCAAATGTTGGCATACTGAAATAGATAGTTAATTTATTATCATTAATATTAGGATTGTTTTAAGGCCAATGGAATTGGATTTTCCTTTTGTTCCTAATCCAAGAAGTGTTTATTTTTGTTGATATTCTTGGCTTGGTGTAAAATCTATCTTTTGAGATTGGCATTCCCCTGTGACCAAATGGTGAATTACGTTGTCTGGAAAGTTATCATGAGTTCCACTGTGGTTTTGGGTCAGTAAGTTTTTATGTATTTTTACAAATTTTGTACATACACCCAGAGGCTTTTTGGCACTCATTACATTTTGAAATTCAGGAGAGTAAATATGAATCATTTAACGGTCTCCAATTCTAGGTTCATCATTTTAAATATATTAAAATATGTATACAAGAAGTTTTCTGAAATTTAAAACAGACTAATTTGGCAACGATTGTATTAATATTACAAAAAAAGCAGCTTTCTCTGCAGCTCGTTTGAATACACGTCCTTTAGGTCAAGAGAGACATACTCTAAACCTGAGCTCTGGAACTTAGAGGAAGTGCATTTAATATTCTAGATATTTGTTTTGCATACCTAGTAGTGGGCTAAGACCAATGCTAATTGATTTAACCTATTCCTGGAAAACCTCTGAAGCTTACAATAAACTTAAATTTAGTACCAGTACAGAGAAATGCAAAATTATTTGGGAATGAAGAAAAATTCATTTTAAAAATAAAGCATAGCTCTTTCAAGAACACAAAATATGTATTTGCTAAAGTATTTCTTTCTTCTCATGTAGCACATGTAAATGATGCACTAGCGAAATGAAGCCACATATGGCATATTTTACTGAAAGTTTAATTTATAATAAAATGAGACCTATAATTGTTATTTATGCACATCATTAGCTCCCTAAATTAACTATTACTTTCACAGGTTACATAATGTCAACCAAAGATACAATATAATAAAGGTAAAAATAATAAGAAATATTCAGAATTATGTGACATATATCTTGGAAACTGCTTTTCACCTTGACAATGTGAGTTTCATTCAGGAACTTATAATGCACACTCACACATAGGTAATGGCGGTATTTTAATAAACGGATATTATTTTGTGCATAATCACAATGAGACTATGTTATGACAGAGGTGGACAGCAGTTTCAGAGGCAGCAGCAGTGGTTTGAGGCATAGGATTATTGGTACTATTGTTATTTTCTGTTTCATGGTACCCTCATTTTGGCCACTGCTTTTTCATCTGCCAAGGAACATCAGCAACTCGTGTCTCCTACCACCTCAAAATGTTGTCAGAGCTTTCATATTTTGCTTGGTAATCCCTTGAGATCTTTGGATGAAAAGAGCCATAAAAATCCAAAATGTTTTTCTAGGTGGGGGTTTCCAAAATTGGTCCCTTTGAGGGAGCCACCCACTTGGATATTGAATGCCCTCTCTGTGTAATGTGGAAAAAGTGGTTGGTGAAAATTTGCTCCTCTAGCATCACCAAAAAAAAAAAAAAAAAAACAAAAAAACAGACATCTTTATTGTTTAGAAAGTAAAACACACCCATTGGGGATCACTTCATCATTTTTTTAAATGAATGAAAACATCAAAAGTTGAACTGATGAAATGCAGGATAAGTGCAAACAGACTACACCCTTCCTCTTTCAGTCACAAGGAGAAGTGGTCTGCCAAGTCTTCCCACTACACCCTCCCTGTCTAGTGAAGGGCCCTAGTTGGCTGGGAAACCATGTCCGTATCTGAGTTACAACTAATCATGCCACTGTTGAGTCATCAATAGAAAATCCCACAGACTGGTTGCTTTCCTCTTTGTGGTGTAGAGCCATGATTTGAAAGAGAATCTATTCCCGGTCATTTCTTCTCTTTTCATCTGAGTCACTTTTTTCCCCTTTTCTTACTCACTTTCGTTTCTTTCAGTTATTAATTATCATCTTTCTCTTAACCCATCTTTTTCTAATCTCAAGGGCTATTTTAAAAGAATGCTTGCTCACCAAATGCAACTCTCCAAGAGCTCATTTGGAAAAAATAATGATCTCTTTCTGTCTCTCCAGCTGCCAAAAGTCATCATGAGTCATGTTTTTGACTCAATTGACAGAAATACTCTGTATAAATAGTTGGCCTTTCCCAGAGTAGCCTCTTAGCTGCCATTCCATCTTGCTGATTTTAACTAACTGAAAGGATGCAGCATTTGACTGGAGTAGCCTATCTGGTCATTATGTCCTTTTTACTTTCCCCTTCTTTGTTACACCCGGCTAAAGCAATCCATTGAGTGGGAGATAAGCAAAATGCGTGGCTGTCTGTGAGCATTCTAGCGCTATGGTATCTTGTTTGGATCATTCCTGCCAAGTTACTCCCCCTAAATTGAACTGGTTTCCCATATACTAAATCAGAAATTAAGTAACCTAGTTTCTAAATACTAATAATATTAATACAATAATAAAATCATTCCTTAAAAATGTTATTATGACAACTTGATATTAGTGACTTGGGAACCATGGAAAGAAACTTGGTTCAAACAGACACGATATTGGGTTTCTTACTACATTTAGAAGTAAGTATATTTAGTGGAGTACAAAGGAACTATTGATGGTATTCACTATTGACCTTGTCAAAGTCAAAGTTTTTAAAACTTAAAAAAGATGACTCATACGAATATAGAATAAACATGTCAAAAGTTTATTTAACTCATTAACAAGGCTTATGAGTCAAGAATTTAACCAGGTAAGAAGAATCAGTAAAATACATGGATACACATATTTACTCATTTATTAACTTCAAAGAATTGATTTACAAATTCTGGACTTTCTGACCTATAGAACTTCAGAACTTCTGAAAGTTCTATAGGTGAGGAAGTCCAGAAGGGAAGATTATAAATATGCCGGAACTCCATCAGTTTGGACCAAAGTTTGTTGTTTATAGGCTGTCAGAAAAGAATGATTAGGAGCAGGCTGGAACTTAAAAGGGCCCGAGCTGTGTCCTCAGGGAAGGCTTAAACATTTCAGCCTTAAACATTCCCCGGTTTAGACCCAGGGAAGTCTAAACTGACTGAATAAGTTAGCTCTACCCAGAGTAATCTCTCTAATTTATACTTAATTGATCAGAAACTTCATTTATGTAGGCCAAAAAATCCCTTTACCTAGATTAATGTTTGATTAGATAACTGAGAAAAACCTGTGTACATACTCCAGAATGGCTGCTGTGTCCCTTCCGTCCTCCACCTCTAGTGAAGAATATCTCTTATAGCCCACCTTACCTGGAAACACACCAGAAAGGCAATTCTGGAGAATGCAGTTTATCCTAGCCAAGGTGCCACAACCACAAAGCCATTTGTGTATATTTATGGACTGAAAAAACAAAGGTTGGATTAATATTGCTTAATTAGATGCAAAACTGATTAATGTTCAATAAGGCAAAGGAACACTTATACACTGTTGGTGGGAGTATAAATTAGTTCAACCACTGCGGAAAGCACTATGGCAGTTTCTTAAAGAGCTAAAAGCAGAACTACCATTTGACCTGCAATCCCGTTACTGGGTATATACCCAGAGGAATGTAAATCATTCTATCGTAAAGACACATGTGTGCGATATGTTCATTGTAGCACTATTCACAAGAGCAAAGGCATGGAATCAACCTAAATGCCCCTCAATGACAGATTGGATAAAGAAAATGTGCTTCATTTACACCACGGAATACTATGCAGCCATGAAAAAGAGCAAGATCATATCTCTTGTGGGAACATGGATGGAGCTGGAGGCTATTATCCTTAGCAAACTAACACGGGAACAGAAAACCAAATACCACATGTTCTCACTTATAAGTAAGAACTAAATGATGAGAACTCATGAACACAATGAATGAAACAACAAACACTGAGATCCACTTGAGGATGGAGGGAGAGGAGCAGAAAAGATAATTGCTGGGTACTGGGCTTAATACCTGGGTGATGAAATACTCTGTATGACAAACCTCCATGACAGATGTTTACCTATGTAACCTATGTAACAAATCTTCCTATGTACCCCTGAACTTAAAATAAAGTTAAAAAAAATTCCATCTTTTGGGATACCTTTTTTATCAGATAGAAAAAGATTTCCAGGTCTACCAGACACGAATCTACAAGTTAACATGTCACGATAGACTTTGAGACATAACTGATTAAAAACAGCAAGTCAAACAAGGGCATATAAGCCCAGATAAATAATCATCCTTGCATGGACCTATTAGACAATGCTCCTAGGACAGAAAATATAGGTCAACCTTCTTTTGCTTTACTTTCAAATTTTGGATAATTTTTCTTTACAACTTATTAAATATTTTACCTTCCTCTCATTAAAATGCTAACCTTTCTTTGAGAGATTAGATTTCCATATATGTTATATTTTATTTGCTTAATCAGAAATTAGTGTTGATTTTTGCAATTGAAGGCTGATATTTTTAGTTTCCTCTGTTATAGCTACATATAATGTCTAGTTCTTTATTTAGTGGCTACCACAATCATAGGCATAGCTCTGGGTACATAGGAAATGACTCTCATACTCATAGGTATATGAATCTCTTGAATTAACAGGCCCTGAGCAATTAGAAAGGAAGAAGGAACAAAAAAGTAAAGACGGTCATTATTTTATTTACAGACTCAGAATAAAAATGATGGAAACAGTAGGAAGGAAGAAAGACCTAAAACGGAAAAGAGAATCATTATTTTTTAACTTTTAAAATTTTATTATAAAAATACTTAGTGTGAAATGTAACTTCTTAACAAATCAAGTGTACACTACACTACTGTTGTCTATAGGCGCAATGTTGTACAGCAGACATTTAGAACATTTTCATTTTGTATAACAGAATTTTTTTTTTTTTTTTTTTTTTTTTTGAGACAGAGTCTCATTCTGTCACCCAGGCTGGAGTGCAGTGGAGTGATCTTGGCTCACTGCCACCTCTGCCTCCCGGGTTCAAGCGATTCTCCCTGCCTCAGCCTTCCAAGTAGCTGGGATTACAGGCTCCTGCCACCAGGCCCGACAATTTTTGTATTTTTAGTAGAGACGGTGTTTCACTAGGTTGGCCAGGCTGGTCTCGAACTCCTGACCTCGGGTGATCTGCCTGCCTCAGCCTCCCAAAGTGCTGGGATTACAGGCATGAGCCACCACGCCTGGCGCATAACAAAAATTTTATACCTGTTGATTAGTGATTCCTTATTCCTCAGTTTCTGACAACCACAATTCCATTCTTTGATTTCACGTATTTTATTATGTTAAATACTCCATCCAAGTGGAAATGTTCAGTATTTGTCCTTCTGTGACTAGTTTATTTCACTTAGCATAATATACTCAAAGCTCATCCATACTGTCAAATATTGTAGGATTTCTTTCATTTTTAAGGCTGAATAATATTCCATTGTATGTATATGACACATTTTTAAAAATCCATTCATTTATTGATGGAGATATAGATTGATTCCACATATTGACTATTGTGAATAGTGCTGCTAATATTTC
This sequence comes from Pongo abelii, assembly GCF_028885655.2. Taxonomy (NCBI): domain Eukaryota; kingdom Metazoa; phylum Chordata; class Mammalia; order Primates; family Hominidae; genus Pongo; species Pongo abelii. The sequence goes on along the minus strand of NC_071992.2, from coordinate 131,220,468 downwards.
CTTGGGATCCTGATTCTTTTAGATAAATACCTGGAAGTAGGATTCCAGGTAGGAAGTAGGATGATACGGTAATTCAGTGTTTAATAATTTTTTGAGGAACCACCACACTGTTTCCCATAGTGGCTGCACCATTCTCTATCTCCACCAAAAGTGTACAAGAGTTCCAACTTTTTCACAACCTCACCGATGCTTTTTTATTTTTTTGATAATAACTTTTATTTTAAGTTCAGGGGTACAGGTGCAGGTTTCTTAAACAGGTAAACTTGTGTCATGGGGGTTTGTTGTACAGGTTATTTCATCACTCAAGTATTCAATATCCTTACTGGTTATAGGTCTTTATAGACTTTCTACTTCATGATGCAATCTTAGTAGTTTGCATGTTTCTAGAAACTTATCTGCTTTTTCTAGGTTATCCAGTTTGTTAGTGATATGGTTTGACTCTGTGTCCTGACCCAAATCTCATCTCGAATTGTAATCCCAATGTGTTGAGGGAAGGAGGTGATTAGATCATGGGAGTGGTTCCCCGAATGCAGTTCTCTTGATAGTGAGTGGGTTCTTACAAGATCTGATGGTTTTATAAGAAGCTCTTCCCCCTTCAAGCTCTCTCTTGCCTACTGCCATGTAAAACTTGCATGCCTCCCCTTCTGTCATGATTGTAAATTTCCTGAGGCCTCCCCAGCCATGCAGAACTCTGAGTCAATTAAACCTCTTTCCTTTATAAATTACCCAGTCTTTGGTATGTCTTTATAGCAGTGTGAAAATGGACTAATACAGTTGACATACACTTATTCCTATTAGTCTCTTATAATCCCTTTTATTTTTGTGGCATCATTTGCAATATCTCTTCTTTCATTTCTGATTTTATTTATTTTAGTCTCCCCTCTAAGGTGATCAGTTTTCTTGATCTTTAAAAAAAAAACCTTTATTTTCTCTATTTTTAATATTATTTAGTTTATTTTTACTGTAATCTTTATCATTTTCACCCTCCTGTAACATTGGGCTTATGTTATTTCTAAGTTTTTGCAGTGTCGATTTAGATTGTTTTATTAAGATATTTATTCTTTTTAATGAAAATATTTATTGCTATAAACTTCTGTTTTATACTTCATCCCATAAGTTTTGATATGCTGCGTTTCCATCTTTGTTTTCCTCAAGATATTTTCTAATTTCTGTTTTGATTTCTTTTTTGACCCATTGGTTGTTCAAAACTGTTTTTTAATTTTCACATATTTATGAATTTTCTAGTTTTACTTCTGATATTGATTTCTAGTCTCATTATATTATGGTCAAGAAGATATTTGGTATGATTTTAATCTTCTTAAATTTGTTAAGACATGTTTTGTTACCAAATATGTGATTTATCCTGAAGAATGTTCTGTATGAATTTGAAAATATTGTATATTCTGTTGCTGTTTGATTGAATGTTCCACTTACATCTGTTAGGCTAATGTGGTCTCTAGCATTCTTCAGGTCAAATGCTTTTTGTTGATAGTTTGTCTGGTTTTTCTATACATTACTGAAAGTGAGGTATTGAAGTACCTTACTGAAGCTATTTTGCTGTCTAGTCTTCTCTTCAGTTCTGTCAGTGTTTGCTTTATACATTTAGGTGCTCTGGTTTGGTTGCACATATTTTTATCATTGTTATATTTTCCTGGTGTGTTGTCTTTTTTATATAATTTGATGGTCTTCTTTGTCTCTTGAGATAGTTTTTGACTTGAAGTTAATTTTGTCTGATATAAGTATATTTACCTGTCTTCTCTTTTGGTTACTATTTACACAGAATATCTTTTTCCATCTCTTCACTTTCAGTCTAAGTTTGTCCTTAAATCTAAAGTAAGTTTCTTATATTCAGCATATAGGCGGATCTTGTTTTAGTTGTTTGTATTTAATTCATTCAGTCACTGTATGTCTTTTGGTTGGAGAGCTCAATCAATTTACATAGCAAGTAATTATTGATAGGGGAGAATTTATTATTGCCATTTTGTTAATTATCTTCTGTTTGTATTGTAGTTCTCTTGTCCTGCTCTTCTCTCTTGCTGTTTTCCTGTGCATTTCATTATTTTTTTTGTAGTGATAGGCTTTTATTATTTTCTTTTCAGTTTGTGTAAGTTTTATAGGTATTTTATTTGTGGTTATCCTGGAGTTTATATACAATATCTTATAACAGTCTATTTTAAACCAATAACAACTTAGTTTCAGTCACATACAAAAATTTTAGTATTTTATCCTCCGACCCACATTATGTTATTGATATCACAAGTTAAATCTATTTATATTGTGTATTCATTTTCATATTTTAATTTATAGTTAAATAACTTGTCTTTTAAATACTAGTGCTATGATTTGAATGTATGTATTCCTCCAACATTCATACATTGGAACTTAATATCAAATATGAAAGTACTAAGATGAGGGGACTTATGGGAAGTGATTAAATCATGAGTTCTTCACCTCCATGGATTAGTGCTCTTATTAAATAAGTTGAAGGGTGCAACCTAGTCTTTTTTGCACTTTTCTCTGTTTTTGCCATGTGAGGATTCAGTGTCTCTCACTTTTGATCCTCTGTAGCCATGTGATGTTGCAGCAAAAGGCATCACCTTAAAGTACACAGCAAGCCTTCACCAGACACCAAATCTGCTGGAGCCTTGACCTTGGACTTCCCAGCCAACAGAACTATGAGAAATAAATTTTTATTGTTTATAAATTACTGCTGGCTGGGTATGTTGTTACAGCAACACACATAGACTAAGATAACTAGAGTAAATGTAATTTATCTACCACTGCTACTATGATACACTATTCTGTATTTGTCAGTATATTTACCTTTATCAGTTTTGTACCTCCATATGCTATCATGTTGCCATTTAGTGTTCTCACATATAAAATTGAAAAACTCCCTCTAGAATTTCTTGTAAGGCAGTTACAGTGAGTACTATCTCAGCTTCTGTTTGTCAGAAGTCTTTCTTATCCCTTCATTTTGAAGGACAGTTTTCAAGTTCAGTAGGCAGTTTTTTCTTTCAAACTTTGAATATTACATTCCACTGCCTTCTGGCGTTTCTGGTTTCTGCTGAAAAATCCACTGATAATCTTGTGAAATGTCCCTTGTATGTGACAAGTCACTTTCCTTTTGCTGCTTTCAAAATTTTGTCTTTGCCTGACAATTTGATTACAATGTGTCTTGATGTGGATGTATTCAAGTTCATCTTATTTGACATTGTTAGAGTTTCCCAGATCTGGATGTTCATTTTATTTCTCAGGTTTAGGGCATTTTCAGACATTATTTCCTTGAATAAGATCTCTGGTCCTCTTGCTCTATCTTCTCCTTCTTGGAAACCCATAACACATATTGGTCCATTTGATGGTGTCTCAAAAATACCTTAATGTGTTTACTATTGTTCATTATCTTTTCTTTTGGCTTCTCTAACTAGATAATTTCCAGTGAACTGTCATTGAGTTCACTCATTTCCTTTTCTGCTTGTTCTAGTCTGCTGATGAATCTTTTTAAATTTTGTAGCTCAATTATTGTATTTTTTAGCTCCAAGATATCTGTTTGGTTCCTCTGTAAATTTTTAATTTTTTTCTTGAATTCACTTTTTGTTCATGCATTACTCTCCTGAGCTCACTGAGCATTTTAACTATTGTTACTTTGAATTCTCTTTCATGTAATTCATATATCTCCATTTCATTAGAGTTGGTTTCTTAAATGTTATTTTGTTTCTGGTTTTTGGATCATTTTCCCCTGTTTCTTCATTTTTCTTGACTCTTTGTATGTGTACAGTAGAAAAAAAGTCACTTCTTCAAGTTCTCATACATTGGCCTTGTACAGGAGAAGAACTCCACCAATCACCCTGTCCTGAGGTTTCATGGGCCTCATATCCTTGTGTTAGTTCAAGCCACTGTTTTTATTCTTTGGGGCCTCAGGCATCTAACTTTTTAAGAACTTTTTCAGTATACGTAAGGTCCTTTCAGCACTCTGAGATAGGCAGGTTAGAAGTTAATCCTGGGCCAGGTGGTAGCTCATGCCTGTAATCCTGGCACTTTGGGAGGCCGAGGCAGGCAGATCACCTGAGGTCAGGAGTTTGAGACCAGCCTGGGTAACATGGTGAAACCCTGTCTCTACTAAAAAAAAAAAAAATACAAAAATTAGCTGGGCACGGTGGCACCTGCCTGTGATCCCAGCTACTCAGGAGGCTGAGGTAGGAGAATTGCTTGAGCCTGGGAGGCAGAGTTGTGGTGAGCTGAAATCATGCCACTGCACTCCAGCCTGTGGGACAGAGCAAGACTCTGTCTCCAAAAAAAAAAAAAAAAAAAAAAAAGTTAATCCTTTGGGTTGCACCAAGATAAGTTAGAACTCTGGATGCAAAATCCAACACTTTTCCTCCTCAGGGAGAAGCTGGGAGTTTGGATTTATCACTCACTTGCTCTGCACTGAATGAGAAAAGGAGCTGTGGTGAGTGCCCACATGCTAGTTCAAACCACTGTTCTATTCTCTGTAGCTCCCATAATACTTGCTTATGCTAAACCCTATCAGCTTTCCCAGGCAGATGAGATAGAAGCCAGACTCTTGAGCAGCACTCAAAACATTTGGCATACTACATGTGCAATTAAACTCCTTTGCTGAGTTGGGGGTTTGCTTCTGATGGTATGATGCTGTGCCAGAAGTGGAAATTTTGGCAAGAGGAAGTTTTTGCTATTTCTACTGGTCCCAGTATTGCTGATTTCACCCTTAACTGAGGTGCAGGAGTCTCCTAACTAATTTCTGGATTTCTCACAAAGGGGACCAATCCATGTGTTGTTAAACTGGTGTGTTCATGGGTGTAATATTTCTTCTGCCATCTTGCTGTCAACATGCCAAGACCATTATTTTCTACTTGTGCAATATTTTTTAATGAAGAAATAAGATATAGACCCAAATTTGAAAATAATCTTGTTGAAAATAATTAATCAAACTTTAAAATCATCAATTGGTTTAGTAAGAAGAAAACAGTGTGCTTATCTTCAATGTTTTATGCCATTAAAGTCTATATTACTGTTTTGAATATGACTGATTCATTATTTTTCTCTCCTAAACTAATGACCATATAGGTCATATTAATAAACCAATTATTCAGTAAATGTTTGTAAATATACATTTCCAATGCAGCTTGAAATGACATATTTAAGAAAAAATTAAAAAAAAATCTGTGCAGACATTTTGCTTCATCTGTCTGAAAACAATTTGAACAGTCTGTAATATATTCACTACATTCATCATTGAGGTTTTTATTTTTCCATAGGTTATTGGGGTACAGGTGGTATTTGGTTACATAAGTTCTTTAGTGGTGATTTGTAAGATTTGGGTGCACCCATCACCCGAGCAGTAAACACTGCATCATATTTGTAGTCTTTTATCCCTCACCCTTCTCTCACTCTTCCCCCGAAGTCCCCAAAGTCCACCGTGTCATTCTTATGCTTTTGCGTCCTCACAGCTTAGCTCCCATATATCATTGAGAACATATGAGGTTTGGTTTTCCATTTCAGAGTTACTTTACTTAGAATAATAGTCTCCAATCTCATCCAGGTTGCTGCAAATGCTGTTAATTCATTCCATTTTATGACTGAGTAGTATTCCATCACATTCATATATATATGTATTTATTTATATATCACAGTTTCTTTATCCACTTGTTGATTGATGGGCATTTGGATTGGTTCCACTTTTTTGCAGTTGCAAATTGTGCCGCTATAAACATGCGTGTGCAAGTATTTTTCATATAATGACTTCTTTGCCTCTGGGTAAATACCCAGTAGCAGGATTGCGGGATCAACTGGTAGTTATACTTTTAGTTCTTTAAGGAATCTCCATACTGTTTTCCACAGAGGCTGTACTAGTTTACATTCCCACCAGCAGTGCAGAAGTGTTCCCTGATCACTGCATTCATGCCTATTTTAAAAAAAATTTCGATTATGGCATTCTTGCAGGAGTATTGCATTGTGGTTTTGATTTGCATTTCCCTGATCATTAGTGATGCTGAGCTTTTTTTTTTTCATATATTTGTTGACATTTGTATATCTTCTTTTGAGAATTGTCTATTCATGTCCTTAGCTCACTTTTTGATGGGATTTTTTTGTTGTTATTGATTTGTTTGAGTGAGTTGTAGATTCTGGATATTAGTCCTTTGTCAGATGCATAGACTGTGAAGATTTTCTCCCATTTTGTGGGTGTCTGTTTACTCTGCTGACTGTTCCTTTTGCTGTGCAAAAGCTCTTTAGTTTAATTAAGTCCCAACTATTTATCTTTGTTTTTATTGCATTTGCTTTTGGGTTCTTTGTCATAAAATCCTTGCCTAAGCCAATGTCTCGAATGGTTTTACCAATATTATCTTCTAGAATTTTTATAGTTCCAGGTCTTACATTGAAGTCCTTAATCCATCTTGAGTCGATTTTTGTATAAGGTGCGAGATGAGGATGCAGTTTCATTCTCCTACATGTGGCTAGCCAATTATTCCAGCACCATTTGTTAAAAAAGTGTCCTTTCGCCACTTTATGTTTCTGTTTGCTTTGTCAAAGATCAGTTGGATGTAAGTATTTTGGTTCATTTCTGGGTTCTCTATTCTGTTCCATTGGTCTATTTGCCTATTTTTATACCAGTACCATGGTGTTTTGGTGACTATGGCCTTATAGTATAGTTTGAAATCAGGTAGTGTGATGCCTCCCGATTTGCTATGTTTGCTTAGTCTTGCTTTGGTGATGCGGGCTCCTTTTTGGTTCCATATGAATTTTAGAATTTTTTTTTTCTAATTCTGCGAAGAATGATGGTGGTATTTTGATGCGGATTGCACTGAATTCGTAGATTGCTTTTGGTAGTATGGTCATTTTCGCAATATTGATTCTATCCATCTGTGAGCATGGGAGTGTTTCCGTTTGTTTGTGTCATCTATGATTTCTTTCAGCAATGTTTTGTAGTTTTCCTTGTAGAGGTCTTTCGATTCCTTGGTTAGGTATATTCATAAGTATTTTATTTTTTTGCAGCTATTTTCTAGAAGGGGTTGAGTTCTTTATTTGATTCTTTGCTTGGTCGCTGTTGGTGTATAGAAGAGCTACTGATTTGTGTACTTTAATTTTGTATCCGGAAACTTTGTTGAATTCTTTTATCAGTTCTAGGAGCTTTCTTCAGGAATCTTTAGGGTTTTCAAGGTAAATGATCAGATTGTCAGCAAATAGTGACAGTTTGATTTCCTCTTTACAGATTTGGATGCCCTTTATTTCTTTCTCTGGTCTGATTGCTCTGGCTAGGACTTCCAGTACTATGTTGAAGAGGAATGGTGATAGTGGGCATCCTTGTCTTGTTCCAGTTCTCAGAGGAAATGCTTCCAACTTTCCCCCATCTGGAATTATGTTGACTATCAGTTTGTCATAGATGTCTTTTATTACATTGAGATATGTCTCTTGTATGCCGATATTGCTGAGAGTTTTAATCATAAAGCGATGCTAGATTTTATCAAATGCCTTTTCTGCATCTATTGAGATGATCATGTGATTTTTGTTTTTAATTCTCTTTATGTGGTGTATCACATTTATTGACTTGTGTATTTTTTGTTTTGCTCTTGTTGCTCAGGCTGCAGTGCAGTGGTGCAGTCTTGGCTCACTGCAATGTCTGCCTCCTGGGTTCAAGCGATTCTCCTTTCTCAGCCTCCCGAGTAGCTAGGATTACAGGCACCTGCCACCACACCTGGCTAATATTGTATTTTTACTAGAGATCGGGTTTCACCATATTGGCCAAGCTGGTCTCGAACTCGAACTCCTGACCTCAGCTAATCCACCTACCTCAGCCTCCCAAAGTGCTGGGATTACAGGTGTGAGCCACCACGCCTGGCCTGACTTGTGCATGTTAAACGATCCCTGCATCCCTGGTATGAAACCCACTTGATCATGGTGGATTATCTTTTTGATATGTTGTTGGATTTGTTTAGCTATTATTTTGCTAAGGATTTTAGCATCTATGTTCATTAAAGATATCGGTCTGTGGTTTTCTTTTTTGGTTATGGCCTTTCCTGGTTTTGGTGTTAGGTTGATGCTGGTTTCATAGAATGAATTAGGCAGAGTTTCTTCTTTCTCTATCTTGTGGCATAGTGTCATAAAGATTGGTCCGATTCTTCTTTGAATGTCTGCTAGAATTCTGCTGTGAATCCATCTGGTCCTTGACTTTTTTTTTTGTTGGTAATTTTTAAATTACTATTTCAATCTTGCTTCTTGTTTTTGGTCTGTTCAGGCTATCTAATTCTTCCTTATTTAAGCTAGGAGGGTTGTATTTTTCCAGGAGTTTATCCATCTCTTCTAGGTTTTCTAGTTTATATGTTTAAAGGTGTTTATAGTAGCCTTGGATGTATTTTGTATTTTCAGTTGTAATATCTCCTGTTTAGTTTCTTAATGAGGTAGGGTCAGTTGTAATATCTCCTGTTTAGTTTCTTAATGAGGTTATATGGATTTTCTTTTTTCTCGGTTTATCCTGCTAGTGGTCTATCAATTTTATTTATTTTTTCAAATAACCAGCATTTTGTTTCATTTATCTTTTGTATGTTTTTTGTTTGTTTGTTTCAAATTCATTTAGTTCTGCTCTTATCTTGGTTATTTCCTTTCTTCTGCTCAGTTTGGGTTTGGTTTTAGAATTCTGGTTTCTCTAGGTACTTGAGGTGTTACCTTAGAAGGTCAGTTTAAGTTCTTTCAGTTTTTTTGATGTAGGTGTTTAAGGCTATAAATTTTCCTCTTAGCACTACCTTTGACGTATTTCAGAGGTTTTGATAGGTTGTGCCATTATTGCCATTCAGTTCAAATAATTTGTAAATTTCCATCTTGATTTCATTTTTGATACACTGCTCACTCATTCAGGAGCAGGTTATTTAATTTCCATGTATTTGCATAGTTTTGAAAGTTCCTTTTGGAGTTGATTTCCAGTTTTATTCCACTGTGGTCTGAGAGAATGATTGATATAATTTCGATTTACTTAAATTTATTGAGGCATTTTTTTATGGCCTCATTTTGTATGGTCTATTTGGAGAAAGTTCCATGTGCTATTGAATAGAATGCGTATTTTGCAGTTGCTGGATGAAATGTTCTGTTCTGTATGTATCTGTTAAGTCCATTTGTTCCAAGGTACAGTTTAAATTCATTGTTTCTCTGTTGACTTTCATGGCCTCCCCGGAGATCTGGGCAGGAGGCTTCTCATCCCGTTCAAACTGTTACAAAGTTCAGATGGAGATTTCCTTCTCCCTGTGGGAGTGTTCTCACCCCCACCCCCGTGCCCCCCCCCACCCCCCTCCGCTCCTCTGGCCACCCTCCTTATGGATCCCTGTGGTGCCAGGAATGACCTGCTTGGGGACCCAGCGAGCTCCCAGAGCCTTTCTGCTGCTTCCTCTACTCCTGCATTTCACTTGGCTCTCTAAATTGACTCAGCTCCAGGTAAGGTCGGCAACTTCTGCAAACAGACCTTCAGTTTCTTCAGCGGGGGCGTGTGTTCAGGAGAGGAGGCTCTCTTTTCCACTTCCAAAGCTGGGGCACTCAGTATCTGGGGTGTCTCCCGGGTCCTGCAGTAGTAGTCTGCTTTCTTCAAAGGGTCTGTGGGTCTTCTTGGGATTGCTGGTTTGTTCTTGCAGTAGTTCTGGAGCTAAAATTCACAGTGCGGGCCTCCACATGCTGCTCTATCTATCCAAGTCAGAGCCGTAATCTACTCCTGCCTCCCGTCCACCATAATGATTGGATTCCCCTGAGATCTTTAAGGACAATGGTTTAAAAGACATGGACACAGGGAGGGGAACATCACCCACGGGGGCCTGTCAGGGGGTGGGTGGCTAGGGGAGGGATAGCATTAGGAGAAATATCTAATATAGATGACGGGTTGATGGGTGCAGCAAACCACCATGGCACATGTATTCCTATGTAACAAAGCTGCATGTTCTGCACATGTATCCCAGAACTTAAAGTATAATAATAATAAAAAAAGAGTTTTCACCTTACAGGACAATGAAGACATCACTGACATGTTGTAGATAGCAGGGAATTGATGTCTTAGACTACTATTAGTGCTTTGGACAAGTTCATATTGATGTGTGTTCATCCTGTTTCACTTTAGATGTCTTAGCAAGTAATTGCAATAACTATATAATGAACATCTAACACATTTCTTTCTTGCTCCTCTGACTCATTTTCCAGCCTTTTAATCAACTGGCAACAGCATTATTCCATCATGAAATAATCTTTTTTTACTTTGTGGTATAAAAAGCTTACATAAATGTGTATTGCCTACTGGATCAATGTCACCCACCTAAGCATGATAGTCAAGGGCCTTCGTGATCTGAGTCTTATTATCTCTCCAATTTTATTTTTGACCACATAGTAGGTATCTGTGTGCAGTATACCTTTATGAAATGGAAAAAAAAAAAAAACAACTTGTTGTTTTCCAAACCCTTAAATGAGGCTTGATATACCATTTTCTATGTACAATATTTCCTGCAAGAAATATCCTTCGCTCCCTTGTCCTTTTGGGAAATTTCTACTCATCCTTTTACACTCAGCTTAGAGTTTCTTTCTCTGAGAAATTTCCACTGTCTCTGACTATTCTTCCTAGGCAGCTAAGTGATATTCTTCAAGTTTTAATGGCATGTCGTGAGGGTAACTCTGTTGTAGCCCTTAGCTTATCGCCAATTCAAAAAGGCTTTTATGCAGGTCATTTGCTTCCTGGGTGTCTTCTTTCCCTTTTTTTCTAGAATCTAACTCAGGATTTAATTAGGTAATAGTTGCTTGTTCACAATAAACATTTGTTGAATACTAAATATTAATATAATCAGTTCCTCTGACATGTTGCTGGCTTTGGGACATTAAAGCAGGTAAGTAGAGAATCCATTGACCTGAGGTCATGATAGTCTTATTATTTCTATTTACTAGTGAGTCTCAAACTTTAGTCTGCACTGGAATCACCTTGTTAAAACACAGGTTACTTGGCTTACTCCCAGAGTTTCAGATTTAGTAGGTCTGGGCTGGGGCCACAAAATTTGCATTTCTAACCAGTGTCTGGTTGTTTCTGTTCTTGCCGTTCAAGGGCCACACTTTAAGAACTACTGCTCTGTATCTACACAAAAGACCATCGTGCTAAAAGGAAATATGTGCATTCAATAAATGACTATCCAACAGATAATATTTTTGTAGTAAAGACAGCCTTAGTACAGAGTATAATTTGCTATGTCCCCTTCTAAATCAAGAGAAATGAAAAGATATAGAGGTTTATTTCATTTTTGCAGTGAAGATTAATATTCTGAAATTTCCTCATAATTATACATCTCCCCATTAATTTGCAATATGTTTAATAAGGTAAATTAAAAATTATGACTATATAACTTTTTCTTTAAAACAACAGAACTAAACTTTTTTGTGGGGGGTAGGGAAAGAGGTTTTCATAGCCATTTATGTTTCCATGAAAGCAATTAATCATCTTTTTAGAAAATTGTATATACATGTTGTTTGTCATATTATTTTAAGACTGTCTTGAATTTTATATATAGATCCAGATTAAGAATCCTTGTTTTTAATGTGTCATAGTGGGGAAGTAAGGGATTGCAGAGGTAAAATGAGAGAAATCTGTATTTATTTATTTGTATTTATTTTATTTTATTTTCTTATTTATTTATTTGTTTATTTATTTATTGTTAAGACAGGGTCTCACTCTGTCACCCAGGCTGGAGTGCAGTGTCACGATCTCAGCTCACTGCAACCTCCACTTTCTGGGTTCAAGCAATTCTCCTGCCTCAGCTTTCCTAGTAGCTGGGATTACAGTCATGTGCCACCACAGCCGGCTCATTTTTTTTTGTGTTTTTAGTAGAGACAGGGTTTCACCATGTTGGCCAGGTAGGTCTTGAACTCCTGACCTCAAATGATCTGCCCACCTCAGCCTCCCAAAATGCTGGGATTACAGGCGTGAGCCACCACGCCCAGCCAGAGAAGTCTTTAATATAATAAACCACGATAAAGCTAAGTTGCAGGACGAAGATCAACAAACAAAAATTAGTTGTGTTTCTACACATTTGCAACGAATGATTCAAGAAAGAAATTTAAAATCAAGCCCATTCACAATAACATCTAAAAATTTAAATACCTGAGAATAAATTTAACCAAGGAGACAGAAGACTCTACGTGGAAAGCTATAAAATATTGCTGAAAGGAATGAAAGGACACAAATAAGTGGAAAAATATTCTCTGTTCTTTGATAGCAATACTTTATATTGTTAAGCTGTCATTAGTGTCCAGAGCGATCTACAGATTAAATAAAATTTCTAATAAAATTCCAACCATTTTTTTTTTTAGAAAAAAAAAGGCCAATTCTCAAATGTATATAAAATTGCAAAAGGTCCCAAATAACTAAAATAATCTTGAAAAAGAAGAAATAAGATGGAGGACTCATACTTCCCACTTTCAAAACTTACCATAAAGCACAGTAATAATCAAAACAGTACGGTTCAGGCAGATGGATACACATATAGGTCAGTGGAAAGGAATTAAGACTCCTGAAATGGGCCGGACGCGGTGGCTCACGCTTGTAATCTCAGCACTTTGGGAGGCCGAGGCAGGCAGATCATGAGGTCAGGAGATCGAGACCACGGTGAAACCCCGTCTCTACTAAAAATACAAAAATTAGCCGGGCGTGGTGGCAGGCACCTGTAGTCCCAGCTACTCGGAGAGGCCGAGGCAGGAGAATGGCGTGAACCAGGGAGGCGGAGTTTGCAGTGTGCCGAGATCGCGGGCCACTGCACTCCAGCCTGGGTGACAGAGCGAGACTCTGTCTCAAAAAAAAAAAAAAAAAAAAAAAAAGACTCCTGAAATGAATGCATATTTATATAACCAACAGATTTTTGACAAAGATATCAAGCTCACTCAATGGCAAAAGAACATTTTTTTCAACAAATGGTGCAGGGACAGTGAGATTTCCACATACAAAATAATTTAGTTGTGAAACTACCTCATACCATGCATGAAAATTAAGAAAAAAATACATAAAAAATGTAAGCATAAGTTATAAAACAATAAAGCATTATTAAAACAATAATGTGTTACAATAATACATAGGGACAAATCTTCACGACCTTGGAATTGGCAATGGATTATTAGATACAACACCAAAAGCAGGAGCCACAAAAGAAAACAATACGCAAACTGAATCTATTAAAATGGAAAACTTTTGTGTATTAAATTACATTATCAAAGATATTAAAAAACATTAAAAATGTTAATACCATCACCTTGGGGTTTAAGTTTGAACATATGAATTCTAGAGGGACACATACGTTCAAATCATAACAAGTCATTAGTCACTAGTAAAATGCAAATTAAAGCTACAATGACATACCACTTCACATGTACTAGGGTGACTATAATAAAATGAAAAAAAAAATGTTGGCAATAATGTAGGAGAAACTGGAATTTTCATATTTTGCTGGTGAGAAGGTAAAATTGTAGAAAGTTAAAACAGAGAAACTATTTGGCTGCTCCTTGAAAAGCTAAATATGGAATTACCATATGACCCAGACCTTTTACTCCTTGGTGTATACCCAAAAGAACTGAAAACAGGAACTCAAACAGGTATTTGTATGCCAGTGTTTATTGCTATGTTATTCACAATTGCCATAATGTGAATACAACCCAAATGTTCATCATTAAATGAATAAATGAAGAAAAAATTATTCAGCCGTTAAAAAGAAGTAAAATTCTAATGCATGCTGCAACATGGGTTAAACATAAAAACATTGTGTTAAGCAAAATAAGTTAGACACAAGAGAACAAACATATGATTACATGAGATATTTAGAATAGGCAAGTTCATAGAAAAAGAAAGTAGATTTAAAGTTTACCAGAAGATGGGAAAAGTGAGGAATGGAGAGTTATTATTTAATATTTACAATTTCTGTTTGGGATACTGAAAAAGTTTTGAATTAGATAGATAGTGGTAATGGCTTCATAACATTTTGAATGTAATTAGTGCTACAAATTAAGCACTTAAAATGGTTAAAAGGGCCAAAAAAAGGGCTCTTTACAAGCAGGTAAAGAAAAATAAACAAAAATATGTTAACCCCAAAAGATAACAAATACTAACAATTATATAGTATTTACAATATCCTAGGATGTTATTCCATATTTTTATATGTTAACTTACTGAATATGCACAACAGTCCTACAATGTCAGTATTATTTATCCCATCTCACTGGTGAGAAAATGAGGCACAGCAAGTTGAAATGACTTCTTAAGCATCACATAATTAGTAGATGGGAGAGCCAAGTTGAAGCCAGGAAACTTGTCTCTAAAATCCATGCTTTTAAACATACTTATAACTGTATTACTGCCTCTGGCTGACATTCGACCAAATGCTGAATGATTTGAATGAACCCGGTGCTGTCACAAGCAGGAAGCTATGAGAAGTCAAGTCTATTTACAGTCATTCTAGTTTCATAAAGGCAATATAATTTACAAATTCAACTACCAATTGACAAAGTGTGTACATTTTTTGTGTGTATACTACCTTCTGATGTTAAAGAGAAGAATACAACTTTTCCTATTTGATAGTCTTTGAGCACGTGCTTTGTGCTTTAGTAATTGATAATCTATTAAAATAGATTATCTTTAAAGAGACATTATGAAAGTTTCAAAAACTTGAGAAATATGCCTTTTCTTTTTTATTTAATGAATTGTTGTAGAACTAAGAATATAGTAAGTAAAAGCTGATCTACATTCTTTCCAATATTATTTCTTTTCCAAAAATTGTAGTGCCAATACTACTGTGTCCGAAATTGGTGGGTTCTTGGTCTCACTGACTTCAAGAATGAAGCCGCGGATGCTTGTGGTGAGCATTACAGTTCTTAAAGATGGTGTGTCCAGAGTTTGTTCCTTCTGATGTTTGGATGTGTTCAGAGTTTCTTCCTTCTCGTGGGTTCGTGGTCTCACTGGCTTCAGGAGTGAAGCTACAGACCTCCGTGGTGAGTGTTATAGCTCTTAAGGCAGTGCATCTGGAGTTGTTCATTCCTCCTGGTGGGTTCGTGATCTCACTGGCCTCAGGAGTGAAGCTGCAGACCTTCACCATGAGTGTTACAGCTCATAAAGGCAGTGGGGACCCAAAGAGTGAGCAGCAACAAGATTTATTGCACACAGTGAAAGAACAAAGCTTCCACAGTGTCTGAAGGGACCCCACCAGGTTGCTGCTGCTGGGTCAGCAGCCTGCTTTTCTTCCCTTATCTGGTCCCACCCACATCCTGCTGATTGGTCCATTTTACAGAGAGCTGATTGGCCCATTTTACAGAGACCTGATTGGTCTGTTTTGACAGGGTGCTGATCGTTGCATTTACAATCTCTGAGCTAAACACAGAGTGCTGACTGGTGCATTTACAATCCTCTAGCTAGACATAAAAGTTCTCCAAGTCGCCACTAGATTAGCTAGACACGGAGCACTGATTGGTGCATTTACAAACCTTAAGCTAGACATAAAAGTTCTCCAAGACCCCACCTGACTCAGGAGCCCAGCTGGCTTGGCCTAGTGGGTCCCATGCCAGGGCAGCAGGCGGAGGTGCCTGCCAGTCCGACACCACGTGCCTGCCATCCTCAGCCCTGGGGTGGTCGATGGGACTGGACGCCATGGAGCAGGGGGTGGCGCCCGTCGGGGAGGCTCGGGTTGCGTGGGAGCCCACCTGGGAGAGGGGGGCGCTTGGGCATGGCGGGCTGCAGGTTGGGAGCCCTGCCCAGCGGGGAGGCAGCAGAGGCCTGGTGAGAATTCCAGCATGGGGTGGGTGGGCTGACAGTGCTGGGGGACCTGGCGCACCCTCTGCAGCTGGTGGTCTGGGTGCTAAGCCCCTCACTGCCCGAGGCCGCTCCCAGTGTGGGGCCGTCGGAGCCCGCGCCCACCCAGAACTTGTGCTTCCCCGTGAGTGCCGCGCGTAGCCCCGGTTCCGGGCTGTGCCTCTCCCTCCACACCTCTTGCCAAGCAGAGGGAGCCGGCTCTGGCCTCGGCCAGCCCAGAAAGGGGCTCCAACAGTGCAGTGGCAGGCTGAAGGGCTCCTCAAGTGTGGCCAGAGTGGACGCCAAGGCCGAGGAGGCCCCCAGAGCAAGCGAGGGCTGCTAGCAAGTTGTCACCTCTCACTACATTAATTTTTATGGAAATGATAATGCGTATATCATATCAATATATAGTACATTTATTGAACATCTATTTTGTGCACAAGTAAATGCAAGCTCTTTCCACATCAGTGATAATTTCAGATGAATCCTGATGATATTTTTGCCTGATGATGGTGGTTTTTTTTCCCAGCATTTTTTCCAATCTAGCCACTTGGAAAACTTGGGAATAATTTGGGAGATAATGAAAAACAACAAAAATATTATCTTTGGATCATGATGTTTTCACCCACATCAAAACAGTTTTCAGAAAAGTATTTATGATACTTTAATAAATGTAAGTATTCTCTGTTAAGTTTTAATAACCCTAGTATGAGATTTAAAGAATTTTAGGCACAACCCAGAGGAAATTTGTGTGCTGTAAGCCAATGATCTCAGAAAAATAACTATAGCCTTTCATTGGCAATTTTGATTTGCAGCAATGTTGATTGTCAGTTTTCACAAGTCTCCTTCCTTTTTCTCTTCTTCTCCGGTCCCTCCCCTTCCTCACAATCAAGTCTCAAACTAGAGCTTTTGGTTCCTGAGATCAATCTCTTCCAGAAAACCTGAAGCACAGCTTCCATCTGGTTCTGTACTTTAGCTGTTCTTGGCTGGAATTCAATTATATATAAGACACATGGCTGTTTCAAATTCAATACGATTAAAAAAAAAAGGTTGCTTCCGAGGAAACACTTGTCGATTACTAATAGATATTATTTGAGACTTGAAACATCCGGAATTTAGAAGAACCTACTTGGTAACTTTTCTGTTTCACATGTAACCAGGTTATTGAGAAATATGATTTAAATGAAATATAAACAGGATATTAATATTTCATCAACCATTACCTTCAGCCCCACTTTTGGATTTTCTTTCTCTGAGCCTGGAGTACAGGTCAGTAGACATGGCAGTTTTCTGGCCACTTGCATGCATTGATTAGTCCTATTCAAATAAATTCATTCTCACATTCAATTGAAAGAGTCTGTCTCCCCATTTTTCCTAACCCCCAGTTTGGCCTGACCTGCAATATAGATGGCAAAATCTGTTCTTTCATGCTTGCTACCTTCTCTGCTTGTATTGCTGGCTTCTCCATGGGTGAAAAAGACGTTAGAGAAATAGGAGTAAAAGTTTGATTATTAGTGCTGCTTCAAGTGTTCAAAGGCTTACTTTTAGAATGTATTTGTGAGCCGTGGAGGCTGTCTATTGGAATCCCTGGACTGAAGAGTTTACTGATATAGGACATAGACTCTATCTAATCACTAGAAACCCTCCTTCAGCATTTCCCCCAAGGGGTATACACAACAATCTACTATTGCTGAATCCCCTCACAGTGAGAGGATGCCTCTTGGACAAGGTCCTTTAGAGTAACCTTGTGTCAAGCTAATTTCCAGAGTTTCCACTGGTACATGGAAATTCAGAGTGCTAGATATTGGCTAGCTATGCAACAAACCTGTTTCCTTTTCTTTCTGGATACACAGCTATTGTGTATTTCCCAGCTTTTCTTAAATTTAATATGGACGTATGTCTTGAGTTCTAGCCAATGAAATGTGAGTGTAAGTGCTCTTTCTAGGTTTGGCCCACTAATACCTGCCATATATAATTGTCCATATTATTTTCCCATCTACCTCCTTGAGGCACAAAGACCTTGGAACACACATTTGAAAATGTTGGAAACACAATGTAAAATAAACCCAGATCCTGCTAAAGTAGAGTTGTTTGCTCCTTTGTAATTTTAATGAGCAAGATTCAGATTTCCATCATACTTGAACCCATTATACGTTTTGGTGTTTGTCATGGCAGCTAGCCATACCTTAACTAGTTTATTCATGTAGTCTTAATAGGGATGAGAGATTAAGTAAATAAAAATAAAGGCCATACACTTAAATTTGAATTTCAGATAAACAAGGAATTATATTTAAGATAAATATGCTTCATGAAATATTTAGGACATACTTATGTTAAAAAAATATTCATTTTGTATCCAAAATTCAAATGTAACTGTGCATCCTGTATTTTATCTGTCAACTCTAATTTTTACCAAACTAAAAATTGGACATACATGACACTCCCAATGATTCCCTCTTTTGTCATTCCACTGTCTCTGTCCGCTTCAGCTGGATTCTAATTTTTAGATATATCCATAGAAAATAATCTGTTATTAGCCTCTACATTCATATATGCATTAAAACTCCCAGGGGACAGATGTCAGTCTCTTCCCAAAACGCCACCATCCAAGTCTACTCCAGTATCCTGGCACGACTTTTTCCAGTTCAGCAATCATCCATTCTGGGGAATTTTCTTTGAGTCTTGGTTTCAATAGGCTCCCAAATCTCTATGCATGATTCTTTTTTTTTTTTTTTTTTTTTTTTTTTTTTTTGAGACGGAGTCTCTGTCTGTCGCCCAGGCTGGAGTACAGTGGTGCAATCTCGGCTCACTGCAAACTCTGCCTCCCAGGTTCATGCCATTCTCCTGCTTCAGCCTCCCGAGTAGCTGGGACCACAGGCGCCTGCCACCACGCCCTGCTAATTTTTTTGTGTTTTTAGTAGAGACGGGGTTTCACCGTGTTAGCCAGGATGGTTTCGATCTCCTGACCTTGTGATCCACCTGCCTCGGCCTCCTAAAGTGCTGGGATTAGAAGCATGAGCCACTGCGCCCGGCCTGCATGATTCTTTTGGAGCCCAAATTTGTTTGTGGCAGAGAGTGGCGTCGTGTTTCTTGATAATCATGTAACTTAACATTCAGAAGAACTCTTTCCCCTGATGAATTTAAGCCTTTTTTCTTAATCAGGCTGGAAGGGGTAGTAGGTGTGAAGGAAGGAGAAGGTCTGGTAAAATCTGAATAATTCCATGGTGATGTGCCCAGAAGCATCTCTTCACAATGTGGAGCTTATTACCCATTGCTGTTTGGGGGTCTTCAGCAGCAATTATGAGACAATAGGAAAAGTTTAATTGGATATCCAATTAGATAAAAATTGGGAAAATGTGACACTCATTTGCAAACTCTTCATTTCACTATAACATGACGGCATTAGAAAATCAAATACAAATAATGTTTCTTGGCTGAGTGTGGTGGCTCAAGCCTGTAATCCCAGAACTTTGGGAGGCTGAGGCAGGCAGATCCCTTGAGGCCAGGAGTTTGAGATCAGCCTGGCCAACATGGTGAAACCCCCGTCTCTACTAGAAATACAAAAATTAGCCAGGAGCGGTGGTGCCTGCCTGTAATCCCAGCTACTTGGGAGACTGAGGTGGGAGAATCGCTTCAATCCGGGAGGCAGAGGCTGCAGTGAGCTGAGATAGCACCACCGCACTCCAGGCTAGGCGACTGGCTGGACTATATATATATATATTTCTTTTGTCCAGCATAGCTCAATGTTCTTGAATTCCCATCTCCAATAAAATATGGTTCTCTCTTAGTTTAGACCTTGCCAAACTGTAACAACACACATACTGTGTAGTCTTTGCTTTAGTTATAAACTTTATATTATTTTTGTGTCATTATATTTGTCAAAATATAATGCTAAATATTAAATTGGAGTTTTATTTTGTTTCTCTATTTATTTTAAATATTTTAACCTATACTCCCCCAAAGTTTGATTTGTTTCTAAGAAGCATATTTTATTTCTTCAGATAGATAAGGGCAGTACAATTTAATGCACTAAAACCTGATATTTAGTATAATAATTCTTTAAGATTTCTATGGAAATAATGCCCTAAAAATAAGAGCAACACACACTTTCAAGCCAATTTGAATAAAGTACAATATTATTTTGTAAAAATAATATATTTTATCAGAGATAATAAGTTAAAGCTCTGTCAAAACTGATTACATAGTACGTAAGAAGCTTAGGTTAGAGACAAGGATTTACACTATTATTTTTAACTTTTCAATATCAGCTCTTAGATCTAAGGGGAAGGAAAGTGAAAACAGAAAAACAAAGGGATTCAAATCATTTAATTATGTTACATGTTATTTGTATTATACAGTATTCTATTTTCTCAACCTAATTTTCTGTGGCTAGTATCAGAAATATTTGGTTTAATACAATACAGTTTATGAGATGGATGCATAAAGCAAAAACAGAATGTACAGTGATCTTACAACTATTTAGTAAAAACATAAGAAAGCTAGCCAATGAAAATCAAATTTGATATTTCACATTATGAGTTTTACTCAATATTTAGAAAATATTGAAAACATCTGCAAAGAAAAGATAAACAAAACAGAATATATGGAACCTTATTAACTCTGGATAGGAAATAGCCCAGAACAGGAGTTGGCAAACTTTTCTGTAAAGGTTCAGATAGTAAATATTTTAGGCTTTGTGGGCTATACAGTCTCTGCAGCAATGCAGAAATGAATAAGCATGATTATGTTTCGATAAAGCTTTAAAGACAACTAAAAGCTATAGGCTGGGTTTGTTCCAAGTGCCAGCGTTAGTCTACTTCTGATCTGTAGTAAGTACACATTGCATTCCTCTCATCCCACCAACAAAGACTATCTAATTAACTACTTATTGGTTTATAAATATATTCTAGCGTAGGGCGCTGTGCCTCATGCCTGTAATCCAAGCACTTTGGGAGGCCAACGCGGACAGATCACTGGAGGCTAGGAGTTTGAGATCAGCCTGGCCAACATGGTGAAACACCATCCCTACTAAAAATACAAAAATTAGCTGGGTGTCGTGGCATCTCCCTGTGGTCCCAGCTACTCAGGAGGCTGAGGCACAAGAATCGCTTGAACCCAGGAGGCAGAGTTTGTAGTAAGCTGAGATCGCAGCAGTGCACTCTAGCCTGGGTGATGGAGTGAGACTCTGTCTCAATAAATAAACAAACAAACAAACAAACAAAAAGTACATTAAATACATTTTAGTTCTGGTTAATACCAGTCTTAACTTCTCACCAAGACCCATCCTTCCTTTGAAACTCATCATTGGTATACCAAAAATCTGCTAATTTCTTCATAGGTGAATTTATAAAAGATAATGTACTCAAATCAAATGTAATTATTTATCAAGCTGTTTGTGGTTTTAAAAGCTTGAAAATGTTGAGACAATGAAGTCTATTACTAAATAATGAAACAATGCTTTCTGTAGATCATTGTACTTTTCTTAATCCATTTGATTTTGTTTTTAACTTGGTTTAAGGAGGATCCAAGAACAGCACTTAAGTGATTTTGCTTTGAACATTTGAGATTTCTCATTAAATATTTATAATTCATTTATGGTCAATCAGAGACATTTTGATTAGTTATTACTCCTTTGGCTGGTTCTCTTTCCGCATAGTAGATCACTTCTTTGAAATAACCCTCTGGATGAACTGCTTCATGAGGTGAATAGCACTGTAATTTAAAAAATAGACTCATGGTGGCCATGTGTATCTGTCCTCTTCCCTGAATTCCGATTATGTAAAATTAAATTTTCCCTAATTCAGAAAATCAATAGATATTTGTAAAGAACCTGTTGTATACAACCTGTACTTGAAATTAGACATTGAGTGAGTTTTAGCTACATAAATAGACAGGGTGAATTGCTATTTGTGAAATCAGGGGGAAAAAAAAAAGCATAATGACTTCAATACAATTTTCATTGTAATGCAGAAATATTTCTAGCTTTAGCTTTACTATCTTAAATCTTGCAAAGTAAGAAAACAATGAATCCTATGGGATTATAATGCCCTTTTGGGGATTTCTAGTGAAACTTGTTGAAGTAGAAAACTTTTGATGAGCTTCCAATAAGTTATTTACAGATTTAGATGCTTCAGCTTCTATTTTTCTCTTCCTTTGGTTTCCCTAGAGACAAATTCTTATTTCACTTTTTTCTCTTCTTTGAGTCACTTTTGGTTCAGTTTCTTTACTTTGACTGCAATAAGAAAAAAAATGTTCGTCTAGAATTGGGTGCTCCTAAGTATCATCATATATAAGTTTGTGACATGCTCACCAAACTTCTGTCTTTCTACCTTCCACCAAAGTCCAGACAATACTCATTATTCATAGAAATTATGTGCTGTAAAGTCACTGCAAACACTGAGCTGGGAAGCACTAAACCATTGCTCCTAGGGGAAATACAGGGTTAGGTTTCTGACAGCCTCTTGTCACATTTTTATCAACCAGTCAATATGTACCCTGTTGTATGCATATTTCTATTTAAAAACACTTTAATATATATTGTTGACTCTAACTTTGAGTTATTCATCAACAACATTATAACCGATGCCTCAATAAAATTTATCTAACACCTTACTTTCCTTCTCCATAAAGCACATCACAGCCTTTTTATGTTTAGGAAACCAAGAGAGCATTTCATCCCTATGTTCTGGGACCATTTTAAACATTGAAATCTCCAACAAAAAGCACAAAAATGCAGAGAAAATAAAAACAGCTAAAAAAACCATGGCACTAAATAGACTGCCAAAAACACTTGTTTCTAGTGTGAATGCTGAAGCAAGAGGGTAGAGCACTGCCTTGTTTGAACACAGTTGGGAATGTGCTTTATACGAGACCCAATTTTTTTGATGCCCTATGTATGTCTTTGAATAACCATGTAAACACTGTGTATATTAATTTTGGGGTTAAAAATACATTTTAGCCAGTAGGTAAGTTTGTTAATATGGAACTCATAATAATGAAGATCAACTGTACTTTCATCCCATTTTCTTCCTTTAAGTCATTTTTTCCTACCTAGTTTTTTTCAAATTTACCTCATAACAAGATGAAATGGAAATTGATGCTTCTTTTTACTTGACTTCTATCATACACAGTTTGACTTAAGGTGCAACACTCATGAGGCAGTATTCAGAAACAGAATAAAATATATTCTTGAATTGCCTTACAAAATGCTCATTTTCTGCTTTAATGATGCAAATCTGTTGCAAAATAAATTTCAGTAGTTTTAATTTCAGACTATTATAAGTAATATATTTTTAAAGTCTAGATTCTATGCTGTGTAAAAAATAACTACTTTGCCATATGGTTAAGTACTCTGCACATTGAAAAAATATTGCACATTTTGAGTTTATAAGTAGAAAATAGCATGATACCATATTACTTTTTTTCTTCAAAGAAGTCTCAGAGTATACGCACAGTAAATACTCTAAACAAAATAATTCCCTGACATATATTTGACTCAGCCCCAAATACCTCATCGACATTAAGCTGCATGAAGAAAGAGACTCTGCCTCTCTTGATCAAGGTTGTTTGACTAGTACATAATATAATGCATGACATAAATGTTGATCAAATTAGTAAATGATTCAACTCAAAAATACAAAAACCTAAAAAATTAGAATTTCTTCTCCAAAATCTATCTTCCCAGAGATACAGAGTCCTTAAACCCTCTTTTGCTTTTGTTTTCTTCTATTATGCTGATTTCACTATACTTTTATGAGTAATCTTATAGGATAATTAATAATGTTTTACTATTAGTCAATAACAGTGTTTTGATTTCCTAGGCAATCCAAATTTCATCAGGATCTTCACGACATTTAACAAGCCAAGTATTTGGTCTATGTGCCTTTCCTTTCTCCTTAACTTTATATTCTGCTTCTAGTCCAAGATAAAACTGAAACACAATACAAACAAGCTAGAAATCAATTTTGAAAATACTAAGAAAACCTCCAAATAATCAGAAAGTTAGAAATATATTTTTAAAATAACATATGGGTCAAAGAAAGAGTTACAATAAAAATTAGAAAATATTTTGACAGACTGTTAACAAAACACTACATATCAAAAATTGGAGTCCAGCTCAATATACAATTAGAAAAATCATATAGCTTTATGTCAGAAAAGGTAAATGGCTAAAAACTAATGAGCTAAGCATTGATCTAAATAACTTCAAACATTGCAGCAAATGATACCTGAAGAAAATAGAAGGAAATAAGTTATGAGTATAAGAACAAAAGGGGTATTAAGACAGAAAACAAACAAATGTTATTAATACCTCACAAAACTAAAAGCCAACTCTTTGAAAAGGATAAAACATTGAGAAGCACACAGACAACTAAAGAATAATAAAAGACAGAGAGAACAAACAACCAATAATAGGATGAAATGAAAAAGGAACCACCATTAACAATCTTACTGACATTAGCAAGATATCACTTACAATCATTTCAAAAATATTTAAAAAGTAAAACATAGGGATAAATTTCACTAAAATATGCAGCATCTCTAAAGAAACACAGAAACTATAATTAGGGGAAAATATAAAACAGCTTACTAACAAACAGAGAAAATGTTTAATGGACTGGAATATTTAATACTGATGATGTCAGTTTCCCTCAAATTGATATGTGAATTTAGTGCATCACAACCAAAATTCTAACAGCTTTTTTTCCCAGAATTCTAAAAGGTTATTCTAATATTTATGTAGAATTACAAAGATGCAAGACTAGCCAGGAAATTCGTAAACAGAAGAAAAATGTGAGATCACTTGCTCTATTAAATACTATGACATTTAATAAAACTAGTGGAAGGGCAGTTGTTGGTGTAAAGATAAACAAAGAAAGAAATAGATCAGAATTAGATTTCAGTAACAGACACAGACATGATATATAACAAAAGTGAATTTACAGAGCAGTGAAAAATAAAAGCTATTCAATAAATAATGTTGGATTATTGGATATGCAAATGAAAAAATATAAATTTGATTCCTACATCACACTCTCTATGGAAGTCAATACTGGGTAGATTGAAACTCTGAATGTGAAAAGTGCATCTAAAAGCCTTTATAAAATAATGTGGAAAAATATCTCCCTTTGGGGGGTTAAGAAAGTATTTATTTCACAGAACACAAAAAAAAACTATAAAGGAAAATATTAATAAGTATAGTATACAGTATAGTAAAATTATACAATTCTGTTTATTCAAAGACATAAATAAAATAGTGAAAAGGCAAGCCCCAACATAGAAGATATTTGTAATGCATATAACAAAAACTGTGTGTTTTTTGAAATTATGAAGAATTCCTATAAATTAGTGAGGAAAGTAGTCCAAAAGAAAACATCCATAAGAAATAAACAGGCACTTCAAAAGAGAGTTTTTACAAATGCCCAATAAACATTTAATGTTTGCTAACCTCATTGGTAACCTAACCTCATTGGTTAGGTTTTTTAACCAATGAGGTTTGTAACCTAATGACACGTAGGAAAATTTAAGTTAATACAGAAGGAGATATGAACATGACACCACCAGAATAGTTAAATATAAAAATACTAAATGTGCCATATGTTGATAAACATGTGGAGCACTGGAACTCCATAGACTGTTGGTATGTTTGTAATTTATGGCTACTTTTGAAAACTGTGTGGTATCACTTAAATTGAACAGACACACACTCTATGACCCATCAATTCACTATCTAGGTATATACCCAATGTATCCATGCACCTAGATATAGTATTAGAAGAAGGCACAATGGATAAGTATGATGTTCTGTGGGCTGTCAAGTTGATTAAATTCCCACAGACTACGTGATGATTGAAAAGTAGAGGAAAATCAACATACCCTTAAGGTAATAAAGTAAAGTTGTAGGGTTGACCTTACTACGTGAAGTCAAACTGCTACTGAGTTTTATTTCTGGGAGGTATTGCAGAGTGAGGAGTATTTTCTGGGTCAAAAGCTCCATACCACATGTCTGGGGCTGTGTTGCTTTTCTTCAATTAAAATACCAGTGTAGAAAATGTAGCAGCTTAGCATTGTTTGTCTCTGGAAAGTAGGGTCAAGTCATTTCTCAGAAAGCCTGGGTATTTTCCTTTGCTCAGTGTACAGTATCTTTGGTAAATACCACACATACTTTTCGGGAAAACTTGGAGGAATATTCAGAATATTAACGATTTGGCTTGGTCTAAGCTCAAAGAGCTCAATGTCCTCTCAAGAGGAACAGGGAGGAGGCCATAAATTCCCACTATAGTGACTCAGGTTATGTTTCTTCTGATCGTACCTAGGATTTTTCCAGTTATATATGTTCAGCAACATCTTTCTTCAGTGGTTTCCCTTATATTTCATTTCTATGATCACTGTGATCAATTTGCCCTTTCCGTAGATCCTTGAAGGCCAAAACTCATCAACATTTTACCCCTCTGCCGTATTATAGTAATTACACCTACATCATCTATAACAACTAAACACCATCATTCTGGGACCCATTTATTCCCACTGAGGCAAGAACCCAATCCCTTGTAGAATCTCCTATTGTCGTATCCTGCCTACAGAGAGCAACCCTCAGGCCCTCAAAGAGTTTTTCAAGGATACTGTTTTTCACGGTGTCAATAAGTTCTTAACTTGGATGAAGGGAGAGCCCAAGTAGTTGGTTAATGAGTGGCTGAGGAATATGCACATAATAGAGCCATTTTAACATGCCTATTTCCGTAGCCTCAGACTCATTCCTGAACATGGTATAGAAGTTCCAACATTTCAACCTCATTGACTGTGGGCTTCAATTATTTAACACAGCAAATTGATAATGCCACTTCCAGATGTGCATGCTAACATATTAATTCTTGACTCTGATATGAATACACTCATGTCAATACCTTTAGTCCAATGAAGGCTTATAATTTTGTCCTTCTTGGGAAAACATCCTTAAAATTTACTCCCACAAGTGTTGCCTATATCACTGCTGATTCAAATAATAATATTTTATATCTCTTTCAGTATATAGAATATCTGTTTCCAGAGAAGAACTTCTCCATCAAATTTGTGTGGGATCTATTTCACTATGGGCTTGTAGAAAATAAGTAGTTATGGGGTGGGTCCTGGGTATCAGAAGATCCACCTCTTAGGTAACTGTCTCAGCTATAGTCACCAGAATTGCCACCTCCACTGATGAAGGAGTTCCAGAGAGATTATGGGGGACCAAAGTGTTCAAATTCCTCTGTGTCAACCCAAAGGCACTCATCTAACATCTCAGAGTACCACGACTTCTTCACTACTGCTACCATCATAGGAGACTTGCTTGATTTGCTGCTGCAACTCTGCAACCTTCATAATCAATTCTAGACTTGTTGCTCAGAGCCATTTATGCTCTGTAACTGCAGTAGAGCAGAGGCTCATTCAAAATTACCAGTCAGTCTTTCTGATTGTCAGCTTTTCAGACAGACATTCAGGAGAGTTTTCAGATGGACATTCAGGAGTCAACTGGCCTTTTTCTCTGTTGATGTTCTCTAGGGTTGGCAGATGATGTCAGCTGACCCCAGTAAATTTTCAGTGCCGATTATAGTAGCTGAGTGCCACAATCAGTAGCTCTCTTAATGCTGTACTCTTACCTTTACCACATAGTGTGAATCTATTATTAATAAGTTAAATGTGATGTTATTACCTTTCAGGGATTATTTGCATTCCATTTTCCTTGGTTAGGATATTTGTGCAGTCCACAGCTATGCAAGCAAACTATTCCCAGAATTCTATTTTGTAAAATAGTTACTTCACATCAATTATTATAACAAGTTCCTGGAAGAAACAGATAACGCACTCAAATGAATATGTTTGAGAGACAGTTTAATAAAGGGATGCATAATAAAAGTAAGGACAGAGTATAAGAAAGCCACAGATAGAGCAGAACCCAAGGACTGGAGGGGTTTTGCAGGGAAACATTGTCACTCTGAGGGCTGAGGTGGTAAAGAAGTGAAGTAATTACTGGAATCTAGAGAGAGACAAAACTCAGAGAGAAGGAAACCAGGCAGATAGAGGGAGTGGGGGCCAGTTAACAGGAGTGTGACCTTCACTGGGAAATAGCCAGTTCACAGTGATTTTGCAGGGCAGTACCTGGGTAAATTAGTGTACTAAGATGACTTTCCCTTTTCCTGATGATCTCCAGTCCAGTAGCAGAACCCCACAGAGAAGCTACAGGGCAAGGGAGCTCAGGTGACGATTTCAATCAAGTCAGTCTCCTAGGGTACTGAGCAGGATGAAGAAAGGTAGAGGGTGGATATGAAGTAGTAATTCCATATGTCCTTACAAGGTCAATAATAGGTCTTTCACATGACCTAAGAAAGGAAGTGAATGAAACTGTGGTATTCTTATTACTGGGATACCTGTAAAAGGAGTTCCATCACTAGACAAGAAATGGAACCAAAGGAGAAATTTCCTTATCTTGTTTAGAGGATGGAAGACATTTTATAAGCAATGAATTGCTGGTATTAAAGATTCATGCATAGTGTAGCACTATAATTAAGGCGTCAAGTATCAATGTGACATTAAATTCCTGCTGACTTTCAACAGAGGCTGCAAAGCTTCAGCAACATGAGACTTAATTGATGAAAAATGAAACTGTTAGTTTAGACAAATAGGAAATGCTAACAAATGCTATTGCTATTTTATGACAAACCCACAGCCAATATCATACTGAATGGGCAAAAACTGGAAGCATTCCCGTTGAAAACTGGCACAAGACATATTCAACATAGTGTTGGAAGTTCTGGCCAGGGCAATCAGGCAAAAGAAAGAAATAAAGCATATTCAATTAGGAAAAGGGGAAGTCAAATTGTCCCTGTTTGCAGATGACATGATTGTATATTTAGAAAACCCCATAGTCTCAGCTCAAAATTGCCTTAAGCTGATAAGCAACTTCAGCAGAGTCTCAGGATATAAAATCAATACGCAAAAATCACAAGCATTCCTATACGCCATTAATAGACAAACAGAGAGCCAAATCATGAGTCAACTTCCATTCACAATTACTACAAAAAGAATAAAATACCTAGCAATCCAACTTACAAGGGATGTGAAGAACGTCTTCAACGAGAACTACAAACCACTGCTCAATGAAATAAAAGAGAACACAAACAAATGGAAAAACATTCCATGCTCATGGAAAGGAAGAATCAATATCGTGAAAATGGCCATATTGCCCAAAGTAATTTATAGATTCAATGCCATCCCCATCAAGTTACCAATGACTTTCTTCACAGAATTGGAAAAAACTACTTTAAAGTTCATATGGAACCGAAAAAGACCCCGCATTGCCAAGACAATCCTAAGCCAAAAGAACAAAGCTGGAGGCATCATGCTACCTGACTTCAAACTATACTACCAGGCTACAGTAACCAAAACAGCATGGTACTGGTACCAATACAGAGATATAGACCAATGGAACAGAGCAGAGCCCTCAGAAATAATGCCACACATCTACAACCATCTGATCTTTGACAAACCTGAACAAGAAATGGGGAAAGGATTCCCAATAAATGGTGCTGGGAAAACTGGCTAGCCAATGTAGAAAGCTGAAACTGGATCCCTTCCTTACACCTTATACAAAAATTAATTCAAGATAGATTAAAGACTTAAATATTAGACCTAAAACCATAAAAACCCTAGAAGAAAACTTAGGCAATACCATTCAGGACACAGGCATGGGCAAGGACTTCATGACTAAAACACCAAAAACAATGGTAACAAAAGCCAAAATTGACAAATGGGATCTAATTAAACTAAAGAGCTTCTGCACAGCAAAAGAAACTACCATCAGAGTGAACAGGCAACCTACAGAATGGGAGAAAATTTTTACAGTCTACACATCTGACAAAGGGCTAATATCCAGAATCTACAATGAACTCAAACAAATTTACAAGAAAAAAACAAACAACGCCATCAAAAAGTGGGTGAAGGACATGAACAGACACTTCTCAAAAGAAGACATTTATGCAGCCAAAAAACACATGAAAAAATGCTCACCATCACTGGCCATCAGAGAAATGCAAATCAAAACCACTATGAGATACCATCTCACACCAGTTAGAATGGTGATCATTAAAAAGTCAGGAAACAACAGATGCTGGAAAGGATGTGGAGAAATAGGAACGCTTTTACACTGTTGGTGGGAGTGTAAATTAGTTCAACCACTGTGGAAGACAGTGTGGCGATTCCTCAAGGATGCAGAACTAGAAATACCATTTGACCCAGCAATCCCATTACTGGTATATAACCAAAGGATTGTAAATCATGCTACTATAAAGACACATGCACACTTATGTTTATTGTGGCACTATTCACAATAGCAAAGACTTGGAACCAACCCAAATGTCCAACAATGATAGACTGGATTAAGAAAATGTGGCATATATACACCATGGAATACTATGCAGCCATAAAAAGGATGAGTTCATGTCCTTTGCAGGGACATGGATGCAGCTGGAAACCATCATTCTCAGCAAACTATCACAAGGGTAGAAAACCAGACACCACATGTTCTCACTCACAGGTGGGAAGTGAACAATGAGAACACATGGACACAGGGTGGGGAACATCACACACCAGGCCTGTCGGGGACTGGGGGCCTTGGGGAGGGATAGCATTAGGAGAAATACCTAATGTAAATGACGAGTTGATGGGTGCATCAAACCAACATGACACATGTATACCTATGTATCAAACCTGCACGTTGTGCACATGTACCCTAGAACTTAAAGTATAATAAGAATAAAAGAAAATTCTCATGTTCTCTGACATTCCATAAAATTATATTGTCAGTGCTCAAGGTGATTTGGTCTTATGGCATCTGTGCCTTAATTGTTTTAAAATAGTACCTTCCATAAGTCTAATAAAAATTGTAAGTGCTAAGAAAGCATTCTGTCAAATTTTAGCACAGCTATTTTTTTCTCTTATGGTATTGCATATATTAATGCTGCATGTTACAATCATTGGCACCTTAGGTTTAATGACATTCCATGTGACATTGCCTCCTGTATGCTAATTGTAATATAAATTCCCAGAAAAAAGGCAAAAAGGCATATGACTAATTATTAAAATATAATTTTAAAGAAATTTGTATTATTTTAAGATCTTTCTGTGTTTTTATAATTTAAAAATTTTTAGTAATAGGCATGCGTTAGGGAGTCTCAAATTTGACTGCTCCAAAGGGATATGGAAGAAGGCTTACTTTAAAAGGAGTCTGTGTATCCTCAAGTGTCTGGAAGAAGTACTCAAAAAAATTTGTTCGAAATTGACCAAAGCATCAAGATTTAGAGGTCCAATCTCAGAATTTCTCTTTCTACATTTCAGATATAATTTTGAGATTTGTTTTTAAAGAGGACTTCAGGTGATTTTCATGCAAAATTAGTTTGGAAAACTACTAGTCTGTAGCCCATTAAAATAACTATCATGACATGAGGTTATAGTCACTCCAAGATAAGAAACAATTACCAATAATAACCACTATATTGAACATCCCATGCATATTATCAGGCACTAGATTAATTTAATTTAGAGAAATCATGGGGCAGATATTAAAACTTTTATTTAATAACATGAAAATGTAATAAATTTCCAGGTGTTCTATGTAACTACATGTGGCCAATAAGGAATTAATATAACAGTGTCTTTAATTAGGAAACATACATAAAAGCTTATTAATTTGCATGTTAACAAATTTGTGATTATGTAATTTGTGATTATTTAATTTAGGATGATCTGGATAGAAGTATTTTCCTTTTACTGTTTATAGAGACAAACTTGATTATACAATTAATAAAGCCAATAACATTGCAAAGATTTATTTCAATCTGTTCTACATAGCAAACTATGTTTAAAAAGTAAGTTAATCATAATTTATGAATGGAAGTTACTATTTACAAATTAATCTCATGTTTTCATTTCAAAAGGACCAGTAGGACTTCTAATCAAAAAGTTATTAGCAGTTAAATGTAATCAAATAGTTCTTTTCCTGCATTCTAAAAATCAATATTTTGCTGTTAGACTGGTTTTCTTCCCTTCACTTTCATTATGTATAATAGAAAAATTAAGGGGCTAGAATAAGCTCATATGGAAAACTTACATCCTTATCCATTTAAGTAATGATAAGAATTTTGTATCTTAAGAAGCTTATCATTCCATTTACTCCTAAGCACAACTGTGTGAATGAATGTGGTATTAAAACCTGTATAAAAATTAGTAACCAGAGTCAGAAAGGACAAGTGACTGTAGCAGAGGTAATGTCATGTGTTAAACATGTTTCATTTTTTCTCTGGGGCATAGAGGAACACTGGATTTTTCAGCTTGTATGAATTGAGATTGGGCCTTTTATCTAGTTTTGGTCAATGCAGGGATAACAGACTTTCACGTCAGGCTCACTAAAATCATTCTATTTTGTCCTTCACATGAGACCATACAGACCATCTGTTGAAGATGAAGGTATCCTGAACGCACAGAACCTGGATAACCAAGACATTACTTGGAATGAATCACCCAACCGTGTCAGAATTTGCAAGGAAAAACTTTTATTGTGTCTTGACACAATAAAGTTAAAATTTGAGTTTGTTTATTGCAGAAATTAAACCAGTCATCCTGACAAATAGAGAGACTTGGCTCAGCCATCAGAGCTGGTAAGTGGCAGAGACAGAGTTAAAGGAATAGATATGTCTTCTGATTTCTGATTTAGTATTCTATGTTCTACTTTCACCTGCCATATTCCTGTAACAGTTAGAAATTTCCTGGAGGGCATGTATAAATTACCTAAATAAACTCTATTAGCTGTTTTTTTTTAACTTCTCATTTGTCAAACATTTTATTTTTGGGGGTTTGTGTCATGTATTCAATACCAAAGATGCCAAATCAGTTCCAATTCACATGCCAATCTTTATCATTCAGTAATCATATTGTAAAGATCTATGTCAAGAGAGGGATCAAGATAGCTGACTAGATGCAAGTAGTATGTATCTCCTTCATGGAGAGGAACCAGAATAGTAAGTAGGTGCTTACATTTCAAGAGATTGTCTAGGAGAATACAGTAGGATTCACCAGAGAAGAGACAGGAAGCACCAGAAGTAAGTAAGGACAGCATTCACAGCATCCTGCCCAGCCAAGAACTGAATGAAAAATGGGAAAGGTCTCTGGATTCAGGGAAACAATATGAGAAATTCTTACTGTTAGGAAACTCTTACTGTTAGGGCTTCACATCCAAATGGGCTTTTACAATCTTGGCTACAGGAGAAAACTTTGACTCACTAGGTCCTCAGGCCTGACATGTAGAGCTGCCTAAAGATTGCACAGGGACATCGCTCCAAAAAGAAAACCACACAGAATCTGACAGTCATGTGAGCCTAGAGCAGCCTCAGCTGGGTGCCACTTTGAGAGCCTAACTACTGGGGATTTACAGACACTGCACTGTAGCTGTTCCAGGGAGGGACAAGTAAGAATGGGCACTCCCATGTACTCGTGGGAGAGTTCCTACTACCCTTCTGTGGGTTGCTATTGAGACTTAAATGTGACTAAACTGCAGTCCCCACAGGATCTTTCCCATATTGCTTGTCTGGGAGGGACTGTGCTCTCTCTCTAGGACCATCCCAAGATGCCATTTTGAGAATTTAATACTGGACTGTGCCCCACCCTTGGGCTGAATTTGAGTTGATGTGGCTGCAGCCATCACCTAGCTGAGGAAGGACAGATAAATCAGACTGTCCTACACACACCTAGGACAATACTCATTGCCCTGCAACAGGCAACTGTAAGACTCACTGACACTGAAGCTAGGATAAGCTGCTCTAGGGCCTAAAACCAGGCATACTCACCCCACAGCAGCTACCACTGGGGCCCAAAGACTTGCTCGGTTGATGTCCAATTCCCCAGTAAAATTTCATCACAACCTTAACTAATAACTATACCCTAAGCCACTGAGGAAATTACAGATACCACTTACCCTGTATACTTCTGAAAAAGTCATACAAAGATTACACTACCACAGGCATCCCAAATCAAACTCAAAGTATCCTACTCAACCAACAGTGTACATGCATCTTCAAAAAAATTCTTCCCTACAAAAGCAATTTTTAAAAATTAGAACAAGCCCCTGATACACCAGATGTACAGATATCAATGGAAGGACACAAGAAACATGAAAAAGGAAGGAAAGTTGATACCACCAAAGGACCACAACAAACATCCAGCAACAGATACAATCAAAATGAATTCCTCAAAATGCCAGATAAAGAATGCAAAGTACTTATTTTAAAGAAGCTGAATGAGATGCAATTAATAATCTGAAAACCAATATAAAAAAATAGAAAATCAATAAACAAAATATTTACCAGGGACATATATATAAAAAAACAATAACAACAACATACAAGCAGAAAAATCTGTAAATAAAAAATTAAATGAAAAATACAAATACATTAAATAATAGATTATACCAAACAGAAGAAAAAACCTCAGAACTTAAAGATGGGTCTTTGAAATAGTCCAGTCCGACAAAAATAAGGAAAAAAAGAAGAAAATAGAATGAACAAAGCCTCACAATATCTGTGACTACATAAAATGTTAACAGTTATGAATTATTGATGTTACTAAGGGGCTAGAGAGATAAAAAAGCTGAGAAAACCTATTTAAAGAAATAATTGATGAAAACATCCCAAGGCTAGCAAGATAATTAGACCTCCATATGCAGGAGGCTCAGTAATACTGAGTAAAACACATAGCAAAAAAGGACATCATCATGACATATTATATTCTGAATTTCTAAAGTAAAAGTGAAGAACTTTTAAAATTTTCAGGAGAAAGGATCTAGTCACTTATAAAAGAAATCTCATTAGACTAATAGCAGACTTTTCAGCAGAAACCTTACAGGCCAGGGGAGAATACGATAGAATTTTCAAGGTGCTGGAAACAAACAAAAAAAAGCAAACCTATCAACAAAAAATTTTATATTCTGCCTGAATAAGCAAATAAATGTCATAAATGAAGGACAAATAAAGTATTTCTCAAACAAGCAAATGATGGAATTTGTCACCGGTAGACTGGGCCTATAAGAAATGCTCAAGGAGGTCTTAAACATGGAAACGAAAGGTTGATATTCATGATTATGAAAACACATGGAAATATAAAGCTCATAGACCTTGTAAAACAATCACACAAAAGAGGAAAAGAAGAATCAAAAGGCAACATGACAGAATTTCATAAAATCACAGACAAAAAGAGAAAATAAAAGAAATAATTCATAAAACAACTTGAAAACAATTAACAATATGACAAGAACAAAGCCTCACATATCAATATTAACCTTGAATGTAAATGAATTAAATGCTACACTTAAAAGATACAGATTGGCAGAATAAATTTAAAAATATATGATTCAACTATATGTTGCCTACAAGAAACTCACCTTACCCATAAAACACATAGATTGAAAGTAAAAAGATGGAGAAAAATAATCCACATAAGCAGAAACCAAAAGTGAGCTGGCAGAGAGGTACATTTATATCAGATAAAACACATTTTAATCGAAAAGAGTTTTTAAAAAAGACAAAGAAATTTATTATATAATGATAAAGAGATAAATTATGCAAGAGAATATAACAATCCTAAATATATGTGCACCCAACATCAGAGCTTCCAAATTTGCAAAACAAGGATTACTAGACCTAAAAAGGAGATAGAGGACAATACAATAATAGTGGGGGACTTCAACACCTCACTCACAGCAGTAAAAATATTATGTAGACAGAAAATTAACAAAAATTATTGAATTTAAATTGAACTTTAGACCAAATAGACCTAACAGACATTTACAGAACATTCTACCCAACAACTACAGAATATAAATTGTTTTCATCAGCACATGGAACATTCTCCAAGACAGACCAAATGTTAAGCCACAAAACAAGTCTTAATAAATTGTAAAATATCAAATCATGTCAAGTAAGTTCTCAGATCACAGTGGAATGAAGCTAGAAATCGATAACAAGAGGAACTTCAGAAACTATACAAATATATGGAAATTAAACAGCATGCTCCTGAGTGATCACTGGGTCAATAAAGAATTTAAGACAGAAATTAAAAAAAAATGGAAACAAATGAAAATGAAAACACATCATACCAAAACCTGTGGTTTGCAAAAGCCTATTAGCAATAAATGATGACATCAAAAAAGCAGAAAGATCACAAATTAACAACCACACATTCTCCCTCAAGAAATTAGAAAAGAAAGAAAAAACCAAACCCAAGGTTAATAGAATATAAGAAATAACAAAGATCAGAGCAGAACTAAATGAAATAGAGACCAACAGTCACAAAAGATCAACAAAAGAAATGGTTGTTTTTTTGAAAAGATAAACAAAATTAAAATACTACCAGCTACAATAACAAAGAATAGAGAAAATCCAAATAAACACAATCAGAACTGCAAAAGGAGATATTAGAACTGATGCCACAAAGATACAAAAGATCATCAGAGACTATTGTGTATATTCTCACAAACTAGAAAACCTGGAGGAATGAATAAATTCCTGGAAGCACACAAACTTCTGAGACTAACCAGAAAGAAGTAGAATTCCTAAACAGACTAATCATGAGTAGCAAGATTGAAGCAGTTCTAATAAATCTCCCAAGAAATAAAAGGTCAGGACCAGATGAAGTCACTGCCAAATTCTATCAAGTATACAAAGCAAAACTAATACCAATCCTCTTATAACTATTGCAAAAAATTAAGGAGGATTATTAAAATTCTCCAAAACTCATTCAACAAGCCCAGCATTACCCTCATATCAAAACCAGGCAAGGACACAATAAAAAAAGAAAACTATAGACCGATATCCCTGATGAACATAGATGCAAATATCTTCTGTAAAATACTAGCAAATTGAATCCAACAGCACATTAAATACATAGCACATCATGGTCAGATGTGATTTATCCCAGGGATGCAAGGATATTTCAACATACACTAATTAATTTGATACATCATATATACAAAATTAAGTATAAAAACTACATGATTATCTCAATAGATGCAGAAAAATCATTCAATAAAATTCAGCATCCCTTCATGATAAAAATCTTCAACAAAATAGACATAGAAAGAATGTATGTCAACATATTAAAGGCCATGTATGACAAACCAACAGCCAACATCGCACTTAATGGGGAAAAGTTGAAAGCATTTTCTCTAAAACCTGGAACAAAAAAAGAATGCCCACTTTCACCATTTCTACTCAACATAGTCCTGAAAGTCCTAATTAGAACAATTCAGGGAAGAGAAAAAAGTAAAAGGTATTTAAATTAGAAAAGATGAAGTCAAATTATCCTTGTTTGCTGCTATGTGGTCTTATCTCTAGAAAACCCTAAAGACTTTGCAAAAATACTCCTAGATTTGACAAAATCCATACAGTTTCAGGATACAAAATTAACATACAGAAATCAGTAGTGTTTCTGTACACCAATAACAATGTAGCTGAGGACCTAACCAAGAAGGCAATCTCATTTACAATAGCTATGAAATAAGTTGAAGGACTTAGGAATATATTTAACCAAGGGTGTGAAGTCTCCATAAGGAGAACTACAAAATAATGACAGAAGAAATGGTAGATGACCACAAACAAATGTAAAACTACCTCTTGCTCATAGACAGGAAGAGTCAATATTGTTAAAAGGCTATCCTGCCCAAATTATTCTACAGATTCAATACAATACCTTTTAAATTACCTGCATCATTTTTTCACAGAATTAAAAAAATCTAAAATTAATATGGAATGCAAAAAGAGCTCAAATAGCCCAAGAAATCCTATATGAAAAGAACAAAGCTGAAGGCATCACATTACCTGACTTCCAATTATACTACCAGGTTATAGTAACCAAAACAGTGTTATACTAGCATAAAAATATGAAAATAGACACAAAGATCAGTAGAACAGAAGAGAGAACCCAGAAATATAGCCATATACCTTCAACCAACTGATCTTCACTAGGGCCAAAAATGTACACTGAGGAAATAACACCCTTTCAATAAAAGGTGCTGAAAAAATTGGATAGCCATATGCACAAGAATGAAACTCTCACCAAATAAAACAGTTAATCAAGATGGATAAAAGACCTAAACCTAAGACAAGAAATTATAAAGATGTTAAAAGAAGACCTAGGAAAAACTCTTCTGGACATTGATCTAGACAAAGAATTTATGACCCCGTCTGCAAAAGCTAACGCAACATAAACAGTAATAGATAAATGGAAATTAAACTAAAAATCTTCTGCACAGCTAAAGTAATAATCAGTAGAGTAAACAGACACCTTACAGAATAGAAAAAAATAATTGCAAGATATGCACAGGACAAGGGGCTCATATTCAGAATTTATAAAGAACAATTCAACAAGAAAAAATCAAATAACCCCATTAAAAAGTGAATAAGAACATGAATAGATGTTTTTCAAAAGAAGACATACAAGCAGCCAACAAACATATGAAAAAATACTCAACATCACCAAACATCAGAGAAATGCAAATTAAAACCACAATGAGGTAACATCTCACATCAGTCAGAATGACTATTATTAAAAAGTAAATAAGCAACAGATGTTGGTGAGGGTATGGAGAAATGGGAACAATTATATACTCTTGGTTGGAATGTAAATTTATAAAACCTTTATGGAAAACAGTATAAAGATTTATCAAATAATTAAAAATAGAACTACCATTTCATTTAGAAATTCCACTACTGGGTGTATAGTCAAAGGGAAAAAAAATCAGTACATCAAAAAATATCTGCACTCATATGTTTACCACAGCACTATTCACAATAGCAAATATACAAAATCAACCTAAGTGTTGACTGAACCTAAGTGATTGTAAAAGGAAAACATGGAATATATATATATATATATATATATATATATATATATATCATGGAATACCACCCAGCTATAAAAAAAGAATGAAATAACATCTTTTGCAGCAACATGGATTAAAGTGGAGGCCATTGTCTTAAGTGAAATAACTCAGAAACAGAAAATCAAAAACCACAGGTTAACACTTACAAGAGGGGGTAAATAATGGGTGCCCATGGATATACAGGGTAGAATAGTAGACATTGGAGACTCCAAGAGATGGAAGAGTGGGAGGAGATTGAGAGCTGAAAACTACCTAGTGCATACATTGTTCACTATTTGGGTGATTGATGTACTGAATCCCAGACTTCACCATAGTGCAGTATATGCATGCAAGATATCTGCACGTGTACCCCTTAAATATATAAAATTAACAAATGTTAATCACAAAAGGAAGATAAAATAATAACATCCCAAGGAAATGTACTTTGAAATACAATAATTTGATATTAAAAATAAAAAAACTTTTGTCAATAAAGATTCTGAGGATACTTCTAGACTCAGAATGACTAAAATAGTGATTGTATCTGCCAAGTTCCTACCTAGGTAAGGAAAAGAAAAAGTAGCACAGATATGTTAGCTAGGTCATTTAGCTTCACTTAATATAGATGACACAAAAATTGTATATAGTATTGTGTAACAGATTTCGTATTTTAAATGATGATATTCAAATTAATTCTGTGATTTGATATGTATATTTCAGGCGATGTCAAATATTACAAAATACTTTTAAAAGCTCTGAAAATTTTCTAGAAAGCTTTTCCACCATAGAATAAAAGAGCAAAACTTTATAACCATTTTGCTTTTAAAATTAAACTTTTTTTGAAAAGTATGCAGTTTCTGTTTTATATTTATTTTCTTTTGTTTATTTCTATTGTGGTAATAATACTTAACATGAGATCTGCTGTCTTCGATTTTTAAGTTACAATGAATATTGTTAACTATCTGCATAATGTTACACAGCAAATCTCTAGAACTTAGCACATGGTGCACAAGTAAAATTTTATATCTCGATTAACAACTTCCCATTCCTCCATTCCCCCAGGCCCAGCAACCTCAATTTAATTCTTTGTTTCTTTGTGTTTGACTATTTTAGATATCTCATATACATAGAATCACACAATTTATTTTTCTATGACTCTTTTGAATCAACATAATATCTTCATGGTTCATTTACATTGTCACAAATTTAGGATTTCTTTCTGTTTTAAAGGTGAATAATTTTTTTTATATTATATACCACTTAAAAAACCATTCATTGATAGAGATTTGGGTTGTTTCCATATCTTGGCTTTTATAAATAGTGCTGAAATGAACATGGAAGTGATAATATCTTTTTGAAACTCTGATTACAATTATTCCAAATAAACATCCTAAAATTCAAATGCTGGATTATAATTTAATTTTTTAGAAACATTTATACAATTTTTCATAGTGGCTGTACCAATTTACATTCTAATCAACAGTATAGAGATGTTATAATGTATTTCCTCACCAACACTTACCTATTTTTTCTTTCTTTTTTTTTTTTTTTTTGGATAATAGCCATGCTAACATGTATGAGGTGATATCTCATTGTGGTTTTAATTTACATTTCCTGGATAACTAGTGATATGGTTTTGCTCTGTGTCTCCACCCAAATCCCATATCAAACTGTAATCTCCAGTGTTGGGGGAGGGATCTGATGGGAGGTGATTGGATCATGGGGGCAGATATCCCCCTTGCTGTTGTCATGATAATGAGTGTTATCATCAGATCTGTTTCTTTGAAAGTGAGTAGTACTTTCCCCTTCACCCTCTCTCTTTCCTGCTCTGCCATGTAAATATGTGCTGCTTCCTCTTTGTCTTTTACCATGATTGTAAGTTTCCTGAGGCCTCCTGTATCATTCTGTCTTCACACTGCTGTACAGAACTTCCCTGAGACTGGGTAATTTATAAAGATAAGAGGCTTAGTTGGCCCACAGTTCCACAGGGCTGGCAAGGCCTCAGGAAAGTTAGAATCATGGCAGAACAGGAAGCAGACCCTTTCTTCACAAGGAGGCATTAGAGGCAGAGATGAAGAAGGAACTTCCAAACACTTATAAAATCATCAGATCTCATGAGGACTCACTCACTATCATCAGAACGGTATGAGGGAAACCACCTTCCAGATCCAATTACCTCCCTCCCCTGACATGTGAGGATTACAAGTTCCCCCCTTGACACAGGGGAATTACATCCCTTTTTGGTAGAGACACAGAGACAAACCATATAACCTCCCCAGCCGCACTTCCTGTGTAGCCTATAGAACTGTGAGTCAGTTAAACCTCTTCTTTATAAATTACCTAGTCTCAGGTAGTTCCTTATATCAATGATTGAATGAACTAATACAGAAAATTGGCACTGGGAGTGGGACATTGCTATAAAGATACCTGAAAATGTGGAAGCAACTTTGCAACTGGGTAATGGGCAGAGGTTGGAACAGTTTGCAGGACTCAGAAGAAGAAAGAAGATGATGGAAATTTTGAAACTTCCTAGAGAGACTTGTTAAATTGTTGTGGCCAAAATGCAGATAGTAATATGGACAATGAAGTCTAGGCTGAGGGGATTTCAGATGGAGACGAGGAATTTATTGGGAACTGGAGTAAAGGTCACTCTTGCTATGTTTTAGCAAAGAGAATGGTGACATTGTGCTCATGCTCTAGAGATCTGTTGAACTTAAGAGAGATGATTTAGGGTATCTGGCGAAAAACAATTTCTATTTTTTTTTTTTTTTTAGACAGAGTCTTACTCTTTCACCCAGGCTGGATTGCAGTGGCGCTATCTCGGTTCATTGCAAGCTCCGCCTCCTGGGTTCATGCCATTCTCCTGCCTCAGCCTCCCGAGTAGCTGGGACTACAGGCGCCCGCCACCATGCCAAGCTAATTTTTTGTATTTTTAGTAGAGATGGGGTTTCACCGTGTTAGCCCGGATGGTCTCGCTTTCCTGACCTCGTGATCCGCCTGCCTTGGCCTCCCAAAGTGCTGGGATTACAGGCGTGAGCCACTGCACCGGCCGCGAAAAACAATTTCTAAGCAGCAAAGCATTCAAGAAGTGACCTGGCTGCTTCTAAAAGCCTAGTTCACCTGCATAAGCAAAGAGACGGACTGAAACTGGAACTTATATTGAAAAGGGAAGCAGAGCATGAAAGTTTGGAAAATTTGCAGCCTGGCCATATAGTAGAAAAGAAAAACCCATTTTCTGGAGAGGAATTCAAGCCAGCTGCAGAAATTTGCAAAAGTAAAGAGGAGCCAAATGTTAATAGACAAGACAATGTGGAAAATGCCTCCAGGGCATTTCAGAGACCTTCATGGCAGGCCCTCCCATCACAGGCCCAGAGGCCTAGGAGAGAAAAATGGTTTTATGAAACAGGCACAGGGCCCTACCACTCTGTGCAGCCTCAGGACATTGGGCCTCATATCCCAGCTGCTCCAGCTTCAGTTGTAAGTAAAAGGGCCCCAGATATGGGTCTCAGGCCACTGCTCCAGAGGGTGTAAGCTGGAAGCCACCAAGGCTTTCCTGTGGTGTTAAGCCTGTGGGTATAAAGAGGGGAAGAGTTGAGGCTTGGGAGCTTCCACCTACATTTCAGAGGATTTATGGAAATTCCTGGATGTTCAGCCAGAAGCCTGCTGTAGGGGTGGAGCCCTCACGGATAACCTCTAATAGGGCACTGTGGAGGGAAAGTATGGAGTTGGAGACCCCCTACAGAGTTCTTACTGGGGCTTTGAAAAGTGGAGCTGTGCCTAGTGGAGCTGTGAGAAGGGGATCACCGTCCTCCAAACCCCAGAATGGGAGATTCACTGACAGCTTGTACTGTGGGCCTGGAAAAGCTGCAGGCACTCAATGCCAGCACATGAAAACAGCCATGGGGTCTGTACCTTGCAGAGTCACAGGGGCAGAGCTTCCTAAGGCCTTGGGAGACAACACCTAGCATCAGCATTACCTGGATGTGAGACAAGGAGTCAAAGGAGATTATTTTGGAGCTCTAAGACTTGATGACTGCTCTGCTATGTTTTGGACTTGCATGAGGCCTGTAGCCCCTTTGTTTTGGCTGATTTCTCCCTATTGGAAAGGGAGTATTTAACCAATGCCTGTACCCACATTGTACCTTGAAAATTACTAACTTATTTTTGATTTTGCAGGCTTATAGGTGGAAAGGACTTGTCTTGCTTCAGATGAGACTTTAGACTTAGACTTTTGAGTTAATGCTGGAATGAGTTAATAATTTGGGGGACTGTTGGGAAGGCATAATTGTGTTTTTAAATGTGAGAAAGACATGAGATTTGTGAGGGACCATGGGTGGAATGATATGCTTTGGCTCTGTGTTCCCACCCAAATCTCATGTCGAATTGTAATCACCAGTACTATGGGAGGGACCTAGTGGGAAGTGATTGGATCATGGGAGCAGATTTCCCACTTGCTGTTCTCATGATAGTGAGTGAGTTCTCATGATACCTGGTTGTTTAAAAGTTTGTAGCACTTTTCCTTTCACTCTCTCTTTCTCTTGTTCTGCCATATGAAGATGTATCTGCTTCCCCTTCACCTTCCATCATTAAGTTTCCTGAGGCCTCCCTAGCCATGGTTCCTGTACAGCTTATGGAACTGTGAGTCAATTAAACCTCTTTTCTTTATATTGTAAATTATCCAGTCTTGGGTAGTTCCTTATAGCAATGTGATAATGGACTCACACAGCTAGAGATGTTAAGCAGTTTTTAATATACCTTTTCCCCATTTGTATGTCTTCTTTGGAGAATATCTCTTCAAGTCCTTAGCCCATTTTAAATTGTCATTTGTTAATTGCTATTGAGGTGTAAGAGTTCTTCTTTATATTGTGAATATTAACTGCCTATGACATATATAGTTTGCAAATATTTTCTCCTAGTCAGTGTGTTGTCTTTCACTCTGTTGATTGTTTTCTTTGCTATGCAGGAATTTTTAAATTTGATATACACTGATTTATCTATTTTTTACTTTTGTTGCTTGTATCTTTGATGTCATAGCCATAAAATCATTGCCAAGAGCAGTGTTAAGAAGCTTTCCCCTGTGTTTTCTTCTAGGAGTTGTACAAAATGTTCTTTCATAATAAAAATTCTCAACAAACTAAGAGGGAAAATACCTCAACATAATAAAGGCAATTTATGAAAAGCTTACAGCTAACATTGCCCTTGCACTATGATTGTAACAAGAATACCAACTGTGACTGCTTTTATTCAGTATAATATTGTAAGTCCAAACCAGAGTAATTGGGCAAGAAAAACAATGAAAACATTTAAATTAGAAGGTAAAAGTTAAATTGTCTCTCTGCAGATTATAATCTTATATGTAGAAAATCCTGAAGATGCTATTGAAAACTATTGGAACTAATAAAACACATTAAGTAAAATTGCAGAGTAAGAAATAAAAAACAAAAATCAGTTGCATTTTTGTACATTAATTTAAAAAACTATCCAAAAAGCAAATTTGTAAAATAAACTCATTTATAATAGCATCAAAAAGAATAAAACATTCAAACTTAACTAAGGAAGCAAAAAGCTTGTATAGTGAACAGTATGAAATATTGATGAAATAAATTAAAGATTCAAAGAAATAGAAAGATATCTTGTATTGATGGATTGAAAAACTCAATATTTTTAAAATGTCCACACTACCCAAAGGGTTGTATAGGGCTTGTGAAAGGAAAATAAATCTTGGGGCCCCAAAATCACTAATCTAAAGGGAAAAATCAACCTGGGAATTGCTTAAGGCAAACCTGCCTCTGATTCTATTCAAAGTTATCTCTCTGCTTACTGAGATAAATGCATATCTGATTGCCTC
Source organism: Pongo abelii (assembly GCF_028885655.2). NCBI lineage: Eukaryota > Metazoa > Chordata > Mammalia > Primates > Hominidae > Pongo > Pongo abelii. The sequence continues at coordinate 131,175,894 of NC_071992.2, read as the reverse complement.
CTTTGGACAGGCCAATCAGAAACTCAAAAGAATGCAACCATTTGTAACCGGAAGCTCCCTCCCTGCTCCTTCAAGTTGTCCTGCATTTGCTTTGACTTGTCCCACCTTTTCTGGATAGAACCAACATTCATCTTACATATGTTGATTGATGTCTCATGTCTCCCTAAAAATGGATAAAAACAAGCTGTGCTCTGACCACCTTGGGGACATGTCATCAGGACCTCCTGAGGCTGTGTCATAGGCATGCATCCATACGACTTTGGCAAAATACACTTCCTAAATCGACTGAGACCTGTCTCAGATTTTTGGGGTTCACAGGCTCAATGTAATTCCTATCAAAATATCAAGAGCGTTTTTAATAAAAATGAACAAAATCTAAAATTTATATGGAAACACCAAAGATCCAGAATAGATAAAACAATTAAGAAGAAAAAATTATCTCTATTTCAGATGATGTGATCTTATGTGTAAAAAACCCCAAAGATTCCACAAAACGACTCTTAGACCTAATACATAAATTGAGTAATTTCACAGTTTACAAAACCAAGATACAAAAATTCATAAGATTTTTATGTAAAAATGGCCTAAATAAAAAAGAAATCAAGAACCCAGTTTCATTTTTGATGCAATCATAAAAGTAAAAACCTAGGAATAAACTTAACCAAGAAGGTAAAAAATTTGTACATTGAAAACTATAATATTGATGAAATAAATTGAAGAAGACACAAATAAATAAAAAGATATTCCATGTTCATGGAAGAGAATAATTAATATTGTTAAAATTTTACTACCCAAAGCGATATACAGATTCAATGTAATCCCAATCAAAATCCCAATGGCATTTTTAATAGAAATAGAAAGAAATCTTAAAAATTGATGAGTACAGTAAAAGCTCAGACTTCAGCACGATGCAATATATCCCTGTAACACAACTGCATTTGTACTCCTAAATTTGTAAGAAAAAATACAAATAAAAACTTATATGAAGTAATACAAACTTCAAGTAGCCAAAACACATCTGAAAATAGAAAAAAAGTCAGAAGCTTCACCATAGCTTCTGATTGATAATCATATTACGATGTTAAAATAATCGAAACAGTACAGGACTGGCATAAAAACAGACACATAGACCAGTGGAGCAAAATAGAGAGCCCAAAAATAAATTCAAACATAAACAGTTAACAAATTTTTGACAAGAACACCAAGAAGACATAATAGGGGAAAGGATAATCTCTTCATTAAATGGTCCTGAGAAAACTTGATTTCAACATGCAAAAACAAAAAAAACCAAAAAAAAAAAGAAAAAGAAAATGAAATTGGAACCTTGTCTTATCCCATACACAAAAATCAACTCAAAATGGATACAAAAAACTAAATATAAGACCATAAACCATAAAACTCCTAGAAAAGAACAAATGAGAAAAGCTTCCAGACATTAGTCTTGGCATTGATTTTTTTTTGAATATCACACCAAAAGCTCAGGCCACAAAAGCAAAAATAAATAAACAGGATTACGTAAATTAAAACATGTCTTCACAGCAAAGGAAGCAATCAACAAAATATTTGCAAATTACATATCTGTTAAATAGCCAATGTTCAAAATTTATAAATAATTCATACAACTCAGTAGTGAAAAAGTAAATAACCCAATTAAAAAGTGAGGAAAAGGCTGGGCACAGTGGCTCACGCCTGTAATCCCAGCACTTTGGGAGGCCAAGGTGGGCAGATCATGAGGTCAGGAGATGGAGACCATCCTCGCTAACACGGTGAAACCCCGTCTCTACTACAAATACAAAAAATTAGTTGGGCGTGGTGGAGGGCGCCTGTAGTCCCCAGCTACTCAGAGGCTGAGGCAGGAGAATGGTGTGAACCCGGGAGGCAGAGCTTGCAGTGAGCTGAGATCGCTCCACTGCCCTCCAGCCTGGGCAACAGAGTGAGACTCTGTCTTAAAAAAAAAAAAAAGAAGTGAGAAAAATACCTGAATAGACATTTCTCCAAATAAAACATAAAAATGGCCAACAGGTTTATAAAATAAAATGATGCTCAGTATCATTAGTCATCAGGGAAACGCAAATCAAAACCACAATAAGATATCACCTAACATCTGTTAGGATGGCCATTAACAAGAAGTCAAAAGATAACAAGTATTGGTAAGGATATGAAGATAAAATAAATTTTGTATGCTTTTAGTGGAATATAGATTGGTATAGTTATTATGGAAATCAGTATGAGGATTTCTAAAGAAATTAAAAATAAAACTACCATATGACCCAGCAGTCTCTCCTCTGGGCATATACCCAAAAGAAAATATCACCACCTCATAAAGAAATCTGCACTCCCATGTTTATTGCATTATTATTCACAACAGCCAAGAGAAAACAACTTAATTGTCCAATGATGGGTGAATGGGTAAAGTAACTGGTACATAAATACAATGGAACATTATTTAGCACTAAATAAAAAATGAGATATTGCTATTTGCCACAAAATGGATGAGGCTGGAACATTTTATGCTAAGTGAAATAAACCAGGAATGAAAAGAACAATATTGCCTGATCTCACTTATATGTGGAGTCTAAAAAAATTTCAAATAGAAAGAGAGAGATGGAGGGAGGAGAGAATAAGACAGTAATTACCAGGGGTGGGAAAAGGGGTTGAAAATGGGGAGATGTGTGTCAGAGGATACAAAGCAGCACATACGTAGGTTGAACAAGTTTAGATATTTAATATACAACATGAGGACTATAGGGGATTAAATTTTACTATATATCTAATTCATGCTAAATAATTAGATTTAAGCTTCTCTTGCCACAAAACAAAAAATATGGGTAACTATGTGAGAAGATTAATGGATGTGTTAATTTGCTTCACTTTAGTAACTTGTTAGTACTTATATGTATCTTTTATCATCAGGTTGTATGCCTTAAACATACACAATAACATTTATATTTTTTAAAGTCTTGAAAAAGGAGAACAAAGGTGAAGGCATCACATTTCCTGATTTCAAAATATACCACAAAGCTACAATAATTAAAACATTACGAGACTGGCATAAAGACAGACATGTAGACAACAAGAACAGAATAGAGAGGTCAGAAATAAATCCAGGTCAAGTGATCTTCATCAAGTGTGCCAAGAATAAGAAAGGATAATATCTTAGTTCATTTGGGCTACTATAAGAAAATACCTTAAAATGAATAATTTCTAAACAATATAAATTTATTTCTCATAGTTTTTGAGGCTGGGAAATCCAAGATTATGGTGCCAGCAGACTCTGTCTGATGAAGGCCTGTTTCATAGATGCCGTTTTCTTGTAGCATCTTCAGATGGTGACAGAAGCAGGGGGAACAAAAAAGCAAGCACTAGGTTCCTTCCTTCAACCTCTTTTATAACAGCCCTAATCCATTAATGATGGTGAAATTCTCAGTACTTCATCATTTCCCCAAATGCCTCACCTGTTAATAGCATCACCTTCGGTTTAGGTTCCAACATACGAATTTTGGAGGGACACATGCATTCAAATCATACCTGATAGTCTCTTCAACAAATAGTGCATGTGCACATGCAAAAGAATAAAATTGGATCCTTATCTTATATTTAAAAAATGAACTCAGTACGGATTAAAAACTTAAATGAAAATTATACATTTCAAGTATAAAATAAATATATCCCAGTAAGAATAATTAACTAGTATTATTAAATTTCTTTTATTAACTACATTTGAATACAGGGTAAATAAGACAATGCAATTATTCTGGTGGATATAATTTGATGAGTCTTTGTCACCTATAGTACAGATACAGGATGCTAACAAACCACAGCAAGTACAAAATACATGTGACACAGGAAGAAATAAAGGCCTGTATGCCTAGAGAAAAAGATACCTTTCCGTGTGTGTATTAGGTACATATAAAATGGATTATTATAGGGATTTTTACCTTCTCCGATTGTGGGAGCTGATTAAACAATACTTTCACAACTGTAGCCTTTGCATTTGAATCTGGAGGGCTTGGAGTTAACAGGGCAAGGAGTTAAAAATTTCGTTTCATGTCTTACCCTAACTGTAAGCACATATGGAGGGAAATAATGGAAAAAGTTGCTCCACCCGGCCAAGTTGACACAATACCATGATACCACAATGTGGATTCTTTTTTTGTTTATGATGGGCAAAAATGTGGATATACATATAGGAGGAGTAAATACCAAAAGATTATGGTTAATTCAATGAAATGTTTGATTTTGTTGGGAGAAAATTAACTGATAGTTTTTCCTCATTGTGTTGACTTCTGTTCACTTATTCTATTGAATTAACTCATCCTTTGTACTCCAAATCTCAAATCAAAGGCATCATTTATTTGGAATTATGTTAGCCATTTGACTAAATTTTGAAAATATGCCTGTAAAAACACAAAGCTTCAAATTTTACCTGCTCAAAAATTCTTGTCAAACAATTGGATTAAAAAAGGTACATTTCCTTGTAGGCATCTATGTACTGCTTTATGATTGATCCAGAAATGAGAATGTTTATCATTCTTATCAATTTTAGCATACACCCAAACTTCCGCCCCCACAAATAAAGCAAATTTTGGTTATATTAAATTGAAGAGTTACAAAATTCGAGATTGAGACCATTATTATCTCTACAGCATCACTGGCATCAGGCTGTAATGAATGCTGTAAAACTGCAGAATCTGTCAGATTATGGACATCGATCTGTGAAACTTGAACAGTTCAGCTCCTGACACCCTACATGCCATCATTCATGTGCATATGTAAAATAAATAGTTGTTGATCGTATCTAATACTATTTAGATAATAGCTCAGGGTAATAGAGATGAATAATTTTAAATATTACTTGTATGCAACCTCACATTAGAGAGATGTATGAAGATTCTTTTCCGGAAATAAATACCTATTCTAAAAGCAATGAGAAGGTCTGATCTCCCATTCATCATTGCCTTGTCCCTATTTTGTTGTCTTTTTATATTTAGATTTAAATAATATATTTCTATTCATTCATTCTTCTGTGGAAATGACTAAAATAGGGAGAACATACGCAGTAATGCTTAAGGGTCATAATCTCCAAAGATAATTCTTCTCACTCCCTTGGAAAACTAATAATTATTGATTACTCCCTTTGTGACAGAAACTGTGCTGGACATTTACAGGCAATACACAATATTCTGCATGATTATACCATAAAGTACAATTTTGTTATTCCCATTGCACAGAAGAGGAAACAAGTAAAGTAGGGCAGTGGACTATTTTAGCTTACATACCCTTTAAAATACGTTGAAAAAGCATTTACTCAAGTTTAATTTTGTTTAATTCATTATTCAAAATTACATTATTAGATGTTTGCGTAGCTTTCCAGTATGTTGCAAGTACTTGCATTCTTTCAAAGAAATATTACATTATTTAAAAAATGTATAAAAATATGACATTTGAATATCTTTCATTATTCATTACAAAAAATATTATCCTCTAACTGTGGGAAATTTTTATTGTTCCTTTTCTCTCTGATATTGTCTTTACATTTAATTTTACCCACAGAATTTTATACTAATGAGGTTTTTTTTGCTTGATTTTCTTATTAATCCCACCATCATACGTGTCTGTAACCAAAAATATAAATATATATTGGAATCTTGTTTTTAAAAATTGTAGTTGACCATAAGACTCTACGTATTTAAACATTTGTCTAGAATTATCATATATATTACCTTTACAAGATATTAAAACAATACCAATATTTGCATACTGATAATTATTCAAAAAATTTTATTTTTGAAAATATATATCTTAAGATAAATTATTTGCTAGTTAAATAATGTATTTGTGGATGAATAATATTCTTCACTAGAATGCAAAAATTATTTTCCCAGAAAAATATGAAAAATTTTAATACATCTCAGCTACTAATATATTTTTGGATAAAACAATTTTAATTTCAAAAAATATGTTGATATGCTTCCTAATGACAACTGTCATATACCAGAATACTAATTTGGAGGAAAGGTCTCCTTCACACATGTACACACACAGACACACACATACATACACACTATTCATGCATGGCATACCAATGTTTTGGTCAATGGTGAACTGCATATACAATGTTGGTCTCAGAAAATTATAATAGCCGTGAAATACCTACTCTCTAGTGATGTCATAGCTGTCATAATGTCGTAATTAAAGGCATTATTTACATATTTGTGATGATGCTGGTGTGTAAACTGAGCTACTGTGCTGCCAGTCATAAAAATGTATAGCACATACAATTTTGTACAATACAGAATTCTTGATAATGAAAGTAGATGACTATGTTGCTGGCTTATGTATTTACTACATTCTATATTTATATTATTTTGGCATTTACCCTTTCTACTTATAAAAATAGTTAACTATAAAACATCCTCAGGCGGGTCCTTCAGGAGGCATTCCAGAAGAAGGCATTGATATCATAGGAGATGACAGCACCATGTGTGGTATTAAAAACTTTCTAGTGGGACAAGATGTGGAGATGGAAGACAGTGATATTGATCATTCTGACCCTGTTTAAGTCTATGCTAATGTGTATGTTTGTGTCTTAGTTTTTAACAAAAAAAGTTTTAAAAGTGAAAAAAACGAAAAAACAAAAACAAAACCATAAAAATACAGAAAAGCTTATGGAATAAGGATATATAGAAAAAATATTTTTATACAGCTGTATTATGTGCTTATATTCTCAGTTGAGGGTTATTACAAAAGGGTCAAAAGGTTAACAAAATTAAAAAGTTTATAAAGTAAAAAAGTTGCACTAAGCTAAGGTTAATTTATTATTGAAGAAAGAAACACTTTAACAATAAATGTAGTGTAGCCTAAGTGTACAGTGTTTATAAAATCAACAGTAGTGTACCGTAATAATTCTGGGCCTTCACATTCACTCAGCACTCACTCACTGACTTTAGAATCCTCGAACTCCGTTAATGGTAAGTGCCATATCCAGGCATACCAATTTTAATCTTTTTTTTTTTTTTTTTTCTTTTTTGAGACGGAGTCTCGCTCTGTCGCCCAGGCCGGAGTGCAGTGCAGCGATCTCCGCTCACTGCAAGCTCCGCCTCCCAGGTTCATGCCATTCTTCTACTTCTCCTCTGGAGTAGCTGGGACAACAGGCGCCCGCCACCACGCCCGACTCATTTATTTTTATTTTTATTATTATTATTTTTTTAAGTAGAGACGCGGTTTCACCGTGTTAGCCAGGATGGTCTCCATGTCCTGACCTCGTGATCCGCCCTCCTCGGCCTCCCAAAGTGCTGGGATTACAGGCGTGAGCCACCATGCCCGGCGTATCTTTCTATGTTTAAATACACAAATACCATTGTGTTACAATTGTCTGCAGTATTCAGTACAGTGACATGCTGTATAGGTTTTTAGCCCAGTACGATTATGTTACACCATATAGCCTAGATATGTAGTAGGCTATACCATCTAGGCCTGCGTATGTGCACTCTATGATGTTCACAGAACAATCAAATTGCCTAATGCTGTGTTCTCAGAAAGTATCCCCATCATTAAGCATGACTGTGTGTGTGTGTGTGTGTGTGTGTGTGTGTGTGTGTGTGTGTGTGTAGAGAGAAAGAGAGAGAAAGGCTCCACTTCATTATTTCTTACTGATGCTGTCTGTTTTGTTCTGATAGAGTTCTCCCTCAGAAACAATACATTTTTTTGGCAATAATCAGAGCATGGAAGAAGAAAGATAGTGAAATAATAATTTTTTTTAAATTTTTTATCCCCACCTTTCTTTCCTATATCTGATTTCAGAATTTCCAGCAAAACCCCAAATATTTCATTTCTAATGGTATATTTGCACTTAGTAAAAATGTAAAAAGACCCTGAAACCTAGAAGGGGTTTATGGAACCCTATTTAAAGGGGCTTCACCAACACAAATAATTTGAATTGGCCATTTCTTTGGCACTCCAGAAATTTTAAATCCCCGGGAAAATTTGCCAGGAAAACATTTGGGTTAGATGTGAATTTTTCCTTAATTTGTCAGACAGAAGAAAGGTAATTATGATACAGAATGTGGGAAAGGAAATCCTGTGTGACGCCTTGACTGCGAGCACATTCCTAGGCAGGTTGATTTTGGAAAATAGCACATATTTGAGGTTCTGGAAACTGACTTTCTGAAATCACCCATGAATGTCCTTGGAAACTCTCTCTGTCCATTCAGGAATCCATGTTTGAAGCCCACTAATTTAGAGAAGTTAAATAATTTGCAAAAGACCACAGGGACAAACTTGTATTTAAGTTAAAACATTCTTACTTCAGAAACAAAGTTCTTAACCACTGCACTACAGTCCTTTCATTTATACTAGTACCTTTATTAAAGATAAATTCTGCTTAGAAAGAAATGCCCACTACTCTTTAGCATTTGCAAGTTTTATACTGTCTTATTCATATTTTTTATTGTACAATGATGCTATTTTAATTGCCTTGATCTGCAATATTGCATTTGTATAATGGAACTGGTATGTTTTTTCTTTCATATAGTTCTAATTTTTGGAAATTGAATTTAGGCCTCAGAAAATTGTATATCAATTTAAATTCTTGAATAAAGTTTCTACATTTTAATTTAGAACATTTTATAGTAGTGAGGTAATGACATTTAAAAAGCAATTTTTTGGTGCTCAGACTTTTGGTTTGGCTATTCTATGCTTCTGTAATTTTCTTATTCCACTTTATATTAATACAATACCACAACATTATTATAAGATAAACATTTCCCTTTCATTCATTAGGAGAAACTCACAATTTTGTTTTAAAAACATTAATCATAGTAATTACTACCCTAAATTAATACTATATATTCAGAATAATCTGTTTGCCTCTGCCAGCTGGAAATCTATTTGTCACTAGCACACAATTGCTATTGAGAGATCAAGATAATGCTTCCTTCCTATAATATTTTAACTGTTTTGCATGGCTAACATGAAGGTTATAATATTTTCCTTGTATTTTCTCAAAGCGTTATGATTTATTATCAGTCAATTGTTTGAGGTATTCAATATTGTACTTACCACTGAAATCCAGAAAAAGAGAGGTAGAGTGAAGAAGGAAGAAGGAGAGGCAGGGAGGGGAGGGAGAAAGGAAGGAAGACAAAGAAGGAAGGAAGGGAAGAGGGAGAGAGGGAGGGAGAGAAGGAAGGAAGGAAAGGAGGGATGAAGGGAGAGGTAGGGAGGGGAGGGAGAAAGGAAGGAAGACAAAGAAGGAAGGAAGGGAAGAGGGAGAGAGGGAGGGAGAGAAGGAAGGAAGGAAAGGAGGGACGAAGGGAGGAAGAGAGGAAGGAAGGAAATCATTGGAACTGCCCAGCTTTTTTGGAACCACGTTTACAGGACTTGAGTGTTAAACCCTGATTAATGTCTGTATGTAGCCTTTCTTGGTCCTAACCCTGAGCCCCGGGTAGCAGGAAATATGGCCAGCCTCTTGCACTGCTTTGTCTCCAAAATAAACTACTGAAAAAACAAACAACAGCAACAATTAAAAAAAAAAAAAAAAAAAGGAGGAAGGAACAAGGAAGAAAGGGAGAATGAAGGAAAGGAGAAAGTAAGTAAGAAAAGAAGGAAAGAGAAGAAAACAAGTCATACAAACAGGTATTGAGGAAAGAAATGTAGACCTAGAAGGGAGCTTATATATCATCCAGATCAATTATTTTATTTTCTAGAATGGCGTATCATTACCCAGTGCAAATTTGGAACTGAAACCCATATATTCTGTTGAAATATTAGAGAAATAACAAATCAGTCTTCTCATCGTATTCTTTCCTTGTAGTAGAGTAGTCTCTTTTTCATGGTAAAGTTTTTACGTCTGCCTGGTTTTTGGATATTGCTTCTTAAATTTCCCACACAGTTATTACTAATAATTCTACAGAAGTTGTAAAATAGACAATGAAAATCTGTGAGCTGCTTGAGCTGCAGTAGAAATTGTAGATGTTTAATAATGCTCCACAGGAAAAACTGCAGTGTCCTGGTTTTAGCTCAAGAAGGTAACCCAGTTTAGCTCAGATCCTAACCCAGAAATTAGTTTCTCTATCCCCAAGTGAGTACTATAAAAATGACCCATCTACCAATGCAGACTTTGAAACACTGATGCAGGAGGCTGAAATAGAGACATTTGTAGCACCAGTTAAGTATAAAAAGGAATCTTTCCTGTTAAAAAATAGCTCATGATAAGTATTTTGTAGAGTTTGTTAGAGGTGAAGAATTCTCCCTAGCAATAACATGAATAAGACTGAAAGCTGATCAGAGGCAGAATTTCTGTGCATATAATGTCCAGTCTCATGTTTGTTTACAGAATGTCTTTAAGTCCTCCAACTTTCTTGATTTACCCCCTCCTCTCTTTCTCCCTCCTCCTTTTCTAGAAAAACTATAGGTTCATCTCCAATTCCATACTTTTAGACTGCCCTTACCAAGAATTCTGTGAATAATCAGATTAAGGTGTATATTCTCCAGATTCAGGAAATATGTTCACTCTTCTACCCACAATGTCAGACCTTCTCCTATAAAGATCATCGCTAAACACTGTCCCACTTGTTCTGTCTTCCAAAGAACCACTTAAAAGGGCAGTTGTAGGTAGTAGCAGTTATTGTGATTTTTTGAGAAGGTAGCCCACTACAAGGCAGCACACAAACCTTTTCCAATTAAATGTTACACATTTTTGTTCAGGTTTTATGACGACCGGAAATTTCTCATTAGTTTGCTTTCTTCTCAGTGTCAAAGAAAAAATTGCTCTATGTTGGGGGAACCCACCCCCAGTATTTCAACTTAGGTTCTTTCTATTTTCCATAAGTGTCAGCTGGCTGAGAAATAAACAGAAAGAGTACAAAGAGAGGAATTTTACAGCTGGGCCACCGGGGGTGACATCACATATCCGTAGGACCATGATGCCTGCCTGAGCCTCAAAAGCAGCAAGTTTTATAAAGGGTTTCAAAAGAGGAGGGGGTGTAAGAACAGGGAGTAGGTACAAAGATCACATGCTTCAAAGGGCAAAAAGCAGAACTAATAAGGGTCTAACAAAGATCACATGCTTCTGAGGGAACAGGACAAAGGGCAAAAGCAGAACTACTGATAAGGGTCTATGTTCAGCAGTGCACATATTGTCTTGATAAACATCTTAAATAACAGAAAACAGGGTTCGAGAGCAGAGAACTGGTCTGACCACAAATTTACCAGGGTGGAGTTCTTCCCCACCCTAGTAAGCCTGAGGGTACTGCAGGAGACCAGAGCATATCTCAGTCCTTATCTCAACCGCATAAGACAGACATTGCCAGAGTGGCCATTTATAGACCTCCTCCCAGGAATGCATTCCCTCCCCAGGGTATTAATATTAATATTCCTTGCTAGGAAAAGAATTTAGCGATATCTTCCCTACTTGCAAGTCCATTTATAGGCTCTTTGCAAGAAGAAAAATATGGCTCTTTTTGCCCAACCCTGCAGGCAGTCAGACCTTATGGTTGTCTTCCCTCGTTCCCTAAAAATCTCTGTTATTCTGTTCTTTTTCAAGGTGCACTGATTTCATATTGTTCAAGCACGCATGTTTTATAATCAATTTGTACAGTTAACACAATTATCACAGTGGTCCTGAGGTGACGTACATCCTCAGTTTACGAAGATAACAGGATTAAGAGATTAAAGACGGGCGTAAGAAATTATAAAAGTGTTATTTGGGAACTGATAAATGTCCATATTAAAATGAAATCTTCACAATTTATGTTACTCTGCCACAGCTCCAGCCGGTCCCTCCGTTCGCGGTCCCTGACTTCCCGCAGTAGCTCTGGGTGGAGCAAAATAGGCAAGATTATTTCAATAGGGGAGCTGAACTCAACATCATGGAAACAGAAGGCAGGAGAGTTTTATGTGTGTGTGTGTGTGTGTGTGTGTGTGTGTGTAACAAATTTATTGAGGTATAATTAATATACTAAAATAACCCGCACATGTTTAATGTATATAATTTAGTTTGCACATATGCACACACCATCACCAAAAAGTAACAAATATATTCATCACATCCTTGTGTTCCTTTATATGTGTGTCTTTTTTTAAAAAAAAAAAAAAAAGGTAAAAATACTTAACAGGAGATCCAACCTCGTAGCAAAATTTTGTGTACAATACCATATTATTAACCCTTGGCACTTGATATGGTTTGGCTGTGTCCCCATCCAAATCTCATCTTAAATTGTACTAATCCCCACGTGTCAAGGATAGTGCCAGTTGGAGACAGTTGAATCATGGGGGTAGTTTCCCCCATACTGTTCTCATGGTAGTGAATAAGTCTCATGTGATATGATGGTTTTATAAATGGGAGTTTCCCTGCATAAGCTCTCTTGCCTGCCACCATGTAAGATGTGACTTTGCTCCTCATTTAATGCCTTCTGTCATGATTGTGAGGCCTCCCCAGCCATGTGGAACTGTGAGTTCATTAAACCTCTTTCCTTTATAAATTACCCAGTCTCGAGTACATCTTTATTAGTAGCATGACAACAAACTAATACAGCATTATATTTTACAGTAAATCTCTAGAACTTATTCATCTTAAATAACTGAAACTTTGTCCACATCGAGCAACAAATTCCCATTTCTGCCTCCCCAAGATCCTGAATAGCTAAAGCGATCTTGAGAAGGAAGAAACCCGAAGTCATCACACTTCCTGACTTCTGGATTTATTACAAAGCTACAGTCATTAAAACATCTGATATTAACATAATGACAGACATATAGACCAATGAAACCGAATAGAGAGCCTGGGAATAAACCCACACATGTTTAGTCAATTGATCTTCAACAAAACTGCCAAGAATACCTGATAGGGAAAAGACAACCTCTTCAACTAATGGTACTGGGAAAACTGAATATCCATGTGCAAAAGAATGAAATTTTGCCCTTATTTTACACCATACTCAAAAATCAGCTCAAAATCATATTGACCAACCTCCCTCCTAAAGTCCTCCAGTGTTTTTCCCCAAGCTTACCCTAGCTTCTAAAAACTCTTCCACCCCTTCAGTCACTGGAAACCAGCATTCTACTCTCTAAGCAAAAAGAACAAAGCTGGAGGTGTCAGAAGCGTGTGAACCAGAGCAACTCTAACTTAAATAGGAGCTGGGTAAAATGAGGCTGAGACCTACTGTGCTGCATTCCCAGATGGTTGAGGCATTCTAATTTGAAAGATGAGATATGAGGTAGGCACAAGATACAGGTCATAAAGACTTTGCTGATAAAATAGGTTGCAGAAAAGAAGCCAGCAGTGGCTCACACCTGTAAGCCCAGCACTTTGCGAGGCAAAGGCAGGCAGATCATGAAGTCAAGTGATCGAGACCATCCTGACCAACATGGTGAAACCCCGTTTCCACTAAAAATAGAAAAATCAGCCAGGCGTGGTGGCGGGCGCCTGTAGTCCCAACTACTCGGGAGGGGCTGAGGGAGGAGAATCTCTTGAACCTGGGAAGCGGAGGTTGCAGTGAGCTGAGATCGCTCCACTGCACTCCAGCCCAGGTGACAGAGTGAGACTGTCAAATAAAAAAAAAAAAAAAAAAAAAAGAAGCAGGCTAAATCCTACCAAAACCAAGAAGGTGATGAGAGCGACCTCTGGTTGTCCTCACTGCTACACTCCAACCGGCATCATGACAGTTAACAAATGCCATGGCAACGTAAGGAAGTTACCCTATATGACCTGAAAAGGGGAAGCATAAATAATCCACTCCTTGTTTGGCATATCATCAAGAAATAACCGTAAAAATGGGCAGCCAGCAGCCCTCAGGGCTTCTCTGAGTATGGAGTAGTCATTCTTTTATTCTTTTACATTCTTAATAAACTTGCTTTCACTTTACGGACTTGCAGTGAATTCCTTCTTGTGCAAGATCCAAGAACCCTTTCTTAGGGTCTGGATCGGGACCCCTTTCCTGCAACAGAGGCATCACATTACCTGACTTCAAACTCTTCTATAAGGCTACGGTAACCAAAACAGCATGGCACTGGTATAAAAACAGACACAGAGACCAATGTGATTGGGCCGTCTGTGTTTTCTAATTGGCTAATTTGTGTTTATAGAAGTTAAACTACCTCCCATAGAGATGGAGTCAGAGGTACTGTCTTTCTTGGTGATTACATTTTAAAGAGATGGCTCCCATGTTCGTGGGAAAGACATTCCTAGTTGTAATACTGGTAATAGGCAAGGACGAGATTTATGTTTCACAGAAACTTAAAACAAATTTACAATGGCAAGTTTTCTGAAGTAAATGCTCTAGGATGATAGAGGTCAGGGGTCTATAGTCAGGAAGAAGCCTGTCTAAAGTTTAGTCGAATTGCAGGGAACCTTAACGCCATCTTGGTGATTAACATCCTAGATGCATGCTTCTTGCTAAACCATTCTCTTTTTCACAACTTTTACACATCCCCTCTTTTTTAAATGTATACATTATTCTTGAATAAGTGCAGAAACTGCAAATTCCACTTCATTTAGTATGCAGAAAGATCAGTTTTCTGTATTTTTTTTTTAATCTTTCAGAAAACATATTAGGGATGAAGACTGTGAAGAAACCCTCATGTTTTGCAGCTAAAGGGCCCTTTTCCCAAGCAAGGTGTCTTCACACTGATGTGAATTGAGCCACTTTGTATCTGAAACTTGCTGCAGTAAAATTATTTATTTGAACAATATATTTTCTTTCATCACAAGAAAATAGAGGTCAAGGTTCCGATGCAACTGTCATGAAATGTGAAAAACAAAACAAAACACAGCTCACATATGCCCCCAAACATGCCACAGGGCAAAAGGCTTTGGTTAATCTGTGTCTATGCCTTTAATGAATGTAGAGGAGCCACAGGAAGAGCTAAATAACTCACCTATCTTTGCTTCTTGGGAAGTTTCTTGTGTTCATGTCATGAGTTTTACACTAATCTCTCTGGGCTATATGAATTTGTGTACAGTTCTTTTAGTTACTAAGCCTTCATTAAGCTGATTGCCAAATGGATACATTTTAGGTTTTAAAGTCTCAGACTTTTTATTCCTTTTCCAACTCTGCATTACTATTTATATGAAGCCACGAAAGCACACCCCTCTCAAAGGAGAGTTAATGGACTAGCTTTGCCTGTTTTCTAGTTCAGAAGGGTATTTCCCATGGGGAAAATCATAGTTTCACTAACCATTGCTGGAGCACTTTCCTGCTTTAAAATGCTGCCTTGGGGCTTTTAGTGGGTGTCTGTGAAGAAAAGTGACAGATTAGATACAATAGGACTAACCTTCACTTCATGGATAAAGCTGCTGCTCATTACAGAAAATCTTTGTGCACTAAGCTAAGGAATTTCCTCCCTTCCCTGAGGGCTCTCAAGTAGGGGTAATAAAAGGTCTTGATTCTTTACCTCTTTTATTAAACCAGCAGATTGATATCTGGAAGGAGACTTTGACAATCTAAGGGACGATGTTATAATTATGCTGGAACCGCCAGTTCCCATGTTACTTTTTCATCAGTCACCCTATTACCCATAGAAATTATCAAGGTTGAGAGGCAGAGGATATGGAACAGACAGACTCCACGTTTCTATTAGGCAATAACTATGCCAGCAGCTGAAAGAATGCATTTGAAATGACGTTTTTTTTCCCCTTTAGGGAGAAGATCCATGCATCTATCCATGTATGAAAGCCACACATTTAGTTCTCAATACTATGTTCTGAATCTTTAGATTCATCATCTAAGCGTTTTGCTTTAGTTCTTTTCTCTGTCAAGCTTCTATTTATGCTTGTCTATTTAGGATTAGTTCTTCTTAGTCAAGCAAAATTATGTAAAACATACTTTTGAAAATACCAAATTAGTTTTTACTGATTTGATATTAAACATCTTAACATTTTCAAGAGCCAAATCACTTATCTATGTATTGCCAAACTGGTAGTATTTTTATATACACGTCAGATGGTTAAAGTGAATCAATGTACTTTTAATGTTTTCACTTATGCACATGTCTCTTACGTCAACAAATATTCACAATTTGTACTTGTCATGGACAGTGACAACAATTACTAGAAAGGCTATCATATATATGTACCTTACATTAATATAGTTTAATGCAACCTTAGAAAATCCCTAAGTTGTTTTTATAAATTTGTTATAATCACTCCAAAGTAGTACATCAAAATGAAATGATTGAAAAAATCATAGTAGCGATTTTGAATAAAGAATAATGATCAAAGAGACATGAGCTTTCAGATACTAAATAATTATCATACAGCACAATCATTAATTCACCATATTACCAGGACAAAAAAAAAATCATTGGTATAAATAAATATAGAAGCAAACCCTGAACATAACGATTTAGAGCATAATATCCATAGTTAAGGAGTCAATAAGACTATTGATAAACTATGTAATAAAATGAATCAAGCTAGAATACACCTTATATTTTTCAGTAAAATAAATTCCAGAAGATAAATCAAGTTGAATTCATTAAGTAAAATTATACCCGAAAAACTAGAAAAATACTGAAATATTTATGAACATAGGGGAGGAATTTCTAATAATAAATATCACAAAAGGATTAACAAACAATTTGTGTGATATATTGGTAACTATCTGTACAACGAATCCCAACTGACATTAAAATACCTGTGATATATAAAGACAAATATCTACCATAATTAAATTGAAGGCTTAACGTATGTAATATATAAAGTAGTTACTAAATAGATTTAAATAAAACTCAAATTTATAGATCAAAGAATGGGTGATATCTATGGAAGAGAATGTAGAAAAAATCACAAAAGGCTAATATATGTGCAAAAACTTCACATTAATAATCAAAGAAACAATTTTTCTAATAGTGAGATTTTAAAAAATGATATAGTTTGGAAAATATTTTGAAATTATATGAATATTCTCTTTGGCAAGATCATAGTATAATAATTCCCAAACCTGTTAGCCTAAATCGTTTTTATAATAAATATTTGTAATACCCCTTGACAATTCTAAGATGAAATTCATAAAAACAAACTACTAACTGAATTAAGTTAGAGACAAAAGTAAAATACAATGTCTAATTGGAATATAAAAAATAAAAAGCGAGGCCGGGCGCGTTGGCTTACGCCTGTGATCCCAGAACTTTGGGAGGCTGAGGCGGGTGCAACACGAGGTCAGGAGATCAAGACCATCCTGGCTAACATGATGAAACCCGGTCTCTACTAAAAATACAAAAAATTAGCCGGGCGTGGTGGCAGGCGCCTGCAGTCCCAGCTACTTGGGAGGCTGAGGCAGGAGAATGGGAGGCGGGAGGTGGAGGTGGAGCTTGCAGTGAGCAGAGATCGCGCCACTGCACTCCAGCCTGGGTGACGGAGCAAGACTCCATCTTAGTTAAAAAAAAAAAAAAAAAAAAAGGTAATTACTCAAATTTACTAATAATACCGATGACAAAGAAACTGATGTATGTGGTTTGTTAGTAGGATTCTTGGTGACGATTTTTGATGAAGAATACTGTGAACTGATGAATTGATAAAACATCTGATACTCCTTCTGAACTGTTGCTGTATGTTCATTTTTGCTGAACAACTATTCCTATTGTTAATGTTTCATTTGTTATACAGCAATGACATTGAAAATTTTTTTTCAACAAAATTATTGTTAGGGGGTTAAATACAGACAGACTTTTGTATCTATTTTCAGTAATTTTATGCAAACAGGAATGCATTATGATTACCCAGGATGTTTCTCTCATTTGAATTTAAAATTTGCTTGCCTACCATTCATTGTTACATAGCTAATTTTCAAATATTCCCCTTATCAATTTTCCTCAAACAGTATCACTTCTGAAGATATTTTTTATCTATCAAATTTTTTTATCAAGTATTTTTATCAAATATTTTTATTTGATAGATATTTATTATCTATCAAATATTTTTATTTGATAGATATTTATTATCTATCAAATATTTTTATTTGATAGATATTTATTATCTATCAAATAAAATAGAAGAAATTATTTTATTTGAATTTATTTTCATCAATGGACAGCTGCTATGATTAATTATTTTTGTAAGATTGCATGGTCTTTCATGTTTTGTGATATTGGTACTGTTCTGAAAGTAATTAAAACTCTATTCTATTATTTAGTTTTTTTTAAAATAAATCATTTCTGTGACAATTATGGTTTTTAAACTTTCCTTTAAATCTTAGGTCTGTGCCTGTTTTATGAGCTATTGCTTTACAAGATTTTCCATTAATCATTATGATTCCATTATTCATTAGACAGAAATGTGCTGGTAGAATAGGCATACTGGTAAATCATTAGTGAGTAAATTGATGAGCACAATTTGTAAATATTCAGCCTGAAGATGATAGATCCTTATGCTTTATATTGAGCATTTTTTATTTTTTATAATTTATTGAGGAATAATTTATAAAAATTATAAATAGATATTGCCATTGTAATATACACAATTTTTATACTTGCTATATTAATGGAAGGCTAATTTACCATAAATCTGGCTGCAAACAAATATAGATTAATATGCATAATACGTATTTTAATTAAACCATTATGAGCAATACCACTGTGAACGATGTGATTTTCTGATATGGTGAATGAATCTTATAAGTTTTAAACAAAACAAAGTTTTATAGTAATAATAATAACTTACAATAACTTACCAGGATGCTTAATATGCTAGGTACTGCTCTAAGGGATTTATATATTATCACCCATTTAATGCCCAGTGACTACCCTAAGTGATAGATACTCTTGTAATTCCTATTTTATAGGTGAAGAACCTGATTCAGGGAGAGGTAAGTAATTTGCATAAGATCAGAGAGATTTGCAGAAGATAGAACAACTGGTTTCTGAACCCAAGATCATAAGCCCTAACTACTGAAGTCTCAATGTACATGATGAGTTTAGTGTGAAATATATTATAAATTGAACTAGTTTAGAATTTTGTTGAGAATCTTTATATTTATGTTCATGGAAGATGTTTTTCTTTAGTCATTTTTTTTTTCTTTTAAAATCGATGTCCACTTTTGCTATCAGGTTAACTGGAAAGTATATCCTATTCCATGTTTGAAACACATTGTGTAGAATTAGTGTTATTTCTTCTTTACATGTTTGGTACAATTAATCAGTAAATTAATTTATTCCTAGAGATTTCATTTTCATAACATTTCTAACTACAAATTAAATTTTATTAAAAGTTAAATGACATTTCAGGTTACCTATTTCTTCTTACATGAATATTGACAATTTGTTGCTTTGGAGGAATTGTTCTATTTTATGTAAGTTGTCAAATTTATGTGCTTAGACCTGTCTATAATATTTAATTGTTATACTTTTAATAGTCATATTGACTATAGTGATAACCCCTCCTTCAAAACCTCATATGGGTAATTGGTTTCTCCTCTATTTTTATTAGTTAATCTGGCTAGAAGTTTATTAATTTTATTAACACTTTCAAAAGAATCACCTTTGGTTTTATTAATTTTGTTCTATTTTTTTCCTGTTTTTCAATTTAATTGATTTCTGATCTTTATTATCCTCTTCTTTTTTACTTTATGTATATTTTATATTTATTTTCCTGGTAGTTTAAGGTAGAAACTTAGATTGCTAGTTTGAGACTTTTCTAATAGAAGTATATGATATGCTTAATGCTATGATTTTCTCACTAAGCACTGCTTTAACTGCATCCCACAAATTTTTAGTTGTTCTATTTCCTTTTTATCTCAGTTCAAAATAAATTTCCAGTGGGACTTTTTTATTGACTCACAGTTTATTTAAAAGTATGTTTAATTCCCAAATTCCAGCTATCTTTCTGTTTTTGACTTGTGCTTTAATTCCTTTGTGGTGTATTTTTTATTTAAGTTTATTAAAATTTGTTTTATGATCTAGGATATGGCCTATCTTGCTGTATGTTGCATAAGCACTTGAAAAAAAATGTGGTTGGAGTGTTTAAAAATGCCATTTGATCCAATCAATCGATGGCATTGTTTAGTTCAGTTATTCTATCATTTGCAGGTTTCTTTCTACTTGTTTTGTTGATTACCAGGATGTGGGTTTTGAAGTCTCCAGCTTTAATTGTGATTTTTTTTTTCATATCTCTTTTCAGTTGTATCTATTTTGCTTCATATATTTTGAAGCTGTGTTAAGTGTATGTGTATTTACATTGTTATGTATTCTTGGAGAAATGACTATTTTATTAATACATAATATTTCCCCTTACCAGTTGCCATTTTCTTTTCTCTGAATTCTACTTTGATAGCAATGGAGCCATTCCAGCATTCTTTTAATTAACGTTTGTAGATATATTGCTTTCTATGTTTTTACTTTAAATATACCTATATCACAATGAAATATATGCATGAATGAAATATATATATATTTGAATGAATGAAAAAAAAAATATATATTTAGACAGAGTCTCTCTCTGTCACCCAGGCTGGAGTGCAGTGGCACCATCTTGGCTCATTGCAATCTCCACCTCCTGGGTTCAAGCGATTCTGCTGCCTCAGCCTCCCGAGCAGCTGGGATTACAGGCATGCACCACCACACCCGGCAAACTTTTGTATTTTTGGAAGAGATGGGGTTTCGCCATGTTGGTCAGGCTGGTCTCAAACTCCCGACCTCAGGTGATCCGCCCTCCTCGGCCTCCCAAAGTGCTGAGATTACAGGCGTGAGCCACCACACCTGGCCAAATTATTTTAAACAGTATATAACTGAAGTTTTTTATTAATCCAGTCAAATGCTTTCTACCTTTTAATTGGCATATTTAGACCACTTACACTTAGAGTAATTTTCGATGTGCTTTATTTACTCCCCAAATTTTATTATTTATAATTTTTTGATTTGCTACACTTTCCTTGGTTTTTAGTTTTTATATTTTTCCTTTCCAACCTTTGTTGCATCATTTGAACATTTTTTAGTGTTCTATTTTAGTTTGTATTTGTGTTTCCTTGCTCTGTCACGCACTTCGTTTTTTGGGGGGAGGGGGCGGTTCCTGTAGCGCAAGGACAGGGTAAGAACAAAAAAAAGCAATAAGAATTTTCCTTATGCTCTTTTTTGTTTTCTTTTGTTTTGTTTTATGACAGAGTCTCACCCTGTCTCCCAGGCTGTAGTCCAGTGGCAGGATCACAGCTCACTGCAGTCTTGACCTTTCTGGGCTCAGTCAATCCTCACACCTCAGCCTCCTGCGTGGCTGGGACTACAGGCATGCACCACCGCTTTTAGCTAATTTTTTTGGAGACAAGTTTTCCCATGTTGCCCAGGCTGGTCTTGAGCTTCTGGGCTCAAGGTATCTGCCTGCCTTGGCCTCCCAAAGTGCTTGGTAAACTATAATTCCTCCAGTCAACAAGAATGGTCCACTCTTCAGAGTTTTAGGTAACTACCTGTTTTTATGGTCATGACTTTGGTATCACTGCTACCATGGTATTGCCCGGGTGTTAAGGTAGAAGGAAAGAGGAAGAAAAATACAACAGGAGATTTCCTACACGTTCCCTGACTCACAGAGAAAATCTTTCCTGCTGCTTTGATCATAAATAGAGAAATTCTCTTGCAGTTCTTTATACCTGTACTCAGTGTAAACTTTTAGGTTTTCACCTGCCATTGGTGAGGGGAGAAGGGGAGGTAAAACTCACTTCCCTTTCAAGGTAACATAAAATTCTTATTTCCATCTCCCTTCCTGCTGCCACTGCAGTTCTCTGCAAAAAAAAAAAAAAAAAAAAAGAATGGTCACACTCTTCCAGGTAAGCCCACATCTGGTCATCGAGGCAGAGGTATAAAAGGCCAGCTATTCTGATCCAATGCAAGGCAAATCTGATGGGCCATTTTCAACCCTGAGCTCCTTGTGGAGTTGCCACTGAAGTTAGGCTTCTCTCTGTCCAATCCTCTGATCTCATCTTCTCTTCCACTGGTATTGATCCCAAGAATACTTCTTAGTAACACCCTGCATTAACTGCATGCAAACTCGTTCTTATTTCCAGAGAACCCAACCCGTGATGGGACATGTGGAACGGGATGTCTCTGGCAGCTTAGCATTTGACTCCCAGACAGAAAACAGCAAGACTTTTCCCTAGATAAACCGAACCAAGTATTTGGGAAGAATGAGTACTCTTGGAAGTTGGATACGGCTTGCTGCATAGCCCTCTCCATCCTGGAATTTGGAGACTGAGTACCTTAATGTCCAGAAGCTATCTTGTAATCTAAAAATAATATGTTTAGGTTAACATACTTATAAGCCAGGTAACACCATAGATGACATAGCCAGTCTTCTATTTCTGGGAAAGAACTAACAAAAGGAGTATCTTTGTGGTGTTCTATTTCCTGAATTTGAATGTTGGCCTGCCTTGCCAGATTGGGGAAGTTCTCCTGGATAATCTCCTGCAGAGTGTTTTCCAACTTAGCTCCATTCTCCCCGTCATTTTCAGGCACACCAATCAGACATAGATTTGGTCTTTTCACATAGTCCCATATTTCTTGGAGGCTTTGTTCGTTTCTTTTTATTCTTTTTTTTCTAAACTTCTCTTCTCACTTCATTTCATTCATTTGATCTTCCATTACTTATACTCTTTCTTCCAGTTGATCGAATTGGCTACTGAGGATGGTGCATTCGTCATGTAGTTCTTGTGCTGTGGTTTTCAGCTCCATCAGGTCCTTTAAGGACTTCTCTGCATTGGTTATTCTAGTTAGCCATTCGTCTAACTTTTTTTCAAGGTTTTTAACTTATTTGCCATGGTTCGAACTTCCTTCTTTAGCTCAGAGTAGTTGGATCGTCTGAAGCCTTCTTCTCTCGAAAGAAGACATTTATGCAGCCAAAAGACACATGAAAAAATGCTCATCATCACTGGCCGTCAGAGAAATGCAAATCAAAACCACAATGAGATACCATCTCACACCAGTTAGAATGGCAATCATTAAAAAGTCAGGAAACAACAGGTGCTGGAGAGGATGTGGAGTAATAGGAACACTTCTACACTGTTGGTGGGACTGTAAACTAGTTAAACCGTTGTGGAAGTCAGTATGGTGATTCCTCAGGGATCTAGAACTAGAAATACCATTTGACCCAGCCATCTCATTACTGGGTATACACCCAAAGAATTACAAAATATGCTGCTATAAAGACACATGCACATGTATGTCTATTGCGGCACTATTCACAATAGCAAAGACTTGGAACCAACCCAAATGTCCAACAATGATAGACTGGATCAAGAAAATGTGGCACATATACACCATGGAATACTATGCAGCCATAAAAAATGATGAATTCATGTCCTTTGTAGGGACATGGATGAAGCTGGAAGCCATCATTCTCAGCAAACTATCACAAGGGCAAAAAACCAAACCCCACATGTTCTCACTCATAGGTGGGAATTGAACAATGAGAACACATGGACACAGGAAGGGGAACATCACACACTGGGGCCTGTTGTAGGGTTGGGGGAGGGGGGAGGGGGGAGGGATAGCATTAGGAGATATACCTAATGTTAAATGATGAGTTAATGGGTGCAGCACACCAACATGGCACATGTATACATATGTAACAAACCTGCATGTTGTGCACATGTACCTTAAAACTTAAAGTATAATTAAAAAACTAACAAAAAACAAACATTAAATACTTTATGTCTCATTTAAACAAATAAAAATCAGAGTTACTAGGACAAAATTAGTTACTGCAGTATTAGCATAAAATTTAGATAACCAAGTGCCTAGATTCTAAAGTAGTTATCCCAGGTAAAACTATATGTTCAATGTCTAGAATTAATGTCAAACACTGTAGCAAAAATTCTCATGTATGGAAAGGGAGAGGGCATTTGGAAGAATGTTCAATTTGTCATCACCAAGATGCCCTTCAATGTGGGCCAGTACTTCAGGTTCCATGACCTTGACCTTACATCGTGATGTATCTCCAAATGAGAGGTTAACATTGACCCTGTGGATTTCCTGTATCTGGAGATAAAACTTCCAGATACAGGAATGGGTAAGGTGCCATTTTATTAGAGGCAATTGAGAAGTTGTTGCCTTCTTGCAAAGCTTATAAATGTGCAATGGTGAAAAACTTTTAGGATTTTCCTTTCTTTTTCTTTCCTAGAGTTCTATCAAACCTCTAATTTTTCATTTATACTGTAAGCCTCGAATTTTCTCACACTGTAGTGCTGTATTTGCCATGGGATCAACTAGTAACAATTTCTCATGAGCAAATGTCTTCAGTACACAATGTTGTTTCCACTGCCTCTTGCTGTGTAATTTCTTAGGTCAATAAACGCTGCCTCCTAGGGAAGGATTTCCCTTCACATTTTCCCCCCAATCAGGAGAATCACTCTTAACAAAATCTTCACCTGAAGCTATATTTATTGCTTTTGGAAGCCTAGTTAAGATGAAAACTTCTGCCAAAAATTCTGTATCTCATCATTTATTTTTCATAAACATTTTATTGGAGTAAGTTGAGATTTACAGAAGGGTTGGAAACACAGTGTTGAAACTTCCCATGTACTCCTCACCTGATTTACTCTTGTTATCATTTTACATTACTGTGGCACACTTGTCAAAGCTGAGAAACCTACAATAGAACATTACTATTAACTAAACCCCAGACTTTGTTTCACTACCTTTTCCATTAAGTCATCTTTTCTTTCCAGGATCTCATTCAGGGAACCACATTGCTTTTCGTTGTCATGTCTCTCTATTCTCCTCTGGTCTGTGAAAGTTTCTCCATCTTTCCTTGTTTTTCATGAGTTTGGCAGTGTTGAGAAGTTTTGTCAGGTGTTTTGTAGAAAGTCTCTCAATCTGAGATTGTTTGATGTTTTTATTCATAATGACGCTGGACTTGTTAACTGTGATTGCTTGGTTAGAGCAGTCCTTATCAACTTATTCCAGTGTGAAATTAACTTCCATTCTTTTAGAAATGAAGTTCCTATGCACAGTCGACACAAGAGGTGGAGTGTGTATGCACACATGCACAAACACAACACACACACACACACACAAAGCTAATCATGCATTCATACTAATGTTTCTGACTCCAGTTCAATTACCACAGGGGCCTTTCTAGCCTTCTTTCTTGTTTATCTTTAAATTCCCTCTCTGACAGTGAGAAATGCAGTTTCCACTATCCAATATCTATTTTCTCATTTGATCAACCCTATTATACATGTAAATCAGTTTCAGAACTATTAATCTGGACCTAAGAGAAGCAAATTTATGAAGTATAGCATTGATGTATGTTTCCTTTTGTCTCTAGTCTTACAGTTTCCAGTAAAAAAATAACTTTGCTTTCCAAATAAACTAAGGTCAGCTTCTCTTTGCTCCTCACTTCCTTCAGCACAGTTTTGCCTCATATTCATGATATAACTAAGTTTATTTGCCATAGCCTGCATTCCATCCTGAAATCCCCAACATCGTGGCTGATCTTTTAAAGGTTTACATACATTAAAGTTTACTCTTTGTGATGTACAGTTTGATGGGTTTTGACAAATAGGTTAAATCATGAGTTCTGTTACTTCACCCTAGAAGCTCCTCTGTGTGTCCCCTCTGTCCTTATCCACTCTTTCTTCACTCAACTACTGGCAACCTTCCTTTAAGTGTTCAAGACCATCAGAATCTTTCTATGCACAATAGATATGACAATTTTATTCTCTGAAATATAACCCCCCAGTTCTTACATGTATGGAGCTGTTTTAAAGCTGTATGTGCACGTGCATGCATATGTGTCTGTGTGTGTGCATACACGTGTGTGTATGTGTGTAGCGGAACTCTAAAGATCTGGTAAATAAGTTAAGTAAATTTATAGCGAACCTCTCCACCCTTTCCTTTCTTGTTCTGAAGTTCCTTGGGGGCAATTCCAAACAACATACAAAAAGAACAAAATTTGGGCAGATGACTGAATATTGCTTGTCTATATTCACCACAAATTATTACCTAAGCTAGCATCTCACCAGGGCTCTCTGTCATATCCTTTGCCACTTAAGTCCTAAAATCCTATGCAGATCTAACAGAGGAAAACAATAGAAGAAAAAACTTTACCTCTTTGTGCCGAGACCAGCTCGGTCGTGGAGACCCTAACCCAGCAGCGCTAGAGGAATTAAAGACACACACACAGAAATATAGAGTGTGAGTGGGAAATCAGGGGTCTCACAGCCTTCAGAGCTGAGAGCCTCGAACAGAGATTTACGCACGTATTTATTGACAGCAAGACAGTGATAAGCATTGTTTCTATAGATTATAGATTTACTAAAATTATTCCTTTATGGGAAATAAAGGGATGGGCTGAAATAAAGGGATGGGTTGGGCTAGTTATCTACAGCAGGAACATGTCCTTAAGGCACATATCGCTCATCCTATTGCTTGTGGTTTAAGAACGCCTTAAGCGGTTTTCCGCCCTTGGTGGGCCAGGTGTTCCTTGCCTTCATTCTGGTAAACCAACAACCTTCCAGTGTGGGCGTCAAGGCCATCACCAACATGTCACAGTGCTGCAGAGATTTTGTTTATTGCCAGTTTTGGGGCCAGTTTATGGCCAGATTTTGGGGCCTGTTCCCAACATTTTTGTGTCTTGCAGATTTTAATATAAAAAATGTTTCCCCTAAATGAAATCTTTGTCTGCTTACTAAGAAGTTTTGCGTCACTCTTACAAGCTGCATTTGCTAAGGCTGGAGGCTGCAGCCCTCCCAGTTTAAAACATCTACTGACTTGCTGCAAAAACCTCTATAAACTGCAGGGGTTCACCAAGATAAAGATACTACATAGCTTGTTAGCCAAACTTAAAGTCTAAAGCTACCTATTTGGACTGTCACTATTAAAAACCAACCACACAATTAGGAAAACCAGCCAAAGATCACACCCTAAACCCCTGGAAATGATCAAAAACAAAAACCCTTATGGTCCCCACTAACCGCAGACAACACATCAATGTAAGTGTGTTGTTTACTCCCCCAAATCCACGTAGAGACTATTTATCAAGGCTATCACAAAGTATAGCAGAGGTTTGTTCAGTAACAGAAATCGTACCAGCCACAAGGATGACCTGCCTTCTCTTTTTTCTTATTGATCTTGATATAATGTTTGAGATCACTAATAAATTATACAAATTTTAAAATCAGTAAAAAATATCGTGTTAGGAGTCATGTAGATGAAATTAAAGGGTTATCTGATATTGATAAAGCTCATGTTGAGAATGTGACTTAGTTCTGATACACAAGAGGGTTTGCTATTGATGCACCTCAAAATTAAATAGTTACAGGCCATGCTGGATACCTACCAAGCTTCTCTCCAATTCTATCCTGCTAAACTTAGCACAGATGTGCATTCTCGGGGCATAGGTGAGGCCCAAAGAGAAAAAAAAAAAATATGTTTACTACATTAGTTTTTCCTTTCAGATTTGCCTATTAAGTCCTTTCTTATTTGGTGAGAAGTTAGGGAGGGGATAGAGAGAAGTCGGTGTTTTAGGGAAGGTCTCTCCAAATAAAACAGCACTGGAATACATATAATTACAGAATAGAATGCAAATATTATCTACAGATTATGGCAATTTAAAAGTAAAGGTGCAGCTAAAAATATGACAGAATAAAATAAATGATATATGTTAAAAGAGAGACATGCTATGATTTTCAAAATTGAATGTAGAGATTAATCAAAGAGATTAGGTAGAGTTGATGAAGTAAGAACTGGAAGTAAAAATACTAATTTAGGGAAGGGAAAGAGGATTGTGTGAGTTAAATTGTTTTCTTTAAAAACAAATTTTAAAATTATCAAATTATAAATTAAAGTGTGTGGTTATGAAAGTGAAGAAGTTAAATACCAAAGAAACTCCAAACCAAGAATTGAAAGTAGTTTCTACAGAGAAGGAGGTCTTGTGTTTGAGAGATATGGGACACATCATAAACTCTTCTCTACAATTTTATTTCTACCATGTTCATTTATTGCTTGGATAAAAATTGGAAATAGAAAAAGAATATGTTTCAATTTTTATGATAAATGTAATTCCAATACTGTAAACATTTCCTATCTCTAATTGTATGACCGTGCATCAAAAGGAAATTTTTAGTAAAAATACCAAAAAATAATTGGCAGAATGGAATTGTAACATTTCATGATCAATTATAAATTACTGAACACCTTAAAAAGAGCATTTGTTAAGTAGTAAAATGTTGTTTTTCTTTAAGAAGAATCTCAAAATTTTCTTACAAAATTTCCTTGATTTTTGAATAGAAATTTAACATTTTATTTTAACAAATCTACTTATTTATTTTCTTCCAGAATTCAAATATTGAAAAATATAAAGTTTGTTTAAATCTAATGTTACGTGTGGCTGTTTTTTTTAATAAACAATTAAAACTTTTTCTGAAGTATTTCAGAGAGTTTAAACTAACAAATATTTTCAGTTTTGGCCTCATTATAGACGAGAGCTTCAAATTAGAGTTTTATTAGAAAATGTCTCAGGTTTCCTGGAAATCCTCTTCACTTTGGTATTTCTGTGATTCAGAAGAACAAAAAGTACTTTAATTGCTTCTTATTTTATTAGGCTAATTGTTAGAGTACGCTGACTGCCTGGAGCTAGCTTCTCTTTTGGAAAAACAGTACCCTTGACAAAATGACAATGTTCTTGGTCTGAAGCAAACTATTATTATTTCCTGTTTTAGGAGGTGTGATTTTTGTCTCTAGCAGCACTGACCCTTTCAAGTGAAATGGATAACATTCCAGTAAAACTGTCTCAGCATCAGTTATTGCAGGCTGGGCAATGACACAAAACTTCTGACTCTGTTTTTGTTATTGTGGCTTTGTTCGTTTTAAAGCATAAGATTTGTCTAACTTATTAGCTGCTGTAAATCTAAGGTTTCAAATACTTGAGCATGAGAATCAAGGAGTTAAGACAGTTTACTTAGGGCCTTCTAAGTTATTATTCACGTGGAAATTCTATAATTTAAAATAG
Source organism: Pongo abelii (assembly GCF_028885655.2). Lineage (NCBI taxonomy): Eukaryota > Metazoa > Chordata > Mammalia > Primates > Hominidae > Pongo > Pongo abelii. Next base: position 131,146,970 of record NC_071992.2, on the reverse strand, counting down.
ATATGTGTGTCTGTGTGACCTACTGTAGCCACCCTAAGGATAAGGACCCTGGAATGTAAGTGATGCATATTTAATTTATCTCAGATTTATGGGCTTGGGGCCCCAAAGCCACCATTACCTTATAGTGAGTTTTAGCCCCCAAAATAAAGTTTTATTTTTTAACATTAAAAATGGAATTTATCATAGCTGGCATTTTCTGGAAAATTTTTATGATGTCACTTTAGTTGGATATTCTGATATTGCATAAGTTTTATATATTAACTGTATTTATATGTTCTTTATTATGTATATTTTACGTAGGCTAATCATTCCAGCCAAGTGGTGAATTTTTAAGGGCTATCCTGACCTAAAAGGAAAATCCAATTAAAATTTTTAAATATTTTGTCTTATTAGAGACTTGAATGGAAAGAATGATTTCAGCAGTGCAAAATTTCACATTATGAAATGCACCAGCAGATATTTATTATTGGAACTAAAACCAATCATTTTTCTAACACCAATTCCCCTTAAATCTCTGACTAACAGCAATTCTACTAGGGGAAATTTCTTTTGACATTGGTTAATGAATCCAAAATGCTTTGTTACCTTAACTCAAAAAAAAATTCAAGATAGAAGGAAATCACATGTAACTATAAACATTAGTGACAGTTACACATTGACCTCTTTAAAGTTTAGTACAGCATCACTTTATCTAATGAATATATCAAAGTGTATCAGATTAATTTTCAGTGGCAAAATTGATTTATTTATGCCATATTACTATGTCAAAAAATAGAGTCAGACTATTCAACCAATATGATTTCTGTGCTTTTATTTAAAAGAACATCAAAATATAGATTTTCCTCTTTTATTTGGAGATTACATACTCAAACTGAGTTCACTCTGATTGTATTAAATATATATTCTACAAGCTTGGGCTCTAGTTTTTGGAAAGGTGGAGGTACAAATTCTAAAAGGATTTTTTTTCAGTTAAATGTTAGGGGCTGGGTGTGGTGGTTCACACCTGTAATCCTAACACTTTGGGAGGCTCAGGTGGGAGGATCACTTGAGGCCAGGAGTTACAGATAAGCCTGGGCAATATAGTGAGACCCCCACTTCTGAAAAAATCATAATAAAATAACTGGGCACAGTTGCAAAAAAATTTTAGACTGCCTTACATAGGACACACTAAATCCTCCTCTTTTTCCTCTTTCCCTGCTCACTGGCTTCTACACTACTAAAAATAAAAAATAATTGCCATCTATCCCTCTTTAAATTAATGACATTTTACCCCAACTCTAATTTCATAGTTGTTATTATTTCGCTATGACTCTCATGCTCATACATTTAGTGGCTAAGTAAGGATATCAGTTACTTTAAGTCACTCAAACATTTTTGAATAGCCTGTTTACATTTAATTTTTGAATACTCTGTTTACAATGTAACTGCATGTTACATCATGAGAACATTCAGTTTCTCAGAATGCCTTCAAACTAACAAAGAAAAAACAAATAAACAAACCAATCTTTTATTCCCAGTTTCCCTTTCCACTAGGGAGCTGGTATGTTATCATGTGATTTAGATTATACCACTCAAATACACCCAGAGATACTGGTTCCTAACAAAATTATGTCACAGAAAATGTGGGCGTGTGGCCTTTTCCCACTGTGCCTGGGAATAGCAGGAGCACTGCCCTTTTTGGCTCAGTACTGGTGGAAGCTGTTTTCTGACTGTTACTGAAGTATCGGGGTTCTAGGTTTCCCTCCAGCACCTCCACCAAAGTTCTTCTTGGAAGCTCAGTCCTGAGTCACATTTTCTAGCCTTTCCAAGATTCCGTACTCTGCCGAATGCTATATAATAAATCCCTCCTTGCTTGAATTAGCTAGGTGAAATTCACTCTCTAATCTCAAGGTTGGAGTAAGAAGGTCAGTTATGAACATATTGGTTCCTTTTCAAGGTGTCCCAATAATTTCATTTCATCGGCTTTTCAGAATCTTGATATTATCTAGACTAGTTTAATTTTATAATGAACTGCAAAATTGTATTCCAAAGTGGCTGAAGTCTTTTGCATTCCAACCAGCAATGGCTGAAATGATTGAGAGTGGGTACCTGTTGTTTGCATCCTCACCAGCCATTGCTACTGTCCATTTTGGCTTCTAGAATTTTTAACATTCTACAAGTATACAATGGTATTACATTGTTTTTTAAATTTTCATTCCTCTAGTGACAAAGTATGTTGAATATCAATTGTTTTGTTTATTTGTGTTTATATCTTCTTTAGTGAGATGTGTGTTCAGATATTCTGTACTACTTTAATGAGGGTTATTTGCTTTCTTAATTATGAGTTTTAAATATTCTTATATTTTGGATACCAGTTTTTTCAGATATATACTTTTCAATTCCCTTCCACACCCAGGCTGTGGCTTAATGCTTTTCTTAACAAGGTCATTAGAAGAGAAGATATTTTTAATTTTAATAAAGTCTAGCTGATCAGTTTTTTCCTTAGTGTATTATGCTTTTGGTGCTGTATTTAAAAATTTATCATCAAACCCAAGCTTATGTACATTTTCTCTTATGCTTCCTTTTAGAAGTTCTATAATTTCGTGTTTTACATTTTGGTCTATTATCTATTTTGAATCAATTTTTAGGTAAACTATAAGGTCAGTTTCTAGCTTTTTTGTTTGTTTGTTTGTTTTTCTGGTTGCACATAGATATCCTATTGATTTCAGAGGTTAGACTGAGTTTTACAATTCATGGCAAGTGGAGCCCTTCAGATGTTGAGTTGCATCTGTCTATTTCACTCTACCAGTCATCCTCCTCCCAACCACCTGCCATCTACGTTTCATTTAGTCATCCATTTACTCATACATTCATTTGTTTAAAAAATGCAAAGGACTTAGGGTGTTGAGAAATTTTGCTAGATTATTTTTCTTGAATTGCTTATCTCAGAAAGTTCCTTTACATTTATCCCTCCAATTCAATACTCATACTGTCTCCTCTCAGAGATTAAGTCTTTAGCTTAGGTCAGTTGTTGCCATCTCTGCAGAAACTTGCAGATCTACTTCATTGCCTCAGCAAAATTAATTATTTTCCCTACTGTCACTGTGCTTCAGTAACATTTTATTCAGGTCACCACTATATCAACTGATATGGTTTGGATATGTGCCCCTACCAAACATCATGTGAAATTGTAATCCGTAATGTTGGAGGTTGGGCCTTCTAGGAGGTAACTGGATCATGAGGGCAGTTTCTCTTGCATGACTGAACACCATCCATCTTGTACCGTCCTTGTAATAGTGAGTGAGTTCTCACAAGATCTGGTTATTTAAAACTATGTAACACTTCCCCCCTTCTGTCTGTGTCTTGCTCCTGACATGCCTACTACCCTTTCACCTTCCACCGTGACTGTAAGTTTCCTGAGGCTTCCCCAGAAGCCAGCCTCATGCTTCTTGTACAGCCTGTGAAAGCATGGGCCAATTTAACATCTTTTCTTTTTAATTACCCAGTCGGGTATTTCTTTATAGCAATGTGAGAATGGACTAAAACATCAACACAACAAGTTTGTCACATTCCATGACATCTAGCTTTATACTCGGCTCTCACCCTTCAACACACAGTGCATTAGAAGTCTTTGTGGGCACTGGCTATGTCTGTCTCATCTTCTTTCCATAACATCTAACATAGTGTTAGGTCCATGTTAGTCACTCATTTATTACTTGTTAAATCGGTATATATAAAAATAAATAAATGAATATATTTTGAAAAATAACTTTATCTCATAAACACCTCTCATGTTATTCTTCAATTCACATTAAACACATCCCACATACATATTGCCAATAGAATTAATTCTGCAATGTTTCAGTATAAGTTGATGCTGTTAATGTTTTTTCATGGTTCATATATATATATATATATTCATATATATACATATATACATATATATTCATATATATACATATATACATATATATTCATATATATTCATATATATACATATATTCATATATATACATATATATACATATATATTCATATATATTCATATATATTCATATATATACATATATTCATATATATTCATATATATACATATATTCATATATATTCATATATATACATATATATTCATATATATTCATATATATACATATATATTCATATATATTCATATATATACATATATATTCATATATATACATATATTCATATATACATTCATATATATTCATATATATTCATATATATTCATATATATATTCATATATACATATATATTCATATATATTCATATATATATTCATATATACATATATATTCATATATATTCATATATACATATATATTCATATATATTCATATATATATACATATATATTCATATATATTCATATATATACATATATATTCATATATATTCATATATATACATATATATTCATATATATTCATATATATACATATATATTCATATATATTCATATATATATACATATATTCATATATATTCATATATATATACATATATATTCATATATATTCATATATATTCATATATATACATATATATTCATATATATTCATATATATTCATATATATACATATATATTCATATATATTCATATATATACATATATTCATATATATTCATATATATTCATATATATACACATATATTCATATATATACATATTCATATATATACACATATATTCATATATATACATATTCATATATATATATATATATATATGACTCTCCTGCCTCAGCCTCCCATGTAGCTGGGAATACAGGCTCACGCCACCATGCCCAGCTAATTTTTGTATTTTTGATAGAGATGAGGTTTCACCATATTGGCCACGATGGTCTTGATCGCTTGACCTAGTGATCCACCCGTCCTGGTCTCCCAAAGTGCTGGGATTACAGGCGTGAGCCACTGCACCCAGCCTCATGGTTTGTATTTAAGGAATGATTAAAAATCAGAAAACGTAACGCTTAGTATAGAACAAGAAAAAGGAATCATGCCAATGAGTGCACCTGCACGTATCTACAACAAGCTTCTCATATTTCACTTTCTCATGCACTCTTATCACATTTGATGTCACAAGCAGAACTAGGCACTGGTCTTATTATGCATATTTTCTGTTGCTGACATCTAACCTGCCGCTCAGCCTCCCATCAGGCCACATCATCTCATTCCAGTTAGAGTGTGGATTATTTTCACTTGTTTCCTCCTAAATTCAGATTTTGAACTTTTGTCACATACATCTTCCTTGCAGAAAGAAATATATTTAGGTATTGAACATAGAGTCAACAACAGTTTTTCGGGAAAATGTTGACAAATAATTGGGGGTTAGAAAGGGCAGGACAAAAGGGGGTCCATGAAACATGTGTGAAAGAATTTCAGCAGGGATGCTCATGCAGTAGGGTCTCTGAGGAGCCAAAGATGGAGTTCTTGCTTGATATAGGAAGAGATTTTCAGTAGTCAGCTTAAATGAAGTAAAATGAGCAATTGTCAGTGATACGTAAAGCTCCCAAGTGAATATTTTCTGAAAAGATGACCTATCAAATGCTAACTAGTATAAAAACTAGTATAATACTTATTTTGAGAAATAATGTTCTAAACTCAAATAATTTGAAAATCACTTCATCAGTGCACTTATGGTGAAAGATAATACCTGTCTGCGTATTGAAGGTTATCAGAAGTTTCCTACACTGAGGCAATTTGCGCTCCTTCTTTTTTCCAGAATTTTGCAATTTTATTTATTTATTTATTTTGACAAGAGCATAGTTCTAGTCCATGTAATGAGTGTTGGAAAATGCTGTATTTCCTCATTTTGTCTCATTCTGATCATTTGTCTTTTCCATTTGCCAGCACACACTTGGACTGGAATGTCCTTAAATTTGTTTCTCTGTTAAGTGTCCCAAAAGGCACACAGAATTTATCTTTTATTTCCTCTCTTGGAAAGTAGAGTTACAACATTTATTGTAGTAATACTTAATCAAAATAGTGCCAAAATCTGTGTTAAACACGTGCAAAGAAACTGTCCCATGTTATTCTTAAGAGTGTGCCAAATTTGGGTAAATTATGTGATTCCATATATATATATATATATATAGTTTTTTATATATATATAGTTTTTTATATATATATAGTTATACATATATACATAGTTTTCTAAGATTAAACTTCCAATAATTATTTCTTGTTATAAAAGGAATATGCAGTTATACAAATATGCAAAAATTCAGGCAATTTATCATCCTGTATTTTAGTGCTTAGATTTTGAATTATATTAAAAGAAAAAAGCTAAATAGTATAATTAATATTTCTTAAATTACATGTTTCTGCTCCAAGGAGACACCTTTGCTTTATGTTCATTGAATCGTCTCCTTTAGGTATAGCCTCAGGTTTCTTCAACAATATTAGTTTCAACTCGACATAAAATGAGAATTTGAAGAGGATGACGACAAAGCATGTTGGGAAAGGCTTTCATTTTTAATTTTGGTCTTTTTCCAAATGGCAATTAGATCATGTCTTATAGGCTAATGATTATTCTCAATATCTGTTTTCCCTTCCTCCATTACCAGAATTTTTGTTGGAAATACATTGATGATAGAATGAAGATTTCATTTGCCAGCATTTCTTGCATCTAGATGTGGTCATATGACTGAATTTAGGAAAGAAAAGGACATTAGAAGAGGCTTTATATATTAGCTGCTGGACAGCTTCCTTTGCTTTCATCTCTCTTTCTTTCTCTGAACTAATGCCTAGAGTGTGGAACCGTTTTGAACTGTGAGAAATGCCATCCCCAGTGGTCATAGAAGTTGCCTGGGTTCTTGACAGGATCTATATGGAGCATGACACTTCACTACATGACCTTCTCAGTCTGTGTCATGCAAACTAGAGAAAAAAAAACTTCTGTTTTGTATAGACCACTAATTTATTTACTTATTTACTAGTTTAACTGGCAGCCAAATCAAATACTATAACGTACAGGTGGGAGTTGATTCGAAAAGTGGAGAAGAGGATAGCCTTATAAGTATAGCTTATCACTATACCATAGGAGAGAGCAAATATCTTAGAAGAATACAATAGTGCATGCTGTACCACATCATTTATTCACCTTTTAATAATTTAGAGGCATTATTTAAATATCAATATTTTAAAATAAATACATAAATAAGATTCAATTAATCTTATGGATAAAAACATAAGCTACTATGTTTAAGACCAACAACATTAAAATCTAGCTTTGCTGCTTACTGATGTGTTATTATAGCTTCTTGGAACTTCAGTGCCTTTTACATATAATGAAACTAAAATAGGAGATTTGAGAAGCAAATAAGATAATGCATTTAAAGCATATGAAAAAGTGCCTGTGCAGGAACAGAAAACCAAATACTGTGCGTCCTCACTTATAAGTGGGAGCCAAATGATGAGAACACACACACATATGGTGGAGAGGGGACAGCACACACTGGGGCTTGTTGGAGGGTTGGGGATAGAAGGAGGGAGGGCTTCAGGAAGGATAGCCAATAGATGCTAGGATGATCTGTGCAGCAAACTGTCATGGCACATGTTAACCTTGGTAACAAACCTGTGTATCCTGCACATGCATCCCGGAACTTAAAATAAAAGTTGGAAATAAAAATTTTTAAAGGTGCCTGCACAAGGTAGACCCTTAATCATTACTGGGTCTCACTGCTCTCTCTCTGTTGCATACAAGTTTTGTATTACATATTGAAATTTGTTCAAAATAACAGCAACAGCAGCAGCAGCAGCAGCAGCAACAACAACAACAACAACATGGAAGCATCATTTCTGCTTTCAAGAAAATCCATATCATGTTTAGGGGGAGAAAGACTATAATTCGTCACTACCTTTTATAAAAACCATCAACACTCGAAGCACAGTCTTTAATCGTTTAAAGCATCTTTTGCCTCATGGAGCTTGCTCCCTAATCACCCCTATGGTAACTTACAGAGTTGCCCTAAATATGGAAACAAATATTTTCCTTAATCCTAGGTCAGATCAGGTTATTCTTTCTAAACAGTTCGTCACTAGAGCCTCAGGGATAACCTAGTAGAGATAAATACTAAGTTGCAATTTTAGTTGTCTCATTCCATGTGGCTGCTTTCTCGAACATATTGCCTCATCCTTACTTGTGGTTCTCAAATCACATCAGAATCATGTGTAGCACATGTTGTAAAGCTAGATGCTAGTGTTACCAAATTTGAATCTCCTAAGGGTAGGAAATTCCTCTTACATTAAGTACCAGGAGATTTTGAATTTTTTATCTAGGTTAGGAAACCAGTGTCTAGCTTGGTGATTAGATTTTGGCCTGCCTGGGTGAGGCGCATAGGGGCCAGTTTTCCTCATAGCTTCGTATTCTGCCAATTAGGACTGGTATTCTTAGAGCCTTTTGTCTTTTTTTGACCTACTGTGCTAGTTTCCTTTTGTATTCCAGAATTGGTGCCTTCCTGTGATATTTCACTTTGGAAGATCCCTTCCTTCAATGGAAGAACTTTTTCTTCCTGCAAGGGTATAAGCTATCAGTTTAATCATAACAGAATATTAATCTAAGACTATAAAAACACCAAAAATGCACACTGATATGTGTATATGTGTATTATATAGGTAAGAAAGGATAATTTCCTTATATTCTTTAATATAGTGGTTCTTACACTTTGTCATGCATCAGAGTCACATGGAGGTACTCATTTTGCTGGGCAAACCCCCAGAGTTTCCAAGTAATGAGGTCAGGGTGAGATCTAAAATTTTATATTTCTAATCAGTACCTAGGTGATGTGGATATTGTGTATTCAAGTACTACACTTTAAGAATCACTGATACATAAAACTAATAAACACATGAGCATATGTGACACATGCATATAGATTGTGCAAAGATGGGAGAGATTATAGTTGTTCTGGTGATAAAGGGGCGATTCTCATATGAGGAGAAGTTTCAGATGTCTTTTTTATTGGCATTGAGAGGACACAAGAGATGGAAACATTCCAAAGAACAAAGAGTGTGAGTGGAAGTCACGTGTCTTTCAGTATGTGTCAAAGGTTCCTGGAAAAAGTATAATGTTTGCAAAAGGAAGAACTACGATATATATAATAAACTAAACTGGTGCAATAATTAGCAATAACTATGAAGAGTATCAATATAAGCATAGAGGACAGAAAAGTTGGTGGACTTTGATGTCAGATTAGCAAAATCCCAGTTATGTCTATTTATAATTGTCTGATCATGGACAAATTGCTTAATTTTTATGAGTCTTAATATCTTCTGAAGAGACGAATGTTTTTTCTGCAACTATTGGGAAGATTAAATTAACAAAAAAGACATATATAGCACCTGACACAATGCCTAGCTAATGTACTCAGTAAATGATAGCTATATTTATTGCTGTATTTTTGCTATCCTGATAACATAGTTTGTCACCCCTGGCCTCTGCTTGTGTGGTCAAGGTCAATTTGTGAGCCAGACAGTCTGGTATTTAAGGTTTCATATTATTGTTGTCTACCAGCCAGGCAGTAAGTCACTGTGAGTTACTGCTTATTTTCTTTTTAAAAGAAAAAGTAAAAGTAAGTAAACTTATTTTACTTCTTAAAAATGCATAATTCACAAATTTTTTGTTGAATAGATTTCATGATTGTAATATTTTTAAATTCTTTAGGTGATAATATATAATAGTTTATTCTGACGGAAAGTCTTCAAATAGATAATGTAATGCATGCATTTGTTTAATACATACCTTAATAAAAAATACGTTATTTTAATTGTGGAAGTTACCCAGCAAATGAAAAGACAAACATTACTTTCATCACATTTGAACTACTGAATATACACATAGAACTCGTCAATTGCCCCGAGAAAGGCTTTTCTTTAAATAAAAAATTGTCTGTATGGTCATTTGAATACGTTGAATTTGACTGATTTTTTAAATCCTACTCATTTCATATACACGTGACTAATGTTATGTATTTCTTGAGATAATACAAATCATTAAGAAAAAGGTGATTTATCCAATTTTCTTTATCCTGCCAAGTGCAGGATATTTATTTCTTTGGATGTAAGCGAACTCTTGATATGTTAAAAAAAATTTCTTTAGAAAACTATCAGCCCAATTTTTTAGAGGCTTAATTAGGACTTATATTTTCGACAATGTAGCAGAAGACTTAACATGAAGATTACAAAACTCCTAGTTGTTCTAGACATAAACTGTGGCATCCAGAAGCCAGCTCATACTGACTTAGAGTTGGTTGTTGAATTTTTAGATGTTTTGAAAGCAAGTTGTAAAAGTAGCCATTATATTAATGATTTTAAATTATATTAACTTATCCTTAAGTAAATTATCATAGAAACAGGTAAAAATACTAAAAAAAGTCACCAATTCCTCTATTTTACTATAATTTTATTATTATCTATATTTTTGAATCCATTTATGCCTATTGTAAATCTATGGTGGCAACACTGTGTGATGGTGTGTTACAAGTTATCTCAATGCAGCATTCAGTGATGTTGTGTTTGACTGGTTAGATTACCCACAGAGGACTATGTTTATCTTCTTTGTAGAGGATAAAACTGCCAGTGCTTCAGGATATTAATATAGGAAGGGATTTAGAGGCCTCCATGTTCAGTAGGCAACCTACGTACTTATGTTGTTTTCAGTTTAATTTTCCAACTTCTGAAGCACAGAGAACTTTTGTTTTATCACCTCCAGAGCCCGCTCTTCTGGGTTTACATCATGGTAGAAAACTAGCAGTCAATACCTATGCAGAGTTGGTGAGGAAATCCTGATGTTCAATTGCTTGATAAACATGTTTTTTTGTTTGTTTGTTTGTTTTTTGTTTTTTTTTGAGACAGTCTCACTCTTGTCACTCAGGCTGGAGTGCTGTGGCACGATTTCGGCTCACTGCAACCTCTGCCTCCCGGGTTCAATTAATTCTCCTGCCTCAGCCTCCTGAGTAGCTGGGATTACAGGTGCCCACCACTACACCCAGCTAATTTGTGTACTTTTAGTAGAGATGGGGTTTTGCCATGTCAGGCTGGTCTCGAACACCTGACCACGGGTGATCCACCCGCCTCAGCCTCCCGAAGTGCTGGGATTATAGGCATGAGCCACCACAACCCGCCTATAAACACATTTTTAACCAATCCACCCTTTTGCTTTGTTTTGTTTTCCCTTCAATATAATTTCATTCATGGGACTTGGTGCCACTGATTTCTGAGCCTTTAGAGGACTCTGTGTTAATCTGTTTTCATGCTGCTAATAAAGATATACCCAAGACTGGGCAATTTACAAAAGAAAGAGGTTTATTGGACTTATAGTTTCATATGGCTGGGGAAGCCTCACAATCATGACAGAAGGCAAGGAGGAGCAAGTCACACCTTACCTGGATGGTAGCAGACAAAGGAGAGAGCTTGTGCAGGGAAACTCCCATTTTTAAAACCATCAGCTCTCATGAGACTTTTTCACTATCAGAAGAACAGCATGGGAAAGACCTGCTCCCATGATTCAATTACGTCCCACCAGGTTCCTCCCATGACATATGGGAATTGTGGGAGTTACAATTCAAAATGAGATTTGGGTTGGGACATAGCCAAACCATATCTTTACACCCTCGGCCCTCCCAATCTCACGTCCTTACATTTTAAAATCAATCATACCTTCCCAACAGCCCCCCCAAAGTCTTGACTTATTTTAGCATTAACTCAAAGTCCACAATCCAAAGTCTCATCTGAGACAAGGCAAGTCCCTTCCACCGATTTTCCATCCTGTAAAATCGAAAGCAAGTTAGTTACTTCCTAGATACAATGGGGGTACAGGCGTTGGGTAAATACAGCCATTTCAAATGGGAGACATTGAACAAAACAAGGGAGCTACAGGCCCATGCAAGTCCAAAATCCAGTGGGGCAGTCAAATCTTAAATCTCCCAAATGATCTGCTTTGACTCCATGTCTCACATTCAGGTCATGCTGATGCAAGAGGTGGATTCTAAATGGTCTTGGGCAGTTCCACCCCTGTGGCTTTGCAGGGTACAGCCTCCCTCCGGCTATTTTCATGGGCTGGCATTGAGTGTCTGCAACTTTTCCAAGCCCACGTTGCAAGCTGTTGGTGAACTGCCATTCTGGGGTCTGGATGACAGTGACCCTCTTCTCACAGTTCCACTAGGTGGTGCCCCAGTAGGGACTCTCTGTGGGGGCTCTGACCCCACATTTCCCTCCTGCACTGCCCAAGCAGGCAGAGGTTGTTCTTAAGGGCCCTGCCCCTGCAGTGAACCTCTGCCTGGGCATCCAGGTGTTTCCACACATCCTCTGAAATCTAGGCAAAGATTCCCAAACCTCAGTTCTTGACTTCTGTGCATCTGCAGGCTCAACACCATGTGGAAGCTGCCAAGGCTTGGGGCTTCCACCCTCTGAAGCAACATCCTGAGCTATATTTTAGCCCCTTTTAGTCACAGCTGGAGCGGCTGGGACATAGGTCACCAAGTCCCTAGACTGCTCACAGCAGAGGGTCCCTGGGCCTGGCCCAGGAAACCATTTTTCCTCCTAAACCTCCAGAACTGTGATGGGAGGGGCCTCTGCAAGTGTCTCTGACATGCTCTGGAGACATTTTCCCCATTGTCTTGGAGTTTAACATTTGGTTCCTCATTACTTAAGCAAATTTCTGTACCCCGCTGGAATTTCTTATCAGAAAATGGGATTTTCATTTCTATTGCATTGTCAGGCTGCAAATTTTCCAAACTTTTATATTCTGTTTCCCTTTTAAAACTGAATGCCCTTAACAGCACCCAAGTCACCTCTTGAATGCTTTGCTGCTTAGAAATTTCTTCTGGCAGATACCGTAATTCATCACTCTCAAGTTCAACGTTCCACAAATAGAGCAGGGGCAAAATGCTTGTATTCTCTTTGCTAAAACATAACAAGTGTCACCTTTGCTCCAGTTCCCAACAAGTTTCTGATCTTCATCTGAGACCACCTCAGCCTGAATTGTATTGTCCATATCATTATCAACATTTTGGGCAAAGCCATTCAACAAGTCTCTAGGAAGTTCCAAACCTTCCCATATTTTCCTGTCTTCTTATGAGGCCTCCAAACTGTTCCAACCTCTGCCTGTTACCCAGTTCCAAAGTCGCTTCCACATTTTCAGATATCTTTTCAGCACTGCCCCACTCTACTGGTACCAACGTATTGTATTAGTCCATTTTCACACTGCTGATAAAGATATACTTGAGACTGGGCAATTTACAAAAGAAAGAGGTTTATTGGACTTACAGTTCCACGTGGCTTGGGAGGCCTCACAATCATGGCACAAGGCAAGGAGGAGCAAGTCTCATCTTACGTGGACAGCAGCAGGCAAAGAGAGAGTTTGTGCAGGGAAACTCCCGTTTTTAAAACCGCCAGATCTCGTGAGACTTATACACAATTGTGAGAACATCATGGGAAAGATCCACCCCCATGATTCAATTAGCTCCCACTGGGTTCCTCCCAGGACATGTGGGAATTGTGGAAGTTACAATTCAAGATGAGATTTGGGTGGGGACACAACCAAACCATATCAAACCAAAAATTACCCAATTACATCTAAGAGTTACTACTTATCCACCTACTGTTTAGCTTTCAAATTTTTGTTGTTACTTTCTCCTTTTCTCTATCTTTTGTCCTTGATGGTTTATGCTTTTATAATCAATTTGTTGCTACTTTAGCCAGAATTTTTAGCCTAACTGAGGCTTAATGCATATTTTTAAAGTGAAAACATAAAGTAGACATTCAAAGGCAAATTGGAAAATCTTGAGGTCTCTAGAATCTGTTACCTTAGAGAAACTTTGAGGGAAGTTTCTGAGGGGTGATTTTTAAATATATCTTTGGGTTTAGCTTTGTCCTAAATTGCCAAGATTCGGGGAATGTGAAAGCCTGAGGTAAACAGTGTTTTTAATCTGTGAGGAAAGTGCCATATCCGGAGAAGGCGGTAATCTCTTGATCCCTGGCATGATGAAGAAACCCATAGAAAAACCAGAAATAACAATCATGTTTATTGCCATTTGTCCAGCTATTTATTTGTTACAGTAACTGTTCTGAGCATTTGATACACATTATCTTAAAGAGTTGTTATATCTCTTACATAGCCATGCTTATCTTCATTCTATTTATGAGAAAATTGTTAGTGAGAAGATGTGAGTTAACTGACCTGGAATTTCCTAACTGCCATTAGGAAAGCAAAGAATTGCCCATTCTCATTTAGTTTATTCAAAATTTCTGTTTTTAAACATTGCATTATAAAGAATGGTAGAGCATTGATCAAACTTTTTTTTAGTGATGACCACTTTTCAGATTGATGTAAGAGCTAAAGAAAAATGTATTATTGAAAAAGCCTATTCTTTCATTAAAGGCATGGCTTAAAAATTGTGCTCAGTTCACTTACGATTTGAAGTATGTGTGTATGCATATTTGACTTACCATCATTATTATTACCTAAAATTTTTGATAAGTTCTATCTTGGGAAATGATTATACTTAGATGCAAAAATAGAGAAAACAAGTCTAGTTTCTACGTAATTAGTAGAAAGTATGATCTGTATGAGGGCTTGCACAGACAGTTATAATTTAGGGTATTGAACTTATATGTACTGGGCTCCTATTATTCTCAGTTATCTTTTTCTTACTAGAAAACCAAGCAGGGATTTGAAAGCTGTCAGAACACAACATAATCAGAACCTTGTATTTCTATTTTCTATGCAGAAATTCACAAATGACAGAAGATAATTTAATGTTGGTCTTCAAACTAAATCTGACTGTCAATACTACTTGAACATATGCTGCTAACATCTCTATCTCAAGAGTCATTGGGTACATATAAGATTACATCTTTACTAGGTGATTCATCCTACAATTCTTGATTGATCAGCAATGTCAATTTTTCACAACTCTCGAGATACGGTAACCTATCACAGATAATGCAAAACTGATAGTGAGCAACAGTGGGGAACCATTACTACTTCTAGGCCTGAAGAGGCAAGAATAAACAGTTATCAAACCCAAGAAACAATAGTGATATAAAAACAGATGAAATATTTTTGGCAGAGAGGAACCTAGAATTAAAAATAGCTTGACCTCACTCTCTTTCTGCCCCCTACTCTCCTCCTAGTCTCTCCCACTGTTCAAACTCAAGCCAGAGGACAAAGGAGCTTGTAGTGCAGTTCATAAATATTCACCTCTTGGGGCAATGGCAGAATGCAAAGAGGTAATAAGATAATCTGGAATGGCAAAGTTAGATGTCTGTCATTGTAGGTTATGTAGTCAGTCAACATTTAGTAATCACTTACTATAATCACAATGTCTTTGAAAACCAAAATAAATATCAGGCCCCCACTTCTCATAGAAACAATCAATATATTAAAGTAGACCTGAAAGAAGTGAGGGTATTAACACATAAAAACAAGTAAGCATTTAAAAAATAGGTGCTGGAAAAGTGCTGAGAGCAATATTTTCCAAATATGTTGTGGGAGAAGGAAAAACTCAAAAATGTCAACAAATACCTATACAAATAATTGCTTCAAGTTAATGAAGTTTTTAAGTTTTGTCTTGCTGTTACGTTATATATTTACAAAATCTTTTATAAATGACATATATTGGTCATTTAGGAATAGTATTAATATTTTTTAATAAACATATATAAATGTATTTTTATTTTTAGCATTTAATCTTTTGTAACGAGGCTTTAAAAACGTACACTGATTTAAATACATAGGTCTGTTTTATCCAGCAGGTTAAAGTGGTAGCACAGACTTAATCATGAATACTATTTTAGTCCTAAAATTATTTGCAGAAGAAAATCTCTACTGAATCGTTTTCAAATCAGTTTAGTTATTATATTTTCAGGTTCCATCAGTAATTTCAATTGAATGTTGACCTGTAGCATACAAAAACTAACCATTCGTGTATTTGTTAAGTTTGTTTTCATGGTACAAAAAAACTGAATGGAAAATTGATTATTTTCTCTGAGTACAGAGATGTAAAAATTCTTTTTATTT
Source organism: Pongo abelii (assembly GCF_028885655.2). Taxonomy (NCBI): domain Eukaryota; kingdom Metazoa; phylum Chordata; class Mammalia; order Primates; family Hominidae; genus Pongo; species Pongo abelii. The sequence goes on along the minus strand of NC_071992.2, from coordinate 131,130,944 downwards.
ACTCAAAAAATATTTCTAATGCATACTCAAAACTTTCAGCCTTCAAACAGTCAGAATTTGTTATCCTGGTGAGCCTGGTTCTTTTAACATGCTTCCTGTATAAATAGACTAAGTGTTTGGCTCTGAATTCTCTGGTTTAAATGTATTTTCTCATTACTCTTCGTTCAATTCAAGTCTTTATAAACTATTTGGAACTGGGTCTAAGGGAGAACTTCATGCATGGTCTCTGTGACAAGCTGTTGTCACCTTGTAGAGTTGAAATGTCATTTCAATACACTTAAACAGAACCTCATGATTACATCGCCATAGCGATTGTTTTCTTTACTACTGCAGTAGATTTTACACTAGAATTTACGTTTCAATTTATTGTGACCTGGAGACACAATAGAATATATAGGCTTTTAAATTATTATTTTTAAAGTGAAAATAAAGTACTTCTTAAGCCCAAGGTTAAAACAATGTATTTTAGATTAAAGGCCATATAGTAGTTAGTGGTTCACAAGGTGTGTTTTATTGCAAATATTTCACACACACACACACACACAAACACACACCCCTAAACACTTTTCATTGAAAGGTAAATCTGATTTGATCTCTTCAATCTCTCACTCTCTTCACCATAAGGCCAGCCAAACATCATCTAATGTGGTGCAGCTAACCCAAGAATTTCCTTGCTGCCTGAACTCCAGCTTACTTTAGTCTTTTACTCAAAAATGAGAATTGATTATATTATACACTGAAACTCACCATTAGTCACTGTGATTATCAGAGCTTAATTTTGGCAGAAACAATATGACTGATTCCAGCAGAAAATTGCTTTGCATTATAGATTCATGTCTACCTCATCGTGGAAGGATCCAAGCTGTCCTCAACCTTGGAATAATACTGGTCTGGTCATTTGATGACCAGGAAATGTTTACAGAAGAGAGAATTCATGGGAAGATACTAATAGTACAGCAATGGTCCTGATAATAAACAGCACAGTTCTCAACTTCAGTAGTATTGACACTTCTGAGTGGAAAATTCTTTGTTGTGGAGAGCTATAGTGTGCCTTGTAAGATGTTTAGCAACATTTTTGACTTCTACTCAGTGGCTTCTAGCAACATCCGTCTCCCAAGTTATCAGAGTCAAAAACATCTCCGAACACTGCCGAACATCCCCTGGGTAGAAAAACTGCCCCCAGCTGACAACTATTGTTCTTATCTTTGGCTAGTGTGTATGGTATTTCTGATACAGCATTGTGTATTTTGGCTTTTATTTTTGAGAAATGTAATGCATTCCCTCTGGTTTAAGAAACATGTTTGCCATTGTTGCTTTTTCTTGTAGTGCACTCACAAAGAGAATTTTATTTTTTTACATTGACTGGAGAGAAAAAAAAATGTAATACCCTTCAATTCAATATCCACATGACAACCAAAATGTTATTTTAAAATTAAGTATTTTATACCATTAATTCATAATTAGTACCAAAGACTTCTCCTATTATTTGGAATTTTAAAAATGTAGTTCATTAACATGTCTCTAAAGAACTGTGTAATTTGCCTCATGCTTCTAAATTTAAATTCTGTTCACAAGACTCCCCGAATTGTTCAACTGAAAAAATCTAATTTCAGTTTCTGTAATGTACTAACCTCTTTTGCCTATCGGAAAATTTGTATAAGCCTTTTCTTCTCATATGAATACATTCACCTCAACCCTTGTGACCTTCCTTTAGCCAATAATTACCACTAGCTAATTCTTATTGAATTAAGTATGTTTAAGATAATTAAGGTCCTTAAGATACTAACTTAATTACCATTTCCTCAGAAATTTTAACATAAAGTTGGTAATATTATTACTATTTAGACAGGATCATTTTTCTTTTTGTGACATTTAAATAATTTTAAATAATATTCTTGAGTATATTTAAACTATATATATGTCTCCCTCAGTAGACATTATGTGAGTAGGGACTATGTTCAGAAAACTAGTAATTCTTAGTGTCCAGAGAAATGTGTTAGAGAACTGTCTCAGGGCTTATCAGCGATCCTCAGAATCTATTTTCCCCTCAAATTTAGTGTCCCCAAACTTATGATTCTTAAACTTGTAGTTCAAGAGGTATGTGAAAGTATTTTGGCATGTATGAATTTTTAAAGGTGAAGATAAAATCAGAACATTATTTGTATAAGTCAGAGGCTACACCTGAAATAATTTCTTTGTAAAAGTTCTAAGATTATAACAAATGTTGACCATAGATAAAATACTAAGTAAAATTTGGTGTGAAATAGTACATAAAGAATATTAATTTACTATACTAACTTAGAGCCATCTGTTGTTTTAGGAGGTTCAGAGTACACAGAGGAGGATTAAAATGACCTTGTTGAAGATGGAAAGGGCAAGGCCTCCATCATATAGAAAGGTCCAGAGGTGGTGCTGATAATCTAGATTTGACTCTATCACTTCTCATGTCACGACAATACAAACTCTGGTATGTAAAATATTTTGGCAAGCCATTGGAAAACATAGCATGACCATGGCTGCTTCTGTCTCATAATTTGGCTCTTCCATGAACCTAGGAAAGTACCAGTACTTCTTTTATTATGCACAGGGTGGGAGATTTTTTGTTTGTTTGTTTTCACACTAAGTAAACTAGCAGAGATTATTTCCATCTTTCTTCTAAGAGTACATCAACACGGGTAGAGAGACACAGCCTAATCATTTGCTATAAACTGAATGTTTGTGTCCATGCAAAAACCATATGTTGAAATTCTAACCCCCAATGAGACGGTATTAGGAGGTGAGTATGTCATTGGGGTAGATCATTCTAAATGGGATCAATGCTCTTACAAAAGAGACCCCAGAGAGCTTTCTTTTGTCTTCAGCCATGTAAGGACATAGCAAGAAGATCATCTATGACCCAGGAAGCAGGCTCTTCGCAGACACTGAATCTGCTTACACCCTGATCATGGACTTCCCAGCTTTCAGAACTGCAAGAAATAAATGTTTGTTGTATAAGCCATCTAGTCAATGGTATTTTTGTTACAGCAGCCTGAATGAACTAAGACATTATTGAGCTTGGTTTGTTCTTAAATTTCCTTGGATAAAACTGTTAGCTACAGAGGAAAATTAAGTTACAATCAGCATTATATAGAGACATATACACTGACATACTGGCAAACAGTACACGTTCTGGAATGAAACAAAAGAAAAAAGGAAAAAAGGAAGAAAAACGGGAAAAAGAGTCAGGAGGGAGAAATAATAACTTTTTTTTTCTCCTGAATAGGAGTACTTTGACAACCCTAATGAACATCCACAGATTGCTTCTGTTCTAGAAGAGTGTTAGACTTGGTGTAAATGTATGATGTATAGATGAAATCTGTAAAATAGAAAAAATATATATATATGTATTTATATCTGATTTCCTTTGATTGAAAGTAAAAATTGGTACAATCTCATTAAATTAAGTAAATTTCAAAGGGAGATAAATATAACAAAATAATGCCCATCGTCCTCACTGTGGATTATTGAATCATTAAAGCCAGTTTTATTGGTTTGGATGTAAAGGGGGGATGAATAGCTGTTCTTATGGGTCTTTCAACTTACTGCTTATTCATTTATTCATTTCAACCTTACTTCCATTCCTCTCTGTTACTTTCTTGAGCTCTCATTGAGAACTAGCTGCTTAATTTTAGCTCTGTAGTCTCCCCTCCCACCAATTCTCTCCCTAACTGTGAGGATTTGAAATATTGCCTTACTTTTCCTTTCCTAGGGATCATTCTATTATGTTCTCATCCAAATTCCCTTATATTTTTGTAAGTTATTTTAATTAGAGATGTAGAAGAGAGCTTTTATTGTTGTTGTTGGGGGAAGAGTGGAAAGGGTGACTGCTTTCATGGTAGCAGCTGTAAGAAGGAAGTAAGAACTCCAAAAACACATTATCTCAAGTTTACTTACAGGAATGGTTTTAGAACACGCTGCATGATGAGAAAGCATTTGTTTTCCAAAATTATTTATTATAGGAATCAATCAGATCGCTAGGGCACTGTTACTATGGGCCATCTGCGGGAGATGGATACAGTTTTGTCACACATAACCCTTATTTATATCTCATTCCTGTTAGGGAATTTTAACTGTAATTGTCTCTCAACAGGGGATTCTTAGGTCATCAGTAGGTTAGTTGTTGTCTAGAGAATACAAGCGGGAGGAAGAACATTCAAATGCAATTATTACCCAAAATATAGCCCTTTTTCCCCTAAGCTAAATGGGCTGAATTTAACTACAGATGGGATTTAACCATTCACATTTTTATATTTTAGCTACCACCAAGGTACTAGAGATTAGAATTCACAGAGCCTGAAGTTTCTAACTCATTGCTTAACCTGCTGAGTCGTATTTTTTTAAATTATTCTATACACAAGAAAAATGGTACACAATGATTTTGTACTAATGTATACCCTGTGTCTGCAGGTAGGCGTTAAAGTTAGTCTCACAGAAATTAACATACAATAGAAATCTGGCAAGCCTCAGTTTGCTTTGCAATAAAAATAATTATTTCTCTTTTTAAAAATTACCATGATTGATGCATTTTGTTGACTCAACTAATTTCAAGAAAGCACTAAGGACATTCCTGAAATAACAACTTCGGCACAAAATGAAGTATCTTTGTTTCTGGAGAAGCATGGTGAAAAGAGGCCAGTATTTGTCAAAAGACCTGATTTAATACTTATCCTGTCACTTTTGTTTTGTGGCCTTAAAGAGTTCATTTAATCTTTTTGTTCTACTTTTCTTCATCTCTAAAATGAGAATATAGCCTTATCTGTCTAATAAATGTATTATAATGATAAGGTATATTATAGACACTTTAAAAATGAAACAGTGTTATATTACAGTAAGTTGAAATTCACTTATGTGTTGAGGCAACTTTGTTTTATAGCTGTGCTCTACATTTTCCCCTAATTCATAAAATCTCTGGAAGCATTGAGCTGAAAATTAGATACAGTAGTGATAATAACCATTACTAGTGTTCATCATCAGAAACATTGAAGAGTATTGAATTATGTGCTAGTAAAAGAGCTTAAAAGATAGAATACATAACACATATTATGGTCTAATCAAGAATAATATTTATCCCACAAATAACCACAAAGTAACATTCTTAAATCATGGTTTTGAATATATTTTCTAATATTATGTCTAACATATTAAAATATTTTTACAACATGGTTTTAAGCCAAAGAAATCAAGTCCTTTTTTCCTTTATATAACTTGGCAAAATTCAGCAGATTGTTACACTCCATTGTGGAGAATTTGAAAATGACTTTATGCTGTGAAATTTTGAAGATGTTATTGTTGGCATATGGAATGGATTTTGGTGGTTGAACAAACAGTCGAAATATCAAATGTAATCATAGGGATTCCCTTTATACTAAAATGCATGAACATAACTGCTTTTAACTTTCAGCATAATTTTTCTAAAATTTGGTTAAGTGGAGAAGGATGAGAAAATTAATTATAATTCACAATACTTTAATAAGATCCAAAATATCCTTATAACAACTCTAAAATGTAACATTATCTATTTGAGTTGTGATTCTAAAGTGTTTCAATATTTTTGTCATCTATTTCCTTGTTAACAGACATTTGCCTTGCAATTGAAATATGTTGACAGTGATGTTCTGTTAACATTTTTTTGTTTGTGAATGAAAAACATTTTATGTTACCAGATGACCATATTGCATATGCAGTGATTATAAGATTGAAGAGAAATCAAATCTTAGTATGGTGTATCATATATGGCAAAGTAATTCTGACCCACATTCACATATGTGTATAAATTATTTTGGTGCTAACTGATAAAGAGCCATAACCGTAAGCATAAGTGAGGGGCCTAACGATCCATTCATCCATTACACACATTGTTTTCCAGGAGCTTTCCCCTACCTAACTACCACGTTAGTAATGGTGTGATATCTACCCTACCCCGACTTCAAGATAGGCAGGCTTTTGACTCCCATTCTAATTAGTTGAGTACATGTCAGTTTTAAATTTAAAATAATGTGTTTTAATATGCACAATAATCTCTTTATGGCTCAGCTTTGTTTCCCCACAAACATTTGGAATAATTAGAGTAAAGATTACACATAGAACTCTGTATATAGTTAACCTTTTAAAATGTCAATTTTGTACCATAACTTTCCTGCAGTTGTACAATTCATAGTTGTATTTTACATTCAAATTTATGACTATTTTTTCCTGTTTTTTGTTTTGTTTTGTTTTGTTTTTTTTCTGAGATGAAGTTTATCTCTTGTTGCCCAGGCTGAAGTGCAGTGGTATGATCTCGGCTCACTGCACCCTCTGCCTCCTGGGTTCAAGTGATTCTCCTGCCTCCACCTCCCGAGTAGCTGGGATTACAGGTGCGCACCACAATGCCCGCTAATTTTTTGTATTTTTAGTAGAGACAGGGTTTCACCATATTGGCCAGGCTGGTCTTGAACTCCTGACTTCAGGTGATCCACCCGCCTCTGCCTCCCAAAGAGCTGGGATTACAGGCATGAGCCAACCTGCCCGGCCTATTTTTACTGTTTTTTAATCATACTGGGAAATATTATTAAGCACTTTCTATGTGTACTTTACAAAATCTAATGAATCTGGTGAGCTCTGTAGGAATCAGCAATATAAATGGGAAAGAAGGCAAACAGAAGAATATGTATTTTTAGGGAATAAAGGTGAATCTGTCATTACAATACTTTTCTATTATGATTACCAACAGAATTTGTAGTATTAATATAAAAAATCCTCTCATCCTATCATCTCATATATATTCACAGATCCTTCTCTTAACTTTCTGTAAATGAGGACAATTGCAGTTCTATGACTGTTATTAATATTTTCCTGACAACCTTTGAAATCTCTACATTTCTACTATAAAGCCTGTCCATTGGCTTTCTACACACCTCTGTCTGTCTCTCTCTCTCTTTCTTTTCTGTCTCTTTCTCCTCTTTCTCTCTCTGTTCCTTTCCCTTGGATTTCTCATTCACTCCTGATTTTAATTATTACATATCTGTTGGTAGGTCCTGCAAGTAAATCTCCTGCCCTTAGCAGCAACTCCAGGTTCGTCTTATATTTTTCTGCTGAAAATTTACATGACAAACTTAAATGTATGAATTAAACATACTCTCACTCCTCTTGATTGAGGCCTTCCCCCTCTTTTTACTTTTTCTGTTATTTCTTCTCCCTTCCTCACATCAAAGTTAGAAGACTGCACTTGTGTTCTCCCACTTACCACTCCTATGTCCTTCTCAACATCATATCACTGAAACTGCTCCTTTCAACATCAACAATAGGAATGCTTCTTGATACATAATAAATATTAAGCCATATCTGTCACATAATTGATAATTTGACCTATTTACATAATGAAACACCACAACTATTTATCTTTCAGCTTAAAAAAACACTTTATTGAGGTATGATTGCTATGTAAAAAGCTATACATATTTAAAATGTCCACAGTTTGATGCATTTGGTGATTAGCATATGTCCGTAAACCATCACCACCACGAAGGCCATAAACATATATATCACCTCCCAACTTCTCGAAGTTTCCTCCCATCCTTATGATAACTTTTTTCTTTTGTTGCAAGCATGCTAAAGATCTATCTTCCTGGAAAATTTTATGTATACAACACAGTATTTCTAGCTATAGACACTATACTGCATAGTAGAGCTCCAGAACTTATTTACCTTGCATAATTAAAACTTCACAACCTTTGACCAAAATCTCCACACTTCCCTTTCCCCAAGCCTCTGGCAACCACAATTTTGCTCTCTGATTTTATGAGTTGGACTATTTAAGATTCATGTATACATGGAAACATATAATGTTTGTTTTTCTGCTCTTTATTGCTTACTGTTTGTTTGACAGATTTTTCCTCATTTCTTTACTTTGAACTTATGGGTGTCATTGCATGTGAGACGGGTCTTTCGAAGACAGCATAGAGTTGGGTCTTCCCACTCTATGACTGTTAAGTGGAGTGTCTAGCCCATTCATATTTAAGGTTAATATTGATATGTGTGGGTTTTGTACTGTCACTGTGTTGTCAGCTGGTTGTTATGTAGACTTGACATTATAGTTGCATTATAGTGTCAATGGTGTATGTACGTAAATATATTTTTGTGGTGGCCAGGAATGGTCTTCTGTTTTCATGTTTAGCTCTCCCCTAAGGACCTTTTGTAAGGCAGGTCTGGTGGTACCAAATACCCTTAGCATTTTTTTGTCTGAAAATATTATATTTCTCCTTCATTTATGCAGCTTGTTTAGAGTGGCTATGACATTTTTGGTTGGAATTTCTTTTATTTAAGGATGATGCATACAGGCCGTCATTCTCTTCTGGCTTGTACAGCTTCTTCAGAAAGGTTTTCTGTTAGACTTATGGGGTTCTCTTTGTACGTGACCTGCCTCATCTCTAGTTCTTTAATATTTTTCTTTTGGATTGACTTTGGAGAATCTGATGACTGTGTGTCTTGGGGATGGTTGTCTTGTACAGGATCTCATAGGGGTTCTCTGAATTTCTTGAATTTGAATGTTGACCTCTCTGGCAAGGTTGGGAAAATGTTTGTGGACAATATTCTCGAATATGTTTTCCTGTCTTCCTCTCTTTCAGGGATACCAGTGAGTCCTAGGTTTGGCCTTTTTTACATCGTCCCATATTTCTTGGAGGTTTCATCATTATTTTGTATTTTTTTTTCTTTTATACTTTTGTCTGGTTTGATTTGAATAACTGTCTTTGAGCTTTGAGATTATTTTCTCAGCTTGGTCTATTCTTCCGTTAATATTTTTTATTGTATTGTGAAATTTTTTGTAGTGAGTTTTCCAGCTCTATCAGTTTAGTTTTGTTCCTTCTTAAACCAGCTATTTTGTCTTTTCAACTCTTCTATCACTTTACTGGATTCATTAGATTCCTTGGATTGGGTTTCAACTTTCCCCCAAATGTTAATAATCTTTGTTGCCATCCAGATTCTGAATTCTGTATCTGTTGTTCCAGCCATTTCAGTCTAGTTAAGAACCATTGCTGGGGAGCTAGTGCAGTTGTTCGAAGGTAAGAAGACACTCTGTCATCTAGAATTGTGATCCCCATAATCCCCACATTTCACAGGAATGACATGGTGTGAGGTGATTGGATCATGGGGGCAGTTTCTCTATGCTTTTCTCATGATAGTGTGTGAGTTCTCATGAGATCTGATGGTTTTATAAGTGTTAAACAGTTTCTCCTTCCCAAGCTCTCTCTCTCTCTAGTTGCTTTGTGAAGAAAGTGTCTGCTTCCACCATGATTGTAAGTTTCCTGAGGCCTCCCAAGCCATGTGGTACTGAATGTCAATTAAACCTCTTCCTTTATAAACTACCCAGTCTCAGGCATTTCTTCATAGCAGTGTGAAAACGGCCTAATACACTCTTGCTAAACACTCACAACTAAAACAATAACTTATCAACACCTAGATGCCATTCTTTCTACCTTTACACTTATCTTCCCCACTGCTTGTATGATTATTTCATTCGCTTAAAAGCTTTCAATGATTCCTCTGTTTATATCATTCAGACACCTTAGAAAGGTGTCCAAAACTCTCTCTAAACTGACAATTACACTTTTGCAACTGAGTCTTTTACCAGTCCCTGATAAACATTTTACTTTGCAGTATAAATTTTCTGTTTGTAGTTACTTATAAAATATGACATTTAATGACTTTGAATTTTTATGAAGATTACTCCCTCTGTTTGAAACATTAAGACTATCTTTTTTCACTTATTTTTGCTTTTACTCATCTCTCAAGTGCCAGTTTTGTAAACTAATCATTCAAAAAATATTTTTTCAAACTCTTAAATTGGGCTATTTGTCCAAATTTCATTCCATCTGTGCCATATCAGTAATATATTTGCTAGATTTTCTTGCAATTGTCTATCTATGTGCCAAACATTTCTATTAGAATGCAAACTCCTTATACGCAGAGCTATATCTAATTCATTGGACAGTAATTATATTGGTTTCCATATGCTAATATATAGATTGGAATGTCTGAATAGAGTTAATCAGTTCGTAGAAGCAAAGCACTGAACACTGCATTGGGATACATTTTATAACTCTCAGTTCAAAAGTGTTTCAATGTAAATGGATATCTTTCATTCTGAAAAGTTTTAGTGTTAACACCTTTCCTCCTTTATGAAATAATGGTTATGATAGATAATAGTTTTGCTTGTATATAACTGTTAATATTGTTATTTGGCAAAATAAAATGGATCACCTGTTACATGTTTTGTATTCCACCCCCCAATTTTATTTTGAATTTTTACAAGGACATGGAATATAAAGGTCTATTCGATTATAGCATACTCACCAAAAAAAAAAAAAAAAAATGGCTTTGAGATCAGGGTACTTGTATCCTGGTTGTTTCTAGATTGTGGCCTTTGGAAAAATGCCAGACTTGGTCTCAGCTTTTTCATTGCACAAGAAAGATGTATGCTCTTGCTATATAGGGTTGTTGTGAGGATTAGATTTTGTGCTGAGCACTCAAAATGCTTAGCACAGTGCATCAAAACTTGATAAATAGTGATATTATTTCTGTCGCACTGAGTAATACCATTGATGATAGTGATCTTTGAACTCAAGGTACTTAGTGCCTGGTTATCAATAAATGATGATTAAACTTAACCGTTTAGCATATTTTGTCAAATCAATCTCCTGAACACCACTACTATAGTTTATAGATCCTCATTGTTGACCACTTCGCACACTGCAAAGGCTGGTCCCTGGTTTTTATCATACACTACTACCAAGTTCCTGTAATAAACTACCTTTTCTTATCTGCCACTGATTTTTCTTAGATGCCTTTTGTTTCCATTTTAAGAAATTATGATTCTTTCTCTCTTTCATCTATCTTCATCATCATTATCTATTATATATTTCTATTTGTCTATCACTATCTATCCAATTGAATTGATATTATTTTCTTTTGACCTATCTAGGATGTATACTCTTTATTTGACAGTGAGAAATGTCTTTAAGACAGAACTGAAATGTCATGTTTGCTATTATCTTTTGCTGACCACTCCCTACCTCATACCTAGGAATAGTAACTGTTGTCTGCATGTTTTGCAAGTTTGTACCAAGCTTCATTTAAGCACTTATATTCTTTAAAAGTTAGCATTAATCTTTTTCATCTTTGTTTACATATTGATCTCTTCTAAGGTAATGACTATATGTTATTCATTGAAACATCTTCCAGCAACCAGGAAAAGGTCTAATACATAGTCACTGATTACTTAAAAAATGTTCAATAGAATATTTTAATCTTCCAGGCTTACAATTTTGGAACTTAATTTTAGCTCACTTTCTAGCCTGTTATTTCTAATTATAGCAACTTCTGGTCTCTTCACTTTTAATTTTAAGAATTTATACCTGAAAATAAATAGTCTGCCAAACTGATATGGTAATCTCTAAGGAAAAGTGCTGAGAAGGTATAATATCATCTATGTAGCAATGTTGCCAGCAGGGTGTAACTTTAATGATGAAGAAACAATTAAACAAATGAAAGTTACAGCACATTTTGCAAAGCCACTAAGTTAGATTTTTTTTTTTTTTAATCAATACTGTGAACTACAACAATTGTAAAATGGGGGTTGAGAGAATCTTGTCGTTTAAAGAAACATGGCAACTCAATTCAGTTTTGTAATCCTTGTTTGATTATTGTTTCCAAAACCAGAAAAACAATTATAAAATAAATAGGGGATGGCTTGTGATATTTGAATATGAAATTTATACTAGATAATTGAATTTTATAATATTAAATTTATTGAGAAGGTAATATATTTTTGCTATGTAGAGACTTTCCTCATTATTGAGATACACAAATTAAAATATTGAAGAATAGTTTCAAGGTGTGTGCAAGTGAACCTAATGGTAAGACAAATATATACATATACATACGTATGCATATGTATACGCACATATATATCTTTCTCTATATATTTATATATATAAACACTATATATATATGGTAAAACAGATAAAGCAATTGTACAAACATTTATCATGGCTGAAAATTAAATACGGATGTTTGTTGTAATTTTTCAACTTTTTATGTAATTGAAATTATTCAATATAAAAAGTTGCTGTTGCAGTGTGGGTTCTCCTGGAAGGAGACACCACGACAGAGATAGATTTACTAGGGAGCCATCAGACTGCAATACCAATCTGGAAAATCTCTCTGTCAGTTCCATAAGGAGCTCCAGCGCACAGGGCTAGTTAGAGAAGTTTAGCATTGGGTATAAATGTTCCTTGTGCCCCTGCTTTTCTCAGGCATTCATTGGATGTGGCCCTGCAGAGAAAAGCTTAACTAGACTCAAAAGTAGAACAAGACCTTATGTAATACAACAGCTCTCAACTAATCACAAAGACTCTCAACTATTAGACTCTCAACTAATCACAAAATTTACAGCTGTGCAGATCACCTTTAAGAAATATCTGTGTGGTGGCTGGGTGCGGCGGGTCACGCCTGTAATCCCAGCACTTTGGGAAGCCGATGTGGGCGGATCATTAAATCAGGAGTTCAAGACCAGCCTGACTAATATGGAGAAACCTCGTCTCTACTAAAAATACAAAAAGTAGCCAGGAGTTGTGGTGTGTGCTTGTAATCCCAGTTACTTGGGAAGCTGAGACAGCAGAATTCCTTGTACCAAGGAGGCAGAGGCTGCAGTGAGCCGAGATTGCACCACTGCACTCCAGCCTGGATGACAGAGCAAGACTCTGTCTCAGAAAAAACAAAACAAAACAAAACAAACAAACAAAGAATATCTGTGTGGTTCATCTTGTCTGCCACAATTGAGTAAGTAATAATAATATATTTGCATTCTTTTGCATAATGATTTGTAGTATAGTTCCTAAATTTAATTCTACATTTTAGTAAGTTGACTATTCACAGTTTTCTTATTCATGTGTTCCTTACGTCGATTTATTTCTTGGTTGACTGATATACCTTTATATTCATATTTTTGAAAGATTACTCATTTCCTGGCATCTTTAATTGTCCCGATATTGCTGTCACATGTGAAGACCGCTTGACTGGTTGGATAATTCTCTGGTCACAGTAAATTTTTCCAAAAACTGTGTGCTCAATCTTCCTCAAACTTTTAAACAATTCCTTTTATAAGTTATTATTTCATTTTTTGCCTATCTCCAACACTCTAAACAAGTGTTATTTATATAATAAAAAACATCATAAAAGACTTATTGATAGAGAGATATTCCATGTTCATGGATAGGAATACTTAGTAATATCAAAATGTCAGTAATTTCCAAAAATTGTTCTGTAGATTCAGTGCAATCCCAGTAAAAATTACAGCAAATTATTTTGTGGAAATCAGCAAACTAACTCTAAAGTTTACATAAAAAAAGACAAAGAAAAAAAGAGAGGAAACCAAATTTCATGTTTGCATTAGTGCATCTTTAACGCTATAGCTAGTTTCTAAATAAAAGTTTATCAATCTATTCAGTTTTAATTAGTTTGACCATAAGGTAAGATTTTCATAAATTTTTTAGAACCCTTTACAATTTTCTGTTAAACAGCAGATCAATTTTCTAAGAAAACTCTGTTATTCTGACACATGGGCCCAGATTCCGGCCCTGCATTAATGTGCTTTTATTTTAATGTTCAACATATGGAAAAAAATTAAGTAATCCCCTTCCAGTCTTAGCCAACTTACTCATACCCACAGAACTTTCTTCATAAGACCAACCCTTCACAAACCCTTTTCAACTTCCTTAAACTTTCAGTTTTGTCCCAATATTCTTTTAGGTTAAGACAATCTTTAAATCCCTCTAAACTAGACAAAATTATATTCTCTTTAACAGAAGCCACATTTCCATGCAGACTTATAATCTTTTACCAAAAACACATCCTACTATCCTTACACACTTTGGATATAAAACCATTTCTCCAGTAGTCTCAATCACATGTTACAGTGTTAACCCTTAGCAACTTTTATTTTTGGTGAAAAGCCCGACAAGAAAGATTTTAATTATGTTCTAGGTGTGGGGCCTAGGAAGTCAAAAGGAAGTGAAGATAAGATCTGACTCTTTATAGCATAGCTAGGGGGCATGGCTAACTTCACATGTCCCCAGCCCTTATCTAGAATCTAGTGCTCCAAAGTAGGTAAACTGAACAATTTTCAAAAGTCAAAGAAGCAGTTTACAACCTTAAAGCATTTAGCACTTCTAATATCTGACCTTTAGACCAAATGTCTACATTTTGAAGACATTTTTATTTTACCAATAATCTTTAAAACTGTCTTTATTTCCAAAAGATTACTAAAGTCACATGAACAAAAAAGCATTAAAGTTTCTATTTTTCTAACAACAACAACAAAAAAGAATGATACAATGAACTTTGGGGACTTGGGGGAAAGGGTGGGAGGTGGGTGAGGGATGAAATACCACAAATAATGTACAGTGGGTACTGCTCAGGTGATAGGTGCACCAAAATTCTCACAAATTACCATTAATGAAACTCCTCATGTAACCAAACACCACCTGTTCTCCAAAATCTTATGGAAATTAAAAAAAAAAAAAAGCTGCTCTAAAAAGCATAGTTTACATAGAGAGGCAAGATACAAAATAGCCAACACAGTATTGAAAAACAGAAGTTAGAGGATTGATGCTACCTAATTTCAACAATTATTATTGTTGAAGTCCAGTAATTAAGACAATGTGACATTGGCAAAAGAATAAATGAATAGATGAACAGAATAGAATAGAAAGCCTAGAAATAAACATACATACATAAAATCAACTGATATTTGACAAAGGCCAAAGGCAATAATATAGAGCAAAAATAGTTTTTTAGACAAAAGTTGAGTCTAGTTGCTAGAACAACTTGATATCCACATGTAAAAATAGTCAATCTGGACCCTGACCTCATACCCTTCACAAAAATTAACTCAAAATGAATCACAGACCTAAATTTAAAATGCAAAACTACAAAAGTTTTAGATGATAACAGGAGAAAAACTAGATGACCCTAGGTATGTCAATGACTTTTTAGACAACAACAAAGACACAATCCATGATAGAAAGAATTGATTAGCAAGGCTTCATAAAAATCAAAAATGTTTGCTATGTCTGTGAAAGATTGTAAAGAAAATGAGAAGAAGAAAAAACATGGATTGGAAGAAAATCTTCACAAAATACCTATATGATAAAGGACTGTTATTTTAAATATACAAATGAATTTCAAAACTCAAACCCTATTTAAAAATTGGCAAAAGAACTTAGCAGATACCTCAACAAAGAAGATACACGATAGGTAGTAAACATATGAAAAGATGCTCTACATCGTATTTTATTAGGGGAATTCCAATTAACAATGAAATACTTCATGTCTGTTAAAATGTCCAAAATCCAGAACTCTGAGATCATAAATTGTTAGCAACAAGAATTCTTAGTCATTACTGGTGAGATTGCAAAATGGCGCAGTCAGTTTGGAAGACAATTTGGTGGTTTACAAAACTAAACTCAGTCTTACCATATGCTCCAGCAGTCATGCTCCTTGGTATTTAGTCTAATGAGTTGCTAACTTATGTCCACACAAAAACCCGCACATGGATGTTTATGTAGCCTTTTCATAATTGCCAAAATGGGAAGTAACCAAGATGTCCTTCAGCAGGTGAATGAATAAATATATCCATTCAGACAACGGAATATCATTCAGCACTATGAAAATGGGTTATGAAGCCATGAAAAGACACAAAAATAACTTAAATGCATATTACTAAGAAGGAAGTGTGGACAGGCTACATACTGGATGATTCCAACTACTTAGTATCCTGAAAAAGACAAAACTATGGAGACAGTAAAAAGATCAGTGGTTACCAGAAATTTATAGGGAGAGAGGGATGAATATATGGAGCACAGAGGATTTTAGGGAGATGAAACTATTCTATATGACACTATTATGGTGAGGACCGGTCAGTATGCATTTGTTAAAACCCATTGAGTATACAACTCTAAGACTAAACCCTAACGTGTACAATGGATTTGGGTAGTAATGTGTTTATGTATGTTCATCAGCTGCAATAAATGTACCGCTCTGGTGCAGAATATTCATAGGAGAGAAGGCCACGGGGAGCAGGTGAGAGGGTATGTGGGAATTTTCTGTACTTTCTGTTCTATTTTCCTGTGAACCTGAAACTTGTCTTAAAAATAAAAGCTATTTAAAGGAGAAAAAAAAATCTAAACTACCTATGTTTTATTTATTTATTTTTTTTCCTTGCTTTGTGTGATTTTATTATTTATTTATTTATTTATCCAACTTTTATTTTTGGTTCAGGGGGTGCTTGCACAAGTTTGTCACATGGGAAACTTGCTCATTGTGGGAGTTTGGCGTATAGATTATTTTGTTACCCAGGTAATGAGAATAGAACCCAATAGGAATTTATTTTTTTTTTTACCCTTGCAGACCTCCCACCCCCCCAGCCTGAAGGAGCCTCAAGTGTCTATTATTTCCTTCTTTGTGTCCAAATTTACTCAATGTTTAGCTCCCACTTATAAGAGCGAACACACAGTATTTGGTTTTCTGCTTCAGTGTTAATTTGTTTAGGATAATGGCCTCCAGTGAAACTGTATTTTTTATAACATCATTGGATATTAAAAATTATTTTTAGGCCGGGCGCGGTGGCTCACGCCTGTAATCCCAGCCCTTTGGGAGGCCAAGACGGGCAGATCACGAGGTCAGGAGATCAAGACCATCCTGGCTAACAAGGTGAAACTCCGTCTCTACCAAAAAATACAGAAAATTAGCTGGGCGTGGTGGCGGGCGCCTGTAGTCCCAGCTACTCGGTAGGCTGAGGCGGGAGAATGGCGTGAACCTGGGAGGCGGAGCTTGCAGTGAGCCGAGATCGTGCCACTGCACTCCAGCCTGGGCAATAGACCAAGACTCCGTCTCAAAATAAAATAAAATAAAATAAAATTATTTTTAAACTTTGCTAATCTGACAAGTGAATAAACAATCTCATTTTACTTTATACTTTAAGATTTTAACAAATAGGTTTGTCATTTGAATTTCTTCACTTGTTAACTTCCTATATATTTCTATTCCTTTTTTCTAATAATCTACAAAGACTTTGTATTGCACTTTGTTATGTGCAATATTAATCTTGTTTATTATCTTTTAACTGTGCTTATGGTATATTTTGCCAGAAGTTTTAATACGTTGTCAAGTCTATCTTTTAGTTTCATATCAAGATTATACAAATATTCTCCTGTGTCTGTTTTCAACAATTTTGTAGTTTCAATCTATTTGGAATTTCATGTTTTTCTTTCATGTGATATAGGTGTTTCATGTTGTGTATCTAGTTTTATATTTTTTCTAAATAGATGTGGTATTTATTGAATAAACTTTTAAATAATTTAAAATCTCTTGTCAAATTGTTTATAAAGTGACCTTTTCTGAATTAAAAAGTAGACATATTAAATATTTCTCAGACCTAAAGTGCCCTTCCAAATACATTTCTATTATATGGTGCTTTTATTTTATTATTTTATTATTTTTTTTTTCTCCCATAACGCTTGTGAAATTCTTCAACATTAAAAATTTTAATGTAAAATAGACAAATGTTTACTACTTTTTAAAAGTTTTCTATATTGAGAAATACCATATAGTGGTAACATACGTTAGTGCAGTAAGAAATGATATTAATAGATATATTATATGTATTAAACATATAATACAACTAAAAAATACTAACATATCTAGAAAAGGACAGAATTCAGTAGCAGAGAAATGATTTTTCAAAAAATTATTTAAATGATTAATTAAAAATTACACATCTTTACTTTTGAAACTCAGAACCAAAATTTAGAGGATATTGCATTTGGACCAGAATTTAAATCTAAGTCCTAATTGACTTCACTGTGTACCCTAGCTTTTCTGAGAGTGTTTTCTTATCTATAGAATGAAAAAGTTAATATCTCCCCATTACAATGTTAGGAAATAAAACAAGTAATGCTTCAAGGATTTTTAAGCTGTAAAATTTGTAAACATATACCACAGTATAGTATAACTATTATTATTTTGATGTAAAAATGATTATCTTTAGTTGTCAGAGCTTAGAATTATGATTCTTTGTCTAGCTGTTTCAATTTGTCAATTTTGCAAGACTAAGAATATGCTATGTCATATTTCTGTAGTAGGAGCTATGGCCAGTATTTTTCTCTTGAAATGTGTGCAAACCAATAATACATGCCTCTCTCAAAGCTTGGGAGGATTAGGGACTGCTGTTCCAGATATGCAAATGCTCAAGGGCACGTTTCTGAATAGATACTGTACTGCCTTAAAGATAAACAAAAAGAAATGTGAATGTAGGAGCTTGGATTTTATTCAATGTGTCCTGCCATTTCAGCAGCATGGGGTGTACACTGAGCTTGATGTGGTGGCAGTTAGCGGTAGCAACTCATGAATGTAGACAGATTTATGCAGGGTGACCTTCATGACTCAATGTGCTTGGGAGCTTTGTGATTTCCACAGGGGTTACTAACGGGACATTCCATTGACAATCACAGTGAGTGTTCTACCTCCCTGGCATTTTTAGAGCACATCTTTATGCATCAGAAAATCCCAGACTTTCAAGGGCTGCTTTCTAAAGAGACACACTACTCTATGAATTTTGCAGACGATAAAGTTCATCTGCACACTTGTCAGTTAGCTAGCCACTATCTCAGAGCCTCTTTTATTTTTAAGCATTTTTGCTACTTCACAGCCATGATGAAAATCCAAATTGAAATTTCTGTTTTAAAAATAATTAAATCCATTTTAGGATTAAAATGAATAGGGCTTCATGTGTTAACTGTTTGTAGAAGGTTTTAAAAAAAATTGATCCCAGAATCAAAGGGCATTGAGGCACTGCAGATATGACAAATCATATCCAAATGACTTCATTTTCCTATGGAAAGTGTTGCTATTTAAGTAGATCAGTGAAGTGCAAGTGCAGTAGGCTGCTGCATCTAGATTTCAAGAAGACATTTTTTAAACCCAATATTAATTCCATTTTAGAAAACTTGGAATAATTCTGGTGTCCTAAAAGCAAGCTATTATTGAATGGATTTTAGTTGCAAGTTTCCAAAGATGTGCACCAATATCCACTCTGTTCTTTTCATACTTCTATTGGTTTATCAAATGGTATTACAAAAAGATCTTTAGCAAACTTATGGAAGGGGAAAATATGTTCAATTACAAACATGGTCAAAAAAACTTTTATAAGCTAAAACAGTGAACTAAAGCTAAAATGATAATGTGTAGCATGGAGAAATAGTTCTGATTTCTGGTGGAACTGGAAATATTTAGCTTGGGAAAGAGAATAATTTAGAAGTAAATGAGGGTTAGTTACAAAATAGTCAATGGTCTGTACTGTAGAAGAAAGAAATATCAGAGATACCAGACATATAAGTGGAATCAATGATGTAGTGTGTATAGACACTAATTTGGACTGTATGTAAACATTGAAATAGAACTTTCCAAAAAAAAAAAAAGAGGAGGTTGCTTCAAGAAGTGTGAGAATGTGCCTATTATTGGTGATATCCTAAGAGGTGTGGAAGACATTTGAATTATCTATGTCTAAGAAATTAGAATGAAAGGCCTTTGAGCTATGCCCTAGCTCTGAAAGTCAATGTTTTTTTAACAATGAGCTCAGCTAATTTTGAAATAGTTTAAAGAGGGTCACATTCTACTTTAATGCCTTTCTTTTCCTTTTTTTTTTTTAAATTAATTATTACTATTTTTTTTTTCAGACGGAGTCTCGGTCTATCGCCCACGCTGGAGTGCAGTGGCGTGATCTCGACTCTCTGCAACCTCCGCCTCCCGGGTTTATGCCATTCTCGTGCCTCAGCCTCCTGAGTAGCTGGGACTACAGGCGCCCGCCACCGCCCGGCTAATTTATTTATTTATTTTTTGTATTTTTAGTAGAGACGGGGTTTCACCGCGTTAGCCAGGATGGTCTCGATCTCCTGACCTTGTGATCCACCTGCCCTGGCCTCCCAAAGTGTTGGGATTATGGGCATGAGCCACCACGCCCAACCTCTTTTCCTTTTAAAGTCAAATATTAACATGTCAAAATGCATTTTATTTTAAAAATAATATAGAATCATTGTGCTATTAATTCTTCTCTCCAAAGCACTGGAAATGGTATCCTGAGATATCACATTCAAGATTTTACTGTTTTTAAAATCAAGAACACAATTTATTATTTTCATACAATCAACACTTCTTCCTTCACCACTGAACGTAAAGTAAAATAAAAAACAGACACCAAAAGAGGAACTAAGCTTATTTTCAATATATTTTTCCTGATTCCAATTGCAGTAATCATGTTTTTCAAACAAGCCTTAGTGCTACATGTTTCTATAGCATACCAATCTTTATTATTTATAGTACTCCACCTTGAAATTTTGACCAATGTCTGTCTTCTTTTCTACATGGTGAGTGGCAGAGGAAAATGCATATATCCATATTAAAAAATATTCTTCAGCATCTGGCAAAGTGTCTTTCCATTTTTTGCTAAATAAAGAAATAGATAAATAAACACATTATTTTATATGTGAATTTTGTTGTTCACATCTCTTCTCATCCTACAATTTGTACAGAATTCCACTATGTCTTACTGAAATGAATAAATGCTATATTTGTCTGTACCTTTAAAATAGTCACAAAATTCTTTGAAGGTGTGACTTTAAAGCATAAGAGTTCCTTTAATCCTTCAAATTAACTTTTAATGGCATGGAATGTGTTTGCTTCCATTAATTCTTCATATTCATGAATTCTTTTAAATAGTTTTTAACTTTTAAAAGTATGTTTATTTTTCTTTGATCTGAACTCTTTGCACTTGGTATAACATTCTGCTTGCTCTTAACATATGATAATATACACTTTTGCAAGCTTTTCACGTAAATCACTTTATTGATCTGATGTATTAATTCATATTCATCTAAATTTAATTTCTCTTATGATACTGTTATGTTTTAAGTCTATAGAGGAACTGAACTAATTTTTTTACCCTTCAAAATAAGAAATATCTTTGACTCACTATTTTTAATGATTTCCATGGAAAATTATGTATATTGCAAAATACTTTCTACAAACTTACGACAATTGAATGCATTATTTTTTACATAGTGGATTTGAGATAACCATGTAATAGCAGAATTCTAGGATGGATCCCAAGATTTACTGACTCATTGTAAACATGCTCCGCATAATTCTCAAGATTTTTGAATATAGTGAATTTCACGCCCATGATTAGAATATTTTGTAGATCAAAAGGGATTTTGCAGATATAATTGAGGTCTTGAATTAGTGGACCTAATGATGGAGAGCAATTATTTAAGTGGGTCTGACCTAATCACGTAAGTTTTATAAAAGCACTATTTTCTGCAGGCAGGTAGCAGAAGACAGTCATAAATATGCTGCAGGTTGCCTGGGAGAAAGCAATCACTCGTGTTGTGAATTGTCTATGGTTGCTACATGGTAAAGAACTGCAGGCAGCATCTAGGAGCTGAGAGCTGATCCCAGCCAACTGCTAGAAAGATAATGGAGACTTCAGTCCTAGAGTTGCAAGAAAAGAAATTCCGCCCCAAACAAGTGAACATGGAAAAGAATCCTGAGCCAAGATGAGAATCACAGCTCTAGCCAACATCTTGTTTTCAGTACATTGAAACCCTGAGCAAAGAATCCAGCCATAACATGCCCCTATTTATGACCTACAGAACTTGTGAGATAATAAACTTGTGTTGGTTTAAGCTACTTCATTTGGGGTACTTTGTTACAGAGCAATAAAAAACTTATATGCTCACTCAGCAAATTTGTCATTTGAAGTTTTCATTAGAATTGAGAGTCAAAGAAAATCTTTCCAAAGGTTCTCCTGAAGGAAATGTCAAGGAATGTGCAAGTTTCAGGTTCAGTGGAAATCATTCAATACAATCTAGTTTATGAAGCTGACAGTCAGACAAATTAAATGTTTTTCCCTAAATCATTTGTAGGCATAATCAGGACTGGAACCAAGGTCCCATGAGTCCAAATCAATGCTCCTTTCACAGTAAACAACCAATATATTTATTAATGATTGGAAAAGAAAAAAGTGATGCTAGTGGAAATTTTGTGTATATTATTTTTAGTCGTTCATATATTTATAAAATAATTTGTAGCTGCCTGCCCTCCCTTTCCTACCTTCCCTCCTTCCTTCCTTCCTTCCTTCCTTTTTGTTATTTAGGATCTAGTCAAGGTTTACACATTGCATTTGACTGTGATATTTCTTTATTACCTTTTAATTTTTAACAGGACTTTTACTTTTTTAATTTCTTTCTATTACGTTGACATTTTGAAGACTCTGGGAGTGTTGTCTTATATCTTATGCTCTGAGTATAATTATTTATATTTCCTTCACATTTTCTTCTGTTGTCTGAATTTTTTTATGAATATAAGCAAGTATATAGGTTGTATTAGATTTAGCTAAACATTGGCAAGAACACTTTACATGATGTATGAACTTCACAGAGCATTGGACCAGGGGACCCATGCTGTGAAGACATCCCCCATTAAAGAAACTAACTTTAATTAAGGTGATAAATGCCACTCTTCCCCCGTTGTAAAGACACCTTTTTTTTCTGTAATTAGTGAGTGATCAGTGGGTTGACACTCTGGACTCATTTGGCTGTCCTATTACACATCACCAGTTTACCCAAAGCTTCTAGCTAGCATCCACTGATGAGCTTTCTGAGTCAATTATTTTGCAGGGCTTGTATTAATTGTCTACCACTGCTATTTAAAACTCCCACATATCTAGCGGCCTAAAACAACACAACTTTATTACTTTACAGTTAGAATTCTGAAGGTCAGAATTCTGATGCAGGTCTGACTAGGTTACAATCTACTGGCTGGCAGGGCTTCATTCGTTTCTAAAGGCACTATGGGAGAATCTGTATTTTTGTCTCTTTCCAATTTCTAAAGGCTACTCACAAGAATTGGCTAGTGACCCCTTGCTCCATCTTCAAGGGCAGTGACATCAGGTTAAGTCCTTTTCATCTTGTGTCTTTTTAACTCTTCTCCCATAGTCACATCTTCCTCTGACTGCAGCTGGTAAAGGCTCTCTGCTTTTAAAGACCAATATGAATAGATTGGACCTACCTATACAATCCTGTAAAATCTCCCCATCTCATGGTCACATTTTAATTATATCTACAAAGTCTCTTTTGTCATGTAAAGTGACACATTCATAGGCTCCTGAGTTTAGGACTTAGATATCTTTGGAAGATAATTATTTTGCTCTCCACAGGAATTACAAAATGCCAATTTAAAAAAATCTGTCATTTCTTCTTTGTGTATTATCTGGCATTTTCTGCACAGAAACACCACCTTCTCGTTTTCTGTCTATGGATTCAAACATTATTTATAACTAAATAATCTTTGGGGTTTTTTTTAGTTTTCAATTCTTTAGTTTTCCTTTTTGATTCTCAAATTGTCTTAAATTAGGGAATTTTGTTCAGTGAATTTAGATAATGTTATGGAATTATTGTAATTTTCTTAGACGTGATCATAGCATTGTGTTTATGTGGTGATACGTGCTAAATTGTTTAAGGTAATGCCATGATAACTGCAACTTGCTGAGAACAAGCAAATCATGGCAGATTTTTATACTGTTTATTCTAAATGGAAGATATATCTCACTTTATTATTCTTTCAAACATTATGTATGCTTGAAAATTTTCAAACAAATGAGGAAATTACTATATCAAAGATATACTGTTATAATGTCAAAAAACTCATGTTATAAAAAAGCTTAATTTGTTCTCCTTATTTTATTTCCAGATAACACACATCTTGAAGAAAATACAATCTCTTGTCTGGCTCACCATATTGAAAGAAAGGAGAAAGTCCCATTCTCCCACCAAGATCTCTTCTTTCTGCTCATATCTCATTTTAGAACCTACGATGTCAGAATTCTCCAAAACATTGGAATAGCTTTCAGTGTCAGAAACTGAACTTCTGCATTTGGTTATATTGAAAACATAAGATTCTTAAGATTAAAAAAGAGAATAGGGGCACATGAGAGATGTATCATAGCATGCAAATGTTAAGTATGCCAAAAAGTCAACTTAATTGAAGGGCGTTGCTGGATGGAAGCAAATACCATAGCGAATCTTGCAAAAGAAGCATTATGTTTATGGTAGAGCTATGATTTATGTCCTATGAATATCCTCAAAGCCCCAGAATGAGACAAGAATTCTTCATTTGTTGCTTTATAATTTTCAAAGTTATGCCACTGATCTGACGTTCACAATCCTGAGAAGTAGGTGAGAACAGTTACTTATTCCTTTAATAAATATTTGCTGTACTCTTTTACAATGTGCCAGGTACAGTGCTAGTTAAAAATTTCATATGTGCATTTAGCACTTAGTATATTCTGGCTATTAAACATTTGTGAGTATGAACTCACTCAGCACTCATAATTACCAAATGCGGTGTATTGTTCACATTTTGCAGAATGAGGGTCCAAACACACTAAATCTGATGTTGGAACTCACACTACCATCTACTAGTACCAAGGGTTCTTAATCAGGAGTCCGTAGAGCCCTGTAATTGGATTTCAAGTTTCCCGGGAGAAAAAGCCCATAGTTTATATCAGTTTGTCAAAAGTAACATATAACTTTAAAAAGTTCCACTGTTGTGTTAGAATTAGGGATTCATTGCTGATCAGGATCTGTAAGAGTAGTCCCAGCTCTCATGACCCTCAGAGTTTATCAGCCAGAATAACTAGGCAGGCTCTTCTGTGCCTAATGAAAGGCTTTTCTCATCATACTTTTTTATCTGTTCAATAAATATAGATGTGCTGCATGATTTTTAAAAAATGTTTACATACCATTTGATTATATATGTTATTTATATCATTAACTGAAAATATGAAACATATTGTTAGTCTCTAGTGATGCTATTTAGTTGTTTTCTTCCTAATTTTTGCTACCTTCATGAAATAATTTTTGAATTTCTCATATATGACTTTTGCTAAAAATTTCCATTTATGTATCATTTTATTGATTATAACAATTTTAAAAATATTTCTCTATAGTTTATTTCTGTTTATCTCTGAACTTTG
This sequence comes from Pongo abelii, assembly GCF_028885655.2. NCBI lineage: Eukaryota > Metazoa > Chordata > Mammalia > Primates > Hominidae > Pongo > Pongo abelii. Next base: position 131,105,782 of record NC_071992.2, on the reverse strand, counting down.
CTTATAATACATATATTGTAATTTACAAGGCTTTGTTTTCTATCTCTGTTTTTATAATTATATTTAGTTTTATTATAATGAAGTAAATATATTTTGTACTATATGTCATTTTTTGGAATTAATTTTTTTCTGTCTTTATAGAATGTGTGTATGTATGTGCATGAAATATATATATATGCCACAGACATTTATAGATATTTATATGTATATTCCATACATATACATACACTAACACACATACATATTTCTTATTTTAAAATATACATTTTTTTCAACTTGCTCAGTTAGAAATTTCAGTCTACAAATTCTGCTCATATTCCTTATATTGCTAGGATTTTTTCTCCATACATTTCAATGCTATGTTTATTTTGGAAAAGTTACATATTTGTTGTGCATAGAATCTTTTATTATGCTAAAGTATTTTTCTTGGTTTGAGTAATTGCAAAATGCTTGGATTTTAACTACTTCGTATAAATATTATGACCCTTGTTTCTTTAGGTTTATTTTTATTTGGTAAATCATTGTCTGTCTTTTTACTCTTATTTTTCAGAGTCTGTTTCTTTCAGGCAAGATTGTCTTGTAGATGGTACATTGTTGTTTTTTATTTCTAGTTGTATTATCACAGTGTCTAAAATTTTTCTTTCAGAGTTTATCAAATCTTCATTTATTAGTGTAAGAGATAAACTTGGTCTTTTGTCTTCTTATATCATGCTTATTTTGTTATTTCCTTTGCTTTTGTATTTTTGTAATATGGTGTGTGGTTTTTTGCCTACCCCCCACCTGAGAAAATTCATGTGTATTGTGATTTTTAGTGCCTTACCAAACCTAAAAACTGAAAATTGCATGTTTAAACCTGTGTTTATTAGTTTATCAAATTTAGCATTATTGACTCTAGTCATGAAAAATGGGGAACATAGCACACTTACACCTTGCCAATCAAATGTTTTTGTTCTTGAGCTTCTTTATGGCATATTTTTAGTGGTTATTTTCTTAGTTTACCACCTTCTCATTTGTATATATTATTTAATGTTTTTTCAACTTTTGCTAATTATAATACACTTTGTATTAAAACATTCTGCTGTGAATTAATTACAGATACTATTTCCAATTAATTTTGGATTTAAATGTATTGAAACTTCACCCACAAGCCATTTTATGGCATGATTTTCCCATTTGGGGAATATTTATTCCTGATTTCCTTGTTGTTAATTGGATATAATGTATGCATATTTTAAAGATATAAACCAAACACTATGAATTTTTCCTTTTTGCATACTTTAGGATATGATTCTATTTTCTTCAAATTTAAAAGGCAATCTGGTTACATGTTTATTTTCTATCAGAACTCCAGATGTGCATCATCACCTCAAGACTTATAATACTGATGTTAAAAAAGCCTACGATCATTCTATGCGCATGTGTGTGTATTTTCTTTAAGTTACTTGTTTCTTCTTCCTGAATACACTTGTTAAATTCTTTCTTTATTGTTGAATTTCATTAAATTTATTATAATATTGTCCTATGCTCAACATTCACTATTAATTTTTTTTTTTTCTGAAGAAAGTTGATTCCTTTTTTCTACAGACCTAGTTTTTCTTACATTTCAGGGAAGTTTAGTTCTTTAGAAATTTTAATCTAATTTCAGTCTTTTCTAACTTCTTAAAAACAGTTATTCTCCAGATATTGGAACTCAGTTCTCTGTTATGGTTTCATGATCCTATCACCTCTCTTCTTATCTAGTAGAGTGTATATGTAAGGATCATTAGCCAAGTAAAAACCAAAATACTGCTGTATAAATTTGGGAAACCACCCATCAAAATGCAAGATTTCTGATAAACAGTTGGTGGTGAATACAGTATTGAAGCTGGCCTAAGTCTTCCTAGCCCTTGTTCCTAAATTGGAAAGAACAAGTTAACACAAAGAAGGTTTTACGGTAAAGAGAACAGCAGGTGTGCTTTGCAAGCACTTCCTACACACAGAAGGAAAAACAGGGAGCAACAAGGAACATGCTGAGGTTGTGTTCAGGAAGCAAAAGAAAAACTAGCAAGAGGGCTGTCTTTGGAAGAGGTACTCCAACTCATTAATAAAACAGAGATTATTGTGCATAATCTGTTCACCAACCAGATTAGCCACACTTAACTTACGGTGGCACAATTAAGGAGCTACAAACAGGTGTCATAACATCGCCTATGACACTACAACTAGAAAGCAAGACTGAAATTTACTCTTTGTAAATATTGAAACAGAAAGAGGAGGGGAAGAGGAGCAAACACCATCATACGTAATATTTATATGACAAATAAATTGAAAAATATTAAAATGTAATTTTCTATGCCTTTCCTTTGAATTATGTATAATTTTCTGGAATTTTGCCTGTGTCTTATTCCAACTTTGATTAGGTAATTTGTACTTCATGCTGGTTTTAGAGAAGTTGAAATTTGATACTACTTTTTCACCTAAAATTATTTTTAAATTAACATGGATCAGATTTTATGTCATTCTATATTTTTTATTTTATATTATTAATTCTCAAATTTTGAAATTATAATAAAATTTATTGTGTCAACTATTATATATTTCCTTTAACCATGACTGTGACTGTGTTTGTCATACACATGATTTTCTTTTACTTTCTCTCCATTATTTTCTCTACCAAGTATTAATTTTTGCATTGGTATCATGCTCGTTTATGTTTATCTTTTTTTTTTTGAGACGGAGTCTCACTCTGTCGTCCAGGCTTGAGTGCAGTGGCGCAATCTCGGCTCACTGCAACCTCCGACTGATGGGTTCAAAGGATTCTCCTATCTCAGCCTCCCAAGTAGCTGGGACTACAGGCTCCTGCCACCACGCCCGGCTAATTTTTTGTATTTTTAGTAGAGATGGGGATTCACTGTGTTAGCCAGGATGGTCTCGATCTCCTGACCTCGTGATCCACCTGCCTCAGTTTCCCAAAGTGCTGGGATTGCAGGCATGAGCCACCGTGCCCGGCTTTTTTTTTTTTTTTTTAAGTGATAGAATTCCAAACAGAACTCACTCTCTGTTTAAGATGATGTTAGTAATGTGAGTTGTTTTTTAAAAAATTATTATTTCTATTTCCCAATTCCTCTTCTTTGTCCCCCTCTCTCAGAAGTATCCTTTAGTCTTAAAGGAATTAAATTTTAAGTATGAGAATTGGTGGGTTGTATACATTGTTTAGGCATTTATTTGATTGAGGAGTACAGAAAAGAAGCTGAGACTGCTAGTGAATTTTATCATCAAGCAATTTCTCTTTAAATTTATTGAATACTGTAACCAAATGGGCTCCTACCACTTTTCTCACTCCTGTGACTGGCAGAGAGTTGAACACCCAGATGAAAGTTCAGTTCTCTACAGATATGTAAACATTTTTCTTTGCTCATGTTATTTTGGTAAGAAGTTACAGTGTACAGTTTCTTTTATACCAGGGTTTTCCTTGAGGGGAGAAAATCAGCTGAAAAAAATATATTACTTGTCTAGTAAGTTTATATATTAAACGTATCTTCCCTTAGCTTGGTATTTTATTGTCATAGAATTAATTCTACAAGATGTTTTCCTTTTTTCTCCTGTAACCTGTTCAATCCACAGTCTCATCTCTCCAGCTAGTTCTTAGTAGACTGCTTTATAACTCCCTTTCTTATCTACTATACCATTCATTCCTCCCAAATTAAGATATGTCTACTGATATCCAGAGTCTTTCAATTTGGTCCAAATTTTTTGTAGCTGACTGATATGCTTCTGAGTTGACTCTGTGAGGTTATGGCAATTCTTAAGCATAGAGGCAGATTTTGTCTCTATTTTTATTCACTTCAGTAGGTTTTAGGCAGGAAGGCTATGAAAATGTGAATTTATTTTACCATCTTTCACTGAATTCTCTCTATTAAATTTTTATTTTTGTAAAGCATTAGAGAAATGTGCATGAACTGAACCAGTTGAATGTGACAGCAAAGTGCTCTTGATCTTGGCTAGATGCCAGAACGTCAGGCGCTTTCATGTCTTCTCTAGCTGAAGGGAATGGCACTATGGGCTGCACCAGTAAATTCTACACTACCACCTGCCTCGCAGCACAGTCACTTTTACCCTCTCTTGTTGAATGCAGTTAATTTAAGAAAGCCATTCTTTAAAGTGTGTTTTGTAATTTTAAAATGTCGTTCTTCATAGTTGAAAGGAAGTGTTTGGACTTAAAGTGCACAGGCTCTCAGAAATTACAGGTTCAAATCTAGATGGGGTTAACTCATAAAGTAGATACAGTATCTTACATGCAGCTTATTTTGTAGGATTTTTAGCAACTAAAGTCAAGTCTTTACTTTGTTGACCTTTAAGTTCCAAGATCAATTTTCCTAATAAAAGGTAGACCTTTGCTTTTCTAAAAAGTCACTGAAAACCTATACCAACCTGAGACACTGGATTATATGTTCTGGTCACCCTCAGAAGAATAAACTTTATTTGTTGACGTAAAAACACCAACGGCAATATTGCCTTCCTTTCCCAGTGAAAACAACCTTTAGAAATGGTAAGGTCATTATTGTTGCCCACCTTTTTGAGAATTCAAAATGTTTAAAGTCCTCACTACACATATCACCACACTCAGGAAACTTAAAACAGTGTGATGTATGTAAGTAAATAGTAACAATAATAGTAATCAACTAACGTGCATTTAATACTTACTTTGTGCCAGACATTGTATTTTAAATTGGATTATATTATTTTGATTATAAAATAATCTTTAAAAATAGACATAATTATTATCTCCTTATTTCATAGGGAGTAACTTGGACTTAGGAAAACAAATACCTTTGTTTAGATAGATTCATCTAATGTATAATATTAAGATTATAAATTAGTGTATTATATTCAGGAATTTTGCTAAATGAGTAGATCACAGCTTATCTTGCCACAGGGGGGAAAATTGATAACTATGTGAGATGACGGATATGTCAATTTGTTTTACCACAGTATTCGTATTATTTTATATATATATATATACACACACACACATATACCATGTGTCTTATAACATTGTGTTGTATACCTAAAATGTATACAACAAAATTTATTTAAAAAATTAATAGCGTTTTAGGGACCTGTAGGAAAAAAACCCAAAAGATCAACATTCATATTATAGGTGTACTACAAGTAGAGGAGAAAGAAGATGGTGTTGAAATTAATAATATAAAAAATAATGGCTAAAACCTTTCCAAATTTAATGAAAGATACAAGACACAAATATATCAAATTAAGAAAGCCACCAGCAGATAAACCCAAAGAAATTCAGGACAAGATATATTATTAAACTGCTGAATACTAAAGACAAAGAAAAAAATCTTCAAAACATCCAGAAAGAAATGTCATATTGCCATTAGCAAGAAAATAATTCAAAAGACAGTGAATTTCTTATCAGAAACTATGGAGAGCAAAAGAAAATGTCAATATCTTTTTTAATGCTGAAAGAAAAGAATTATCAATTACAAATTCTGTTCGATGAAAATATCCTTAAAGAATGCATGAGAAATAAAGACACCCTTGTCAATAGCATATCTACGTATGGGCTAAAGGAGTTCTTTAAAGAAAAAGGAAATGACAAAAGAAATAATATTGAAGTGTCAGAAAGAAAGAAGGAATGATGAAAAGAGCAGTAATATAAGAACATGAAATAGACAATCCTTTTCAAATGTCTTTTGTAAATTATATTTGATGATAGAAACAAAACTGGCAATACCACCTAATACTCACGGTGATTATATTTAAAAGCAAAATGTTGAAAAGAGCTAAATGGAAGTAACTTTCTACACTTGACTCAAAGTGGTAAAATTTTAATACAACTAGACTGATAAATCACACATTTATATCAGAATACCAGGAGCAATGACTGTAAAAACAAGAGTATACAAAGATACACATTCAGAAGCACAATAAACAAATCAAGATGGAATCCTCCAAATATGCTCATGTAACTTGTATGAAAGTAAGAAAATAAAAACAAAAATGAGAACCTGAGGAAGCAAAGTTTAAAATAAAAAAGATAGACTTAAAGCACTAACATATTCAATAATTACTTTCCATATAAATTACATTAATACATCAACTAAAAGACAGATGTTGACCGAGTATAAAACAAAACACATGACCCAATCATATGCTGTTTATAACAAAGTCACTTTAAATTCAATTAGTTTGGTAAGCTGAAAAAACATATCTAGCAAATATTAATTAAAAAAACAGGAGGGGCTATGTTACCATCTGATAAAGTAGAATTCAGAGCAGAGAAAAGTACTGAAAACAACAAATAACGTTATATAATGATAAAAAAACTACCCTGAAGACATAATGATTCTAAATGTTTATACATTGAACATCAGAGTCTCAAAATGCATAAAATGAAAGTAAATAGAATGAAAAGGAGAAATTGACAAATCTATAATTGCAGTTGATGATTCCAACAACTTCCTTTAAGCAACTGATGGAGCTAACAGACAGAAAATCAGCAAGAATATAGAAAGCTGGACAACAACATGAATCAATTTCATGATATACATAATCACCCAATAACAAAATAGAGGAGAATCCCTGAACATGCGGGGATTTATGATACATTTAAAAAAGAGGAAGTCTGAAGGGAAATTAAAAATTATATATATTTTAAATAGCAAGGAATAAATCACAAGTTAAATTGGAATTTTTTTTTTTTTTTTTTTTTTTGCTGAAAGAGAATGAAAATACTGTCTATCAAGATTTTTGGATGCAGCTGAAACAATGTAGGAAGAAAATTGTTGTGCTAGATGCTCATATAAGAAAAAAAGAACATATTAAAACAATAACAAGCATTTATTTTAAGAAACTTGAAAAAGAGAGCAAATCAAATTCAAAGTAAGTTAAAGGAAAGATATAATGAGTGGAAATCAAAATAAAACAAGGATTCAAAATAATAAAAATTTGTAGAACAAAAAGTTGTTTTTTTTAAAGAAGATAAGTTAATATAGGTCTAACTAGCTGATCAAAAAAGTAAGAGATATAAAATTGGCAGTATCACAAATGAAATAAGAGATCATACCTACCAGAGAAAACACCAAAAGCAATTTCAACAAAAGTCAAAATTGACAAATGGGATCTAATTAAACCAAAGAGCTTCTGCACAGCAAAAGAAACTACCATCAGAGTGAACAGGCAACCTACAGAATGGGATAAAATTTTTGTAATCCACCCATTTGACAAGGTCTAATATCCAGAATCAGCTAGGAACTTAAACAAATGTACAAGAAAAAACAACCTATAATGAGAGCAAGACAATTTTTAAAAGGGAAACATTAAAGAATTTACATTATCTGTTTTCAAAAATTACTATAAAGCTACATTAATATAAGGTTCTCAAATATTTTAGTCTCAGGACTCCTTTGCACTCTTAAATACTTTTGGAAATCCTAAAATTATTATTTTCTGCTGCTTATGTAGTGATACCATATGGAAAATTAAAGCTGGTAAATTAAAAGTTATATTTATTAATTTATTTTAAAATCAAATTAATCCATGATAGGTTAAATAAAATTTGTTTTTTAAAATAACTATATTTTTTCAAACAAAATATAGTGAAAAGAGTAGCATTGATTTACATTTTTGAAAAACCCTTTAATGTCTAGCTTAACAGGAGAACCATATCTGTTCTGTCTTCAATCTATTGAAATATATTTTGATTGAATTATGTGAAAAACATCAAACCCCACACAGCTATTTAATGGGTAGAATAGGTAGTATTTTAAGTCTTTTAACATGATGGTAGATATTATTTGTAATATATCACCAAATCTAGACAAGTGTAAGCTTCTGAAAGATTAATTACAATGTATACTCTAAAGCCATACCAAAGAATACTTTATACTCTGACAATGAATAAATTGTTATTGATTCAGTGCAATGGAATACTAGACAGTAACAGAATGGAGGAGCCCATCATTAATATATGCAACAACATGCATGAACCTCAAAAACATACTGAATGAAATACATTAGATATTTATATAACATTTTACAATAAGCAAACTGAACAATAGTGATGCAGATCAGAGTTTGTATTGATCAAAAAGTGAGAATGAGATTTACTGAAAGGGAAACGGAGAAATTTGAGTTGATTGAAATGTTTTAAACTTTGATTGTTGAACATTTGCTACACCTTTTGATCTATATACTGTAAATGGATAAATTTTATTGTATATAAATTTTACGTCAACAAAGTTGATTACATCTTAAAAATGGACATAATTATTAGAATGACTTACTATATATTTCCCAATCATACAAACACATTAATTGATTTCATTTTTATATGTAATCTTCTGGTTTATTTTTATTAGAGCGCATAATTTTCATACAGTTGTAGTTATGAGTTACATTTAACTTGGCAATTTAGATATTAAATTTTGTAATCTGTTAAAAATAACTGCATGCCTCAACTGGAGGCATACATTTTCATAAACTGTAAATGTATAAATAAATGTGTAAATGTATAAATAAATTGGATATTCAGCAAACAGTATACTTAATACAATTGAAAAGAACAAACCTGCTGTATTCAAACAAAATATGAATGAAACCTAGAGATGTAATATTGACTGCAATAATTAATATATAAACTGTACATTTATAAGAAGTTAGAGAACAAAGAAAACTGATCTTTGGTGATGATAATAAGAACAATGGCTAACTCTGAGGATGGGTTACTGACTGGTAAAGTGAATGAGGGGGTCTTTGGCTTGCTGGAATTTTTTTTTAAATCTTAATGACTGGTAGCTACATGAGTATGCATATATGCAAGAAGTTATCAAACTGTATACTTAAGATCTGAGCATTTTCATGTATGTTTTTATACTTCAGTGTAGAAGTAAAAGCAACAACATAACCCAAAACACTATGAAAGTAGCTCCCCTCGGCTGGGGGTCATGGCTCACACTTTGGGATGCCGATGCAGGTGGATCACCTAAGGTCAGGAGTTCGAGACCAGCCTGGCCAATATGGTGAAACCCCATCTCTACTAAAAATACAGAAAAATTAGCTGGGGGTAGTGGCGGGCGCCTGTAATCCCAGCTACTCGGGAGGCTGAGGTAGGAGAATCGCTTAAACCTGGGAGGTGGAGGTTACAGTGAGTTGAGATCATATCATTGCACCCCAGCCTGGGCAACAAGAGTAAAACTCTGTCTCAAAAAAACAAAAAACAAAAAACAACAACAAAAAAAAAAAAAAAAAAGAAAAGAAAATAGCTCCCCTCACCTCAATTATTACTCATAAATTTTGTTTTCAGTTTTTTTCAATTTTCTTAGGATGCATCTCCAGAATAAATATTTTCCTTGTGTTTACATTTCCCTACACTCTTTTTTTTTTTTTGCTTTGTTTGCTTGTTTGCAATTTTAAATTAGAAGAAAGTTTAACTAGAAGAAACTACTTTAAACTACAAGAACCAGTTTCTTCCAGTTTAAAATAACAAGTACCAGTTTTTATATACTGTAACCTAAAGTACCAGTTTTTATATACTGTAACCTAAAATACCAGTTTTTATATATCCTAACCATCACTGGGTACAAATATTGAATGGTTTTATCCTAATCTAAAGGTTATATATATATTTTTTGTAGTAAGTGGGCTCAATTTGGCATGCAGAATTTATGTTTGTCATTTTTTTCCAGTCATGATAAAATTCCTAAGAAGAAATACTTCTTCAGTGTTGTTGGGAACAATGTTCAATTCACCCATATTCTGATATCTTTTAAAGCTGATAAAAGTGACATCTAGATAAACGCTCCCTTTTACTGGTGGGAGAGAAGCTAAGTGACTTTTTACAGTTTTCTCTTTAGAGAAAGAGCAGTTGAGTGACTTTGATAGAGTTCTTGAGAGATGTGCTGATTGCCTTGTGCTTTGAGCATCAAACATGAATATTGTTCATGAAAAGAACAATTTTCGCCAACGCAGTCAAGTGCTATGGACTGTACTGAGTCCTTTGTTCAAGTTTTGAGTAGGTCATCCAAACTTTGACATTAAAGCTAGTAACAGAGGAAGTAATTTATAAATAATTTTGTACCAATCATATGCAATAAAAGCTCATGTTGAAATGAGAAAAGTGGTCCCATCTTCTAACCATATATTAATGTATACTTATTATTCCTATTAATAGTTTAATATTATGTACCTAAAGTCCCATAATACATGTATGACAGCTGAAAAGACTTTGAGAAATTGTGCTAAAACCATGTAATTAACTACCACTCTATCTGGGAGCTGGGATTTGTGATTTCTTTAGTAGAGAACGGTTGATGTTCTAAATTGTCTATTCTTATGGTATTTGCTATTTACTATGAAAGCCACTTCTCCATATTTTTCACTACCTATGTTTGTGAGGGCATGTAAAAATGAACTGTAGTAAGAATGAAATCAATAGAATAGGTTATTGCATTTTAATTAGCCTCGATTTCCTGAGGGAAATCATTGAAATGTATTAACAAAAATTGAGAATAACTAGATTTCATAAAGACAACATTAGAGACTATTTAAAAATGACTATCATGCATTCGTAAAGATTTAATAACACAAACATATGTTTAAAAAGTATGTTCTATACATATATAGGTTAATATATATCTTAAGTAAACTTGAAAAGAGGTTTGCAGACTTTTTCTTCTCTCTCACCTTCCTCCTCTCTTCTTTGATTACAGTCTGATAAGAAAATAATCTTAGTGTTAGTATGATTAAGAAAGTGGATACAAGCATGCATTACAAGAAAGTTAACTGGTTTCACATTATTTTCAATTTACTGTGTATTTTGATTATCTGAAATGAGATTTAAAAGTACAGAGAGAACAGAAACTTTTCTCCGCTCTAAAGCATTTAGATATACTGTTCTCTCTGCCTAACACATTTTTCCCCAACTCTTTCCCAAATAACCCTAGACGAGTCAGAGGCTCTCATAGTATTTTGTGTATGTGTATCTTTCTTCTCACAGCTACTCCCTGTCCTTCTCTTGTTCGATTGCATATTTCATGGTCTCAATATTGAAGTTATGTTTTCCATATTTCTTTTTCGAAAGTCTGCCAGTTGGGTTTGGTCAGTAGAGGCTTTAGTGGAAATTTGGAGGATGGGAAGAAGGGTTTACTCTTCCTCTTTCTCTCTGTCCTGACAAATATTTTTGCCAGTGAACATATCTTGTGCAAGAATACAATTCCCACTAGGTGGCCCTTCCAATGGGTTCCTATAATTCCCCTTGCTCTATTAGTCAGTCTCTCCAATATGAAGAGTAATAGCAGTTTCCGTCTGTGGCTCATCTTAGGCTTATTCACAGTTCCATTTCTGCCTTTCCTATACTTTCCTACTACATTTGTGACCAATTCCCCATATAAAATCTCCTCTTTTGAATTAGTTGGAACGAATGTTGTTTTGCTGATTGAAATCTGACAGATATTTGTTTTCTACTTTCCTTATATGTAACAACAATCTGATTTTTGCATACTTTTAAAATTTTTCCTCTCAATTAGACTAAATTGTAGAAAAATATAATGATGTTGGTCTTTTTCCTTTTTATATTTCCATTCCCTAGCAAAGGTCTCCACTCATAGAAATTAATGTTTGATGGAGAAAGAAAGGAAAAATGAAACAATGAAAAAATAAGGGAGAGAGAAAGAGAAAAGAAAGTAACTTCTGTTTTTCTATTTACAAAATAAAAGAGGTTTTAAATCTCTGTAATTAAGGACAGCATACTTTTCTCTTAATCACATAACTAAAATTAGGTGTATGCGTGGGGATAACAGAAGAAAATGATAAGTGTGAGTTTGTGATTGAAGAGGAAAAGTGGAAAATACAAGTATCTGTCTGCATTAATTAAGAGATAGCACAAATATTCCTTCTTGGAATATGAAAAAAAATAATTAGCCTGTTTTTAAAACTATCTTTATCTTTTAAAAAAGTTGTACAATTGGCAAATTGTTTTTTTGCTGTTCAAGCAAACTGAAATCAAAACAAGGTATTCTCAGATCACACAGTGTCTACTACATTCTGCTTCCCAGGTGCCTTGCCTGTAGAGCAGAGGTTGGAAAACTTTCTGCTGCATCTACATTTCTCAGAGCCTTGTGAGAAATCTGAATTAGGAACTCATTTCAGTGGGAAAAGAGGTGGCAGATCTAACATATTTTGCAGGTGCAGAGTGCCTGCGAGCCAAGGAGGTGGGGGGACATCTGATCTTCAGGGCCTGGTTAAGTTGGTGTAACTTTGTAACAAGCGTATGGATTATGTAAGTTCCTGGCTGTGGCAAACACAGCTGTTTTCTACCTGAGCCTCTTCTGAGATAAGATCTGTTAAAAGAGAAACTTTAGACAAATTAAATTGAACAGAGTTTATTTGATCCAAGAACAATGATTTATGATTCCAGCAGTGCTCAAAACCAGAAAATGTTCAGAGAGCTCCACTCAGCAGCAAGAGCAACAAGCTTTAAAGGTTGAAAATGGAAGCAAAGTAGAGGAAGCACCTGACTGGCTACACTGAGGCATCTGCCTTATTTGGGCATGGTCTGATCAGCTGGCTTCTGGTGATTGGCTGAAGCTTGGCTCTTTGTGATTAAACACAGCCATTTGTTATGAAACATATACTCCTGGTTCAGTTTTGGTTTGTTTACGTACTAAGTTAGGTAGCTGTCTGTTATGTGGAAACTCAAAGTACAGAGCCAGCCTCAGGCTAATGGCCTCCTGCTTATTTAATTTAACAGATATGAAGGTTGACTCTGAGACCTGCTGCTCCAATCCTACCAACAATTTGTAAACACCAGATTCCTGGAACTAAATTTGTTTGTGCTTAAAATAGCTAAAGTGTTTCTTGTTACCCAGAGCCAAGCCCTGTCTATATAGGATCAGTTTGCATTATTATACCAATATCATAACAAAAGTAAATTAAAATGTATGTACACATTTAATAGAGAATGAAGGCATTTTTGGAAGGAAATCGAAACATAAGATTCAAGTTGTAGATCTCTCGTTTGTTTTTTGTTGTTTTTTTTTAAATAAATCTGACAAGTATTGGTGGAAAAGACATTTATTCAACACAAATTTGAGTGCAATGGTGCGATCTCGGCTCACTGCAACCTCCACCTCCCACGTTCAAGTGATTCTCCTGCCTCAGCCTTGTGAGTAGCTAGGATTACAGGCACGTGCCACCACACCCAGCTAATTTTTAGTATTTTTAGTAGAGACGGGGTTTCATTATGTTGTTAAGAACAGTCAAACAGGTTGTTAATGCCTATGAAGTCTGTCTTAAAAATAATCCCCTGAACAGATGGCTCCTTACTTCTCAAACCCAAAAGACAAGAAGCTATCTTTGGGAGGACTGGCAGATAAACGTCACCCACATACCAAAGAAGAAGTGTATCCAATACCTGCTGATAGGGGTAGACCCTTTCACTAACTGGGTAGAAGCATTTCCTTGCCATATAGAAAAAACATCTACAGCAATGAAAGTGTTAATTGATGAAAAATTTCCCCATTTTGGTCTACCTAAGTACCTCCAAAATGACAACAGCCCCTCACTTAAGGCAGCTGTCACAAGGTGGTGTCAAATGCACTAGGCATACAGTATCCACTGCACTTAGAGATTCTAGTCATCAGGAAAAGTAGAGAAGACAAAGAAGACATATCAGAAAGCTGTCCCAAAATATTCATCTTTCTTGGGTCACTCTTCTTCCCATGGCTTTACTGCAAGTAAAAATACACTCCTTCAAAGTTAGGTATGAGCCCTTTCAAGATGTTGTCAGGATGGCCTTTCCTTACCAGTGATTTCTTATGAGACCAGGAGACATCTGAATTGGTAAAGCATGTTCCCTCTCTGGCTCACATTCAACAGGAATTAACCCAACTAGCAGAAGCACAACCCCAAGAAATAGAACCACCTTTATTTAACCCAGATTTAGTATTGGTAAAAGCTCTCCCTTCTCTCCCTCCCTGAGCCCAAGCTAGGAAGAGTCCTGAACTGGCCTTCTTTCGACCCCCTCAGTGGTAAAAGTTACAGGTATCAATTCCTGGATACATCACATTTGAGTCAAAACCTGGAAAGCTGAGAGAGCAGTCCCTAACAGCCCAGAGGAACATGTTTAAATATCAATGTGAAGAAATAGATCTTAAGCTGAAAATCATAAAAGATAATTAAATGAGTAATGGTTAGTCATCTTACTCAGTCCTACTTTTACCTTACCAGATACTTTCAGTCATTTCTATTTTTCCTATTGAGATTTGCCATCAGATATTAGAACTTCTTTTTGAGACACACCTGCAGAGAGATTTTAATTATTCATGGGATTGCATTTGTAACTTCATAGATTTAATTATTTATGGGGTTGCATTTGTAACTTCATAGACCCCTAAAGGCAAATGTTATGTCCTAGAGAGCAAAATTTTTGGTGGAAATTATCTACTACAACACACTTGTGGGAATTGTTATACTCACTCTACTATTTGCAATAGTGCTATATATGGTAGCACCTTCTAACTGGAATACCAGACAGAAAGTTTCCATTGCTGTAGTATTTTGCTTAATTACTTTTTTATAGCAGGAATAATAATTACCAACAGGAAGTAAGCATGAAAGTTTTATAATCACTGAGTCTGCTAGGAATTTTTATTGGGTTTCATAATATGTCACACCTTACCAATGCAAAGAAAGTTAAAAAGAAAAGAGATTTTATATAAGAAAGGATCTTGTATAGTAAATTCTGGTCCTAAAGAGAATAACTGATTGTTTGAAAAGAGGAATGTTTATGACAAGTCAGAAAGTTAAAGCATGTTGTAGATGGTCTGTGGAAGTTGTGAACGAACTCATAATTGCAGGAAAGATTTAGCCATGGTTAACACTAAAGTTACTCTAGCCACCCAATAACGTATTTCTCCCAAACATATAACAAGTTATTAAAGATGACCTAGACCTAAAATTACCACCTAATGGCAAGTCAAGGGGAAAATATGTGTTTTTCTCAAAGAAAAATGTCGCTTTCATATCAATGCTTCTGGTAAAATATGACCACATCTGGTGGAGGCAAACTGGTATTATAACCCATCGGAATGGCCAATCGGTATCAAATTCTACTGTCATGGTTGTAGCCTATAGTACCCCCACTATTAGTGGTAATCTTAATACTCATAGCATTCAAAGTAAAGTTTATCTCCTTGCCTAGAAACAATAAATCTCCAAATGATGCGGCAGATAGAATCAGGCATGGACATGCCTTTCTTCTGAGGACCCTTAGATCAACCCCAGGGGGAGCCCTAGCTTCTATTCCCTATATGATGCTCCTTTTTAGCAGGAAGTAGCCAGAAAGAGTCATCATCTAACACCCCCTAACAGCAGTTAAGGTTACCACTCCTGAGGGAGGATTTATATATGAGTTAAAAAGAAATTATTTAGGCAGTTAGTGAAGGTACGGAAGTCCTCAGCAAGGTTTTCCTTTTGATAAAAAGCAGCCCCAGTCAGCTTCTGGGGAGGCTGAGACAGGAGAATGGTGTGAACCCAGGAGGCAGAGTTTTCAGTGAGCTGAGATCGTGCCACTGCACTCCAGCTTGGGCGATAGAGCGAGACCCCGTCTCAAAAAAAAAAAGCAGCCCCCAAATTATTTTCTTTTCTAACAAAGAGTAGCCTGTAAAATCCAGCTGCAGTCATACAAAGGAGAGCTATAAGCTTGCATGGATGAATGCTGTCAGCTATGCCAATATGAAAGGGGCTACATGGGGACTAGGAATGTCTACCATGGTGGCTTCATATTCTCTTCTCCTTGCAAACTACATGTGCAGTAGGGAGCAGACAACATGGTGCTGGTCAAGTAAAGACCCATTTGCATAATAAAAAGATTAGGGTTGGGTTGCCAGCTTCCTCATGCACTATGTAAAAGTCACACCTCGTGCAACCAATCTTTGGGCCCTATGTAAATCAGGCACTACCTCCTCAAGCCTGTCTATAAAACCCTGTGCACTCCACTGTGGGCCAGAAGTCGCATTTGGGCACCCCTCTTTCTCACAGGAGAGAGCTATTCTCCTTTCTCTTTCTTTTGCCTATGAAACCTCCACTGCTAAACTCACATTTTGTGTGTCAGTGTACTCGACTTCCTTGGTATGAGATGATGAACCTTGCTATTTACCCCAAGCAATGACACTGCTTCCTTTGTAGGTGTGTGGTCTTACTTTTGAGTTCTTTATTTTATTCCATTGGTCTATGTGTCTGTTTTTGTACCAGTACCATGCTGTTTTGGTTACTGTAGCCTAGTTTGTAGTACAGTTTGAAGCTGGGTAGTGTGATGCCTCAAGCTTTGTTTCTTTAGCTTAGGATTCTCTTGGTTATACAGGCTTTTTGGATCCATATGAGTTTTCAAATTGTTTGTCCTAATTCTGTGAAGAATAGCAATGAGTAATTTAATGGAAGTAGCAGACAAGTTTACAGCTGAATTCTATCAGTGGTAAAAAAGTACCATTTCTATTGAACCTGTTCCAAACAATTTCAAAAGAAGAGACTCCTCTCTAACTCATTTTATGAGACCAGCATTATCCTGATGCCAAAACCTGGCAAAGAAACAGCAAGAAAAGAAAACTTCAGGTAAAAATTTCTGATGAACATTGATGCAAAAGTCCTCAATAAAATCCTGGCACACCAAATCCAGCAGCACATCAAAAAGCTTATCCACCACAATCAAGATGGCTTTATCACCTAGATTCAAGGCTGGTTCACCATAAGCACATCAATAAATGTAATTCATCACATAAATAGAACTAAAGACAAAAAAACCACATGATTATCTCAATAAATATAGAAAAGTCTTTCAATAAAATTAAACATTTCTTTGTGTTAAAAACTCTTAATAAACTCAGTATTGAAGGAACATACCTCAAAATAATAAAAGCCATATATGACAAACCCACAGCCAATATACTGAAGGGGCAAAAGCTGGAAACATTCCCTTTGAAAACCAGAACAAGACAAGGATTCCCTATCTCACCACTCCTACTCACCATAGTATTGGAAGTTTTGTCCAGGCAAGATGAATAAATTTAGTATTCAAATAGGAATAGAGGAAACCAGAGAAAACACAAACAAATGGGAAAAGATTCCATGCTTATAGGTGGGAATAATCAATATTGTGAAAATGGCCATACTGCCCTTTGACCACTTTTTAATTAGATTTTTTTTTGGCTTGTTAATTTGTTTAAATTCCTTATGATTCTGGATATTAGACCTCTGTCAGATGCACAGTTTGCAAGTATATTCTCCCATTCTGTAAATTTTTTATTTACTCTGTTGATGGTTTTTTCTTTTATTTCTGTAGAGAAGCTCCAGAGTTTAACCACATTTGTCAATTTTTGTTTTTGTTGCAATTGCTTTCAGCATCCTTATTATAAAATCTTTGCCAGGGTCTATGTCCAGAATAATATTTCCTAGGCTTTCTCCAACGATTTTTATAGTTTTGGTTTTATATTTAAGCCTTTAATCCATCTTGAGTTGATATTTGTACATGGTATAAGGAAGGGGTCCAGTTTCTATCTTCTGTATAATGGCTAGCCAGTTATCCCAGCACCAGTTATTGAATGGGGAGCACTTTGCCATTGCTTTCTTTTGTCCACTTGTTTAAAATCAGATGATTGTAGGTGTGTGACTTTATTTCTGGGCTCTCTATTATGTTCCAACAATTTGTGTGTCTGTTTTTGTACTAGCACCTAGTTGTTTTGATTACTGTGGCCATGCAGTATAGTTTGAAGTCAGGTAATGCAATGCCTCCAGCTTTGTTATTTTTGCTCAGTATTGCTTTAGCTATTTGGGCTCTTTTCTGGCTCCATATGGATTTTAGAATAGAGACAGCATAAAGTTGGATCTTACTTTTTTCATTCAACTTGCCACTCTGTGACTTTTACATAGCATGTTTAGCCCATTTATGCTGAAGGTTAATAATGATATATGTATATTTGATTCCATAATCATTTTGTAACCTGGTTGTTATGCAGACTTGATTGTGTAGTTGCTTTATAGTGTCTATGGTTTATGTACTTAAGTGTGTTTTTGAGATGGCTAGTAACAATTATGCATTTCCTTGTTTAGTACTCTCTTAATATTAATACCTCTTGTGAGATAGGTCTGGTGGCAACAAATTCCCTTCACATTTGCTTGTCTCGAAAGGATCTTATTTCTCCTTTGTTTATAAAGGTTAGTTTGGCTGGATAGGAAATTCTTGGTGGGAATTTTTTTTTAAGAATGCTGACTATAGGCCCCAGTCTCTTCTGACTTGTAAGGTTTCTGCTGAACATTCCTTCATTAACTTGATGGGGTTCCCTTTGTATGTGACCTGCATCTTCTCTCTAGCTCTTTTTAATATTTTTTCTTTCATGTTAACCTTGGATAATCTGATATCTATGTTTCTTAGGGATGGTTGTCCTGTATAGTAGCTTGCATGGGTTCTCTAAACTTCCTGAATTTGAATGTTGCCCTCTCTAGCAAGGCTGGGGAGATTTTAATGAATAATATTTGTAAATATGTTTCCCATGTTGCTTGCTTTTTCTCCTTTTGTTTTAGGAACATCAGTAAGTCACAGATTTGGTCTCTTTACATAATCCATGTTTCTTGGTGGTTTTTTCATTTTTTTCTTCATTTTTGTCTGACTGAGTTAGTTTGAAGAATGTCTTCAAGGTCTGAGGCTCTTTCCTCAGCTTGGTCTATTCTGTTTTTTATTCTTCCAATTATATTTTGAAATTCTTTTTTTTTTTTGAGATGGAGTCTTGCTCTGTCACCCAGGCTGAAGTGCAATGGCACGATCTTGGCTCACTGCAACCTCTGCCACCTAGGTTTGAGGGATTCTTCCGCCTCAGCCTCCTGAGTAGCTGGGACTACAGGTGCGCACCACCATGCCCAGCTAATTTTTGTATTTTTAGTAGAAACAGTGTTTCACCATATTGGCCAAGCGGGTCTCAGACTCCTGACCTCATGATCTGCCCACCTCAGCCTAGCAAAGTATTTTTATTGTCGAAGTTTGGGCTGTGATCTAGTAGATGGTGCCTAAGTGTAATGGCCATTTAGTAGGCTCTTGCTCAGCCATGTGGCTCCTCTATATTTCCTAGCATTCGTAGCTGTGCTCCCTTTCAGTACTGTGAGAGTGTGGGCTTATTTCTTGCTGGCTGCAGATCTCAGGTTGGCATTCCCCAGCTGCATACTTCAGTGTTGGGATGAGGTCAGGCTTTATGTTCCCTGCCCAGGCTTGGGACAGCAAGGGAAAGGACCTTGGCAACAGCAATGGTAGGACTTTGATTTGTCTCTTGGGACTCCACCTCAGAGAAACACAGAGCCACTACCAAAACTGCAGCAATAAGTCTGATTGGAGTCAGCTGTAATATGGGCCCAAGCCAAGGGGCTCTGCCTGGTGATAAGCAGGGTAGGCAGTAGGCTCATGGGGAAAATAAAATGGCCTCTTCTCTTCAGGGCAGATGCAGCATGCTGGAGGTGTAAGTAAAGAACCCAGAATCTTTGTTCCTATGACAGTCCATGGGGTAAGGGCAGTACTACAGCACTGGCAGTGGCAGAAGAGCTTTCAGTTGCCTCTGGGAGCTCCATCCAAGAGAAACACAGAGCCACTACCAGTGGGAATGTTCAGCCAGGGGCTGGAGCAGTTGTACTTTGGACCCAAGCTGGGGGCCCTGCTTTGTGAAGGGCAGGGGTTTGGTGCCTACAGGGAGAGACATCAGGCTTCTTTCCATGTGACAACCATGGCATGCTGGAGGCACAAATAAAGGCCTCAGACTCTTTGTTCCTTCCTCATTCCAAGGGCAGTAAGGGCAGAACTGCTGCACTGGCAGTGGCAGTGGCTGTCAGTTGCCTCTGGAAGCTCCTCCCCCAAGAAACACTACTGGAAATACTCAGTGAGGAGTAGGGCAGCTGCTCTGTAGTCTGAGCTGGAGGCCCTGCCTGGTGAAGAGTAGGGGTTTGGAACTCACAGAGAAGAGAGACTCGGCTCCTCTCCATATGGTGGCTGCAGCATGTTGGAGGTGCCAGTAATGCAACCAGGCCCTGTATTCCTTCCTGAGCTCAGGAGCAGTAAGGGCTGTACCACCGCAGTTGCCATGGAAGAGGGGCTGTGGATTGTCTCTGGGATTTCCTCCCCAGAAAATTGTAGAGCTGCCACTGGCAAAAGTGTTCAGGTGGGGGCAGGGTGGTTGTGTTGGCCTAAGTTAAGAGACTCTGCCCAGTGAGGAGTAACAGGGGCAGGATTCATGTGGAAAACATTCTGGCTGCTCTTCCATAAGGCAGCTGCACTGTGCTTGAGGCCCATGTTAGTTCTTAACATCTTTGCTCCCTCCTGAGTCTGAGGGCAGCAGGGGCTGAGGCTGTGGAGCAGCAAAAATGGTGGTCCTCCCTCCTACCTCTGGGAGCTTCATCTCAGGAAGTACAGAGCTTCTTCCGGACCGAGTGATCAGGTGAGGGTGGGGTGGCTGGGATCCCAGGATGATAGGCTGTAGCCAGGTAGGAGTTGCAGGAGCAGGAACCTTCTTGGAAAACAGTCTGGCTCCTTTTCCATAAGGCAGTTGTGCTGTGCTGGAGGCCTGTGTTAGTCTTTAATCACTTCGTTCCCTCTTGAGCCTGAGGGCAACAGGAACGAGAACTGTGAGCCTGCTGGCTACCTCTAGGAAATTCATCCCTTGGAAATGTAGGGCTGCTACCTGCCAGAGAGCTCAGGCAGGGCTAGGATAGCTGCTCTTCTGTCACTGGCTGGTGAACCTTGTCTGGAAAGGTGTAATGGAGGCAAGGCTTGAAGTCTGTCTCCTCCTCATTCCCATGGATTTAGCCCTTATTATGGGAGCATGGCCTCCTCTGTTGTTGGAGTTGCAGCCACTTGTGCTGGGGTGTTCAGGAGTCTAAGGCCCCTGGGAATCCACCTGTTTCTGAGTGGCAGCTCTGCCCAGTTTCCACATAGCTCTTCGTGTGAGTCTGGAAGCCCTGGTGTGGGGAGTCATGCGGGATCTCCTAAGCCAAGGGTTGCAAAGGTCCATGGCAGAAATGTGGGTCCCCAGGGACTCTTACACAGTCACCGTTTCCTCATGGTGGGGAGCCTCCCCTGGCTCTGTGCCAGTCCTGAGTGGGTGACTGTCCTGTTCGCCCTTCTCTGTTTTCTGTGGATCATGTTTCTTCCTTGATGACTCCCAATATAGCCAACTAGACAATCCAGTCAAAGAGCTAGTGTTTACTTACCATTCTTTATCCTCTCTGTGAGAGTGGAATGCATTAGCTGCTTCTAGTCAGTCATCTTCTCATCCACTTTTGTAGTAGGTGTATATATTTATGGGGTACATGAGATGTTTTGATACAGGTATGCAATGTGAAATAAACACATCACGGAGAATGAGGTATCCATCCCTCAAATATTTATCCTTTGAGTTACAAACAATCCAATTACATTCTTTATTTTAAAATATACGATTTATTATTGACTATAATCACCCTATTGCATTATCAAATAATCAGTCTTATTCATTCTTTCTATTTATTTGTACCTACTAAGCATTCCCACCTCCCCCACCACCCCCACTACACTTCCCAGCCTTGGCAATCACCTTACTCTTTATGACCATTAGTTCAATTGTTTTAATTTTGAGATCCCACAAATAAGTAAGAACATGTAATGTTTGTCTTTCTGTTCCTGGCTTATTTCACTTAACACAGTGATCTTCAGCACCCACTTTTGAATCAAACATTTATTTGACATCTAATAATCTGATCCCCTGCACTTCTTATTTCCATATTTTATATTTTAATTTTATCCTTAATAGTATTTCTAATTGATTTTACTCTCATTACTGTGTTAGCCACGGTTAAAAAATGTAGATGCTTTTGGGAATGCAGATCAGTTGATGGGAAAGGTTTTTAGAGCTTAAAAATAGATCTGAAATTTAATATGTGCTGGAATATTTTGGAACATAAATAATCATTGGAAACAGACACAACACTGATTTGATGTTTTAGATGTTTTGATTAGTGACTATGATTTCATGTCATATTCTGTCATGCTTGTTATACATTCCCTAAAACCTTTTCAACAGATTTCAGATATGTGCTAATCATTTTAGTCATTGGTCATTACAAAAGAATACCAGTGCCATGAAAGACATAATTAAATTCAATGACTCATAAATGAGGCTTTCTGCATTATTACTTCAAAAACCAATGTAGTCATTTCCATAGTTAGCTTAATCCAAAATAAGTGGGAACTTGGTATATTCTGGTTAATTTATTAATTATTTTGTTATTAATTAATTTGTTAATTTGTTTATTAACAAACAAGCTAATCAAGTAGCTATGAGGTCACATTTTTTTCCTGCTCTTATTTAAACAGCTGCAACATCCAACATTCTGAAGCTTATAAAATTTTACCCGTTTTAAATGAAGGGAGAGTTCTGTTATTTCTTGAAACAATTCAACATCAATGACAATGGTAGGTTGAAGGGAAAATGTGAGGAGAAAATGTTAACTTTACACAATGGATGCTAATTTTTCTTCTTTAATAAAAGTGCTATAGAATTGTTCATTGTTAACTAAAATAATGATAAAAAGATAGAAATACAAAATGTCTGAGAGAAATACAAAGTGTAAAATAATTGATAGTCAAAATTGTACACTTCACAAAATCAGCTAGTTAGGTAACCTGACAGCTGTGTGTTGCAAAAATCCAAATATATCTTTCTACACAAAAGACTCCAATTTATACCTTTTCCTGAAGCAAAAGCTTGTTTCCACAGAAATATCTCTTATTTCCTTATAGGCTTAAGATTTCCTTAAGGACTTCAAACCTATTATATTCCTAGTTTAAGAAAAAAAAATACAAGTAAACTTTTCATGCATTACCAGTGTCATTTTTTACTTTTAAGCAAACTAATGAATATATCACATATAAGCACACGGGGCCTCATATTATAGGATTTTTATAAATTCTAACATTTAATTTAGATTGATTTTTAAATGCACATAATTGTTGTAAACAAAGAACTTCAAATACAGTGACATTTGGGACCTAATTTTGGAGTATCTAAAATAAGAGCAATTAGAATGTTCTAATACCCTATTTTTTTATCTATAATAAAAGAGAGAACAATATTAATTTAAGATAGATGATATACATAATTGTATATAGCATGTTTATTTGAATAATCATTTATCTATTAATGTAAATGTATTAATGACAATATTAATAGTTTTTCATTTTAAAATATAAATTTATAACATACAACTATATTAAGAATAAAATAACATGAATGCCTGTGCACTCAAGCCAAGATTCTATGCACAGATATATTTTAAATATTATTTTTCAAAAATATGAATTCTGAAAGCACAAGCTAATTATCTCTCCGTGCTCAAATGAGTGAACAGAAATTGTGCCTGCTTGGTAAAGATATGCCAAGGAACTTATTTTTGGTTTTGTTTTCTTGTCCAGCTCATATCTATATTAAAAAAGTAATTTTGAAATCATTACTTTGTTACACAATAACTTTTGTGAGTTGGGTTGACAGTTAAAAACCAAAGATCTGGTGCTTTTTAGGTGTTACTTTTCATAAAATGCAATGCGATAGATTGTGTTTCTGGGTGGGTGAATGTATACTCTAGTTACTTGTGATGTTTCTACATCGTAATTGATTTATAAATGGCAATATAATTAGAGTAATTTTAATTTCTCAGAGTTGTTACCCTCTTGATTATCTTTTTTCTTCACTGTTTTATTTTGAAACATTTTAGTACTTTAGAAAAGTTATAGAAAACAGTACAGTGAACCACGTATACTCTTCATGTATACCCATCATTTTAAAATCTTTCCTTTGCCCTTTCACTGTGTGTGTGTGTATGTGCATGTGTGTCTGAACTATCTGAGAATTAGTTGTAGACCTTAATATTTTTCATCCTTTAATAGTTTGGCATTTATTTCCTTAAAAAACATAACTACAATATATTCATTATATTCAGGGAATTTAACACCGAGTCCCATTATCTTATACAGAATCCATATTCCAATTTCCACATTTGCCTCCCTCAATAATGCCCTTCATACTTGTGTTATTTTACTATATTTTTAATGATCCAAAAATCTCATCAGAATTGTGCCTTCTTTTAGTTGTAGTTTCATTGATCTCTTGATCTAAAATATTTCCCCAGGCTTTTTTCATTGTTGTTCTGAATATTTCATGAAATTAACATTTTAAGAGCCCAGAATAGTTATACTGAATGAAATATTTAGGACAAATATTTTGCTAAACATCCTTCCATTGGATTTGTCTGATTGTTTCTTCATAATTGAGTTCAACTTAAACATTTTAATAGAAATGCTACATAAGTGACATTGTGTCTTAAACCATCACATCAGGTCAGGAGACCCCCGCTGTGATTTTGCCCCGTTATTGATGAAGTTAGATTTGGAACAATAGTTAAGGAAGTTTCTACCTCTGACTCTGTCTCCTTTTTACATTTTGTTCTAACAAAGCAGTCACTTGTAATTTAATCTTTAATCTTGGTCTGTCACTCAACTCCAGTGTTTAATTAGTCACCTTCCTATCTCCAAATTTTGAAGCCCAAGTATATTCTAAATTACAGTCTTTCCCTGTTGTGATTATCCAAGCTTGCTCGGTTAAGAAACCCAATTAACAGGTATATACTAAATAATTTGAAGAATACGGTTTTTGTTGATGAGATCATTTCAGTACAAACTAAAATTATTTTAAAGAGTGAATGAAGGTACCCTTAATAATATCATTAAAGCAGATCTTAATACAAATTATTATATCTGTTAGAAAATCAAATCCATTACACCCAAGATAAGCAGGAAGGACTTTTTTATTTTTTAACAAATGAGAAAAAGTCATATAGAACCATTGGATTGGCTGGAGAAGCAGAGTCTTGAGTTCTGTTTTAGGGGCACTACTCAAAGCTCTATAGCAGCATGAGGGAGCTGCTACTTCTTTATGACCAGGAAGCTATCACCACTTCTGTGAGATCAGTACCACATTGCTTCTTTGACAGTCCACGCTTGCCAAAGAGATGCTTTGTGCTTTGCATCCGGACATCTATAGAACTACTAAGTGCTAGACTATTGGATTTTTTAAACACTGCTAAAAAAAATTTGAAAAGCTCATATAATCTTATTTGCCAACAGAAACAACAAAAAGAAAATAAAAGAAGAAGCATTAACAGCAGATTCATTATGCTTCCCCTGTCAGAAATTCTGAAATAAAATTTACTCTCTAGCATTCCCCTGTGGGATCATCTTGAAGCTACTCTTGAGAACTTTTCCAGCGTGACACACTTTCTTGGCTTCTTCTCTTTCCTCCTTTTCTGACTCACAACAGCCTTCTCCTGGGAACACTTCTGCAATCAGATACTTGCCATCCCCCTCAGGGGTGCTTCTGGAATATCTTGTCTAAAATATAATCTGGTTAAAGAGCACTTACTTCCACAAACCCCCATATTACATCTGCCCACTTATCTGCAAAGATGTTCATGTGTTCAGCTGTTATTATTGTTATTTTATCCATGTGCTTCTGCTATTATAATGATGAATTATTTATCATTATAATTGCCTACTAAAGACATCACTTCAGCTTTTTCCTCTGTCTTTTCCATTCTGTCTTTCTTCTCATTATTAGAATGTCACCATCAGTATATAAATATGATGTTGCTTTCCCCAGCTATTGCTAGAGCTCATTTATCTTCATTTGTACATAGTAAATCACCTTGTGTTATACATATAACTTTCTTCTTAGTATTTCCACGTGAATATCTTCTAGAAATTTAAAGTTCACCTGTCTCACCATAAGCTCCTCATCTTTCTCTGACTATCCTTCCCAAACATGCACAGGTTTCCACATCTCATTAAAGACATGTTCATTATTTTACCTGTTTAATCAAAATTCTTGGAACAACTCTCACATCCCTTATGTCATCGGATGGCTTTGAGTGAAAGAGTGACAAATTCTTCTGAATCCACCTTCAAAACATATCCAGAATTTGGTCACTGCTTGTCTGTCCCATTAATCCTCATTCAAGCCACCATCTCTTGCCCCAGTGAATGAGATCTTCTGCTGATCTAATAGCAGCTTTGATACTCTAGAAATGATTCTGAATAAGCACTCTAATTAATACTCATATAATAATTTGAAACCATGCCACTTACTTGCTCAGAACCAATAAGTTTCCATTTTATATAGAATAAAAACCAAAATATTGACAGTAAACTGTAGCATCTTACAAGTTCTCTCCTCATGACTTGTCACCTCTTCTTCTTTAAGTCTTTTGCTCTAATATTGTCTAATATTATCTTCTTCAGGAAAAAATAACATAGATTACTTTTCTTTCTCACTAAAGTTAAGTGAAGCTCTCCTGAATTCAAAAGTCAATTAGAAGAGAAATGGTTGCATTCTGCTACAGATTTCATATAGAAGCTGAAGGACATTTTTATATATAATGCGCCTAGTGCGAACAGAATGAGTTTGTCATTGCTGACTGCTCCTGTTACAGGTGGCGGGCATCCAGGATCTTGGCATCTTGAATAAAGAATTGGACAAAATGCACAAACAAAGTAAGGAGGAAATGAAGGAATTTACTGAAAATGAAAGTACAGTCCACAGTGTGGGAGCAGACCTGAGCATAGGGGCTCAAGGGCCCCATTACAGATTTTTGGGATGTTTAAATAATCTCTAGAGTTTTCCATTGGTTACTTGGTATATGCCTTATGTAAATGGAGAAGATGAAGTAAAGTTACAAAGTCATTTACTCAGCATACCCCCATGGAGAAGATATTTCCTGTTATTGCTGAAGTGTGAATTGGCCTTATATTCCCTGCCTCCAGACCCTATTTTCCTGCCTCATTTCCCTGCTGAGAGATGTGATTCTCATAAATCTTTTTGGAAGGTGAAGGGACCGATGGTCTTTCTTATGTAACTGCTTCATCTGGCTTGGGGAGTAGTCCCTACCTATTAGAGATCACAAATCTTGCCCTCCTCTGTCTAGAGGAGGCAGGGTAGCTTCTTGATGGCCAGTGGTGGTGTCTTCACCTGTTACTTGCTTGAAGCTTTGTTGTATAATCATCTGAAGCTTGAAGGTCTCTAGGCAAGAGGAAGTGTATTTGGTTAAAAGATTTGAAGGGGACTTCAGGAGATGGATACCTATGCTGTCAGGAATGTTTGTTATAGAGATTTGTAGGAGAAAAAATAAAACCTGGTGTGTTCTAGAATCAATGTGTTTCCTTAAAGTCTTAGCACAAATGACTCCATTTTGGCTTGGTTTGGTCTGCTGGGGTCTAGTGCCTGAGCTTATTCCAAAACAATGGCCTCCCAGAATTTTGTTAAAAACTTCCCCCTTTTTGGTCAGGTTCTCACTTAGGTAAGAGTGTGACCAAAACTTAGGGTCTTAGCGCCACTCTCAGTTACCATCATTTTGGATTTCTGAACTCAGCATATCATTCATAGGTTACAGTGTCTTCATGGTTGCACATTTCTTTCAGCTCTTGTCATTTTAGTTGTAGAGAGAACATATGACAGCCTAGAGATGGTTGCATCCAAGCATTTAAAACCTTTGAGAGAATACACCCTACCAGGGAGACTATTATTATTACTATTAGAAGGATAATACCAAGAGTTTGGAGTATGCTCCTTATCCCAGGTCCCCATAAGCCAAACTTCCTAACATCAAATAGATCAAAGAATTACCTAGATAAAGAGTCTATTCACTTTACTAAGCAGTCTCTTTGTTAATCCCCTGCCACTGAATTTCTATAATCTTCATTTGATGTATTTCTCTATAGGTCACAAGTGCCAGCATCTGCACAGATACTTCTTTGTTCAGCCTATTCTATCATAACTTTCACAAGAGAATTTGAAGTCTGTTGTGTAACCGTAGCCCTTGACAGTAGAATTTGCTATAGAGCCTATCTGGAGAATACATTTCTAATCATTGTCTCTTTTACTTTAAACCACAGAAGAGGACCTAAAAAATGATGCCTTTCTGGAAGAGTGAAGGCCTCCTGGCAATGATCTCTTTAACCCATGATGTGGCTTAAGAGGAGTGAACCCATGTTTTGTTTCTGAATGATGATAAGGCAACATATATACTATTAAGGTTTCTTACCTATGTTGGGACTTTATCTTTTATCTATTAAAGTATAAGTTTGACTGGGTGTGGTGGCTCATGCCCATAATCCCAACACTTTGGGAGGCTGAGGCGGGTGGATCACCTGATTTCAGGAGTTTGAGACCAGCAAGGCCAACATGGTGAAACCTAATCTCTACTAAAAATACAAAAATTAGCTGTGTATGGAGGCAGGTGCCTGTAATCCCAGCTACTTGGGAGGCTGAGGAAGTAGGACCACTTGAATCCAGGAGGTAGAGGTTGCAGTGAGCTGAGATCACGCCACTGCACTCCAGCCTGGGTGACAAGAGTGAGACTCTGACTCAAAAAAAAAAAAAAAAAAAAAGAAAGTATAAGGTTATCCAGGTATAAGGCTGGATACGAATTCTTTCACAAATAAAAGTATATCCCGTAAGTACACACAACTGATCCCTTTTCTATTTCTATTGTTCGTCAAGGCATAAGCAAGGGTAAGATAAGAGTTTCATGATAGTAGAAGTCTTATTCTGTCAACTTGGGAAAAGTTGTTCACATAGAGGATGCCATCTTCTTCTTGGGAGAAATTTCTCTGGTTAGTTTTACCTTAAGGGTTCCAATGGATGTACACTTCCAAGAGTGTGAAGGGACACTTCCAAGAGTGTGAAGGGACACTTCTCAGTTGTCAGATTGTGAATCCAAAGTTTAAGGTCCTGAAGTTTTGTTGTAGTGTAGATGGTAAGGACAGTTTTTGATGTTCTCAGAAGGTCCAAGCCATAAAAGGCTTTTATACCTGGTGAAAATACACTGTAGCATAATAATCTACTGTTATAACATCAGCCCTCTTGCATGGGAAAACTTTTATGCAACCAGAAAACATACATTGAAAATAACAATCGAATGGAATCCCTTTGTAAAATGTTTAAGTGACCCACCAGGTGACCAAATGTACCTGAAACTGTAATTGTTTTCCCAGGAACATGGGACCAAACATTGGTTATAAACTATTTTAGTAATTTGTAAGTTACCACACCAATGTATTCAATTTGGATTATTTCATCTTTTCCATGATGAGTCATAGAATGCAGAGCTTTTAATAAAAGCTATAAGGACCCAGTAAGGGCAAAGTGGCCATGCTGGTTATCCATGAGTCCATGCTTAATTAACATTAGACATGTCCTCTTGAATACTGGTCGTTTATCCAAATTATGTGCATAGCACTGGTAACTGATGAGTTATCATAGGTAATTTTACTTAGACCATGGAGTTAATTCTAATTGCATATTTAAACAATTTTAGTATGGTTTAACATGAAAATTTGATGAAGTATTTTCTTGGTATTTAACTAATTTTTTGTTCTACTTGGGTCAGTAGCTATTTACATGGAAATTTGGTTATTTCTGTGGTTTACGATAACTTAAGAGAATAACCATAATTGTAATTGACAGCATATACTTACACATTAGAATTTTAGAAATCTCATACAATTTTGGAACATATATTAGTATTATTCAAAAAATATAACCTACAGAAATTGAACATCATTTTGGTAATCCCATGTACCTAAACATTCCACATAATCCTATATACCTCTTTTCTGGATGTTTTCAGGGATCCTCTGATCTATCCAAAAAACCAGGCATTAGGAAAGACAATTGTGAAACTGAAGTTTGATTTTGGAATTCCAGATTACCATAAATTATTTATTTTGTCAAAATAATGACAAATTTTAAAGAAGCAAAACCTTTTACAAAAAGAAAAGAAAGCCCACATTCTACTATTCTTACACACCTTGCACGTAAAATTGTTTCTAATAGTCTCAATTGTATGCTATAATGGCAACTCTTAGCAATTTTAATTTTAATGTAAAACCTGGTAAGTTATGTTGATTATGTGCTAAGTGCTGATAAGGTCTGATTATTTCCAGCATAGCTGGGACGTGGTCAACTCCACATGTTCCCAGGCCTTACTTAGTTGTAAAGCAGGTAAGTTAAACAATTTTCAAACGCCAAAGAAGCAGTTTATGACCTACAACCATTTAGCAATCTATTATTTAAACATAATTTAGACCACATGTTTACATTTGAAGACATTTATAATTTACCAGTAATCTTTAAAACCATGTTTATTTCCCAGAGATTACTCAAGTCACATGAACTAAATAAAAGGCATTATATTTTTCACCTCTCTGAAAAAATATTTGATTTAAGCCCTTATTATTCTTCAACCAATTAATTCAATCTCTTTTGTATTAATTAAAACTTTACAGAGGAGATAAACAGTGACTTTTACTATTTATATAACAAGTTTGCAGACAGAGAAAGAGGCCAGAGACTGGCTGATTAAGAAACTCTTACCCTTTTGCTGGCATGCCAGGTTTCTGGGTTCTCTGTCTTTGAGTGGTCCTGGAGACCCTGCTTAACTGTATGCAAAAAAACACACTGCTATGAATTAAGAATATTCACAAAAAATTTACAAATTTTGGAAAAATTAGGCAGAGAGAGAAATATAAATCAAATTCTATTTATAAAAGTATACTCAACACACTTAAAATATCAGGAAGCCTAAAATTCAAAAAACTAGTTTAAGGTTAAAAGGCTGGTGTGCTCCATTAATTCCTGTGGGCTTGACAAAGGTAGCTTAGGAATTCAAAATAAATGGAGAGTAAACAGCCAACAAATGAAAACTACAAGCGAAAACAAATAAACAGAAAACTAACCCTATTTTTTTTTCTATTTAATCTACCCTGGAGGCTACAGTGTTACCCAGAGCCCCCTAAAAATCCACAGATTGAATATTTTATTCCTGATACAAAATTTAATATCCTGAAGTTCTCCAATATTATTGTACATTCTATGCAATCAAGAAATTCACTATAGGCACATGACCAATTAATACTCTAGCACTATCCATGCAAAATGGTAAATATAGTGTGAAGCAATGCAAGCATGTATGTGAAATTTGGCTCCACAGTAAATCCAGCTCCATGCTTAACTATATTAAAAAAAGAATTGCCAAACTGCTGATGCATTTCTCTACGATACTTCTTATTTTACTTTAATCAAGGATAAGAACTTAACTATGAAAAATGTTAGTTAGCCAAATGTCTCCAATTCTTTATCAGGTTTTAAAGAATATTTTATTATATAACCTTTTCCACATCTTTCTCCCCTACTTAATGATTCCTTACTACATTGTTTCATAAATAACCTTTTCAAATCTGTAATTTTAACTAACTTTTAAATAACCTCTGAATTAGACAAAATTATTCTTTTGTTCACTAATAACATAACCCTTTCTGGCACATTTTGTATACAGAATTACGTTAACTATAATTTTTATCTTTAGTAACCTAAAACTTTAGTGAAACCCTAAAAAGCAAGAAATCCTGAACTATCAGATATGGGCATTTATGGATAAGAACAACTCCACAATTTTGGAAACATATTTCCCCATATCACAATTCTTTCTTAATTGGAAATGACCCAGATATTAAATGAGCATCAAAAATAACTTCAATATTTTAATTCACACAAAAAGTTTACCTAAAACATTCATCCTCTTCATTGTACTCAATCCTTTCACTTTTAACAAGAGAGACAGAAGACATCAATTAACATATGTAAAATGAACATTGGTTTCCTCTGGAAAGGCAAGACACCCCAAAGCGGGGAGGGAGGTTGCGGCTTCCAGGTCACAGGTAAGTGTGAGATGAATGGTTGCCTTCTTTCAAGTTTCTGATTAGCCTTTCCAAAGGAGGCAATTAAACATGCATTTTTCTCGGTGAGACTTTGAATAGAATGGGAGGCAGGCTCACCCTGTCTCCAGCTTGAATTAACACTAATAACTGTTGGTGGGACAGTAAACTAGTTCAACCCTTGTGGAAGTCAGTGTGGCAATTCCTCAGGGATCTAGAACTAGAAATTCCATTTGACCCAGCCATCCCATTACTGGGTATATACCCAAAGGACTATAAATCATGCTGCTATAAAGACACATGCACACGTATGTTTATTGCGGCATTATTCACAATAGCAAAGATTTGGAACCAACCCAAATGTCCAACAATGATAGACTGGATTAAGAAAATGTGGCACATATACACCATGGAATACTATGCAGCCATAAAAAAGGATGAGTTCATGTCCTTTGTAGGGACATGGATGAAATTGGAAATCATCATTCTCAGTAAGCTATCACAAGAACAAAAAACCAAACACCGCATATTCTCACTCATAGGTGGGAATTGAACAATGAGAACACATGGACACAGGAAGGGGAACATCACACTCTGGGGACTGTTGTGGGGTGGGGGGAGGGGGGAGGGATAGCATTGGGAGATATACCTAATGCTAGATGACGAGTTAGTGGGTGCAGCGCACCAGCATGGCACATGTATACATATGTAACTTACCTGCACCTTGTGCACATGTACCATAAAACCTAAAGTATAATAATAATAATAATAATAATAAATAAAAATATAAAATTAAAAAAAAGTATCTAGCAAATACAAACATGAAATTCAGATAAAGTGTATGCTGACAATTCTGAAGGCATTTCTATTTTTATTCCACTAATAATTTTAAAGCTAGCTTGTTTAGTAAAGTTATACTTAAGTCACATAAACTTGAAAATTGCTTATTTACTTCATTTATGAGCACTCCTTTACTTACAAGCAAATTTGGTAGATACACCATATAACAATAAGTGTACGTACAAATGAACACATCTAGACATGTATACACACACATAAATGAAGTTCCAATGTCTTGGAACCTTAGCCATGAGGTAGCAATACAAGCTTGCTGGTTTTACTTTGCCCCAATAGATAATCCAATGAAGGCTGTGAACCAAAATTTCGAGTAAAGCAGTCTCCATAGCAGTTTGATTTTTGAAGGCCAAACCTCCCCAGACTCCAAAGAGCACTGGGGCCCAACAATACCAAAGGAAGGTATCACATGTTAAGCAGACCCTCTGCTTAGAATAGCAACACAAAAGCCTGGACACATGCAGTGCCATCCCACTTTCCCATTAAACAGTAAACTTCAGATTCTAAACAATTTTGGGGCCAGGCAGCATTGCAACTGTGAGCGAAAATTCTAAGGAAGGCTTATTCCTAGACCTCAGAACCTCTCCCAAGAGCATCCCCTTTGTGAGGGTTGAGGTCGGCAGGATCTCCCAGAGTATCTTCCTGTGGGGAACCATGTTAGGGTGTTAGATGTCTCTGACCTTAGGTGGGCACCAGTGCCACTTTGTATGCTTTCCTCCAGAGCCTACTATGAACTTTTCTTTGGTACCTGGGTGTAATCCCTGACTTTTAGCATCTTTATAATTTGATAAGGCCATGCTTTCTCATGCATCCAATTCTACAAACTTTAATGATAGGAACCGGAGGCTGGGTGGGTTTGTTTTGCCCTTATCCAGTTGAATAGAGGAAGGGAAGAATTTAGCATAAGGAAAGAAGTTTCAAGTAGCCTAAAACATGTGTGAACTTGCTCTGAGCTGCACCACTTGTAAGGATCAGGGACCACACCCAGAAAATGTATAAATAAAGAACCTTTCCTTCTTCTGGGCAGGCAAATTATTCCCATTCATTCCTAGGCCTTCAGGAAATACTGGGAGTGACCCCAGACAATCGCCTTCAATTTCCAAGGAACTACTAGCAAACAGCTGCTGAAAGACTGAAAAAGAAAGGAGGAAAAAAAAAAGTATAATAAAAACAAACCCTGGTCCTTTAAGTAAACTGGGTGGTGGTGGCTAGGTGCCTCCACGTGGAAACCCCTTACTTTTCACTGGCTATGGCCAGAAACCTGCAGTTGCTTCTGTGTTTAGGCACTGTCCACCAAGCGTCCCGAGTTGGAAAGAGAGAGAGAGAGAGAGAGGAGAGAGAGAGAGAGAGAGAGAGAGGAGAGAGGAGAGAGAGAGAGAAATTCCCCTGTATGGGGCAGAAAGGAAAAGGAGAAAGAAGAAAAATAAATCCCAAATTTGGGTTGACCTTCTCCTGGAATGTCTCCTGGCTGGCTCACCAAAGTATGTTACCAGTGGAGGGTCTCCAGGTTCTTGGCATCTTGAACAAAGAATTGGACAAAATGCAATAACAAAGCAAGGAAGGAATGAAATAATTTATTG
Source organism: Pongo abelii (assembly GCF_028885655.2). Lineage (NCBI taxonomy): Eukaryota > Metazoa > Chordata > Mammalia > Primates > Hominidae > Pongo > Pongo abelii. Next base: position 131,071,522 of record NC_071992.2, on the reverse strand, counting down.
AAAATTAAAGTACACCCCACAGTGTGGGAGCAGGCCTGAGCATAGGGGCTCAAGGGCCCCATTAGAAAATTTTTGGGAGTTTAAATACCCTCTAGGGGTTTCCATTGGTTACTTGGTGTATGCCCTATGTAAATGGAGAGGATGAAGTAAAGTTACAAAGTAATTTACTCAGCATATGCCCTATGGAGAGGATATTTCCTGTCATAGCTGAAGTGTGAATTGGCCTTGTATTCCCTGCCTCCAGACCCTATTTTCCTGCCTCACTCTTTTTAGGTTTAGAGCAGGTTTGCAATTCATAGTCTTAACGCTCAAATATGCAACAATGTAACTATGTATTTCTCTATTAGAATTATTCACTTAGCTCTTGAACCCCAATGTCTGCCCCACAGCAAAATTAAATTGCTTATTAAAAGTAATTTGGTTACTTTCAGGTTAACTCAGTCTCTTTGGAATAAATAATATTTTAAATTTTCTTTCCCTAATTCTTCCCTTCTTTTTTTTCCCCGTTGGTGAAAACTGTGTTCAGTGAAAGCTTGTATATCATCCGGGTAAGTGGGTAATGCCATCTGGTTCCACATGCTCTCGTTTGTTCACTTTATGGCTAGTGTAGTGGGGACCCTCTGCCTAGATTTGCCTGTGTTCCCACTGCATCCACTACAGTTGTGACTCAATATTATACTTCTCAGCAAAGCAATGTGCGGTGCTTGTCCCTGGAAGGTTGGCCATTTCTGCTTGCATCTCTCTCACCTGACTAGGCTTCTGCCATGACACACAGAAGTGACACAGGCCCATGAAGTGTGACTTAACAGCCAACCTATCTCCAGTTCTAGAAGGTCTAGATTTTTAGTTAAATAATATCCCGGCCCACCTCCACCATCCTCATTATACTCATCCAGGGGCACTATCAGCTATTTTTTAAATCTTCCATTAGGACATGTGGGACCTCTTGGACCCCTTCACACAATATAGAACTCAGGGAAATCTTCAGAGTAAAGAGGGTTGGATGCAATGTCAGATATGCTCTTTAAGGAAAAGATAAAGGCCTTTATCTTTTATCTATTAAAGTATAAGGTTGGCCAGGTGTGGTGGCTCATACCCATAATCCCAGCACTTTGGAAGGCTGAGGTGGGTGGATCTCCTGAAGTAAGAAGTTTGAGACCAGCATGGCCAACACGGTGAAATCCTGTCTCTACTGAAAACACAAAAATTAGCTGGGCATGGTAGCAGCTGCCTGTAATCCCAGCTACTTGGGAGGCTGAGGAAGGAGAACTGCTTGAATCCAGGAGTTGGAGGTTGCAGTGAGCTGAGATCACGCTACAGCATTCCAGCCTGGGTGAAAAGAGTGAGGCTCTGACTCAAAACAAAACAAAAAAAAATGTATAAGGTTATCCATGTATAAGGCTGGCTGATAGTGATTCTGGAGTTTTTCTAGGGAGAGGCTCACAGAGGCAACTGACAGCCCCTCTGCCACTGCCGCAGCAGCAGTTCTGCCCCTGCTGCCTTCAGACTGGGGAAGAAACAAAGAGCCTGAGGGCTACACCTGAACTTACAGAACGTCACAGTTACCATACAGAGAGGGGCCAGTATTTCCTCCCTGTGGGTTCTTGTCCCCTGCTCCCCAACAAGTGGAGTCTCTGGTTCAGGCCAGCAGTACAGCCACCCCACCCCCTGGCTGAACACTCTCAGTGGCAGGGGCTCCATGTTTCTCAGAAGTAAAGCTCCCATTGGCAACCAAAAGCCCCTCTGACACTGCTGTGCAATGACACTGCCCCTGCTGCCCTCAGACCAGGGAAGAAACAAAGACTATAAGTTCCTTATCCTCACCTCCTGCAAGCTGCAGTCACCCTAAGGAGAGGAGGACAGCCTGTCTCCCACAGGTCTCACTCGCCTTTTCTGCTTGTCATCAGGCCCTATCCCTCCCCTGCCCCCCAGTTTGGACTCCCAGCACATCCGCTCCATTTTGGAACCATCACACTGTTTGATTACACTTCCACATCTTCTGGGGTGAAGCCCGAGAAGAAAAGTGGAAAGAACCTCAGCCACAACCACTGCTAATTTCCCTTCCTCTGCTACCTCCAACTTCAGGAGGTAACAAAAACCCTGAGATCACCCCAGTGCTGCAGTGTGAAGCATGGGAGTACCAAGCCCTGATCTGTAGCCAGCATCTAGAGGGTTATGAACCCACACTATCAGAACATTGAAAGGGAGCACTGCTTCAACTGTGAGGAAATATAGACAAGCCATGTGACTGGGCAACAGCCGACCTACTGACTGTAATGCTTAAGTTCCACTGACTTGATTACACCCCAAAAATTCAACAGCAAAAATATTTTCCTAACATAACCTCCTGTGAAACCAAAGACAAAAAGTCAGCTACAATTAAATATGCTGCACAAAGCTTCAGCCCTCTGGAAACATCCAGTAAAGAATTCTACTGATTATATTCAATCTACACTACAGCGAAAGGAATGCCCACACACAGAGATGAGAAGGAGCCTGTGCAATAATTCTAGCAACTCAAATGGCCAGAAGGTATCCTGTCCTCTAAACAACTGCACTAGTTCTCCAGCAATGGTTCTTAACTGGGCTGAAGTGGCTGAGATGGCAGAAATAGAATTCTGAATACAGATAGAAATGAAGATAATTAAGATTCAGGAGAACATTGAAACCCAATATAAGGAATCTAAGAATCACAATAAAATTATACAAGAGCTTACAGATAAAATAGCCATGAAAAAGAAACTAACTGGCATGATAGAGCTTGAAAAACACACTACAAAAATTTCATAATGCAATTGCAAGTATTAACATCAGAATAGACCAAACAGAGAAAAGCATCTGAAAGCTTGAAGAGTGACTCTCTGAAATAATATAGTCAGATGAGGATAAAGAAAAGATAATAAAAATAAATTTTTAAAACTTCCAAGAAATATGAGATTATGTAAAGAAGCCAAATCTATGAATCATTGAGATCCCTGAAAGAGATGGGGGAGAAAGCAAGTAACTTGGAAAATATGTTTTACAATACCATCCATTAAAATTTCCTCATGGAGGAGGATTTCTTTGCTGGAGAGGCCAACATTCAAATTCAGGAATTACAGAGAACTCCTGCACGATACTACACAAGAAAATTATCCTCAAGACACATAATCATCAGATTTCCCATGGTCAAAAAGAAGTTTAAACATGTTAAAGAAGAGGACAGGTTACCTACAAAGGGAACTCAATGTGGTTAACAGTGGTAACAGTGGACCTTTCAGCAGAAACTCTATAAGCCAGAAGAGATTATGGACCTATATTCAACATTCTCAAGTCAAAAAATACTGTAGCCAGTGATTTTATATCCCATCAAACTAAGCTTTATAAATAAAGGAGAGATGAGATTCTTTTTAGACAAACAATGCTAAAGGAATTCATTACCACCAGGCCTACATTAAAAGAGTCCCTGAAAGGAGTAGTAAATATGCAAAGGAAGGACTGTTACTAGCCAATAGAAAAGCACACTCAAGCACAAAGACCAGTGACACTCTAAAGCAGTCATGAGAACATATCTGTGTAATAACCAACAACACAATGAGAGGATCAAATGCACACATATCAATACTAACCTTGAATGTAAATGGGCTCAATGCCTCTAATTAAAAGGCGCAGAGTGGAAAGCTGGATAAAGAAGCAAAACCCAATGGTATGCTGTCTTCAAGAGAACCATCTCACAGGCAATGATACTTATAGGCTCAAAATAACAGGATGGAGAAAAATCTGCCTAGCAAATGGGAATCAGAAGTGAAAGGGGTTGCCATCCTAACTTCACAAAAAAAAGCACTTTAAACCAACAAAGACCAAAAAAGACAAAGAGGGACATTAAACTAGGATAAAGGAATCAATTCAACTGGAACACCTAACTATCCTAAATATATACACACCCAACACAGGAGGACCCAGTTTTATAAAGCAAGTTCTTAGAGACCTATGAAGAGACTTAGACTCCCACACAATAATAGTGAAAGACTTCAACACCCCATTGACAATATTAGACAGATCCTTGAAGTGGAAAATCAACAAAGATATTTAGGAACTGAAGTCAACAATTGACTATATAATCCTAATAGACATCTACAGAACTCTTAACCCAAAACCAGAAGAAAGTATATTCTTCTCATCACCACATGGTACATACCCTAAAATTGACCACACAATTGGGTATAAAACAATCCTTAGCAAAGCAAAAGAACAAAACTCATACCAATCACACACTCAGACCACAGCACAATCAAATTAAAAATCGAGACTAAGAATATCACTCAAAATCTTAGAATTACATAGAAATTAAGCAGCTTGCTCCCAAATGACTTTTGGGTAAATAGTAAAATTAAAGCAGAAATCAAAAAGTTCTCTGAAACTAATAACACCAAAGATACACTATACCAGAATCTCCGGGACACAGCTCAGACAATGTTAAGTGGAAAATTTATAACACTAAATGCCCACGTGAAAAAGCTAGAAAGATTTCAAATTAACAACCTGGCATCACAACTAGAAGAAATAGACAAGGAAGAGTTAACTAACCCCAAAGCTACCAGAAGACAAGAAATAACCAAAATCAGAGCTGAACTAAAGGAGATAGAGACAGGAAAAATCATTCAAAAGATTAACAAATCCAGGAATTGGTTATTGGAAAAATGAATAAGATAGATGGACTGCTGTATAGACTAATAAAGAAGAGAGAATATTAAAATAAACACAATAAGAAATTACAATACAGGTGTTACCACTGACCCCAGAGAAATACAAATAACTATTAGAGACTGCTGTAAACCCCTATATGGACAAAAGCTAGAAAATCTAGAGGAGATGGATGATAAATTCCTGGACATATACACCCTCCCAAGACTGAACCAGGAAGAAATCGAATCCCTGAATAGACCGATAATGAGTTCTGACGTTGAATTAGTAACAAATAGCTTACCAAAGACAAAAACCTGAGGACCAGATGGTTTCACAGCTGAATTCTACCAGGTATACAAAGAAGAGCTGGTATCATTCCTACTGAAATTTTCCCCAAAAATTGAGGAGGAGGGACTCCTTCTCAACTCATTGTATGAGTCCAGAATCATCCTAATACCAAAACCTGGCAGAGACCCACACGCAAAAATAAAACTCCAGATGAATATCCTTGATGATCATTAATGCAAAAATACTCAAAAATATACCAGTAAACCAAATCCAGCAGTACATCAAAAAGTGAAACTACCTCATCAAGTAGGATTTATCCCTGAGCCTCAAGGTTGGTTCAACATATACAAATCAAATAAATGTGATTCATCACATAAACATAACTAAAGACAAAAACCACATGAGTATCTCAATAGATGCAGAAAAGGATTTCAATAAAATATAACATCCTTTCATATTAAGAGCACTCAAAAAATTAGTTAATGAAGAAACATACTTCAAAATAATAAGATCCTTTTATGACAAACCCACAGCCAACATCATACTGACTGGACAAAAGCTGGAAACATTTCCCTTGAAAACCAGCAAAAATCAAGTATGCCCTCCCTCTCTCACCACTCCTATTCAACTCAGTATTGGTAGTCCTGGCCAGAGCAGTTGGCCAAGAGAAATAAATAAATGGCATACAAATAGGAAGAGAGGTAGTCAAACTATCCCAGTTTGCAGATGACTTAATTCTCTATCTAGAAAACCCCATAGCCTCTGCCCAAAAGCCCTTTCAGTTAATAAAGAACATCAGCAAAGTTTCAGGATACAAAATAAATGTACAAAAATTAGTAGTATTCCTATACACCAACAACATTCATGCTGAGAGCCAAATCAGTAACATAATCTCATTCACAATGGCCATAAAAAGAATGAAATATGTAGGAATACAGCTAACCAGGAAGGTGAAAGACCTCTACAATGAGAATTACAAAATGCTGCTCAAAGATTTCAGAAATGACATAACCAAATGGAAAAATATTTAATGCTCATGGGTAGGAAATACAATACAGTTAAACTGGCCACAATGCCCAAAGCAATTTGTATATTTATTGCCATTCCTATTAAATGATCAATGACATTTTTCAGAGAACCAGAAAAATTATTTTAAAATTCATATGGAACAACAACAAAAAAAAGAGTCTGAATAGCCAAGGCAATACTAAGCAAAAAGAACAAAGCTGGAGGCATCACATTACCTGAATTCAAACTATACTACAGGACTACAGTAACAAAAACAACATGGTATTGGTACAAAAATAGATGCATATCCCAACAGAAGAGAATAGAGAGCCCAGAAATAGTGCAACACACTTACAGCCATCTGATATTCAACAAAGCTGACAAAAACAAGCAACAGGAAAGGATAAATTGAAACTGGATTCCTTACACCAAATACAAGAATTAACTCAAGATGGGTTAAAGACTAAAGTGTAAAATGCAAATGTATAAAATTCCTGGAAGATAAGCTAGGAAATACCATTTTGGACTTAGGAGTTGGCAAAGATTTCATGACAAAGTCTAGAAAAGTGATTGCAAGAAAAGCAAAAATTGGCAAATGGCATCTAATTAAACTAAAGAGCTTCTGCAAAACAAAAGGAACTACCAACTGAGTTAAAGGACAACCTACAGAATGGGAGAAAATATTTGCAAACTATGCATTTAACAAAGGTCTGGTATTGAGAATCTATAAGACACTGAAACAAATTAACAAGCAAAAACCAAACAACCCCATTAAAAAGTGGGCAAAGGACATGAACAGACATTTTCCAAAAGAAGATACAGATGCAGCTAACAAGCATATGATAAAATGCTCAACATCACTAATTATGAGAGAAATGCAAGTCAAAACCATAATGAGATTATCACCTCACACCAGTCAGAATGGCTACCATTAAAAAGTAAAAAAGTAACAGATACTGGCTAGATTGCAGTGAAAAGGGAATGCTTTTACACTGCTAGTGGGAGTGTACATTAGTTCAGCCATTATGGAAAGCAGTGTGGTGATTTCTCAGAGCTAAAAGTAGAACTACATGCCACCCAGCAATCCTATTACTGGGTATATATCCAAAGGAATATAAGTTGTTCCGCCATAAAGACACATGCATGCATATGTTCATTGCAGCACTGTTCACATAGCAAAGACACATGGAATTAATGTAAATGCCCATCAAAAGTAGACTGGAAAAAGAAATGTAGTAAATACACACCATGGAATACTATGCAGCCATAAAAAGGATAACTAAATAAAATTAAAGCAGAAATCAAAAAGTTTGCTGAAACTAATAACACCAAAGATACACCATACCAGAATCTCTGGGACACAGCTCAGACAATGTTAAGAGAAAATTTATAACACTAAATGCCCACATCAAAAAGATAGAAAGATTTCAAATTAACAACCTAGCATCACAACTAGAAGAAATAGACAAGCAAGAGTTAACCATCCCCAAAGCTACCAGAAGACAAGAAATAACCAAAATCAGAGCTGAACTAAAGGAGATAGAGAAAGGAACAAGATTATGTCCTTTTGCAGGAACATGGGTGAAGCTGGAGGCTATTATCCTTAGCAAACTAATGCAGGAATAGAAAACCAACTATATATCTGCATTATATTGAAAGGAAGAAAGGGAAGGAAGAAGGAAGGAAAGAAGAAACAAAGGAAGGAAGGAAGAGGAAAGGGGAGCGAGGGAAGGAAAGAGAAAGAAATGGAAAGAGGAAGGAAGGAAGGAAGGCGAAAGGGGAGGAAGGGAAGGAAAGAGAAAGAAACGGAAAGAGGGAGGGAAAAATAAAATAAACTGTTGATAAAGTAAGTGAATCAGATAAAATACACAGTGTAAATGAAAGATAAGATAAAGTGTTGAGGAAAATATTAAAGAGGAAAGTTATGGACTGAATTAAATTATTAAAATCATAATGGAAACATTTAAAATACAAAAATTAAATTAGCATAGTAAAAGCAGACTTGAAAAAGTCACCAGAAATAAAGACAAACACAACAAATATTTTAAAACAAGGAAATGATATGTATTGATGGAAAAAAGACAGGCAAACCAAATAAGAGGCTCTATAAGAAGGAATCAGATTAGATTTTTTTTTAAGTGCATTAGAAATCATATCATTGGGAGAAAGGACATTAATATTTTCAGGTTATTAACCAAACTACGTACAAGAAACTTAAAGCAATTTATTTCTTACTAACAACAGGATGTATATTTACTTCTTATCTTTGGACTGTTTTTCATCTTTATTTAAGTATAATTGACAAATATGAATTATATATATTTAAGATATACAACTTGATGTTATAATATATATATATCAATTGTGAAATAATCACTACAATCAAGCCACAATAATTAACATGCTACCTTATATATATTTTTCTCTCTTAATTTTTTTATTTCTATACCTAAACTACTTTGACAAGGAACATGGCATATTATATTCATGCTTTTACTAATATGATGAACATTTATATTGATTTATAATTATAACAAGAGCAACAGTGATACTATCAATAACAGCTGAATACTTAAAATATGCCAAGCACTACATTACCTTATTTGATCTTTCTAACAAATCTAACAAGTTGATACTATAATTATTTCTACATTATATATAAGCCATTAATATTTGAAGAGTTCAAGTAACTTGCGTATGGTTAAATGGCTAATATGCAGTGAAGCTGCGATTCAAACTTGTCTCTTCTTAAATCAGAGCTCTGAAATTTTAATCTCTGCTGCTTCTTGCATAAACTCTTTGAATATTAAAGACATTATCATTTCTCATTCATGAATATAAATAGCTATTCTTCAGGTTATGGTTTGGAATTTTTATGTTTTCAACTGTAGCAAAAAATTTTTTAAATGTCTTACATTGTATTTGTGACTAATATTTCTTGTCAACTGATAGGTTAATATATAAATAAGGTTTTAAAAATAATTTTAAGACTTTAAGCTCTAAACTTATCTATTTAAGAAACTTCACTTATTATTTATTTAAATGTATGCTGTGAAGTTGAGATATAAATTATTAATAATGAGTTAATTTTTTAGTGCAATTTATCTTATCACACATTCATTCCCTATTGATAAGTAACTCTTGCAAATAATGTTAAATTATTTCAAACACTAGAATTCTGTCCTTGCAATAATATATCATTGATCAAAACATTTGTTTATGTTGTTCAATGACTATATTTTTTGATATTTGAAAGATCAGGTACCCTGTTATGCTCTTTTCAAAATATTATAAGCTTTACTGATCTGGTTAACTTTTTTTTCAAAATAAAGCTACCTTAAATCATGGAATAGATCCTAACTATAGAATCAATACTTTTTTTGTAATTTTTTTTTTTTTTTTTTGAGGCAGAGTCTTGCTCTGTCGCCCAGGCTGGAGTGCAGCGGTGCAATCTAGGCTCACTGCAACCTCCGCCTCCCGGGTTCACGCCATTCTCCTGCCTCAGTATCCCTAGTAACTGGGACTACAGGCGCCCGCTACCAAGCCCGGCTATTTTTTTTTTTCTGTTTTTAGTAGAGACAGGGTTTCACCGTGTTAGCCAGGATGGCCTCTATCTCCTGACCTCGTGATCCGCCCGCCCCGCCTCCCAAAGTGCTGGGATTGCAGGCGTGAGCCACCGTGCCCGGCTGTAATTTTTATTTAAGGTTCGGGGGCACATGCACAGGTTCATTATATAGGTAATCTCATGTCATAGTGGTTTGGTGTACAGGTTATTTAGTCACACAGATACTAAGCATGGTAGTTGATAGTTGTCAGGTACTCTTATTCTCTATCTACTCCATCCTTCTCCCTCGAGTGGGCTCCAGCATCTGTTGTTTCCCTCTTGTGTTTATTTGTTCTTATTTAGCTCTCACTTATGAGTAAGAACATGTATATCCCTTAAAATACTCATTCTTTCTTCATATTTTATATTTTAGTTTAAATATTACCACTGAGGAAGCTAGCCAAAATTATTTAGAATAGAAGAGACTCCCATTTGATTATTTCATTATTCATCTAATATTTCCTATACATGTATTTACTGTCACTTATTACAATGTGCCATTATATATTTATTTTAAACGTTTTATAATTTTTAAACTTTTACATTTGTCTCATCAGCTATCTCCGTGGGGTGAGCTTAAAGAAGTCAGGACTTACCACTGAACGCCCAGCAAAAGACCAGGCAAGCAGTCAGTTTTCAATAAATACTTCTAAAATAAAATGAATTAAAGAAAATGATAACATGAAGTTATACAAATCTTGAAAAACATTCATGTCGATAGGGATTTGAGTTTGATCTTGATATGTAGCAGCTGTATAAATATACATATCTTTCCATAATAGTTTGAGTCTTCTTGAAGCCAAAACAATCTTCTTTGATAGGCAAATACATCAAGGCAGTCAGACAGTGATCTGTAATGTGTGCCTTCTGCTTCAAGAAGAATGCTTAAAGAATGCTTGATCCCAGGGATTCTGACCTGATTAGACACTTTAACAGACAAAATAATTTTCTTCTTAAAATTAAGTTTCTATTTTAAGTTAAGACATCGTAGGAGGGACTCATGTTGGTTTTCAAGGACTGATTTGTGTTAATTAGCTAAGGCCCTTGAGTTCCATTCAAATTTGAATGTGCGTCCGCTCCTATGTATAAAATCTAGAGGTGGTGCTGATCTCTCAGTCTTACTATACTCATATTTAGAGTGATTAACAAATATTGAGATTTAATCACCATCTTTGTATATGTAATAATTCATGGACAAAAACATGCAGCCATAAAAATATTAAACTTGTCATCCATAGGTTTTAATAACCATGCATACATTTGTATATTCAGTAACTTTTAGAAAACATTTTCTTGTTTTACTTTAACCTGTCAGTAACACCAAATCTCAGCAAACCTCCATATCCCACTTATAAATAGATGTTACTAAGGTTTAAATAAATTAAAATGATTTTGTTTTTTATAAAAAACCAAAAGCATGACTACAGTATATGAACTAAAGGACTGAAATTAATGTTCAAATTTGAATGAGAAGTTTGACATTTGGGTTAATAAACTAATTTCAAGTAACATAAAATCGATACTAATAATAAGGAAATGTGGTATTACTGTGTGATGTTTTAACAGGTGTTTAACTACGATGCAAGTAAAAAATATGTTTCATTTGAATATGTCAGGGCTAAGTTCAAAAGCAGAATAATAATATGTGGGTGAAATTATTCAAAATAAGAAAAAAACCCAGAAACATTCTATAGTAATATGTAAATTGTATTTGTTAAAACAGGAGGAACTGTTTTACTGACCTAGCTCTTTCCAAATCAAGCATATAAACTCTATTCCTATGTCTCCCTTTCTATTAATGGTCAGTATGTCCTATGAAGGTTAGCTTCCACATACTTTATTTTCCTACCACTTCAACACTGCTTCAATATTAGTCTCCTGTGCTATTGCAATACTCTTTTAGACATTCTTTTTTTTTTCTTTCTTTTTTTTTTTTTTTGCGACAGAGTCTCACTCTGTCGCCCAGGCTGGAGTGCAGTGGCGCGATCTTGGCTCACTGCAAGCTCCGCCTTCCGGGTTCACGCCGTTCTCCTGCCTCAGCCTCCCGAGTAGCTGGAACTACAGGCGCCCGCCACCACGCCCGGCTAATTTTTTGTATTTTTAGTAGAGAGGGCAGTTTCACCGCGTTAGCCAGGATGGTCTCGATCTCCTGACCTCGTGATCCGCCCACCTCAGCCTCCCAAAGTGCTGGGATTACAGGCGTGAGCCACCGAGCCCGGCCTCTTTTAGACATTCTTTGACATTTTGGCATTATTTCACACAGCGTGCTCTACTGATTACTTGAGATAGTTGGCCAATAAACAAATCCAATGGCTAACAATTGTGTAAAATGCTGCATGCATTATCTCTATGTTTGAACTAAGTGATCCACAAAAATCTCAGAGATGCGTGATTGAAATCTCTGATAACATTTTAGCAAGCCCCAAACCTCTTGTTTTTATTTTGGTTTACTCCAAAAGCAACTAATAAACAAGGAAAAGGTAAATAGAAGGAAAAGGTTGCAGAGAAGTAATAGATCTCTGTTGATTTCCTGATTTCTTCAGCTGGCACATCTAGGTCAGTGGTATTGGAAGCTAACATGAATTAAAGTATTTGTCAGGTGAGAGAAGCCAGAAGAGCAAACAAACTGCCTGTTATATCCTCTACTCCTGTAAGTATCCAGAAACAATTCATACTACTCTTTAGGGGAATGCTACTGCTTTTCAGCAAGCCACATCTCAATGCCCTCATGGCTTGATTCTTCACCTTTAAATTCTTGTTATGTCAGCAAAAGAGGCATATCCTGTTATCTATTTCTCCAAAATAAGACCAGGAAGTTTCCATTTATATTCCCTTAGGGACTTTTATTATATATTGCCTACTGGCAGTCTCTGGTAAAGCAATCTGTTTAATTTTGCTTAACCCAATGCTCCCAAACAGATCTGATCAAATAACTTTTTCCAACTTCCAGTTAGTGTTTGGTACAAATACGCTGTAGAGAATGCAGACCTACATGGTCATCTCTCCCTGTATTTGTATTTCTACATGAATCCTATTAGAATAATATATTAAAAGAACTGAGACATAATTTCTGTGATCTCAGTGAGCTAAAGCTACAAAATTGCAACTGAATCCTTTCTATGGAGCATATTTTTAATGAGAGTATACAACAGCATAACATACATACTAAAGTTAAATGAATAGGGTAGAGTGTGGTTTCTTGTATCAGCCTCCAACTCCTCTTGTCTAAGAAACTTGTAACAACCTTTACCCAGTGGGTCTAAGGAGAGAGTTCCAAAGTAATTCCAGGTCTTCCTCTGTAGACTTCATTCAGTTTCTGTTGGGATATCCCTTTCTTGCTACAGATCAACTTTTGTTGAATTTTGTTTTTAATTTTATTTACTTATTTATTTTTTGAGATGGAGTTTCATTCTTGTTGCCCAGGCTGGAGCGCAGTGCAGGATCTCGGCTCACTGCAAACTCTGTCTCCTGGATTCAAGCAATTCCCCTGCCTCAGCCTCCCAAGTAGCTGGGATTACAAGCACCCGCCACTATGCCTGGCTAACTTTTGTGTTTTTATAGAGGCAGAGTTTCACCATGTTAGCCAGGCTGGTCTTGAACTCCTGACCTCATGTGATCCACGCACCTCGGCCTCCCAAAGTGCTGGGATTACAGGAGTGAGCCAGTATGCCCAACCTGAATTTTTTTTATTTAAATGACTTACAGTTATTTCTGAAAGTACTAAGAACACTTAATCCCGCACTGCCTAATTTCCTTTTTTTCCTTATTACTTCATGAACTGATTTTAGTAAGTCGGTATGTATTCTCCCAAACCTTCTCTATACTTATGTAATCATATCTTTAGCTATACAAATATGTGCCCTGTATTTTTTAAAACAGTATAGTATATATTATATATGGTCTGGATATTTCTTAACCTCATATCACTGAAATCCAGTATATATAATTGGGCATGGTATGTATGTTATAAAGTATTTTGGAATATCATGTAGCTGGTGATAATATAGGGAAAAGTATGATTGTATATTGCAGTGGAAAATGTGAATTAATATAGCTGTTTTTGGAGGGAAATCTGTTGATATCTATTACAATGATAAATTCAACAATGCTTTTATCTTTAAGAATTAAATCAGTACAATACACCTTTATATATGTGAGTTTTATATGATGGTACAATTTATGGCAATACAAAAATGGTAAATACATTAAATACATTTCAGTAAGGTTATGTTTTTTTAAAAAATGGTGGTATAATAGTATTTTAACCTAATGTTCTCCTGTTGTCACCCTATTTCTATCTTATCAATCCTCAACTTTACTAAAAAAAAATTCTGACTTAAGAAGGTGCTAAAGAAACATATATTCCTCTCTGAGTACCCATTAAAATTAGCAAAAAGGCTATAGGTAGTTGGATATATAAGTCAATAACTCAGAAAGAAGTATAGGGCTGAATATTCAAAATTAGAAGGACACTATGCTGGTCCTGGTAACATTCTGTTCCTTGACTTGGGTACTGGTTACCTAAATGTGTTTATTATGGAATTTTTTGGGGCTGCATATTTATGGTTTGTGTATTTTTCCTTATGTATCTTAATGTCAATAAAAATTGCATTAACAAAAGATATACCTTCTTATAAAGTATGACTTTCCACATTATGCTGGGTTTTAATAATCTGAAAAGAATGTGCATTATTCCCCCCTTCTCCTCTGATCTTTGTAGTACAAACATGCTGTTAATTAGCAGCCATTTTAGAAGGGAAATGGGAAAATTTAAGTATAAATCTGGGTTTCTCAACCTTGGCACTACTGACATATTTTTGCTGGAATAATTTTTATTGTGAGAGGCTGTCCTGTTATATTGTAGGATACTTAACAGCATCCCTGTCCTCCATCCACTAGACATCAATAACACCCTTCCAGTTGTAGCAATGAAAATTATATCCAGACACTGCCAAATATCCCTTGGAAAGGAAAATTTTCCTTTGTTGAGAATACCTGGTCTATATAAACTAGACATGACAAAGAAGAAATGTGAGGCAGAGTCTAGAGAAATACAACTAGATCATTACCCAGATTAAAAATCCAGATGGAAAACATGCTGAGAACCTGTCAATAAAGGGAATCAGGTAAATTTCATGAAGAATGAGCAAAATTATGAAAGCAAAATCTATACCAGAGGGATTGTAATACCAATACTATGTATCCTTGTCTTCAGTCATAAAACCAAATTTTAAAATTCAAGAGAAAACCAAGTTGTCATGCGGAACTGTTTTGACAAAAGGAAGACCCATAAATCTACCATTATAATCACTGATTGTATGTATTTCTGATAGTCAGCCATACATATTCTTTCATCTCAGTCAGTAAGAGTGCTATTTATTATTCTAACTTCATTTATATTTGATCAGTTTTAGCATTTTTGATATTGTGAAGAACACCAATGATTCTAAGGAACAAAGGTTTATGTCCAAAAGAAATGTATCTCAAAAGAATGCTTTTGATTATGTGAGTTCTTAGAGGTGAGCAGTTCTTAGTCAGCTTGTACTAACATTTTATATCAGCTGCTATGGTGAATGGGGTATACCTTAAATACTTCTTACTTTCGGTAACATCTTTAATGGAAAGTGCCATCCATCAGCTACTGTGTAATATTTTGATCTAAGTGGTTGTGTTAACCTAGGTGACCCTAGAAAGTAAGGAAACGAATATATCAATGAGGATGTAACTGCTGGCAGATTGTGAAGATTTTTATAGCTTATATAGTTAAAATTCGCCATATTATTAAGTGCTGTTGTACTTTAAAGGATAAAATATTTTCATGGGAAACGGCTTCTGTTTGTGTGGAATGCCTTCGGGGGCAAACTATGCATAATGCAAAACCCTATGAATGAGGTATTCACTATTATAGTGATTTACAGAATAACTGTAGAGTAATACACCCACAGATGCAGAGAGGATTGCATTTATCCTGCTCCTTCCGAGGTGAGGGCCATATTTAATACATTTCATATGTAATAAGTCTTGAATTAATAAATGCTTTTTATCAATCTACCTCTCATAGGAGCTGAGAGGACATCTAATCTCTAAGACGTTTGGGTACAGACAAATAATGTTTAAATAAATGCACTGTCAATACAATATTATAATGTATTTACTAAATATTATTATGTTTTATCTCAGTTACAACTTTCATCTTATGTGTATTAAAAAGCTTACAGAGTTATTTTTGAAATTGTGTAAGGACTTATCGTACTGAAAACATGGTTTTGGAAAATAAATGATGCCTGAGCGTAACATTCCCCATTCTCTATTTTTCTTGTGCCATACTCAATACTAATTTTAGAACTACATTGAAGATGCTTTGCCCAGATGTTAATATTTTTGAGTTTTCTGCATCTGTATTGCTATATAAATGGTAGAAAAGATTGTGTAGGGAAATCCCAGCTGATAAAACATTTTACTCAGTCCTGTGTAGATTTACTACTCTGCATTAAGGGACCTTTCCTATCCCAACTCGCTGGACTTATATATACACACATAGGGTTTTTAGAATTCCAAAGGATTCTGAGAGATCTGGCATGCTGTGTGATTGGATGAGCATCCATGTGTGAAATGCCGTACATGATTAGAGCAAGGAGGAAATATTTCTGCGTCTCAGTCAGGTGCCAAGAGCAGTTCCATGTCTTGAATAAATTTTTCCTGTGTAAACAGACTTTTCAAGGAAAATTCAATCCCATCTCTGTGGTTTGAACTCTCTTTGGCTACAAGTGGAGATAGAGCATTTTAGGGTTGTGTGTATTTTAGGGGACAGTCTATTGATATTTACAAATTTTTAATAAGATTTGCTAGTCTTTTGTGATCACAGATTCTTTGCTGTGGTAAAGGGTACAGCTCTGAAACATTGTTGGCCCTTGCATCTTTAGGTTTCTGAAATGCAATACTAAATTGAGTTTATTTTTTGAAAAATCATGTGCAGCTGACTCTGCTCCCTGCCTGGATTAAGTATATGTGTGATAATGGAAGCTCTGGCTGGGATTTGGAATTAGTAGTAGTTTTAGGCTAGGAGCCCTGATAAGGAGTAGGCTTGTTTTTGGGAGAAACAGAAGGGGGAGATACTGACAGAAGATTCTGTAACACGTGTTCCTAGTGTTTACAAGCAGCTAATATTTTGTGGCATTTGATGATGTTACTTTTACCATAAAGACCTGTTTTCTAATCTTGGATCTTTTCTTACTGGTATTTTGTCCCTTGCTAATTTTCCTAACCTCTTTAATACTCACTTCTCTTATTTATAATGGGAAACAGTAGAGCTTGACATGATTATTTTGATAAAGAAGGTAAGCATTAAGTAACTTTAAGGCAACTAGGTGGTTGGCAGGAAATTTGAGTTGAGTTTTGAGATAATTCTCCTCTCCATTGTCCAGTATGACACACTGGACAATGGATTCACAAAACAGATGTAATTTATTAGATTGAAAGATTCAGGGGTCATGGACTATATCTAAATTCACTTTACATAACAACATTCATTGCAGTATGTAGTATAAATAGTTCCAATGTGTGTTGAATGAACTGATTGATGATGGAGTAGATTCATTTTTGGAGGAGAGAGGAAAATCTGGCACTGTACTGTTATACCTAGTTGTGTGCTGCAGAATGGAGTAGATGAGACTGGAGTCTGGTTCTAGAATTTTCTCATCATCATAGATGCAAAATATTAACTTACTGACCAAAGTATTAATGTCATGTATAAGAATTATTTTCTTGTCATTTTTTAGTCTACAATCAATATGATTTCTTTGATAATTTTAGGAAATAAGCTTCATTATACACAAATACTAGATAATTTATTATCATGATGCTACTCTAATATTAAGGAAATTCTGTCCAAGATGTAATTTAGTGCATATATTTTACACACTTATGGAAGATATTCCTTTATTCTCCTCACAAAAATGGAATATTATATTAAACTTGGAGTTAGTATATGAAAAGTGTACTTTAAAAAGGTAACATTTTAATGGGTAATTCATAACATTTGTTTCTGCTTTCTTTTTGTGTCACCTCTTTATATACATATTATTTGTTTAAAATTGGGCTTCAGGGTAGTTTTTATATTATCAACTTCACATATTTTTGATGTATTAGCAAAGTACTGTAATATTGGCCTATTACTTACAGAGGAATTTATTTGCTAGAGAAAATAACCATTTTAGTTATTTGGTAATTAATAAGAACTGTATACAGTTTCTAATATCTTAATGTTTAGGTCCTTTAAAAACTTTAAAAATTCTTCCTGCTTAGATTTTAACAATAACACAGCATAACTCTAACACTGGTTTATTTCTAAAGAAGATGTTTAATTCTATAGTTAGTATGCAAAATGTAGACCCAATTTATTTGTACTATTTAGGCCCATATGAAAAAAAAATAGATGTAGATATAGATAAAGAGATAGATTTAATTTGCATTAAGACTGGCTAAGTCTCCCTTTGGGGGCCACTTATCCCAAGTATTACACCAATTTCTGGTTTACCTGAGATCTTTTCAAGATTAAAAAGCTTGGAAGGCTTCTATTAAACATAACCAAAAATAAAAACAAAAAACCCCGAGAAAGGGGAATAATATTTGTATTGAAGAGTTTCACTGGTCAACTAAACACACAAGGAAGACAAGGAAAAGGACCCCACTTTCTTATTTAATAAAAGTAAATTCCTTCAGGTTGAAATGGCAGGATCCTTTCAGAAATGGTAAGAAAGAGGCAAAGAAACTGGGAGAGCACGTTCCCTATAAAAGAAGAAAAGAAAGGCTGTGCAGGGGAAAACACTGATTTTCAATACTGTAAGTATTTCGGAGGTTTGTTGTCCATAAAAATAAGAACTTATCTAAAGTTTTGCAGCTATGGAGAAAACATTATGCCAGATAGCCCTAAATGAACGAATTTGTTGTGATCATTTACATGACATCTGTGAAAGTGGTTTATAAATGGGAAATTCCCCTACCGGTGTGATTCTATTGTGTCAGATTATATGGACTCAACCTTGCTTCATCCACTTTCAGAGATTTCCCAGAAATTTGGACATTCTTGGGAATCTCGTCTTCTCAATTATTTAACTATTTCAGCACCCAGCAAAAAATATTTTCTTCTATGTCCCAGAGAAGAAAAGCGAAGCTATTATTCCCTATTTACCACTATAATACTGTAAAATTACTAAAACCTTACCTATAATCACTTGTCTCACTTTTATCTATTCACTGAGTTTTTTTCTCCTGAAGGAATATAATTTACCTACTGTGCTATAGACATATCTCCTTCAGATTCTTGGGGAGATTTTTACTCTATGCACTGTTGGGTGAATCTTTTTCACAAATATGTTAAATATGCTCAAATTTCTCCAAGCTCTCAAAATCCTTATTGATTCCATATCCTTTTCTTGCTCACATATAGTAGCTGATTTTTCTTTTAACAGCCAAACTTAAAAAAAAATCCTCTTCATATTTTTTTTCTTATTTCACTTGCATTGCTATCTAATCTATTGAAGACTGGTTCTTCTGCTACTCCTAAAATAGCTTTCTTACATCCAAAGGACAGTCTTCAGTCTAACAGTCTAACAATTCTGAATAGTATTTAGTACTTCAGTCTTTCATGGGCCTCCATTCTACTGCACTTTTGTGGTAGTTTTGTTCCTACTTATGTGGTCATTCCTTGACAGTCACACGTGGTACTTCATTTTTCTCTAACTGGTAATGAAATATTAAAAACAAAAGTTTTTCAAAGCTCTTAGATCATACTTTCTCCCTAGTGACACTTATCCAACTCCCTTTGTCCAGTCATGATCTACATTTCAATGATTCTCAGCTTTAAAAAGCTGAGATTAAAAAACCGAATTAAAATCCAGTTCAGGCCTCTGATCTGAGCCTTAACATGCCTTCTTATTCCATATTTTTACATGATATTTCCCTGACTCTCCCTTCACTCTCTACTTACAAGTCATAACCAAATGTTGCACATTATTTCTCTTAAATATCTTTAGAATATGACCTCTCCCTGTTATGATTATGATGCAAGTACGAACTAATGCAATTTATTATTTAAAATTGTGTAATATGATATCTCATTGATTTCACTGCATTCATTCTAATCTCCTTATGTCTGTCATTCATTTTGTCACTAAAGGGATCTCTAAAAATCTCAGGATTCATTTTGACCCCTAAATTACACATTTTCAACCTTGGAGAGATTGCCATTGATTCTTGCATAAAGAATAAAATCTTAAATATGTCTGTGCCTCAAGCATATACTCCATGCATTTTCTGGTCACGGTGTATTGCTCTATTCTCATTTCATATCAACCTCCAACTTTTCCTCTGAAGTTGAGACAGACTGACCTTATGGTTCCTCAGATCACAGTCCAGAGATTTTGAATGAGTTGTAGACTTTGTCCAGAAAATTATTTTCCCAATCTTCTCTCTCCACCTAGTTTAGTTTGAGCCTCGCTTCCTTACATAAACTTTCCTTAACCGCCAGATTTGTTTGTGTTTCCTTTTCATGTTCTTTCTTAAAATTACCTTCTTTTTCTCCAATTTATCTCACTTGTAAGTATACTTTTTCTCATATGTGTGATAATTTTTATGCCGGCACCCATCACATCTCCACTAACTTTTAAGCTCCATGAGAGAGGGATCTTGATTGTTCATGCTTACTACTGAAAACTTTGGGTCTGACACTGGGCATGTCACATAGCACATACTGATATGGTTTGGCTATTTGCTCACCCAAATCTTATCTTGAATTGTAATCTGAATTGTAATCCTCACCTGTCCAGGGAGGGACATGGTGAGAAGTGATTGGATCATGGGACCAATTTACCTGATGCTGTTCTCATCATAGTAAGTTCGTTCTCACGAGATCTGACTTCTTTTTTTTTTTTTTTTGAGACGGAGTCTCTCTCCGCCCCCAGGCTGGAGTGCAGTGGAGTGATCTCGGCTCACTGCAACCTCTGCCTTCCGGGTTCTCGCCATTCTCCTGCCTCAGCCTCCCCAGTAGCTGGGACTACAGGCGCCCGCCACCACGCCCAGCTAATATTTTTAGTAGAGAGGAGGTTTCGCCCTGTTAGCCAGGATGGTCTTGACCTCCTGACCTTGTAATCCGCCCGCCTTGGCCTCCCAAAGTGCTGGGATTACTGGCGTGAGACACCGCGCCCGGCCGATCTGATGGTTTTATAAGGGGCTCTTTCCTCTTCATTCTCTCATGATTGTGAGTTTCCTGAAGTCTCCCAGCTATGCGGAGCTGTGAGTCAATTAAACCTGCTGTCTTTATAAATTACCCAGTCTCAGTATGTCTTTATAGCAGTGTGAAAATGAACTAATACACATATTCAGGACTATTTATCAGACCAATAACTAAATTAGTTGCACTGGCTAAGGAAAGCAGTGATTCAGTTTCAAGTTGGAAGTTTGAGTTCCCGTGATTTCTTTTCATTCCTTTAACTTATTGGCAATTATTTCTTGATACTTGTTGAGTACAGGGCTCTGTGATGGGAACAGAGGAAGCTATAGAGATTGCCAGTATCCACAGAGCTATATGACTATAGCTATATGAATTACATAATGTATATAAGAAGAATGGTGGTTACTTAGTCTGACTTGTACTTTTTGAATACCTAGAAAAAGATCTTCAATAAATTGTCCTATTTTGTTAGGACTTCTTTTATTAGAGTTCTTGCATAGTACCCCAAACACCTCTCCATTATTACTCTTATCATGTTTTATAAAATATCATAACAATAAGATCCTTCAGGCATAAAATATGGACAATTCAATTTTTCCATTTTCAAAAAATTATTTGGGGCTCAATAGGATACTCAATAAATCATTGTAAATCCATTGCTACTAACAGATTTTAATTGTCCAACATAATTGGACCAGTATATAAGTAGGTATGAAGAACTAAAGAGCCCAAAGATGTGGTCTATTTTTCTAGTTAGAGAGACAGAATTAAAATCTGATGAAGAGGATGTCAAGAAAAATGATGAAAAAATAAAAACATCCCTCTAGGTTCAGGGACAAGATAAGGGTGCCTACTTCTGTCATATCTTTTAAATAGTATGTTAGAAAATATACTCCATGTAATTTTTCAGGAAAAGTAAGTTAATAGCAACCAAATCAAAAAGGAATAAGCAAAACTTTTTGCAGTTGACATGATTTCATGGTCATGAAGAAGCTACAGAAACAAAAAACCAGCAGAGCCCAATAAATTCAGCAAAGTTGCAGGATACAAGATTAGCAAACAAAACTATTGTATTTATATATATTGGCAATGAACACTTGAAAGGAAATTAATAAAATATTAGGTTGGTGCAAAAGTAATTGCTAGTTTTGCCATTACTTTTAATGTGTCCAGGGAGGGACCTGGTGAGATGTGATTGGATTGCCATTACTTTTAATAGAAAAAACAGCAATTACTTTTGCACCAACCTAAGAATTATTTTTACACAGCATCAAAAATAACAAAATACCTAGAAGGAAGTTTGTCCCAGGAGGGGCAAGACTTATTCACTGAAAACTAGAAAACATTGCTAAAAGAAATTAAAGAACTAAATAAATGGAAAGATATCCCATATCCATGGATTGGAAAGCTTAATATTTTAAATGTTCTCCAAAGAGATTTACAGATTTGATGCATTCATTATTAATACACTATGTTTTATTAGAAAGGTGGATAGTGATCCTAACATTCTTGTAAAATTTCAAGGAGGCCTTAACAGCAAAAATAATCTTGAAAAAGAAGAACATAGTGGGAGAACTCATACTTCCTGATTACAAAACTTAATACAAGTCTTTAGTAATAGAAAGTGTAATACCAGCATAAAAATAGAGATATAGCTTAGTCAAATCAAATAAAAATCTATAAATAAATTCATATATCTATGTTAAATTGATTTTTGACCAGGGTACCAAGACCATTCATCTGTGAAAAATAGTCTCATAAACAAATGGTACTGGGACAACTGGATAGCCACATGCAAAGGAATAAAGCTGGACCCTCATCACATACCATATACAAAACTAAATGAATATAAACATAATAAACTATATAAACATAATAGATTTTTAAATCTTGAAGAAAATAGAAGGGTAAATCTGCACATCTTGTGGAGCATATGATTTGATAGAAGAAATAGATATGAATCAAGTTTCTTCAAGGTTTGCCAATGGATTCTTAGATATGGCACAAAACCATAACTAAATGAAGAAAAAAATAGAGAAATTTAACTTCATCAAAATTAAAACTTATATGCCACAAAGGACACTATAAATATAGTAAAAAGACAACACATAGAATGAGAGGATATATTTGAAAACATAAATCTGATAAGAGACTCATTTCTAGATTATACAAAGAACTCTTACATCTAGAATAAAAAAGAATACTTAATTAAAAAGTGGGCAAAGAATTTGAATAGACATTTCTCTAAAGAAGATATACAAATATCCAACAAATGTGTAAAAATGATGCTCAAAGTTATTCGCCATTAGGGAAAAGCAAACCAAATCCACAACGGAATACCACTTTGTAACCCCTAGGATGGCTATAACTTAAAAAAGGAGAATAAATGTTGGCAAGAATGTGACGAAATTGCAAGTCTTGTACATTACTGATGGGAACAAAATATTGTGCCACCACTGTTGAAAATGGTTTGGTGATTTCTCAATATATTAAACATTGAATTACCATGTGACTCAGGAATTTTCCTTCTGGGTGTATACCCAACAGAATTGAAAGCAAGGGTTCAAACTAGACCTTGTACAGGAATGTCTGTCACAACAGTATTCACAATAATTTAAATATGGAAAAAATGAAATGTCCATCAACTAACGAGTTTGTAAATAACGTTTGTATTCTTGCAATGGAATATTATTCAGCACTTAAATGAAATATAAATAAATGTTGCAAAATGAATGGGCATTATAAATGTCATGATGAATGAAGGAGCCAGAATAGGTAAATTCATGGAAATAGTATGCAAATTAGTGGTTGTCAGAGGCTTGGAAGAAAAAGGAATTGGGAATTAATGAGATTGGAGTTTCCTTTTCATGTGATGAAAATGCTGTGGATCCAGATAATATTGACACTTTCACAACACTGTAAATGTATTAAATGCCACTGAATTGTAGAGTTTCAAATGGTAAAATTTTTATATATTTCACCACAACAAATGTTTTCGAAGATGTGTAGGGTATCAAGAGGGGCATTAATTCTAGGTTAAGATTTATTTGAATTTGAAGCCCAAATTCATAATTTATTAACTGTGGTTTCATCGGCAAGCTACTTAACTTTTTGAATTATAAATTAATTAACTATATTATGGAAGACCATTCAATCACCAGATATTTCATGGAGTCAGAGACTGTGGTATAATAGGGAACAAAACCAATATTGATTCTTCATCCTGTGGAGCTTACAGTTCAGTAGAGGGACTAGATATGCAACAAGCTTCTACAGAATGAAAAATATAATAATAACATTCTTAATGTTTGTCACTGTTACTTGAATTAGACATATGCACTGCTCAGTGAAATAATAAATACAAGGTTGTGTTATTGTTATTAAGCTTTTAACTTTCACCTAAGACTTATTCTATTCCAGAGTGAATATCTCATTTCAACCATCTTGAAAATGTGTTCAGTGAGTCATGAGAAGTTGACACATTGATATTTATGGCTAACTCAGTGAAAATCATTAGCACCTCTGAGGTTTTAAATACACACTCAAGCAGGTATGAAAGCACACTTACACATGTACAACACACATCCACACACACGTGTTCACACACACAAATATTACTGAAAATATACAGAACACCTTTTTGTTACATCAGAAAATAGCATAGCTCTTAGCTAGTGAATATTTCTAATCAACTCATAACTCTACTTTTCCTGTGTGTATTTTCTGTGTGCGATACAAGGGAGCCTCGTAAAGCCATAATGAACTTCTTTATGAACTTTATAGCAAGCTAAAATCTATATGTTCTTTTCAAACAATATTAAACCACATGTACTTGGTGTATGCTGTGAAACCACAGTTCCATTTACAATATTTGTATTAAATCTCTTGGTGGTATCTGGCTACTTCAGATTCTAACCATATGTAGTCCCTCGATGATAAGCCTTTGATCTTGGAACCACAAAGAGAATAAAATTCAACCAATCTTATATTTAAACACACTGTTGCATATTTAAACACACTACTATATAATAGACACTACATAGTTGCAATAAATATTCAAATTCTAAATTTAGAATGATATATTTTTGGCAAATAGCAGAGCTCCATGAGCCCACATATTATTCTTAGTGTTGCATCTTATTTTGGCATAGTACAAATATACTCACACTGCTGGCAAAGCAAGAGCTCCTGAATCATTCCAATCAGCTAACTATAAATTCTGACAACTGAAGAATCATCAATTTCCTTCCTCCTTTGTGCTATGCTGACACATTTAAATATTTGGACAGACATTTTTTTGTTAACTGATCTTGCTCCATGGATTCAGGCTTTCCAAGACACTGTAGTGGTAGCCCATTATATGCTCATTTGGCTAATGTTTTCCTTTGCATAGACGCTTATTTAGACTTTAGTGTTTTCAGATGGTTCCAATATAAAGATGCTAATAAAGTCAAGATTTTGCAACCATTGGTATTATCAGTATGACAAATAAACCAGTACTATCTGATATTAAGCTTTAAAAAGTTGAAAATAGCACAATATAGTATATGATTTGTTTTAGACCATGGTTATATGAGACCTCAGGACATCCATGGTGTCATATTATAAATATAATATATATAATGTTTTTCTCATTATAGTAACGTGTTTTCTTTAACTTGTGGTTTTTCCAATTTGGGGACATGAAAACCCTCTTAACTTGGAGAGCTACTCCTCTCTCATTTCCAATGTAGTTCTCATAGGGCCAGAAAATCATGCTCATCCTGAGCATAGCTCATTGATAGAGTTTCTGAGCATATTACACATTTATCCAGATAACATTCTTATGGTATCAGTAGTCGTTTTTCAACAGAATTTAAAATTCTTTCGTTAAAAAAGAATGAATGTTGAAAGAAAGACTACTGATACCATTAAAGATTTGTTCTGGTTGCTCCTGAAGCCACCTGTATTTCCCGTGGTTTGGCTGGTCACGAAGTTTTCCTTTTCCCCAGGCAATCAAAATAGATTTTCTAATATATTCATCTACAACAATGTTTTTAAAATGGCAGGTATGCTTGCTGGCTTACTGAAAAAGAGCTAAAGGTGTTTTCAGGTGAATTTAGAGAGGTCATAGGAACAGGGGCAGATGTTGCAGGGCCTTATAGATCATTGTACAGACTTTGGTTTATACTCAGAGTGAATTTGGAAGCCATTTCCAGATTTTGAGAAGAGAAGTGGCATGATCTGACTTATGTTTTTAAAGAATCACTGAAAGTGTTAAGGATCAGAATTAAAGGAACAAAGAAAAGAAACTGAATTGGAACTTCTTCAGTAAATCAGGTGAAAGGTATTATGGCAAGTTACTCTGTAACCAGGTAGTTACAGTGGTGATAGTGAAATGTTAAGGTAGAAACAATAGAATTTCTTGATGGCTTACAAGAAGGGTGTGAGAGAAAGAACGATCTGTGATGAGCCTAAGAATTTCAGTCTGAGTTTCTATCAAATGAAATGGAGATTATATGAGTAGGTTTTCGGAGTTCAGGATTTCAAAAACAAATGAATAGAAGGAGTGGTCAATAGTATCAAATAACTACATAGTTATCTGTATTGCAAAGGCTGAAGAAGTATCGGATTTGGTAACTAAAGGTAAATTTGTGAGAGACAATTTAGTGCATTGGTAAAAAAGATATGAGACTGGAAAGCTGGAAATAAGAAATAATAGGCGAGGATATGAAAATGGTAATGAAAGTCGTCTTTTCAAGAAGTTTAGGTCTGAAGATGTGAAGAAACAATTGTGGCTAGAGGAGGACATAGGATTGGAGAGAATATTTACACATAATATAATAGAAATAGAAATAGTTTCCTACATTTTTGAAATACATTTTATTACATAATATTTACATTTCTTACATGTGTCCAATGCATATAGCTATAATTTACCTCTGGGAAATGTAAAATATTTTCCTGCTTTCAAGAATATTTATCTCAGGATGAGCTAAATAATGAGCAATTTTCAGTGAACACGACTTTCACTTTAACAAATTATAAAGAAAACATACTTTCTTGGGCACCATCCAATATGATTAAGATAATGAAATGTAATATCTGTTAGTACATTTACTTTCTTCTAACTTTTGTGTTTCCTGAAACTTTGGCACTCCTAAAAAGTGTTTGCAATCAGCTGGTGACAGAATATTTTTAGAAAAATTAGGAACAATTTATTAATGACATATTCCTTTGTCTTAGTTATATGTTATCTTACCTCACTTTCACAGTGGTAAATTTTTTCCTAAATGATGTAAGAATCATACTAACTCTTCCTTAAAGTTCTTTATGGTGAATGTGACATTTTAAAACTCACTGTTGTTATTTTTAAAGCTGGTATATAAAACTTGTTAAAATTTACTCTGTTTGAAAGAGATTGATGGGTAAACCCAATAGCTGTCCTTCTTTCTTCCAGAGTAAAGAACTCTTGGTTTTTAGAAGAGTACATCATGGTAGAAAGTAAATCTTTTCTTTCCTAACCTTCTTTGTTTCAAGTGATTAATGTGATAAATTTCAGACTAATGGCATGAATAAATATAGCCTTGTGGAACTTTCCTTAAATTACATTTGTTTCATGCACTTTTTCCTTTCTTTTTATTCTTTCCTCAGTTCTCCTGCCTGAAACAAGGTGTTATTGTTATTATAGTTTTTTAGCCATTGTCATATGCAATGAGAACAAGACTCATACATCAGGAATTGGAAGTAATCACTGGAATGAGGTGTATCCTTGAGGACTTTGGGCAGCAAAGCTAACATGCCAGCCTGAATTTTTTTTAATAATAAAAATGTATATATTTAGGCCGGGCACAGTGGCTCACGCCTGTAATCCCAGCACTTTGGGAGGCCGAGGCGGGCTGATCACGAGGTCAGGAGATTGAGACCATTATGGCTAACATGGTGAAATCCCTTCTCTACTAAAAAAAAATACAAAAAATTAACCAGGCGTGGTGGTTGGCGCCTGTAGTCCCAGCTACTTGGGAGGCTGAGGCAGGAGAATGGTGTGAACCCGGGAGACTGAGCTTGCAGTGATCTGAGATCACGCCACTGCACTCCAGCCTGGGCGACAGAGCGAGACTCCATCTCAAAAAAAAAAAAAAAGTATATATTATATATTTAAAGTATGCAGTATGATGTTTTATATCCCTGATCTTCTTACCTGTAATTTCTTGTTCAAGATGGAAATACATTTTTAACTTATTTAAGTCACTATTTGTGGTCTCTGTAATTTATGCCCCTTAAGTGATACATTGCGATTATCATTATTAAATTTTAGAACACTAAAATTCCGAACAATAAAGCATATTCAATATTTAATGAAGTGTATTTAATATGCCTTTCAAATAGAATGACAATTACTATTCTATTTCTATGATCCATTTCACAGCCATATTTTAATGCCTGTAAAAATACATCTTTAAAGTATTATATACACAGAGAAAAATATAGAGTTCCTTAAGGGAATCCAGTTGTGTAATCCATGCTGAGATACAGAAATAAAACATTTATAGCACACCAGAAGATATCCTCGCATAAACTCTAGGCTTTTACCATTTGAAGGTAAACACTACGTTTACTTCCAACACGGTTGATTCATTTTGTCTGTTTTTGAAATGCATATATTTAGAATTATTCAATGTATAGTCATTTTTGAGGGGGTGGTGAGTGACTTCTTTCACTAAATGGTATGCTTATGAGGTATCATGTAGCAACTGTTTGTTCATTATTATTCTATTATAGCTTCCCATTGAGTGAAAAATATATAGTTGATTTGGAGATGTGCCACCTGGATCTCCCCTCTACAGTGGGTTTGTTGTCCACTGCAGGGAGTGTGGTATCAGATGGTTTCCAGCTCTAAGCACCTTAGGATCTACCTGAGTTGCAAAGGACCACTTTCTTCTTTTTTTAAAAATTATAGACTTTAGTTTCCTAGAGCCACTTTAAGTTTACAACAAAATTTAGCAGAAGGTACAGAGATATCCCACATATTATCTGCCTTCACTTGTACGTAGGAAAATTGTACAGAAGATACAGAAAGTTCCCACACACCCACTGCCCCGCAATCCATGACCTCCTCTCCTATGAACATTCTGCACCAGAGTAGTACATTTGTTGCAACTGACAAACCTACATAGATACATTATTACCCCAATCCATAGTACACATTAGGGTTTAGTCTTAGTGTTTTATAGTCTATGGGTTTTAACAAATGCCTTTTCCAGATCATCATACAGTTGGAATCAGAGAATATATAATCTATCCAAACTGCCTTCTTGCACTAAGTAATATGCATTTTAGTTATTTCCATGTCTCTTCATGACTTTATAGCTCATTTCTTTATAGCCCTGAGTAATATTCAATTGTCTGGATGTACCAGTGTGTATTTATCCATTAACCTACTGAAGAACATCTTGGTTCTCTCCAAGTTTGGGCAATTATAAATAAAGCTGCTATAAACATCAATGTGCAGATTTTTTGTGTGGACATAAGTTTGCAACTCATTTGGCTGAATACCAAGGAGCACGCTTGCTACATCATATGGTAAAAGCATGTTTAGTTTTATAAGAAACTGACAAACTGTCTTTCAAAGTAGCTGTATCGTTTTGCATTACCACCAACAATGAACAAGAGTTCCTGTTGCTCCACACCTTTGGCAAAATCTGGTGTAGTAGATGTTCTGAATTTTGATCCTTTTAATAGATGTGCTGTGGTACCTCATTGTTGTTTTAGTTTTCATTTCTCTGATGACATATGATGTGGGACATCTTTTCATATGCTTATTTGCTGTCTGTATATCTTTTTGGTGAGGTGTCTGTTGATGTCTTTGGCCCATTTTTAATTCATATGATATTTTATTTAACATAGAAAGCTCTTAGGTAATATTGGCAATTTTACTCCATATATATTTACTTATACTTATAGTTTTAATTTGTAATTGTAAATTGACAAATAATAGCTGTATATACTTATAGGGTATAAAGACATGTTATGATTTATACATATAATGTGGAATAATTAAAACAAGTGAATTAACATATCAATAATCTCAAACACAGTAATTTTTTGGTGGTGAGAAGATTTGAAATTTACTCTCAGTGATTTTGAAATATACAATGCATTATTATACACTATATTCACCACACCCTACAATATATCTTAAAAAATACCTATTCTGCTTGTCTGATTAACCTTTTCACTCTTTCAACATCACCTCCTCATTCTTCCACCCTCTTTCCCCAGTCTCTAATAACCACCATTCTATACTCTACTTCTTTGAGTTTGATTGTTTTAGATTTAGCCCATTTTCTAGTCAGTTTTTTTCCTTATTGTTGAGTTTCAAGAGTGCTTTTTGGATGATAGTCCTTTACAGATACGGCTTTGTAATATTTTTTCTGTCTGTGGCCTGTTTTTTAATTCTCTTGACTTCTTTCAGAGAGCAAAAAATTTAATTTTAATGAAGTACAGCTTATTATTTTTTTCATGTTTTGTGCCTTTTGCACTATATGTAAAAAGTCATAATCATATCCAAGGTTATCTAGATTTTCTCCTGTTATCATCTAGGAACTTTATAGTTTTACATTTTACTTTTATATCTGTTATCAATTTTGAGTTCATTTTTGTGAAGTGTGTAATATCTTTGTCTAGATTTTTAGTTAGCATATGAATGTCTATTTGTTCCAGCACCATTTGTTAAAAACACTATACTTTTTTGTATTGCGTTTGCTCCTTGGTCAGGGATCAGTTGACTAGATTTAAGTGTATCAATTTCTAGCCTGTTTATTCTGTTCCATTGCTTATGTTTGTCTATTCTTTTACCAATACTACACTGTCTTGAATGCTGTAGCTCTACAGTAACTCTTGATTTAGGGTGGTTTCATTCCTCTGACTTTATTCTTCTTTTTCAATACTGTGTTGGCCTTGTGGTTCTTTTTACCTCTCCCTATAAACTCTAGAATTAGTTTGTCAATATTTACAAAATAACTCACTGAGAATTTGATTGAGATTGCATTGAATCTATAGATCAAGTCGGGAAGAACCGACATCTTGACAATATTTAGTATTCTCATCAACGAACATGGACTATCTCTCCAGTTATTTAGTTCTTTGATTTATTTCAACAAAGTTTTACAGTTTTTATCATACAGATCTTGTTAGATTTATAACTATTTTATTTTGGGAAGTGTAGAATTTGGAAATTCTACTTTTTCATTTCTGACGTATAGAAAATGATTGACTTTTATATGTTAACTTTGTATTCTGCAACCTTAGTATAATCACTTACTAATTCCAGGAGATGTTTTAATGAATTCTTTTGGATTTCCCACAAAGATGATCATATCATCTACAAACAAAGTTTTATTTTTTCCTTCTTAATCAATATGCTTTCAACTTCCTTGCCTTTTCTTAGTGCATTATCTAGGGCTTCCAGTATGATGTTGAAAAGGATAGGTAAGAAGGGACAATACTGCCTTGTTCCTGACTTTAGTGAGAAAGCTTGTAGTTTCTCATCATTAAGTGTAATGTTAGCTATAGTTTTTTTTTTTTTTTGTAGAAATTCTTTATCAATTTGTTGAAGTTTCCCTCATTCCTGGTTTACTGAGAATTTTTATCATGAATGGGTATTAAATTTTGTCAAATGCTCTTTCTGTATCTCCCCATATACGGTTTTTTTTTAATAGCATATTGATGCTATGGGTTACATTAAATGATTTTTGAATGTTGATTTAACCTTGCATATCTAAGATAAATTCCATTTTATCATGATGTATAACTTTTTTTATACATTTTTGGACTTAACTTGCTGGTAATTTGTTAAAGATTTTTGCATCTATGATCATGAGAGAAATTGGTCTGTAGTTTCCTTTCCTTTTGATTTTTTTTTTTTTTTTGAGACAGGATCTCTCACTCCTGTCACCCAGGCTGGAGTGCACTGGCACAATCACAGCTCATTGCAGTATTGACTTCCTGGGCTCAGGTGATTTTCCTACCTCAGCCTCCCGAGTAGCTGGGATTACAGGCAAGTGTCACCATGCTCGGCTAATTTGTTGTCTTTTTAGTAGAGACAGGGTTTCGCCATGTTGCCTCAGCTGGTCTAGGACTCCTGGGCTCAAGTGTTCTGTCTACCTTTGCTTCCCAAAGTGCTGGGATTATAGGCATGAGCCATTGTGCCAGGATATAGTTTTTTTTTTCTTTTAATATCTTTGTCTAGGGTATTAGGGTGATGCTGGCCTCATAGAATAAATTAGAAAGTATTTCTTTTGCTTCTATCTTCTGAAAGAGATTACGGAGAGTATACCAATATACCAAATTATTGGTATAATTTTTTTCCTTAAATGATTGATATAATTCATTAGTGTGTTTATCTGGGCTTGGTGCTTTCTGTTTTGGGAGGTTATTCATTTAATTTCTTTAATAACTATATGCATATTCAGATAATGTATTTCTTGTGTTACTTTTGCCAGACCATGTTTTTCAAGGATTTGTCCATTTAATCTTAATCTATAAATCTATAATTACTTTTATAAATCTATAACCAAATTTATACACATTAAGTTGCTTATATTATTTCATTATCATTTTACTGTCCATGGGATCTATAGTGATGTCTTCTCTTTCATTTCTAGAATTATTAGTTTGTGTTCTCTGATTTCTTAGTTATCCTAACTAGAGACTTATCAATTTTATTGATCTTTGCAAAAAAAAAAACAGCTTTGGATTTTATTTTTCTTAGTAATTTCCTGTTTTCAATTTCTTGAATTTCATTGATTTTCAGTTATCTTTCTATTAATAGTTTTTATTTTAATTAGACCTTTAATGATATGTATTCTTTAAAATTTGTTAAAGTGTGTTTTATGGCCTAGAATGTGATCTATCTTGACAAGCATTCTATGAGAGCTTGAGAAGAATGTGTACTCTGTTGTCATTAGATAAAGTAGTCTATGAATATCCAGTTGGATGATGGTGATGTTGAGTTTAACTACAACAACAAGTTAGATCTTTACTGGTTTTCTGCATTCTGGGTCTGTCCATTTCTCATATAAAGGAATTAAAGTCCAGCTATAATTGTGGATTCATTTATTTTTCCTTGGAGCTCTGTTAGTTTTGTATTTTGATGCTGTGTTGTTAGGTGAATAGAGATTAAACATTGTTATGTCTCTTTGGAGAATTGACTCTTTTATCATTATGTATTGCCCCTCATTATCTCCAATAAGTGTCCTTACTTCGAAGAGAGAGGCCCTTTTTATAGACCTTGCACCTTTCTCCAGGGCAGCTTGTATCTGCTGTAGAAGGTCAAGGGCATAAAGGCCTGTGTACTTTGTCCCAATAAAGGACACTCTGATAAGCAATACTCACTCCAGATTAAACCTCTTTCTCAGCATTTGCTGAGGTTATGTCATGCCTTCATTACAGTTCAGTTCTTCTGCTCAGTCATGCTTTAACTTCTCCTTTCCCTAAAAGACACTGATTCCCTAATAAACACCTTGTTTTCATGTCTGCTTCCAGGTATTCCATGCAGTGATATTTGAAACCAAAAAAGTATTTAACAAAATAGGGTTTTAGAACTAGAACATTACTATCTGATTGGCTATGAAGACAACATTACTGGTGGTAGGTGGAACACAACAACCCCACACACCAGGTCATGAACCAATTATTGAAACATTCACCAATAGTTAATTTGAAGAATGTCACCCATGGAAGAGAATGTACTAGCTGGCAAGATATATCAGGTATTAAATATGCATGAAGAAAAGAGTAACAATAAGGTAAAGAGATACAAGGGCTAATTGCCATTGCTGCTGCAGGACAGCAATGGCAAATAGGGACAAATAGGGATAAATTTACTCCTCATCGTACCCCAAACCCAGGAAATATTATGCAATGCGTGAAGACAATCTTGGCTGTCGTGATGAGGGAGGGGTGCTACTGGGTTATATGGGGTAGAGAATAGAGATTCTATAATTCACAAGACAGGCCCCATAACAAAGAATTATTTAGTATAAAACGTAAATAGCACTACTGTTGTAAAACCTTGTTCTATTCAAAGAGACTGAAGAAGCAAATTTACATATTAATAACAGGCAACTGAAACTAACTGTAAAAGCTAGAGGGTATATTTTGTTGTATTGAAAATCTCTCTTTCTCTCTAGAGACTGAGTGGGCACATATGGAAGCAATGTAATAAATGGAGTAGTCCTGACCAAGGTATGTACACTGAGTCAAAAGACCCACACAATGATTATTTCCCCAGTCTCCTAAATTATAATTTGGATTGACATAGTTGGCAGTTGAAGAAACCCCACATTGGGTTCTTTTGTCTCCAGGGTAAATAATATGACAGTGAAAAAGCCAAATAGAAGCCTCTGAAACTACTCTCCATCCCAGCCAAGATAGTAAATCAACGAAGCAGACACAAAAACAAACAAACTTATTTTACCTTGGGAAGGGGATGGTGGTATTTAGTACTACCTTTAAGGACCTAAAAGATACAATGGTGATAGTTCCTATATAATTATACTTAATTCAATATTCTGGATCCTGCAGAAATTAAGTATAACCAAGAAAGCAATTATACTTCTGCAGGTTTAACCAAATATTGGGCCTTATCTCAGCTACTGTGCCAGATATACCTTTGATAGAGCAGATTAATATGATCGCAGTGATATGTTATACTGCCACTGGTTTAGTGAATAGATTCTTTTTATCTCTGTCAGAAAAGAATATCACAAATACTTTTTAACCACACAGAATAATAATATATGTAGAAAGATTCTCCTCAATGCTATGGTAGTTCTCTTGTCTCTGTCACAATATAAAACACAGAGATCTTGATCATCTGAATATGTCATGGAGTATCACACTGATTCATCACATCAACGATATTGGACTGAACAGGAAAAATAAGCAACATATTACCGGTATAGTTAATGTAATTGTAAGACTCATGCAAGTATTCAGGGCCTGAAACATTTATAGAAGTTTCAGGGTTCCCATTGTCAGGGGCATGGCAGGAAATTTGTCTGAAATAAAAGAGACATAATTATATCTTGCACCTCCTGAGATGAAAAGGAAAGCACGAAGCCTCATAAACTTCTTCAGCTTCTGAAGTCAGTCTTCTAAGGAACTAGGAATATTGCTGTGGCCTATATATAAGGCGACACAAAATTGTACCAGCAACAAATAGTTCTAAAGCAGTTGCAGGATTGCAAGGAAAGCCATGTTACTAAGGCCAGACCACCATGCTTTATAATGTTGGAGATATCAGTGATGAAAAAAGATGCTGGGAACAGTTTGTAGTAAGTCCCATGGGATAATTGTAACACAGAATTCTGGAGTTTTGGAGCAAGGTTATGTTCAGCAGAAAATTATACACCTTTTGAGAAACAGTTCTTAATGCTACTTGGCCCTGATTGGAGGCAAAATAATGACCGTAAGATACAAAGGGTCATATATCTGGAACTAGAAAGAAGGTTGGTTTGAAAATGGATAGTAATTGCAGTACAGCCTTACTCAGGGGTGGCTATACAAGACGTTAGTAAGGAATAATTATCTCACTCAGCAGAACTTTCAGAACTTCAGGTGGCACACTTTGCCATCCAGTGTGTACAGAATAAGAAGTGCTCCAACGTTGTACTACATATAGATTTATGGGTCATGACAAATGAGCTTCTGGGCTGGTCAGGAGTTTGAGAGAGAGAGAGAGAGAGACTACACCACTTTGTTACTTTTGTTATAAATAATACATATAAATACATGTTGAAATCCTACTTTTTCCATTGTTTTATTGCTCAATCCTTGTGTCAGTACATACTGTATTGATTCTTACAGCTTTGTTAACTAGATAACTAAGAGTATGAGACCTCCAGCCTCTTCAAGTTTATCTATTTTACTCTTTTGGGTCCTTTGCATTTAACCATAAATTATAAATTGAGTTTTCTAATTTCTACACAGAAAGCAAAACCTAATGGGATTTTTATTTTGATTATGTTGAATATATAACTCTGTATAGATATCAAAAGATAGATAAATAGATATAGACGTTGGGTCATTTAAATATTAAATTTGTTTTAATTATAAAATAAAAGGTACAGTTTACAAAATATCCAGTTCAAGTCTCCTCCTAGGCATTAAAGCATATGTCAATCTGTCTTCCTAAATAAATGTTCCAAAGGATATCAAGATCAATATATCTGAATGAGATTTGTAATCTAAACTCCCCATAAGTTTTCTCATGTGTTTCCTGTTTCAGTTAATAATAGTTGTTACACCATTTATAAAAATATTAACATAATCATGAAAAATCATTCTTCCTCTTTCTCAAAAATCTAGCCATCTAATGATTCCTTTACTAATTTGTTGCTAATACCATATATGTGTACACACACACACACACAGAAACACACACACACACACATACACACACATACACAGGATTTGAACAACATTCCAGAGTTCCATGCCTCCAGATTTGAACATGTTGATATTGAAGACAGTGCTGACTGGGACAGTCTACCTCAAACCAGAATCTAAAACTTAGGAATTCTATATTTGAATGCCATGTAGTAAAATAACATAAAATGGATACCTAACTTCAAACAAAAGAATGATAAATTATCAAATATCAGTAATAAAAAGTGAACTCAAAAACAATATTGAAAAACGCTTGAAGTTGAGTGGATAACAAGATTGGGAAAATTATTATAGGCATTTATTAGGTATGTAAAATTCTTGCGGAAAGAAGTCGAAGACTCAAGTCTGTATAATGCAGAGAGCTGCAACTGAGATTCAGTAATACACATAACAGCCAAAAGTAATGTTCTATTTATGAAATAGAAATTTAAAAATATGAGCCTGTATCCTACAAAGAAGCCTGATGCTTATTGATATCTGTGGTAGAAAAATAGTCACATAAATATTTTGCAATGTCAAATTTGGATTATTCATGAAAATAGGAATAAAATACATATAATCCAAGCCATTGACATGAAAAAAAATGTGGGACCATGAAACCCATTAGTCTCCCAGGAAAGATAATCAGGTGGACTGGACAGCACTGCGTTTCAGTGCAAAGCCACCAAATTACTTTGTTCTCTCTCCCCGGAGCAAACAGATTCTCTCCATGTCATACATCACTGCCAGGAAATAAGTAGGGGTGATGCAGGGAATGTAAGACTGTCTTTCCAGCCCCCTTTAGTGCCTTTTTTCTTGATATGATGTCAAATCCAGATACGTGGGTCACTTAGCTTATTTTTTTTATTTTTGTGAAGGTGGTTTCTTGTGTGGATAGTTTCTCAATTTAGTGCTCTTGTTGGAGAGGACAGTTGCCGGACTGTTCTATTTGGCCATTTTACTCGACTTCCTTCTCCTCTTTTTCTTTCTTTTTTTTAAAATTTTACTTTAAGTTCTGGGATACACATGCAGCACATGCAGGTTTGTTACATAGGTATACATGTGCCATGGTGGTTTGCTGCACCTATCAACTCGTCATCTAGGTTTTAAGCCCCACATGCATTAGGTATTTGTCCTAATGCTCTCCCTCCCTTAACCCCCACCCCCCAAAAGGCCCAGGTGTGTGATGTTCCCCTCCCTGTGTCCAAGTGTTCTCATTTTTCAACTCCCACTTATGAGTGAGAACATGCAGTGTTTGGTTTTCTGTCCCTATGTTAGTTTGCTGAAAATGATGGCTTACAGCTTTTTCCATGTCCCTGCAAAGGACATGAACTCATTCTTTTTTATGTCTGCATAGTATTCCATGGTGTACATGTGCCACACATTCTTTATCCAGTCTATCATTGATGGACATTTGGGTTGGTTCCAAGTCTTTGCTATTGTAAATAGTGCTGCAATAAACATACGTGTGCATGTGTCTTTGTAGTAGAATACATATATATTTTTAAGTGTAGTGTTGTTGGCATAGTGGTGAGCATGACTGCCTCCCTCTTTTTCATAATATCTTCTGTTCAAAATAATATTTTATTGTGAGTACTGATATAATCTCTATACTTTCTATCAGGCTTTGTGTTTTCTACATACTTGAGTCAGCAGTTCTTTCTGTGAATAAGTTTTGTGTAATTTGATGTGTGCATAATTAGTAATGTCATTATTTTATCTTGACTCTTGAAATATAGGTTATCACTGGAGACTCAGAAGGGTGAGAGGGTGATGAGAGATGAGAAATTACTTAATGGGCACAATGCACATTATTCTGGTGACAGTTACACTAAAAATCCAGATGTCACCCATACGCAGTACATCCATGTAACAAAACTGCATTTGTACCCCTTAAATTGATATTTAAAAAGCCTGTTTATATTGAGAGTTACCATTCATGACCACTGGAAATACTCTCCCATAGTCTTCTGTGGTGTGTTGTTGCTCAGGAGAAGTCAGCTGTAAATCTATTTATTAATATTTAAATAATCAATGTTTTTGTACTTTTAAGATTTTGTCAGTACTTTCTATTTTGCAGCATAACTGTAAAATGTCTACATATAGATTTTCTTAAACTTTCTTATTCAGGTTCACATATGCTCCTTCAAAATTTGAACACATACATTTCTTTAATTTATAACATCATTTGACCATCAGCACCTGGAATGTTGTCTTTCTGCCATTCTTTACCTTGTTTGCTTCTATAACCTAAAAATTCTCTTTTTTATTTTCTATCACTTTATTATTTTGTAATTATTTCTGGATAATATCCTCAAGCTTATTTTGCAATTAACGAAATACCTTCCTTTATTTAGATTACTCTTTAACACATCCGTTGAGTACAGTTATTGCAAGAACTATGCTTTTTATTCCAAGGATTTCTATTTGGTTTTGTTATATAACTAACTATCTGTTCATATTCAGTTCTGTTCTCACCTCATTCTTTATCTTCCTTCATCAATTTTTTTTTTGAGACGGAGTTTCTCTCTTGTCCAGGCTGGAGTCCAATGGCACAATCTCGGCTCACAGCAACCTCCCTCTCCTGGGTACCGGTGATTCTCCTGCTTCAGCATCCCAAGTAGCTGGCATTACAGGCCTGTGCCACCATTCCCGGCTACTTTTTGTATTTTTAGTAGAGACAGGGTTTCACCATGCTGGTCAGGCTGATCTTGAACTCCTGACCTCAGGTGATCTGCCCTATTCAGCCTTCCAAAGTTCTGGGATTATAGGCATGAGCCACCGTGTCCAGCCTCTTCATCAATTTTTAATCTTAATTGTAATATTTGTAAGCACATTTAGATTATTATTTATTGATGTGGAATATAAATTATTCTTTAATATTCTGAATTTCCCAACATTGTTCAATTTTTCACACTATATGTTTTTTTAAATTTGCGGTGTTCTTATCTGGAGTGTGTGATTATGCATTGGTGGGTGTACAGGCTGGAGTATTTTGAAGAAGTCCTATATGTATGTGTTGTAAATGGATCTTATTAAAGACCACTAAGGCAATACTTCTAAAAGTCTGCAAGATTTACAGCATTATTGGGTTTGGGGTGCTCCCTAATGCAGATATGGCTGCAGAGACCAAAGACTTAGATCACAAGATTCAATTCCCTTTGAATGCTTGGAAATCTTTCTCAAGATGGACAAGTGCAAACAAGCCCAGTATGCAAAGATTACAATAAATAACCTAACTCTTCAATGCCCAGACATCAAAAAACCATCCACAAGCATTCATACTATACATAAGAATATGACCTTACCAAATGTACTAAATAAGGAACCAGTGACTAATCCCAGA
This sequence comes from Pongo abelii, assembly GCF_028885655.2. Lineage (NCBI taxonomy): Eukaryota > Metazoa > Chordata > Mammalia > Primates > Hominidae > Pongo > Pongo abelii. Next base: position 131,031,970 of record NC_071992.2, on the reverse strand, counting down.
GTGACAGATATGTGAGCTTTCAGACAGAGAATTCAAAACAGCTGTTTTGAGGAGATTCAGCCAAATTCAAGATAGCACAGAGAAGGAATTCAGAATCCTATCAGATTCTTACAATGGGTTATAAGATATTATTTATGATAACCACATGTAGCCACATGGTAACCACAAATCAAAACACCTGCAACAGATACACAAAAAATAAAAAGCAAGAAAGTAAAACATAACACCAGAAAAATCTACTTTCACAGAAACAAAGGAAGAAAGAGAAGACCACAAAACAGCTAAAAAACAGTTTATAAAATGGTAGTAGTAAGTCCTTATTATGAACAATAACATTGAATGTGAATAGGCTAAACTCTTCAATCAAAAGACAGGTTTGTCGAATGGATGAAAACAAGACCCAACTATCTATTGCCTGCTAGAAAGAGTCTATGTGTATAAAAATACACATAGACTGAAAATAAAGGGATGGAAAAATATATTGCATGCCAACAGAATTAAAAACAAGGAGGAGTAGCTACACATATCAGAAAAAAATAGATATCAAGACAAAAACTATTAAAAGAGACAAATAAGGACATTATATGATGATAAAGGGGTCAATTCAGCAAGAGGGTATAACAATTGTAAATATATTATACTTTAAGAAAAAAAATAAATGTTTGCAAAAAAAAATTGTAAATATATATGTACCCAATGCTAGAGCACCCAGATATATAAAGCAAATATTATTACAACTCATGAGACAGAGAGATAGACCCCAATGCAAAATAGCTGGAGACTTCAACACCCCACTTTCCGGATTGGACAGATCATCCAATCAGAAAACCAACAAAGAAACATCAGACTTAATCTGTACTATAGACCAAATAGGCCTAATAGATATTTCCAGAACATTTCATCTGATGGCTGCAGAATACACATTTCTTCTCTTAGCACATTGACCATTCTCAAGGATATATGTTAGGCCGCAAAACAAGCCTTAAATTTTTTTTCAAAAAATTTGAAATTATATCAAGTATCTTCTCTGACAACAATGGAATATAACCAGAAATCAATAGCAAAAGGAAATTTGGAAACTATACAAACACATGAAAATTAAACAATATGTTATTGAATGACCCGTGGGTCACTGAAAAAATTAAGAAGAAAATTAAAAAGTTTAGTGATTAAAGAAAAAAAAAAAAGACTAAAACAAGGTGATTTCAGAATATGACCGGAGGATGATAGCATTTTTCTGAAGATTTTATAACTACAAAGTAATACTAAATATTATTAGTGGAACATACATATAAACAAATTTATAAACATGTATGTGCATCAATAAAACTATTTCCTCTGGAGAGAGGGGAAGGGCTAGGGATGTGCTGGGAAAGAGAACAAATAAGATTGAATTGTATCTGTACTGCTTTATTAAAATCAATATGAAGGCAAGATAAAGTCCTAAAAATAAAAAAGAAGCCAAAACATGCACAGTCCACATTATGTATTAATGAGCTCACAACTTAAAGTCAAACTAACAAATAAGAATAAAACTTTTTTAAAGTGAAAACGCCATTAATCTTGTTAAAAATTTTAAATGGTTTTAGTTTGCCTCTGTAAGAGTCCAGACTCCCTAGTTTAGGTTAAAAATGTCTTTATATGTGCCACATTTTCTTAATCCAGTCTATCATTGATGGACATTTAGGTTGGCACACATGCATCATGGAATACTATGCAGCCATAAAAAGGATGAGTTCATGTCCTTTGTAGGGACATGGATGAAGCTGGAAACCATATTCTGAGCAAACTATCGCAAGGATAGAAAACTAAACACCGCATGTTCTCACTCATAGGTGGGAATTGAACAATGAGAACACTTGGACACAGAGTGGGGAACATCACACACTAGGGCCTGTCGTGGTGGGGGAAGCGGGGAGGGATAGCATTAGGAGATATACCTCATGTAAATGACGAGTTAATGGGTGCAGCACACCAACATGGCACATGTATACATATGTAACAAATGTGCACTTTGTGCACCTGTACCCTAGGACTTAAAGTATAATAAAAAATAAAATAAATAAATAAATAAAAATGCCTTTATGAACTAGTGTCTGCCTATTTCCCTAGCCAGTCTTTCCTAATCTTTGACAGCTGTTTTTTTCACAATGCACTTACGTGGAATTTATTTCAGATTCAAAAGAACCTGTTAAATCTGCCAAATCTCCTATCTAGACTCTAACTCATACTGTGCTTTGTTTGTTTCACAACTTCAGGTTGGTAATTCTTAAATATTCCTCAGGTTTCAGCAGTTTCTTCTTTGTAAGCCCTCCTCGACCACTTCAGAATTTTTCAGGTTATCTGCATTTTCTAGATTCCATGGTTACATGCTTTGTTATGGTTCTAATTTATTGCTCCCCCTACCAGTTCTGACACTGTCTTAAGGAAGGACTTGTGCCTGTCATAGTAACTATTTATCCAAGTGCCTCACATAGTAAATGGCATATAATAAATGCTTAATTTACTTGAGATTAAATGACCTTTAGATACATAGATCACAAAATAATCAAAAATAGTTATCTTCAACGATTCTTTTGTATTCAAATTCATTATTTTATAAAATCCAGGTATTAATTTCTGATTAACCCATGAAAAGATACAAGACTAAAAATATTCTTGAAGGTTTGTTTTATTTCTGAGGTCAATAATTAAAAGAGATTCATAGGCTTGGAACTTAGTACAGAAACTGGTAGGTCCCATTTCTTTCTCTCTTCACTTTAAATTTCAGTGACCATATATAATGTTCTTTTTCCCCCCAGCCTATAAATTAGACAATAGAAAGGTATCACACATGATGAGTGATGAGTGAAACTGTCCATGACTTTCTAAGAGAAAGTCTCGTTCCTTCCTCTTAACATCTTTGTTCCTTTTACATGATTGGGCACGCTGTGGTTTACTTGTATCCCATGATAGAAATAAGACGATTCAGCTACATAGATAGTAGTAACTACAGCAAAATTGCTGATAAAGTTTATGCATAATGACTGTAGCTCCTCATATCTAACACTCTGGGAGGCTAAACTTTTGCATAATACAGTAAAACCGTGAGTTCCTATTAAATAGCACACAGATAATAGTAAACATTTATTTGAGCAAACATTTTTGGCTGTTTTAATTATTTTGTTCAAGCCAATGTGTTTTCTCGAACATTTTCATTCCCTGGACTCCTTAAAGAAGTTCTGGAAAAGGATTGGTATCTTTAAAATAATAATAATACTATTAATAATATCCATTTGAAACTGGTTTCTGATTTGGGGCAGTAGGCAAAGCCAGAAATTCAATGATTTACTTTAAAGTGTGTCAATAAAAACAAGTGCTTTGTATGAGTTTCATGAAGTAGTGGATGGCAGGAGCTGTTGAAGGATTAGATGTATTAGATGCAGTTAACCCAGAATTGTGGTGTTAGAAGTAATTCTGAGGTTTCAGTCAGGGGACTCATCAAGTTCTCACGCTCTCTAAAGTTAATAAGGAGGTTGAGGGAGTTCAGAAAGTAGCGAAGAAGTTTTTTTCTATTTCCATATCACTTTCTGCACTTGATCAAGTTCAAGCAGCTGTTTCAAAACATTCTGCTGTCTTGAAATTGCCTAATGCCTTCTATTTTGGAATATGACTGCAAAGATATTTTACTGTTAAGTCTAAGCCCGTTGCACTTGAAGTCATTATACCCTTTTCTTCCTCCTCTTTACAAGTTTCCTCAGGCTCATGATTCATTCCTGATTCCTCTACTTCTTTCACACCTCACATCAAAATGTTCAGCCAATCCTGTGAGCTTTAGAATGAAAATATATCCTGAATCTTACCACTTTGGACCATTCCCCTTGCTACCATCTGAAGGTAAGCCACACTCTTCTATCACCAATAGTATTGTAAGACTCCAAATTGGTCTCCCCGCCTTCTTTGCTCTCTTAAAATCTCTTCTCAACACAGCAGACGAAATAATAATTTTCAGGTAACTAATCTATTCAAATCTTTCCATCAGCTGCCCATTTAACTCAGGGTAAAATCTAAAAATCTTAAAATAACCAACCGTACCCTCCATGAACTAAACCCTCATAGCCATCCTGTCCTCATGCTCTGTTACTCTCTTCCTTGCTCATTCTAGGACCTCTCTCTGCTTTTGCTCTAACACCTTAGCTATGATCCCACCTTAGGGCATTTGTACTAACCCTTTCCCCTTCCTGAAATTCTTTTCTCTCAGATGTTTACATAGCTAACCTTTGTCTTCATTCAGGTCTTGGTTTAAATTTGTCAGTAAAGCCTCTCCTGACTAATTTATTTAAAATTGGATCCCCATTCCCTTTATTATTGTCTATAACATTTATCATTTTGTCTTTTCTCCCCTTCCTCCTTTCCTTCCTTCCTTCTTCCTTTCTTCCTTCCTTCTGTTCTTCCTTTCATCCTTCCTCCTTTCCTTCCCTCCTTCCTTCCCCCTCTGACTCCCTCCCTCCTCTTTTCTCCATCTTTCTCTCTTTCTCTGTCGTTTTTGTTTGTTTGTTGTTTTTTTTTTTGAGATGGAGTCTCGCTCTGTCGCCCAGGCTGGAGTGCAGTGGCGCGATCTCGGCTCACTACAAGCTCCGCCTCCCGGGTTCACGCCATTCTCCTGCCTCAGCCTCCCTAGTAGCTGGGACTACAGGCGCCCGCCACCACACCCGGCTAATTTTTTTGTATTTTTAGTAGAGACGGGGTTTCGCCATGTTAGCCAGGATGGTCTCGATCTACTGACCTCGTGATCCACCCACCTTGGCCTCCCAAAGTGCTGGGATTACAGACGTGAGCCACCGCGCCCGGCCTCTCTGTCTCTTTCTTTTAAAATCATGTAGTTGATTGAAAAATTACTTTGAATGATTAAATAACTGCTTTTGGCAACTAAAATGTAAGTCTCGAGGTCAAGGAGTTTTGCTTGTTTTGATCACTGCTGTCCTCTAAAAGTGTAGACAGAACTATGACAATAGGCAGACACTAAATAAATTTTTATTAAATAAATGAATTAATTATTTCCTTCTTTCCTTCACCATTGGATAGTGGAATAATGCCTTTCCAGTGTGAACTACCTTTTGTCTGTGTTATTGATCCTTTAAAATATATGCTCATTAATTACTCCTGTACCTTTTTCCTTTAGTATTTATCATCACTTATCTTATGAATATATTCAAATTTCCCTTAGCCTTGAGAAAACCTGTAGCACTTCACCTGCTTATCACATGGACATGTTGTTTTGGCACAGAAATTTACATTCAGCACTTTTACCTTGGCTCTTCCCTTCACATTTCATTCTTTACAACCTTGTTTCTGTTTTTTTAATGCTTCTGAAGTTTCCTAAATTGTTGTCAGTTTTGGCCTATTGTTATCATTAATCCATCAGCTTATTTCAGTCCCTAGGTGGTTTGATCTCTGGATAATATTTTGAGGTGGAGATCATTCTATTTTGGAGAAATTTATCTCATGATTAGTGAAGTAGAAAGGAATTAGATGACTGATTCACTCTTACTTCCATTTCTTTGACTTTCAAAACAAAGAGTTATTGGGAAATTTTCCTAATAAAATATTTCTGCAGCTTTCGATGAAAAAGACACTTTAGCTAACAACCTTAGTTTAAAGCAAATATCAATGACACTCTTTAACATAATCATCTAGCTAATACATATTTGTTGAAAATACAACATGAACATGGAAAGAAATATTTACTTAGTTCAAGAAAAGGAAAGCAGACTTTCTATTGTTAAATTAGTATCCTATTTATTATAGCATTTTTCTATAATATCAAGGATAATATAAAGGAGTAGAAATAATAATTTGTAACTACATGACACAGATGTAGAAAATATGTTTCCAAAAATAAACCTGTGAAAGATTTGTTGTGATAAAACTACAAGTTCCATGATCAGTTGAAAATGTGAGTGATAAAAAAAGTGCTTATAGGAAATATATAGTTCATAAAGAGTTTTGATAACATTTGGATTTTAAAATAAATATCTTATATATTCATGGTATCATTATTCTGAGGAAGCTTAACTTTAGAAAATTTATGGGTTTCACAAAAATTACACAGATTATGGACCTTAGTTAATTTTAGTCCAGAACTCAAGCTTTTGACTTAGTACTGTTGTACATGTTTAGAGAAGTTTGCATTTCCCTGCTTTCCAGTTTCTATGTGGAGGAATTTCCACTAATGTATTAGTTCTCGAAGTTCAGTTCAAAGACCCCTGGAGATATGGAGCCCCTTTCACAGGGTCCATAATGTCAAAATTATTTTTGAAATATTAAGTTGTTATTTGACTTTTTCTTTTTTTTTATTATACTTTAAGTTCTAGGGTACATGTGCACGACGTGCAGGCTTTTTACATATGTATACGTGTGCCATGTTGGTGTGCTGCACCCACTAACTCATCATTTACCTGAGGTATATCTCCTAATGCTATCCCTCTCCCCTCTCCTCATCCCACGACAGACCCCAGTGTGTGATGTTCCCCACTCTGTGTCTAAGTGTTCTCATTGTTCAATTCCCACCTATGAGTGAGAACATTTGGTGTTTGGTTTTCTGTCCTTGTGATAGTTTGCTCAGAATGATGGTTTCCAGCTTCATCCATGTCCCTACAAAGGACATGAACTCATCTTTTTTATGGCTGCATAGTATTCCATGGTGTATATGTGCCACATTTTCTTAATCCAGTGTATCATTGATGGACATTTGGGTTGGTTCCAAGTCTTTGCTATTGTGAACAGTGCCGCAATAAACTCCCTTTCTTTCACAAAAAAAAGGTAGAGATTTCAAGAGGCTAGCTGGCATGTGGTAGGGTAACAGATTGAGTGCTGAAGCAGATTTGAGAATGTAGCTGTCTTCTATTAAACAAAGCATTATAGAGATTTGGGAAAATATAGAACAATGACACTTCTAACACTCTTATATTTTTTAAAATGTCATTTTTATAAAAATATATTCTTTATTTTAACATGTTATATGTTTATTTTAGATTAATTAATCAATAACTATGTTAAATATTTCTGAGCTTTTAATTTCCAGCACAATGTCAATGAATTTCATCCATAAATAAAAGCTTTTTAAGGTATCTGATAATTTTAAGCATCTAGAAGAGTTCTGAGACCAAACGTTTAAGACCCAGTACCCTAGAGTAACGATGCTAGTAACACTTCTTGTCTTATTATCACTTCCCTGAGGAAGAAGGATAGGTCATTAGATCAGTGGGTTAAATCCATTGTACCATATTTTGACTGCCACTTGTCATTATCTGCGTCTGATTTCTTAATTGTTTGAACTTGAGAAAAGGGAGAAAGGGAGATTGTCTATTGCCGTCTCATGAAACACATGCTATGAAGAGAACAAAGGATTTAAATTTATTTCATTCTAGACTTTGGATATTAGAATAATTACCCTTCTTGTGGCATACATTTGTAAAATAAAAAAGTTGTGATGAATTAAGGTCTCACTTTTACTATCCTTTATTTTAAATAAAACCCATTGGTATAATGATTATATTATACCAAAATATGTTACCTCCCATCCTCCTTCATCTTAGGTTCTATTTCTTATGAATATACTTAGAAGATAAATATTAACCTACTCCTAACAATTTTACATCTAAATATAAATTCTCAAACATCAAGAATTTTCCATTTGAAATATAGTTTGTCAAATGTTTACAGAGATTAATAGTAGCTTTGTTTCTGAATTAGTGATTTCTTTCCAGAAGAGTATTTGCTTATTGACAGAGAAAATGACAGTAATGTTAATATCTTTGATCAACACTTGAGATTTGAAGAAAATCACTAATGAATTAAGTTGGCATAAGAATCACCTATATGATGCAACTTTGATGTGCTGTGCAAAATTTGGTGAAAGTTATGGAAAAATAATCTCAGAGTGTTAAACATATTTTCCTAGGTTTCCCTCAGGCTTTGAAAAATATTTACACTGGATAATTTCAAAGGAAATTTCTAAAACCTGTCTGCCTAGATTGGAATATTTGTAAATCAACATACACAAAGGTAAAAATATACATAAACATAACCTGAGAATTAAATTCTAGATATATTACATGAGTTTTTGTATGCTATTAGGAATGAGGATAAGCTGTCCTGCACTTAATCTCATGTAAATATTTAAAAACTAGTGAAATATTATATTAGCTGTTTATTCAGAAAGTTATATTAGTGTTTTAAATTCTTAGCCAACATTTGTGATTTGAAAGTTTTAAGATGATTATGTTATGTTATAATACACCTTCTATTGAATACATGATATGTACTGGGTAGTATGGTAGGTAGCTGGAATAATAGTACTTTGAAACCTCTTAAAAACATAAAAATTCCTAGGCAGCTTCTGGGTGATTTTAGAAGCATAGATAAAAGCTATTAATGATTTGTTAAAATAGAAACACTTATGGATAATATGCTAAGAGAATGCAAGGAAGAAAGTAAATAATATTTCTCAGAGGAACTGGGAAGGAGTATAGGAACGGTTATATTTAAGACAAGCTTTTTAGAATATGCATTCTCCAAGTAGAGAAAGAAAATAATTTAATAATAAAGACTACAGTTTCAGCAGGGGCATGAAAGATTAAAATGCTTAGTATATCTGACAAATTAGATAATAGAATTAAATATGTTCAAATAGAAGTAGCCTTAAGAAAAGATAAGTAGAGTACCATGGTGTAGCAGACACTGTTGTGGCCTGGCCATGTCTCCTTGGGTTGTATCCTCTACTGCATCCTGACCTATTTTCAACTGTCTGAGGGCTCTCTCTGGTGGCTGAAGCCTGCTCTGGAAGTATTCTGCTCTGGAGAATAATGGTCCCCTGGAGCTACCTTCTGCTAATGAATACAGGTTAGTTGGTGTATTAATACTCCAGCTCCCTCACCTTTTGGCTGGCCAACTCTAAGGTACATGTTCTTCACTAATTCCTTGAACTCCCCAGAAGGATAAGGCTCCAATCGTACCATGATAATGGTTTTAATACTGCATTATTTATTGGCTGACTTGTTTTTCCTGTCTCACTTTCTTCTCTGTTGGTGTAGCCTGGAATTAAACATAAATAAATTAAACAGATTCAACTGACTGTCATACTCTCTGCTGCTTGTGGAATGTAAACTAAGACACATATATTTAATGGATATGTAATATTATCGGAGAACAATTATGCCTTTTCATATTCTATAGCATGGATCTGTACCAATATCTTGCTTTCTACTCTCTCAAGCTCACTAGACAAAGTATATGACAAGTAATATAAACGTATAATTTGGTGTAATGTGATTGTGAAAGCTGAACATTTCAGTGTTTGGCTAAACCCTAACCCTAATCCTAACCATAATCTAAGAAATATGACCTTTGTTTTAATGCCTGTAATGCTTTCTTACTTAAAACAGGCCATGAGCTGGCGCTTAAAAGCTAAGAATTGAGAGACAGATCAGTTTGATGGTTAGTGTTCTACTTCTGCCATTTTCTTATTGTGCAACCTTTGACAATTATTAATATCTGTTTTTAATATGAAAAAGGACAATTATAAATGTAAAATAAAACATTCAAACTCTTAACAGAGTTCCTATTATGCACAAGAATACTCATTAATTGTGACTTACTATTTTTTTGTTGATTTTATTGTTAGGCTAGGTGTTAAGATACTCAATATGCAGCAAAATATAAATTGAGATTTTTAGCTTTAAAATTAAACTATATGTTCACCTTCCAGATTATTTTATCACATTGGTTATTTAGAATAATAACCTTTAGAATTCAGGAAACTTTACTATGTATGTGCCAGACTCTGTTAAGTCATCTTCGAATACTTCCTCATTTATGACCTAACCTAATAAAAATCTTATGAGGATATTCTATTTTTCCAGTGATTAAATTAAGGCAACCAACTGTCCATCCTGTTTTGCCTGTCTCTAAAGAGTTTCCTGTGACATGGGCTATTCAGGGTGAAATCCAGGAAACTCCCAGGAAAACCAGGATGATTGGTCAGATGAGAACAGAGTATCAGTGAAGATAGCAACTTCAATATCACAGAGATTGTAAGTGAAAATGTTTTGAGTTTAAACCTTACTCGTATTGATTAAGAAAACCATGTATCCTTGCCTCTTTGTAATAGGTTTGTTCACATTGTCTATTCCTCTAAGAGAAATTTCCATGTTATGTTGTCGTAAACCTCAGGAGGGAGCTGAAGACCCGTTGGAGCTGTGTTTTCATCATGGGAAGTACTAATCCTCTTTGAAAAGCATTTTTGAAATACGGAAGAGCATTTTTGTTGCTACTATTATTCTGTGAGCACCTCTGGAATTAGTGGAATGGTCTCACAAAATAAAAAATTTTCTCAATTTTAACATGATTTTTGAATGCTGTGTTAGTCATTCATATAGTTATCCATTGAATCCCGTTTATATATAAATCACAATTTTAATAGATTTAAAGAAATAACCATTAAATAAGAAACATAAAGGATATAAACAATAGTTGATAAAAACATTTTATTGTTATTGAAAATTATAACAATGATTAAAAGGTATCTTTTGAGCATTACATATTAAAATGTTATTTATCTGAGGGTGTCTATTTATTTCAGTCTTCTGGTAATGTCTCCACATTTCACTTATTTTTTGAGACAGAGTCACGCTCTGTCACCCAGGCTGGAGTGCAGTAGTGCAGTCTTGGCTTACTGCCCTAGGTTCAGGTGATTCTCCTGCCTCAGCCTCCCAAGTAGCTGGGAATTCAGGGGCACGCCATGACACCAGAAAAATTTTTGTATTTTTAATAGAGAGGGGGTTTTACCATGTTGGCCAGGCTGGTCTTGAACGCCTGACCTCAGGTGATCCACCGACCTTGGCCTCCCAAAGTGCTGGGATTACAGGCATGAGCCACCACGCCCAGGCTACATTTCATTTTCTGTATAGCTCATCTTACTTTTTCTCTCCAATTTGTCTTATATTACATTTAACTGAGTAAAATATATTTCCTTTTGGATTTTTTTTAAGTTTTAGAGTCTGAATGCGTGTCTTGTCAGGTGGTGGTAATTCAATATAGAAGATTTATTTTCTGTAGCACTTGCATGCTATACCATAAATACAGAATTACGTGGACACTGTCCTATTAATAAGGCCATTTGTGACCACGTGATATTTTTTAGTTCCTCGTTTTTGGAAATCCTTAACTTGCTCTAATATTTTGTTTCTGCTTCAATTAAAACTATATAATGTATACTTTTTCTGTTTTCATATAACAAGAAAGTCTGGTCTATTACTAACTTACTGAAATACCGGTAGTTATTCTGATATCAAAGTTTTTACTAAAATTTCTTCTAATATTACTTCTTATAAAGCACAGATATGCATAAACATGTGGCCACTTTATTTTGTCTTCCATTGTGGTGATGTCTGAGTATTTATATATTAAAATTTACATAACAATTATAACTCATGTCCCATTTTCCTCCATTATACTACACTGGACATTATTATTGTTTTTAAAATTTTGTGTTTGGCAACCTATATTATGTATTAATTTAATTTTAAAATAGTAGAGTCAGAATTACAGTATACACTTTCAAAAAGAGGTATCTAGTAGGGAAGGGTTGAGAACACATACATTCTATGAGGTTGTCTTCAGCAATAGAAAGATTATTTACAAGTAATAGTAATAGTTTTAAGAAGTGGATTCACTTGATAAAGTCACTTTTCTCCAATAATGACTGAGTTTAATTTAAGTCTTGGGAATTCTATTTATATATGAGAATACATTATTGAGCAGGAATTACTAATACCTAGGATATAATGCATGGGATGTTTTATATATTTTGAGACGCAGCAGTGCCTGACATCTGAATGTACCATGACAAAGCACTTTTGGAGAAAGTTGGCAAGGATTGTGTGAAAGGAAATGTGATAAGTTACAACTACAGTGGTTCATAGAATCTTATTAAAAGAGGAGGGATGAACAAGAGAAGTAAGAGAACAAAGAACCATAATCCTGAGGATGAAGCCTCCAAGGGAAACTGGAAATAATGAGGCATATATGTGTGTAAAATAATACTATGGAAAAGATTAAGATGCAAAAAACCCCTAAAAGTTAGAATTCACATTTTTAAGAAACTGAGTTGTGATTAATTGAGTATTCATTGAAACAGTTTTTGTCTGGTGATAAGGAAGGTTGTAATCTGGGGGTATAATAAAGACCATTTGCCTAACAACATACTTGCGCAATATTACTTTTTGGTATTCCTTCAATAGAAAAAAATTTACCCTCCCACTATGATTTAGCTACATTCCAGGAAACAGGAAATAAATTGACTAAGAAATCTTGAAGGGTTTTTCTAGTTTCTAGTATGAACAACAAATACTATCTGAGAGTACTTATCTCATGCTATACATACTGGCCAGGAATTTACATGCAATGTTGTTTATTCCTTTCAATGACCTCATGTGCAATATTATTTTACCCACTTTATAGATGACAAAGCTGAGCCTAACCAAGTAATTTAAACAATTTCAGAGAAATTATATACGATGGAGGTAGAATTCAAAAACTGGCATAACTTTATTATTTATTTAAGTATTCATTTACTTATAAGTTCTACATATTCATGCTTAGAATAGGCTGGGTCTAAAAAAATAGATTTAAATACTATGATAGATTTGCTGACCTGAAGCAAAATTCAGGATGCTATTTATAAATTAGATCTTACTGTTTTAAAACTTGATCAAAAGGGTCTAAAAAAATCTGAACTCTATTTTTCCACTGTCTCTTTCTCTTTTCTTCGATTTTTGTGCCATATAAATTAATGCAGATCCTTCTACTTGACCTTCCATAATTAATGATACTACCATCTACTAAGTTTGATTGTGTTGGTGTTTACTCTCTTAGTCTTATCTATTTTTCTTTTTAAAATTATTTTTCATTTCAATTTTTATGAACACACAATAGCTGTACATATACATAGGGTACATGTGATATTTCAACACAAGTCTGCAATGTGTACTGATCAAATCTGGGAAATTTGGATATCCATCACCTCAAACATTTACCATTTCTTTGTGTTGGAAACATTCCAGATCTACTCTTTTTTGCTATTTTGAAATACACAATAAATTATTCTTAACTGTAGTCACCCTGTTGTGCTACTGAACACTAGATCTTATTTCTTCTAACTGTATTTTTGTACATTTTATCTTTTAATAAAATAGCTTATTCAACAAATATTCACAAATTGCATTATATCTTCCAGATTTATTGACATTGTGTGCTATTTGAATCTCTCTCTCTTAAGTTCTCTTGAATCTGACTTTTCTCCAACCATTGACTTATTACACATTTATCAGAATACCATGCTTGAATTATCGCATTGATGCTCTGTCTATCTGGGCTATCATTTTTTTCAGCATTGTCTTAGAGTGTACAGCTTTAAATTAGAAAGGCATTGTGGTGACAAAAGAAAAACAAAGACGTTATATTACCTAAGATAATTATCTTCATTTCATCTAAAAATTTATCTCGGTACATTTCTAAATCCATTTTCTCAGTTTTCCAAGAAGCTGAGCCAACATCAAGGATGAGGTGCATTGTTGCAACACCAGCGATCTTAGTTTTCCCAGGACTGATGGTTTTCCCAGGATGTGAGACTTTCAGAATCAAAAATGGGAAAATCCCAAATAAATCAGGATGACTGGTCATCTGAGGAGGTATATATCATGTAATAAGTGAGTGGGAGGGAGGGACTAAATGAGGGGAGAATGTAAAGGCAAGCAGAGGAGCTATACTAAGCAAGCATGGCCAACTGCCTGATCAATAGAGAAATTAATTACAGTAAAATTTTAAAAAAATAAAATAAAATCATTATATGATCATTTTTTTTAAAAAAGAAAATATTTCTCTGGAGAATTGGGCAGCTGTGAGACCTTTGCAGCCAACACTCAAGGAGGTCAAGGATGAATGCTTTCTCCATCTCTTCCATCAGCAGCAACATTCTATATTGCAAATTTAGTTATGGGTTTGTGTGTGAGGACTAGCATTGCCCACTCTTAAGTATTTTCTTAAATAAAACCAGCATTTTATTATTCTAATTGGGAGTATGATAGTGCATTACCTTCTATATCTTTAAAACTTGGGACCTAGAAAGAGTAACATCAAAACCAGTATGTGTCCTTTGGCAAAATAAATCTTTAATTTCTAGAAATAACTATATCTCCTTAATATGTCACTATGAAAATTTACTGCTTATGGGGAATCAAAGCCTTTTTTTAATTATTATACTTTTAGTTCTAGGGTACATGTGCACAACGTGCAGGTTTGTTATAAATGTATACATGTGCCATGTTGGTGTGCTGCACCCATTAACTAGTCATTTATATTAGGTATTTCTCTTAATGCTATCCCCCTTCCCCCAACCCCACTGGCAAGCCGAATCCAGCAGCACTTTAAAATGCTTATCCACCACGATCAAGTTGGCTTCATCCCTGAGATGCAAAGCCTTTTAATCCTATGGGATGAAGTAGCCAACATGCGCTACAGGAATGAAGCTCTGCTACAATAAAAGACCAAGTTTATTCCAACTGTTTTTACCTTTAGCTCATGAATTTAAATCCTCTTCAAATTCTTGGAATATTTGGCTAGTGAGTGTGATTTCTAAAGGAAATTATCTTTTCTAACAATAGTGTACTGCTTGCATTATAACACTCAGAGTTGTCAGGGGTGAAGCGGAACACTCACATATTATAGATTTAAGGAATTAATAATTCAACCCTGGAAAGATTGTATATTTGTCTGTTTTATAAAATAAATATGTTTATAAAATAATGTGCCAATTCCTCGGTTTGTTATCTGTTTAGTGTCTAAAATAGGAATAACTCTTGTCAAAGTCGGGAGAGGTGGTAGAAAGAGAGCTGAAAAACAATGGTCAGTGCTAGGTAGACAGTAGTGAGATTCCAAAACCTTTCATATAATAAATACGAAACTGAAAGGCAAGATAAAATAGGGTAATAAGGAGTAAAGCAGCAGCAAGGAAGCAGTTACACAATATGATTTGGTAATCCAAGAGAAAATAACCTAGAGAAAAACGAGTATCATCTGAAGGTATCAAAATTCACCAGTAACTCCCACATGGAGTTATTTTTGTAAAGGAAAGGTCTACTCACTTGTTCCCATTTATATGAAATACAAAGTTTTGTGTGTTTCTTATTAGTCTGTATTTCCCATTTGACCTTTTTAATTGAACTTTCAACCTACTTTATCAGCCTCAACTTGTCTCATGCACCCTATGGTCTAATCACCTTGAATCATTCAGTATTTCTCAACCACATCAATACTTCATTCCTCTTTGTCTTTACTCATGTTGTTTTCATAGCCTGAGGATGTTTCTTCCTTATTTTCACCTATAAAAAAATCATGCCTATTTTAAGGTTAAGTTCAAAAGTTTCTACTACTATGAGAACTATCCAACCTCCACACCCAGAATTAACTGCTGTCTCTTCTGCACTGCCAATGCATCTTATTAATATCTACTATCACATATCTCGCTTCATTATGTTGTCTTAGTTACCTCTTTAGGAAAAGCACCTTGATTTATTCAGTGTAATTCCACATGGGATACTTGACTGTAATGCCCACTCTGGGAGTTCAATAATATCAAGTTACTACCCATTAAGAATGGCATAGTTTGTAGGTACCCCCAAGGACTTGAGGGAGAAATGGGAAACCAAAAAATTTAACATTACCGATATTAAAAAGCCAGTCCTCCACATCAAATGCAAGGAACATATTTGAAGCTGGTACTGGGTAGGGTCACTCAGTTAATTTTTTTTTCTAGAGTCTCTCTAGAGAGGTTGTTCTAATATCCTTCCAGAACATTCTCCTTCCTTGCTTCAAGGGGCAGATTGATTTAGAAGAAAGTGGCAACATTATGTGGGATCATAGGAGGCAGAGGTAAAAAAATGGCCAAGGAAGTAGTTACAATGACAAGCAATTATGGAGACAAATGTAGAAATAGGAAGCACCAATGTTAGTACTAAATTTTTTTTCATTCATTTATTAAATATTTATTGGGCATTCATTACGTGGCAGGAAATGTTCAAGGAAATAAAATTAAAGCGGTGAACAAAAATAAAAGTAAAAAGGGACATTGAAATTATATTCTATTGGGGATGGGGCAAATATTAGGCAAATAAATATATACAGAGATAGATATCAGGTGGTGATATGTATTATGAGCCTGAAACAAAACAAAATAAAAATCAGAATACTGAGGAAAGAGAGTGCTTGGACAAGAATTGAAGTTTTGGAATGGCTACTTTGTGTAGGGTGACCAAGGATAGTCTCACTTGTCAGCTGGCTTTTGAGCAAAGACCTGGAGGAAAATGAAAATATGGAGAAGAGCATCTAGAAAGAGAGAGAACCCTGATGAAGGAGAATGCTTAACATATTTGAGTGACTCCATGAAGTCCAGTGGAAGCTGGGGGACAGTAGTAATAGATGAAGTTAGGAAAGTATTTGAGAGACAGGAAGCATGGACTCTTGTAATCCATTTAAAGACGTTTCCTATATTCTTTGAGTGAAAGACATGGGGAACCATTAAAAGATGGTGAACAGGAGAAGGTTATTATTTATGTCTTTAAAAATGTTGCTGTTTTCTTTCTTGTTAATAGACTGTTATAGGACAAAGGGAATGCACTGAGGCCATTTCAAAAGCTCATTGCAGAGGAAAGAGCCAGGGTAATTGGTGTAGTAGTAGTGGGAAGAGGTAGTTATAGGATGTATTTTGAAGGTAGACCTATCAGGGTATACTAATATTGAATGTGGATATAAGAAAAGGAGAGGAATTAAGAATGAATCTGAGGTTGCAGGATTGAAATCTAGGAGCTGTTTAGGAAATATTACATTTGAAATGCTTATATCTAAATAGTGATGTTGAATAGGCAACTGACTAATAAAAGCTGGAAGCTCATGTGAAATGTCTGAGCCGGAAATGTAAATTTATAGATTATAATTTTAGATATTGTTTAATGCCGTGATACTTAATGAAATCATCCAGGAAGAAAAGATATCTGAAGTATGTGCTCCACATATAGAAAATATGGGGATGAGAAGGATCTAGCAAAAACAATACAAAACAAAAAAACAAATATATATATGGACTCTTTTTTTATATATCTATATATATTTTTGCACTGAAAAGGAGACACTCATAGAAGAATTATCAAGAGGCAATAGTGTCATGGAAGTCACATGACAGCAATGTCACAAGTTGCTTCTAGGGTTCATAAGATGAAAGCTAATTATTTATAGGGACATAACAACATGTTAGCATCTTTGCAACCTTCACAGAGATCTTCCAATAGATTGATAAAGCTGAATGCCTGATTTGAGTGAGAGAATGGGAAGAATGAAATCGATAATACCAGATATAAGCAATTATTTGTTGTAAAGCGACTAAGGACGGCAACCACAAAAGCAGCAGATAACCAAATGAGAGTAATTTCTTGAACTTTTAATTTAATTTTAAGGATCCCGTGTCATCAGGCAGTACTGATGGGAGATCCACAGCCAAAAAGAAATTATATTTATCATTGATATTCTGGACATTCCCACAGTTGGTATTTCAAGGGAAAATAACTGTAATATTTGTATTTCTTGTTACCTATCAGAGTGACTTAGAGTAAGTACTTCATAAATGTGTATTGACTTGCTGTGTGGATAATGGATAGATATGCAGATGAACAAAAAGTGAACCTTATGCATACGGTCATATGAAGTTAATTTCTCTACTGCCACACAAAACTTTGAAGTTTGGCTGAGAACTAGAGAAATGATATTAGTTAAATAAACAAAATATTGGGCTTTAGGAAAATAGAGAAAACACGTTTGCAGACCAGTTCTTTCAGTGGCTTTGGATGGACTCAATTCTCTCCTTTTTCTTCCTTGGAGTTCTCAAGAATATGTATAAATGTGCTGGGAATTATCTATTCTAAGATAGGAAGGAATTGCCTAAAACAGCCTGAGTCCTGTTGTTGCCCCTCCTACAGAATATAATATCATGAGTTTGGGACAAACTGCCCAGGACCGCCTGGGGTTTGTTCTTTCTTCCCCTAGAAGCAGGATATCCTTGAAAGCTTTGCCCAGTAACTCACATTGTGCTTGAGATCTGTAATGCAGGGCAGGTTTCCTTTTGGGGTCTCTCAGCTGTGCTACAAAAGGACAGCCACAATCAAGCCTCCATTTGCCCAGGGCAGCTTTCTTGAGCCCTGGGGGACTGGCTCACCACAGATCCTAGGCTTCTTTTGTCCTTTGCTGCCTTTATATAAGTAATAAACCCATTTCATATAATTTTTGCATGGGAGTGTTTTCCTCCTCACTGGACTCAGGCATTGGTAATATTGCATCCCGACATGTAGTGAGAGAAGTGTTTGCACTCGTATTCCTGGTGATTGGCATGGTGATGATCTCTTGATGTCCTTTATGCAGTGGAGGGATTGGTTGTTAGTAAACTTACTTCAGAAATTTTTCTTTAAACAGTTAAAAAATAAACAATGTAAAAATCTGATTACTGAAGAGATTTCCAGGATCGTACAAAACTGTAAATTTAGAAAAACGATTATTGGAGCCTCCATCTTGGCACTATCATTTTATTCTTTGTCATCATTCTGTAGTTATGAAAAATGTTATCTCTGCTTTCTTACTAACTACTGAGATATGTGCCCTTCTTTTCTGTGTTCCGTTCATATGTTTTTTTTTTAATTTTTGGTAATACTTGAAGATAAGAAGTCATGTTCTTGCTGTGACCTACCACTAGTACTTGGAAAACATCCTTGCTTTGTTTGGCATCAGAAACTTGTTATGGGATGTTTGCCACCACTCCACATGAGTATCCAACTCAGCCTGCTCCAGCATGTGTCTGCTTAGAGTTGCCCACTCCTGTAGAGATCTTCCTCACCCTGCTCGCGCTTTGAAAACTCATGCTGAGTTACTGGTCACTCTCCCAGCCTCAGCCTAGACACATAGCCTCATGCCATACGTGATTTAACCTAGTACCTTTGCTCTGAATTTTTCAGGAAGAAAGGCAAAATGACCAGAGAAAATAGAGCACAAGAAGAGAGAAAAGCAAGAAGAGTCATAAGGAATGACAAATTGAAAGAATAAGGCCCCTGAAGTGTTCTCATGCTTAATTCTTGCATGGCGCATATTTTTCCAACCTTTTACTTTCAATACGTCTGTGTTTTTATATATAAAGTTTGTATTTTCAAGAAAGTATTGAGTCTAACAATCATATTGAATCTGCCAAGACTTGTGTTATTGCGTTATTACATTAATGATTATTATGATAAAAATGTTATCTTTAATTTTTCACAGTTTATTTAGAGTTAAAATTGAATGATTTTATATAAAATGTTACAACTTTGAAAGAATACTATTTTATTTGCATTCATATTTTGTACTATTGTTGTCCCACATATTATATCTACATTCATAATAAATTTCATGTTATTGCACAAAAAGTTTTGCTTTGAACAAAATTAAGAAACTATATATATATAATATTTACATTTTCCCCATATTTATCCTTTCTGACATTTCTCCTTGTATTCTGTAGATAAAAATTTTATTCTAATATCATTTATCTTTATCCAGAATGACTTTCTTCAGCATTTTTGAAGTTCAAGTTTCCTGACAACAAATTCTTTCATTTTGTAATATTAAATTTTTAACCTTTATTTTTGAAATATATTTTGTTATGTACAATTTTGAGTTCACATGAATTTTTCAAAGATTCAAAACTTAATGCTATTCCATTGTCTTCTGGTCTCCATTTTTAATTAAAAAAATTTTTTTAGAGACAGAGTCTCACTTTGTCATCCACGCTGGACCGCAGTGGCAAAATCATAGCTCACTGCAGCCTCAAACTCCTGGGCCCAAGCAATCCTTTGCCCCAGCCTCCCAAGTAGCTAGGACTACAGGCACACCACCATGCCTAGCTAATTTTTAGTTTTTTTCATAGAGATGGGATCTTACTATGTTGCCCAGGCTGGTCTCGAACTCTTGGCCTCAAGTGACCTTCCTGCCTTGGCCTCCCAAAACGTTGGAATTACAGGGGTGATTCATGGTGCCCAGCCCTTTGTTATTTTTAATGGGAAGTTAGCTACAGAAATATAGATGTTTCCCTTTATGTGATGTGTCATTTTCTCTGGCAGCTTTCAAGATTTTCATTTTATCTTTGGTTATCAGCAGTATGACTGTTGTACTTAGGTGTCATTATCTTTCTATTATTTGTATACTTGGATCTGTAATTTTGTAATTTTCCTCAAATATCAGAAGTGTTTGTCATTACTTATTAAGGAATGGCTTTTCCCCACTCTAGTTCTCATTTCTTTCTGGGATGCTAATCACATAAATGTTAGACTGCTTCAGATTGTTTCATAAATCACTGGATTTGTGTGTTTACTATCATTCTTTTCTCTGTGTTCTTCAGACTGAGAAATCTGGTTGGTTGGCAGGTGCTGAAATCTCTACTGCCACTCTTTCAGCCTTCCAGCTGTTGCTTATCAGTGGGTCCCTTGCAAATACCAAATGAAGAGAAAAACAAAGATTTGAGTGAAGTTTTTATGTAGATTTAGGGCTCACTCTCTATATCTGGGTTATCTTTCTGTTTCCTCTCAATCTTATAACTTCAAACTTTATTCTTTAACTATTCAAGCCAAAAAGGTTGCAAATTTTTGTTTAAATCCTAGCTATCTTATACTTACTGAACTGGAATTTGTGCTGATTGAAAATATAGATCTCTCTCCATTCTCTTCTTTCAAGGATCTAGTACTGTTTAGTTTCTGGTCTTTGTTTTCTTTCCATTGTCAATTTTTATTGTATATTAGGCTTATAGTTCATATTTTATCTATAAGAGAGTTTGTTTAATAAAATCTACTATGCTATTATTGGAAGCAAGACCTCCTTTGTTTTGTTATTTTTAAACATTAAATATGGGCTATATACATTTATTTGTATGTATGCTATATTTACCAAGAATAACATTAAAAATTTTAACAATGTGATTCATCATATTTACTAACAAAACAATTTTATTATACCTCAAAAAATCTACAAATATTCATTATCTACTTGTTTCTAGAAAATGAGAACTAGAAATCACAAGCAAACTTTTCTATGTAATGAACTAGCTATGAAAAATTTACAGTAAATATTATACTTAATGAAGGAAGTTCACATGTGTTTCCTTATTTGGGTGAAGGAAAAAAAAAATAAAATTCAATATTTTTACTTTTGGTATGTAACATTATTGTGGATATTATGGTCAAAATAACATACCAAAAAAGATGCCTAAGAATTAAAGAGGAAGAAATACAACTATTTAACTTAGATGATATAATTATTAATACAGAATACCAAAGAGAATGAAACATAATCTATTTACATTAATAGTAGATTTAGCCAATTTTGCTGGAGAGATCCACTTGCAAAATAGATAACAATTTTTTTTCTGTATCATAAATGCACAGCTAGAAAATAAAATATAAAATAAGGTACCATTTAAAAAGACAGCAAAATATCAATTCTGATCATCTATATAAAAACATTTAAAGAAGATATGACAAAATTGAGAGATAAATATTATGACAGATGAGGCAACAGTTTTTAATGTAATTTTAGTGCAATCCCAATCTGAATTACTGCAATTTATTTTGTAAAATGAAATAAATAGGTTCTAAAATTTTTGTGGAAATGGATTCCCACTGGTAACTAAGTTGAGGTCTAGGAATAAAGAAGTGAGGGGGAAAATTACCCAATCAAATTCTAATGTAGAGTAGTTTTAAAAACAGCATTAAGATAGATTTATAAGATTTGAAACACAGATCAATAAAATAGACTGTAGAGGTTAGCAACACATTTTATTATAAATGGTAAGTGTGGTATAATAATTCAATGGGAAGGACTGTTCATTATATGTTGCAGTTAATATTGGTTCATTGCCTATATCCCTGTACAAACAGCTCATTAAAATATATAAAGCTATATTTTTACTTTGCACCGTAAAATTGAATAGCATTTATTAGAGGAGATTGTCTAAATTAGATATTTGAAATTATAAGACTAACAGAAGAAAGTGTAGGAGGAGAAAATATCTATGATCTAGAATTTGCAACAGAATCCCAAAAGATTTCAAAAGCATATAAAAGAAAATGAAACCCCGATTTTATTACCTTGAAATTAAGTATTTTTTTGTTAACAAAGATACAAAATGTCAATTAAATGACAAATGATATACTTTAGAAAAAAAACTTTCAGTAACTAAAACCATTAAGTAAAACTACGTTTTATCAGCTTTAACATGAATTTGACTTTTTAGAAGTATCATTATTTTATGTAACATCAAAAAATTTTAAAATATATATTAAATGAATTATGGTACAAAATTTTTATTATCCTTTAGAATGTTTAATTTACAAATATTGGAAGCATCAATTTAATATTACTTAGATATAAAAGTGATATCTGTATGCACATCTGTGGCCAATTTTATGTACGTAAAATACATATGCATTTTAGAGATGTTTTCATATGTAAATAAAGTTTATTTTATATAGTACATAGGCTGATATTTAGAATTTATAAGAATTCCTGCAAATCAGCAAGAAATATATTGATATCTAATTGGGAAATACAAAAAGGACTTGGATATTCAATTCTCAGAAAGAAAAGCATAACTGAGATGGGTTTAATTGCCAGTACTAGATAATTGCAAATTTTAAAAATTTAGACCCTCTTTTTAGAACCATCAAATTGGGAACAATTAGAAAATTATATAATACAATAATATGCTAGTACATATATATACTCAATATTCATATATATAGTAATCTCTATATTCCATATATATATATATATATATATATATTCCAACTCACATTAGTCCAAAAGCTTGTATGGGAATATTCTTTCCAACATATGCTAATGAAGAGCTGAAAGCAACCTATGTGCTCATCATTAGGGAAATGAACAAATGAAATGTGATATATACACACTATTGAACACTCTTAACACAAATAACTAGTTTGTGTATAGCAACATAGACAGAATTTAATACAATGTTAGGTAAAATGGGAGTGAATGAGTTAATAGCAAATACACTTATATGAATCACACATGTGAAATAAAACCATGTCTTTTACAAAGATACATACATATCTGAGAACTTATAACAAATAAATTAGTGAAGCACAGGTAAAGTGGGAAATAAAAACAAAACCTAGTTAAGTGTTTTACGGACAAAAGTTGAAAGTATCACATGAAATGAGGAGCACAGCTATTCCAGGCTGTGCTTCAATTATTCCTACACAGAACTGTTTTTCTCCTAACATTTCCTCACTCTCTTATTACCGCTGTAAATATTTTTCTCCATTGGGGGTGCAAATAGTTGACAGGATAGGTTCCTTAATTTGGAAATGTTACTATTTGTTATACATGTGTCTTGAATAATCCAAACAACTGAGCTTTCTAACTTAAATTTTCACTAGCCTCATTTTGTATGGGTACCATTAGATTTTAAAAATGTGATTTGCTTTCTGTTGTCAATTACACAATTAAAACCTATTTTTTATTATCCTCAGATTTTTAAAGCATTTCAACGGCAATGATATGACTCATTCCCTAAAGGGGCTATCATAAGGAATATGAATATCATAAGGGCGTGAAAGAGTGTTAGATTTTAGCATGCATACCATGCCACAAGACTAAGGTATTATCTTTAGTATTAGGTAGTTGTATTTGACATAATTGAACTGTCAAGAGAATTAACACATAGAAGTAGAACAAATCTCGCTGAAGAAATTTAAATAGGAAAACTTGTTTCAAATTATTTTAGAGAAAGTGCATACTAGGTATGCCAATGGGAAAAGGTAGATAAAATATATAGTAAAGCTATAATTATTTGTTTTAAGAGTGCAGAGTGTACATAATTTGGAAGTTAAATGAGAATAGACAGTAACACATCATTTTGAAACATTTCTCCAGTTCCCACGTTCTGTTCCTCTAAGGGTTTTGTTTTCTTTTTGGAGATGTTTCATGCGCATACCCACATGTTTGAGAACATATGTATTTTAGTATATGACATGGTGTTTAAAATACATGACTGATTACTTGATATTTTATTTCATCAAAAGTAATTCTTTGTAAAATAAAACAAAATTAAAAAATTTGAATGGTCATTGAAATCCTTTACCTGTTACTGAAAACAGATATGATAAAACCATCAGGTATTGGTAAACTGGTTTAGTATCTAGTCGCAAAGACAATCATAAGCTACTGAATCTGCCAAACCATTTTCTATATTTGGGTCACTCATACAGGAGCTCATTAGGCACAGAGCTATTTAACTTTCAACTTTCACTCTAAGGGTTAAAATCCATATTATTTATTTGAAAAGCTAATGTCCTTGTTGGAACAAAAACCCTTAAAATTTAAACAATCCATTTAGGGACCAATTTCCTTTCACGCCTCGGGAAGTATAAATCTAGCGCCTGTGCAGTACTAAGAGGTTTTCATGCATACTAAAATTATTTGCTATTGACTTACTATAAAGGTGAAATTAAATATTTCTAATTTGTAACCAGAAATCTTGTTCGAAGTTCATTCCTATAATCTCCCTATATTGCAAAGTAGTGAAAAGTAGAAAGTTGTTCCCTATAATAAAATTTGATTATTAAATGTAGGTATCTGAAACTAATGTTATGTTCAATATATACATGTTTGTATATTACATATATATGATATATATTTGCATGCATGATAAAAACTGCCTTTGGCACGATGATTGTATTAGAGTTTATAGAAGATATGAAATACTATAGGAGAAAATAATAAATTGCTATTGTAGTGTTATACACAATAGTAAACACAATAGTTATACACAATAGTAAACAACTGTTTACTGAATGCACAATGTATTTTCAAAGGTATTTAAATATCTGCTTTATTTAATATTATTGACATACTACTTATCTTCCAAGATGGTCATTCTTTCTTAGTTGCTTTTAGTGGTACCATAATTTTGTAATTATCACCTATGTTCTCAGGAACTTTAAAATAAAATAAACAACAGAAATATGTCAAATTGGCCGTAAATGTATAACCCAAAATAACAATATACCTAAAAAGACATAAGCTATGAATCTTTTAAAATCTAAATAAATAACTGATGTAATTTTTTTCAAATAGTTTTAATAAGAAAGAATCCCTCTTGAATATACTTGAATATACTCATCATCAGAAAAGTGTTTCACCTTAATAAAATTTGATTATATGGTGGAAAACATTTCTTTTGACATTTACGCTTCTGGTAAAATGAAAAATGTGGAGCAATAAGTGATTCCAACCCAGCCCTTGAAAGCTCACTGCATCATTTGTTAAATGCATGCATCCAGAGAAGAGACACAAATGTGGAAGAGCTCACGAATTCTCAATCATAGGCAAACCTCTACAAAAGTCCTTGAAGCAGTCATATAGAATCTGCCATACGCTGATAACTGCATTCAGAAAGCTCACTCATAAGAAAGGATGATGAATAGTTATGCTGAGTCAGTGGTTACAAGTTGCCAATAAACTTGAAAATAGAGGTCATTTGTTAGACTGTATAGTACAAAGTTCTGCCTTGAAACTCAAAATATTTTGTTGATAAAGTAGAATTGAATTGAAAGTTGTTATAGAAAACTGCTCCTGGGGCTGCATTCTGCCAAGTGATATACAGAGAGCAAGGAGATGAAAAAAGGGTAAAAACAGTCCTTTATAGCTATGTAGTATATATCATGTCAACAATGTGATCTCAAATTTCAGAAATAAACCAGATACCCATAACACAAATTGTATCCTTTTTTCTAGAGTTTATTCAGAGATATGAATGCCACAATTTTGAATCTCGACATTAGTTTATTGATATTGCCATGCTCTAAATCACATTAGCCTGATTAAATTCAGCAAGTATATATTGAACAACCATATACAGAAGGTCTATGCTAGAGATTACAGAGTAAAGGATGTGATTTTTGCTCTTAAAGAAGAGGTTTACTTCCTCCCATAGCTCTCTCTAGGTACTGATTGAAAATACTACTGATATTTAATTCCCTACTCCTCCTCCCTCACTTGATTATAATACAATATAGTTCAGTAATCCATTGGTATTCACTTCTGTTTTCTCAACTTCTAAAAAAGGACCTGATTATAAAATAAGTATGCTTTACTCTTGAGATGATTGATCCAAAATAACGATTTCCTATTTTTTTTGGTGATTATATTTACTGGTGGGAACATGGAATGTTATGATTCCACATAATACAAGTTGATCACTAAGCTCCAACTATGTAGTTATGTTTTTGTTAAAGGAGTAATGACTCATTAATGGCTTCCTTCCTCTTCCTTCAGTCTCTCAAAAATTCTCTTCTTCCTTTATTTCCAGGCCTTTCTTTACTTCATATTTACTTCCCTTCCCTTTTTTTTAAAAAAATGTTCACACTGAAGTAATTTTCTCTGATAATCAAACTGGCTTCAAAAATTCAACAGCTACTTCTAGGTAAGTGAATTTCATAATACAAATTTTAAACTTTCAGTGTGTTCCTTAGTTTGGAAAATTTCTTGTTACTGATGGGCATCTTTGCTTGGATTTTAAAATTACATCAATTATTCTGTGTGTTCACCGAATTAGTAATTTCCTCTTTCTGGCTGTATTACCCAAATGAGCTTTACAAACTATTTTTAATTAGCATATTTATTTAACAAGTTTGAAAATAGAACAAGTTTTTGAACTATAAAGTATATTGCAAACACAATACTATTCAATATCGTATCTTACTGTCTCTCACAAATTCTGTCTTTCTACCATATCGTGTGTGGTAGTGATTGTATTTAAGGGTGCAGGTTTTGTGATGAGACGGACATGGATTCCTATACCAGGACTTTTTTTTTTGACACATTAAAGCCAAGCCTACTACATCTATATGCCTACCATATGCCTATTTCTATACCTTCTTGAGTGTTCTTCTGCATTTAAATTTTCAACATTTTACTACTCATCATTAGCATCAATCCAAAATGAACCATGCTAATATCCAAAGTCATACCACTGTTAAAAAGGTCTTTAATGCTTCTTTTGCTCATGGAGTAAATTAGTCCTAAATCTCACAGTCTTTGCATGGTGCTCAAGGTTCTCCATTATCCAATTTTGTATCAGTTTTTCAACTTAGTTTTTCACCATATAGATACTATGTTAAAGAAAAGGTCTGCAAAAAATTTGTCATTTTTTCAAAATATATAACATTCCTACTACTGGGATATCATCTATATATTTGACTCTTAAATTTAGTCTCCTAAATTGTTTGGGCTTGAATTGCAATTTCAACATTTATTAGTTATTTGATCTTCAGAATTAACTACTCTAAAAATTGTAAGAATGCTAATATTAATAACAATACCAGCTAAAACTTATTACATATTCACTACACACTAGAAAGTGTTCTAAGCACTTTGTGTATTATCATGTTTAATTATCATGACTGTATATGATTTACAGTATATTATTGTTATTCTCATATACAAATTTTAAAAACTGAGGTATTGAAATAAGTAACACATGTCCAATATTACTCGGCTATGAAATAGAAAAGCAATCAGAGTTACTTGAGTGGTTAACCACTAATATGTACTTCATCAGGAATGGATTAAATTGAACTAATAATGTAATTGATCTCACATCGTCGTTATAAGAACATAATCAGTAAAAAGCTGGGAGTATACTACATGCTCAATAAACATAGCTTTTATTGTTTTCTAGCTCTTCTACTTCTTGGGCAAATTATTTAACTTTTCTTGTCTCACTTTTTTCATCTATAAAGTAGGAAAAGTTATAGTACCTATATTTTAGGGTTGCTGTTAGAATTTAATTATTTAATACCTATAAAGACTGCCTAAAATGGATATATTGAGACAGATTTTCTAAAACCAGAGTAAGCAAGTAATTTATTTAAGAAATGCATGCAATAGAAACCTATAAGGAAGTGAGGGAAGCAAGGTAGGACAGGAAAAGAAGCTAACCAAATAAATCATCTCAGATGGAGTAAAGCTGCAGTCTGATTTCAAGAAAAACAGTGGAGCATGAATTGCAACATAGGATAAGTCTCACTTTGAGGCAATGGAGCCAGCCATTTCGCCCATGATCTACACATATTATCTGGTTTTATAGTTACTTTTAAACTGTTAACTCCTTAAAGGGCAGGATGCTGCATGATATATTCCTGTATTATACACAGTTTTTACAAAAATTATATTTTCATTACAAAGTTTTTAAAAGATTCAACAGTTCTCAGATATTGGAGTTATAAATGCCTTATGCTTAGTAGGTACTCAACTGGCAGAATTAATTAGATAAATGAATGTATCAATAAGAAACTAAAATAGATATCATTACATAAAGCTTCTAGAAGTACGAGATGTGACTTTGTAATATTCCCATAAATATGTTATCAGTTCTTTCCCCTTGTGTATATTCATTCATATGCAAAAATGTGTTGACAACACTTTGCTAAGAATCAAACACATGAGAAAAACTTCTTTCAATTACCTTGAAGTTAATGTATTTTAAATTAGTTAGAACACATCAGTTTATCTTCAATTCAGGGGACATATTATCAGTATTAATTGATTTTTTTTTAAATTACCAAAGAAATCAGTACTTCATAGGGTAAGCTAAGAACTAGATAAATTCCATTAATAAAAGTTGTATTATAAATCCACAATTACAGGTAAGACAGTGAATATAGTGCTTAATCTATTTACACTCTTAATCGGTAAGGGTGAAGCTTTCCAACTTAAAAGGGAGAAAAAAAGTACATGGGAGATAAGATCAAATGCCTTATAACATCCTCAAATAGATGTTTATCATTTTGCTTTAATACCATAATTAGCAAACTAATTTCTAACATGTAGAAGTGAAGCAAAGATGTGGATATAAGTTAAATGTTATAAGCAATTATATTTTTTCAAAATTTAAAAAGACTTAAATAGTCAATAATTTGTGCTTGACTTGACACTATTTAAATACAAATAAATAGCACAAAAATCATTATACAAAGAGAAAATATACCTTATGAAGGTAGAAATAAAACAATACTTGCCAAAGACAAATATATTAATTTCCATAGGCATGGCATCAGGATTTACAATATAATACATTTTTATTTAAATATGAGTTTCTAGGATGGATGCTGTGGCTTACAACTGTAATCAGAATCTCTGGAGGCCAGGAGTTCCAGACCAGCCTGGGCAACATAGCGAGTCCCCATCACTACAAAAAATTTTGTTTAACAATTAGCCAGATGTGGTGGGGGGGTGCCTGTATTCCTAGCTACTCAGGAGGCTGAGGCAGGGGCGTCTCTTGAGCCCAGGAGTTTGGTGCTGGCAGTGAGCAGTGATCACACTACTGCAGTCTAGCCTGAGGCCGAGTGAGATCCTGTCTGTATAGGAAATAAAAATAAGTAGAATAAAAAAAGCTTATATGACATGCCCCAGAGGAAATTATCTGTGGGTTTCAAAAACTTATGTGATTAATTTCTTTGAAAATGAATGTGGAGTATATATATGTATACATGTATATATGTGTACATATACATTAACTCATTAAACACATTTAAAAATTTTTAAACTATCATTGTAATGAAAGCGTTATTTACAAAAGAGAGGGTGGAGATATTAGTAATTGTCCCATTGTATCCAAATTTCAGATATCTGTGAAAAAGAAAGGTTATACCAGTATAAAGAAGATATTAATGAATGTGTCCAGTGTATACAGATTCATGCCACGAGAAATTTGGAAGGATTCTCTCTTAAGAAATATTTCTGAATTAAGGAAAAGATTTCGTAGCAATGCAACAGGGATGGCTTATATTACCCATTTCCTACTATTTGTTATGGAGCTCATTTGGAGATAATCATGAATTAGTTACTATATTGTTCAACAAAACATTGTTAGTATACATAAAATTGCCTGTAATTGTGAAAACAGGACAGGTCTAATTTCCTTTTAATTATCACAGTCCCCAAAACAGGCCATACTATTGTAAAGGGGTTTTGATATTGATAAAAACAATGCAGTACATTTATTTGTATTCTATGCATTAACAAGGCTTTTTCATATACATTTTAGATATGTTTTATTAATGTACTCTAACCAAGGAATAGTTTAAAACACATGATATCAATTGATCCTTTCTCGATGTACAAAAATGTGTCAAGTATTTTAAAGCATTTTGCTAATATGTTAAAAACAGATAAAAATAACTAAACGATTAAACATATTTATTATAAAGTCTTTTGAAATAAATTTCTCTACCCCCAAGTAATAATCATATTTTTAAAGTCTTTAATCTTTTTAAACGAATTAAAATAAAAATGGATTATTTTTGTTCCAGATATTAGTTTTTACAGGCAAGTTAAGAATATTCTGTTAACTTTGGCACTCCATTAATTTAATATTGCATGTTTGGTTTAATGATTCATAATATAATGTGATGAATTCTTAATGCATTGATGCAAATTTATGTTTTTGCATCCATTTTTAATTAACTGAGCATGCAATATGGTAGCATTTCCTTTGGGCTTTAAAAACAGAACTGAGAAAAATGTATTCAAAGATAGGCATTTCCCATGCAGTGTTGTGTGAGTGACTTACTGAATTACTGCCATTCATTTATTCTCATTTATTTTGCATTTATGCTTATCAGACTGTAATAGCTATTGAGCAAAAATGTAAGGAGAAAAGGATATGGCTAGTGATCTTTGTGAACTTATACCCTAGAGGTTTTCTGGTATTTTAACATGTTATTAAATAAACTATTGAAAGTTTGGGGAAAAAAGTATCTATTTCTCAATGTTTTAGCCTTATCTATTGCACGTTTAATGCTTTAAAATCCTATATTCCAGTATAACCAATTTTTATCTGTATATTTATTAATTTACTCAAATAACCATGTATTGTGCATCATCAATCATGCATTGAGTAAAATAATGTACAAAAGTTTTCCTAGTTTAAAGGAATTAAATAATAATAAAAGTATTCTTCAATTATAGGAGTTTATAGTCTAGCAAACCATACTATCATTCTATATATCTTGTATTAATTATTGGACACAGATTAAGGTAGATAAAATCATTTCTATAAGCAATATCAGATAAATAAAAAAATTATATATACTAGGCTATATACTGAAGGTTAGGGACACAAAGAGTCACAGCAACAACGAAATCAGTAGAAACATTTATGGCAATAATAATTGCTGACAATTATTAATTGCATATACTCTGCTAGTCAATAAGTTAAGCACTTTGTATGCATTATTTATTTTAAATATTTTTCCCTTTTAGTATGTACCTGTATTTGGTTTGATAATATATTGTTGAGAAAATTTGTATCCATATTCAAAAGGGATAAGGTCAGTAATTTTATTGTATTGTCTTTGGTTTTGGTATCAGGATAATACTGGACTCAGAAAATGAAGTAGGTTGTTCTCCAGTTTTTTGGGAAGAGTTTAAAAGGGACTACTGTTGATTCTTTAAATGTTTAGCAGAATTCATCAGTGAAGCCACTGATCCAGGACTTTTCTTTGTCAGGAGATTTTCTTATTATTGATGCAATCTCCAATTACAAAAGTTATATGGAGATTTCCTATTTCTTTTTTAGTCAGTTTTGGTAATTTGTGTGTTTTAGGAAATTTGTCAATCCAATCTATGTTATCTAATTTGGTGTATAATTGTTTATGGAATTCTCTTACAATTTTTATTTTTTTAGGTTGGCATTAATGTGGCCACTTCATTTCTGATTTTAGTTAATGCGTCTTTTCTCTGTTTTTTTTTTGTTCGTCTAGCTCATAGGTTCTCAGTTTTGCTGATCTTTTTAAGGAACCAAGTTTTCTTTTGGTAATACTCTCCATTAATTTTCTTTTCTATATTTCACTCATACTCACTCTAATCTTTATTGTTTCCTTCTTTCTTCTAGTCTTGGGTTTACCTTTATTTTATTTTTCTATTTCCTTAAGGCATATAGGTAGGTTTTTATTTTGAGGTGTTTCTTCTTTTTGATGTAGGCATTTTTAGCTATAAATTTCCCCAGAGATGTATGTTCACTATATCCCACAGGTTTTTGTATGTTGTGTTTTCCTTTTTATGTATTTCAATGTATTTCCAATTTCTCTTTTGATTTCTTCTTTGACCCATGTTTAAGAGAGTGTGTTTTAAATTATATGTAACTGATATAGTTTGGATATGTATTTGTATTCCTGCCCAAATCTCATGTTGAAATGCAATCCCTAGTGTTAGAAGTGGGGCATGGTGGGAGGTAACTGGATCATGGGGTTGGATATTTCTTGAATGGTTTAGCATGATACTCCTTGGTACTGTCCTCATGGAAATAAATGAGTTATTATGAAATCTGATTGTTTAACAGTGTGTAGCACTCCCCCCTTCACTCTCTTGCTATTGCTTTTGCCATGTGACATGCCTGCTGCCCCTTCACTGTCCACTATGATTGTGAGCTTCCTTTGGCCTCCGAGAAGCCAAGCAGATGTCAGCGCCATGCTGTAAAGCATGCAGGACTATGAGCTAATCAAACTCTTTTTTTGTAAATTACTCAGTCTCAAGTATTTATTTATAGTAATGCAAGAACAAACTAACAAAGAAAATTGATATTGGGAGTGGGGTATTGATATAAGGATAGCTAAAAATGTGAAAGCAGCTTTCGAATTAGGTAACGAGCAGAGGTTGGAAGAGTGTGGAGGGATCAAAGAATACTGGAAGGTGAGGAAATGTTTGAAACATTTTAGAGACTAGTTAAATGGTTGTGACCAAAATCCTGATAGTGACATGGACAATAATGTTCCGTTTGAGGAGGTCACAGATGGAAATGAGAAAATTATTTGGAACCAACGTATACGTCACTTTTGCTATGCCTTAGCAAAGAACTTGGCTGCATTGTGCCCCTGCCCTAGGGATCTGTGAAACTTTAATCTTGAGAGTGTTAATTTAGGATATCTGATGGAAAAAAATTTCTAAGTAGCAAAGTTTTCAAGATTTGATGGCTGCTTCTACAAGCCTTTCTCAGATGTGTGAATAAAGAAATGACTCAAAGCTGGAACTTATATTTAAAATTAAAGCAGAGCATGTAAGTTTGGAAAATTTGCAGCCTGGCCATGTGATAGAAAATAAAATCCCATTTTCAGGGGAGAAATTCAAACAGTATGCAGAAATTTGCATAACTAAAAAGAAGGCAAATGCTGATAGCCAAGCCAATGTGAAGAAGGCCTTGAAGGCATTTCAAGAGATCTAAGAGGCAGCCTCTTCCATCACAGGCCCAGAGGCCTAGGAGGACAGAATGGTTTTGTGGGCCAGGCCCAAGGACCCACTGCCCTGTAGAGCCCCAGGACACTGTGCCCTGCAACCT
The DNA here is from genome assembly GCF_028885655.2 of Pongo abelii. Lineage (NCBI taxonomy): Eukaryota > Metazoa > Chordata > Mammalia > Primates > Hominidae > Pongo > Pongo abelii. The sequence goes on along the minus strand of NC_071992.2, from coordinate 130,998,450 downwards.
GGTGGCTGTAGCTGAAGCCATGGCTCAAGGGTGCCCAGATACAGCTTAAGCTGCAGCTCCAGAGGTTGCAAGCCATAAACCTTGACAGCTTCCATGTAGTGTTAAGCCTGCAGGTGCAGAGTGCAGGAATTGAGGCTTGAGAGCCTCCACCTAGGTTTCAGAGGATGTATGAAAAATCCTGGGTGTCCAGGGAGAAGCCTGCTTCAGGGGCAAAGCCCTCACAGAGAACCTCAACTAGAGCAGTGCAGAGGGGAAATATGCAATTTTGAAGCCCCCACACGGAGTACATACTGGGCACTGCCTACTAGCTGTGAGAAAAGGGCTGCCATCCTGCAGACACCAGAATAGTAGATTCATGAACAGCTTCCATCCTGTACCTGAAAAAGCTGCAGGCACTCAACAACCTGTGAGAGTGACCTCCAAAGCCAACAGTGCAAAGCCACAGGGATGGAGCTGCTCAAGGCCTTGGGAGTTTACCCCACACAGTATTGTGCCCTGGATGTAGAAAATGGAATTAAAAGAGATACTTTTGAGGCTTTAAGTTTTAATGGCTGCCCTCTTAGGTTTTGGACTTGCATGGGTCTGTGGCCCATTTCTTTTGGCCAATTTCTCCCTTTAGGAGTAGGAATGTTTACCCAATGCTTCTACCTCTATAGTATTCCTCTGTCCAAATTTCATATTAAAATGTAACCCCAATGTTGGAAGTGGGTCCTGGTGTGAGGTGATTCGATCATGGAAGTAGATATGTCATGAATGGTTTAGCACCATTCCACTTGGTACTGCCTTCATGGTAGTGAGAAAGTTATCACGAAATCTGATTGTTTAAAAGTGTGTAGCACGTCCTCTCTCACTCTTTTGCTCTTGCTTTCATCATTGAGGTACCCATTCCCCTTGACTTTCCACCATGATTGTAAGCTTCCTGAGGCCTCACAAGAAGCAGATGCTGCTATGCTTCCTATACAGCCCTCAGAATCATGAGCCAAATAAACTTGTTTTCTTTATAAATTACCCAGTTTCAGGCGTTACTTTATAGCAATGCAAGAATTGACTAATACAGTATTTGTGTTATTTTTAATTTTTGTTTTTCTGTTATCGATGTTCACATTCATTGTAGGATAGTTGGATGAGATGCTTTGAAGAGCTCAATATTTCTAAATTTATTAAAACTTGTTTTAGGTATTCACATATGCTCAATCCTGAAGAATGTTCTAAGGGCACTTGACAAAAATTTGTAATATGCTGTTATTAGGTGAATATTAGATGGAATGTTCTATCAATGTATGTTAGGTCTAGTAGGTTTATAACATTATAAATAATGTTATAAATTATATTATAAATAATGTTATAAATAATCCATTTACCTGTCTTCTGTCTGCATTTTTGGTCCATTATTGAAGGTACAGATTCTATTTTTTTTTAATTTTCTATTTTTTCTCTTCAATTCAGTCAGTGTTTGCTTTGTGTATTTTGGTGCTTTGTTAACTGATAACTATATATTCAAATTGTTATATATTCTTGATTAATTAATCTTTTATCAATATATAATTTACCATATTGTTTCTTGAAAAAGTTTTTATTTAAAGTATATTTTGTCTGGTATGAATACAGACTACAGTTTTTCTTTGGTTACTCTTTTTATCAGATATATATATATATTTTTTTCCTTTTCAACCTGTTTGTGTCTTTGAATCGCAAGTGAGTATATAGCATATAATTGAATCATTTAAAAAATATCCCTTTTGTCAACTTTCTTTATTGATCCTTTTACATTTGAAGGAATTGCTATTAAGGAAAGACATACTTCTGCCATTGTGCTATTATCTCCTGTATGTCCTATACATTGTTTTTCTCATTTCCTCCATCAGTAGCTTCTTTTCCGATTAACAGGTTTTTATGTGTTGTGTCATTTTAATTTCTCTTTCCATTTCCTTATAGGTATAGTTTTTATATTTTCTTTTTGGTTTCCATATTAATTACTATTAAAATTCTCAATTTATAATATTTTGAATTGGTAGCAACTTAATTTTTATAACATATAAATATCTGATTTTACATAGCTCCACCTTCTTATGTTGTTACTGTCACACATTACAACTTTATGTATTGTCTACCATTAACATGGATTCATGATTACAGTTTCATGAATTCATCTTCTAAATCTTTAGGAACCAAAAAAAGTTACAACTGAAAATTCAGTAATAGAGGCTTATATCTTTACCAACTGATATAGTTTGTATATTTGTTCCTGCCCAAATCTCATGTTGAATTGTAATCCCTAATGTTGGAGGTGGAGCCTGGTGGGAGGTGATTGCATCATGGAGTGGATTTCTCAAAGATGATTTACCCCACTACCCACTTGCTGCTGTTTGCGTGATAGTGAGTGAGTGAGTTCTCATGAGATCTGATCATTTAAAAGTGTGTGTTGCCTCTGACCCCACTCTCTATTGTTTGCTCTTGCTTTCACAATATGTCGTGCCTACTTCCCCTTCCACCATGATTGTAGACTTCCTGAGGCATCCCTAGAAGCTGAGCAGATGCCAGCACCATGCTTTCTGTAAAGCCAGCATAACTAAAAGGTAATATTAAACCTCTTGCCTTTATAAATGACTAAGTCTTGGGCATTTCTTTATAGCAATGCAAGAATAGTCTAATATACTAATGTAGTCACTTTTGCCAGCATTTTAAAATTCTTCCTATGACTTTGAGTTATTCTCAAGTGGCATTTCATTTCAGCCTGAGTGATAACCTATAGCATTTCTTGCAGGTAAGGTCTCCTAGCAGCAGCTCAGGTTTTATTTACCTGGGAATATCTTAATTTATTTTTCATTTTAAAGGATAGTTCTGCCTGAAGTATAATTATTGGTGGGTCTTTAAAAAATCTTATTGAAGAGCTCGTGTAGGTGATGAGTCACTTCTATCTTGCTACTTTCAAGATTATTTATTTGCCCTTAGTTTTTGACAATTTGATTATAATGCGTCTCAGCGTGGATCTCTTTATGATTATACTTCTTGGAGTTTATTGTAATTCTTGAATGTGTAGATTCATGTCTTTTATTAAATTTGAGAAGAATTCAGACACTATTTATGTGAAAATTGTTCCTGATCCTTTTTCTATAAATTCCGTTTTTGATATTACCATTCTTTATATATTAGTATGATTGATGGTGTACCACAGTTTTCTCAAATTCTTCTTCTTCTTTTTTTTTTTTTGAGACGGAGTCTTGCTCTATCACCCTTGCCCAGGCTAGAGTACAGTGGCAGGATCTCGGCTCACTGCGAGCTCCGCCTCCCAGGTTCACGCCATTCTCCTTCCTCAGCCTTCTGAGTAGCTGGGACTATAGGTGCCTGCCACCGCGCCCAGCAATTTATTTTTATTTTTATTTTTAGTAGAGACCGGGTTTCACTGTGTTAGCCAGGATGGTCTCGATCTCCTGACCTCGTGATCCGCCCCTCTCAGCCTCCCAAAGTGCTGGGATTACAGGCGTGAGCCACCGCACCTGGCCTCTTCATTTTTATTCATGGTTTTTCCTTTCTGCCTATCGGACTGGGTAATTTTAATTGACTTATTTTTAAGTTTGTCGATTCATTTTTCTGGATGCTTAAATCTATTATTAAAACCCTATAGTAGGTTATCTTTTATTTTAATTTCAGTAATGATATTTTTCAGCTCCAGAATTTCTGTTTGGTTAATTTTTTTTTTTTTTTTTGAGACGGAGTCTCGCTCTGTCACCCAGGCTGGAGTACAGCGGCGCTAACTCGGCTCACTACAAGCTCCGCCTCCCGGGTTCACACCATTCTCCTGCCTCAGTCTCCCAAGTAGCTGGGACTACAGGCACCCGCTACCATGCCCGGCTAATTTTTTTCTATTTTTAGTAGAGACGGGGTTCACCATGTTAGCCAGGATGGCCTCGATCTCCTGACTTCGTGATCTGCCCGCCTCAGCCTCCCAAAGTGCTGGGATTACAGGCCCGGCCCATTTAAAGTCTTTCTCTAGAAAATCTAATGCTTTCCTTAAAGAAAGTTTTTATTTATTTCTACTTAATAGGCCAATTTCTATTTTCTTTCCATGCTCCATTTTTTTTGTTAAAAAACTAGATGTTTTGAATATTATAAGATAACTCTGAACATCAGACTCCTCTTTTCTTGTATTTTTCCCTTTGTTGTAGGCTACTGCCTTCATTTGTTAATGACTTTACTAAAGTTTTTGTGAAGTTTATGTTTTTTTTTATGTTTGGTCTCTGAACAGTCTCTATTCTTCTTAGCTTGCATTCAGCTAATACTTTGAGAGAATTCTTTAACTATAAGGAAAATGGATCTATCTTCCTATCTATCTCTCTCTCTCTCTATCTGTCTATCTATCTATCATCTATCATCTCTCTCTATATATAGAGAGAAATAGAGTTTGTGAGAGAGAGAGGTGAAAAATCCTCTGCAAGGCTGCAGAAAAATTTTTGCTGGGATGCTCCTTCAATCTGTATTTAGGACATTTACAACACAATCTTACTCATTATTACCTGCTCATATTTTATTTCAGTATTTTTCTATCTAGAATAATGAATTACTGTATTTACTACACATGAGAATTGTCAAGTAAAATTGCAAATATATGTTCTTATAAGCACTTAGAATAAATATGTTGTTAATATAAAAGTTACATAATTTTAATCTTATTTTTCACTTTTATAAAAAATGTGTACAAGTCATACAAGTAACATTAATCAGTATTTTTGAAATGAAACTTTCTATATTTTCCAGCTCCTGGTTTTAATATCAGTATTTGAAATAAGTCTAATAGATATAGCAATAAATGTGAATTGGTACTCAGTTTTTTATCTATAGCTCTGCTTATTTTTCCCTTCAGAGAAAGAGGAAAGAGGGAACTACTAGTGGGCAAATGACTTAATAAAAATATTGTTTTGAAGTAGCCTAAGTACCAGACAACAGTAATTTCTGCTCATAACCAAGTGAAAGAAAAACTACTGTGTACTCTGTCATCTTTTATAATGATAGAAATTATATCATTGTCACATTAATATTTGTGATACTTTATTGTCAAAAAGTTCTGCATTGTGAGCATCATTACTGCGATTTTTTTGAAATATAATCAGTTTTTATTCCCGTAAAATTATAACTGAGAAGTAAAAAAATTAAGTCTGGGTCTTATTGAAATGATCTCAGCAGATCATGCTAAGATTACAGCAGTGAGTGTATAATGGCACCCTTCTCAGAATACCATCATACTCCAAAGAGAGACTTTGTTAGCCAGAGTAGCAGAGTCAATGATAAGTTTCATAAATAAAAATAATGTATACACCCACACAGTTCTCATTTTTATGGTAAAGATAATACTTCACATAATTTTCCTCAACTTATAATATAGTAAGCTTATTTTATTAACAAAATACACACAAAGTTTTGCTTAATCTTTTTAAATATAGAGAAATGCTAAGCAGACACATTTCTGGTGCAGACTTGCATTTTTTAGATTAAAGGGGTACATGTGCTTATTTATTACACGGATATTACATGTTCAATGGTGGAGGTTGGGCTTCTAGTGTACCTATCACCCAACATTGTGACTAATAAGTAATTTTTCAATCCTCACTCTCATCCAAATCAATCCCTTTTTGGAATCCCCGTAGTCTATTCTCTCTGTCTTTATACCCTGTGTATCAGTTATTTAGCACCCACATGTTAGTGAGAACATGCAATATTTGATTTTGTGCTTCAGAGTTTACTCAGGATAATGACCTACAGCTTCATCCATGCTTCTGCAAAGGACATGATTTCCTTCTTTTTATGGCTAGGTAGTTATTTCATGGTGTTTATATACCACATTTTCTTCATCCAATCAACTACTGGTAGACACTTAAGTTGGTTCCGTGACTTTGCTGTTAAAAGTAGTGCTGTGATAAATGTACAAGTGCAGATATCTTTTTTATATAATTATTCCTTTTCCTTTGGATATATAGTCTGTAATGAGATTACTGGTTCTAATGGCTGTTCTATTTTTAGTTTTTTGAGATTATACTGTCTTATTATACTGTTTTTCCTAGAGGATGAACTTATTTCCACTCCCACCAACAGCATATGAGTTTATCTTTTTCTCCGTATCCACACCAACATCTGTTACTTTTTGACATTTTAATAAAAGCTACTCTGACTAGTATAATGTAGTATCTTAGTGTGGTTTTAATTTGCCTTTCTGTGGTGATTAGTGATGCTGAGAGTTTTTTCATGTTTTTTGGCCTTTTGTATTTTTATTCTTTTGACAAACATCTGTGCATGTTCTTAGCCTAGTTTTTAATTGGGTTGTTTTTTTTCTTGTTGAGTTCCTTGTAGATTCCAGATATTAGTTGTTTGTCTTAGGCATAATTTGTGACTCTATTGTCCCCTTCTGTAGGTTGCCTGTTTATTATGTTGACTATTTCTTTTGCTAGTCACAAACTTTTTAGTTTAATTAAGTCCCATTTATTTATTTTTATTTTTGTTGCATTTGATTTGTGGTTTTTGTCAGAAATTTTTGCTTAGGCTGATGTCTTGAAGAGTTTTTCCTAGGTTTTCTTCCAGAATTTTTATAATTTCTGATCTTATGTTTAAATATTTAATCCATGTTGAGTTAATTTTTGTATGAAATGAGAAATAAGATTCCACTTTAATTATTCTGCATATGGCTAGCCAGTTTTCCCAGCACTATTTATTGAAAAGGGTGTCTCCTTTCTTCCTTGTTTATTTTTGTCAACCTCATCAAAGATCAGTTGGGTGCAGGCATGTGGCTTTGTTTCTGGGTTATCTGTTCTATTTTATTTATCTATGTGTCTATTTTTCTACCAGTAACAAGCTGTTTTAGCTGTTATAGATACGTAGTATAACTTGAAGTCATGTAAGATGATGCCTCTGAATTTGCTCTTTTTACTTAGAAGTGGTTTGACTATTCATGCTATTTTTGGTTCCATAAGAACTTTAGAATTGCTTTTTCTAATTCTATGGAAAATGACATTGGTAATTTGGTAAGAGTTACATTCAATCTGTAGATGGCTTTGGGCAGTGTAGATATTTTAATAATGTTGATTCTTCCAATCCATGATCATGTGATTTTTTTTCATTTGTTTGTGTCATCTACAATATCACCCATAATTTTTTACGGTTCTTTTTATAGAGATGTTTTGCCTTCTTTGTTACATATATTCCTAGATATGTATTCTTTCATAGCCATTATAAATCAAATTGAACTCTCAGTTTGGTTCTCAGCTTGAACGTTATTGATGTATAGAAATGATACTGATTTTTGTACATTGATTTAGTATCCTGAGACTGTACTAAAATTGCTTATCAAGTCTAGGAGTCTTTCGGGTTTCTAGGTATACAATAATGTCACCTGCAAAGGAATATAATTTGACTTTTTCTTTTCCAACTTGGATGCATTTTATTTCTTTCTCTTGGCAGATTTCTCTGGCTAGGACCTCCAATACCTTGTTGAATAAGAGTGGTGACAGTGGGCATCCTTATCTTCTTCCAGTTTTTAGAGAAAATGCTTTCTACTTTTCTGCATTCAGTATGAAGTTGACTGTGGGTTTGTCATACATGGCTCTTATTATTTTAAGGTATGTTCCATCTGTGCCTAGTGTGATGAGGGTTTCTATAATGAAGGAATGTTGGATCTTTTTAAAATCCAAAATGTTACTGCATCTATTGATATGATTATATGGTTTGTGCTCTTAGTTCTGTTTTTGTGGTGGACCAGGTTATTAAATTTCATATGTTTAACAATCCTTAAATCCCTGGAATGAAGCCCACTGAATCGTGGTAAATTATCCTTTTGATGTGCTGTAGATTAGATTTTCTAGTATTTTGTTGAAGATTTTTGCATCTGTGTTCTTCAGGAATATTGGCCTGCAGTTTTTTGTTATGTTCTCCACTGATTTTGGTATCTGGGTGATACTGGACTTGTAGAATGAGTTAGGGAAGAATCTTTCCTCCTCAACTTTTTGGAGTAGTTTTAAGAAGATTGGTACCAGCTACTTTTTGTATATCTGCTAAATTTCAGCTGTGAATCCATCCAGTTATGGACCTTTCTTTCCTTGGGATATTTTTTATTACTGATTAGATTTTATTACTCATTATTAGTCTGCTTAGGGTTCTATTTCTTTTCTTTTCTTTTTTTTTTTTTTTTGACACAGTCTTGCTCGGTCACCCAGGCTGGTATGCAGTGGCGTGATCTCGGCTCACTGCAAGCTTTGCTTCCTGGGTTCACACCATTCTCCTGCTCAGCCTCCAGAGTAGCTGGGACTACAGGCACCTGCCAGAGCACCTGGCTAATTTTTTGTGTTTTTAGTAGAGACAGGGTTTCACCATGTTGGCCAGGATGGTCTCGATCTCCTGACCTCATGATCCACCCTCCTCGGCCTCCCAAAGTGCTGGGATTACAGGCGTGAGCCACCGTGCCTGGCCCGGTTCTATTTCTTACTAGTTCAATCTTGGGAGGTTTCGTAAACTACAATTGTTTCATAAATGCAGTATGAGTTTTGTTTCACTATTTTCATAGGAAGAGTCAGTTCTAGTAATTTGTCTATTTTTCCTCTTTCTTTGCCTATGCTTTTGAGGTCATGTCCCAAAAATTGTGGCCCAGGCCAATGTTGAGGTGCTTTTCCATTATTTTTTCTTCTAGTAGTTTTACAGTTTTTAAGTCTTATGTTGAATTCTTTAATTCAGTTTGATTTGACTTTAGTATCTGATGTCAGATAAGAAGGCAATTTCATTCCTCTGCAGGTAAATATCCAGTTTTCCCAAGACCATTTATTGAAGAGATTGTTCTTTCCCTATTGTGTGTTTCAGGCAATTTATTTGAAAATTAACTGACCCATAAATGCTTGGATTTATTCTGGGCTTTCTATCTTGTTCCATTGTTTGATGTGTACAGTTTCATGGCAGTACCATGATATTTTGATTGAAATTGCTTTGTAACATATTTTGAAATCAAGTAGTGTGATGACTCCAGCTTTGTTCTTTTTGCTCAAGATCGTTTTGGCTATTAGGGGTCTTTCGTGGTTCCATATGAATTTAAACTTCTATTTCCATTTCTGTGAAAAATTACATGAGAATTTTCATAAAGATTGCAATGAAGCTGTGGATCATTTAGGGTATTATGGACATTTTAACAATATTAACTCTTCTAATCCATGAACATAAGATATCTTTCCATTATTTGTGTTTTCTTCCATTTCTTTTATCAGTGTTTTATAGCTTTCAGTATAAAGGTCTTTCACCTCTTTGGTTAAAATTATACATAAGTATTTTATTTGTTGCCGTTGTAAATGGGATTGTTTTCTTAATTTTTTGTGAATAGTATGTCATTCGTGTATAGAAATGTTATTGATTCTTGTATATGTCAATTTTGTGTCATGCAACTTTACTGAATTTAGTGTCGGTTCTAACACTTTCTCTGGGCTTTTAATATATAAGATCATCTTGTCAGCGAATAGAGACAATTTCATTTTTCCCTTCAAATTTAGATGGCTTTTATTTCTTTCTCTTGCCTGATTGCTCTGGTTAGGAGTTCCAGTACTATGTTGAAAAGAGATGGGCCTTGTCTTGTCTTTAATCTTAAAGAAAAACTTTTACATTTCTACTGTTGAGTATAATATTACCTATGGATTTGTCATATTTAGCCTTTGTTGTTTTGAGGTACACTCCCTCTCTACCTGATCCATTGAGAATTTTATCATGAAAAGGTATTAAATTTTGTCAAATGCTTTTTCCGCATCTATTGAGATTACCATATAATTTTATCCTTAATTTAGATAATGTGGTGTATCACATATAATGATTTGCATATGTTCCAGTATCCTTGTATTCTAGGGATAAATCCCACTTGATTGAGGTGAATTATTCTTTTATTGCTTTGCTAAATTTAGTTTCCTAGTATTTTCTTGAGGATGTTGTGTATATGTCCACGTGGAATATTGGCTAGTAATTTTCTTGTAGTGTCCTTGTGTGGCTTTGGTATCAAGGTACTACTGTAAACATTAACTGAGTTTGGAAAGAAATCATTCTGTCTACTTTGATTTTTTGCAAAAGTTTGAGAAACATTAGTAATAGTTTTTAAATGTTTGGTAGAAATCAGCAGTGAAGCCGTCAGGTCCTGGGCTTTTCTTTGATGGGAGATTTTGTATAACTAATTCAATTTCCGTGCTCATGTTTCTGTTCAGAATTTATATTTTTTTATGATTCACTCTTGGTAAGTTATATGTGTCTAGGAATTTATCAATTTCTTCTAGATTGCTTTTGTTGTCATATAATTATTTACAGTAGTTCCTTATAAGCCTTTGTATTTCTGTGGTATCAGTTGTAATGTCTCTCCTTTAATTTCTAATTTTATTTATTTGAATTTTCTGTACTTTTTTTCTAGTTTGTCTAGATAAAGATTTGTTGGTATTGTTTATCTTTTTAAAAAACCCAGATCTTAGTTTCATTGTTTTTTTCTATTGTTTTTTATAGTCTCCTATTTATTTATTCTCTGATCTTTGTCATTTCCTAAGTTCTGCTAACTTTGGGCTTAGTGTATTTCTTTCTTTCTAGTTTCTGAGGTGTAACTTTGGGTTATTTATGTGAGATCTTTCTTGTTTTTGATATAAGTATTTATTGCTATAACTTTTCCTCATAGCACTGCTTTTGCTGCATCCCATAAATTTTGGTATGTTGTACTTTCATTTTCAATTGCCTTAGATATTTTCTGATTTTTATAAATGTATTTTGTTACCCATTGGTTGTTTAGGAGCATGTTGTTGAACTTCCAATATTTGTGTATTTTCCAAGATGCCTTCTGTTGTTGATTTCTATTTCATACTGTCTTAAAAGATACTTGATATAATTTTAATTCTTTTAACTTTGGGCCAAGTGTTGTGGCTCATGCCTGTAATCCTAGCATTTTGTGTGGCCGAGGCAGGAGGATCACTTGAGCTCAGGAGTTTGAGACAAGCCTGGGCAACATAGGCAGAACTTGTTTCTACAAAAAGTTTGAAAAAATAGCCAAGTGTGGTGGCACACACCTGCAGTCCCAGCTTCTTGGGTGGCTGAAGTGGGAGGATCACTTGAACCCAGGAGTTTGAGGTTTCAATGACCTGTGATCATGCCACTACACTCCAGCCTGGGCAACAGAGTGAGAGCTGGTGTTGAAAAATAAAATCTTAACTTTGTTAAATTTCTGCACAACAAAGGAAATGACTAGCAAAGTAAAGAAAAACCCACAGAACAGGAAAAAATACTTGCAAACCATGTATCTGATAAGAGTATAATACCAAAGATATATAAGAGCAAAAAACTCAATAGCAAGGAAACAAGTACATCAATTAAAAATGGGCCAATAACTTAAATAGACATTTCTCAAAAGATAATATAAAGAATGCTAATAAGTACTAGAAAAAATGCTCAGCAACACTCATTACTAAGGAAATGCAAATTAAGATTACAATGAGATATCACCTCCACCTATTTGAATGACTTATATCAAAAACATGAAAAATAATAAGCACTGTTGGAGATATGGAGAAAAAAGAAACTATTATACATTGTTGGTATGTGAATTAGTATAGCCATCATGGAAAATAGTTTGGAAAGCCCATAAAAAAATAAAAACTTAACTATCATTTGATCCACAAATCCCTCCTCTTGGTATATGTATCTAAAAGATTTAAAACCAATATGCTGAAGAGGTATCTGCACTTCCATGTTCACCACAACATTATTCACAATAGTCAGGATGTGGAATCAATCTAAGCATCCATCAGTGAATGAATGAATAAAGACATTACCATATACATACACAATGGAAAATATTCAGCATTTTACAAGAAGAAAACTGTCATTTGTGATAATGTAGATGAACCTGGAAGACATTATGCTAAGTGAAATAAGCCAAGGTACAAAAAGATAAATACTACATAATCTCACTTCTATACGGCAGCTAAAAATAGTTGAACTCATAGAAGTGGAGAGCAGAATGATGGTTACCAGAGGCTGTCCTGAGTTAAGGGCTGAGGAGGGAGGAAATGGGGAGTTATCGATCAATGGAAACAATGTTTTGATAGAAAGGAGCAATAAGTTTTGAGATCTATTTCAAAGTAAGACAGTACATTTCAAATGCCTCGTTATATAAATAACAGGTGTATGAGATGATGGGCATGTTAATTAGCTTTATTTATTCCTCAATCGTATCTATGTCAAAATATCACATTGTACCTCATAAGTGTATACAATTATGATTTGTCAATTAAAACAATTGTAATTTTTAAGAAGAAAAAATGTTCTAACATAATATTTCTCACTCATAGGCTAGTGAACCAATGTGAGGATTTTGTCATTTGCTGAGTATGTTTATTTCAATGACAAATCCTAGAATTCAGAAAAAAACTGTGTAATATTTTCATAGATGCACTGGGTTCTCCATGGTCCTACTCAAATTTCAGTTTGGCAGGTATTCAGTTACACCTTAAAAGTTTGATAATTTCTCTTCCTGAGTGACAGACTTGGTAAATGTCCAGCTAAATTACATTGCCTTAACCATATGCAGCTTTACTTTTCTCACATAAACAAAGTCCAGGATGGTGTATCTACTAAAAGATATGATCAAGGAATCCCTCCATCTTTCAGTTTTATTTTCATTAATGTATGTTTTTGGTTCAGCCTATGATGGGAAGGCTTTTCTTTTGGTCTGGTTATCCTCACAGAGATAATTTGGTCAACAATCTTATTTCCTGTTGAAATTTTTGTTTGGTATGCATATATTATGCTTAAATCTATTTGGGGACTATTAAGAAAGTGAATTAGGGTATAATATATAGTAGTGAAGCAGATTCTTTTTCAGGGGTACTTGGCCTTCTCTTTAATCAAGAAAATCTAGATGTTTGAACTGGGTCAAGTCAAACTTGGTTAAGGGACTAGGGATCTCCAGTGTAATTGTTTAATTTTGACTTTATTTATTTTTACAAAACTCAGAATTTTATCTTTTTTACAAGTTAAGTCTTCACTAGGCTGCCCATCTATTTCAGTGCAAGGTACAATATAATCAATTAGCCAACATCAAAGATCTCTGATTAAAACATTTAAATTTAAAAGATTAAAAATGTTGATGACTAGTTTATTTTATTTTATTTTGCCCAGCAGAGTAACAATGTCCATTACATCTCTAGTGATTAAGTGCTACCTTTGGTCACCCCAGGATCCAATCAGACTAATTGAATCCAGGGAACCCGGCATTATGGCAGCCATTCTTATGGTCATCCCTGGCCTACAGAAGATATTTAACACAAAGCTCTTCAAGGGTGTTGAAACTCTCCTCACCAATAGACTTCTCAAAACCTTGGTGAAGCCAATATTCATAGAAACATTCCAGGAAAAATAAGGAGAAGGTGTGTGAATAAGTATTTCATAGAAAATCCATTCTAGCACTCCGGTTTCCCTAGGCATTTTAATACATTCCTCTATGGTACACCAATGAAATTGTGGCATTTCACTTAATACACTATAGAGTACTTTGGTGTCCAGGTTTCAGTTAACCAACTAAGCAATGTTTTAGAGCCATTCATAGCTGCTTGAGCTAGCAAATTGAATCCAGTACATCTGCCTAACCCATTTATGAAGAGCTGGGACATAATCCAAAATTATATTCATTTTCTTCTTATCCAAACTTCATAGGATCAATTCCTATGCATATTCCCCAGGTTTCAGTTAATATAAATTGGTAAACTCTTGCAATATTGAAATGCTTTCAGTGTACATACTAACAATTTTCCATAATCTTTATACCAAATTCATTTCCGATACCAATAGGGAACCAAATCCCTAGGTGTATTGTAGAAAAGAAATTTACTATAAGAATTAAACCTTACACAATTATGTGAGAAGATATGGAAATAAATATTTGCAAGGAAGAATTGAGTCATCCAAGGCAGGTCATTCATCAACCCTGGTATGGATGAATGAGCCTCATCTTACATGGTAATCTGGAAGATAAGGATGTGTAGCTGCTGCAATAGGACTGTACAAAGTCTATGGAACATTGTTGGCTTTTTAGGTCTTACCTCTTTAAATGTCCAGCGTAGGGCTAGGTTTGCTGTTGGTTGGCTGGGTGAACAGTTGGAAATAAAATATAGACACTGAGCTGGAAGAACAAGAACAAAATGGCATCACTTTGTCTGCCTCCCACCACTTCTAACCAATGGTCACCTTCAGAACTTTATGACTAACATTTCGCTTTCACCTTCCAAATAATATACAACCCAAACAATATGATTGCAATGTGGAATCATATAAACAAGGGGGTTCTGGAAAGCCAAGTTGATGATACAACAATCCAACTTAATATATTCATCCCAAACAAAAATCTCAACAGGAAATAAGATTGTTGATCCAATTCTCTCCATGAGGATAACCAGACCAAAAGAAAAGCCTTCCCACCATAAGCTGGATAAAAAACTTACATTAATGAAAATAAAACTGAAAGATGGAGGGCTTTCTTGATCATATCCTTTAGTAGCTGCATCATCCTGGACTTTGTTTATGTGAGAAAAGTAAAGTTGCATATGGTTAAGGCAATGTAATTTGGCTGTCTAATACATGCAGCCAAATATAATCATAGTGGATAAATAATTTGGTACTGGAAGTGTGATACCAAAAAGGGGAGAAATTTCACCAGCAATTTAGACCCTAGCTCCAAGATCATGCTGTCCCAGAAGATAAGCAAAGGATATCAGACAGCATGTGAGGCAAATGCTTCCTGAGAGCTATCAGCATATCAAAGCCATAGCTCCAGGAAGAAGATCTAAATGGAACAAGACATTATAAAATAAACAGAAGCAATAATCAGGAATATAAATTAGGGTGGAAGAGATAAATTTCTTTCTTTATTGTAAGCCACATAAATATCCAGAAACCCAATGTCAACTCTGTATTCCAAAATCTTGGATGACTAATACTGAAGATTGTATTTGATAATATAGGAATATATGATGTAAGAGCTGACAATTTGCCAGCAGAGATAAAATATAAAAACAAAACTAGGAATGTGAAATGTGCAAACCTAATTAATGAAGGAACCTTATGTACATCATCAGTCTCAAGGATGAAAATTGGAGTGTTGATTTGAAAAAGTGTGTGTGTTTAGTGTTATGAAATCTGCAGTTCCAAACACGCCTCCTCAGGTACTTGCCCTAAGTTGTGAATAAGAGATTAAAATAATCAGGCTAGCTCAATTATGGCTCCATTGTTTCAATGTAGAATAATGGATTTATTCTACAGAATTAAAGAATTGCTTCCAACTTCAGAAGTCACATATCTGTCTATGAGTCACTGAGATGGTTGATGAATGGAAATAAGATGGAATAAAATGATAATGTATAGGATTATTATTTAATTCTTAATTCTTAAATGATAGAAACAAAAGCTATATTTAAAAGAACAGAATGGAAATGTATCTATTAAGCTTCCTATGCCTATTTAAGTCAATATAAATCAAATGATTTTAGTTTTTATGAAATCCAGTCCTTAATGACTTGCTACTCTAGTAGATACTAGATCAGTTATACACACTCACGTATAACTGGTTATAGCTGCAAGGCAGAATAATATGGTGATAAATGCCTAGACCTGCATTTGGTTCTTAGCTCTACCATACATTGGCTATACAATCTTGGGGAAATTTTTAATCTTTTTGAGTCTCAGTTTCCTATGCTATAAAATTGAACAGTAATGTATATTAGCAAGTTTTTATGTGGACTTTATGTGTTACTTAATGTAACATAATAGGTTGTTTTTAAAAGTAGCTATAGAGAGTTTGTTTCCATATTTTTTCTTGGAAATCTCAGTGTTTTATGAAACATCCTGGTGAAGACATCTGGAGACTGGAGGGATGTCACAGGAATATAGGTCTGCTACAAGTAGCTCTGCTTTTTTCTGTTTTTAATCTTGAGATTTCAAGTAAGATTTTGTTTAAAATTTGGCTAGCGATAGAACTGTAATATACTTCTGGATTTGATCTTTACAGTTAAGAATATTCAATCCCCATGTTTCCTTTTTAGTTCTCATAACTGTTTGAAAGAGATGTTTCAACTCTACATTACAGAAAAAATAAAAGAAAGCTTTGAGTTTTAAGAGTTATAACTAAAATCTGTATCTTTGAACCCTAATATCAGAGTTTTTGATTCTTTAAATTTCTCAATACCTTTGTGAGATAGAAAAGACAGTACCAGTATATGATGAAAAATCTCAGAAGATGGGGTGTGAATTGAATGTGTTGAGGGCTAGAACAGAGCACTTTCCATACTGCTCCAGTACTGTCTTTTGCTCAGCCTTCTAAGAGTCAAATTTATACCATGCTGTGTTATTAGATGGTTAAGGTATTAAATAACTTTTTATCCCAGACATCTACCTTCTTATATTATCTGTGCCTCAACATTTTAGGTTGTATTAAGAGTCATTGTGCTTCTGATTTGAAAATAAATATATCCGCAATCCCCAATTATCTGTTTCTTAGTAATATTAAATTTCATTTGGTTTTTATAATTTGAGAAGTGTTTTATAAAATATCTCCCAATTTTTCCTTTGGTGAATTTTGAGTCCTGATGTTTGAATCAGTCATATTTTTGACAGAAAAATAATACTTCATAGTCAAAGCACTCTAATATATTTATATTATTGAAAGTTTTCTTCTGAATCATTGACATATATATTAAAAAAAACTGTTAAGTTTATATTTAGAAAACAAAATAAATTTCTATATATCATGCTTGTATATGTGTTATCATATATACTGTGTATGTAATATATTACGTTTTATCTGTGTATCTGTGTGGTGTGTGTCTGTGTGTGCACATAGGATAAAATTTATTATTTTTATGTTAAGTTTTAAGTTAATGTACTCAGGATGAAATTATTATTTATACATGATTTTAAGCCAAACACTTGGTTATTCTTCCTGTATTCAAATGCAAAGCCAAGAATAAGATTATCTAAAAACTTCCACACCTACTAGAATACAGATTAAACTAATTAGTTAGAAAAAGAGACATTTCTACCCTTCTCCAACAAACAGAATAAAAATATTTCGAATTTTTTCCTACTTATAACTGTTCTCTATCTAATTTTACCACGTTAGGTTTTCTCTTTCTTGAGCTGTAGTGGCTGGGCCCCTAAATTTTCATGCTATTTGAAACTTTGCGCCTTGAATACCTAGCATCACTATCATACATTTAGTAAATTTTCATTATTTTCAAATGCATGTTCTAGAAGAACCAGTTCTTAGAAGTGAATATCTTCAATATCAACAAGTATTTTGTAAGAAAGTTTGTTTGGGAAATAATGGGAACAATTATATTAAATTTATTTATTTACATCTTACAGTGTTACTATTTTTCACAGAATACATCAAACTGATAATGTTTCATGGGACAAAGTGTGAGAAATTCTGACCTACTTTGTGATATGTTTTCCTGTTTATATACTTGAAAGAATGTGCTTAATGCATAAGGAAACCGGAATGAACAATGCAGATTTTGAAATTTTATTTACGATTGTATTTCATACTGTGAGAAAATAGCTTTTCTTCTCAAGAAATAGTAATTTGGTCAGAATCCTTGTAAAGGATGATTCAGAGAAAGAGGACACTATCCTTTCTCTTTAATATATACTCATCCAAAGCAATTATAATGCATCTTAGTTCTTAAATAAGAATTTAATTGAGAGTACAAATACAAAGTATATTCAAATAGTATCCGTTACAGAGTTCTGGATAGGTCCTCCTTCCCTTTAGCTGTTTTCATTTCCTTTGTATTCTTTCTTCTTTAAACATCTGACTCTCACATTGTCCTTTAGTTCAGTTAGCACACAAAACTTTTTATTCTTCTTGCATGGATACTACCTGTCACTCAGAACACGGCAGAATTTCTTCCAGGGCTTTGTACTTTTATAGCTGCTTTCATCCAGGGATGTCATAAAACCTGGCAAACATGATCTCATTATTCCTCAGGTTATTCCTGTGAAGTTGGTGGGTGGTCAGTATTATTATTCCAATTTTGTAGGGTATTTTGTCCAGTTTGCATAAAGTATTACTGTCTATATTACGCAGCTTTTATGAGTGAGAAATCTTATCAAGGACATAGAGAATACAATGTAGACCTATAAAAAAGAACTTGTGCTAACAAGAGCAACCCAGGACCTCATTCCTTTAGACATTGCTTCTCTTCTGTGTTGTAACAGGCTGTTGCTCAATTCTGACACATCATTGTTACCATTTTAAAAAATGGTTATAGTCCTTATGAGGATTATGTTATTCTGCAGTTATTTTTTCCTGTCTGTCCTAAAGATGAATAGTCTCTATAAAATACAGTCTAGTGTATTAGGTGTATGTTGAACACTATTATAAACCCACTAAAATACCTTTAAATAGCTTCATTTATATAAATTATTCATTAGGAATCACTAAATTCATCAGCCCTATTAATTCAGAATGCCTATCAAGTAAGAAATATTCTTTAAGCTCTCATAATTTATTTGGCAAAAATTTGACAAAATTTGTTTGAGTGCTGAATTGGTTTTATATATTTAATACATGTTCCAGCGAAGACATATGAAATATATACATCCTTCTCTCAATGATTTTAGAATACAGTTGGGAAAAACTAATAAATGTAATACTATTATACATTGTAATAAATTATATAGAAGAAGTATATGTATCTTGATATAGAACATGAAGAAGAGTTTTTTAACTCAAAGTGTTTTTAGGGTAAGTTAACTTGAACTAAATCTTGAAGGCAAGAAGAAGATAGGTGAAATGAGAAAATAAAAGCTGCCAAATGGAGATGTATAAATCATTAGTTATATTTCAAGTAAAACCATATGCATATGAGTCTAGGGATTATTGATATAATAATTAAATATAGAACCCAAGACAAACACGGTTATATATCTGCTTTCACTTTATAATCATGTTTATAACAAAAGAAGTTGCCTCTTTTTTTGGTGCAAAAGACATAGACTTAGATAAATTAAAAAAAAAGGATTTGGATGGAGAATTCTTGGGAGAGGATATAAATCTTATAAAAGACTGATATATTCATGACAGATAGGGGAGGTTACTTTTTCTGTCAGCCCCTGGAAAGGGGTTGAAGTGTCCTCTTTGAAACTAAGTAATTTACACTGGCTTTAAAAAATATTCAATATTTATAGGTCAATGATTTTGTAGTTTGTAAAATACAGATAGCATATTTTAAGATTTTTAAGTATACAGAAGTAGCTGCCAAGCAAAAAGATTGTTAGATATAGACGAATCACGAGGTGTGTTATATAAAAACAAAAATGTAGTAAATAAGACATATGCATGTTAAATATAAAGAAAATATACATTGGGAAAAACAATGTATATTTAAAATTCATGAGGCACACGAGTACTAGATATTAATAATCAGCCAACTATATATGAGATTATATGCACAATTGGCACTAAATATTCAGAATACACTAAATACAGAGAAACACTTAGTATTCATGAAATCTTATTTAGGCACACGTTGGTGACATCCATTCTGCTCCTATTTCTTCTCTATCTCCCAAACACAAAAGAAATCCATGGCTGTTTATCAGGCATGTTCCTGTACCTTTCATAGACCAGGAATGTTTCACTAGATGAAGGCACATTTCATCTGATATCCCCTTGCTGCAACGTCACTTCTCATACTCATAACCTCACCAGTAATGAAAATACAGATGCAGGAGACAGAGAGAGAGAGACACACACAGAAAGATTGAGAATGAATGTGAACATTGTAAACCTCAGGATTCAGGTATCATGGTTCTGTATTCCTATTGTACATGTGTTAATTGTTCATAATTTTTCCTTTCACTTCTTGATATGTGTGTTTTAATCAATCTTAATAATCATGTGATTCAAGCATTTGAATTTGACTGTGAGTATCTGTTTTACCACCTCTGGGATGGCTTGACATACTTACAGGCTACCATTGCATCAAAGAAAGTTCTTAAACAATGATATTATTTGCTCAATACCTTCTCCCACTTATTTGTGAATATATACAGTAATCTGTAAGTAAATGATTTATACTAAAACACATCGTTGTGAGTTTTCAGGTTGGAGAAGCATGGGGTACAAAGGACGTAGGAGGGACATACAGACAACTATGAGGATGTCAAGTACGTATCAGGGTCAGTTTTCAGCCCATACTTGGGCTCAAATATGACCAGTGACTAGGGATTACTTAGATGACATGTGTTTCAGAATTCTGTAGGCAGAGAAAATAAGTTATGCAAAAGCTTGAGATAAAAGGGAGAAGGGTTTGTGCTGAAAAAGAGAGCTAAAACTGACCAGAGAGTGTATTGAGATGGAGAGCCTGGAACTGATACCTTTATTGAGATAAAGAGTGGAAAGTCCACTAAGAACAAAGGGGAACCTTAAAGGGTTTGCTGTCTTAAAAGTACACTCTGGCTACAATAATGGAATGGATGGGAGAGAGAAAGAGAGAGAGAGAGAGAGAGAGATACCACTGAATAGAGATCACTTAGGAAGCAGTAATTCAAACAAGGGTTGGTGATCATCTAAATCCACAACAGCTTAATAGTAAAAGTGGAGCAGAAAATAAAAAGATTTGGATGACATTTAGAAGAATACATTATAACAATTGCTGATTGATTAATTACCTAGGGATTAGAGAGAGGGCATCTGGGATGATTCCTGCTGAGAGCAGCTCGGTGGGGAGACCCTAACCCAGCAGCACTATAGGAATTAAACACACACACAGAAATATAGAGGTGTGAAGTGGGAAATCAGGGGTCTCACAGCCTTCAGAGCTGAGAGCCCCAACAGAGATTTGCCCACATATTTATAAACAGCAAACCAGTCATTAGCATTGTTTCTATAGATACTAAATTAACTAAAAGTATCCCTTAAGGGAAACAAAGGGATGGGCCTAATTAAAAGAATAGGTTGGGCTAGTTAACTGCAGCAGGAACATGCCCTTAAGGCATAAATCACTCATGCTATTGTTTGTGGCTTAAGAACACCTTTAAGCAGTTTTCCGCCCTGGGCGGGCCAGGTGTTCCTTGCCCTCATTCCCATAAACCCACAACCTTCCAGCTTGGGCGTTATGGCCATCATGAACATGTCACAATGCTGCAGAAATTTTGTTTATGGCCAGTTTTGGGGCGAGTTTATGGCCAGATTTTGGGGGGGCTTGCTCCCAACAGATTCCCATATACCTGGCTTCAAAAGTTAAGCCATGATTTTAATTTCTGGCAGTCTGGTAAACAAAATACCCTGAAAAGTTTTCTGATATAAAAGACCTATACATTCTCAATAAAAAATTTTAAGCATCTTTAACAATACAGAGTTAGGTGTGCAAGAAATTAGGCTGACTTTCCATGGGCAGCAACAACGAGGGGAGGTGAAAATCAGCACTGCAAGTTGACAGCAACACTATGAGAGCCTGGGAGTATTTCAGATGTCTCTATGATAATCAAGAATGTAGAGATTTAACCATCAATCACTGGATGAAAAACAAACAAAAAACCCCACCATGCTGTGCTTTTGAATTGAGAAGCTCTGACTACAAATGGGACAATCTAAGAAATACCAGTTACAGAATGGTAGGCTATAAACCATCTACTTTACCATGCCAATAAATTCACAGCAGTTTCTTTTTAATAGTTCTTCAGGTTGTTTGTTTTTTGAAACAGGGTCTCCCTCTGTCACCCAGGTGGGAGTGCAGTGGCATGATTTGGGCTCACTGCAACCTCCACATCCCAAGTTCAGGCGATTCTCCTGCCTCAGCCTTCAGAGTAGCTGGGACTACAGGTGTCTTCCACCATGCCTGGCTAATTTTTGTATTTTTAGTAGAGACAGGGTTTCACCATGTTAGCCAGGCTGGTCTCGAACTCCTGACTTCAAGTCATCCACCTGTCTCGTCCTCCCAAAGTGCAGGGATTACAGGCGTGAACCACTGTGCCGGGCCCTTCAGGTTGTTTAGAAGACCAAAAAAACAAAAAAAAAAATCAAATGATTATTCAAGGAAAAAGCCCTTCTTCCAGACTTCCCCAATTTCTCCTCAAAAATCCTTACCAATCAT
Source organism: Pongo abelii (assembly GCF_028885655.2). Lineage (NCBI taxonomy): Eukaryota > Metazoa > Chordata > Mammalia > Primates > Hominidae > Pongo > Pongo abelii. The sequence continues at coordinate 130,976,320 of NC_071992.2, read as the reverse complement.
GAGCTAAGAAATTTGAAATGTGACATTACTAAACATGCAACAAAATAAGCCACCATAAATAAAAGCCAGCAAAAACAACCAATAAGAATGTTAGGCCCTGAATAAATTCAGATAATAAGGTATATTGCAACATAGGCTGGGCCCGGCCACTCACACCTAAAATCCCAGTACTTTGGGAGGCTGAGGCTGGCAGTTTGCTTGAGCCAAGGAGTTTGAGACCAGCCTGAGCAATACAATGAAACCCTGTCTCTACAAAAGAAAATATATATACAAAAATTAGATGCTCACATATAGTCCTAGTTACTCAGCAGGTTGAGGTGAGAGGATTGCTTGAGTCTGGGAAGCCGAGGATGCAGTGAGCAGTGATTGTGCCACTGCACTCCAGCCTAGGCAACAAAGTGAGACTCTGTCTCAAAAATAAATAAGTAAATAAATATAAAAATATATTGTCTTAAAGATCATGGAACAGAAATATTTTTGCTTTGTAGTCCACAAGGTCTCCATCATAACAACTCAAATCTGCCATTGTAATGCAAAGCCAGCCACACATACTACACAGGCAAATGGGCATAGCTGTTTTCAAATAAAACTTTATTTATAAAAATGGAAGCTAGGACAAGTTTGGTTCACAGGCTATAGTTTTCCAACCTCTGTTATATACTAGAAATTGTGTTTAAAATGCTTTAAGAAAATATAAAATTATAAACATAAGACGCATATATAACTTTTTTTAAAAGTTGAGACAGATTTGAAAAATAATCAAATAGAACTTCTATAATATTTAGAACATAAGGGAGCCCATGAATTCTCAATAAAATAAAGCAAACAAACTTTTATAGTACTAGAAAAAGGCAGAAACCCACTAGAAAAACAGAGGTAAAATATGAATAGATAACTAACCAAAAAAGGAACACAAAGGGTCATTTATATGAAAGATGTTTGAGATCATTATCAATGAGAAATGTACAAAGTAAAATTTTAAGGAGATAATACTTTGCACATCTTTGACTAGATAGATCAAGCAATACCAAATGATGGCAAGGATAGAGAATACTCTGCACAAACTCTTCCACTGTTGATAAAAGTAAAGGTTAATATACATAATTCTAAGATGAACTTGGCAAGACCCAAAGACAGTGGAATATTTTATGGACCAACAATTTTACTCTTAGATTTATGCCCTAGGTAAATTTCCACAGTGTACAGAAGTAAATGTCTATGAAATTTTCGTAGCAGCTGCATTTGTAAGAAAAAAAGCTGAAATTCACCTAAATAGCAACAGAAGGATGGATTAGCATCTCTCAGATATGAGATATTTATTTTATTGCTTTCAAAAACTGTAAACTAGTTAAAAGTACTACCAGGTATAAATCTTAAAACATTAGTATTGAATCAAAGTAGTGATTAATAGAACAGATGTGATGCAAATACTTTAAATGATTTTTAATGCACAAATAGTATTTTATATAGTTTAGGAATGTATATCCATTTAGTGAAATACCAAGACATTCATAACAAGCATAAATATTAATTTTTGGATAATGGTTATTTCTGACTTTAGGAAGGGTAATATGATACAGGAAGGAGTATTCAGAAGGCATAGTTTACAATACTTATTATTTAAACTGAGTCTGGGTGTAAGACACATTTTATGTTATTACTTGTTGCTTCTCTGGTATATCTAATATTTCATGATAATTATAAAGCAACATTTATGATGTTGCCAAGCATTAAGATAGATTGTTCAGTTGTTCAGATAAGTAATCAGATTTGGTGATGGGGTGCTTGAAGAGTTGAAATAATTTGTAGATGTATTATGTTGCAGCATCTATTTTACACAGGAGGTGCTAAATAGCAAGTGGAGATTTGATGCCCATAAGAGAGAACTGAAATGGAGGTCTTGATTTGGAAGACATGACATGTCAATGCACTGAAGCTAAGGGAATGAAGAAGATCTTCCTGCGATTTCATCTTGTAGACGAATGAGAAGAGGGAAATACCTAAGATTTAGTGGTGAGATAAAGCAACTTTAATGAAACGATCAGAGGAAAAAGATCCAAGTAATAAAAATGTCACGAGTATTCAGCTCAGAGTGCAACAAAGTGCCCCAGGCCCTGCCCCTCCTCCTTTTTTAGGGGTACAATGGTTATCTGTAGCATTAAGTAGTCTGAGATATTGTTGGTAGACATTCTTCAACCATTCTGCAAAAAGTGTAGTTGTGATGGGAAGAGAGAGAGAGAGAAGAAATTGAGTGATGAATGAAGGGATTGTGGAGGTTTTTATTTTTTTAAAAAAACAGATGGGGAAATATGAGTGTGTATAAGCAAGTAGCAAGTCATAAAAATAGGAACTTGATGACATAAGAATACAATAGCTAGTCTGCTATTAACACTTTATTATGCAGCAATAGATAATGAAATTAATTAAAATCCCTTAGAAATAAAAGGTTAAAGTCATGTAGAAGAGGTCCAATTCCATAATAAATAACATAATAAAATTATAGCTTATACTTTCAGGACTAATATACATCAGTCAATATTCTAAACAGGTTACATATGTTAAGTCATTTGCATCTTACAATTCTATGAAATTGTACTTTTATCCTTCTAATTAACATGTAGGAAAGTGTTGGGAACAGGCCCCAAAATCTGGCCATAAACTGGCCCCAAAACTGGCCATAAACAAAATCTCTGCAGCACTGGTCATCTGCAGCACGTGGCCATGATGACCACACCGAAAGTTGTGGGTTACTGAAATGAGGGCAAGGAACACCTGGCCCACCCAGGGCGGAAAACCGCTTAAAGACATTCCTAAACCACAAACAATAGCATGAGCGACCTGTGCCTTAAGGATATGCTCCTGCTGCAGATAACTAGCCAGACGCATCCCTTTATTTCCTGTAAGGAGTACTTTTAGTTAATCTACAACCTATAGAAACAATGCTTATCACTGGCTTGCTGTCAATAAATATGTGGGAAAATCTCTGTTCAAGGCTCTCAGCTCTGAAGGCTGTAAGACCCCTGATTTCCCACTCCACATGCTGTATTTCTGTGTGTGTGTCTTTAATTCCTCTAGTGCCACCGGCTTAGGATCTGCACGAACAACTGGTCTTGACAAGAAAGTGAGACACAAAAAAGTTAAGAAACCTTTTTGAGATTTGAATCTCGGATATGGGCTTTCAGGTTCTTCACTATTCGTTATTATGCTATGCTGTTGTTCTAGGTTTATGCCTTCAAGACAGAAAAAGGAGATGAGGAAGACCTACAAAGGATCATGCATTCACTGAGCAGTGAAACTGGAATCCCAAAGTGATGATTAAAACTTAGGCTTCTTGAGAAGTGGTGATGAAGACAAGGAGCAAAAATATGTCGATCTAGTTATACCATATATGTATTCTGGGTTTGTCCTCTTGGAAATATTTTCTCAAATTGCTAAATTATAAGGTAAAATATTCTTCCAGTGAAATTATAAGAAAATTGGTTCATTGAGGTAAACAGACACATATAAATAAAAACTATGATTATCTCACAAGTAATCCACCAAAGAAAATGCCTAGTTTTTTTTATTACAGTGGTTTTTAGCATACTTCAGAAATGTACCATGTTTAAATAGTTTTGGAAATAATGTTCTAAAATTAGGTAATATTTGTGAGTTAAAATGTCTTTTCACTTGTCTATATAACATTCACTATTGAGTTTTGGTGGTCATATGAGTTAATAGACAAGGACATTTTTGAATTAGAATAAAAGTGAAGAGGAAAAATAGGTGCTTTTATCTAAAATGAGACTGCTTTTCCTGATCTGAACGTAGAGAATAAGTGAAAGCTGTAGGTACAGATTGAGAATGATAAACGACCAAGCAAATGCACTGGGAAAATAAACATACATGGCTGTGACAGAAGTTTTCAGTTCAAACTGAATGAGGCAACCAAACTAATCTTTGACTTCAACATCCAAAGAGCGTTTTGGGTTCTCATGTCTTTGCTAAGATAAAAGTGCATTATACTGATAGAAAAAAAGACTCTAGCCTGTCATTCCATGCATATTATCTGCATATGGAAGCAATGTTGAGATTAAGTTAGTTTTCTGTTCTACTTTTTTGCTGAATATAACTTCCTTTTACAAATGAAATAATAACAACGAAGCATAACTAAAAGTTATGAAATTTAAAATGCTTTAAGAAACATTTTAAAAAGAATGTTTGAAATAGAGCTTTCTTTGCTTTTTGAATGAATTCTTTCCAAATTCAAAATTCTAATTAAAATTCCATATTGTCTACTCAGTTATTACATGTTTATGAGATTTTCTAGTTTTTCCTTCTTGATTTTTGTTCCCTTATTAGCTAATATTAGGTTACAAATTAGCTTAAGAATAAAGTGACATTTTAATATTTCTACTCAGTATATAATGAATGTACACAATTTTAAAAACAAAAATTTAAATTACCTATATCTTATAATCACTACACTCAGAGATAAGCATTACAAATATTTTTATATATAGCTTTTCAGTTTATTTCTACAAAATGTGTTGTTTTAAAGGAATGATTATACTGCACATACTTAAAAACCACTTATTTTGAAATCCTTTCAAGCTTATACAAAGGTATTAAAAAGAAAAACAGTACAGAGAACACACATCTCCCCTGTACTTAGATTTAACTATTGTTAACATCTTGTGCCATCTGCTTAAGTACATATTATTTTAATTCTCTTATCATTTACTATGTTCTGGACAATGTAAATATCAGTAAATATTATTGCATAACTTAATGGATGAAATATTTAATTGCATGTTTACAAGATAATAAAACCCTAATTTAAGTGCTTTACATGTCTCATGTCATGAAACTTTACAATAATTTTGTTTTATGCATACTTATTCACATTTTATGTATTAATCTACTTAATCATATTTTACAGATCAAGAAATTGAAAGTAAAAGAACTGCTAAGTAATATACCTAAAGACATCCAGCCAGGAAGAGAAAGAATGATAATGTAAAGTCAAGTGCACCTGTTTTTTGTTGTTGTGTAACAAATTCCTATAAAACGCTGACTGGAAAGAGCAAATACTTATTATCTCTCAGTTTCTGTGGCTAAAGAATCTAGCAGTGGCTTTGGTGGGTGGCTCTAGCTTAGGATATCTCAAAAGACTGCAATCAAGTTGTCAGCCAGGACCGCCATAATCTCAAGATTCACCTGCATGAGGATCTGCTTCCAAGCTCATCCACACAGTGTTGTCAGGCTACAGAAGATCTGTTCCCAGGCTCAGGGATGGAGCAGCTGGCCTTCTTTGGAATGAGCAATCCAAGAGGAAGTGAGAGAGCACACCCAAGAGGATAGCGACTGTCTTTAAATAACCAAGCTTGAAAGTGACATCCCATCACTTCTGCCATATTCTCTTAATGAAAAGCAAGAATATTTTTCCAGCCCACCATGGAGGAGATTACACAATCTCATGAACATCAGAATATAAGGGCCATTGTGGGCCGTCTTGAAGGCTGCTTTTAACACCAGGTTTTTCTGACTTCAGAGCCCCTGCTTCTAATAGTTAGACCTGATGCTTTCCTACTGCACAAGATATTACTCCCTTGTGAGAATACACCATATTTTTTGAACAAATTCACAAGTTTTGCTTATTCAGATTGCTTTAGATTTTCATTTGCTATTATGCACCCTGCTGTGACAAACAATGCTCATCCATTATCATTTTCTTAGTAACTTGTACAGTAATATTTACCTATCTATCTAATGTCAGAGGGAAGTAGTTTTTCAAAAACCACTGAATTTAGAGCAAGAATGTCTGGTTGTACAATAAATGAAAATCTATTTTACTTCTTAAACCCAACTTATTTACCTGTAGGTGTACTTCTTGAAAGGCAAAAAATGCCACTTATTTGTGGATCCCCAGATCTTATCACAATGGCTGAATTTTCATAGACACAAACTATAGCTTCTATGCCATTTATGTGAAATATTGAATGGGAAATTATTTGACAAATTACAGAAAGCTATACAAATTTAAAAATCTTAAAAAGTATTTAAGAATTGGTTTTATTTAATTGTTAGAAGAAGTATAATGACTATTTTTGAAGTACTTTTGATTTCTTAAATTCTACTTTAAGCTGGGTGCGGGGCTTATGCCTGTAATCCCAGCACTTTGGGAGGCTGAGGCGGGTGGATAATCTGAGGTCAAGAGTTCGAGACCAGCCTGCCAACATTGCAAAACCCCATCTCTACTAAAAATAGAAAAATTAGCAGGGCGTGGTGGTGCCCACCTGTACTCCCAACTACTCCGGAGGCTGAGACAGTAGAACTGCTTGAACCCAGGAAGGGGAGGTTGCAGTGAGCCAAGATCATGCCACTGCACTCCAGCCAGAGCGACAGAGCAAAACTCCATCTCAATAAATAAACAAATAAACAAACAAATAAATAAATTCTACTTTAATGTAAATTCTAATTTCATACAGTCCTATTGCTTCTAGTATTTATTTAATTAATTAATTTATTTATTTTGTAACTGCCACACAGTTCTCATGGGCTGTTCTGCGTTCGATACAACAACTACAGTATTTTTTTTAAATTGTTTATGTATTTTTATTACTTGGTCACATGATAATCAGATCACCTCTGTTTTACCTATTCAATACTGTATGGTATTTTGGCAATTCAAATGTCAGAAACACCTTTCTCCCTTCAGGTTTACTACGCATCCTTTTCTTTTCAGAATTTTTTTTTTAATTATTAACTCCTGAAAGTTTTCTTGATTTAGTGGACTTCAGGCTCACAAAGCCACACCTTTATGGCTTCAGTGAGTTTATACACTAGTATGTAGGTTGGTATTAATTTGATTTATTTCAACAGTTAGTTTTAAAATATGTTCATTGCAGTAGCCATTTGTCAAGTCTGCATCCAAGTATTTCCTTTTTTTGACAAATATCTATCTTTGAAAAAGCTATTTTGGTCACACAAGGCAATGTTAGAGTTCTAAATTAATGACATAAATTTATATTAATTATCTCACTAAAATGTATTGAATTTCAGATATTCTTTTCAATGCAACAAATATTTATGGAGTTTTCATCATGTGCCAGGGACTGTCCTTGGGACTAAGGCTACAATAGTGAGCAGAGCAAAGACCATGTTCTCCTAAGGCAACATTCCAATTTCCAGAGGTAGATGATAAATAAATCTATAGTTTTTATTTTGCTGGTAAGTATCACTAATCAAAGTTAAGTTACCTTTCCATTAGCTTTTCTAGGAACTGGATATGTGGGAATTAAACACATCTGCTTATTAAAAAAAGTTTAATCTTGTAAGTTATTAGATTTACAAATATAAGTAAATTCACTTTTTTTACTATTTAGAAGAGTTTATTGTTATTATTAATTTATTTATTTTTGAAGCGTAATCTCTCTATATTCCCCAAGCTGGACTCAAACTCCTGGGCTAAAGGGATACTCCTGCCTCAGCCTCCCTTGTAGCTGGGACTGTAGGTGTACACCAGAACACCCAGCTAGTGATAGACTTATTAACTAGTCTCAGAGGTGATGATGACATGAACCTACATGAACACAATTCTTGATTTTGGACCCAAAGACAACTGTAAACATGATCTGAGTGTCAGGGTGTCGTCACTACTGGGCAGAAAGAGACACATCAGCCCACCAGGGGCTTATTTTAAAAAGTTAATCCCATGTCTCTTTCCCTGAAGCTTCCGATTTGAACCATCTGCACATACTCATTGTGGAACTTTTCCTGTGCTTCTTCAGCTTCTTGGCTTTTCCTTTGCTCAATTCTTTGTCTTCCATGTCATCAAGTTTGGCACATTTGTCACTTTCTGTCAAGAGCATCTCATTGGGAAGAATCTTCATCTTAGTCACATTTGTGGCTTCTTATTCTTGTTTTTTCCTGGCTGCCTTCTCTTCTTTCTGCATTTTCACCCTTTTTCTTTCTTCTCTCTTTTTTTTAATAAGATTTCCTGAGCTACAATTTTGATCATATTCGGAGTTTTTGGTCTGTCAGTCCAACTGCTGCATAGTGACCCCAAAGAGGCCCAAAGAAAAGGCCCAACCTGGCTCTGCTGTAGAACATGGCTCTGTACCTCACCCAGATGTGGAAGATCTTTGAGGCCATAGAAGAAGAAGACTCCTTGGGTTTCACAATCAAAGGACCAGCAATGATTCTAAATCTCCAGTCCACAATCATGTGTTACCTTCAAGTGTTGTAATTCAGAGGAGTGCAAAAGATTCTCAGAAGGAAAAACACCCATGAGGCTCCATCACCGCAGCTCAGTGACACTTTGCCGCCACTGCCCTGCCTGAGTTTGAGGTATGGTTTGAAGATCAATTCACTTTTTAACGTATACCCATCTCTAAAAAGAGTAATTCTTAGACATTCTAATTATATAACACTTATAAATAACAGAGAGACAAAACAATAAACATGGATTTTTCATTTTAGTTCAGAAACCTTAGTTTTGTGTTCATCAATGCAGATAGTTAAGCATGCAGTGCTTAATCACCAAATTGTTTGAAATAATGTCCTATTTTACATATCCAACTTACCAATGGTCCAAATAGTTGCCAAGATCAAAATAACAGTTGAACCATATTCTTTTTATAATTCATCCAGTGCCCAATAAATAACAAAAGGGTAATTTTTCTTTCTTTTCTATCAAGGTCATGCATAGCCACAGATTTCATACGTAAGTGAAGACCGTTTTAGTAAGCAAAATTATCAGATTAACAGTATTAAAAATTACATTCAACACAGACAAAACAGTGGGCACTAATGTTGGACTCTCTTTGACAGCTACATGATGAACCATGTTTTGACAAGAAACTGTCCCTCTATATCACTGAATGCTTGATTTTTGAAAGATAATACTTCCTACATGGAATTACTGCTTGTTAAAACATTTGTTGGCCATTATGGAAACATAAATGAAGTGCTCTTTGATTAGGTATGGTAAAAACTAATGATCTTATATTAAACAGTAAGCATTTTGACATTTTCATATTTTGTGTTTTTGTGAAACTTTTTATTAGACACATACTGCTACTTATACACTGTAAATTTGGCAGACAGGACATTTAGCATCTTGTCTGGCAGTAAAAGCAGATCATTATTTTATTTTAATTCATTTTTAATCTGCAAAAGTAAAAGAAGCCACACATCAATAAATTAAACATAAAAACATAGACCCAAAGGCTAGTAAGTGACAAGAGATGGCACTTCTCAATGTTATATTTGGAATGAATAAATAAAAAAATACAGGCAGGCAAGCATGTTTGTTTGAACTTGAGACAAATTAAATTTTATCTTTCAACTAAGCAAATCATTGTAACTCATGGTTTACAAAGTTATGGTAGGTATTTTATGTTTCTCAATATTACAGTTACTGACTAAAATGTAATAAAATGTTATTTCTAGAGGAATTTGAGGTCACTTGCATTTGTCCAATAAAACTTAATAAGAAAAAATTTCTGTTATATATGTTTACATACCTAACGAATTTAAGAGGAATACTAAGCCATCTGGCAAAGTCAACAACAGCATCATTACCAAGGTAAACTAGGGGGATGCCATTATTAATGAGGCTATAATTTGCATCTTAAATGTTAGTATTCACTCACAAAATTATTTCTTCAGTTAGGTGTCCACACTCAGAGAACCTTAGCATAACATTAAAAGTCTTGATTAAAGCCTCTCTCTCTGCTATTTTTGGCAGTTGGCCAAGTCACTGACTAGTTACAGTTTTCTTATTAATAAAATGTAATTTTGAGACAATTTAATTTGTGAGGAAACATCTTGAAAAATGTAAATCTATATAAAATTATAAACATTTGTGAATATTTGTTTGCAAATTATGAACATATTTCAAATATATTTTAAGTATATAAGTTATAAATAAATATATTTAGTTAAAGTACATTTAGTTATTTTAAGTTATTAATAAATAATGGTGTTAGAAATAAAATCATAAACTGATATTTTTACACTTGTGAGTCTGGAGGATAACCAGAAACTCTGTGCATATATCTTCTGAAAGAAAGAGAAATAAATGGAGATAAATGAAGCAGGAGAGAGAGAGAGAGAGAGAAAGAGGAGAGAGAGTGACTGGGAGACAAACATACATAACCTTCTTTTTAACATGGCTACAGGCAGAGAATATTACAAACACCAAACTACAACAGAGCTCTTACCAAGCAAGATTCGCACCTATCGAGAAAGGGAGCTTAAGAGGAGAGGGAGGTGGATGATATAGATAGAATATAAACAAAATTGCTGCTACGAAGAGCAAGTCAACACTTAGAGTTCAACTGTCACAGACATAGTTCTAGGAATTGATATTTCACAACACTCACCACAAGATGCGCGTTTCAGAGTGTGTAGGAAAACGGTGAGTCTTATGGAGATATTGCCACTAGGGAAATCCACTTAAAGAGGGAAGTGGTAATACCCCATTCATGTGTGGCAATAAAAAGGAAGAACAAGATAACGGAAAATTAAAACGCTTACGGAGATGAAACAAACAAGATATCCCACATCACTCACAGATCAATCATATTGCATTATGTACTTCACTTTACTGTCAGAAGAGGGTGCACTTGAACTACAACCAGTGTCGACAAACTTCTAGAAGTAGGAAAAAAAATTAAAATCATTCAAATTTATTGAATAAGAAAGTCTGTAAAATTCAAATAAAAATGTTTTAGCTGATGAAGCTTCCCTCCACCCACACACACAAAAAAACAAGAATTAAAAGAAAACTGAGTATCACTAAACACTCAAAACTGAATGAAATATATTCAGACAAACATTTGGAGATATAAAAATAAGATAATAAATTCAAACACATAGGGGAAAAAGACAAAAAAAATCAAGAAGAATCTCAACCAAACAGAGAAAAGAAACTTAAAATACCAAACCATATAAGAAATAAAGAATAAATTATAAACTTCCCAAGGCAGAATAGAGTAACAGACTTAAATGAACATCTAGTAGCAAGCATTAAAGAATTGTAAGAAAATAATATACAAAATAAAACTGAAATAAAGATAAAAGTAAAAAAAAGGCAAAGTGGTGGGAAAGCCAGACAGAAAAAGAAGTTTACTGTAATAACTGAAGAAGAAAAATAAACAACAATGGGTATAACTAACAAATAAATGTTATTCCAAGAGAATAGGCCAGAAATAAGAGATTATATGAATAATCTCTTACATATTTGTGTGTATACATATATACATGTGTGCATATATATATATATATAAAAAGATGATTATATATATATTATGTATTCCAGGGAAATATATATATGTGTATATATGTATGTATACATATATAAAACTTGCATGTATATATAGAAATGTGTGTATATATATGTTATATATGTGTGTGTGTATATATATATATTTCCCTGGAATACTGGTCTAAAAGTTCAACTTCAAGACATGTCACAATAAAGCTGTTAAAGTATGAGACAAAGAAAAATTTAACATGGCTTCACAAAAACATCATAACATTACATATAAAAGTGAGAAAATTAGGTTAGTCTTACATTTTTTTTCAAGAGCAACATACAAAGGAAGACAAAAGTGGAACAGTATGTTCAGGAAAGTCAAGTGAAAAAAGGCAGGGGAAAAAACTGTACATCCAACCAAGCTGTGCTTCAAGTATCATACCTATAGGAAAACAGTTTTTAATATATAAAATTTTAGAAAAAACTATAACATAAGCTCCTCCCAAGAAATCTACTAGAGGTTGAGCTTTATATAAATAGCACATAACCTTAGAAATTTTGGGCAAAAGACTTATGATAAGTGTTTATTATGGTTAATTGTATACATAAAGCCAAAATAAGAATTAATACCTGATAGAAAAGTAATTGGAGATGTTACATATTCTGACAAAGTACAATAGATGAAACAAAAAATGGAAGAAAACAAAGAAGATATAAGGAAAGTAAAATCAGTCAATTGTCTATAGCAGAAGTAAATGGTAACAGAGTCAAAGTTTAGCACTTAAAACTGACAAACCAGTGAGTAAATATTTAAATGAGCTCCATAAAGAGCATGAATGAAAAGGTAATATTAGAACAAAAAATATAAATCTTTCTAAACTCCAAAAGAAATTAACAATATGCAAAACATACCAAATAGAGAAAACTAGTAAACACAACATAACGCACATCGTAATTATAAAAGAGCATTAAAACTCTGAGAAGAAGCCTACTCATGATATCAGTATACATGAATAGAATTAACTATTACACTTTTTAAAATTACAAATTGGCTGAATAATATCCAACTTTTTGTCACATACAAGAAGCAACTAAGGCAGGAATTTAAATAGCACAAAATAAATGGTTTGACAAAGTTATATCAGGCAAATAGAAAATAGTAAGAAAACATAGCTGTGATATTGATGATAGATAAAATAGAATTTGGGCCAATAGACATCAACTAATACAAATAAAATTATATAATGTTTAATAATTTAAAATAAAATATAATAGATTTTAATATCTATGTTGCAAATAACAGAGCAGTCACATATACAAAGCAAGATGAAGAAGATGCAAGAAGTAAACACACTTAAAAACAGTAGATATTGACAAGCCAGTACAATACAGTACAAATGCTCGGTCTACCAGTAAAAAAAGAATGAGATGTACAAAACTACAAAACATTATGTAAGATCTAAGCAGCATGAAGAATCATGCAATTCTTATAGTTTTCAATTGAACACTATATCCCAATAATATAAAATATAACTTTTATCAAGGACTAATGGAACATTCATTAAAAGTGATTACATATGAGGACACAAAGAAAATATCATTAAGTTCACTAAGGTAGAAAGTTTACAGAAAAAATTATGACAGCAAAACAAAAAATTATACATCAAAATTTTTTAAACATAATTTCCATCTGGAAATGAGAAAAAACAAAAATTGTATTATACATTACTTTGCTTAATGGAAGAACACACAGAAATTGAAGAGCTTTTTAAAATTATGATAATATAAACACTGCATATAAGAATCTATGAGATACATTTAACAATGTGGACAGAGAAAAAAAAAACCATTACCTTAAACTCCTATGTGATAAGAGTAACAAAGCTGGACACGGTGGCTCATGCTTGCAATCCCAGCACTTTGGGAGGCTAAGACAAGTGGGTCTCCTGAGATCAGGAGTTCAAGATCATCCTGGCCAACATGGCAAAACCCTGTCTCTACTACAAACACAAAAATTAGCCAGGCATGTTGGCATGCGCCTATAATCCCAGCTATTCAGGAGGCTGAGGCAGGAGACTTGCTTGAACCCGGGAAGCAGAGGTTGCAGCAAGCCAAGATCCTGCCACTGCACTCCAGCTTGGGCCACAGAGCGAGACTTCGTCTCAAAAAAAAAAAAAAAAGGCTAATAAACAAGTCATATTAATATAAATTTTCAACTCAAAAATGTAGAAAATTATCAACAAATTAAAGCGCAAGGAAGAAGATAATAAAGCAAAAGGTAGTAAGAAAAAGATTAGACAGGAAACCAATAGAAAAAATCAATAAATCAACGTCATAGTTCTTAGAAAGTTTAAGAAAGTAGACAAGATTTAGTTATTGGAATCAGAAAAAAAAAATGAGAAAACACAAGTATGCAAATATAAGAAAAAGGGTAATAACCAGTGACAAAAAATTTTTAAAATCACACTAGTTTGAACTTTTCTATGCAAATACATTAGAAAAGTAGATGAAATAGATAAAGCTCCTAAAAATGGAATTTACTAAAACTAAGCTTAATAGAAACAGAAAGCTTAAATACATCCAATTTTCATGGCAGATGTACAGAAAACTATTTAAACTCTCTCCAAAAAGAACCAAGTCCAAAGAGTTTCATAGGGAGTTCTACTAAATCTTAGAAAGTACAGGCCGGGCGCTGTGGCTCAAGCCTGTAATCCCAGCACTTTGGGAGGTCGAGGCAGGCAGATCATGAGGTCAGGAGATCGAGACCGGCCTGGCTAACACGGTGAAACCCCGCCTCTACTAAAAATACAAAAATTAGGCGGGCGTGGTGGCGGGCGCCTGTAGTCCCAGCTACTCAGGAGGCTGAGGCAGGAGAATGGCGTGAACCCGGGAGGCGGAGCTTGCAGTGAGCCGAGATCGTGCCACTGTGCTCCAGCCTGAGTGACAGAGTGAGACTCCGTCTCAAAAAAAAAGAAAGTACATTATCCGCAAAATCCCCATGTGACATAAATTGTTTTAGGCTATTCCTGAGGAATGAAATGGTTGTTTTGTAACTAATTTGATATGTTCTATGATAGCACAAAAAGGTATTACAAACTAATATGACTTATCAATATCAAAGCATATATTTTGAATAAAGCATTAATAAACAGACTTAAATGCTAGTTAAAAAAATATACTAAGACTAAGTGGGTTCATACCAATAATGCAAGAATGACTCAAGTCTAGGAAATCAATTGATGTAAATCACCATTTCAATGGGAGCAAGGAGAAATATCACGATTATCTCAATAGATGCAGAAGAAAACTTTGATCAAGATGAATACAATTCATGATTAAATAGGAGTAAATGGATACTTCCTTAGGATGATTCTGTGTGTGTGTGTGTGTGTGTGTGTGTGTGTATGTTTGTGTGTGTCTATTTCCTAAAGTCAGCATCATACTTAATAGGAATACATTGAAAGCATTTACACTCCGATTATGAATAAAGCAAAGATGCTCACTGTCTTCACTGATATTTAACATTGCATTTTAGGTGTTAGTAACAATTAGATAAAAGAGTAATACAGACTGAACATAAACAATAAAACTATCTCTATTTGCAGATGATATGATAGCATATACTTTTAGAAACCAGAAAGGGTCTCAGATTTTACCACTGCTTGCAAACTAACAAGTAAGCTTGCCACAGTTTTATGGAAACTGATAGGGAACATGAGACTCCTGGGTTAGAGACAAAGAACTTTATTAACTCATGACACAGCAAGCACCATGATTGTCAGATTACTTGCACCAATCTTTCTTGTCCACAAAACCCACAGCAGTGATGCAACTGAGCCCAGATGAAAGTCTGCATACACACAAAGCTGTATTACAGAGAGGATCCTTGAGCTTGGAGAACCAAATGTTTCCTAAGAAGCAGTAACTACATCTGTTTTATGCTGCAGATATAGCTCAGAAAAAAAAAAAAAAAAAAAAAAGACAATGTCTTGCTTTGCAGGATATGCAAAAATGCAGCAGATCCATGGAGAATTGTATCCCAGCCTAGAAAATTCTAGATAACTGTGATACACGGAATCCTAAAATGCCCCCTGTATTCATTTCCTAAGACTGCTGTTACAAATTGCCATAAACCTGGTGGTCTAAAACCAAACAAATATATTCCTTCATAGTTCTGGAGGCTAGAAGTACAAGCTTAAGGTGTTTGTAGGTAACATCATCAGGCCCTGAAGCAGCATTGGGTCCATGACTCATTCCTGGCTTCTGGTAGATGAAGATAATTATTCCAAATAAGGTTCCATTCTGAAATCGCAGAACATATATTTTGGGGGCCATTATCCAATCCACTACAGCCACCAAGATTCCTGACCTCTGCTGTACACACAACTTCTCCCAGTTATTCAATTAAACACCAAGTACTGCTGGAAAGGATTATGCAGATTTAATTAAGGTACCAAATCAGTTGACCTTAAAGTAAGAAGATTATCTGAATGGGCTTGGTCTAATCATATGAGGCCTCTAAATCTGTGTCTGGAGATTAGAAGCAAAGAAAGTCAGAGATTTGAAGCATGAGGGAGATTTGACATGTGAGAATTTCTCACCTGGAAACAGCCACGTGAGAATGCACATGAGTATCCTGTAAATGCTGAAAGAAGCACCTAGTTAAAAGCTAGCCAGAAAAAGGAGATCTCAGTTGTACAACCACAAGGGACTGGGTTCTGCCAACAACCTGAATAATCAAGGATGAAGAAACTGAACCTCAGATCAGAGTAGCTCTTTCAGCATCTTGATTTCAGCCGCTGAGACCCTGAACAGGGAGGCTAGCCATGCCATGCCTAAATATCTGACATCTGACATTACAGAACTGTGAACAAATAAGTGTGCATTTTTTAAAGCTACAATGCTTGTGGTAATTTTTTATAGCAGGAATTTAAAATAAAACAATAATCATTGAAAAGAAGATTCAGATATTAAAAGTATTCAACCACTTATTGGAATACAAATTTACATGCAAAATTCAGCAACCTTTATATATATAAATATAGATTATTAGAAGAATTAATAGCAGATCAAATCTCATTCATAATACTAAAAAAGAAAACATGTTGCATTAAATTTAAGAAATACTTAAAACTGAGGAAACTTATGACACTTATAAAATATATACAAATACACTTGGACAAAAGTAAAATATGCCCTTGCTATTATTAGACTGCCACTACATCAAGATGTTAGTTTTCTTGTGTTAATTTGTAAATTTAATATTCCCTCGTTTAACGCTCAGGTTTTTCTGGAGCTAGAAGATATGATACTAGAGTTAATATGGCAAAATATACAAACAATAATACCCAGGAAAATACTGAACAAGATCTGAAGGTGTACAAATTCAGAAATATTTGCAACATATATTACATACAAAGGGCTAATCTCCCTTTGTTTATTATTTATACATAAATGGTTATTTAATTGAAAGAAAAAAATGAAAACCTCTGGAAAAAATGAACAGAAGATGACTCATAAATGAAGGTGCAAAATAACTTCTCCATATGAAAAGATATTAAGCTACATTCTTAATTACAAAACAAAAGTAGTTAAGTTTTTATCACTAAACTTAACAAAAATTCTACACTCAACAAATCAATTTTGTAGGTGAGAATGCGGGGACGAAGTGATCCCTGGGTATTGTTGGTGGGAATAAAAAAAAAACATTCATTCCAACATGGAGGGGAATTTGGCAATATCTAACAGAAGTACTTATGTATTTGCATTTACGCTTTAACTTCAGAATCACATATCCAGGATTTCACCCTGAAAGTATCCCATACGTGAAGAACAAATGAGAAAACAATGAAATTTGTTCTCTTTAGGAATGTTGAGGATAAGGAAATGAAAGGAATAAAAAAGAAAGTGATAATAAACTTTCTTGAATGAATGCCACCTTTTTTTTTTTTTTTTTTTTTGAGACGGAATCTCGCTCTGTCGCCCAGGCTGGAGTGCAGTGGCGCGATCTCGGCTCACTGCAAGCTCCGCCTCCCGGGTTCACGCCATTCTCTTGCCTCAGCCTCCCGAGTAGCTGGGACTACAGGCGCCTGCCATCACGCCTGGCTAATTTTTTGTGTTTTTAATAGAGACGTGATTTCGCTGTGTTAGCCAGGAGGTCTTGATCTCCTGACCTCATGATTCGCCTGCCTCGGCCTCCCAAAGTGCTGGGATTACAGGCGTGAGCCACCGTGCCCAGCCTGAATGCCACCTACTTAAATTGGTTAGTTTCTCTGAATCAGATAATTTTCCTGATCATGGCTTGTCCTAGTTCTAAAATAAAGCAAAACAAACACAAACTTTAATAGCTCCTTATTATGGGAAGGGTAAAGTTCAGACTGCCAAATCTGCCATCCAAATTTCTTACTAAGCAGATGACAACACACTGCACAACCCTATTTCCTATCTTCTCTCTTTCCCCCAGTAAGTATCTAAGACCAACTACAGAAAGTTACGTGTTCATTCTAATCTTTTCTTTCTCAGTACTCTCCCTCTTGTTGTTTCTTCTCATCTGATCACCTAAATCTTCATTCTCCTGTCTTTCACTCGCTTTTCAGAATTTAAGTATAATCTTCAAGGGGTGAGATTGTCTGTATCAAAATTTCAGAATTTTATTTTCCACACCCAGGATATTCACAAATACAAATTGCACAGCAAATGTCTAGTGTGTTCTAAGTAAATTTCTTAACAGTCAATTTGAATTTTCTCAGAATTTAATTTTGATATTCTATACTAGCTGCAATCTAAATGAAAAACATTGAAGTTAAAAAGTGATATTTAAATATTTACAGAAAATTGTAATTGTATCCTATTTTACCATATGCATAGTCAATTATAAGTATTTATTTCTTATTTTAATGTGATTAGGACAATGAGAGAACTACAAAATATTTTTTTCTTCTGAACTCTGAAGATACTATATTAGGATGTGGGGCGTTAGTACTCAGAACAGCAAACATGCTCCTTGTCACATTATGCTGTTGTTCCCAGACCAGTTCAAGTACTACCTGCTATATAAACTCTTGACAGTTCTGTTCTGGGAAAATTAGTTCCTTCCTATTTGTTTCTTCACATTTGCTTTAAAACTATACTCTATATAGAACTAAACACTTTATTTTTGCCATTATTTATGCAGATTTCACCTATTAATAAAAAGTGCTTTAAAGTAGGATTATTTTTGACAGATTTTTTTCAAATTCCCTACAGTGCTCAGATAATGTCTTGCACATAAATACTTATATAATTCATCCATTAGTTCATTTGATTTATTTATTCACAAGGCTTAGCTTGCTCAATTAATAAGAGCTCCCCCTTTGTATCGTACCTCTTTCCAAATAAATAAATACAGGCATAGCTCAGAGAGATTTCAAGTTTGCTTCCAGACTGAAATGAAGTGAATATCATATAAAGTGAGTCACACAATTTTGTTACCCAGTACATATACAAGTTATGTTTATACTATACCATAGCATATTAAGTGTGCAATAGCATTATGTCTAAAACATGTACATACCTAAATTTAAAAATATTTTATTGATGAAAAATGCTATTATCTGATCCTCTAGCAAGTCTTCATCCTTTTGCTGGTGAAGGGTCTTGTCTCAGTGTTGATGGATGCTGACTTATCACTGTAGTCATGCTGAATGCTGGGGTGGCTGTGGCAATTTCTTAAAACAAAACAACAATACAGTTTGCTGCATCTACGAACATTTCCTTTTGTGAAACATTTCTATAGCGTGTGATACTGTGATAGTATTTTCCCAAAAGAACTTCTTTCAAAATTGGAGTCAATCTACTAAAACCTTGCTGCTCTTTTTTATGAACTAAGACGATGTAATAGTCTAATTTTTTATTGTTATTTCAACAATGTTCACAGCATCTTCCCCAGGAAGTAAATTCCATCTCAAGAATCCACTTTCTCTGTTCATCAATACAAAGCAATTTTTCTCCTGTTAAAGTTTTATCATGAAATTGCAGTAATTCAATCATATCTTTGGCTCCACTTCTAAATCTAATTCTCTTGTTCTTTCTACCACATCTGCAGTTCCCTCCCGCACTGAAGTCTTGAATTCATGAGGGTTGGAATCAACAACTTCTTTTAAAGCTGATATTTTGACATTCCCCCATGAATCGCAGAATGTTCTTAATGGAATCTGGAATTATGAATACTTTCCAAAAGGTTTTCAACGTATTTTGCCCAGATTAATCAGAGGAATCACTATCTACAGCAGCTTTAGCCTTACAAAATGTATTTTTCAAATACCAAGATTTAAAAATTGAAATTAATTCTTGATCCAAGGACTGAAGAATAGATGTTGTGTTAGAAGGCATAAAAATCTTTAATCTCCTTGTACCTTTATCAGAGCTCTTGGGTGACCAGGTGCGTTGTCAACCTTTTTAAAGGAATCTTTTTGTTGTTGTTTTTTAAGCAGTGAGTCACAACAGTGGGCTTCAAATATTGAATACATCATGCTATAAACAGATGTCCTGCCATCCAGGCTCTGTTATTCCTTTTATAGAGCTAAGACAGAATAGATTTACCTTAACTCTTAAGGGTTCTGGAATTTTCAGAATGATAAGTGAACATTGGCTTCAACTTAAGGTCACCAGCTTTATCAGCCCCTAACATGAAAGTCAGCTTGTCCTTTGAAGCTTTGAAGCCTGGCATTTACCTCTCTTCTCTAGCTATATGAAAATCTTGGATGGCATCTTCTTCCGATATAAGGCTATTTTATATATATTGAAAATCTGTTGTTTAGTGTAGCCACCATCATCAATGATTTTAGCTAGAAATTCTTGATAACTTGCTGCAACTTCTCCATCAACGCTTGCTGTTTCACCTTGCACTTTTGTTACGAAGACGAGATTTCCTTAAATCTCATGAACCACCCTTCGCTAGCTTCAAAATTTTCTTCTGCAGGATTTCTTAGCTCTCTCAGCCATCATAGAATTGAAGAGTCAGGGCTTGGCTCTGAATTAGGCTTTGGCTTAAGGCTGGTTTGATTTTCCATCCAGATCACTACAACTTTCCCCACATCAGCTATAAGGCTGTTTCACTTTATTAAAATCTGTATATTCACTGGAATAACACTTGGCAATTTTTTTCAAGGTCTTTTCCCTTGCATTCATAAATGGCTGTTTGGCACAAGAGGCCTAACTTTAAACCTGTCTTGGCAATTGATACATCTTCCTTACTAAACTTAATCATTTCTAGGTTTTGATTTTAAAGTGAGAGACATGAGAGTCCACTTTTCACTTGGAGACTTAGAGGTCATTGTATGGTTATTAACTGGCCTAATTTTAACATTGTTTTGTCTCAGGGAATAGGAAGGCCAAGGAAAAGGAATGAGACAAGGGCACAGTTGATCTGTGGAGATGTCCAAATACAGACCACATTTGTGGATTAAGTTGCCCATCTTTTATGAGTACAGTTTGAGGTGCCCTCAAATAATTACAATAGTAACATCACAGATCACTGATCACAGATCACCATAAGAAATATATTAGTAATAATAATTAAAAGTTTAGAATATTGCAAGAATTGCCAAAATATGACATGAAGTGAGAAGAAGCTGTTGGAGAAAGGGTACTGACAGACTTGCTTGAGGCAAGGTTGCCACAAACCTTCAACTGGAAAATAACATAATATTTGCAAAGTGTCATAAAGCAAAGTGCCCAAAAACAAGGTACACCTATTGATAGAGTGTCTTACTTTTATTCTCTCATTAAGTAATAAAGTAAATGATAAAGAGAGATTAATTTTCCCCTGCCCTCATCTTGTCATTAATCCACCAAATTCTATTAATATTTCTCTCTTTTCAAACACTCTGAGTTCTACTACTTTTTCTTCTCCCACCCAAATTCTCCTTGTTATTTGATTTTTTTTCTTTTTAACTTTTATTTCAGAATTAAGTGATACATGTGCAGGTTTGCTACAAAGGTATATTGTGTGATGCTGAAGTTTGGGGTGTAACTAAACCTGTCACCCAGGTAGTGAGCATACTATTCAATAGTTAGCTTTTCAGCCTTTGCCCGCATCCTTCCTTCTCCCCTCTAGTAGCCTCTAGTGTCTATTGTTGCCATTTTTTGTTCATATTTACCCACTTGTAAGCGAGAACATGTTGTATTCAATTTTCTATTATTGTGTTAGTTTGCTTAAGATAATTGTCTCCAGCGGCATCCATGTTGCTGTAAAAGACAGGATTTAATTCTTTTTGTAGCTTCATAGTATTCCACGGTGTGTAAGTACCACATTTTTAGAATTCAATCCACTGTTGAAGGGCACCTGAGTTGATTCCATGTTTTCACTATTTAAATAGTGCTGCGATGAACATACAGGTGCATGTGTTCTTTTGGAAGAAAGATTTGTACTTCTTTGGGTATATACCCAGGAATGGGATGGTTGGGTTGAATGGTAGTTCTGTTTTAAGTTCTTTGAGAAATTTCCAATCTGCTTTCCACAGTGGCTAGACTAATTTACATTCCCACTAACAGTATTTAAGCATCTGCTTTTCTCCACAGCCTCACCAACATCTGTTAATTTTTGACTTTTTAACTAAAGCCATTCTGACTGGTGTGATATGGTATCTTATTGTGGTTTTGATTTGCATTTCTCTGATGATTAGTGATGTTGAGCATTTTTTCACGTGTTTGTTGGCTGCTTGCATGTCTTCTTTTGAGAAGTGTCTGTCATGTTTTTTGCCCATTATTTAAAGGAGTTGATTTTTTGCTTATAAATTTAAGTTTCTTGTAGATTCTGGATTGTAGACCTTTGTCAGATGCATAGTCTGCCAATATTTTATCCCATTCTGTAGGTTGCCTATTTGCTTAACTGATAGTCTCTCTTGCTGTACAGAAGCTCTTTAGTTTAATTAGGTTCCACTTACCAATTTTTGTTTTTGTTGCAATTCCTTTTGAGGACTTAACTATAAATTATTTGTCAAGGCTGATATCGAGAAGAATGTTTCCTAGGATTTTTTATAGGTTGCGGCCTTACATTTAAGTCTTTAATCCATCTTGAGTTAATTTTTGCCTGTGGTAATATGTAGGGGTTTAGTTTGATTCTTCTGCATTTGGATAGACAGTTTACACAGCACCATTTATTGAATAGCGAGTCCTTTCCCCATTCCTTATTTTTGTCAACTTTGTTAAAAATCAGATGACTGTAAATGTATGGCTTTATTTCTGTGATCGCTATACTGTTCCATTGGTATATACATCTGTTTTTGTACCAGTGCCCTGTTGTTTTGGTTACTGTAGCCTCATAGAAGGAATATACAACTCTTGTGAGATAGTTTGTAAGATAAACATCCCCAAAGCATATAGTCATCAAATTCACTAAAGTCAATGTGGAAAAAAGTCTTAAAGGTAGTTAGAAAGAAGGATCAAGTCAATTACAAAGGGAATTTTATCAGGCTAACAGCAGACCTTTCAGCAGAAACCTTCTAAGCCAGAATAATTTGGGGGCCTTTTTTCAGCATCTTTAAATAAAGAAATTCCAACCAAGAATTTCATATTCCACTAAACTAAGCTTCAAAATTAAAATAGAAATAAAATACTTTTCGGACAAGCAACACTGAAGGAATTCATTACCACTAGACCAACCTTAGAAGAGATTCTTAAGGAAGCACTAAACTTGGAACAAAAGATACCTGCTACCACAAAAATACACTTATGTATATAGCCCACAAACACTATAAAGCAATTACACAATCATGTCTACAAAACAGCCAGCTAACAACACCATGACAGGATCAAAATATCACATATCAATAGTAACCTTTAATGCTATTTGAACTTTTAACACAATAGTCTTCCAATATTTGTAGTTTCCTTCTTTATTAAATGACAATTTACAAATCATGAAATGGGCTTCTTTTAATTGTGCAGATTGATGTCTTCTGACATATGATACATGCATATAACTGTCAGCACAATTTAAATATATCAAACATGTCTATTATCACAAATGATTCTCTTGGGGTCCATTCAAGTAATCTCCTCATATTTCACTGCAGCCACAAGGCAATGATTGATTTTTAAAATTATTAACAAAATAATTGCTCATAATAGTTTATTATTATACTTAAATATCTGTAAAATACTTCCATCTCATCTTTCATTTTTTTATATTGGTCACTTTGTATAGAGTTATTATCAATGTAATTATTCTTTAAAAAATTCACTTTGAATATTATAGATTATTTTAATCACTTGTATTTTTTATCATTTCGAAGTTCTTTCTTTCCTTCTATCAACTATGGATTTAATTTCCTCCTTCTGATTTCTAGTTACTAAGGTGAAAGCTTAGATCAGTGATTTTAGATCTTTCCTCTTTTCTAATGTAGTATATAAAGCAATAGTTTTCCCTCTAAGTACTGCTTTAATTTCATCCCACAAATTTTACATGTAGAGCTTCCATTGTCATTCAGTTCAAGGTGTTGTATAATTTACTTTGTAATGTATTCTGTGGTGCATAGCTCAGTTAGTCATGTGGTATTTAATTTAAAAGTATTTGTGTCTCTTAAAAGATATATATATATATATATATATATCTGGAAAGAGATATTGGTTTCTAATTCACTCCTATTGTGCTCAGAAAATACACTGTGTAATTTAATCTATTTTTGAGTTTGTTCAGATTTGTTCAAGGCTTGGCACATAATCTGCCCTGATGTACATCCCAGGTGTACTTGAATAAAATATGTATTCTACTGAGGTTTATAAATTATGAGTGAAGAGTGTTGCAATTACCAAAAGTAATGACAGATTTGTCTATTTTTTCTTGGTTTTGTCAGTTTTTCTGTCATGTATTTTGAAGTCCTTTACTGGGTATAAACACACTTAGGATTGTTATACTATTTGCCTTGTTGAATTGAATACTTAATCTTTGTATAATATACTTTTTGCTGTCATTAGCAATATTTCTTTTTATAGTTTACACTGATAATTACATAGCCACTTAAATTTTATCATTAGCATTTGCATGGTCTCTTTTTTCCTCATTCCTTTACTTTTAACCTATCTGCATATTTGTATTTTAAATTGATTTCTTACAGACAGCATGTATTTGGGTTTTATTGTTTTATTCTATGAGAATACTCTGTAGCTTAATTGCAGTGTTTAGATTGTTAGATATAATATTGTTGTCAGCATGTTTGGGTTTAAATCTATCAATTTATACGATTTTTATAGGCTCCATCTGTTCATTGTTTCTCTTTTCTGCTCTCCTGCCTTATTTTGAATAAATTATTTATTTTATAAAATTTCAAATTATTTTCACTGTTTTTAGTATACATCATGATTGATTGATTGATTAGTGATTGACCTAAGAAAGGCACATTTTATCTTTTACTTGCTGCATTCTACATTCAAATACTTTCATACCACTTCAAATACAATATAAGAACTTTACACTTGGACCCTGCCATTTCCCCTTGCTTTTTTGTGCTATTATTTCTATATAGTATATATATATATATATATATATATATATATATATATATATATATATATACAGGTGCTTTGAATTCTATAACACATTGTTAGTATGTTGGCTTTAAATAATTACACATTTTTGGAAAAATATTTACTTCCAGAACACTATATCTACGTTTCCATCTGGTATTTTGTCTTCTTAACAACTTCTTTTAAACATTTCTTGTGCTGGTGATATGCTGGCAAGAAATTCTTTGATATTTTTATAAGAAAATATTTTTAAGGTGATAGGTACACTAAAAGCCCAGGATTCACCATTACACAATGTATACATGTTAAAAGTCTGCACTTGTATCCCCAAAATCTAAAAAACAACTTTTATTTGCCATTATTTATGAAAGGTATTGGTTTTGGTATAGAGCTGTAGGTTTCTGATGAGAAGTCTGTGATGAATGTGCTCTTTTTTATTTTGTGTGTCATTTATCTCCAGCTATTTTAAACTTTTTCTGTTCTGTTTTTTAGGATTTTTAACCACAATGTGCACTCGTATGGTTTTTTTATTTATTACTCTTGTTAGAATTTATAACTTGAATCCGTGGGCTTATAGTTTCCTTAAATTTAGAAATTTTCAACAAACATTTCTTTCAAATATGTTTTTGGTTTACTCTCCACCGCTACCCTCCACTGTTTTCTGGAGTTCAGATACATGTATATTAGACCACTTGATACTAGGTGTTTATAAGTCAATGATATGGTTTGGCTGTGTCCAACTCAAATCTCATCTTGAATTCCCACATGTTGTGGGAGGGACCCAGTAGGAAGTAACTGAATCATGGGGCAGGTCTTTCCCGTTCTGTTCTCATGATAGTGAATCTGTCTTACAAGATCTGATGGTTCTATAAGGGGGTGTTTTCCTGCACAAGCTCTCTCTTTGCATGCTGCCATCCATGTAAGACGTGACTTTCTTCCTGACTTCTGCCATGATTGGGAGGCCTCCTCAGCCATGTGGAACTGTAAATCCATTAAATCATTTTTACCGTATAAATTACCCAGTCTCAGGTATGCCTTTATCAGCAGCATGAAAATGGACTAATACGGTCACTACGACGCTATTTTCCCCAATGCTTTCCTCTTTGTGTCTTCCCTTCCCTCAGCTAATTTCTTCTGCTGTGTTTAAGTTTACTGATCTGTTATTTTAAATAAGTAATAGATAAAATATATTTCTGTTTAGCTAATTTTGCCTTTTAGATATTGTATTTCTCATCTGTAGGAGTTCTTTCAGGCTCTATTCTACATTTCTATTTCTCTGCAAATTACATTCATTTAAAAAAATAATGGGGCATGTTATAAAAGCTGTTTAATACCTCTGGCTGTTATTTCTGAGTCTCTTTCTGTTGACTGATTGTCTTCTGTATATGCATTATATTTTATTGCTTTCTGGATCTTGGATATTTTAAATTTTATATTGTTGTGTCTGGGTTTTGTTATCTTCTTTTAAAGAGAACTGAAGCTTGTTTTGGCAAGCAGTTAATTTACTTTGGTTCAATTTTATCCTTGGAGACTTACTTTTAAGCTCTGTTAAGGTGTCCTTTAATGTAAGTATAGTTGAGCCCAAATATTAAGTGTGGCCTTTCTGAGGTTTCTGTTGAATACCCAAAGTAATAATTGATGACTCTCTACCCTAAATGATTGAAATTCGAACAGTTCCCAGTCCTACTATTACACCGGGATAAATTCAGCTCCCACCTCTCTGATTCCTCCTGCTCAGACTCATAGAGTTTCACCCTGTGGATATACTTCTTAGTAATCAACAAAGCTTTAAGGGGTCTCCTAGAGTTCTTTTATTGCATACTGCCTCCCTTCTAACACAGTCACATAATTTCTATCTGCCTTAGCCTACTTGATTCATCATGAACACTATGCCTTGTTTGGTTATCCCTCTCTTCTTACACATTCAAGAAATTGAATTCAGGAAGAAAGCCAGAGCAATTGTATGGCTCACTTTATTCATTTCCCTTTTCTCAGGGATCACAATTCTGTGATATCTTTTATTCAATGTTTGAAAAATGTTGTTTTATATCTCTGCCCAGTTTTTCAGTCTTTTTTTATGGTGAGAGGGAACATCTAGCCCTTGATATCTTATCACCCTCAGTATCAGAATTATCTCTACCTATTAACCTATTTCTCAATCTACCTATCAATTTTGCTTTTATACACAAGCATTTCACAGACATGGTCATTAGCATTAATTAAATGTTGTTTTTTTCCCTTGCTAGTTAGGTAAACTGAACGCAAATATAGGCCTTCAATGTAATCCTAGGGCCTTTACCTTTTCTGAGCTGTTTTCCTTATTTGCTACTTAAGATAATTGTTGTCAAGAAATTTTCTAGCTCTGTTTTAGGGGTTAAATTTTTGAGCCCTGTTTTTGGGAAAAAATGATTTCTTTGTCCTGATTATTTTTCTCTCACTTCCAGATTTAGCATTCTACATATAGACTATGTTAATACAGTGTTGTATAAAATTGTTTTTAAATATTTCTACCAGTAAAACTTTTTGGTAAAAGGGGGTTAAGGATATAAATGAGTTGATGGTTCATGACAGCGATCACTATGTCAGTGTGACTAAGTGTGAAAGGTTTTCACGTTTAATGTTATTTTGAAAAAAAAGTCATTTTTCTAATGCTTCTGAGAATGAAATAAAAAATCACTGTCTTCTGATAGTTTGCCTACCAATGCATGATAGATAAATCATATTAAGAAAAGATAAAAATAAATTAAGGAGGATTTTTTTTCTCCAGTGAAACATATGATTGCCTGGTTTGATTGATAAAGGGAGAATAAATTGCTTTCTCTTGTACTGTTCAGAAATTGGTACTCATTGCATGATTAGCTGACAACTTACACTTGAAATGTGCTGATTAGCTTGTTTTACCTTAATAACTCCATGATAGTGGCCGCCTTATCTTGCCCTTTAATTTGAAAATTAATGAAGTCATCATGTATTGTGGTCTCTTCCACTGTTCTGCCCAATTACTTCAGTGCTGAAAGGTACTTTGCATTCTTGCTGGTCCATTAGTTCCATATCATGCTCTTTCTTAACTTCTCTATTCAACTACAAGATAATTAAATGCCATATTTTAGCATCTTATAACCTTGACATATAAATTCTTTTTTCTCAGTGGTTCAAATTAATGGACAAATGACATCTACTGGAAGATGTAGTGAGACATTGCTACTTATAAAATGTTAATGCACATTAAATGCTAAAGAAGAATCAATAATACATGGCTATTACTTCATATTACTTAGTATTAAGTTAATATTAAACTTGTAAACTATCACTTGTTTGTATGTATAAGTATGTATATATTTAAAATAAATTCTTTGCAAATTATAACTTTATTAATGTTCCTACTTTGTTTCTAAATCACTGTAAGATATATATATATATATATATGCATATATATGAGTACATCCATGAATGATAGTTATATTAAGAAAACATAAAAATATATTAAGGAGGTTGTTTTTCCTTCATCGAAACATATGATTGCATGGTTTGATTGATAAAGTGAAAATAAATTGCCTTCTCTTGGACTATTTAAATATATATATGATACATAACACACATATATATGATACATAACACATATATATGCTATGTAGAACACATGAGAAGGACAACCTTATTAATGTTGGAAGAGTGAATCAGGGTAAGTGTTTTGGAAGAAGCATTTTGGAAGAAGAATTCAAATATGAATTATGATTTGAATTATTAATAGAAGTTAGTCAAGGCAAAAATAATAAAGGAATGAATAAAATAACATTTGTGGAAATGTTGAGGTGAGCAATATGTTAGTGCATTTGAGGACAGAAAAGAAAGCCAGTGTAGCTTGAGTAAAGATTATGTAAGATGATGTTGGAGAGCTTGCTGGAAAGATTTTATAAATGTAGAATGACAAAAATGAAGGGAATGTGAAATTTTCATGTATTTAATTATTCATGTAACATCCGTAATGTTGTTATTATGCTTTGTATCTGAGAGTAAAAAATAAGTGAGGTTTGGCTGGTTACTTAAAGGATCATGAGCCTAGTTAGAGAACAGACATGAACAAGTACTTAAAATGCAGTGAGTTAAGTGTGACATGATATAGAAATCGTTATCAAACTGATGTAGCTATATATTCCTAGGGATATACAAATTTTCTCCAGAAGTATTATTTATTTCTATACGAACTCTTTCTTATTAATATTGAACCATAGGAAACTGTACATATTTAAGTTGTATAAAAAATGGCAATTGTATATGATTCAATCTAATAAAATTGACTACTGAGATCTTATCTATGGTTGGCATGTCACGCAGTTCTTCTTTCCAAACTTTTTTATTAAAATCATCCCTCTCTGTCTTTCCAAAAAACAAAAACAAACAAAACAAAAATCTTCCTCATACTAATCTAGAATCTTATTATGGCACATCCCTCAGATGGAAAATAATTATCAAGAGTAGAAAAATCAAATAAATGCATAATTAGAACACCTTTTGCACCAAAATTCATGATAAAGCTTTTAAACATTTCTGATATGGGCAAATAATAGGGTTAGAAACAAGATATCTTGGCCTCAAATAAGGTAACCTGAATTCATATATGATTATAATTGATTTACTGACATTTTTATTATTATAATCCATTATTCTTTGTCTCTAGTAACAATTTTTGTTGAAGTCTATTTTGCCTGAAATTAATATAGCCATTCCAGCTCTCTTGTGGGTGCTGTTTGCATGGTATATATTTTCCAACCTTTTTGCTTTGAACTTATTTACTACTTTGACTCAAAATTGTTTGTTTTTACTTTTTTATACTACTAATCTCCTTTTTTATCTGTCTCTTGGTACTTTTACATTTATGTATGGACTGATCATATAGAATGTATGCCTGCCATTTTGCCATTTTTACGTATCTTATGTCTTTTCTGATCCTGTATTCTTTCATTACTGGTTATTTGTATTAAGTATTTTACAGCACAACACTTTAATTTGCTTGTTATGCATTTTGCTATATCATTTGAAATACTTTCTTTAAAGTTGTCTTGGGGATTAAAATTACATTTAATTTAAAACAATAGACTTTGGATTAATGCCAAGTTAATTTAAATAATATACAAAAACCTTGCTAAAATACAGCTTTGCATCTCTTTCCTCCTTGTATTAGTATTGTCAAACAAATTACATAGTTATATGTTATGAATACATTAAGTCAGTTTTGTAAATATCACTTTATGCAGTTATTTTTAAATCAGGAGATGAGTTACAAATAAAAAATAGTTTTTAGTAATAATAATCTAATTATTCAATAATAATCTTTATTATTTAAGTGTATTCAGATTACACTGTAAGTGTCCCTTCTTTTAAGCCTGAAAGTCTTACTCTATTATTTCTTCTATGGCACATCTGATAGCAAATAAATTCTCTCTGTTTCAATTTATCTCAGGGCATCTCAATTGTTCCTTTGTTTGTGAAGGACAGTTTGGCCAAATACACAGTTCTTGGCTACATTCTTTTCCTTTTATCACTTTGAATACAACATCCCACTGCCCTTTAACCTACATTGTTTCTAATTAAGTTAGTTGTTAAAGATATTGAGGATGCCTTGCTTCTCTAATTTTATTATTTAGTATTGGCAGATAAAATTGCATATATTTATTATCTACAATATGATATTTTGAATTACACATACATTATGGAGTGACTAAATGTAGCTAATTGACATGTGCATTACCCCACATAGCTATCATTTTTGTGATGAAAACACTTAACATCTATTTTAATTTTTTCAAAAATACAAAGTATTGTTATTAGCTATAGTCACCATATTATACAATAGATTTCTTGAATTTATTCCTTCTAACTGAAATATTTGTATTATTTGGCTAACGTGACCCAAACCCACTCCCCAACTGCATCAACCCTAGGTAACCACCATTCCATTCTTAGTTTGGTGAAATCAATTCTTTAGAATTGAGAAGAGTGAGAACACGTGGTATCTGACAACTGTCAGGATGGCTATTGTGAAAAAGACAAAAGCTAATAAGCCTTGGAGAGGATGGTACAAAAGTGAACCCTTGGAAACTGCTGTCTGGGTACTTTTGGTGGGAGCATAAATCAGTATGGCCGTTATGGAGAACAGCATGGAAATTCCTCTAAAAATTGAAAATAGAACAAACATATAATCCAGCAATGCTACTACTAGGTATATATTCAAAGGAATTGAAATCAGTATGTCAAAGAGATATCTGTACTCCCATGTTTATTGCAGCATTATTCACAATAGCCAAGATATGAAATCAATGTAAATGTCCAACAATAGATGAAGGAATAAAGAAAATTTAACATACATACACATAAAATTCTATTCAGCATTTTAAAAGGAGAAAATCCTGTCATTCGTGACACCATGGATAAATTTGGCAGATATTATATTAAATTGCTTCTCTATTTTTATTGCAATATTTTTCTTTTGTCTTGAGACAGTTTAACAATAATGTGTCTGGGTGTGATCAGCCACTGTCCAAGGAATGCTGAAAATAAATGTGTCTAGGGCTGAATCTCTTGGTTTTTCTTCTTCGAATTTTTAAGCTTCATGGTTGTGCAGGTTAATGTTTTTAATATGACATGTTAGGTTTTGATTTTTATTTATTCAAATATTCCTACTGCCCTTTTCTCTCTCTCTCCTCTTTTTTCTTAGAAATTATGCATATGTTTTTATACTTGGTGGTGTTTATAAGGCTTTGTTTATATATTTTTTTTCCCTTTGGGATTCTCAGACTAGAAAGTTTTAAGTGCCCTGTGTTCAAGTTTGTTGTTTATTTTTTCTGCCATTTGTAATGTGTTGTTGAGCCCCTCTAATACATTTTCATTTCAATTATTGTAAATTTTAACTTCAGGATTTCTCTTTAGGTCTTTTAAAACAAAAGATAGTTTACATTTTTATTATTATTTGCTGTTTGGTAAAATAATCGCTATCACAGTTTTTTCTGATCATTTAGACATATTTTCCTTTAGTCTTTGAACATATTTTTAATAGCTAAGTTATTTTTATAGTAATACAAATATCAAGGCTTTCTCAGCTACAATCTCTATTGCCGGCTTTATTTCCTGTGTAGAGCCCATACTTTCGTGTTTCTTACATGTCTCTTAGTGTTTTGATGAAAAATATATTTTAAATAATATATATTAGCAACTATAGAAACCAGAGTTCTTCACACACACCAAAGTTTGTTGATGCTGCTGTGTGTTGTTGCTGCTGCTGCTCCTGTTTGTTGTGTAGTGACTTTCCTGGACTAATTCTGTGAAGCCTAAATTGCCTGCCACATATGGCCACGGAATTCTCTGTTTACTCAGCCTAGGCTTCATTTCCTACTTCACAGAACCTAAAGATCTGAGAGGTCAGAGCTTTCGGCCTTCTCAGGCCTTTCTTGCATTAAAGTGTGTTGTTCTAGGTTTCAAGATTTATTGGGGAGCTTTTCAAAGCCCCCTGTGAACATCACATTCCTTAATTTTTCTCTCAAGTTTTTTGTTGAGCGTTTTGTTAAGCCCGATTGATAATACCACCTCAGTTGTGATCTTAAGCAATTGTCACTGATTATTTCTGACAAATCCCCTGTGGCTAAGGCTGTTTTTGTAAAGTAAGCTCTGACTTGGATTAAACAGAGACAGACTCTGCAACTGAAACTTTTAGCAAGCTATCAGGTCAAATAGTAAAAGTTCTCTGGGCATGAGACGTTTGGAGAACTCCAAATCCATCATGCCAGCCTTTTCCAATGGCTACAAGGCTCCTAGTTTCCTGGCTACTGTAGTTGTGAAACTCTTGGCTTTTAAGGCTACCATGGAACTGGGGTAGGGAGTTGTGATCAGCACAAGTTAATACGAGACTGGCTCTTCTTACAGAGATTTTGCTATCTTCTTGAATAAATAACTGTAGATTTCTGTAAGTCTTTAGTTAATTTTCAGAGTTCAGAGAAAGTTGGATTTGACATGTGCACGTGTTCTCATCGCTTTTATCAAGGGGTAGATTTTTGAAAGTCTTTATTGTACCATTTCAGAAGTTGCCTCTCTGGATACTTTATAATCCAATTTGTGTTTACGTTGGAAATGGCTCACAATTATCTCAACTAATGTGACTGATGAAATGATTATGCATAGACTGGCTTTCTTACTCATATTTATGCTGTGAAACTACTCAATAGAAAAATCCTGAATCCAAAAGCCAGAGAACTTGGAGTTCTGATGTCCAAGGACAAGAGAAAAAACGTGCCCCAGCTCCAGGAGAGAGAAAGAGAATTCATCATTCTCTGCCTTTTTGTTCTATTCCACCTCTAGCTAATTGGATGGTGCCTGCCCACATTGAGGGCAGATCTTCCTCACACAGTCAATGGACTCACATGCCAGTCTCCTCTTGAAACACCCTTACAGATACTCCAAGAAGTAATACTTTACCAGTTCTCAGAGCATTCCTTAATGCAGTCTAAGTTGACACCTAACATTAACAATCACAGACCTTTTCAATTATTTATATGGTCAATATTTTTTCCTACATTGAGCTAAATTAAAAGCTACAATACTTTTGCAATATTATACTTGAAACACATCATTGTAACCTGAAAAATATTGTATATAAAATGTTTTAATTTATAACAATATCAGTTTTACAAACTTTTCTTAAATATCCAAAAAAATTGCCTTTAAGTAAAAGAGTACTTGATATAATTGATCATTATTGCTAAGTTTTAACATTCAGTATTCGGTTTCCTTTGAGGAAACTGAGCACATGGCTGTAATGACTGGGCAACAAAATCGTTTAAAAGAAGATAGGTTCCACCTCTTGGGAACACAACCTCCAACTCCTCACTGCAGGGCAGCTGTGTCAGACTTTCTGATTGGTGGGGCCTAGGATCTGTGTTTTGGTTTTAGGATCAGTGCAAATTCACATGACGCAATATTCCAAACACACAGAGGGGCTGGCTCTTACCCACTTCTGGCGCCTTAGATGTCCACTTTCATCAACTTCTTGTATTTCTGGCTTGTTTTCTTTAGGGAGACCAGCAAATACAATACATGGTCCACTCTTACCTTTCCCCTTTCAGAAAATAAAGATGTCATATCCATGCTTCAAAAAAGAAAAGAAAAGAAGGAGAAGAAACGAATAAAAAGTAGATGGGCTTCAATTCTTTTCTTTCAAGAAAAATTGAAGGAAGGTCCAATCAACTAACCATTTCTCTTTGTCACACCTTGGAAAGAGTTCAGACTTCAGTGATGATGCCACATCAGAACTCTTTACACTCCTTGATATTAATTGATTGATTGATTTACTTATTTTAAGATGGGTGTCTCACTCTGTCACCCAGGCTGGAGTATACATTGGCAAGATCACAGCTCACTGCGGCCTTGACCTCCTGGGCTCAAGCGCTTCTCCAACCTCAGCCTCTCAAGTGGCTAGGCACGTGCCCTCCATGCCCAGCTAATTATTTTTGGATTTTTTTTGTAGAGATGAGGTCTTATTATGCTGCCCAGGCTGGTCTCGAACTCCTAGACTCAAGTGATCCTTCTGCCTTGGCCTCCCAAAGTGCTGGGACTACAGGTGTGAGCCACTGCATCCAGCCTATTACTTTGTATTTTTGTGAAAAAATTTCTTCCACCTTTGCATCTATTAAATGAAAAACTGTAATACAATTAATAATGAACCTTGTCTCCTTGTAGTAATAAATACTATGTGGATACATGAATCATGTAGAAAAAAATATTGTTTTGTATTCAATTAATATTTATCAAGTTGTAATAATACTAATATTGTTGTGATCAATTCCATTAATAACTATAGTGCTCACTTCCACAGTACATGTACTAAAATTGGAACCATTAACAACCATAATGACAATTGAATTCAAAAGAAAATTTCTGACAATTGAATCTTCATTGTAACAGCAAATTTAAAATTAAGTAAATGTCAATTTTCACCGCAAAGAAGTATGATAGGACAACCTATGAAGAACATTTATTATATCATATGCATTCTGTATGAGATTGAAAATGTTAAAGCAATGTATAAGTTGGAACTTAAAGATAATCTTATTCAGATTTCACAAGATAAAATTGACACATTGTCATAATATTTAGATTTTATTGAACATATTTATATATATTCATTGAACATATTTAAAAGTTTTTGAAATATTTTACATATGCTAAAAATTACATTCTTTATATGCTTTTGAATTTCCAATGAGAATATTTAGATGTTCCCCTAAAAATATGTCAGGTGGTATAACGATTTTTGAAATTCTTACTGGAGCACCAGACATAAAGCATCTGAACATTAACATCTTAGGACACAAGCAAGTAATAATTAATTTTACTTGAGTGGGCAAAAAATAACTGTCTGAAGGATTTTTAAATAAACGATTATTAATTGAAAGTAATATATGAAGAGAGTAAAATATTAAAATTAAAATATAAATGAAAATAAATTCTTCATCCTACCCCAGATGCAAGTATTAATAGTACTTTCTTCAACATTCTATGTGCAAAAATGTTGATATGTACTTTTTTACAAAAAGTTTATCATAATATTCTCTTTACAGAATAATCTGCAGATCTTCCTATATAATTATTTACAGATGTAGCTGCTTTTAATTCTTTACAACCACATAATACGTTATTGTAATATTCAGAAACTAACTAGATTGTTTTCAGTATTTGACTGAGAAAACTAGATTTAAGATTAGTTTTAAGCTGCGTATGGTGGCTCACACCTGTAATCTGAGTACCTCGAGAGGTCAAGGCTGGAGGAGCTTGAGACCAGCCTGGGCAACAAAGTGAAACCCCATCTCTACAAAAAATAAGAAAATTATCTGGGCATAGTGGTGTGTGCTCCTATAGTTCCAGCTACTTGGGAGGCTGAAGCAAGAGGATAGTTTAATCCTGGGTGTTCGAGGCTGCAGTGAGCTATGAATGGACTTCAGCCTGGATGACAGAGCAAGAGCCTGTCTCTGCAAAAACAAACCAAAAAGAGATTCATTTTCAAGGCTGAATAATAGTTTTCCATTTAGGCTTGATAGTAGAAGGCATTTAAGATAGAGAGGACTCTCATGGGCAAGGTGCAAAAATATGCAACAAGGAAGGAGTGTGGTCTAGGATTGCTGCCGCTGACCGTCCACAACCAACACAGCAGAGTACGGGGGTGCATGGCGAGGAGAAGCCCCATGTTAAAACTGTGTATATTACTTCCTGTTAAAAATAAACACAATAGCAAATAAATGGAACAACAACAAAAAAGCCAAACCACCAAACTCAAATTCTAAAATATAGCTTGTTTAAACAATGCTTATATTAACAGAATTGCTTACTTTAGATACTGTAGTGTCTAAAAAATGTGCAAATTTTAAAATATGGTTTTCTAGAAATAACAGATTTACAGCATATTTTGTACCAGTATTAAATGTATACTAAATAATCATAAATTCATGTAAGTAGTACTGGCTGTGATACTACGGCAGATACTATTTCATAATTGTGTAGGTGTGTACATGCTATACGTATTAGAGATATATCAAGTGTCAATGAGAGGAAACCAAAACTCTGTTGGAAATCTAGGG
Source organism: Pongo abelii (assembly GCF_028885655.2). Lineage (NCBI taxonomy): Eukaryota > Metazoa > Chordata > Mammalia > Primates > Hominidae > Pongo > Pongo abelii. The sequence goes on along the minus strand of NC_071992.2, from coordinate 130,939,948 downwards.
ACTGAAAATGACTTACTAAAGTAGTAAACAAAATTTTATTAAAACAACAAATATATGTCAGTTCATAAGGACTGTTAGAATTGTGTAATATAAATCATCTCACTGAGTGCTAGGATTTGTCATTACATATACATATTTTTAGATTATATTGATCACTTTGAAAAGTCATTTACATTTCTTCCTACATTAAGTGTTAGACAAGATGTTTGATAAAAGCCCCACAGTAACAACATCCTCAGACAACACTATGGCATGAACTTTATTTTAAATAATATTTAGACTACCAGAAACGTCACCTTAAACTATATATTATAGCAAACCCTACAACCTCATCTATATATTAAAGCAGGGTAAGATAATTTCTTCTTTTGCCTACATAGTTGAAATGATTAGCAGGAAGCTTCTCTTTGTTTGTTCATAAAACTTTATTTTTTGCATATTCCAGAGACTACAGCAACATGGAAACTTTAAACTCAGAAGAATCTGAAAAATAAAACCCTCATTTTATAGATAAATAATTTATTCTCAGGAATATTAAGCAACTCACCTAAGGTCATATACTGTGTTGGCATCAAAACTGAGATTAAAATCGAAGTCTTTTGTTAAATGTTGAGACCTTTAAAAAGCTGTAGCGTAATTTCATTGTGTGAATTTATCAGTAAATTGGCAAAGTGCCTTTAAAAATGCTGGTATGTAAGTTTATACTTTAACAAAATGCTGACAATGATTTATTTTTCTCATTCTCACCAGTCTCTCTGTGCTCCTCTGATTCCTCCTTCACTCAGAATTACACCAAGGCTGAGTCAGGACTTGAAGATTGAAGTATAATATCGAGACTGGACCCAAGACACTGTTGACTTTGAATGTGATGGAAAGAATCTCTTTCAAGCAAAAGGAGGTTGCAAGGAAAATTGCACCTGCTTTTTAGAAGATGAATATACATTTGAAATTGAGATCAGAGTTTAACTCAACTGCATGTGTTACTATTATTGTTCAAATAACAAAAACAATGGCTTTAAGTTGCAGATTTGACCCTTAAATATTCTGTGGCTAGACTGTTTAGGGAAGCAGGGGAACTAGAAGGCTCGTTAAACACTTATTCTAGAGAGACAAATTCTAGGTAAATACATGCAAAGAGGGTATTAACTCTCTGAAGTAATAGGGGATAAGGACTCCTGCATATGTGGATGGTAGAAAGCAGGTAAAATCATCTTTTGAAGGCATATAGTCATATGTAAGAGACCATGCATACTGGTGTTCTCAAAATACTAAGTTGTTTAAGACTCCTAACTACAGGGCTGCTTCAGACCCAGTGGATACGTCTAATGAGAATGCACCAGGTACTCTCTATTTGTGAGGGAGCAGGATAGAGGCCTGGATGGAAATATTATCTACCAGTGTCTCTAGTGGAGCTTTCCTCACCCAATTAAAACATCACTGGGGAGATAACCCTGCATGTGTCTGAGGAAGAGAGAGTCAAAGGAGAATGGGAGAGATTTGGTATGCTTTCCTGATAATCATTGCATCACAGTGGAGAATATATTTCCGAAATGATTGACTTTGCCCAAGTACAAGTCTAAATACACAAGTTTGCAATTGTTTTTATTCCATAATGTTCTAGCATAACATACACAGTTGTTCATTGCATAACAAGGAAATTGTGCATACAATTTAAAATGAAAATTTGACTTGAAATAATACCCATTTTTAAAGGCATGAAACAGATCTCTACTTCTTTTTGACATAGAAACTTGTCATATCATCTAAATCAGATGCAAGCGTGGTTATTCCTAGGTTCTCTATGTTTTATAAAGCATTTACATATCACTCATTGGCAACTTTCATAGAAAGATATAAAAAAACTGTTCTTGATTGTCATGGGCATGAGTGACACATTTAATTAATATTTTGTTTTTTTTCTCCATTTTATAAAAAGTAATGGACTTCTATTTATGACCAGAGGTAGTAGAAATGATTAATTTATGTGCTTATAAGAAGCTGTTTATTCTCTTTAAGCTAATAAAACCCAGGATCACCAAATTCCTTGAAATATATATGAATACATGGAGAAATGTATAGGATCCTGAAGAAAGTAGGAAAATATGCAAAAGGGGTGTAGGCTCTACAAATTCAGATAAGCATTTTAATATGTTACCATAAGGAAAATTGTTGAGATGCTAACTGATCATTCCGAAAGTCACACATCTATGGCCAAACCAAGAATGTAGGGGTAAACTCAACATTCTTTCACTACTTTCTTATGACTGCAAGATTCTGATCCTTCTCAGCTATCACGACTGAATATCCCCTTTCTTCTTAAAAAAAAAAAAAAAAAAAAAAAGGTATGTTAGAAAACCATATCCAGTGTGGTATTTTGGTGTCTCTCCTCTGTAGCATCTGTTTTGTCTTGTTTTCTAGATTAAGGAAGAGCTGTTAAAGGCTTTAATTAACCCTGTCAGAAGAAATCAATTATAAAATTACTCCACGTTTCGAGGGCACTAAAATACCCACAGAGACTTTTCTGAAAGGCAGAAATCTTAGTAAAACTGACAGTTGCAATTTTGCCGGTAAGTTAAATCTCAAGTCTATTATTGCTTCAAAATAAAAATCCACATTCTTAATTTTTAAAAACAAATGTGTTACAGCTCAAATACATTTCACTTTATGAACACTGTCATGAAATGACTTTTTAAAAACCAATAATGCCAAAAATATACTATAAATATTTAACCTTGAAGATTTTATAAATATTTAATTTTGGCCACAAGTTTGGAAAATTTTATAGTGAAATTGTTTATCCATACCAATTTCTTGATATTAAAGGGACATTTCTTGCTGTATCTGATCAAAAAAAATTTTTTTTCAACTTTTGACAACGTTGTGTAATTAGATTTATTAGCAAATGACATAAGCAGTGATATCAAAGATTGTCTCAAGGGTAAAATCAGTTTCTGAAAAATGCTTTCCAGGAACCCCAAGATCCTTCCCTTGACCTGTTGCTTTGGATTTTTACTCTAGAGTGCCATGCGGTAGCCTCTCATACTTGAGTCCTTTCCATTTGTGTGTGTGTGTGGGTCCGTGGCATGAGCAATTCCCTGGTGGTGTGCCTAGTTCCTCCAGTTACCTGCTTTCCCACTAGTGATTCTGATGTGTCTCTCTATCAGAAACAAAGGCGCTGGTCAAAAATCATTCCTCCAACAAGTAGAATAAGAAAGAAACTTTTTGAGAAAGTATTTCCTAGAGAATAGTTTTGCATAAAGAAAATGCCATTCAAAGTCGAATATAAGGGATATTGTGGAATGATTAAACGTGCCAAACTCATTTTTCAAGGTAATGATTCTTCAAAAGAGGGCGGAAGGAAATGTCATCTTAAACTTATAAAATGAAAGGCTAAACAAAATTATGCTTACTGTTTTAACTAGCTTTAAGTGAGCAGTTTAAAGAAACGCGTGAAGATACTTTTTAAAACTGATTTCTTCTAGATGTACTTTTTCTAAGACATGTTGCATAATTTACAACACAAAGATTGTAAAAGAGAAAAAAGATTAAAGAATATTAGTTAATTTTGGGAATTTAAGCACTGAAGCTTGTAAATATGTCTTATTTTTAGTTTTTGACTTTATTACACGATGCGAAATTCTGACATTTAATAACAACATTTAATGACAATTTAGGCACTTGGGATTATCCACACTTCATAATGCTATGGGTACTACTAACCTTCCAATAGTTATTAGTGTTTTAATTAATTAATGGTGATTATAATTTTTTCAATTCAGTATAATGCCTACTATCTCTTCACCTTGATTGTATATTGTTTTCAAATTATTTATGTATTTTTAAAATATGCTTTTTAAGCTGGGTGTGGCATTTCATGCCTGTAATCCCAGCCCTTTGGGAGGCTGAGGCAGGAGGATAACTTGAGACGAGCCTGGGCTACATAGCAAAACTATGTCTCTACAAAAAATACAAAAATTAGCTGGGCATGGTTGTGAGTACCTGTGGTCCCAGCTACTTAGGAGGCCCAAGTGGAGGATCACTTGAGCCCCAGAGGTGGAGGCTGGAGTGAGTCCAGATCGCACCACTGCACTCTAGCCTGGGTGACAAGGTGAAACTGTGTCTCAAAAAAAAAAAAAAAAAAGCTTTTAAAGCAGATTTTCTGTATGGCTCTAGAATGTTGGTTATGTGAATGAATTTTGAAATCAGATTGAAATTTATGTTGTGGCCCAACTACCTACAAGCTTTATGGCTTAACCAAGTGAATAACTCTTCTGGTCTTCTGTTTCATCATCTTTCAAATAAAAGCTAGGAGGAGGTGAATTAAGAAGAAGGTGAAAAAAATCACACAGCATTGACACAGATGTTTTTGAAAAACACAAATAATTTTTTCTTTTATTTCCAGGAAAACAAAAGCTAAAGTGGTTAACTTCAGGTTGATTTTATTACATGAAAACCTACCAAACCTGTAACTAATCCCTTTTACTGCAGTCTAATTTATATTAATAGTAACAATAGATAATATTTATTGAAAGATTTTATGTATTAAGTGCTGTGTGGATTTCATCCTTGCATTATTCCTGAAGCCATATTGATTGAATTTAAATCCCAGCTCTGCCACTTTTCACTTACATGACCTTGGGTACATTGTATAACCTCTATTAGTTTCTTCAGGTGTGAAATGGGAATCTTAATAGTGACTACTTGATTCAGAAGTTGTAAAGACTGAAATAACATTAAGATAGAGAGACCCTCACACTTGATCAATTTTCAGTAAGTTTGGCCATTATTAGTAGCTTTAGTATTATTTATTTGATTTTACAATTTTGTTTAGGCTAATTTGACACCAATGTTTTTCACTTTGCAATCACAATGCAAGAAAAGATAGACTATGCCTAATAAAACAGTCAGTGACTCCTTCATGGGTTCAGTGAGTATATTTCATTGGATATAGGTGTTTTTATTGAACTGCATCTACTCTTTGATTTGAAATACATTTATGCAGAGGCTATTATGTCCTAGGCATAGTGATAGAATCTTATTGTTACAAAGTCAAATGTTACATGGCTTCACTTCTCCTGTCAAGTGCAACTTTTTTTTTTTCTTTTGGAGACAGAGTCCCACTCTGTCACCCAGGGTGGAGTGTAGTGGCACTATCTCGGCTCACTGCAACCTCCACCTCTCGGGTTCAAGCGATTCTCTTACCTCAGCCTCATGAGGAGCTGGGACTGCAGATGCATGCCACCACGCCTGGCTAATTTTTGTAATTTTAGTAGAGGCAGGGTTTCACCATGTTTGCCAAGCTCGTTTCAAATTCTTGACCTCAAATGATCCACCCATCTTGGCCTCCCAAAGTGTTGGGATTACAGGTGTGAGCCACTGTGCCAGGCCCTGAATGATTTCAGCATTCTGCCTAGAGGTGAAATATTGGACAGGCATACCTCTTAATGATCTCTCTAACGTGTTCCCCTAAAATCATTTTAACAGAAATTTAATTACCAGAAACTTAAACTAGTAGGAGGAAAATCACAGCTAACCTTTTCTTGGCCACCATGTTTCAGTCTATGGATGACCTTCACCAGTGACAGTTGAAGAGAAAAACGGACAACCTCACTTACACATTGCTGGTTCTATTGCATGCATGCTGATGTGCTAAGGGGCTCTCAGCATTTCCACTTTATCATGTTCTTATTTTCAGCAACTTCCTATACCCTTCCTGAATCCAAAGGAGAGCTACATATACCACCTTAAATTTTCGAAAGCCCCATTAAAAAGCAAGAGAAGCAGGTACATTTACGTTTAATAACACATTTTAATTCAATATATCCTAAACATCATTTCAATACCTAATCAATATATTTAAAAAAATGAAATATTTCACATTTATTCCTTTTTAAGTCTTCAAAGATGTGTTTGTATTGCAACACATCCCAATTCAGATTAACCACATTTCAAGTGCTTAATAGACATAGAGGGCTGGTGGCTATGTACCCATCATCACATATCTGCAATGCATATTTTTCTATTTAGTTGTCTCAGTAAGATGATTTGAAATCTGGTGGCCACACCTCATAGACTTAAAGAAGGGTATAGAAAAAAAATAACAGTGTACGTCTATACATGCCACTATTTCATTTCTCTATACACACATTTTCCTCCCTTTCCTTCCATTTTAGGGTAGAAAATAACCATAAATGGTAGATAATATCCATTTATCATAGGAATTGCATCCCAAATTTGTTTGTGTATTCCTTTCTGTGATATTTCCTCTATTACCCCATGTTTCCCATTAATGACAACCTGTTTCACCATGACTATAGTCACATCACAACTATAGTTAAATTTTATTTTATTCACATTGTGATTCCCCAAATGTTGAAGAGTTGGAATTAACATTTACATTCCCCAGATATTCTCAGAAGCAGCTGCATATCGCAATTTGATGTGAAGTACAGAAGTTAGGAACAAAAGTGCTCCTGAAAGCAAAATTATTGGGCACTTTTGTCTTGTATTCTTCTTCTGGCTTGAAATCAGATCTTTTGTTGGAACTACAGTATGTGCTCGCCTGAAAATTCACCCTGTGGGCACATTTAATGGATGAGAGGGCTAAAACAAACAGGAAAGATTAATTAGCTTGTCTGAGGTCACATGACAGGACAGTGGCAAAAACACTGGCAGAGATACAAACCCAGAAGCATGAATTTGTAATAATTCATTCAAAGTACTTGGGAATTTCATTTTCTTTGATGAGAAAATGTAACTATAGTATAAAGAACAGCAATTCCTGGATGCCAACCCTTTAAATTCATTTAAACAACTCAGTTATATTAGTGTCATGTAATGCTTTTTATTAATTTTGTATTCATTGTCAATATTTCTCCCATGAAAATTGATCTGTATCTTTGTATTATAGTAGACTTGTAAAAACTAAGGGCTGTTATTTGTTACGTAATCTCACGAAAACACGTGTTTGTTGTTTAGCTCCCCAAATGAGACTTGCGTTTTGTTTTCATGAAAATAGTTGACTTTGATATCTTACAAAAAATCAAATAGAAGAGTTCATAAAATCTACCAGTTAGTTACTGGTTAGATAGAGATTTTTTAAAATTTAAACTGTGTATTTCAATACAAAATACTGCAGTTATATATTGTAAATGTGACATTAGTGCAGATTACGTATCTTATAAATAATTCTTGCATAAGAAGATAAGTATATAATATTAAGATTATATTCTACATTATAATACTGCAATTCTCAAAGTTAGGGTTGGGGATAGAAGAAAATAATCTAGGCTAGTGATGGTGGTGGCACTATACATGAAAATATTTCATATTAAATATATAAGAGCTGGGCAAGGTGGCTCATGCCTGTAATCTCAGCAGTTTGGGAGGAAAAGGTGGGTGGATCACTTAAGGCCAGGAATTCAAGACCAGCCTGGCAAAACAGCAATAGCATATCTCTACAATAATAAAAAATTAGACAGGCATAGTGGCATGCACCTGTATTTCTAGGTACTAGGGAGGCTGAGGTGGGAGGATCACTTGAGCCAAGGAGTTTGAGGGTATAGTGAGCTGTGACCACAACACTGCATTGCAGCTTGGTTGACAGAACAAGACCCTGTCTCAAAACAAAACTAAACAAAAGAAACAAAACAAAACAAAAAATATATATGTATATACATGCACATATATAAATATACAAGGACAATTAGGATATATACATAAAATATAGACATATCTGCCAATAGCTATCTGTATACATAATTAAGATGGCCTTAATATTACCCTTGGCTCAATTAAACTTTAGACATGTTTCTTCCAGATTATAGGACCCTGACCTCTCTTTTCTTGCAGCATTTACTTTAGAAAACTTGCCATTGTACCTTAAACCTTTGCTTTTTTGAGATGTAAATCTTTTCCCAGACTCTTGCCAGTTTTACAACCCAGGAATGTCTTTCTTAAGGATTTGAAAGCCATGTCTTAGAAATGTCAGCACGAAATGAGATAGCGACCCCATATTCAAGCCTTTGAGGAGGGGAAATAATCTAACTTAGATAAGTGCTAATTAACAAGCAGATGGTCGAATCACATTGACCAGTTTTCTCCATAATGTACTCCAGTACTTTTCTGTTAGCTTACCCTAGCCCTTAAAAATCCTTCCACCATTTGCATCAGCAGAGTTGAGTTCAGCTTCTTTCTCCTATTGCAACAGTCTTGAACCCTATTACAATAGTCTTGAATAACCCTATTACAATAGTCTTGAATCATCCCGGTCTGTTTAACTGTGTTGACTGTCGTTTTTCTTTGAATATATATATACATACATATAAAGTTTAAATATATAAACATACATATATATTCTTTGAAATTTATATATATATTCTTTGAATATGTGTGTTTGTGTGTGTGTGTATATATATATATATATAACTATATACAGTAAGTCTTCACTGTCATCAATATGTTCCTGGAAACTATATAGTTTCTTGGTATAGGTTCTTTGTAACTTTAAGCAAAATACCACGTAGCAGGTTCTCAAATAGTGTTGTTTCCTTCAAAGTCTTTTTGTTATAATGTTGATGAGAAAGAGAGAATCGGTTTTTATTATGTCATTCACTTAAAATCACAATTTCCAAGAACCTATAGACAATGTTAAGTGAATACTTACTGTATATATTATGTACACATAGAATGTTACATATTACATATATGGTTTTAGGTGTATATATGTATAAGAATGCATTAAAAATAATAATCATATATTTATGAATAAAGATGTTTTAAACATAGAACATTGGTTGGAATAATAAAACATTAATAACAATTTAAATTTTCAATAATAAGGGACTATAATATGGAATATTATACAAATTTAAATTCATGCTTTCAGACTTCTTTAAAATACGGAAATACTCAAGCTGTGTTTGCAGTTTAAAGAGTTATAAAACAGTACATATATCATGGTTCCCTTTTAATTTGAATGCATTTGCATAAAATAAAGATAATTTTGAATATATTTGTACAGAATAAAACCCCAAATTCAAGATAGGAATTGTTGGGTTTGGTAGATATTCGGCAACTTTATTTTCTTAAAACTTACTATATCATGCAACTTCTGGGCAATGAAAAAAAAATTATATAATCAAGAAATTTTGATATTTTCTTTAAATTAAAAAAAAGCATTCAAATTTCCTTTTGTGAATTTATGACTTTTTATAAATTCAGGCCAAAATTTCCTAAATATCTGGTGGCAGGCAAAATTGACTTCTGCATGTTTCATTATCCACACAGCTGTCTTAATTACTAGTAAATCTGAAACAGTAAAATTTTTTTCTGCCATATACCCTTCAGCTTTTTTTAACTTCATGTTTCATGCCTTATGATCAATTGAAATTAAAATAAAGTTGTTTTAATGTAAAGCAAAAGTTAATTGTTCAGCCCATTCTAAGACCAATTAGTCTGGTCTTAAGTCTGTAAGTAACTTGCCTGAAGCAATACCATTGCAGTTACTCAAAATGCATACCATTTGAAGGATATATGTGTTTTAAGACTCTTTTAGCAAGGCTAGCCACAGTTTCCTTCTGTTGTCAGTGTGTAATGATAATTTCACTGAGCTAAGTATTATATTGAGCAGAGCTAGTCTCCCATAGCCTGTAGCAAAGCAGATTAAAAAAAAAAAGAAAAACTAAAACCCTCGCCTTCCTTTTCACGAGCTATGTTACTATAAGACACTATACTGTATAGACTCCACCATCTGGAGAAGAGAAGAAGAAATAATGGGGTAGGAGGAGCATTGTATTTGTGTGTGTTGTATACTATATATATACACATTGTGAACTATAGCCTAAATGGAATTGTAAACAGATGATATATCTATACATATATATGTATAGGTATATACATATATATGTATAGATGTATATATACATATATATGTATAGGTATATACATATATATGTATAGATGTATATATACATATATATGTATAGGTATATACTATATATGTATAGATGTATATATACATATATATCTATACATATATATGTGTAGATATAACATTTCAATACCTAATACTATACTTAAAAAATGAAATCTTTTACATTTATTCCTTTTTAAATCTTCAAAGATGTGTTTAAGTTTTCAAAGATGTGTATTTTATATATATATATAGTCTGTTTACTATATTTCTATCTATCTATCTATCTATCTATCTATCTATCTGTCTGTCTGTCTTCTATCTGTCTATCTATGGCATCTACTTTATGAAGGCAGATTGGAAAAGAAGATACTTCTTCAATATTCTGGTATGCAAAACAATTGCCATGCCATCATTCAGAATTGATTTGCAAGGTTTGGAGTACGACTAAAACAAAAATCAATTTTGGGCTAATTTTTTTCTCACTTATTCAAGCTGACTAAATTTTATTTAACCTTGAATAAAATACTTCTAATTTTTATATCCTTTAGACTTCATAATCTCTGCTGTAAAATGCTTCTTTCTTTTCATGCATGTTTTGGGGTCTCATTCTTTCACTTTTATTTTTTTTAGAGCCAGAGTCTCACTTGATCATCCAGGCTAGAGTGCAATGGTGCAATCATAGCTCACTATAGCCTCAAACTTTTGGACTCAAGTGATCGTCCTGCCTCAGCCCACTGAGTAGCTGGAACTACAGATGTGCGTCACCATGCTTGGCTTGGGATCCCATTCTTATATTTACAAGTAAGCTCACAGTGCCCTACACATTTCCCTTCACTTTTGTCACTGACACACACATGTGCCTGACTTCAAACAGTCTAGGAGATTTCTCTGGAGGAAAGAGCTATGATTTTGCTCAAGACAGGGCACTAGAGCCAGATACTTTATTACCCCAAGAGCACTCAACCAATGACAGACACATGTTGCTGTATTAATACTTGGGCTTCCACAGCCCTCATATGGGATGACTTTGACTCTAGAACATTGAATTTAGTGTCACAGACTCCCAGAGACCATAGTATGCTATATTTGTACTTATCTGGACCTGGAATCTGCATTCATATTACCTTGGTACATTGATCCTAGTCCTGGTCTCTTGATACAAAAGATTTTTAACTATTTGATGGCATATCCCACTGTTACACCATTCAAGTTTTCTTATTTCTGTGTTAAAAATGAGTCAGTCTCCTGAAACATTCCTTATAGAAGAGACACAATTTTATATAGACAAGGAGTAAATACTTATTTTTTAAAGTCAAGGTAGTTATACTTGTTAAATCAAGTTTAGCCTAAAGCTACCTCCTTCCATATTTCTTTTTTTGTATTTTGCTTTAAGCTCTGGGATACATGTGCATATGCAAGGTTGTTACATAGGTATACATGTGCCATGGTAGTTTGCTACACCTATCAACCCGTCATCTAGGTTTTAATCTCCGCATGCATTAGGTATTTGTCCTAATGGTCTCCTTCCCCTTGACCCCAACCCCCTAACAGGCCCCCAGTATATGATGTTCCCCTCCTGGTGTCCATGTGTTCTCATTGTTCAACTCCCACTTATGAGTTAGAACATTGGGTGTTAGGTTTTCTGTTCCTGTGTTAGTTTGCTGAGAATGCTGGTTTCCAGCTTTATCCATGTCCCTGCAAAGGACATGAACTCATTCTTTTTTGTGTCTGTATAGTATTCCATGGTGTATATGTGCCACATTTTCTTTATCCAGTCTATCATTGATGGGCATTTGGGTTGGTTCCAAGTCTTTTCTATTGTAAATAATGCTGCAATAAACATGCATGGGCATGTGTCTTTATATTACAATGATTTATAACCCTTTGGGTATATATTTAGTAATGTGATTGCTGGGTCAAATGGTATTTCTGGTTCTAGATCCTTGAGGAATCTCCACACTGTCTCTCACAATGGTTGAACTAAATACACTCCCACCTTATATATTTCAAGTTCAGCCTGAGTGTTTCTCTATACATCGTGAACTATACCCTAAATCGAATTGTAAACAGACAGCAGTCTACTTTTGTGCCAATCACTGAGTTCTGGCCAATCAAAATGTGGCCAACTGTTGAAGCTGTGTTCAAATAAGATGAATGCCAGGCTATAAACAATTGAGCTCTTTCTGTACCTGACTTTCATTTTTTTATACATCACTTTCCTTTTTCTGTCCATAAATGCTCTTCCACAATGCCGCTGTACTGGAGTCTCTGAGCCTCTTGCTCAGGAGTTTACCCAATTTGCAATAGTTCTTTGCTCAGTTAAACTCTTTGAAATTTAATTTGGCTTAAGTTTTTCTTTTAACACACTTCAATGAGCAAATTTTTCAATAAATAAAAAACACTTCTAAAACAAATTTATAGCAACTGGAAAAAACCCTCCACACATTTAAATTAGCTTTCCAGTTTTAAGTAGTTTAGTTTTTCTCCTCAAAATATTTTATGTCCTTTGCATATGGGAAGGGTTTTTTTTTTTTTTTTCTCCTGTTCTCAATATTTTATTCCATGTGGAGAGATCTCATCTCACCCATAATGTGGTCCCTCTCCATGTCTTCACATCACTCCTGTTCAGTAAAGGAGGTGTAATTTTTCTTCAACTGTATGAGCTTTAAAGGAGCCATTCACATATGAAAAAAGGAATCCTCTGCCATTGGACAGCACTGCCTATCAGCAGCAGATGTGAATTAAATGCTTCATTATTAGCTTGTGTATCTTAAGTTGTTCCAAACTTTGGTGAAGAAAATCAGCGATGTTTAATTGATTTCCTTAAACTCCAATAAACATTTCAGTCCTGGTAATAATAATGTCCTTCTACCTAAGACAAGATCATTCTCTGGTCTGGAGAAATGCTATACAAACTGGTACAGAGCTTTTATTTATTTACACATTTTTGAATTCTTAAAAAAGTCTACTGGAATGGAATTGTCAATACTTTTCTTTACACAGTCACAAGTGGTAACTATTTTAACAAAATGTCCCTATTAACTTTCTTAGATCTTTGATATATTCCAAATAAATAAACATTCTAAAAAATTATATATCAATCCGGAGTATTTTTAAATTTGAATTAATATTTTACTTTAACAAAGTTATAATAAACAACAATAAAGTTTTAATGACATTTTGTAACATATTTTTTGTAAACCAAAAAGTGACTGAAGCAGGTCTCAATTGATTAGAGCTTGCCCAACCCACAGCCCAGGGGTCACGTGTGTCCCAAGATGGCCATGAATGTGGCCCCACATAAATTCGTAATCTTTCTTAAAATATTATGAGATTTTTTTTTGTGTTTTTTTTTTCTCATCAGCTAGCATTAGTGGTACTGTATCTTATGTGTGGCCCAAGACAATTCTTCTTCTTCCAATGTGGCCCCGGGAAGCCAACAGATTGGACACCCCTGAATCAGAGGTCTATTTTACCAAGGTTGATGACACGCCCAGGAAAAATAAACACAAGTCACAATGGGATCTGTGACCTGTGCTTTTTCCAAAGATGGTTTTGGGAACTTCAATATTTAAAGGGAAAAGTGTAAGCAGGAGGGGAAGAAAAAAAAAATAGGAGGGTGCCTACTATGTAGGCAATGAGGCAAATGGTTACACTCTTGTAAGGCTCTACATTTTACATGTGAAAAGAAGGGTATAGAGGAAAAGGTCAATTATGCATTTGTTTCATGTTCTGTAACTCTACATTTTATATAACATAAAGTAAGCATGTGAAGTTATGGCTATCTGTTTGGGAACAAAAGGAAGGCCATTTTTTGTGTGACTCAGTTCCCAGGCTTAACTTCCCTCTGGCATAGTGAATCTGGGGTTCTGAGATTCTATTTTTCTCTCACATTTTATAATGAAACAGACTGCCTAGTGAGAAGTCTTAAATAAAATAGCACCATGGTTCAGAACTATAAGCTCAGAGGAATTGTCAGGGAAGATTTCTTTCACATGTGCCCCTCAAACAAAATTTCTGCTTTGCTGTGATTTAGAGTTCAGGAATCAGGCCCAACTCAGTTCTTTCCTCCCCTTAAGGTTTGCTGTAAGACATAACTTTGTTTTGGAAACCAAACAAATAGGTGTTAGAAGTCAGGTCATATCCAGGGTTTGGCCTTGCTAAGACTCAGTCACAATATTTCTTCTGTGCTATAAGGAATTCATTGAGTGTGTGTTTTAATTCAACCAACATGAAGAGAAAATTGTTTGATATTATTTGACTAACAGACAACATTTTCTCCAGGAAGGTTTAGATAATTAAATTTATTAAAATCATAAAGTTTCATCATTTCACCAAGTGTTGAATCTCTGGGGGATGTTCTAGGAAAATTACTCTAGGTGATGATAATGCAGTGTGAATAAGTCATTATGGTCCTTACTTTCACTTAGCCATGGGCTGTTTATAAGATTATAAGAAATTATAATGTTATATAATTATAAGATTATAAGAAATCAAATGAAAGTTTGCTAGCTTCACACTAAACCAAGAGACTTCTGTTAGCTCATACTCTAAGAACTGAAGATTCTTTTTGCTGTTCTTGAGAGGTTATAAAGTTTATTAAAAATCATTTTACCTTATATATATTAAAATTTCTGGTAAATGCAATCATTTGTATGATACTTGAATGCATATTAGTGTGATCTAGTTAGTATTAGATCAACTAACATATGGTCATTGTATTTCTTTGGATATTACATTGGAAGGTTGATCACCAACTGTCATCCACATGAACTGATTTGATGATGAAGATGGTCATATATTAAAGCTTGGTTGTTTCCATCATTTAGAAAACTAAACTGTTCTAGCAACTGGTAAAATGAATAAAATTTTTATAGATCACACAGATAAATATTAATTTCAATAGGATATCAATTTTTATGATAAGTACAAATGAATCATCTTCTTTCTTTTTTGGTGTCATGATGTTTGTGCTATATTCTTATTTCTATGAATCTATGTATCTCCCTTTCTATGTATCTACAAATCATCTATCTACCTACCTACCTATGCATTCATCTATATCACTTAGAATTCTACTTTCTTCAGAGAAAGTAACATAAGATTAAAATTAAAATCAATTAAATAATAAAAGGACTTTATTGGCTCACAAGCTGAAAATTTTACAGCTAGTGGGTACTTTGCTAGATGCAGAGATTCACAATGCCAAGGCACATATGCATTTGTTTCTGATTCTTTAACAGTATCTTCCTTGTTGTGTTGTTTCTGCCTTAGCCTGTCAGTTCTCTTGGTGGCTAAATGGTTGTCTGCAGTTTCTTGATCTACTTTTTTTTTTATAACTTCTAAGAAAAGAGCATTGCATTAAGCCTGAAATTATCTAAGAGAAATGTTGAGATTCTCTCAAACTGGATTTCCATGGCTTCCCAGAACCTATCACTGGGGGATAGGAGAATATCATCTGTTAATCTGGCTTACTTTTAGATCATTGCTTTTTACCTTGGAAAAATCACCTTGACAAACACCAAGAGCAACAGCAGCAATAACAGAATTACAATGATTAGCTTAACCCAATCAGGGCTTCAGAGGGTCAAAATCCAAATAGTTGTCTGAAACAGAGGGTGTGGCTTGTTTCTTCAAAGTAAAATCAAGGTACTGTTGTAAACACAATGTTTTGGGATATGGATATGCATCAGCAAGTGTATATATACACATATACATATACATGTACATATACATATACATATGTGTACATATACATATGTGTACATATACATATGTACAAGTATATATGTATACATATACATATGTACACATATACATATGTACATATGTACATATACATATACAAATGTATACGTATATATATACTCACATATGTATATCCTTTTATTCATTCATTCATAAATCCAATTTATCCATCTATCCATAATCTCCGTCAATCTGCCTCTCTCTTTGTCTTCCTATACATGCAGCATGCTTTCCATGTAAGTAGTGTAAACATAGAAAAACAAGAAATTTAGAAAATCACAAGCAAAGCAAATGACTTAAAATTATGCAACCTATTAAGGACTATGTTATTACTATGTTATTACCAAATTCTATGTTATTACTATGTTATTACCTAATTCTGATAAAATAGTAAAATCTGAGATGAGAAATACTTAAATATACCTACATTTTATTCATTTGTTTATTGACATTTTGCTTATATTTCTCATTATTGATACACGAAAAATAAAGATAGGAAAAACTCATTATGTTTAATAAATTACTCTAGAATACCAAAATGATGAATAATGTTTAAATTATAATTGCTCCATAAGCATGTATTGAGGTTATAGTACTACTATTATATATTCTTGTTGGACAAGAAAAGCTGTTAATGTAGAGGCTCTATTGAAACATAAACGAGACACTAAATTATTTTATTAATTCCTGAAAACAATTTTTAAAAGATTATCCAAGGTTCAGCAAAGTCTCAGGATACAAAATCAATGTACAAAAATCACAAGCATTCTTATACACCAATAACAGACAAACAGAGAGCCAAATCATGAGTGAACTCCCATTCACAATTGCTTCAAAGAGAATAAAATACCTAGGAATCCAACTTACAAGGGACATGAAGGACCTCTTCAAGGAGAACTACAAACCACTGCTCAATGAAATAAAAGAGGATACAAACAAATGGAAGAACATTCCACGCCCATGGGTAGGAAGAATCAATATTGTGAAAATGGACATACTGCCTAAGGTAATTTATAGATTCAATGCCATCCCCATCAAGCTACCAATGACTTTCTTCACAGAATTGGAAAAAACTACTTTAAAGTTCATATGGAACGAAAAAAGAGCCCGCATTGCCAAGTCAATCCTAAGCCAAAAGAACAAAGCTGGAGGCATCACGCTTCAACTATAATACAAAAATAACTGACTTCAAACTATAATACAAGGCTACAGTAAACAAAACAGCATGGTACTGGTACCAAAACAGAGATATAGATCAATGGAACAGAACAAAGCCCTCAGAAATAACGCCGCATATCTACAACTATCTGATCTTTGACAAACCTGAGAAAAACAAGCAATGGGGAAAGGATTCCCTATTTAATAAATGGTGCTGGGAAAACTGGCTAGCCATATGTAGAAAGCTGAAACTGGATCCCTTTCTTACACCTGATACAAAAATTAATTCAAGATGGATTAAAGACTTAAACATTAGACCTAAAACCATAAAAACCCTAGAAGAAAACCTAGGCATTACCATTCAGGACATAGGCATGGGCAAGGACTTCATGTCTAAAACACCAAAAGCAATGGCAACAAAAGCCAAAGTTGACAAATGGGATCTAATTAAACTAAAGAGCTTCTGCACAGCAAAAGAAACTACCATCAGAGTGAACAGGCAACCTACAAAATGGGAGAAAATTTTCGCAACCTACTCACCTGACAAAGGGCTAATATCCAGAATCTACAATGAATTCCAACAAATTTACAAGAAAAAAACAAACAACCCCATCAAAAAGTGGGCGAAGGACATGAACAGACACTTCTCAAAAGAAGACATTTATGCAGCCAAAAAACACATGAAAAAATGCTCACCATCACTGGCCATCAGAAAATGCAAATCAAAACCACAATAAGATACCATCTCACACCAGTCAGAATGGCAATCATTAAAAAGTCAGGAAACAACAGGTGCTGGAGAGGATGTGGAGAAATAGGAACACTTTTACACTGTTGGTGGGACTGTAAACTAGTTCAACCATTGTGGAAGTCAGTGTGGCGATTCCTCAGGGATCTAGAACTAGAAATACCATTTGACCCAGCCATCCCATTACTGGATGTATACCCAAAGGACTATAAATCATGCTGCTATAAAGACACATGCACACGTATGTTTATTGCGGCATTATTCACAATAGCAAAGACTTGGAACCAACCCAAATGGCCAACAATGATAGAGTGGATTAAGGAAATGTGGCACATATACACCATGGAATACTATGCAGCCATAAAAAATGATGAGTTCATGTCCTTTGTAGGGACATGGATGAAATTGGAAATCATCATTCTCAGTAAGCTATCGCAAGAACAAAAAACCAAACACCACATATTCTCACTCATAGGTGGGAATTGAACAATGAGAACACATGGACACAGGAAGGGGAACATCACACTCTGGGGACTGTTGTGGGGTGGGGGGAGGGGGGAGGGATAGCATTAGGAGATATACCTAACGCTAAATGACGAGTTAATGGGTGCAGCACACCTGCATGGCACATGTATACATATGTAATTAACCTGCACATTGTGCACATGTACCCTAAAAGTTAAAGTATAATAATAATAAAAAAAGATAATAATTTTTAAATTATTTACACTGTATGAAATTTTACATATGGAGGATAAGAAAATCAATGTCCTACTCTAGAGTTAAAAAAGGTCACAGATTGCAGTAAAGCCATTTAATTATTGTTAAATTTCATTATTTGTTTACTATCTTTGACAACTAGGAAAAAAAAACTTACCTAGTTGGTGAGAGAACCAAGTACATAGTGGGTATTTCAGATATGGAGAAGGTGCACATATAGTTTGCTTTCACAATATAGAGGGTAAGAGAGAGGTTTAGTGGTAAAAGATGCAAAGTTTGAGAATGCATGGTTTGCTTGTTATTTAAGTGGAGAAATGTGTGTGTGTGTGTGTGTGTGTCTGTCTGTCTGTAGATCAGAGAACAGACACTAGAAAATTAAAGATAGAAAATAGAATAATTGGTTGAACTGGGAGGTTGAGGGGAAAAATTGTTGATTCTATTGATCAGGTGAAGGAGTTATCTTTTTTTCAAAGCAAAGGAATGTGTCTTTGGCATAATAGGCAGTTTCTAGTGTAGAGAAGATTTAAAAAAAAAAAAAAAACCTGAGGAAACCCAATGGAATCACTACAGTACTTAGGATGCAGAATTATCTTCCAATTGTATTAATGTTAAAGAGAGATCGAGGGCGACATATAGTGGAGAAATACTGGAAAGGCTGTTTTTGATAATGTGATAAGGGATCAATTAATTATAAAACTGATACCAACCAGGTCCAAGTTACATGGAGCAGTCAATATGGCAGAAGAATGCTGATAATCTGGGTGGGCTGGAAAGATTCAAAGAGCTGATGGCATTCACAGACAATTTGTTGTAAAATCAGAGGCATTTGATTCCAAAGTCAATACTTTTAAATAGTATGTTATACTACCCATCAAAAAAGGGGAGGAGGGGAAAAGAAAGAAAAGAAAAAACTCAAAGAGAGTAGAGCCTCTTGTAAGCTACATAATAAAACACAATTCTCTTCTGCTTAAGCAAAATACATATTTTCAGATAATTATATGTCTGACCCTTGAATAATCGGTAAGTAAACTATTGACTGCACAAAATTGACTTTTTCCTTAAGTGGATTCAACGCTACATTAAAGGTACATTACATCTCTTCCTGTTCCCTCCCTCCCTTCTTTCCTTTTTACCTCCTTTCCTTTCCCTACCTCCCTCCTTCCTTCCTTCCTCTGTTTTTCTATGCACAAATATTTTGAATGCCAAATATATACCAGTTATTGGAATAGACACTACTAATTTATAATCATCTTTTGACTAGTAGGAAAAAAACCCAACACAGATGTTTCCATTACAGAGTCGTAGGATATGATAGAGCCCAGCAGGCAGTGTTATTGTGTTAAACCTTGAAGAATGATATATAGGATAGATTGCAATATTGTTCACAAATATCCCTTGTCTCCCCCATTTTCAGAGACCCCTCCTAAACCCAATAACCTTGGCTGTGTGACTTGCTTTTGCAATGAAATGTGGATGAAAGTGACAAGCAAAAATTATATAAGCCACTGTGTAATTTCATTTTTCCTGTCTGGTATGAAACCCACAATGTTCTAGAGAAAAGCTACCTTTCTGTCTAGATCTCAGACTGTAGTAGGTATGGAGCAGAACATTCACCTGCTCACAATGAACTGCATATAAACAAGAAATAAACATTTGCAAACTACTAAGATCCAGTTGTTAATAAGAGCATAGCATATTTTGAAGTTGAAAGTATCAGAGTTTAATCAGGTTCAACACAAAGGTGGAAGTGGAAGAGAAGGTGAAAATAGGTGAGTGTGTACTTATTTGTGTGTTTGTGGTAGGGGAAACTGGTGGTGTTTTGGTGAATAGATTTAAGGAGAAATGAGACTGGAAACTCCGAAACTAAGAGGGTATTCAATAATGTTTTTCTGTAGGAGTTTTCCAGGTCAAGTCTCTTTGACTACCCCTTTACAGGCAGCTATCAGCAATAAGGAAATTCAGTTTGTGTTGTTGCCTGAGTGATCCACAGAATCTGGAAGCTACTCATGGTCATTTGGACCCAGGCTTCTTGATCTTGCTTTGATTATAACCTGCGTGAAGGTAGAGAACACGTGCCTCATGTTACCTTTCTAAGAACTTGTATATTAAAGTATTTCCTTATAAAAGAGCAAGCAGAGGGAAATAAATGGAGATTTATCTTACCTACATTGGCTCAAATGTCAAAGGTCTCCCAGAAGAGTGTTTCTTAAAATGTTTATGATAAAAGACTCATCAATCCATCATGGACTAATACTTTTGTAAAATACAACAAAATAAATTGCTAAAAAATAATAAGACATATAAAATACAAGTTTATTTTTGTAGCTTCAACAGACATAATTATTCTGTCAAATTTCTATGATCATTTCTAAGTATTTAATTTTAAGTTTTGTGCTAATATTGTTATAAATTTAAAAAAATGTGCAGAACAAATCTGCTTTGGGGCTGGTTTTGAATAGCACTATTGAAGAAGACTCATTATTTTATATATTTTCTAACATAGAAAACACACAGACAAAAATATCAAATAAAGAGGTAAATTGTAAAGTTCACTGTTTGTAGAAAGTGGTCTTGATAGCTTTATTATTTCCTATTAGAATAAAACTCTCCACCTTGAAGCCTCTATGCCAAATGGACATGTAATTTAAAATGAACAATTGCTCATATTTTATCAGAATAATATTGTGAAAACAATTCTTCAAATTAATTATCTTCAATTGCTGAAAGTCACTTTCTCATTTTTTATAAATTTTATTTATATAGAGAAATCATAACAAAATGAACAAACACTAAAATGGTTAAAATAAGACAAAAATTCCCATCTACGATATAGAATCAGTAAACCAAACTCTCTCTTTCTCTGTTATTATGTTTTTGAATGTGCCAGAGTTCCTAAAATCAAAGTGCTAATAACTAACTAGCTTAGTCACATAAATCAGGTTGATTTGTTAACATTTAAGCTCTTGGCAAAATCCTGATATTGAGTCTCTTTGGATTGGCCATTGTGCTTGAGGTATGACCTTGGATTTTTAGAAAAAGTGTTGCGTCAGGTGTTCCTCTTGTTTATTTGTAAAGAAAATCCAGAACTCATGGTAATTATTGGCATTTCAATTAATAGCACATAAAGTGCATTTTGACCTTTACTAATTTTAACACCTTAATAATAATAATAATTTCCAAATGTTATGTTTATTTTCCTCCAGTATGCTGGCACCATCACTAGCAGCAGCAGTTGAGTCATTGAAATAAATATAATTAATTTCTCCACTGACAAAACCTCAATGTATGTACCCCAAACATTTCACAGGAATGATAATAATGTATTTCAACATGTTATTTCTCCTACTTTATAATTTCTCATAAAGTTTAATAACAGATAAGTTTATAAATAACATCTGGTAAATATGCTTTCAAGATATAAATAGGGTTATGAAGCTGATGGCTTACAAAAAGTCTTGAGAATGTTAACATACACTTCAACATTTTAGTTTAAAAGATGTACTTTATATGGACATAGAATATGAATAAGATAAGTAGTGGCTCTCCATGTTGTGCTAGAAAGATCATGTACAAACTTTTATTTAGTAATAAACAACATCATGGCAAGAGAGCATTTGATATTTAGGACTGCAGAAAGCTTTTCTCTTCAATACAAGGATGACTACTGAGCAAGGGGACCCTCAGTCCTCTCCATTTTATCATAAGAAAATAAATTAAAAATATATAAGAAAATAACAGCAACATGAACAAGAGAAAACCCATGGAGTGAAAATTTGTTAACTCCCTAGGAAGAATTCAATAACAGGCAAGTGAGTCCTTTTGTTAAAAGGTTGCTTCACACTGGGCCTTCAGGGGCCTTTTGTTCATGTGCCAGAGCACCTGCTATTAATTTCTTACATCCCACTTCAGGAAGAACAATTCCTCTTTATGTCTTTCTCACCTCTTACATCACGTTCTTTTAGGAACATCTAAAAATAAACCAAGACAGATAGCTAAGGGACATGGGATTTTGAACAAACTTTCTGCATTATTAGCCCCCAAATATTTTATTTGAAGGGAATTAAATATAAGTTGGTTAAGTAATGTCAAACCCCAATTTTCATTATTGGAAAAAGATTAAAATATATGCAGGAAATTAAGTATATCTGGAGAAAGTGGACTTTTTGTAATACATATATCAGATCTTCTTAAATTTAGTGCATACTCGTTTCATTGTAGATATAGTGGCTGCTCACCAAAATGGTTTTTAACTAATGCTTTTAAAATTTCTTCTCTAGTTATAAGATTTAGTAAAATTAGTATCAATTTAAAATGGTCATCTTGAAAGACTACAGGGATTTTCTTTTCCATATTGGACTCTGTCTACACTAGCCAAAGACTTGGAAAAGCAAATTACTTGGATGACTAGGAAGGGGTTGTTACTCATGGAGACCTCATTCTAGTATACCCTAAATGAAACTCCTAGTACCATTACTGAATCCACATTTTAATGTTTTCATAGTTTTTCACTCCAAATATTTATAAATAAAATATAATAAATAAATAAAATGAATTTAACTGGGCATAGTTAATAAAAGCATGTACATATCTTGTGCATTCAAATAATTCTACAAATACTGCTATTTTGTTTTGTTTTACCAAATCAGAGCTTGAAAATCTCGTTGAAAAAACAATTGCATTTTAAGACGTACCTTTAATTGCAACTTATTTCTACTAGTTCTGGGCAGTGTGAGAATGGATTTGTCATACATTCATTTTCAAACAAAATCCATCTCCAGGTACAGGCAACTCCCCCATGGAGAACATGCGTTTGTCGGTTCTGGTGGTTATGCTGATAAGAACCTTGAAGAAAAGCATTAAACTCTTTTCAAACGAAAAGCATTAAACTCTTTTCAAACGAAAAGCATTAAACTCTTTTCAAAGCATTAAGTAGTTGGAAACCATCATGGAGTCAGGACTTGTTTTTGCTACTGTTTTGTGTTTACCTGTTATAGCAGGTGTTGTGATCCACTACAGAAGAACACAGGTAAGTCCCAAGAAAAAGTGATGATGATGATAACGTGAGGTTTTCTAACTTACATCCTCAAATTGAGCACGAGCACAATGAACATGACCTATAATAATGTTGTTCAATTAAACTTTCTGTAATGGATATGTGTGTGTGTGTGTGGTGTGTGTGTGTGTATGTATATGTGTGTGTGCTTGTGTGTGTATATATATATGTATGTTGGAGTCTTGCTCTGTCACCCAAGCCCGAGTGTAGTGGTGCAATCTTGGCTCGCTGCCACCTCTGCCTCCCAGGTTCAAGCAATTCTCCTGCCTCAGCCTCCAGAGTAGCTAGGATTACAAGTGTTCGCCACCACACCCAGCTAATTTTTGTATTTTATTTATTTATTTATTATTTATTTATTATTTATTTATTTTTGAGATGGAGTTTCTCTCTGTCGCCCAGGCTGGAGTGCAGTGGCACGATCTGGGTTCACTACAGCCTCCACCTCCCGGATTCAAGCAGTTCTCCTGCCTCAGCCTCCTGAGTAGCTGGGACTACAGGCGCACACTGCCATGGCCGGCTAACTTTTGTATTTTTTGGTGGAGACGGGGTTTCACCATTTTGGCCAGTATGGTCTTGATCTCCTGACCTCGTTATACACCCACCTTGGCCTCCCAAAGTGCTGGGATTACAGGCTGAGCCACTGCTCCCAGCCGATGGACATATTTAATATACGCACTATCAAATTTGATAGCCACAGCCATATGTATCATGTTCTCATGTTTCTATATTTGTTTGCATCTTGTTCTGATTTTAATCTGTTTATCCTATAGTATTATTTTCTGGTGCATTCTTTTAAGTTATTTATTTTTGTAATTAAGTCACATGTCTAAAATACCAGGCTAGAATATTTAGTCTTCCGTTATTTTTCTTCTCATTTATATTTCCTCTTCACATCTAATAATTTTCTTAAAAATTCAATCATGTGCTCTCTCTGCTATGTAAATTTCCATACTTCCTTATTACCTACCAGAGAGCTTCCAAAATTTTTGGTCTTACATTCAGTCTTTTCTGTTCTCGTTCTAGCTGACCTTCCAAATATTCATACATTGTATTATTTTTCTAAATTGATCAATTATTCCATTTAAGGCATGTTACTTTGTCTTTTTTGTAAACCAACTTGAATTATTTCTTTTTCCTATTCCCACATACCAATCTCTGACTGTAGTCAGTTGACTGGTGGCCACCAAAAATACATATATTCGCTTTCCACCTCATTGAGCCTACGAATTCGGCCGTATTTGGAAAAAGGGGACTTTGCAGATCTAATTAGTTGAGAATCTTGGGGTTGGATCATCCTTGGTGGATGCTGTATTCAATGACAAATGTCCTTATAAAGGACAGAAGAGAAGACACAGAGGAAGAGATCATATGAAGACAGAGGCAGAGATTAGATTTTTGGAAGCACAAGCCAAGAAACATCTGGAACCATCAGAAGTTAGAAGAGGCAAAGAATGACTTTCCCATACAAAAATATTAGCCGGGCATGGCGGCGGGCGCCTGTAGTCCCAGCTACTCGGGAGGCCGAGGCAGGAGAATGGTGTGAACCCGGGAAGCGGAGCTTGCAGTGAGCCAAGATCGTGCTGCTGCACTCCAGCCTGGGTGACAGAGCAAGACTCCATCTCAACAAAAAAAAAAAAAAAAAGAATGATTTTCCCTTAGGGCTTTCAGAGGCAGTACAGCCCAGCCAACTTAACTTTGAACTTGTTTCCAGAGCCATAAGATAATACATTTCTGTTATTTTAAGTATCAAATTTGTGTAATTTGTTACAGTTGACCTATAATACTAATATACTGACCAAATTACCAAATTCTATTTATCTTTTGGCATCCTGCCAGTGAAATATTCTCACCTTCAAAAAGTAACCTCATCACTGTCCATTTTTTTTTACACATTTCTTATGACATTTCTTACTGTTATCTGTATGCAAATATATGGTAATCTTCTTTACTTACTAAACTGTGTGTGCTTGGAGGAAAGTTACCATGCTTTATACGTATCTATGTTCCCATTACCTACCACAGTGTCTCATACATGATACTAAAGTGCTAATAAATATTGTGCAAATGAATATTTTGCAGACCATTAAAAATTTTGCCTTGAAAAATTATTTGATTCTTCTAAATCTTCAGTGATTCAATAGAAAGTTCTGTCCTGCTATTATTCTAAGCATATCTTCAAAATGCAGCTTCAATATATATATAAATAATTAGTCTCAAAATATAGTACTTGAAACATTCATTTGATTATTTGTTTCCTTTTTAATGGAGTACTCCAATAGTAAGAAAAACAATTGTAAAAATCTCGTTATTTATAGTAATGAGCCCAAGCCCAGTAAGGTCTTGAAATTAAAACATTGTATTTTGAAATATAATTATAATTTTTATAGACATTCTCTCTGAAGTATGATTTGTTGAAACAATTCTTTGTTTTAAGAAAATGAACTATAATTTAGGTGAAGTATCTTTTGTAAGATTGTTTAAAGGAAAGATGTAGGCTGTGTGTTTTCTTTTAATAATATGCTATTACCTTTTTGCAAAGCTGCATAAATTAGACTTCTGTTATAAAATGTGTCTGTGGGAAAAATAATTGTCAAAAGGATATTGGTGACAATATAATCATATACTATATCAGACAACCTCTTAACAAATAGTTATGTACATAATGGCTGATTTTTGAAATAAGAAGATGACACAAAATGAGAATAAAAGTGATTCTCATCTAATTTTAAAAGTAAATGTCAGTGGAGTTGAATGTAGTTTCTTTAACTTCAGATTATGTAATTTAACATGGCATCATTACAGAAAGCGGGAACTACCATGCTCCATTAATATAGTTCAATATTTTTTCTCCCCCCTAAAAGGGTCATGATCTCACTCTCAAAGTAAATGCACCTTCCCATGAAATTCTGCAGAATCCCTGCATTTCAGAAAATGACATGTTATTCAAGAGAAAAATGGTATTACAATGAGAAAGAATATAGAAATCAAATGATAATTATTTTATCTCTATTACATTAATATATTTTGTTATTTGTCATATATTCAGTTTCTTTTTGAAATTTTTACATTATTTTTTGATTTTATTTTTTAACATTTATTTTAAGTTCTGGGGTATATGTGCAGGTTTGTTACATAGGTGAAGTTGTTTCATGGGGGTTTGCTGTACAGATTATTTTGTCACCCAGGTATTAAGTCTAGTACCCATTAGTTATTTTTCCTGATTCTCTCCCTCCTCCAATCCTCCATCCTCTGATAGGCCCCAATATGTGTTGTTCCCCTCTACGTGTCCAAATGTGCTGATTTAGCTTTCACGTATAAGTGAGAATATGTGGTATTTGGTTTTCTGTTCTTGTGTTCGTTTGCTAAGGATAATGGCCTCCAGCTTCCAGCTCCATTCATGTCCTCGCAAAGGATGTAATCTCCCTCCTTTTTATGGCTGTATAGCATTCCATGGTGTACATGTACCACATTTTCTTTATTTGGTCTATCATTGATGAGCATTTAGGTTGATGCATGTCTTTGCTATTGGGGATAGTGCTGCAATGAACATATGCCTGCATGTGTTTTTGTAATAGAACAATTTATATTCCTTTGAGTATATACCCAGTAATTGGATTGCTGGCTCAAATGGTATTTATGTGTTACTTGAGGAAATAGCCACACTTTGAGGAACAGCCAAGCTGTCTTCCACAATGGCTGAACTAATTTATATTTCCAACAGTGTACAAGTGTTCTTTTTTCTTCAAAACCTCTCCAGCATCTGCTTTTTTTTTTTTTTACTTTTTAATAGTAGCCATTCTGACTATTGTGAGATGGTATCTCACTGTGGTTTTGATTTGCATTTCTCTGATGATGAGTGATGTTGAGCTTTTTTTTTCATATGCTTGCTGGCCGCATGTATGTCTTCCTTTGAAAAATGTTCACTTCCTTTTCTCACTTTTTAACAGCGTTGCTTCCTTTTTTGGTAAATTTGTGTAAGTACTTTATAGATGCTGGATATTAGACTTTTGTCAGATGCATTGTTTGCAAACATTTTCTCTCATTCTATGGGTTGTCTGTTTGTTCTGTTGATAGTTTATTTTGCTGTGCAGAAGCTCTTCAGTTTGATTATATCCCACTTGTCAATTTTTTCTTTTGTTGCAATTGCTTTTGGTATCTTCATCATGAAATCTTTGCCTGTGCTTATGTCCTGAATGGTGTTGCCTAGGTTGTCTCTCAGGATTTTTACAGTTTTGGGTTTTACAATTAAGTTTTTCTTCCATCTTGATTTAATTTTTTTATATATGGTGTAAGGGAGGGGTCCAGTTTTAGTCTTCTGCATATGGCTAGCCAGTTATCCCAGCACTATTTACTGAATAGGGAGCCCTTTCCCCATTGTTCGTTTGTTTTCAAGTCTGTTGAAGATCAGATATTTGTAGATGTGCATCTTATTTCTAGGTTCTCTCTTCTGTTTTATTGGTCTATGTTTCTGTTTCTGTACCGGTACCATGCTGTTTTGGTACAAGAACAAAACAGAAATACTACTATAAGTACTATACTACTGTAGCCCTGCAGTATAGTTTGAACTCAGGTAGTGTAATGCCTCCAGCTTTGTCCTTTTCACGTAGGATTGCCTTGTCTACTGGGATTCATTTTTGGTTCCATATGAATTTTATTTTGTTTTTTGTTTCCAAGTGCATATAAAAGATGCTAACATTAGACAGCAATCTATTAAGTTTTCAATAGCACTGTGTCTCAAAAAAGTACATACCTTAATTAAAACTTACGTTATTGCCCCAATGCCCATCAATCAATGAGTGAATAAAGAAATAGTGGTATATATATACAATGGAATACTACTCAGCCATTAAAAAGGAACAGATTAAAGGTATTCATAGCAACCTGGATGGAACTGGAGACTATTATTCTAAGTGAAGTAACTCAGGAATGGAAAACCAAACATTCTGTGTTCTCACTCACAAGTGGGAGCTAAGCTACCAGGATGCAAAGGCATAAGAATGATACACTAGTTTTTGGAGACTCAGGAGAAAGGGCGGGAGGCGGGTGAGGAGTAAAGGACTACAAACTGGGTTGACTGTATACTGCTGGGGTGATGAGTGTGCCAAAATCTCACAAATCACCATTAAAGAACTTACTCATGTAATCAAATACCAACTGTTCCCCACAAACATGTGGAAATAAAAATTAAAATACAAAATAAAAATAAAAATTACACTATTGCAAAAAAACTGCTGATGATCATCTCAGACTTCAGCAACTCATAATCTTTTGGCTGTTGTATAATCTTGCCTTGATGTTGCTAGCTGCTGATTGACAAAAAAGGTGGTAGTTGAAAGTTGCTTTAGCTGTGGCAATTACTTAAAACAAGGCAACGAGGAAGTGTTGCTGCATTCATTGACTCTTTCATGAAAGATTTCTCTGTAGTGTGTGATGCTATTTGATAATGTATTTTAAATTTTATTTTAATAGTTTTGTGGGAACAGGTGGTGTTTGGTTGCATGGAAAAGTTCTTCAGTGGTAATTTCTGAGATTTTGATGCACGTGTCACCCAAGCAGGGTACACTGTACTCAATGTGCAGTCTTTTATCCCTCACCTGCTTCACCTGTCCTGTCAAGTCCCCAAAGTCCATTATATCATTCTTATGCCTTTGTGTTCTGATAGCTTAGCTCCTGTTTATAAGTGAGAACATACGATGTTTGGTTTTTCATTCCTGAGTTACTTCACATAGAATAATGGAATTTTAATTTTTTTTTCTAGTTTTTGAAGAATCTTAATGGTAGTTTAATAGAAATAGCATTGAATCTATAAATTGCTTTTGGCAGTTTGGTCATTTTAACAATATTGATTCTTCCTATCCATGAGCATGGAATATTTTTCCATTTGTTTGTGTCATCTCTGATTTCTTTGAATATTGGTTCGTAGTTCTCATTGTAGAGATCTTTCACCTCTCTGGTTAGCTGTATTCTTAGGTATTTTCTTCTTTTGTGGCAATTGTGAATGGAAGTGTGCTCCTGATTTGGCTCTCAGCTTGACTGTTGCTGATGTATAAGAATGCTAGTGATTTTTGCACATTGATTTTGTACTCTGAAATTTTGCTGAAGTTGTTTATCAGCTTAAGATGCTTTTGGTCTGAGACTATGTGGTTTTCTATTTACAGGATCATGTCTTTCTGCAAACAGGGATTGTTTGATTTCCTTCTTCCTACTCGTTTACCCTTTATTTCTTACTCTTGCCTGAATGCCTTGGCCAGGATGTCCAATACTATGTTGAGTAGAAGTCCTGAGAGAGCATCCTTGTCTTGTGCCAGTTTTCAATGGGGAATGCTCCCAGCTTTCTCCCATTCATTATGATGTTGGCTGTGGGTTTTTCATATATGGTTCTTATTATTTTAAGGTATGCCCCTTTAATATGTTGTTCATTAAGAGTTTTTAACATAAATGGATGTTGAATTTTATCAAAAGCCTTTTCTGAATTTATTGAGATAATCATGTGGTTTCTGTCCTCAGGTTTGTTTATGTAATGAATCATTTATTGATTTGCATATGTTGAACCAAAATTGCAGCTCAGAGATAAAGCCAACTTGATCATGGTGGATAAGCTTTTTGATGTCCTGCTTGATTCAGTTTGCCAGTATTTTGTTGAGTAGTTTTGCACTGATGTTCATCCAGGATATTGGACTGAAGTTTTCTTTTCTTACTGTATCTCTGCCAGGTTTTGCTATCAGTATGATTCTGGCCTTATTGTATGGGTGAAGGATGAGTCCGTCCTCCTTAAATGTTTGGAACAATTTCAGTACAAATAGTACTACCAGTTCTTCTTTGTACAACTGATAGCATTCAGCTATGAATTTGTTTGGTCCTGGGTTTTGTTTTTTTTTTTTTGTAGGCTATTTATTACTTTCTCAATTTCAGAGCTCATTATTGGTCTGTTCAGGGATTTAAATTCTTTCTGATTAAGTCCTGGGAGGGTGTATGTGTCTAAGGATTTATCTATTTTTTTCTAGATTTTCTAGTTTATGTGCATAGATGTGTTCATATTTTCTGATGGTTGTTTGTATTTCTGTGGGGTCAGTGGTAATATCCCCCTTTTGTTTCTGACTGTGTTTATTTGAATGGTTTTTCATGTCTCAGTCTCCTTCAGTTCTGCTCTGATTTTGGTTATTTCTTGTCTTCTGCTAGCTTTGAGATTTGTTTTCTTTTGGTTCTCTAGTTCTTTTCATTGTGATGTTATATTGTTAACTTGAGAGTTTCCTAACTTTATGGTATAGGCATTTAGTGCTATAAATTTCCCTCAACACACTTTAGTTGTCTCCCGGAGATTCTGGTATTATGCTGTATCTTTGTTCTCATTAATTTCAAATAACTTATTGATTTCTGCTTTAATTTCATTATTTACCCCAAAGTCATTCAGGAGCAGGTTATTCAATGTCTATTTAATTGTATATTTTTGAGTGAATTTCATAGTCTTGATTTCTAATTTGATTGTGCTGTGGTCCAAGAAAATGTTTGTTATGATTTCAGTTTTTGTGCATTTGCTGAGAAGTGTTTTACTTCTCATTATGTAATCAATTTTAGAGAATGTACCATGTGGCGATGGGAAGAATGTATATGGTGTTATTTTTGAGTGGAGAGTTCTATAGATATCTATCTGTAGATATTTGATACAGTACTGAGTTCAGGTCCTGCATATTCTTGTTAATTTTCTGTCTTGATGATCTAATATCGTCAGTGATGTGTTAAAGTCTTCTACTATTATTGTGTGGGAATCTAAGTCTCTTTCAAGGTCTTTAAGAACTTGCTTTATGAATCTGAGGGCTCCTGTGTTGGGTGCATACATGTTAAAATAGTTAGATGTTCTTGTTGAATTTAACCCTTTACTATTAAGTGATGCCCTTCTTTGGCTTTTTTGATTTTTGTTGGTTTAAAGTCTGTTCTGTCAGAAACTAGGATTGTAACCCCTTCTTTTTTCTGTTTTCTGTTTGCTTCATGGATTTTTCTCCATCCCTTTATTTTGAGCCTATGTGTGTTATTGCATGTGACATGGGTCTCTTGAAGACAGTTTAAAAATGGGGCTTGGCTCTTTATGTAACTGGCCACTCTGTGTCTTTTAATTGGGGGCGTTTGGCCCATTTACATTTAAGGTTAGTATTGAAACATGTGGTTTGATTCTGTCATCATGATGTTAGCTGGTTATTTTGCAGACTTGTTTACGTGGTTGCTTTATAGTGTCATTAGTCTGTGTACTTTGAGAAAATCTAGAAAAAGTGGATAAATGTCCTTCACATCCCTTGTAAGTTGTATTCCTAGGTATTTTATTCTCTTTGTAGTAATTGTGGATGGGAGAAAATCTAGAAAAAGTGGATAAATTTTTGGACACATGCACCCTCCCGAGACTAAACCAGGAAGAAGTCAAATCCCTGAATAGAACAATAACAAGTTCTGAAATTGAGGCAGTAATTAATAGCCTACCAACCAATAAAAGCCCAGGACCAGACAGATTCACAGCCAAATTCTACCAGAGGTACAAAGAGGAGCAGGCACCATTCCTTCTGAAACTATTCCAATCAATAGAAAAAGAGGGACTCTTCCGTAATTCGTTTTATAAGGCCAGAATCATCCTGATATCAAAACCTGGCATAGACACAACAAAAAAAGAGAATTTCAGGCCAATATTCCTGACAAACATCGATGTGAAAATTCTCAATAAAATATTGGCAAACCGAATCCAGCAGCACATCAAAAAGCTTATACACCATGATCAAGTCGGCTTCATGCCTGGAATGCAAGGCTGGTTCAACATATGCAAATCAATAAACATAATCCATTACATAAACAGAACCAATGACAAAAACTACATGATTATCTCAATAGATGCAGAAAAGGCCTTCAATAAAATTCAACACCCTTTATGCTAAAAACTCTGAATAAACTAGTTGTTGATGGAACGTATCTCAAAATAATAAGAGCTATTGATGACAAACCCACAGCCAGTATCTTACTGAATAGGCCAAACCTGGAAGCATTCCCTTTGAAAACTGGCACTAGACAAGGAGGCCTTCTGTCACCATTCCAATTCAACATAGCATTGGAAGTTCTGGCCAGAGCAATCAGGCAAGAGAAAGAAATAAAGCATTTTCAAATAGGAAGAGAGGAAGTCAAATTGTCTCTGTTTGCAGGTGACATGATTATATATTTAGAAAACCCCATTATCTCAGCCCAAAATCTCCTTAAGCTGATAAGCAACTTCAGCAAAGTCTCAGGATACAAAATCAATGTGCAAAAATCACAAGCATTCCTATACACCAATAATAGACAAACAGAGAGATAAGTTATTGTAAAGTACAT
Source organism: Pongo abelii (assembly GCF_028885655.2). Taxonomy (NCBI): domain Eukaryota; kingdom Metazoa; phylum Chordata; class Mammalia; order Primates; family Hominidae; genus Pongo; species Pongo abelii. Next base: position 130,907,260 of record NC_071992.2, on the reverse strand, counting down.
TTTAAAGACAATTAGGAAATAATGAATAACATAGGAAAAATAGCATGGAGCAAGAGAAACTTGGAAGTCTATGTCAGAGAGGCACATTGCAATTTTCAATAGGGTGGTTAGATGTACTGCTCTGAGAAAGGGAAATTTAATAAAAAGCAGGTATGACAGAAGTTAGAAAGGTAGTTATTTGATTATCTATGGGAAGAGATGTTTAGGCAGAGGGAAGCGTCACTGCAAAGCCTCCAGGTAGGAACATGCTACATTGTTCAAGGGAGCAAAGATGGCATGAGCAATTATCAAGAGGGAAATTAGTGATAAGTGAGAAAGTGGGTGCAAAGAAGGAGGTGAAATTTGAGGCATAATAAGGGAAGGAAAGGCAACTTTTATAGGGCTTTAAGGGTAGAGTAACAGCCTTATTAATTGTATTAACTAGAACGCTTTCAAGAATAAAAATGGTCACTCATTATAATTATTCAAAGAAAATAGGCAACCTGAAAATTTCCAGGGTAAACCAGGACAGATATTCACCTTGGTTGTATATAATTTTAATAAATGTTGTATTCCTTTGAGTGAACTGGGAAGATATTACTTTTCTAAAAAGTAGATAAGTGATGTTATTAGAATTAATTTTTAAGGAGATGACCATTGTCATTATGTTGAGCCCACATGATAGAGAAGCAAGGGTGGGAATAGAGGGACAAGTGGCAAGTCTACTGCCATAATCTAGGTGGGAAAAGATGGTGGCTTTGACCAGGGTGATGGCAGTGCAGATGCTGCAAAGTAATCGGATTTTAAATAAGCTTTAAAGGTATAAGTATAGGTTATCCTGATTTAGGCTAAGGCAATGATTAGACGGTTAACTGGGATCCTACTTTTTTTCATGTGAGCACAAAATTAACAAAGAGTTAAGGGTATATTCAATGAAAATATTATACCGATTTCCTTTTGATTTGGATAAGGACAGAAAAAAGGCATCAAAGGGGTAAGAAACATTGAAAAATGAAAACAAGGTTTTGTAGGATCCTGAAGGGTGTATGGATTATTGGAGTTATGCTAACAACTGGAGGGCGTGAGCTAGAAAACGAGGGATTCTTTTTAGAAAATGAGAAAGAAAAGTTGAAGAGTTGCTGTTATTAGTAATGACAAGATCAAGGAGGATATGGCACTGGGAGTTAGTGGCTGAGAGAGAGTTACAAAAGAGAAGCTAAGGAACTGACAGGCTAGGATTATAGCACTATAATCTCTGCCTATATTGAAATAACCAATATTTAAGACAAGAATAGTGTTGGAGAAAATGACAAACAGCATGATGCTAAACTACTTTGGAAGTAAAAAAGAACGGCCTGAAAACCAGTAAATGACTAAAAAAGTGAGTTGTTGGTAAGATATTTGATCACATGAGCATCAATGCTGGACTTTTTTAGGGAAAAGGGAATACAAATATGATTTAGAATCACCATGATGTCAGGTTTTCAGAAGAGTGTGACACTAAAACCGGCCAATACTGAATAGGGCATCAGAGATATTGTGCCTTCAAAGAAGAGACAGGTTTCCGTAGAGTGGACATATAAAGGGAGCATTCATAAAAGAGGTTGCAGGCATAAAGGATCTTGCTAATAATGTCTGCATTATGGACAACACTGTGGAATGGTTTCAAGAGTTACTGAAAAGTTAGACAAATGGAGAGCAGGAATATACAGAGCTTTATTGGAATTAGGATGCAAAAAATGAGAGGTGACCTGGAAATGAGTCATCTGGTGATAACTAATATGAGTAAAGTTTAAGGACAGAAAGGAAACTGACTTGATGGATAAGGATACCAAGGGTGGTCACATATGAGTCTTGGGGTAAGAGTGTAGTGGGTTCTGGGGCTCTCCTGTGACCCCTCTTTATGTAGGTGTTAAGTATGGTCTGGAGATAGCTCTTAGTCCCAGTGATTAGTGACACTCTTTGCCTCTATTAGGGTAGAAAAAAGTTACTTCAAGTATGCAAGACTTCCCTCTGACTATCACTGACTGTTGTGTGAAAGGTGTGTATTACTTCCAGTATGGAATACTCTTTTAACCCATGCCAATAGCACTTGAAGGGACTTGGAGTGACATGTTCTTAGTCCCAGTGCCCTAGGTTTAACTCTTGGCCCTTTTTATGGAAGGGATGGTCTTTGTGCCAGTATATAGGTTCCCTTTGGCCCCTGGAGGACCACATCTACTGATACTATCTTCACATGGAAAGAAGTTGGAAAAGAAAAAAGGCAGCTCAGCCTCTGATGGCAGAGAAGCTGTTTCGACATATCTTAATCTCTGCACTTTTATGAGCTGGACTAGACACAAGTAGGCCTTAGTTTTTTCCTATTAAATATAATCTCAAAAGACACTAATATCAGAAAAGGCCACCCTGAGACCATGAAGAAGTGAAAAAAAAAACCCACTCCGTAAACTTATCTAAGCATACTTCAAACAAACCACAAAAACCCTAAACATTTCTCTATCCTGGCCTATATCCGGTTACTTCCTTATCGGTTTCAGCTTTAGCCTTTCTCTACTCTTCCATTCTCAATAATATTTATTGAGATGCTCAATCAAAGATATACCCCTGCCTCCTGGCAGCATCTAATCAACAGCAAAGCCCCATTTCATTGAACTTACCCCCAAATCACCTACCACAAGACCAAATAATAAATTTTTTCTATCATTTTTTTTTTTTTACTGGGATATCCATAGTTCACCATGGATTGGTGTCCCTCTTTGCAAAAAGTAATAGAACAATCTTGTTAAATTATGAATGCATTTATGATTATCTTAGGCTAGAGGATACTGACAAAGTGAAAGATGAAAAATCCACTCCCAGAAAAATAGGGAATGCATTCAGATAAATAATAATTGTTTATTATACCAATCCATTCTCTACTAAGATTTTAGTATTAAAAAGTCACACTAGGGTATCACAATTCTGAAGCACTTGAATATTTCATATATTGTTAAGTCATAATAAACATATTTCATATTGACATCAAGGAGTTTCATCTGGTTATATCCTCTAAGGGTACTTGTTTGTCTATTTAAATCGATATTTTCATTTATCTCCAATTTTAGAAAAATATTAAAAGATAATTTCAAATGTCAAGCTTTATCATCTTTTCCTTGTTAGAATGCATATCATCCCTGCACTCCTAAATGTACTAAATGGGAAACACCTAGAAGACACCAAGTACTGTTCACATGCAATCCCTTCAAGGAGATTTCAGATCCACTAGAAATAACTGAGAGCATATATGGAAATTTAGAACTCGTTATCCATAGCATGGCGTCTGCCAAGAGACCTAGAAGCTGCTTTGTGTCATTTAAAATGCAGAGTGGACACCTGAAAAACCTTAATGTTATATTTAACAATTTTACTCTCTGCTGAATGGAAACAAAATAAGTCAGGTAGAATCAATAAAAATAATCTCTGACTATCAATATGGGGAAAACCTATTTTATGTAACAATTAATTAGATAGAAAAAAGTATATTCTTAAGGGAGGATAATATGAATGACATTTAAAAAGGATCATTATGAAACAAGGGATAAAAGAATTAAATCTTTTAAAGGTATTAAGATATTAAGATGTCATTTATTTATTTATTTTTCTTTTTTTATTATACTTTAAGTTTTAGGGTACATGTGCACAAAGTGCAGGTTAGTTACATATGTATACATGTGCCATGTTGGTGTGCTGCACCCATTAACTCATCATTTAACATTAGGTATGTCTCCTAATGCTATCCCTCCCTGCTCCCCCCACCCCAGATGTAATTTATTAAGACTAGGTGGCACTATGGACGTATGCACATGATCTACTTCCTATATAAAACAATGGTAGAGAATAACATTAATAAAGCATAATATACTAAAATAATATTATAAAAACATGTTATCTGTACTATAATTACCACTCTTTAAAATATGTGTGTATCTTATTAGAGTGTGATAATGAACACTGGGGAGTGACAAAATTTACTATTTTAAGATTGTAGTGGAATATCCTAAGTGATATGATTCACAAATTAAACACCTTAAAAATGAAACTGAATCAAAACATATCTTGCAATATCTGAATTCAAGTTTTATTTGCCCAGCAGTAGTGTGCAAATCTACATATCCTAAGTAAATGGCCCAGAGTTATTGAATTAATATCTGCTGGATCAAACCTATGCATAATCTAGTTATGCATCACTGCTTTTTCTACCCATTTCACAAATAATATTTACAAATTTGGGCAGCGTTAACATTATGCAGGGAAGAATGACCCTTAAGAAAACAGAAGTAAAATAATTAAAAATAAGTTAGTTTTGCATATTTTCATCTTACCAACTATATATATATATATATATATCTTACCAACTATATATATATATATATCCACACACATATATTTTATATATATGGGATTTTTAATATCAAAAACATGTGCTCAATTATAATTAGAATAATTTTTTTATTGTACAAATATACATTTCTGCTTCCTCAGAAAGGGCCCAATTCTGATTAGGTCTTGGAAAAACAAAAACGTTGTGTAGTACAATTAATCCAAAAACAAACTAAAAAGAGCTTACAGAATATATCTCCGTCCTCAAATATTTCAAGCACTCTTTCAAGCAATGAATCTATAGCCATCGTAATCTGACATAGATGGTAATTTCACTATAAACCATGTATTGTGCTAATGAGTATACAGGAAATATCTTCTATAGTCTGAATATTTCTCCCCCCCTCAGAATTCATATACTGAAATCTATAATCTCCAATGCAATATTATTAAGAGGTTGGGCCCTTAGGAGGTGATTAGCCCCCATGAGTAGAATTAGTTCCCTTATTTAAAAGGCCCAATGGAGCTTGGGGATGCAGCAGGAAGTTGCTGTCTATGAGGGACAGAGAAAGCCCTCACCAGACACCAAATCTGCTGGTGTCTCGACCTAGGACTTCTGAGCCTCTAAGGCTGTGAGCAATAAATTTCTACTACTTATAAATTTCTCAGTCTAAGGTATCTTGTTAAAGCATCCCAAATGGACTACACAGTATTTATAAAAGTGCATATTTTATAACAGAGAAAACCTAGCTCAGACGCAAAAAGTGGCAGAGCTGAGAATCAAATCCAATTTTTTAGACACTAAACTTTTATTTCCTTCCAACATTTTATGCTGCTTTAATGAACGGAAATTTTTAAATCCTTTTTAAGTTTATACTATAGTTATATATAGTTGGACTCAGAATAGAGATTATACTACTACTATTCTATCAGATAACTCTCTGCCCCTTGTCAACATTTTAAACCTTTTGCTTGGGATATAATGAAAATATAAGAATTTATTTTCTTTTTACAATTATATAACTTCTTGAGTTTAAGGAAAAGAACTCCTTTCTTGAATATGTACTAAGAGATGGTGTTCTACAAAAGGATATAATGTATACATTATTCATGGCAGTCCTATTAATTTTTTTAAGATAAGACTAGGATTGAGTGCAGATACATAGTTTACTCATTTTAAACTTCAAGGTTTAAATTCCATTGAAGTTTTTAAATTTCATTGAAGTTTTCTTGATATTTGTTTCAAACTAGAGGAATTTTCCTTTTTTTTTAACTTTTATTTTAGGTCTAGGGATACATATGAAGGTTTGTTAGCTAGGTAAACTCATATCATGGAGGTTTGTTGTACAAGTTATTTCATCAACCAGCTATTAAGCCCAGTACCCAATCATTAGCTTTTCTGCCCCTCTCCTTCCTCCCTCAAGTGGGCCAATGTCTGTTTCCCTCTTTCTGTACATGTGTTCTCATCATTTACCTCCCACTTATAAGTGAGAACATGCATTATTTGGCTTTCTGTTCCTGCATTAGTTTGCTAAGGATAATAACCTCTAGCTCCATTCATGTTCCCTCGAAAGACACGGTCTTGTTCTTTTTCATGGCTGCAGGGAAATGGGATTGCTGGATCAAATGGTAGTTCTGCTTTTAGCTCTTTGAGAAATTGCCATACGGCTTTCCACAATGGTTGAACTAATTTACATTCCCATCAACAGTGTAGAAGTGTTCCCCTTTCTCCATAACCTCTCCAGCAACTGCTATTTTTTGACTTTTTAATAATAGCCATTCTGACTGGTGTGAAATGGTATCTCATTGTGGTTTTAATTTGCATTTCTCAAAAGATCAGTGATATTGAGCTTTTTTTCATATGCTTGTTGGCCACATGTTATGTCTTCTTTCAAAAAGTGTCTGTTCATGTCCTTTGCCCACTTTTTAATCGTGTTGTTTGTTTTTCTCTTGTAAATTTAAGTTCCTTATAGATGCTGAATATTAGACCTTTGACAGATGCATAGTTTGCAAAGGTTTTCTCATTCTGTAGGTTGTTCATTAACTCTGTTGATAGTGTCTTTTGCTGTGCAGAAACTCTTAAGCTTAGTTACATCCCACTTGTCCATTTTCTAAATTTTATGAGATTAATATCTATTCATAATTAGCGATGCTTATATAGAACTTTATATAAATAACTTCTAAGTAGTTTTTTTAAAACTTGACAAATCAAATAATTCTATGAGATAGAGAAAATGCCATGTTGTCCATTCTTTTAAATTTATAGCTGAATTAAAATAAGCTGAATACATTAACACTATCTTCCCTCTTCCCTGAATCTTAGAAACATAACTTCTTCAGTAGGCTGATAAAATATGAGGCATGGAAAAATTTTTTTTGAGTGTTTGTGCAGAGTTGGGACTTTATGAATACATTTTGCTGAAAACTAGGAGCGGGGCAAAGAGCTTATGTTGAAAAGTTAATTTACAACTGTACAGATAGTTGTACAGTTGAAGTTGAGTGAACTCCAAATGGATTTACGTAATATAAAGGTATGCATTTAAATTTGAAAGGAATATAAGGCCTGTGATCTTGGAGACATCTCTAGGCTTTAGAAATCAGAGACACTTGGGTTTATCTGGCCTTTGACAGGATGTATTTGCTCTCCAGTAAGTTAGTAGGAAAACCCAGGACTCTTCCATCTCCTTTCCAGAGAGAAAAGGCTTTCCCTCTTTATTGAAGAGAGGAGCAGATGTAACTAACTTTTTCTGCTATACATAAAAAAAATACATTTTCCTCTTTTTTTCAACTTTGTAGTATCTAGACACTCGTATAAGATTTTTTCATCTAGCTTTCATCATGTTGCTCAAGTGGTAATGACTGGGACAAAGAGAAGCAGACATAGTTATTGCTATTCAAATATCTATCTGTAAAGATAGCTAAATTATGTTACTAATAACTAATTCACCTCTAATTCAGAATACCTCATATGTTTATTCAGAATAAATTTAATAAATATGGCTATTACAAACCAAAGAAATGTTTTTGTTACTATAAATTTGCAATGGTAATAAAAGTGAATTTACTTTGTAACACAATACTGCTTAAAGGACTAACTTGCACTTCCAGTTATAAGAAACCAGACTAACTGTACATAAATACCAATTCCACAGATTTGATAGTGAACTCTCTCTTTTGAACATACAGTAAATCTAGAACCTGTATCTATACTCCTGTTTTAGGAAAAAAAATATAAAACATTAATTTGTAAAATGTTATTCCTTGAGCTTATAGGGAAGTAAGAAATTTTGAGGCCAAAATCTAAATAAAAGGTGAGAGGAAATGGAGAAAATGAGAAACGAAGCAAAGAATTCAGCTTTTGCTCTGAGGAAATTTACCAAACTCAGTGAATGTAAGTATCACTGATGATGGCCTTGTGGAGCTTGGGAAACCAAAGACAAAGGAGGGACAGACTCTTGGAAGGGAGTCTAATAGGTGGATCTACATAAGGCTGGGCGCAATGGTATTGTTCTGAAAGAAAAAAGGTGAGCTAGAAATAAACCCATATATCCATCACCATCCCTATATGCACCCTATTCCACTCTGCCTTCGCTCTTGCTGAACACAACAGAAAAATATCTCTCCTAACAATTGGTAGGCTTCTCAAACAGATTTGCAGACAAAATTTATAAACACTTATATGATTTTTAAAAATCTAAATTAAAAATTTTGTTACAGCATCTCCCGCATGATAGTAAAGTCAGGCATTTCACCAAAGCGAAACTAAAATTCTTTCTGAAGGATCAATTTTATTCCAGGTCTCAATTTTCTATAAAAGAAATTCATGAAAACTTTGCCAATGAAAAAATCCACATTCATTGAAGCCACAGGAAAACAAACTGACATGATTGAAAGCCAAAAATGACAATAAAACTTCATATATTGAAGAAAGAAAATTGAAAATCATTACTATGACTCAAGTAATTATAGAGATATTTGAATGATTGAATGAAAACCACTTAAATTGACATTAAAGAAAAATCCAGGCCTGGTATAATGGCTCACACCTGTAATCCCAACGCTTTGGGAGGCTGAGCTGGGGGATTGTTTGAAGCCAGGAGTTGAAGACCAGCCTGAGCAATACAGAAAGAGCCCCATCTCTATAAAATATAAAAATAATAAAAAAATTATAAAACAGTGATTTTGTAAAGTCATATTTTATAACTTAAAAAGAATGAATTATCTGGGAGACAGCATAGAAGTAGAGAAAAGGGCCTATATGACTAAGACACAGAAAAGATAACCATCAAATCACTCTCATCTCCTTTAATGCTTCTATTTTGTTTTCAGTATATGACTTTATTCTATAATTTCTGTAATAATTTTGTCTCATAAAATTCAATCTTATATTACACATAGATTATTTGTTCTGTAACTTATAGGGTACACTTTTGTGAAAAATAAATGACTGAATGAATTTCTTACCAAAATAGGAAATATAAGCCCATGTAACACACCAGATGCTTCACAAATTACAATTGGGTTACATGCTAATAAACCCACATTAAGTTGAAAATATTGCTGAGTAAAAAATGCATTTAATACATCTAACACACTGAACATCATAGCTTACCCTATCCTACCTTAAACGTGCTCAGAACACTTCTGTGAACCTACTATTGGGCAAAATCGTCTGGCACTCCACACACTGTAGAGTACCAGATGTTTATTCTGGTGATCATGTGGCTGACTGGTAGTGGGGCTTGCTGCTGCTGCCCCGCATCAGTTATTCTGTGTTTCACTAGCACAGGAAAAGATCAAAATTCAAAACTCAAAGTAGAGTTTCTACTGAATGCTCATCACTTTCACACCATCATAAGTTGAAAAATCAAGACATCAAACCATTAAATAGTAACTTGGGGACCATTTGTATGTTGAAACATCAGTAGCTTTGGTTTGGAATGTATTATTTCATCTTCCAATAGAGCCTATTTTTAAAAAATAGGTATTTTTAAGACTGTGATTTCTACACAGTGTTATAAGGCTTGCCATTAAGTGTGAAGTAGAGTAAGCTGAAGAGAGTCATGGTGCATTGATGTTTTTAGAGTCATTAGAAATTAGTCTAATACGATAGCTTATTAATGAGAAATTTAGTGCAGAATAAGAAAGCAAAGTTATGTAATTTTGTATTGCCAATAACTTAGTTGTAGATAATAGCATTTAGGTTCAATATTCTTAATCACAATAAAAAGCAGAATTTTGAATTAAAACTATATCAGTTCCATTTCCAACATATTTTTTTCCATTGGCTTTGTGACCTCATCCAAGTTGATTGACATCTCTGAACATAATTTTCTTCATGTGAAAAATGAAAATACTACCAGCTAATATGTTTTTTTAAGTAGGATAAAATAAGGTAATATGTGTGAATGCTTTATTCTAAGGTATTAAATATTATTTTTATCAGTATTATTAATAACAAGTAAAATTAAAGCAAGATATTATTACTTTACAGGCGATCTATGCAATGAGTTTACTTAAAACATTGAATCGCTGTGTGAATTGGGAAATGAATGTCAGCATTTTCTTTTTAATTTTGTTCTGAGAAGTCTATCTTTGAAACACACAGTTATGAACTCCAGGAGTTAATTTTCCAAAGTCAGCATAGACACAAATAAGTACACGATATAATTGAAAAGGAAAGCACCATGCTGCTATATCAGAAGTAGAATACGGGAAAAAAAGTGAGACTGTCATCTCATAATGGCAAGCAGGAGGAAGCAACTGAAAAGAAATAAGAAAAAAATAAAGACATGTTAAATAGCCTGCATTGCAGCCTACTCAGCCTACAATGTCAGAAAAGTTTTAAAAACATTTATGTTATTGCTGAACCAGCAGAGAAAAAGTTATCACAAAGTATCTGCAGGCTGTGGTGACAGTGTTTTCCACAGTTCACACTTGAAAAATGTACATTTTCTAATTTTTAGAATTTAAATTTATTTGTGCAATAATTAATTGGAAAAGAAATAGCTGGAGTTCTTTTTATGACATTTATCTAAGATGTTTACTTCTACCTTTGTAAGCTGGAGGATCAGTAATAAATACCCAAACAAATGGCATTTATATTGTTTTATGTGCTAATGCAGATAAATACATAAATGCATTTGTGAGCTTTAGCTGCACAACAAATTATCCCCAAATGTAGTGGTTTAAAACAATCTATTTACTCACAGTTTCTATTGCTCAGGAATCTGGCCACATCTAGTTCAGGGTCCCTTACAAAACTACAGTCAAGATAGTGGTCAAGGCTACAGTTCATCTGAAGTCTCAACAAGCTTGAGAAGCTTGGAAGCAGGGAAAGAAAGATCCGCTTCCAAACTCACTCATGTAGTTGTTGGCAGGATTCATTTCCTGGGGGTTGTTAAACTCAGTTTCACATTGGGTGTTGGTCAAATGCCTTCCTCAGTTCCTTGCCACATGGGCTTCTCAGTAGGTTAGGGCACAATATGGAAGTTGCCTTCCATTCAAGCAAGCAAGTGAGAGAGAGCACAAGAAGGTGAGCAAGAGAGAAGTCGAAGTTTTTTTGTTGCCTAATCTTTGAAGTGACAGATCATTACTTTTACCATAATCTGTTCATTAAAAGTAAGTCACTGGGTCCAGCCCACACTAAGTATAGATTATGTGTAATACTAGAACACTAAAAGATGTGGGTTATTGGGAGACATCTTAGAAGCGGACTACCACAATAGACCATACACAGAAACACAGATAAATATGTATGTAAATAAACATAAGAGTATATAAACAAACACATACATATAAATATGTATGTAAATAAACATGAGTATATAAACAAATATGTGTTGATGTCAAATATTTAGCAAAGTATACATTCATTTCTCTTAAATTAGTGTTTTTATTGGGTTAATGGCATTCAGAGTAGAGCTAACTTTAAATACTGCAAAAGAGTGTTCCTGAAAATGTTTAAATCCAAATGTCACTTTTAACCAAAAATATTATGCCTAGGATTTGCAGGTCAAATGAAAAGCAGTACCTGTTTCAAGAACAGTGGCTAGATAATGTGCAAATCAATTTTTTTTGGCCACAGATGCTCTTATTTTTCACATATTTATTTGTAATTCTTAACGTTGTTTTGAAAAGATTATCTTCATTTTTTGAAATAATTTTGACAAACTATTTTAAAATATACAATCTTCATATATTTCCTCAAACATTTCCAAATTATGAAGCTCTACTGACAGACTAAGTAACAACTGTTGACAACTAATTAATTTCTAAATATGCACAGTACTCCTTTTTTGTATTAATATTATTTAATTAGTAAAATTTCTAGAACTGAAAGTCATCATCACGCTAAGTCTAGAATTTTAACAGCCTTATTTCTTTAGCCCTTCATTTACCATCTAGGATCAGATCCCTACACATTACCCTGCTACATTACAAAGACACAGGGGAACTAATATCTCATTCAAAAAGTGTGAAAAAATACAAGAAAATAAATGTATGCATATAATAATTTATTTAAAAATCTGCTTACTTCCTGTCTTTCACAATCCTTAAAGCCCTAACAGCAGTATAAGGCAAAAGATTTTCACCTTATGTCCAGCACCAATGGTTCCACCTCTGTAAATCCCATTCCATCTGGTCATTCTGTCATATTTCACTCTCCTACTTTTTAACATATTTTTCCCTTCTCTCATTATATTAAGTTTTTACTTTCAACTCAGTTCTCTCCTATTTAAAACAGATATACTAACTAACTAGCCGACTGACTGACTAACTAACCAACCAAATTACAATCCTTGGCCTTCCATAACAGCTTCCTCAATACTACCTATTTTTTCACAGGCAAGGTTTTTGACATGATAATCTATACACATTGTACTTACTATCCTCTCACTTCTCATGTATTTGTTTTACGTAGTAAAAGGTAAGTCAATTCCTTCCAACCCTTCACCGGGAATTAACTCCATGCTTCTCACATGGAATTGCTACTCAAGAAGATTACATACTTCACAGAGAAATGTTTTACTATCTATTCCCCTTTTCCTTTGAATATGTTGATTAGTTACAGGCCTAGTCTCCTGATGACTATAGTGAGAAAGATGGTGATGAGTGTTGCAAAAGTGGGTGAACAAAGCAAATCTCTTAAAGAAACTTCTGTCATGTGTAAATGTGGTGGCAGCTACTCCGTTTGCAGATTAGAATGGCTTTATACGTATTACCTAAAAACAGAGAAATGTGGAGTACTTCTTTCTAACATACTCTCTGTTATGGATTGAATTACGTACCTCAAAAGATGCTGAAGTCCTACTGCCTGATAATCCAGGACCGGAGAAAATGACCTTACTTAGAAATAGAATCTTTCCATATGATCAAGTTAAGATAAAGTTACTAAGGTGGGTCACACTCCGTAATATGACTGTGTCCTTATCAAAAGTGGAAATTTGGACATGCACATATAGAAACAACAGCATGTGAAAATGAAGGCAGATCGGGATGATGCAAATTTTGACCAAAAAAGAAAAAATGCCAGAAATGTTCTACAAACAACCAGAAGCTGAGAAATCCTTATGGAAAAGGTTCTCACTCCCAACCCTCAGAGGGAATCAACCCTACTGACAGCTTGATCTCTCTTTTGTGGGGACATTTTTTAGCCTACTACATGTGATTATGGCATTCAATAAGTATTATCTGATCATTAAATTAAATAAATAAATTGAAACTAACATGTTTAAAACTCTTTGAATATATTACTTAAGTGTACTGAGTGTACTGTATAAGGCAAATTTTATAAATTTTTGACTGTGAAGATCCACTAGATGCTATGTCTAAACACTACTCTGAAATTCTGTATATCCATTTCATAAACCATAGAGCTTAAAAGTGTCTCCAGAGGTCATCTACAATCCTTCCTTGCTTCTAGACACCGCTACATAAAACTAAAATAGGAAGAGAGGTGTCTATTCTGTTTCTAAAGATCTCCAGCAAAAGAGGATATATAACCTCCCTCCAGCAACACATTTTGGCATTTTAAGCAATGAATATTTAAAATCCAACTCTTACAATGCAGAGGCTTGGGAAATAGTAAACCCATTACAACTTACACACTCACTGAGAAGTTCTAACAATTGTTGTATACTGTAAATAGAAAGCAGATAAGGAAAACAACACTTTACAGATTTCATTTTTACATTACCACTGATAATATAAAAAAATACAGTCTAGAATAGGAATAAATTTTTGATCTTGCTTTTTTTTTTTTAAGTCTGAGAAGAGAAAAAAGAGTTTCACCTTTAAAAAGCAACTTTAGCCTGAAGTAATTGCAAAATATGTGAAGAAAATTTTTCAAGTTCCTTTCAGTCCCATAAAATTTTCTCTCTATACCAAGTCGTGTTGAGACAGGAAAGGGAAAAATTCTAGGATAAGAGAAAATAAAGCAAATCGGAAAAAAAATGAGCACTACATAATTTGGTCATCCTAACTCAAATAATTTAGAAAGTTTGACATTTTCATTTGCTAACGTGTAAATAATAAATGAGATAGATATGTTACAATCTTAGTTATTTTACAAAAGAGACTTAATCCAGATTAAAGTAGTAAAGCATGCTTTTCTTGAAAAATATTTTCTCTTCTTTATATTCTTAGGTAATTTTTACCAACATTATTTCCACGGATACATAGCTCTAACACTTTTCTATGTTGTAATAAGGCAAGGCTATCTTTTGATTCATTGTCCTTGGAAATCAGTAATTTATTTCTTTATCTATATATTTTGAGAAACGGTCTCACTCTGTTGCCCAGGCTGGAGTGCATGTGTGTGACCACAGCTCACTAAAGCCTGGACCTCCCAGGCTCAAGCAATCTTCCTACCTCACCCTCTAGAGTACCTGAGACCACAGGCGTGCACCACCACACCTTGCTAATTTAAAAAAAAAAAAAAAAATTGTGGAGATGGGGTCTTGCTGTGCTACCTGTGTTGGTCTTGAACTCCTGGGCTCAAGTGATCCCCATCCCACAGCCTCCCAAAGTACTAGGATTATAGCCATGAGCCACCATGGCCTGCATCAGTAATTTTGCAAATAACTGCTTCGCCATAGCAGTCTAGAAATTATGCAGGCTGTGGAATGGGTATTTCACCCTCAGAATAAAATAGAAAAGGAATGGATCTAGGTGGGTCTAGGTCACCACATAAGTGTGAAAAGGCAAGAAAACAGGTTTTTCTCCATTTCCATACTCACGATATTTCAATACAGCCTAAATAAGATAATACAACCTATTGCGTGTAAAGCAAGGGCCTAAGTGTTACTTCTTAAAAAGTTTTCTAAGATTTTCTTTTTGGAGATAATTATTTAATCCCAATGGATGTTGAATATTTGTATAAATTGATTAGTGTTTCTTTTTTTAAATTTTTTTAACTTTTTTATTATACTTTAAGTCCTAGGGTACATGCGCACAACATGCAGGTTTGCTACATAGGCATACATTTGCCATGTTGGTTTGCTGCATCCATTAAGTCATCATTTACATTAGGTATTTCTCCTAATGCTATCCCTCCCCCTGCCCCCACCTCCCAACAGGCCCTGGGGTGGGATGTTCCCCGCCCTGTGTCCAAGTGTTCTCATTGTTCAATTCCCACCTATGAGTGAGAACATGAGGTATTTGGTTTTCTGTCCTTGTGATAGTTTGCTCAGAATGATGGTTTCCAGCTGCATCCATGTCCCTGCAAAGGACATGAACTCATCCTTTTTCATGGCTGCATAGTATTCCATGGTGTATATGTGCCACATTTTCTTAATCCAGTCTATCACTGATGGACATTTGCATTGGTTCCAAGTCTTTGCTATTGTGAATAGTGCCGCAATAAACATACGTGTGCATGTGTCTTTAGAAAAGCATGATGTATAATCCTTTGAGTATATACCAAGCAATGGGATCAGTGGGTCAAATGATATTTCTAGTTCTAGATCCTTGAGAAATCGCCACACTGTCTTCCACAGTGGTTGAACTAGTTTACACTCCCACTAACAGTGTTAAAGTGTTCATATTTCTCCACATCCCCTCCAGCATCTGTTGTTTACTGACTTTTTAATGATCGCCATTCTAACTGGTGTGAGATGGTATCTCACTCTGGTTTTGATTTGCATTTCTCTGATGACCAGTGATGATGAGCATTTTTTCATGTGTATGTTGGCTGCATAAATGTCTTCTTTTGAGAAGTGTCTGTTCATATCCTTTGCCCACTTTTTGAGGGGCTTGTTTGTTTTTTTCCTTGTGAATTTGCTTAAGTTCTTTGTAGATTCTGGATTTTAGCCCTTTGTCAGATGGGTAGATTGCAAAAATTTTCTCCCATTCTGTAAGTTGCCTGTTCACTCTGATGGCAGTTTCTTTTGCTGTGCAGAAGCTCTTTAGTTTAATTAGATCCCATTTGTTTATTTTGGCATTTGTTGCCATTGCTTTTGGTGTTTTAGACATGAAGTCCTTGCCCATGCCTATGTCCTGAATGGTAATGCCTAGGTTTTCTTCTAGGGTTTTTATGGTTTTAGGTCTAATGTTTAAGTCTTTAATCCATCTTGAATTAATTTTTGTATAAGGTGTAAGGAAGGGATCCAGTTTCAGCTTTCTACATATGGCTAGCCAGTTTTCGCAGCACCATTTATTAAACAGGGAATCTTTTCCCCATTTCTTGTTTTTGTCAGGTTTGTCGAAGATAAGATGGTTGTAGATGTGTGGTGTTATTTTTGAGGCCTCTGTTCTGTTATATACATTCTTCTTACAATTACTGAATCTAATGCAACAGAATTCAGCTTATTTGATTTTTTAAAAAATGATAGTAGTTTGGCAATGTGCCTGGTTTTTGGTGGTACTGATTAATCACTGTACTTTAAAGAGTGGTTTAAAAGTAACATGCAGTGTACCCCCAGGAATTGTTCAGTATCTAATAAATTTAGGGTTTAGTCAAAATAAGTATAAAGATTGTTTTTAACAATTTGAAGACTTTTATTGTATTCAGGAAAAAAAGAAAAAGTATTATAGTTTATAAACGTGAATCAAGATGAACAGTACTTGAAGTGTAAAGTTTTTAGGATAATTAGTTACCACTTGGAAAAAATGATGTCAAACCAAGAAACCGCTGCAATCTCCAGGCTTTAAGAAAAGGCCTACCTGTAGGAAAGGAATCAGAAATGGAGTGACTGTCTTAAAATGTGAGCATTCTGAGGTCACACTGTATTTTGATCTCCTTGAATATATTTCAAGATGCAGAATGATGACTCCAGAGGGTGAAATGGTATGTGATTTTCAGTAAATTGTTTCTTCCATAATACATAATTGTTAGAAGATGATAACTGTTACTTTCTCCAACTTTGAATTTATAAAAACAACTCACAATTCATTCTTTATGAAAGGTTTTGTCTTTTCTACTTGTTTCTTTGGGGACTTCACGAGCTTGAGTTTACCAGAGAAAAAAATTTTCTTCAAACCAATAATGATGATTAGTATCTTGTAGGTTAGTATGAATGTGGAGAGATAAGGAGGGGAGGGTAATAAACTGTAAACAATGAAATGGCTGTTTTTCATGGCAATAATCCTAGGAAAATTGTATATTTCTACACTCATGTTAGATATAAAGTGTTTTGAATTTCAGAAATTAAAAAATGCAGTGAATTATTCAATTACAATTTTAAAAGTTTTATAAATTGCTAGTTTGGAATAAACTAGCCTTAAAATCGTGGAGAATTTTCTAGCAAAATATAAAAATTTAGTTTAAGTGGAGAAGTTTTTATTAGTTACTAAAATCTCTGATTATAGAACATTGTTCAAGACAAATCTCCATTCCATGGTGACATATCTGCCAGTCCATGCAGAGTATGGACATCAGTAGGACTAGTCAAGTAGGTTGTATGTGGGTATCCCATAGGGAGGTGGTCACCAGGAGGCAGTTATGCAAGGTAGACATCTGGATCAATTGCATTGACAAACCAGGAAGAGGTGAAGAACTAGGCACCTCATCAAGGGTAAATAAGCCCTGCTTCTGGTATAAGAAAGTCCAACTTGTATTCAGAATAGATGCCAAGGCAACATAAAATTTTAATTCACTATAAAGAACATCAGAGGAGATGAAACTACAGTGGAATTTAAATGCAGATAATACCAAATAAATATTTGTCACCATTGGGGAAGACAAGTTGTTCACAGGTTAGAATCATGTAATTAGGAGCCAGGAATAATTTATACAAAGGAGTCCCATAGCAAGTTGAGAAAAGCCTGATACTACAGGAAGAATGTTTATCAAATACAGCATTTTCAAAAACTAATGAAAATGAATTTACAAATGGTAGAAGTATTAGGATGAAATATTTTTGGGGACAAATTAAGTTTTTTATATTCCTTCTTGGTTCCATCACTTAAATATACAAATTAGTGAACACACACTGATCTCGTCTGGACAACTCAACTGTCTATCTCATCTGGACAACTCAAGTGTCTCTGTGCAGATTTCAGAATTGTTCTGCTCTGCAGTCATGGTAATACACATGTTAAAATTACTTTCATTTCAGTGTGTTATTTTATTAAGGGCTGTTTTAAGATATAGGATTTATTAGAAGAGGAGAGAGGGAGTGTGTGAATTGGCTGTTAGCCAACCTGCCTAATCCCCAGGTTAGAAGTTAGGATTTGGCACATTTTCTTTTCATACAACTACAGAAAAGGAAGTATAAAATTTGTATAAATTACATTAATTGGAAAGCTTAAGATTTCATTTTAGTGATGCTTATACTTGACCATTTTCTGAAGAACTAAGGATCAGTGTTGGGTTAGTAGAACTGTCCCACAAGTCAATACAATTACATTTTTCCAGGTAGAAAATATTTTAAATATGTATGTCATGATTAAGAAAACATAGTGAGTGGAATGTTGGAAGATGCACCCAGGCTTTAGGAAGACACTATTTACTTGAATAGACTTTTCTTTATCTCTTTTGATCACCAAGAATGAAGTGGGGAGTATAAAGAATCTGGGGAAAGATGATCTGCTTTTGAGTCTAGGCCTCATGCCAGGTGAGTAAAAGAATTTTCCAGCAGAAATGTGAAATAAATAAGTTCAACAAGTCTAGGATTTCTGCCCTGGAGATGGTGTTCAAAACTAACTAATATAAAGAGAAATGTTGTGTAGCATCACCTCTATCCATTATTCTTTTTTTTTTCCTTTTTTTTTCTGAGATGGAGTCTCGCTCTGTCGCCCAGGCTGGAGTGCAGTGTCGCCACTGCAAGCTCCTCCTGCTGAGTTCACGCCATTCTCCTGCCTCAGCCTCCTGAGTAGCTGGGACTACAAGCGCCTGCCACCACGTCTGGCTAAGTTTTTGTATTTTTAGTAGAGACGGGGTTTCACCGTGTTAGCCAGGAGGGTCTCGATCTCCTGACCTTGTGATCCGCCCGCCTCGGCCTCCCAAAGTGCTGGGATTATAGGCGTGAACCACCATGCCTGGCCACGTCTATCCATTATTCTTACTAAGCAACAGGGGAAGTGATTGTATTTGGCTGTGTCTCCACCCAAATCTCATCTTGAATTGTAATACCCACGGGTCTAGGGAGAGACCTGCTGTGAGGTTATTGGATCATGGGGATGGTTCCCCCATGCTGTTCTCATGACAATGAGTTCTCATGAGTTCTGATGGTTTTATAAGGGGATCTTCCCCTTTCACACCTCTCTCTCTCACCTGCCACTATGTAAGATGTGACTTTTTCCCTTTTGCCATTATTGTAAGTTTCCTGAGGCCTCTCCAGCCATGCAGAACTGTGAGCCAATTAAACCTTTTTTCTTTATAAATTACCTAGTCTCAGATATTTCTTTATAGCAGTGTGAAAACAAACTAATATAGACAGTAAATTCTCAAAGAAAGTCTTTTAATAGCCTCATAATTAAAAGATATGTGAAAAGAAGAAAGAACTGCTTTGCATGAGATATGAGGGGAATACCTCCAATAGTAGGTTTGAAATAGTGCTAAGTCATGAAGCTCTAGGCAGTTCTACTTAATTGACCTACTGCATTGATCTAAATGCTGATGCAAAGTTTACCTAACAAAGTCAAAATGAATAAAAAGGCAAGTTATCAGACTGATCCTGGTCAGTTTCACTAATTAAAATTAGTTAAAAATTTAAATGTGACTATCAGGCAGATTCATAGTGTTCTGAAATATTTTATCTTCTTCAGGGGAAACAATTTAAAGGTGAGTAGACAGTGTCATTGAGGTAAGAAGGTTGCAAATTATTTTTAAAATGACTTAGAATAATTTCCATTATCATTTATCCAAAATGATAACCTTTAAAGTTTAAAAAGTTTTCTAGATTTATGATTTTCATGGTTTACCCTGAAGAAAATGTCTGGATATTTCACCTGGACAACTGAGAGACAGATAATATTGATAAGAAAAATATAAGGTTTTCATCATTGAAATAATTTGGAATCTTTTATTCATGCCTATAATATTTTGTTAGGCTGTTTTTCCTTTAAAAAGTAAGTAAACTAAGTAAGCAGAATAGTAATTTCATGAGTTCTAAGTTGCTTATAAAATTATATTACATGAATTGCTAAAGCTAGACACACCAAACTTTCTTAGCAAGAACCAGAGTGCTCATGCAAATTTTCTATGATTTCAATATGTTTGTTCCCTCCAAAATTCACGTTGAAACTTCATTTCCAAGACAACAGTATTAAGAGGCATATCCTTTAGAAGGTATTGAGTGATGAGAGTTCTGCCTCCATGAATGAAATTAGGTACCCTGATAAAAGGGCTTGACAGAGAGTTTGCTCTTTTTTCTGCTCTTTCTTATCCCCTTAACCATGTGAGGACATAGCATTTCTCATCTCTAGAAGATGCAGCAACAAGGGGTCATCTTAGAAGCTGAGACCGAGCCCTTACCAAACACCAAACTCATATGTGCCTTGATGTTGTACTTTCCAGCCTCCATAACGGTGAGTAACAAATTTTTGTTCTTTATAAATTACCCAGTCTCAGTTATTTTGTAACAGCAGCATGAATAGACTAAATCAAACTTAGAACTGAGGAATCAGAGTCCCTCAGAACAAGCACTAGCCATCTATAGGAAATATGCCAAAAAGAGAATGGGCAAAAATGTAAAAAATGATTATTTCAATTACTAATATAAAATAAAATAAAGACTTCCATATTAAAGTGATAACAATTAGTTCCATACTGGCATTTAGAGGTAATATAATATTTTATGAAAATTGAAAAAAAAATAATGCAAATATTTATAACATGAGATAAATTTATAAATTTATTTTTAAGTGTAAAATGGCCTTAGAAGAAATATTCCCCAAATTTGGTTGCATTGTAGATTATCTATTATTTTTTAAAAATATCTATTCTAGGGTTGTAACACAGGCCTAAATACTCAGAATTTCCCTGGGTAGGAGTTTGTGTTTTTTAAAAGTCTATAATTAAAACAAAACACCTAGCACACAAATAAACCAAACTCTGTCATCTCCAAGCCCGGTTTTTTGTTTTTTGTTTTTTTTTTTTTTGAGACGGAGTCTCACTCTGTCGCCCAGGCTGGAGTGCAGTGGCGCGATCTCCGCTCACTGCAAACTCCGCCTCCTGGATTCAAGTAATTCCCTGCCTCAGCCTCCTGAGTAGCTGGGATTACAGGCACCCACCACCATGCCTGGCTAATTTTTGTATTTTTAGTAGAGACGGGTTTTCACCACCTTGGCCAGGCTGGTCTTGAACTCCTGACCTCGTGATCCACCCGCCTCGGCCTCCCAAAGTGCTGGGATTACAGGCGTGAGCCACCGAGCCTGGCCACCACTGTTTTTAGGCCTCATTTCCTCTGTTGCTTTTTATTTCTCTTGTTCTCCAAGCTTTATATCTGAATCCAGAAAGATCACCATTGTTTCCTGCAGTCTTCTGCATCCCTAAATATTTGTTTTCATAGTACCAGAAAAGTAATATTATAACATCTCAGTTCATCAGATGCTATCCAACAAAACAAAACAACAAAAAACCTAACTATAGATGATTTGGTGTTAAACACACGTTGTTTCAATTTACTTTTTATATGGGAAAAATAGAGTATCAATAGTATAGTTGCCATAGAATATGGTTTATAAGTATCTCAAGTCTTTCAAGGATGTGTTGCATCAATTAACTTATTCATTTATTTATTTCAAAAGATCTACTAAGCTCCTGAGTTATGACACGTGCCATGGCATGTGTTGGGTATAGGGTAATCAACAGTTCCTTCTTTCACAAATTTTAGATCATAGCTTAGTGGGTACATATGTATTTTGTATGGAAGTGAGTTCAGGTTTATTTATAAGTCTTAAAGAATGCCATTGGTGCTGTTTTTGTTTTTTGTTGTTGTTGTTTCTTTTTTTCTAATGCTGGGACTTCGATTGAAATATTAGCATGTATCGAGCAGTTTCTGAAATATAAATTAGTTATAAGGTCTGTAATTTGGAAGACAGCAAAAGGAGATCACATTAGTATTTACTGGATGATATGGTTAGGCTATGTCCCCATCCAAATTTCATCTTGAATTGTAGCTCTCATAATCCCCACATGTCATGGGAGGGACCCTGTGTGGGGAGGGTAATTGAATAGTGGGGCACGTTTTCCCATGCTGTTCTCCTGATAGTAAATAAGTCTCATGAGATCTCCTGGTTTTACATAGGGAAGTTCCCCTGCACAAGCTCTCTTTTCTGACACCATGTAAGATGTGCCTTTGCTCCTTCTTTGCTTTCCACCATGATTGTGAGGTCTCCCCAGCCATGTGGAAGTGTGAGTCCATTAAACTTCTTTTTCTTTATAAATTACCCAATATCAAGTATTTCTTCAGGGCAGTATAAAAACGGACAAATACCCTGGTCTTAGAGTCAACACAGTGTTTTTTTCCCAAAGCAGACAGACCACTACTTCAAGCTAGTGTCACCTATAACCAGATATTTTTCCACAGGTAAAACATTATATAACTTTCAATGCATGTACATAAATACATACATTATAGGTAATATATAGGTAATATCGATTAAATATATAATGTACATATAATATGTGTAATATAAAATCTCCTCTGTGCACGGTTTACTTGTACTTACCTCTACCAAACTGTTGCTTTTGACTTTTTTCATGATCATTTCAGTAGACAAAGACTACAATATCGGATTGAAATATCTGTCTATGGTGGTGATGATAGGCAATGGGAGAAGGATACTCAGAAAGATGGCATGTTTAGATCTGCATTTTGGGAATTAGTTTGCCAACAACATAAAAGATGGATTAGAGGTGCAGGGGATTACAGTTAGGTAGATTATTTAGTCTCTTTTTAATTTTCCAGAAGAACATTGAAAAATCTGCAGAGTTGGAGAGAAGGTTATTTAAGATATATTTATGAGACACAATTAACAGTATTAGTGAATAAAAGTATGGTGTGGGTAAAGCCTTACAGAGACGGATTCTTTGATTTTAAGGAGGATGTTGATTGTTTTCCTCAAGTAAATAGGCAGATGGAGAAACAATTCACTGGAAATGTAGATGAGTAGAAAGGAGAGATCATTTGGGGAAGGAAATGGAAAATTCAATTTTGATTTTAAGTTTGTGGTTTGGCAGCAATTGGATAGGGTTAGCAAGTAACTGATTAAATGAATCTTATTCTCAAAAGAAAGATAAGAGTTGGAAATGTAGATTTGAAAGTTACAAGTAAACAGATAAAATTTAAAGTCATAGGTGCAGCTGAAGTCAATGGGGAGAATTTTATTTGCTAGTGAAAGCCAAGGTGAAAACCTGGGGGAACAAAGGAAAACTTGTCAAATGCAATTGTCAAGGATGGAGGAAGAAAACGAGAAAATTAGAAGAGAAAGAAACTCGTGGTCCCATCAAATAATAATTTTTATAGCATGGGCACAAGTAATATGTCCAAGGCACAATTAATATGTATGTATCTTGAAGACACAATCATATCAGAGATTATACTTGATCAGTTTTGTTAATTAGTTATAATAATTTGCTTTCAAATGGAAGTAGGCTGATTAAAATGTATTGTGATATGGGCAATATCTTAAGACCTAATGTTTGGAATAAGACCAGCAACAAAAGATAAATAGCAGTCTTTTGTTTCCATTACTCATTCCTACTTTTCTTGCTTTATATGTATCTGTTTCACGCTTCTGACTCTGACTTCCTTAACTTGTTATTCCCATAGTGATAAATCGCAATTGGCAACTCTAGAGCTAACAACTTCTTCCATTTAAGGCATCAGACCAATTGAGAACTTTTTGTCCAAAAATAATAGCGGATGGGCTCACTGATTCAGCTGTCATCAGATGCCAGTTACAGATTTCATCAACAATGCCAAAAGGAGTTAATCATTTTGTATAAATACAGATACTAATTCTAAACAAGGTTCTCCATAGAACTGAATCATAAAAAACTATTTTTGAAAAACTTGGGTGTTTTGAGAGACAAAACCATAACTGACCATGAATCTTAAAGTGGTGGAAAATAATAGATAATGCAATGTTTTAAGATGCAAATGTCCTTTCATTACCAAGTCTATATATTTTTTAAATTGTAGCTAGCATGGATGTTAAAAGTGATTCTGGAATACAGACTAACTTGTTATATAAATATATTTCATATTTAAGTTTTAGGTAGTGAATAGAAAAAATGCAGACAGCAAGGGATTTATTTGGAAATGTATTCCAATTTCTCAAGGTAGCAGACATTTAGATAGCAAGGGATCCTTATAATATGATTGAAATTAATATGAAAACTGGCACAGATTTATTTCCTTTGAACGAATAATCCATAATGGGATGTTTTCAAACTTGTTAGTCTCAGCATCTCATTACAGTCTAGAATGATTACTTACCAGCTTACCAACTATTGTACTACAGTACGCAGCAGATATGCTTTGTATATACTTGTCATTTCATCACATAGCATTTAAAAAATACATGTACAGAGGAATAAAGTTTTAACAACATTAACATTTAATGCTTGAAAGATATTTTTTACTATCTACTGATATTAACCACATTAAAAATTGAAATAAAAATGTTCAGTGTATTTCTTAATTCATTTAAAAGTGATACAATGAATCTATAATAGGTTAACAAAAATAAAGTTATAATACAACTCTATTTTGGAAAACAAAAATAAACACTGAAAACTCAGGAATTGTTTTGCATTTTTTGAAAAATTTTTAAAGGCTTAGCAGAAGGCAACTGGATTCTTTTGTCTGTTTCCACATTCAATATATCCTGATAGGTTGTGTTGCTTGAAGTATATGAAGAAATATGTAGTTAAAATTTTTAATTGTTGATTAGAGATTGAGGGGTTACTTTCCTGTAGCTGAAAAAATTAGAATTTTTTGGTTTGTTTTGTGTGAGACAAGATATTGTTCTGTCGCTCACGCAGTGCGGTGGAACAATCGGAGTTCACTGCAGCCTCAAACTCCTGGACTCAAGCGATCGTCCTGCCGCAGCCTCCTGAGCAGCAGAAACTACAGGCATGTGCCACAATGCCTGGCTAAATTTTCAATTTTCAGTTTTTTTGTAGAAACAGGAGGTCTCGCTCTGTTGCCCAGGCTGGTCTTGAACTCCTGACTTTAAGGATTCTCCAACCTTGGTCTCTCAAACTGTTGACTTTACAGGCATGAGCCACCATATATTGGCAGAGAAGTATTTTAATAGCTTTTTCAAATCATTGTGAATTTTTAAAATTTGATACTATGTCATAGTGGAGTCTCAAATACATCAAGGAACTGTTATGTTAAAATACATCAGTTTGTCTTGCACTCTCAATGGATTATTTACCCTTGCATGATTTTTTAACATCATCACTGTTCACTTCAAAAATAATGGTTCAAACCTGAGATTATCTAAAAGTAAAAATAAAAGTTAATAGTAATTTCTAAATGAAATTTTAAAAGTCAGTGTTAATTCTATTCTATTCTTTATTCTGTCATCTCACTATTATGACTTTCAGTAATGGGAAATATTTCCATGCTTCTCTGACTTCTCTGTTCTTTTGAATGTTCTGAGCATTCCTTCATGGAGAACTTGTACTGTGTACCATTCATTACTGTCAAAGGTTCACACAAATAAAAATAAAAAAAGTTTGACATCTTAGCTATAGGCGTCTCATTATCCCTTGGATACTATCTTCGGTTAAGCTCTTCTAAGAAATGTCAACTATTGATCCATTCTCAACTTTATTTCTTATACTGATCATAATATTAAGCAACACTGAAAAATATATTCGGACAGTTAACAAAGACCAATAACATTAGGTAGAGTCTAAATAGAAAAAGAAACTTTTGTGCGTATATGTGTATGTCCAGCATACACATGTGTGCTTATGTATTGAGACTAGCGCAAAAGGTTTTCTACTGAAATTATTTATTTTGTTGTGATTAAGAAAAAAGAGAAAGACAGAGGATTTATTAGTGGTATTTTCATATGTCTATTTTTCTGTGGTCAAGATATATAATAATTTGATATTTTAAATGGTCACCTTTATTAGTCAGGGTTGTCTAGAGAAACAAAACCAATAGAATATATATATGTGTGTGTGTGTATGGTTGTGTGTGTGTGTATATTTTTTTTTTTTTTTTGAGATGGAATCTCGCTCTGTCACCCAGGCTGGAGTTTAGTGGTGCAATCTCAGCTCACTGCAACCTCCGCCTCCTGGGTTCAAGTGATTCTTCTACCTTAGCCTCCTGAATATCTGGGAATACAGGCACACACTACCACTCCCAGCTAATTTTTTGTTTTGGTAGAGACGGGTTTCACCATGTTGCCCAGGCTGGTCTCCAATTCCTGATCTTAGGCAATCCACCCACCTCGGCCTCCCAAAGTGCTAGAATTATAGGCTATATATGATCTTTGAACAACATAGAGGTAAGGAATGCCAACCTCCTACACAGTCAAAAAGCCTTATATAACTTTTGCCTCCCCAAAAATTTAACTAATAGTAACCTACTATTGACTGGAAGCCTTACCTATAACATAAACAGTTGATTAACACATATTTTGTTTTGTATGTTATGTGTATTATATACCATATTCTTACAGTAAACTGGAGAAAAGAAAATATTATTAAGAAAATCATAAGGGAGAGAAAATTAGGAGGTAGATCATCATAAAGGGCTTCATCTTTGTTGTCTTCACATTGAATTGGCGAGGAAGAGAGGAAAGAAGAGGGGTTGTTCTTGCTGTTTCAGGAGTGGTAGAGATGAAAGATTTCATAGAATAGACAGAAGGGGAGGCAGGAAAGGCAGGCATATTAGGTGTAACTTTACAGAAATACATCATAGTTTCTATCTTTTTTTTTTCTTTTTCACGTATCTAAAAATGTTTCCATACAGTACCAAGCCTCCTTCCACCATTTACTTTAGTTTCAGCTTCTGTATGTATCACAGAAGGGGCAGTGTCACAAAAGAAGTCAAAATGAGTCTTAAATAACAGAAACCCTCTTTCAGATTCTCTAATGCCAATGTGTTTTCTGGCACTGCTTCTTCTAAGTCTCCTTCCGAATTGTCTGGCACTGGTTCAGAAGCATTCATCTCCATACAGTTGTCTTGTGTTTATTCCTCTGGTGTGTGTATTAGCTCTTAAATTTCTCCAAACCCATGTCTAGAAACCCTTTACCGCACCTTTTTGGCCATATCCACAACCTCTTTTATTATTTCCTTCATGAACTCTGTCATAAATCCTCTGAAGTCAGGCACATACCTGGATACAGTTTTCTTCAGCAGAAATCTGTTTAGGGCTTGATAGCTGTCACAGCTTTTTCTGTAACAATGATTTAATCCTTCTAGGCCTTCATATTGTTCTGTATACCTGTGTTCACTTCCATAGTGTTGGCAATCCTTTCCATAGAGTACCATATGTAATGAGCCTTACAAGTACTTATGACATCTGATCTAGAGGCTGATTTAGAGATGTTTTGTTTGGGGACAAGTAGACTAATTTGATACCTTTGGTTTTAAATTCATGGGGTTAAGAGTGGTCAAAGGCATTTTCTCATATCATAAAACCTTTAAAAGGCAGTCCCTTACTGGCAAGGTACTTTCTGACTTCAGAGACAAGGTGCTGATGGAACCAATCCAGAAAAAAAAAAAAAAATTACTGTTCTTGTTTTTCAGGCCTGCTTGTTGTATATCTCAAAGACTGACAGCTAATGTTTGTTTTGTCTTCTCAAGGCTTGGGGATTAGCAGCTTTATAAATGCAGAAAGTGCTGCTCACAAAGCTAATTGTGTTTATACCAAATAGTAGTTAGCCTATCCCTTGCTGCCTTAAACTTTAGTGCTCACATTTTTTTTTCCTCACTAATAAATGTTATTTATGTCTTTTTCCCCCAGAATATGTCACGTTTATCTGCATTAATAAACTACTCAGGCAGATATTCTTTCTTCTCAGTGATCTTTAAATTGATCTTGAAACTTTTCTACTGCCTCTTGGTCAGCAAACACTATTTCTCCTATTATCTTGACATTTTTGAAGCCAAATATCTCTCTAAAATTATCGAACCATCCTTTGCTGGCATTATTCTCTGGCTTTAGATCTTTCACCTTTCTTTTAAGTTGTTATATAATGAATTTGCTTTTTCTGGAATCATATTGGATTCTATATGCTTTTCTTATAGCAATCCTGCATTCACATAAAAGATGCATTTTCTTTTCTTTTATCTTTTTTTTTTTTTTTTTTTTAGACAGAGTCTCTCTCTGTCACCAGGCTGGAGTGCAGTGGCATGATCTCGGATCACTGCAACCTCTGCCTCCCAGGTTCAAGCGATTCTCCTGCCTCAGCCTCCCATGTAGCTGGGACTACAGGAGCGTGCCACCACGCCCAGCTAATTTTTTTGTATTTTCAGTAGAGACGGGGTTTCACCATATTGGCCAGGCTTATCTTGATCTCTTGACCTGGTGATCTGCCTGCCTTGGCCTCCCAAAGTGCTGGGATTACAGGTGTGAGCCACCGCGCCAGGCCAAAAGATGCATTTTCAATACAAAATAAAAAAGGTATTTCACAAAATGTGCAAGGTTTCTGGGCCTGTTGGTGTAGCTTCAGATATAGCCTCATGAATTCCCTTTATTTTATTTATTTATTTATTTTTTACAATGACTCTTATGCTGAGTTCATTTATCTTGAAATGACAGAAAACCACAGATGTAGACCTCAATCCGCAATACAAATCAAGCAATTTAACTTTTTCTTGTATTCTCATGACCTTCCTCTGCTTTGGGGGAGCACTTCCAACATCACTAGTGGTGCTTCATATAGGTCTCATGATATTTTTCAAGGTTTATGGTATTGCAGTGAACATAATGAAAATTTTGCCAGGACTTCAAGAGATCACTTTTTATTGCAGTATGCAATTTACTGGAGAGATAAACTACTCAGATGGAGACACAGTGCTTTAAGCAGATACTTGCAATATTTTAGCTCACAGCAATAGCAACAGGAGGTAACTACAAATTTATTACAGTGGTACAGTATGTATATAGTTAATTTTATGAAGTTCTTCTGTAATACTGCATCATTATGTTTGTTTCCATTTTTCTCAACTGCAAATGGCACCATGTACAGTCTGTGTGTGTATGTGCATAAGATTTGATAAATGTTAACTTTTTATAATAAATCTGCGTATATTTTATGGTAGTAAATGATGATAGACTATTATCTGCATATATTTTAGAAATTTGTGACATACCTAACTTTTCTTTTTTTTTAATATTTCTAGGCTATGCAGTCAAACTGCAAGTCTTCTCAACTTGTGACAGATCTCCTAAAATTTTTCCAATATATTTATTGAAAAAAAAACTGTGTGTAAGTAGACCTTCACAGTTTAAACCCACATTGTTCAAGGCCAACTATACACACACACACACACACATACACACACACACACATAGAGAGAGAGAGGGGGAGAGAGAGATTTTAAATAATTGGCTTACATGATTGTGGAGGCTGGCAGATCTGAAATTTGTAGGGCTCGTCAACAGGCTGGAAACTCAGGCAGTGTTTGATGCTGCTGAGGTCAAATCTCTTCTCTGGGAAACCTCAGTTTTTCCTCCTGAGGCCTTTAACTGATTATGAGAGTCCTATCCATATTATGGAGGGCAATCTCCTTTAGTTACAGTCAACTGATTGTAGGTGTTAAACAAACACATCTGCAAAATACTTTCATGACAACAACTAGATGATTGTTTAATTAAATAACTGGGTACTAGAGCCCATTCAAGATATTACATAAGACTAAGTATCATATCACCTCATGAATGGAGTCCATATTATGAGCTTCTTTTCAACTATATTTCTAGTTGTTATCTATACCTTCCAATTTCACATTTTAATCTGGAACAAGGACTAAACCTAGACTTTGAGATAATCACACCTCAATGGGAATATAATAGAACAAACTCTGGGTCATAGATTGTTTGGCTTTGTTTGGAATATTCTTTGTCCTTAAAAAAAAAAAAAGAAATTCTGTTATTTAGTCCAACATGGATGAACTTAAAGGACTTACGTGAAGTGAAATAAGCTATACACGGAAAGACAAGTATCACATTATCTCACTCATTTATGGAATTTAAAAGCTGATCTCATGGAAGTATAAAAGACAATAGCGGTTACCAGAGGCTGGGAGGGAAGGGAGGAGAAGAGGATGGAAAGAGACTGATCAAGGGGAACAAAATTACAGAACATAGGAGGAAAAAGTTCTGCTGTCTCTTACACAGTAGGGTGATTATGGTTAACCATATTTTTATTGTATGTTTCAAAATAACTAAAAGAGAGTATTTTCTATGTCTTCACTACAAATAAATGATAAATTACTGAAGTGATGATAAGCTAAATGCATTGACTTGATCATTATACAATGTACACATGTAGCAAAATGTTACACTGTATCTCATAAATATGTACAATTAGTATGTGCCAATTAAAAATAAAACTTAAAAATGCTTATATTGAAAACAATTTATGTTATCACCAACAATTTGGACCAGTCTTCCATAGATTCCAGCAAAGTCAATGAATTTAGAATGACAGTTAATAAAGACAGAAATGAACAACAACAAAAAATAAATAAAAACTTCTAAAACCTGTATTTCACATTAGACTATGCAGACCACTCTAAAAATTAAGTCTTAACTTTCTGTCCTCACAATTACTCTGCAGGTGAGATAGAGTTATAATGAATCACTGAGAGTCAAAATACCTTCATCAAACAATGTTTTATTTTAACAAATAGAGCAATGTAGAAAGATTTCTTGATGGAGAAAGTGAGGAACTAAGCAAAATTAAGCAGGAAAGAAATTTATGTTGTTTGCTAATAATGGTCCATTTATCCTTTTTTTTTCTTTTTTGCCCTTGCATAATTTCTGTAGCTAATTTTGTTTTATTCTTAACCCCAGAAACTGTCCATTTCTGCTGGACACATTTTTTTTTCTTGATCTGAGAAACAAAGAACTTCTTAAGGAACCTGCCTAGAACTCTCATGCATGTTTTCTTTGCTAGCTTTGGCTTTGAATTTTCTACCAAGCCTTCTGCACTGATGCACAAACCTCACAAAAATTACAGCTGCTATGTCTGGAGCCACAAAGGGTTTAGGACGTTGTTTTCATTATTAGAAAGTGAGTTTCCAATATTAAAATATTATTTTTGGTTACCAGGGTAACAGAAAAAACTGCATTAATCGCCCAACACAAACTTTATGTTAATTTGAACAAACCACACAGAAGTCACAAATTAGCACTTGGAACATAATAATTACAGAAAAGAATGTCTGTATAAAAATACATAATTTTTTTAATTATATAAATTATTAAATCACATATACTAAATTTATTATATTGTAAAAGGTATTAAATTTTAATGTAATACTTGCTAAATTATGTTTTTCTAAAAGTGGTAATTGTGCTTCAAGGCTGTTAGGTACAATAATTTAAACAAATAGCAGTCCAGGCAACTAGTCTACATAACATAAAAAGTAAGAGCATATTAGTCACTCCAAATGTGCAATAACTTGGTGTTTTGAATTTGTAGGTTGAAAACAAATGTCATGATTTCATGCCTTCCAATTAAATGATTTCATTTCTTTAAACTTCCAAAGTTTTCTCAACTCATACTGATAACTTTAGAGATTATTTTACTTAGTATGTTAATAGCCTTAACTTGGCAAGGCAATTCTGTTTTTATCAGTAAAATGCATATAACTCACCTGTGGCATTTGATACGAACGTTAGCACTGCAGCTCCACACAAGATCTACTAAATCAGGATCTCTGAACACATGAATTAGTATTTTTATCCATGATGACACATTGAGAAACCCATAATTATCTCATAAAGTTCATCAGGTATAATTTAGTTTGTGGCAACAAATAATAGTTATTGCTTGTTCGATTAAGTAGCCAGATGGTTAGGCTACCATACCTTACCACCGGATTGTTTTAATCACATTATCCAACATCGTTTATGTTTTATTGCATTATATTTTACATTAAAACAATATAAATATTTTGCAAATCAATATATGCATACAAATTTGATTATTTAAAGCAAATTTAAGACAAATACAATCAACTAAAATAAGCATTGTGACTACTTTTCTCTGCCGGTTCTTAAGTAAATTTCAGGCATTTTTGCATTCTTGAACATAAGTATATTATACTACACACGAGTCAGATAGGATATCTCCTGCTTTGGAATCTAGAAATTAATACTGAAAATTACAAAAACTTCTTTATAATTTATTTCCCATTTACAAGTTTGAACAGTCTTCAATTACGTGGTTAATTACACTTTTAAATTCAGGAGCAGGTTTCACTGTTTTAAAATGTTTTAAAAATCACTTTTGTTCACGTTTACTAATAATATTTGTTATAGTGCTTGTTCAAGAAATACGTTAAGTGCATTGCACAAAGCTTCTTTCTTAATTTTACACTACAGTTATGAGATCAAAATGACAATGCTCTATAAACTTAAATTTCATTGCGTAAAACACTAAGGAGATTTTAGAGAGTGCTTCAATTTCAGTTCTTTTTTTTTTCCTGACGTAGTTTGAGTTCCAGAAGTAGATACTGAGATAAGGATTTGTGTGCATATGATTTATTAAAGAAGTGCTCTCTGGAAGAATCTATAATTGAATGCAGGAGACAGATAAAAGAGAGGGAAAAAGTTGAACAAGAAATTTATTTCAGGCAAAGTTCTAACCTGACACTAATCCCACCAAGGTGCTCCAGAGTAAAATTATGCTTCAGTGTTATCAAAGGGGAGCCTGGCTTTTATTTTTTTGTATGAGGTATTCGCTAAAAATCTAGGATCTTTCTTTCAGTAAAATGCATTCATGACTCATTCAAGTAGGATGAATAAATATTCTTTTTATCGCTGAGTAGTGTAGCATCATATGGATGTACAAAGTTGTTTATGCATTCACCTGTTTAACATTACCTTGGCTGTTCCCAGTTATTGGCTATAATAAATAGCAGCTATGACCATTTTCATACAGGCTTCTGTGTGAACATAAAAGTTTAATTCATTTGAATAAATACAAGAAACGAGATGGCTGGGTAATATGGCAACTGTATGTTTAATTTTAATTTTATAATAAACTGCCATACTGTTACCAAAGTGATTTTACCATTTTGCATTTCTTCCATCAAGGAATCATTCCTGTTGCCCTTGATTTTCATCAACCTGATATATCGTCATGTTTTTTAGAATTTTAAAGATGTTAAAAGGTGTGTAGAGTTATCACTTTGGAGTCATAATTAGGATATATCTAATGACATTTATCTAATGTTGACCATACTTTCATATGCTTTTTTACTATCTCAATGTACTTTTTGGTAAAGTGTCTTTCAGATCTTTAATATTATATTCTTAAAATGCATTATTAATTTTCTTGAGTTTTATGTGTTATTTTCATATTCAGGATACATTTCTTTGATAGAATATGTGAATTGCAAATATTTTTCCTAGGCTGTACATTGTCTTTTCATTTTCTTAACAGTACCTTTTGAAAAGCAAAAGTTTTACATTTTTATAATTTAGTAACTTATCATGTTTTGTCTTATTTGGTTCACATTTTTGATGTCCTATAAAAAAACTCATTGCCAAATTCAAATTCACAGAACAGAGATTGTTTGCCCATGTTTTATTCCAAAAGTTACAGAGTTACATTTTATATTTAGGTTTATGGTTCTTAATAAAAATGTTTTATATAAAGTGAGAGGTATATGTCAAAGTACTGGCCTGTCAATGGATATCCAATTTTGCAAGCACAGTTTATAGTAAAGACAACTTTTTCTACATTTAATTGCTTTCACACCTTTGTCAAAAATCAGTCAACTGTGTTTGTGTGAGTCAGTTTGAAGGCTCAGTATTCTGTTTTATGGATTCTGTTTTATTGATCTCTGTCAATCCTTTCACCAGTATTACACTGCCTTCACTACAGTGGCACTTGAGAAGAGTATATTCTCTCCTATGGGGTGGAATATTCTATAAAAGCAGATGAAGTCAACTTGGATAATGATCTTGTTAGGTTACTTATAACTTTACTGATTTTCTGACCTCTTTTTATATCAATTATCAATATAAGCATGTTGAAGTCTCTGGTTATAATTGTGAATTTTTCCATTTCCCTTTTAAATCTATTTTTTGTCATATATTTGGAATCTCAGGTGTTGGGTACATACACAATTAGTATCGTTATTTATGCTTGGAGACTTGATTCCTTTATAGTGATCTAATTTCACTCTTTATTCTTAATAAAATTCTGAGCTTTGAAGTCTACTTTGCCTGGAATTAATAAAATTACTCCAGCTTTCTGTGGTTAATATTTACATGTTGTCTCTGTCGATAATTTTAATTTATCAGCATCATTATGTTTAAAGTGGGTTACTTGTAGACTACATGTAGTTGCAGTTTTATCAAATTTTCACTTGTGTTTTGAAGATTAATATTTAAAATAATTATTGATGTCACCAGACAAAAGGTTAAAATCCTGTTAACTTTTCTGTTGCACCATTTGCTCTTTGTTTTTGGGTTTGTTGTTTCCCTGTCTTCTCTCAGTTTAATTGCATTTTTAATGCCATTTTGATCTCCTGTACTGACAAGGGTGTTATTCCTCTTTTTAAAAATATGAGTTGTTACATTGGATTTATAATGTACATTGTAATGTAAGCTGAGATTACCTTCAAATGGTATTACATGTACATAAGTAATTTAAAAATTATATATTTCCAATTCCTCCCTTTCATTTCTTGCGCCATTGATGGCATATATTTCACTTTTACATGTGTTAAAAACACACAATACATTTTTCAATGTTTGGTTTAGCATCATTTATCTTTTGGAGCAATTAAATATTTGTAAATAGATATTTTACCTTTATTTTCAACACTTCATATTTTTATAAGTATCCAATCGAGGTTTATCTCATATTCCTTCTGCCCAAGGAACCCCCACTAACATTCATTATAGAGTACATCTAATGGTCATAAATTTTCTCTATTTTTGTTTTCTGAAAAAGTCTTTGTTTCCTTTTCACATTTAAGGTTTTGTGTACTGGACATAGAATTATTTCTTTTAGCAATCCAAGATGTCTTTCCATCATATTCTTGTTTGCATAAATTCAACCAATAAATCTACTGTAGTTCTTATCCTTGTATCTCTGCAATGTGCATTTTTTTCTCTGCTGCTTTCCAGTTTCTCACTCTCTCTCTCCCTCTCAATCTTTTCTTTGTAGCAGTATGAATGTGCTAAACTTGTGTGTGTGTTTGTGTGTGCACATTTCTGTGTGTGCACGTGCATGTGTGTGTGTGTTTGGTGTATTTCCTGCTTAACTTTGGGGGTCTTTTCTTTCATTTCTATCACTAATTTGGGGAATTCTTAACTATTCTTTTTCTGCATTTTTCTTTTTTATCTTTCTAAGTTTTTAAGTTTGTATATGTTATGCCATTTTCTATTGTACCGTAGATTTTGCATTTTAGTTCTTTTCCCTTTAGTTTTCTTTTCCTTTTGCATTTTAGTTAAGGTAATTTTGACTGGCTTGTCTTTATATTCACTGTTTCTTTTCCAGTCATGTACAGCCCATTAACAATTCCATCAAAGGAATTCTTTATCTCAGTACTTTTATATTTAGTGTTTCTATTTGATTCATTTATATGGTTGCCTTATTTGCTGATATCATACTTTCGATCTTGCTTGTTATCTATTTTCCCATGGGAACCTTTAAGATATTAATCCTAGTTGTTTGAAATTACCTGTCTGATGTTGAAACATCTACGCCATATATGAGTTTAGCTTCTATAAGTGTTTTGTCTTTTTAGTCCTTTTGTTTTTCCTTCATGTTTTGCATTTTTTTTTGTAATATCTTTATGAAAACCTAACATATTTTATAGGACAGTAGATACTGAGATTTTATGGTTTTTTTTTTTTACACTTGAAGATGAGCATAACTTTCTTTTAGTTAGACCATCAACATGGAGCTTTCTGTCAATCTAGTCAGAAATTGCACTGGATTTAAAGTTTGACCTCTGCTTGGTTTTGTGTTTTATACTTGGCTTTGTGTCTTTCCCTTGCACTGCTTGCCAGAGTGAATCTGTCTCTTATAGCATTCCCACTGTGTTTCAGTATTATTTTTAGTCAACACTTGTTGGATAGGTAGCAGAGACAGACGTTCTAATTAAACCTCCTAGGCAGGCATTGTTAGCTTGATTCTTAGTGGTGTGGCCTTCACAGATGTTCCTGTTCTTTCTTCCATAATTATGTTGGGCCGAGCAAATGTTCTTGCCCCTTTCTTAGATGTCAAGCTTTTTTTCTCTTGTTCTCTTCATCAAGCTGCAGCAAGTCTCCATCAATGTCCTCAGGTTTGTGTTTTCAGTGTGTTGCCTCTTCCCCCTACAGATTAAGGCTTTTGTTCCATAGAGGAGATGCTGCTTGGTGGATTTCTGCAGCGGCTTGCGATTCCATATTCCAGACAGGCACTTTCTCAGGATTTGCCTCAATTTTTCCTGAGAGTTCTTGACAGAGTTCTTGGTTGAAAGGCCTATTAGAAAGTATAAATCCTTGCCCTCTCCCAGCTCCCCCGGAGATGTTTCCCCCCAGTGCTTTTATACTCTAATGTTAACCCATACTTGAGCATTAACCATTTGGTGAATATTTCTACTTAAATATTCTTAACAACTTAGCAGTGAGCTCAAGTCTGTTCCAAATTAGCAAATGTTGCAATCTTGTCTCTATAATTTCTTGCATTAAGAGCTTGTGTTAGTTCTTTGCCCTATCACCATAGTTCTCAGGTGGTTTCAAGAAAATGATTTGTTCCAGGTTTTTTCTAATTTTAATGGCAGTAATGATGGAGTTTCCAGTTTCCTATATAACCAATATGAAACCACAAATTGCTATTTGTTCTTAAAAACCCAATTATAATTCTAATTGCCATTTTGGTAAATTATAGATTGAATTGAGATAATAATCTTAATTTAATAATTTAAAATCTTTTAAAATTCTAATTTTTATGAGATATATTATCTGTATTAGTCAGGGCTGAACCAGAGAAACAAAGCCAGTAGTAGATAAATATTAAAACATTAACTGCAAGGAATTGGCTTATGTGATAGTGGATACTGACAAGAAAAACCCAAAGTCTGTGGGACAGGTCATGGCCGGGGGGCAAGTTGGAACTCATGTATGAGCTGAAGCTGCCATCCATACGTGGAATTCCGTCTTAATCAGAAAAGCCTCAGTATGCAATAAAGGGCATTAAACTGATTGATTTAGGCTCACCTGTTCATCTTCCTTACTTAAAGTTAACTAATTGTAGACCTTAATCACATCTACAGAATATCTCACACTGACACTTAGATTAGTATTTGATTGAATAAATGGGGACTATAGCCTAGTTTAGTTGACTATCACATATTTTCCCCCATTTTGCTTTTTTATTGTTCATAAGAGGATGGAAATTTCTTTATATTTGCTTCATATATATTATATTGCATTTATTAGAAAATAATACTTAATTTTCAAATGAGCCATTTTGATTTTATATTTTCAATCTGATTACTGTAGGCATTTAATTGGAAATCTATTTATGTTTTCCTAATTATTTTGCAATTTTTTTTGTATTTTTGTAACGTGTTATATTTTCTCACTTGTCAAGCAGTAGCCATTATATTCTATGCCCTGTTCAAACAAGCATTAGAAATACAAAAATGGATACTTCTTAAAGTTCACCTAAACTTCTGTGCTCATAACTTACTATTTCATTTTTGTCAATTAATTACCCATTTTTTACCTTAGCCAGACTGTAGAGCTTTTAAAATGGCAGAGGTTTTGTTGTTGTTATTTTTCTTTTAGATAATTTAAAAGTTTATTGATATTTTAGACATATTTTATATTTTTAATCACATAAAATAGGTACAATCACTGCATATAATTATATCAGAACAACGATAAGTCAGCTTTCTTTGAAAATCCATAGACTAAATAATCAGCAAAGCAGGAATGAAAATGTATAAATATTCTATCAGGACAGGGCAAGTGTACCATGGTTTTTTTTTTTTCTTTTCTTCTTTTTTTTTTTTTTTTTGAGACCAAGTCTCCCTCTGTCGCCCAGGCTGGAGTGCAGTGGCGCGATCTAGGCTCACTGCAACCTCCGCCTCCCGGGTTCAAGCAACTCTCCTGCCTCAGCCTCCCGAGTAGCTGGGCTTACAGGCACCCGCCATCATTGTCGGCTAATGTTTGTATTTTTAGTAGAGACGGGGTTTCACCATGTTGGTCTAGCTGGTCTCGGACTCTTGACCTCAAGTGATCCGCCCGCCTCTGCCTCCCAAAGTGTTGGGATTACAGGGTTGAGCCACCGTGCCCGACCAGTACCATGTTTTTATCTGAAAATCATGGAATATAGTTGTTTTGAGAAAATGTCTGTCATGACTAAAAATTCATACGAGTGAGTTTGTTGTATTCAGTTCAACAAACATAAAATAGTAAAGAATCATGACGCAAAGTGCATAAAACGTATCTTTCAATATTCACTTCAATGAAAATTTTACTATTCAATTTCTGTAATCATTAATAATTGCTGGGTAATATTTAGAATATATACTGCCTATTTCAGAGTGAAATCTGACCAAAATTGCAAATAACATTTTTTATTTTATTCTTTTCCTAGCTTTATGAAGGTATAATTAAAAAATAATTGTATATATTTAAGGTGTTTATTGTGATGAGTTGATAATATATATATACACACATTATGAAATGATTACCACAATCAAGTTAATTAACACACCAATCATTTCACATAGTTACCTCTTATGTGTGTGTGTGTGGGTGGGTGGTGAGAACACTTAGGATCTATTCTCTTAGCAAACTTTAAGTATATAATACATATTATTATTAATAACAACTCAGAATCTCACTATTTATTTTCCATATTTTTCTCCTTCATTTTATCCCACAATTCTGTACCAGGTAACTGATAAATGGATAATATTCTCAACTCTTTCACTTCTATCCATCCTTTCTTTTCTTAATCCCATTCCTTAAGCTCTTTCTACCCTTCAAAATTAACCTACACAAATAGATGTTCCAGGTCTGCTTTTAAGAAAAAAAATTAACCTACACTGTCAATTCCCTTATGGTCTTCATAAAAATGAGGCAAGTTGGCCTGATAAATTAATTTGTGCTGAGGTGTCAGTTGTTCATAATATCTCCGATGAATTTATGAGTCTTCAAAGGAATAATTAAGTATATCTTGGTAATTGCTTTTCCCTTGACTGTCTCTTTACTTTACACCTTAAAAAAATCTGCTTTTTCAGTCTTCTCATCTTCCTATTCCATTGTTACATATAATCAAATGTGTTTATGCAGTTGAACACTATATTTAAATTACATTCTTTAAGAGACTAGATAATAAAATGACAAATCAAATTGTCATTTCTTTTAACTTCGGTCAGTGGCAATATTTGGAAGAATGTGAAAAAACACTCAATATATATTTATAAGTGAAATTATGTTGTTATGATAAATCTTGATGGAGCTATTGAATATAAAAATTATTTATATTTCTCATCAAATATGCATGGTACATATATTTTTCTTTTAATGAACATTAATAAAGGTCTTGATAAGGTAGTATTAAGGAGGGTAAACTCATGGTCAGTATTAGAAGAGTGTCTTACTCATATAAGACTAAATATTTATAAATAATCCGTCTTATTACTTCTCCCTCTCCCTTAAAGCACTCTTCCTTGAAGCATAATTAATGAGTACCTGAGTAACAGCACATGTTTCTGAATTCACCTCAAGTGCTTGTTATTTTATTTATAGACTAATTGTTAGATTTCAATGTTTCTCAGTTTTCAAGTTTACTAGATTAATGTTGATTGGAAGGGAGTAGTTTATAAAAAGGAAGTTTAGTAATTTCATAGAAATTGTTAGACTCAACAACATTTGCGTATTTTAATTTTAAGACAGTTTCAAAGAGACTTTAAAATAAAGTGAAGATTACTAAAAATATTTATAATTATGAATAAATATAAAACCTTAATATCGCTAGCATTTTTGTTCTCCATCACCCCTCACCAAACACTGTTTGTAAAGATACTGGTTTTGCTCATTAGAGTAACTGTGCTTTGTGGGACAATATTTCTAGGAGCTATACTGCACACACACACACACACACACACACACACACTCCATGTTCAGTATAAAAACTATAAACTAGCAGAAACACCTATCTTTAAAAGGAAATGTCATCAAACATGCAACTTGCATGATTCAATGAATTAAAGTAGGTGAATGAGAAAAATAAAACAAGTACATAGGCAGATATAATAAAAATACATAAATACTGCAAGTGATTCTACCTACTGATGTACTTCATTTGCTCCAGAATAAAGTTGATGTTGGAGATAAAATTTACTTTTTGATCAACTGGTATAAGTCGCTATACACTTTTCCAGAGGGAAGCATCTGGCCATGTTGTAATGTTTAAAGACAAGTGTTTTCAAAGACAACTTGGCTTCTAAATCCAAGCCAAATATTTCACGTGGTCCTCAGTCAACAAAATAATAACATGGTCTAATGCTGAATTCAGACTACATATTATCTTCCATAATGATGTATACTTTTAGCTATGTATTTTGTGGAAGATTTAGAAGACTTTTAAGGGTAATTATGATTATCCATATTTTTGTCCTTTTTTATGAGACAGGGTCTCCCTCTCTTGCCCAGCCTGAAGTATAGTAGCAGGATCTTGGTTCACTGCAACCTCTGCCTCCCTGGTTCAAGCAATCCTCCCACCTCAGCCTCCCGAATAGCTGGGACTACAGGTGTGCACCACCACACCTGCTAATTTTTGTATTTTTTGTAAAGACGGGGTCTTGCCATGTTGTCATGTTGCCCATGCTGGTCTTGAACTCCTGAGCTCAAGAGATCCACCTGCCTTGACCTCCCAAAGTACTGTGATTACAGGCATTAGCCACCCTGCCTGGCCGTTTTTGCCCTTTAACTAGCTCTTAAAGAAGATGCTTGTTCACTTATGAAAAATTATAATTCAAGAAAGGGAGTAAAAGCTATTTTCCTAAAGCTCTTTGACTATGAAACCCTATCTTATAAAAATATTTGTCAATAACATTTCTCTAAATTAGCATTTTATATATATAGATATGCTCTGTTAAACCATAATCTCCTTACAGATGAGATTTTGTTTTGTCTATTACTATGTCCTTAGAGCCTAGAACAGTTATCTTTAACACATCTCAATATGTATTTCTGTATATAATGACTAAAATGCATTGATATACCAGATAATTTTCATCTCCAAGTATAGCAACACAAAAACAAACTTCATATTGATAAGCAGATATTTGAAAATTCTTTATTTCAGATTAAGACTATGATTACTTCACATTATTTGAATTTAAATTTAATTGATTGTAGCCTATCATTTGAATTTATTTAACTATTGGAAAACAACTTATGGCTTTGTTTTTTTCTGTTTTTTTGGTTTTCTTTCTTTTTTTTTTCGAAACAGAGTCTTGCTCTTGTCTCCCAGGCTAGAGTGCAGTGGCGCGACCTCAGCTCACTGCAACCTCCGCCTCCCAGGTTCAAGCTTCTCCTGCTTCAGCCTCCTGAGTAGCTGGGATTACAGGTGCCAGCCACCACCTTGAGCTAATTTTTGTACTTTCAGTAGAGACGGGTTTCGTCATGTTGGCCAGGCTGGTCTCAAACTCCTGACTTCAGGTGATCCGACCATCTTGGCCTCCCAAAGGGCTGGGATTACAGGCGTGAGTCACCGTGCTGGGCCTGTTTTTTATTTAAAAAGTTTATCTTTGTCTTTGCAGCTTTAATATAGACATCTCTAATTTCATTGCATTGTGGAAATAAAAAATTGTAAACTTTTCTGCACATGACTAGTCTTTCTTCACTTATTGTTTTCAACAGACATACTTATTTTCCCCCATCAAAATAGTAATTTTATTAAATCTAGGTGTCAAGTTGCAAATAATTGTAATGCATTTCTAGATTTTAATGGTTACCAACACCAAAACATCAGTTTTTTTCTTTCCCTTAAATACTTATTAAAATATGTTCATCTTCCTAGATACAATTTTTTCACAATGCTAGATTTATCATGCATTAGTGGATATCTCTGGCCCATTTAAATTCTTGCACTGTATTAACATGCCCTGTATTACTTAGGAACAGCAATATTCTGACTATGAGCCTACCATTCTAGAATAACAATGGCTACACACTTATATCCTTTTTTTTCACAATGGTTATTGAGAAAATATTCATCTTCAAAATTCAACAGATTCATACCTTAAGACTTGTTCTTTAGTAAGTGAATATGTATAGATAACAGTAATTGATCTTTGTTTCTGAAAGTTGCCAAAAAAGAAACATTCCCCACTTTACGGCTTTATGATTTATTAGCCAATCTTTTAAATGTTCCTCTTAAGGTATATTTTAAATGAACAGATTCTCTCCTTTGAACAGTTATTGAGTAATGAGAAAGACTCTAGTCAACTGTCTTCATACAATCATATAATAATTTTTACTAGACAAATAATTATTTTCAAAAATGCACAGCTTTGTACATCTTCTCCACCTCAAATACTGGAATAATTGACGAGTCCAAGGCTAATGCCAGAAAGAAGGAATTTATGGGCTTTGGGGGAATGATGATATTAATTTATTAATTTGCTATACCATTTATTTTAATTAGACTCCTGTTCTGAGATCGACTTCCTTCCATCTACATCAGTTCTACTAATTAGGCTCCTCTCTTGTCACCTAATATTCATATCCATGTAGGTATAAGCCCTCTTTCCTAGGGGCCATTTCTCCCTTATCTGGGACTGGAATAAAGCCTCTTATATGTTCTCAGGGCTATAGATCTTTTACCTTGAGGCCAGAGAAAGCAACTGTTGCTAAATTATTCCCTTGCATTTTCCAATGTTATCTGCTCTTACAGTGATGCTCTGTACTGGCCAGCATACACTAGGGTGATATGTCATAATGGTTAAAAGCTTTTACTCTGAAATAGGATGGCTTGAGTTTAAATCCAGATCCTACTACTTAATC
Source organism: Pongo abelii (assembly GCF_028885655.2). Taxonomy (NCBI): domain Eukaryota; kingdom Metazoa; phylum Chordata; class Mammalia; order Primates; family Hominidae; genus Pongo; species Pongo abelii. Next base: position 130,864,294 of record NC_071992.2, on the reverse strand, counting down.
ATTGGATGATTTAGGAACTTTATTTTTTTTAACCTTAGTTTCTCCACCTGCACTTCACCATCTTTAGAGTGGTGAGCAAAAGAACAGCTTCCCAATAGAGTTGGGTGGATTATAATTACTTTTTGCATATGTGAAGTACTTTAGATGACAACTGGCCCATAGTTAATAAATAATGATAATAATAATATTTCCTTTCAGCAGATTTTTACAAAGCATGTAGGAATAGCATGGTTACTATGGAAGTAGAAAATCCCTAGTCACTTTTACTATTTTTTCAATTGCAATATTTTTTTGTCTGCCTGGTCATTGTCATAGCACCTGTATTTCTGGTTGTCCCACAAAAGTTGGCAAACTTTATTTAGATTTTTTAAAACTTTAACTGAGTTTCTTGTTTCACGGATAGAAAATCTGTGGCTGTTTTAAAAATACATATTTAGGGGGCGGGCGCCTGTAGTCCCAGCTGCTCGGGAGGCTGAGGCAGGAGAATGGCATAAACCTGGGAGGCGGAGCTTGCAGTGAGCCGAGATCGCGCCACTGCACTCCAGCCTGGGCGACAGAGCAAGACTTTGTCCCCCCCCCAAAAAAAATACATATTTAATGTGTGTAAATACATATTTAATGTGTGTGTGTGTGTATTTATGTTGAGAATATCTACAGCTTTAATTACTTTTTTGTGAATCAGAAACTTTTAGGACATTGCTATAGAAACCTTGTCTCATTGCACTAAATGAGTCTCATTCCTGATTCCTGCCCTCCCCCTACACATCCCTGAGTTGGCTGCATCTCATTTATTTTTGCAAATCCATAACCATATTTCTACTGAGATATGTTAGTACATGCATACATATTAATAAAAATCAAATACACTATCAGAAAATGTAAAAGGCAACATTTATATCAACAAAAATTGCGGAACAAAAATTAAATAATCAATTACATGCCTGTCATAGCATATTCAATAATGTTATACTCTTCCATAAGGATCTCTTCTTTTTTGATGTTATGTTATTAAAAGCAAGCAGAACGAACGTTTGAAGAATTGATTTTATTGCATGTGCCTGATTAAGAATTTCATCATAATAACAAAGAATAAGCTTATATTTTCATCTATTAAATTTGTATCCATTGAACAAATGTACTTATTTTGGTTTTCATGAAATAGTGATTAACTTTGTATTTCATTAATGTAAAATTTAAAAATATATTTCTGAGATAAAAGAGAAACATACTAATTGGGGGAAGTTTTTATCTGTCAATAAGTATGATTTTATGGTAGGTGGTGTATTTTTAGAGATGACTCTAATTTTAGGTCAGTTTATTATACAAAAATGGTAATTAATATTGCCCTAGTATATGAAAAGTATAGTCCTCCAACACACTGGCTTGGCCTTATATCAAACCACATGCAGAGTCGTTGATTATCTTTTTTCCTATTTTGGCTGGCCAAGCACAATTGAAAGACATGATTGAACATTTTCAAGCCTAAAGCCACTCTGCAACACAATGAAGTGAGAATATAAAGCATGAATTTAGTCAACCATTCTATGCAACCAAATACAAATAATATACTCTGGTCTATTAACTGTAACCAACTAATAATGACTATTTACCATTTTAACCCTGGAGTTCTCTGTCGCATTTTCAATGTTCATTGCCTCTTGACACCGTGATGTGAAAATTTTAATTTCTTTATGCTAAATTGAGATATACAGTTTATACCTTGTTTCTTTCGAGAGTAAGTGCAGAATATAATTTTGCTGTATAGGCCCTTCTGAGATCTTCAAAATGTAGAAAGATCTTAACTAAATTTACTTTAAAATATGAAAATAGAGAAATTCAAACACTCATTATTATTTTGAAAGTAAGACTAAGTTTAAAATAAGTAATATAAAGGCATTAATAAATGCAGAAGAGTGTGTAAGAGCAGAGGCCCATAGGGAGCCACATTTACATAAAACCCCTAGGGATCATCATATACAATCCCTTGCTTTACATACAATAAGCCTTATACCTACCAAGTCTAATGTTTTGATTCAGGTAAAAGATCTCATCAGAATTCTATTGGCTCGAGAGGATAAGACTTTTCCGCAGTTAGAGACAGAAGCTTAATCTGGCAAGAAAGCACTAATTATTAAAATGTATGGATGATTCTGACTTAGGTGAGTTATACTCATATTTCTTTCTTGGTACAGTATCCCATGAGCTCACATCTTACTCTTACGAGAATGATGAAAAAAGGAAGAGAAGGAATCATAATTTTTAGTATGAAGTTAAAATGATTGTTTCACTGATACTTCTATAGTTCTCACAGAACAGGATACACTGTCTTAGAACCACTTTGAAAGAGAATCTTAAAAACAAAGATGGAGAATTAGCTGACCACTTTGCCACAGAACACCCTATAATAAGGGTACATCAGGATCACAACAGGATTAGCAGTGGTGCCCAACAAGAGATGGTGATACCATCTAGAAAGCAAAGACAACTGGATAAGGATGCTTCCAGGTTAAAAAAAAAAAAAAAATTGTGAGAGGTGACAGGTAAAGGCAGAAGACAGGGGCTCCCTGTAGAAGTAAGGTAAAAGTGATCTCAAGACAGTATATTTTTCAGTGGTGTGATGAGGGTATATTAGTGACAGAACAATAGGAAACCCTGAAGTGGGGGAAAAATAAACTATACCTACTCAGACACTTCCATAAAGTCATATGATAATTCCTTAGAAGAGTCTTCCAAATGGGAATTTTGCAAGGAGTTGAGTCCAGCAATAGCAAGTAGAGGTAAAATCCAAAGAAATATGGGTTACAAACACATCATATGATACAGCTCCAAACACTGTCCTAGGGTAAATTTTATATTGCTTGAAACAAAGACCAAAACATAGCCACGTCTCCTGAGTCTTAAATCAGGATTTTTTTTCCCAATGGTTACATATATTCAGATAAATAATCTTCTGGTTCTAGTAACGAAGTTAAAATTAATAGGAAAGCTACCTTGTTAGGTTGTCCATCAGCTGTTGACAAGTCTCAATTTTTAAAATAAATGTAAGAATGTTACTGGTGACACACTACAATTACAATAGGAAACTTGGCACTCTCCTCCATAAGCCCTAACTCAATTTGTAAAAATGAGACAGAAAATAAAAATACTAAGTCAAAGCTAAAGATATTATTATATCATAATGCCAGGCTGTGGGAAGAATTGGTTGAAAGCTTGTGTTCAGTCATGTAAGAGAAGTTAGAGACTTTTGCATCCTCTGCCAAAGTCTTGGAATTTTTTAAAGAAGACATTTTTTAATGTGGTACACCTTTGTACTTGTCTTAAATCATTTTTGCTGTAAGCAGATAGGTTTCAAACTTGAGAGGACAAGCAAGAGGCGAACTAAGGAGAAAAGGATGCCAGAGGCTGAGGCTCATCGTTTTATGCAAAAAGAGCCACTGCAGTTCATTGATATACCATCTCAGGTAGTCAGAAAAATTTAATCTAGAAGCTCTAATGCAGTTTGTCCACTTTGCATATATCTACCTTGAGGTTTAGAATGGAAAATATATAGCAAAATGGATTTAAAATTTTTAATCTTGGTTATACTTTTTGTGATTAGCAAGTGCTGTAACCATTAGATGACAATGTGCTGACTACATTAATGTGTGTACAAAGACTGACTCTGGCTTAGCCTTATACCAAACCACGTGAAGAGTCATTGATTATCTTTTTTCCTATTTTGGCTGGCCAAGTACAATTGAAAGACATGATTGAACATTTTCAAGCCTAAAGCCACTCTGCAACACAATGAATTGAGAATATAAAGCATGAATTTAGTCAACCGTTCTAGTCAACCAAATACAAATAATATACTCTGGTCTATTAACTGTAACCAACTAATAATGACTATTTACTATTTTAACCCTGGAGTTCTCTGTCCCATTTTCAGTGTTCATTGCCTCTTGACATTGTGATGTGAAAATTTTAATTTCTTTATGCTAAATTGAGATATACAATTTGTACCTTGTTCCTTTGGAGAGAAAGAATAGTATATATTGGGATTCATACTATAAAATTATTCCCAATCTGAGTAGATTAATAAGTGTGAATTATGCTATTTACCCCTATTCTCAAGTTCCTGTGATTTAAAACCTCCGAGATTTCACTGGATGTTGAGGCTACAGTAAGCTATGATTGTGCCACTTCACTTCAGCCTGGGTGACACGGCAGGATCCTGTCTCAAAAAAAGAATAAATTAAAGTCATTATTACAAGACTATGTTGGTTATAAGAGTGAATTTTGCTTTCTCTTGCTTTCTTTCTCTCTCCATGTGATGTCTTTCACCATGTTATGACCCAGCAAGAAGGTCTTCAGCAGATGAGGCCTCTTGATCTTGGACTTCCTACCCTACAGAATCTTGAGCCAAATAAATTTTTATTATTAGTAAATTTCCTAGTCCATGGTATTCTGTTATAGCAACATAAAACAAATTAAGTCATAAAACGGATACTGAGAATTGGAGCTGTGGCTGTAACAAATGCCTGAAAATATAGAAGTAGCTTTGGATAGAGGCTGGGGGAGTTTGGAAGAGTAGGCTGAAAAAACCTAGATTGTCTTGAGTGGAGCATTAAGGGTAATTCTGACAATGGCTCAGAAGAAGACAAGAAATGTAGAAAAAGTATGAAACTTCTTTACTTCGGTGGTTGTGATCAAAATGGTAGAAATATGGACAGTAGAAGCCATTCTGATGTGGTCTCAGAAGAAACTAAGGAACAAGATATTAGAAATTGGGGTAAAGCCTCTATTTGTTATAAAGTAGCAAAAACCTTGGCTGAATTATGTTTATGGCCAAAGACTTTATAGAAGGCAAAATTTAAAAGTGATAAGGTAGGATATCTGACAGAAGAAACTGCTAAGCGAAATATTGAAGAAGCAATACAACTACTCTTTATTGCAAATCATAAGATATGAAAAGAGAAAAATGTTTTAAAGACAGAAGTCATAATTAAAAGAAAAACAGAACATAAAAATTTGAGAAATGTCCAACCTGACCATGTAGAGTAAAAAAGACATATTTAAGAGTGCAAACCAAGAATTCAGTCAAGCAAACATCTGCTAAAGAGATTAGTAAAAATAGAAGGAGCCAGATGCCGTTTATCAAGACAATGAGTGACTGACCCTTAAGGCATTTCAGAGATATTTGAGTCAAGCTAGATCCTGGAAGGCAAGGTTTCCAGAGAGGTGACTTGCCCTGTGCTGCCTCAAGTGTTAGCTCCCTGCATTCCAGCACAGCACTCCTTGGCCATCTCAGCCTTGGCTCAAGTGGGCCCACGTGCAGATGGTCCTGCTGTTCTGGAAGGTACAAGCCATCTACCATGGCAGCATTCACATGGTGCTTATTCTGCAGGCATGCCAAATGCAAGAGCTGCAAGGCCATGGTGGCCTTTACCTAGATTTCAAGGGTAGTCATAGACAGCCTGGGGGCCCAGGCAGAAACATGCCACTGGGGTGGAGCTTCCACAGAGAGTTTCTGCCTGGATAATGTCTAGAGGAGCCATGGGAATGGGACTGGCACTGAGACCCCAGAACTATAGAGCTACCAGTGTGCAACACCAGGCTGGGAGAGCTGCAATCATGAGACGCCAACATGAAAGAGCTGAAGTGTGGACTGAGCCCAGCAAAGCCATGGGGGTTTGGCTCTGGAAGGCCTTGGGCACCCAACCCTTGCTGCAGTGTGTCCGTGTGGTGGAACATGGAGTGAAAGAGTATTCTGGAATCTTAAGATTCAGTGTTGTTTTTTTTCTGTTGGGTCTTAGACTTACTTGGGAACAGTTACTCCCTTCTTCTTGCCTATTTCTCTTTTTTTGCAATGGAAATGCCTATCCCATCCCTGTCCCACCATTGAATATTTGAAGTAGATAACTTGTTTAACTTTAGGCTCACAGCTAAAAGGAATTTGTCTCAGAGTGTGCTGTGCCTTGAATCTCACTCATATCTGATTTACATGAGATCTTGAACTTTGACTTATGATTTGGAGCTGGAATAAGTTATGACTTTGGGGCTATTGGAATGTAATAAATGTATTTTGCATTTTAAGAAATGTTGGGGTTCAAGGGCAGAATACTGTGCTTTGAATGTGTCCCCAAAGTTTATGTGTTGCAAACTTAATCTCCAAGGCAACAGTGTTGAGAGATGGGGCCTTTAAGGGATGATTAGGCCATAAGGGCTCTGTGCTTATGAATATGTTAATATTATTATCGCCAAGAGTGGGTTAGTTGTCATGGAATGGGTTCCTTATAAAAATTTGAGTTCAGTCCCCTTTCTCTCTCTCTCTCACCCTTCCATCTTCCACCAAGAGTTGATGCAACACAAAGGCCTTCACCACATGCTGACACTTTGATATTAGACTTCCCAGACACTAGAACCATAAGAAATAAATTTCTTTTCTCTACAAATTATCTAGTCTGTCATATTCTGTTAAGACTAAGTATTTAAGGAGGTACACAAAGCAAAAGAAATTTTATGAAAAGATAGTAAGCATATACATCTCTTCCTAATTTCAGTAAATTGCAACTATGTACAAAGTAAATTTTAATTCCGCTTAAAAAATTGAACATTCTGCAATCAAAGCTGTTCCCTGGATTTCAATAAACATTCTGGTTGTCTTTGGCTTCCTTCACTTTGAGAATGAAAACCTTTGTTCTTGCTGGTCTGGGAATAGTTTTTATTGGTGATGTTTTCCTTTGGCTGGGAAACCGATTAAGGGCTTCTTTTCCTGGCAGATCCTTCTTTCTATTGGATGTAACCATTGAAATTACTTAAAAGAGCACTTTTATTTATTCTGGATGCTCAAATTCGTCTTGTAAATGCCTATAAATTTAAAAATTAGAGGAAATAACAGTTTTTAAATGTACACCTGCAAATGGGTTATCTTAAATTTACCCTGGAGGGAATAAGAACAAAACACAATTATGATATTTTAACAGTGAGGCCTCACACAAGAGTAACTTACAACTGCAAAAGCTCTATTTTATCAAGGAAATATGTATGTAAACTTATTTTAGTCATCAGCTTTCCCAGTCTTTCAGTTTAGATTGCTTTCATCTTCAGTAGAAACAAAGACATGTGGTTTACCATAACTGCTTGCTGATTTTCCTTGAATGTGTGGAATATCTTTAAACTAGAGCTATTTAAAATAATGATGAGAAAAAGTGGAGCACAATTTCTTCTAACCATGAAGTGTATTACATCTTCCTGTTGAGCTGATTAGTTTTTCTGCTCCTGAAAATAAGTTTTTAAACACTGTAAATTCTTTTATTGCAGTGGGTATTTTCTGTTGTTTGGCTGGCAGTGAATACTTTGGAGACTGTCATACTTAGTAATTCTGACAAGTTGCAAAAGTTTGCCAAATAAAAATGCCCTAGACCGAAGTGTATTTGGAACATTTTTGCACAAGGATTTTCTGGGGTTTCCTTAGACTTGGTGACTGAAAAGACAGGTAACCTCATGTGTAATCAATAAAAAGGAAAATAGATCCTACCCCACAAAGCTTTTAAGGCAGAATGATAAACATCTTTTAAAACATAATTCAAATGCTGTAGGGAATCTTTGGAAGTGATCTCTCCCAGTTTTGTTTCCCATCTGTGCATTGGTTTGGAAGCATCAATGTTTGTCTCTACACCAAAAAAATGATTTATCAAATATGCATACAATCAATCACTACTAATTAGAGATAAATTCACAAGCACAGTTTCAGTGTTCATTCAATTTTCCACAGAAATGAAAATAACATCATCTTAAGTTTTTAGTCAACTTTGGTGGGGAAAGGCCAAGGAAAAGCTTTGTCTCTTTTTTCCTCTATAAATGACACAATGAAAAATTATTGGTAATACAGTAGTTTCTCTTAGTCTTTAAAAAAAGATAATTCATGGAAAGGTTATTAGACCAACATTTGTAGCTTCTATGTTTCGTTTATGTGACAAAAAGTTACTTTAACAATTTTTCTTTTCTTTTTTTATTATAGAATTTTTGTCCAAAGTGACTTTGTGTTCTTGTTCAGAGGATTTTTGGTTGATGTTGTTGTCTAGTAACGTAAAATGAGTATTTACCAATTAGGCACATCCAATATTGTAATGCTTTCTCCAACCTTATATTATAATAAGAATTTTAAGCTTCCTTCCTTTATAATGTTGGGTTTCTGCCAGGGATTACTCACTTATCCTTGGAAGTCTTTTGTGATGGCATCAATCATCCCCTCTCTTAAGTAGGGAAAAATTAGCAGTAAAATGTCACACCTCTGGGGAAAAAAAAAATCTAATCACTTAATAAAGTAAACCACGTCTTGTTTCCTGAATTTGTGCACTTTTAATAAGAAACTGTTAGGTCAGGAACTCTGTCTTCTCTAATAGCTTGTATAAAGCCAATTACCCATCATCAGTCCTCAAATAAATAAAAGATAATAATAGTGAAAAAATGAAATATTGAAACCAAACATTTTCACTAATTCAATCTTCATTTCCGTAATATGTGGTATAACTTTAGCTAGGCTATTTATGACTAAAATAGCAAAGTCTTCATATGGGAGAAATTACTTTTCTGTTTTGCTTGCCCATTGCCCCATTCATCATGCCTTCAATTTAGTGCCAAAAGTGACTTTCATAATCCTGGCTATAAATAGCTGAATGAGAATATCAAACCCTGCTCTACCCAATAACTTACTAAAGAAAGAACCATATTTTTTAGTATCTTATTACATTTTTAGTCTATGAGGAAGTAAGACAGTTAGAAGCATTAGTTGAAAATGTTGGCAAGCAAGTAGGAGTGTGAGAGAAAGCAAAGGAGATGGAAGAATAATGAGACAGACATACTCTTAGGTTTTGGCATAACTCTGATGCATGTGGGAAAGCTAATGACTCTTCTAGTTCAACATGTTGATATTCATCTGAGGGCTTGAGTTATTCCTATTAGCTAACTTTGTTTTATGTAGGACCAAGATATTTAACTCCATCTTTGCTAAACATTGGTAGCCTCTTCTCGATACGTTGCCTTCTAGTGTTTGTGATTCAAATAGAGATACTATTATGATTCATACTGAATTCTCTTCCAAATTTTAGGGTGATTAATCACAAAAGTCTGATTCAATTGCAATTCTAATAACTTTTACTGTTGAGAATGCTGTTGATCGGACTGAGTTCCATAGTGTGTATTAGGGATCTGACCAATGTGGTGTGAGGAAATTGCAAGGAGTGATCAGTTGATTTCATAACTCCAGGAGGTAATGCATTTCTTGTGCTAGTTTCCTCACAAATATTCACTTCCTAACCAACCTCCAAACCAAGATGGCTGGAATGCATCTATGTATAATTGAACATCACACTTAGTCTTCATGTCCACTTCTCTTCACTATATTTACAAAAACCTCCCTTTATCACCATCATTTCATTCCTTCTTTAAAAAGAGAATTAGAATTGTTATGCATGGCTGCACTTCCTGTTCTATCATGAATGTAATTTTTCTGATACTCAGGCCTGGAACCTCAGTAGTCATTTGTGTGCTTTGTGACCCTGGCTCTTTCTTAATGTCTGCCTGATTTAAAGGTGGTGATCTCTTGGGAAATCAGAATATTGGGCTGACAATTTTCAAGCTAAACTAAGCAGAGTGTCTGTCACTATTGTAAAGCCTTAAGATATAAACTCTGCAGGTCGTCACATTTCCAATTAGGCACAGGAAGGTGATCTGAGAGAATTAGTGAGAAAGAAGAGATGAGAGATGGAGAGAGCAAAGTTTTTGAAGTTCCAGTCAGCCATGACAGTCAACTGAACAGTATAGCAGTTATGTGAAATTCCCTAGTTCTACCAATACATTTTCCCTTTTGACTGAGCTAATTTGCATTGCATGTTAGTTTGCAATACAGAGATTTATCTAATGCAATTTCCCTGACTTTAAGTGATAGGAGCACATCTTCCAGTTGTCTGAAAATATTCATTCATGTTTCTCAAAAATTTGTTCTTCTCTTTTGGTAAAATATACAGTCTTCTTTCAAGAGAAGAATATACATTTCTGTATACTTTTCTAGAGTATAGCTATGCATTTAATATTCTTGATAGGTGCAGAGAATATGCACAATCAATGTTTGGCTTATACGTAATTAACACTTAATCCCATGGTGATTTATCTTAGCTCTTGGTCAGAAGAAATGCACTATTACTTAAAATGGAGGACTGTTTGTGTGCTCTCTACTACTTCATAACCACTAAAAGGAGATTTCTTAATATTATAAATATTAAATGATGACAAATATGTTTATATTGAATTTATATATTATGTTTATATTGAAAATACTTAGAAATAGTGAGAAGCATAAGAAATTTTTAGTCTGAAAGCCTAGCTTTGTATGCCAGCTGTGTACCTACCATGTTTGTGCTTGGAGAAAGTCACTTAACTTCCTCATTTGTAAGATGAAATTGTGATGTGGCTTCTGCACTAATTAAATGCAGTAATTTAATACATCTGTCTACGTACGATTGTTCCTCAGTATTCATGGTGCATTGATTTCAGACCCCCCCAACAGATATCAAATTCTGCAAATGCTCAAGTCCCTCATAAAATGGCACAGAATTTAGATATAACCTCCACACTTCCTGAATATTTTAAATCATCTCTAAGTTACTTGTAATACTGAATTCAGTGCCTATACATCATTCCAATATTGTGGATTCAACATACTATTTGATGCATGGCAAATTCAAGGTTTGCTTTTTGAAACTTTATAGAAATTTACATTCTAGTATTTTGATTTCACAGTTAGTTGAATCAACTGATGTGAGACTCACAGATATAAAGGGTCAACTGTGCATATATTTTTCCATTGGTAGCTTGCTTAAGAATTCTTAGTAGAGATAGCATCATGATTATTGAGGGGTTTTTTCGCTTAGACAATTTCAGGTTCAAATGCAAGTATTTGTAGATCGATTGTCTTGCATGAAAAATGGTATTTTTTTTTTTTTATAAAGAAGAGGAATGTTTTGATACTGGAAATGGAGAAGAGAAAGAGAGCTGGGGTGGAAAAATTGTATGGGTGACAACACCTGTGAAAACTTAAAATGAAAAAAATGATAGAAATAAATTTTGATAGGTAATTTTGGAGACAAAGGGGAAATATAATATTTCTCCTTATAAATATAACCATGATGAATATGACTAAATTTATTATTTACAAAAATATGGGATAGAAATGGCACTAAGTTGTATAATCCCCCATTCTACCACTTTTGGCCTAGGTAAAAATAATCCAAGTCAAGATATTTTTTCTCTGGCATAAATGAGACTTAACTAAATATTATTAATGTTTCATCTTTGCAGGCCACTGTTCTTTCTTTTAGGAGATTCTGTTGTAAGTTTGGGCCTCAAGTTATCAATTGGCATGATGTTTCATAAGAGCCAAGGTCTTATCTTCCATTGACTGGCTCATTATTAATAGCTACATAACTTTTATTAGCTCAATTACTTGTTTTTATGGAAAACCTTGTAAATTTTTTAAAAACTAAAACTAGTATATAGTTAACATTTTGAGATTTCCTTTGGTTCATTTTCATGGGAGAATTATAGCAGTCAATTTCAGAAGTCCCAATGTTTTACCTATTTTACACCAACTCCCATCCAAAGAAAACCTTAAGGATGAATGGCTCATATTTTTATGTGTCACAATGCCTGGAATATTTTTCTAATTTAGAACATTCAAAAGATCAAAAATATTAAATTCATGGAATTCATACTATGTGCACGAAATACATTTTAACTGCTGATTCTACTAGTATGTCTCACATAAAGGTAACATAACCCTATTTCTTATTAAGATAAGAAAGGTAAATTGTGGGGCCCTTTGAAATTATAGGCTGCAGAAATATTTAAATCAGTATGTGTAAATGCTACTTCATTGTATATGTCTCGTGGTTTAGTGTATGTCCCTTGGATCCAGTCTACGATGGCACGAAATCTGGATTTTGTTCAAGTTACCTACATTCCCTTAAAGTTCTCATCTGTAAAATAGAATTAATAATATTATATATTATGAGTGATTGGAGGACTAACAATATTATATTCTTAAAGCATCTAGAATAGCAACCACTCTATTAACATTGGCAATCACTCCTACAACTACTGCTACTATTTTATGCCAATCATTTTACTATTTAAATATGTGTTATTTCATTAAACTTAAAAATAATGTCTTGTATATTATGTTTCTGAATTAAACAGTTATATTTATTACAAATAAAAGTCATTAATTTACTGACTTTAAATACTATTGCAATTATATTTTGATTTATTGGATTTTTCTTTTCTTTTTGTTTTGAGATAGTCTCTCTCTGTCACCCAGGCTAGCATGTAGTCACGTAATCTCAGCTCACTGCAACCTCTGCCTCCTGGGTTCAAGTGATTCTCCTGCGTCAGCCTCCAGAGTAGCTGGGATTACAGGCACCCACCAACATGTCTGGCTAATTTTTGAATTTTGTTTTTCTTTTTAGTAGAGATGGGGTTTCACCTTTTTGCCCAGGCTGGTCTCGAACTCCTGGCCTCAAGTGATCTGCCCACTTAGGCCTCTTAAAGTGCTAGGATTACAGGCATGAGCCACTGCGCCTGGCCCTGCAATTTTGACAATCTATTATCTTAAATGTCTTAAATCCCCGGTTTCAGAGCAGATCTTGAGGTCTAGTGGCTTGCAGTTGAACCACGGACTAATTCATAAATCCAATCATATAAACTAGGGAAATATTAAAGAAAACAGTGATATTTAACAGATGTGTCAATATGCAGTATTCTGTCCTAAACTACTGAAAAATTCTGGATACTATCAATTGATGGATCTAAGCTACACTTAGATTTGCTTAAGATTAGCTGAAGAACAGTATTTTATACTAGATGGGCAGGGATAAGCATAACAGAAACTACTAAAATATATAATTTAATCCAGTTAAATGAATTTTAGCTACTTGCTCTGTAATGAAGGAACTTTGTGTCCTCTAACTCAACAAGAATATCTTCCTTCAAGATGGAAATCAAATCTGATTGCTTCAATGAGCATCTCTGTGTAGATAATTACTAAATCATTCTCATTCTGCTATCTCCCTCTATTTCCAGGTTTACATCAATAACAATCGCCCAGTCTTTCTCCCTTACAGATCCAATTGTCATCTCGAATTTTTCTTTCCAACTCAAATATTTTCTTTCCACTATAACGGACTCCCACACTTGAATTCAGTGTCACTATCCACTGTTCTCTTAGGACTTAAAACATAGATTTACATTTGATTTCTTTCTTGCTTGCATAAAAAAATCAGCTCCTGTTTTCTCTCATTTTCTTTTCTTTTTTTTTTTGAGACGGAGTTTATCTCTGTCGCCCAGGCTGGAGTTCAGTGGTGTGATCTCGGCTCACTGAAACCTCTGCTTTCCGGGTTCAAGTGATTATTCTGCCTCAGTCTCCAGAGTAGCTGGGACTGCAGGCACACTCCACCACGCCCAGCTAATTTTTGTATTTTTAGTAGAGATGGGGGTCCACCATGTTGGCCAGGCTGGTCTCGAACTCCTGTCCTCGTGATCCACCCGCCTTGGCCTTCCAAAGTGCTGAGTTTACAGGCATGAGCCACTGCGCCTGGCCTTCTCTCATTTTCTTTCCATCCTTCCCTTCTTTACTGTCTCTATTCTTCTCTTAAGGCAGGTGTCCATCACACTATAAATTTTAGTAATTTTTTTATTCTGCCTCTGTTTCCTAAGTGCAAATACATAAACAGCTTGCACATTTGTTTATTTACAAAATATATTAATTTTCTATGATGTTACAAAAGGCCACTTGTACCCAATTTCTATCTTACTTAAACTGCATACCCACTGTCTTGAAACACGCCTTATACATTTGTGTGCTCATAAAAAAAAAAATACCTTAGAACTGGATAGCTTAAACAATCAAAATTTATTTTCTCACAGTTCTGGAAGATGGAAGTCCAAGATCAGGATGACTGTGGGGTTGGTTTCTGGTGATGTCTCTCCTTCTGGTTTGCAGGTGGCTGCCTTCTCACAGGTGTTTTCACATACCCTTTATTCTATGTGCACAGAGTGAGAGAAAGGGAGAGAGAGAGACAGAGAGAGAGACAAAGAGAGAGGGAGATCCTGTGTCTCTTCTTCTTTTAAGGACACTGGTCCTGTTGAACTAGGGCCCCACTTTTATAACTAGATTTAATGTTAATGACCTTCTTCAATTATAGTCACATTGGAAGTTAAAGATTCATACACTAATGGGTTGTGGGTGGGGGCGCAATTGAGTCAATAACTTCATTCTTCTCTTTAAGCATTTCTATGGTCTTATTTCCAGCTAGCTATACCTTTACCATTTTTACATTTCCAAATTCTCTGCATCCATTACAAAGAAGCTCTTTATTTAAAGAAGGCATTTTCTGTTCACTTCTATTTACAGTTGTCTGCTTCTACATAGTTTTATAATTAACTTTTTGTATCACATAGTTGGCACTAATATACTGCCTTCAGTTATTCAGATGCATATGAAACAGAAAAGTCTCCTTACAGACTAGCACTATATGTATTATATGTATGTATATGTGTACATATTATATATACATATATACACACACACATATATATGTATATATACTCAGAGTGGATTTGCAAGTCCCTATGTTTATTAGTTTTTAAGCCTTGATGCAGAATTTTGTGGAGTCACTTCAATACTGTAAATTTAATTATCCAAGGAGATAACTACCAATAATTTTTGTTCTAAATGTAAAATCCATTTAAGAATGAACTTTTGGAAAATTAAAAGGCATTATAAAAGCAGTTCTATACATGTTTAATAGAGAACATTAGCACATATTAGAGGTTATAATTCTACACATAGAAACTTATTGCAACATAAGCACAAGACAGATGGTCCTAATATAAATATTCTTTAAAATTTCTTTGACACCTACAATTTCTTCTTATATCTTTCCACCTTAAAGGATTTCCTACAACTATCCAGCGTCCCTATTTCAAGAAAAGTAATCATTTAGCTAAATTTTCTTCACAAAATGTTAGTTACAATGTGTTATCTTTCCCAGGATTATTTGTCTCCCAAAAAGAAGACTTTGGCATTGAAACAATACTCTTCACAATCACTGAAATGCAATGATAGCATTGTAAGTATTAGCCCTGAATAGTGAAATAAATATTTTTGCAGTAGGGCCCATTATCTTGTTTCTTCTCAAATTTTATTTTACAGGCACCCACATATTAAACATTTTAGATGACATCTATCAAGGGAAAAAAGATGCAAGGTGTTTCTCAAATAAAAATGTGATGGTTCTGGTCGTGCGCAGTGGCTCAGGCCTGTAATCCCAGCACTTTGGGAAGTCGAGGTGAGTGAGTCAGCTGAGGTCAGGAGTTTGAGACCAGCCTGACCAATATGGTGAAACCCCATCTCTACTAAAAATACAAAAATTAGTAGGGCATGAGGCTGAGACAGGAGAATCACTTAAACCCGGGAGGCAGAGGTTGCAGTGAGCTGAGATCACGCCACTACACTCCAGCCTGGGCGACAGAGCAAGACTCTGTCTCAAAAAATAAATAAATAAATAAATAAATAAATAAATAAAGTGATTGTTCTGTTATTCTCAGCAAACTAACACAGGAACAGATAATGAAACACTGCATGTTCTCACTCATAAATGGGAGCTGAACAATGAGAACACATGGATACAGGGAGGGGAACCTCACACACCGGGCCCTGTCAGTGGATGGGGGGGAAAGGAGAGGGAGAGCATTAGAACAAATACCTAATGCATGAGGGGCTTAAAGCCTAGATGACAGGTTGATAGGTGCAGCAAACCATCATGGCACATGTATACCTATGTAACAGACCTGCAAGTTCTGCACGTGTATCCCAGAACTTAAAGTAAAATTAAAAAAAAAAAATGTGATGGTTCTTTTTCTGATTTCTTCTGAATGCTGGAAGATAATTCCCTATTGTTCAGTACTGTTTCTATACATGTTGCAAAGAAGGCACTGACCTCTTAAATTGTAAACTATCTTTTCAAGGATGTTCATATAGCAGAGAAGGAAGATAGAAATACTGATTTTTCCTCTGATGTAAAGGTCAGGTGAGCTAACATCCTTAGCAGATAGTCTTCTGCTGGAGCAAAGGAGCAGCATGCTTACTGGCCATTAAAAATGACTCAAGTCAGCTTAGCTCAGATTTCTTTTCCTGCCATGTAAATTACTTCATGCCCATGTGTCATCTGGCTTCATTTGTATTGTTCTATGAGAACTAGAGCTCAGAGAACCAGGAGAAAAACGGTGATAATCTGGATACTGCTGTTGGTGTGACTAATAAACTGTCCTTCATTTCAGACCCAGTCAGAATCACAAGTATTCCACCTGCATCTGCTAAACTGTAACTCAATAACTTGTCAGCCTAAGTAGGCAAGATCTCAGACCTTTTAAAAATTTTGACATCTAAATACTCCTATGTACTGCTCATGTTTTTATTTAGTTTGTCTCTCTGACGACTGTCATTATATTATATGTAATCTAGATTTTAAGCTTCCACCTGTGATTACTACTTGTATTAGTCAGCATAGGCTGTCATAACAAACTACCACAGATTGAATGGCTCAAACAATAGAAATTTATTTTCCCACAGGTCTAGAGGTTGGAATTCCAAGACGAAGGTTGTAGCAGGTTTGATTTTCTCTTCAGCTTCTCTCCTTGTTTTTCAGACAGCTTCCTATCATTGTGTTCTCACATGCCTTTACTCTGTGAGCACATTTCCTTGGTGTTTCTCCCTCTTCTTAGAAGAAAACAATCATAATGGTTTAGGGCCCCATTATTCTGACCTCAGATCATCTTAGTAGCTATTTAAAAGCCCTATCTCCAAATATAGTTATATTCTGGGTTAGGGCTCCAACATAGGAATTTTAGGACACAATTTAATCCATAACACCTTTCCTATATGCTCTAAGACAATTTTCCATGAGTCTCTTCACTACGTTTTTTTTGCTCACTATCTATTCAAGAATGTTTGTGTAGTCAACAGCCTTGGGAGATAGATATAGTCATCCTCTAGAGCAAACGGCAGGCTTATCTATGCTCCAGCATGATAAAAATTAGGCCTCACTTTAGGGTAAATGTAGGGCAGACATGTTTATTGTCATTATCAAAGTTTGCATTTTTTAAAGCTTGGGTCCCTCCTTTGTAATGTAACCCAGAGCAATCTGTGTACCTGGCTCTCCAAGTGTTGTTACCCTGTGAGAACTGGGGTACTTAGAGCTGCCCCCAGAAAATAGTAATAATCCAACTACCATTTCCATTCCATTAGGGCAGGGGATGGGTAGCCTTTCTTCAACTTGCTAACATACAAATTCATAACATCTCTATCTTAAATATAAAGCCTTCTTTGTAAAGTCTTGTATGGCTTTGCGGGCAGATTTAGGCATGTTTTTAAATCTGAAAGACACTGACACTTTATTAATCTCTTCACATATATAGCATCTTTTCAGCCCTTAAATTTTAACTCAAGAGCAACCTTTTCAAGAACTATTCCCTGAATATGGTCTCTTCCATTACATACGACTTTATCCCATTTAGTAACTTTAAATGATTTAGAACAATGAGTATTGTTCTAGTTTATTTATTTTTTGTTTAATTGTGTTTCTCATTACATGTTGGTCAGAAACCTGATTTGTCTTATCCACAATTATTGCTTACTTCAGCAGCCATAATTCTCAAAAGGATGCGATGTTGTCAATGTCTGGAGACATTTTTTACGTTGCAACTGGGAAGGGGGCATGCTGCTCGTGTCTAGTGGGTAGAAGTACAAGATGGTGCTACACATTTTCAAGAGCTCAGAACACGCCCCCCAAACAAAGACTCATACACTGTATAATGCCAGTAGTGTCAAGGCTGAGAATCTCTGATCTGCAGCATCCAATGTAGTACGTGAGAATAAGAAGGTTCTGAAGACGTGCTGATGAATTAGAAGATTGTCTTCATTATAGTATTTAGTAAGTTATAATTTCATGACAATATTCTGGCTTCCACTGCTAGTTGCTTGAATAATAGCAATATTCCCTAAACTGAAATACTATTAATATTGATGAAAATGAAAAAAACAAACTTTGTAAAATATTTAAAGAGGTTTATTCTGAGCCAAAAATGAGTAACCAAGGCCAAAGGCACAGTCTCAAGAGGTCCTGAGAACATGTGTCCCAAGTGGTTGAGTTACAGCTTGGTTTTATATGTTTTAGGGAGACATAAAACATCAATCAACACATGTGAGGAAAACGTTGGTTCAGTCTGGAAAGGAGGGAAGACTTGAGGTGAATGGGTTATAGGTGGATTCAAATATTTTCTGAGTGGCAATTGGTTGAAGAAGTTATTACCTAACGACCTGGAATCGATAGAAAAATTTAAGTTGGAATTTGGTAACTTATTGCTACAAAGAGTTTGTTATATTAGTCTTAAGATCTCTTTTTTCACATTAATTTTGGTCATTGGTGCCTGAATTCCAAAGGGAAGAGAATATGACGAGTTGTGTCCAATGCCATCTTCCCATTATGACCTGAGCTATTTGATTAGTTTTCTTTGAAATTCTTTTGGCTGAGAGAAGGAGTCTGTTCAATTGTTGAGGATGGGGCTTAGAATGTCACTTTTGGTTTACATAAACATATGATGTAATACATGATATTTTAACTAAATATGACATATAAAAATATTTTCTGAAGAAGAATAAGATATACTATTGTCTTACTCTAGACATTGCTCTGCTGTTGTCATGTTGCATGAATTAATAGGCAAGTTAATTTCCCATTTTGCTGTGACTTCCATCTTTAAAAAGGCAAAAAAAAAGCAACTCATAGCTACATAGAAAAAGGATGCTGTGGAAATAAATAAGAAAATTAATATAAGGTACATAGAATTACAGGCTTCTTCATATAGCCTATAATTTTTGCTATAATATTATATAGTATTGCATAGGTAACCAACATTACGGTGACAGATATTTCATACACTCTTTCAGGAAATAAATTACTCATGTTAAGTTATTCAACAATATTAGTTCATTAGATAAGAATTTTAATCAGTGTTAGAATTATAAACTATATTATCTGGAAACTTTAAAGTATGACTCAATAAATTAAATCTATTTTTTGTTTGTTTTATCGGTTTGTTTTTCAGAGATAGGATCTCACTCTGTCATGCAGGCTGGAGTGCAGTGGTGCAATCACAGCTCACTCACTGCAGTCTCTAACTCCTGGACTAAAGCAATTCTCCCATCCAAGCCTCCCAAGTAGCTGAACTACAGGTGCACACCACAATACTTGGCTAAGTTTTTAAATTTTTTGTAGAGATAGGTTTCACTATATTTCCCAAGTTTCAAAATCTTGCCCTCAAGCCATCCTCCATCTTTGACCTCTCAAAGTGCTGGGATTACAGAAGTGAGCAATGGAGCCCAGGATTCAATAAATCAAATCTTTGAATGCACTTGTCTACAGGAAACCAAATACTCTTAGACTCTGACTAATTTGCTACAACTTACATTAAGTTGAAACAACATTTTGACTAAAACCTAACAGTTCAAATAATATAAACTTATTTTATGAGTTTGGTCAGCTCCAATCTAGAATCAATTTTGCTTCCAGTTGGTGCCAATTATTTAAATTCACCTGTTTTGGCAATATAATGATATGGAAATTTTGGCAAAAATTAGTGTTGAACAGGCTAGAAATAAGACACAACTCCTATTCTAAAGTGGTCAACAGGCCGGGCACAGTGGCTCACGCCTGTAATCCCAGCACTTTCGGAGGCCAAGGCGGGTGGATCACGAGGTCAGAAGATCGAGACCATCCTGGCCAACATGGTGAAACCCCGTCTCTACTAAAAATACAAAAAATTAGCCGGGCGTGGTGGCAAGGGCCTGTAGTCCCAGCTACTTGGGAGACTGAGGCAGGAGAATGGCGTGAACGTGGGAGGCGGAGCTTGCAGTGAGCTGAGAGATCGTGCCACCGCACTCCAGCCTGGGTGACAGAGACTCCATCTCAAAAAAAAAATAAATAAATAAATAAATAAAGTGGTCAACAAGTTATGAGACTTAAATAGATATTTATTAATATTCTGTATATCCCTGATTGAAATATATTATGCAATTGACCTTTTCATAATTCCATATATATGTTATCTCATTTAGTCTATTCAACAACTTCAAGAAGTTGGTGTTATTATCATGATTTGACTTTTAAAGAAACAGCCCAGTAGGATAAACATACAGTTATCCTTATCTAAACATATCATGGTACAACTATGAAAGACAAACAGAAAATTTCAAAGGACTAGGCTAGTATTCTCTGTCCCATTCCTAGTGAGTACATGAGAGTCTAAGCTCATGTTCATCATGTTGTCAAATGTTCCCAGTAGGAAAAGCTGGTCATAATGCTCTTCTTACCTGCGTAGGTCCCTGTTTTCCCCATTTTTATTGTCTGATCGTTTCTTATATTTCTACCATTCATGTTTTAAAAGTAGACTATATACAGAATCAAGGAGTGTTCACTTTTTTCAACAGAATGGTCAATAAAGTTACTTAGACTTCAAAATATTAGGTAAGTCTGATGATAATTATTATTATTTTTTCCCTTTGGAGATACTAGTTTCACCTTTCTATACTTTAGCAGTTTATATAAAATTTTTCTCCATTTATAGACTTCTTTTTGAGACACATTCTTCTATTTTATATGTGCTTTCCCATAAAACTTACAGTTTCGTTAGTGATTTGGGTCTTCTGTTTTCCCTAAGGGCTGTGTAATCTAAACCTGATCCTAGCTAACCTAGGTTTCAGAAACTTCCTTCTTACACAGTGGCTGCATTGGGCATGTAATCTGTATTGGGCAATAGGTATATTCCATAAACTTGTCTAATGTCATTTTCCATAGCTATAGATAGATGTAGAATTCTGCCTTTTTCTATATTATTCATGAATTTGAAAAATCTAGGCATACTATTTTACTCAGTGCCATTCTGTAGTTCCTTGAATTTTCCAAGAATTTTTCTATAACAAAATCTTTGTACATGCAGCTTTCTTTTCGTGAAGCCATTTACCTCTATCACAATGCTAAGTAGGTAACCCCTATCCATCCTGTAGCTCTTCTTGGACATATGAATGTGTGTCTATGTCAGTGTTTGTGCTACGTATCTAAAACACATCTAAATACTAAATACTGTATTTCTGTTCATGTTGATCAATGTGAAAAGTTCCTCCAAAAATGTTCATTTTCAAATGATTTTTTCTCATATATTTTTATTTGTTTCTTATGTTCATGTATGATATGAGTAATACAGCTTCTACATTCAACTAGAATATTATTTCCTAATATATTTGATTCTACGTATTTCAGAAAAGATTTTGTAATGGAGAGTAAAAAATGATGTATGTACTCCTGGAAGATATTTTTGCAACAAATTTGATTCCTGTTTATATTGACTAAATTATATGACTAGAATTTAATCCTGAATATTTCCTAGAATTTCATTAAAAATGATTCAATGAAGGGAAAAGAAGCTATATGAGAACCAAAGTAAAAATCACTTCTGCTCCGTGCTAAAAATATTCAAAGAAAATACTTTTATGTAGTATGAACTCAATATTTGCCTTTTAAAAATAATGCATTAATCAATAAAATGCATTTTTTATTAATTAAAATGTCAGAGTAAATGGCATGAGTCCTGTCTATCCCTTTCTAATCAATAAATGCACCTAACATTTTGAAAATTTTTTCATATTTTCTCGATAACCCAATGATTTAATAAATGCTAGCACATTTATTTTATAATATCTTCTATTTCTCCTACAGATATGTGACACTTTTTAATAGCTTGCAACATTAAACATTTTTTTAAAAGCACCTGAGTTTGCTTTCCTCTTTTCTGACAGGAAGTAAGAAATCATTTTACAATATGTTTTTATGCTCCAAAAATGTTTTTGTTTTTTTTAGGCTGCAATATATTCCATATGTACTTACTTATCTCTTTTTAATGTATTGTTACTTGAAAACATGGGTTTTTTTTCTCATTCTATCACTGAGATTGGCATATACTTAAGGCCCTTGAGAAAGTGATATATTTTTACAAGGTGTATTGAATCTCAGAAAGGATGAAAATGTACAAAGAAGGGTTATTATTTAACCTATGCAAGGTTAAGCAGTTTAAATCATCTTTATCACTTTCCTAAACTTGCCATTGCAGCTATGTCAATGATTTTAATAAATGCTACAGGTGAACATGAATATATTTTCTCACCATCTACAATTTTAAGCTTCCTTCTGACCATATATGTACTATTATCTGGCAATGTAGGGCAAGAGTTTTTCAGTTGACTTGTCAAGGAAGAATATTGTTTTGCTCCATAACCGACCTATTGGATCATATCACCATATTGGAGCCTTAGCTAAGAAAGGCATTCTATTTTACTATAATTCGTAATAGTTTAGAACGCTATGTCTGTCTTGCTATTGCCCAAGAGGTATCTTAAATTTCCATTAAAATGCTTACATCTAAGTAATGATTGTAGTTTTATTGAGAACAGATATCATTAGACAATGTCAGCTAATTTACCTCATGTGAAAACTTTTGCAACTTTCATCTGACATATAATTTGTGAATTGTTTTTAATGAATGATGAATAGTTGGTTATTACATATGAATGTGAAATATTTGAAATTTTACTGACATGTTTATTTTGGCAAAATTATTCTTCAGTTAGACAAAGTTATGGTGGACTTGAGAACAAAATTTATTCCACCAGAGCCAGTTCAGTGAGAACTAAATTATTGTCATAATAAAATAGCTAAATGAATTGTTTTTGGAAAATGTAACTTACATCCCCACTTTGGGAAAATCTTCTCATTGCACAAACATTTGTTTTTTCTCACAATTTTTTTACATGGCAAACATGTTAGATGCTCTTAGTCAAGAATTTTTTCTCATGTTTTAAAAGTAGACAGCATTTGTAAAATAGTGCTAACTACTTGCATGAATTTGACATGGCCAGATGCAGCTTCCTCACTGTAAAACAGGAAAATGTACTATGTTTCAATATCTAAACACTCTTCAGCAATCTCTGCCCTCAAAGTCTGCCCATATTACTTGGAATGTTTGAATAGAATGATTAGCTCTTTGTACAAAAATTCCGCTAATTACAAGAGGGATCCTTATCTTTACTTTATAAATGAGGAGATCAGGCCTCAATTATGTATGTAATTGGCCTAATATGACATGGGGAAAACTTGTGAAACCAATTAAATTCACATATAAATATGTGAAGAAGCAAAGGTACGCTTTGCTTCTTCACCTTTATGTGTGTGTGTGTGTATTCATATATATATATGTATACATATCTATCTACCTGTATATATATATATGTATACATATCTATCTACCTATATATATATATATATATCTAGAAATGTTCTATCAGCCCTTCTAGACACATCAGTGCTATATTAAAGTTGCATCAATTAAAGGCAACAACCTTTACAAATCCACAATGATTATCTATGATTATGAAATATGCTATGTATTTGCATATATAGTTTCCTTCTCAGGTGAATGTGTACCGTATGTTGATTATGTGAAAGGTACACTTTTCTTCTTCACCTTTAATAAAGATGCATTGCTTCTTGGCAGTAATATTGCACTATATCTTTCAGAAGAGGGTACAATTGTATTATGATTTCTGTTGTAATTTTGCCTTCCATAAGCCATGTTACTTCTGCTCCCACCATTGTTGGGTCTAAATGCATTTCTATTTGGTGTTTGAAGCTTGAAATTTAAAGAAAACACGGCAGATGGGGCTTCTGAGATACATGTATCTGCCTCCCTGCTTAGGTAGTTGAATGTGAAGTGGTTCAGTATACTTATGAAGAATAGACATTCATCGGCTTTAGGAAAATCAAACAAGAACAAAAGAGTGTTTAAAGGCCAAAGTATTATCTACTTGTCCTCTGCAAAAAAATGGTATATTTGAAAACTTATATATCTATCTATATATAAAACTTTTATTAAAAATATATGTGTATATATAATTTTTATTAAAATATATGTATATACTTTTTTTTGCAATAGGGTTGCACTGTTTTTCTTGAGACAGGGTCTTGCTCTGTCATAGGCGGGAGTGCAGTGGCATAATCACAGTTAACTGCAGCCTCAACCTCCCGAGCTCAGGTGATCCTCTCACCTCAGCCTCCTGTGTAGCTGGGACTATAGGAACACACCACCATGCCCAGCTAATTTTTTTTCTTTTTAGATACGGAGTTGCACTATGTTACCCAGGCTGGTCTGGAACTCCCTGGCTCAAGCAATTTTCCCATTTTGGCCTCTCAAAGTGCTGAAATTACAGGCATGAGCCATGATATCCAGCCAAGAAGTTTTATTTTTTAAGAGACTTTTGCAGAGGATTAAGGAAACACTCTACAATCATTCTATGTGATGAAAAATTATCACAGACAGAAAACATTTGTTTTAGAAGGTGTTTTAAAGGCACCAAGAAAGCTGTCATTTAACATACTATACCTTATCTCATATGGGTATAGGAACCACCTTATAGAAAAATAATTATTTGCACTAACATTTCAGTAGTGTTAACGTCTTCTCAGAAAACATTTTATACCATGTCTAGAATGCATTAATTTTCTTTTGTGTTATTTAACTACATTTTATTACAAATAAAATAATAACAGCTAACATTTAGTGATTATTCTGTATGCACTAAAGTGATTTATGTAAGACAGCATGTTTAATCTTTGCATAGCAACTCTGAGACAGTGTGCTGGTTAATTTTGGGTATCAGTCTGAGTGGATTAAGGGATACCTAAATAGCTGGTAAAGCATCAATTCTAAGTGTGTCAGTGAGGGTGTTTCTAGAGGACATTGGTGAGTATGTCAGATGGCTGAGTGGGTAGATTAGCCCTTAATGTGGACAGGCACCATCAAATGGTCTGGGGGCCCAGATGGAAGAAAAAGGCAATAGAAGGGTGATTTCTCTCTCTGTCTTTCTCTCCTGAAGCTGAAATGTCCTTCTTCACCTGCCTTGGACATCAGAACTTCAAGTTCTCTGGCCTTTGGACTCCAGAACTTGCACCAGCAAACTTCTGGGCTCTCAAGCCTTTGGCCTTGGACTGAGAGTTAGAGACTCATATCATTTGCTTCCCTGGTTCTGAGGCTTCAAGACTTGGACTGAACCACATTACCAGCATCCCTGGCTCTCCAACTTGCAGACAGCCTATTGTGGGACTTGCCTCTATAATTCCCCTAAAACATTTTTCTCTATCTTTTTTTAATCTATCTATCTATCTGTCTATCTATCTATCTATCTATCTACCTATCTATCTATCTATCTATCATCTATCTATCTATGTGTTTGTATGTATGTATGTATGTATGTATGTATGTATCTATCTATCTATCTATCTATCTATCTATCTTTCTATTCTATCTACCATCCTATTGCTTTTGTGTCTCTGGAGAACCTAACAAAGACAAGCACAAACTTAACATGCTCATTTATAGACAGGGAAAATGAGATACAATGTGTTTAAGTAATTTGCCTATGACAGAGCTAGGATTCAAATCCAGGTATTATGGCTTCAGATTCCCTGCTCTTATCTGTAACGTTTCATTATTTTCCAAAGTAACAATATCAACATCACCTTGCAGTGTTTTCAAATAGAAAGTCAAGGAAAAAATATATTTCTACTCAAAAAGACTAATTTAAGAGTTTAATGAAGAAGGTAGTAACAGAAATGTAGACAGAATAAAATAAACTAGAAAAATAATGTCAAGGCAACTTGGAAGTAACCAAAAGCAGAAAGCTATTGCCACTACTAAATCTGAAGGAGCAAAGCTAGGAAATTGTTATAAGGAAATGAGTCAGAGCCAGAGCCAGAGCCTTCTTCCTAGAGGGACTCAGTACCTTCAGGAGATATGATAACACAACAGAAAGGGAGTAGGGACAGATATATTCTTGTTACAGAACTGCTGGGTTTGCCTGCCTGCTGTGCAGCGTCATACCAATACACTGAAACAGCAGGGTTTGCAGCAGAGAAAGAAGTTAATAATCTCGCAAGCTGCAGAGGGAGGACATGCAAGGAATCCTCAAGCCTCAAATCTGTCTCCTCAAGGGGTTCTGGGCAAGAGTTTTTAAGGGGATCATGGAGGGCAAGGAGCTGGAAAATTGGGGTCATTGATAGCTTGTAATAAGGGGGATAAAATCAACAGATTATAGAAACTGTATGCTTTCATGAGTCACCTCCTTTCTGGGCCCTCAGACCTGCTGGCATGGGTAGTTTTATCAGTATGAGAAAACTAAAGGAGAAACTCAAAAGGAAAGCTTATTATTTTATAATGTATTAGATTTTACCTGTAGATCAGAAAGGAACCATGAGACTTGTGACAAGAGCTACATCATCTTAGCTACGGTAGTAAGCAGTGACTAGCTACAAGGAAGTGCATCAAAGGGCAAGCTGATGTGCTATAAGCCTCCTTAAATTTTATTATTATTTCTCCCTTAGTTGACTTTATAAAATTTCCATGGGGATGATTTCACACTGGCCTCTCTCTTCTCCTGTCTCCTAACAGTTTGTCTCCTTCATCAGTCTCCTAACAGTTTGTCCCCCACACCAAACACTATTCAAAAACACAGGCAAGGAAGCCAGGTTGACTGAGCTCAAAGAGTCAGCCTATAACACCACTGAGAAGAGAAGAGAAAGGACAAGCAGTGGTGGCAGATGGAGAATTAGCAACACATAAAATAAAATCAGTATATTTTTTGCTTCCAGTATTACTAGTGAGGTTTCTAAAGTAATCATCATTCATAATTAATTATGTATTCCATTTTATTATATTATAAATTGTTTCTGTGGTTATTTTTCATCATGATGACTCAGAGTGGATCACTGTCTTTAAAAGTCATTATAAAAATAATATATTCTTGTTATTATAGGTGACATGTAAGACATTGAAAATTAAACCTAGGCCATTAAACAATGTTACTTGAACATAAATGGTAATATTACTTTTAAGTAATCAATCATACTAAATAATGCAAATATTAATTTTTATGGAGCAAAAGCTGTGTTAATTTAGAGAGCGTATGTATAGGTTGCATTTAGTTTATCATTCATATCATTGAAATTGATTTTTAGCATTGAAGTTTTTCTAATAAAGCACTATTTATTTCAAAGCCAAATGCAAAGCCAATAATTCTTATAATACGTATTTGAATAATAGGGCTTCCAGAATTAATTACTGAAAGAACACACTGTGCTGTCCTTTGGGTCATACAGTGAAGATGATAGTCAAGCAGTGTTAAATACCTTTCAAACCCATCATAATTGATAAAGCCTGGAGCATGCTATACCTCTGAAGAAGAAAAACACTAATCATTACGTCACTATAGTATCCAGGAAAATTAGCTCTAGAAAGTGAAACAGATAATTTTATTTTTAATATATTTGTAATACACAGTAGTGTTCCCTAAGGAGTTCATTTGCACTGCTGAAAACATTTTTAATAATTGCACATTACAAACTGTACAAAAATTTTTAAAGAGTTTTTTCTAATCTTATGGTAATATGGTTTGTGTAAAACCATTAGGCAATACATGAGCTATAAGCAGGGAAAATAGCTAACATTTCATTAATAACCACCATTATATGATTTTTTTCTATTTTTAAGCTGATAGTCATTTTACATGCATTAGCTCATGTATTCTCACAATAACACTAAGGGTTAGCTACTAATTTTATCCACAGTTTTTAGTTGATGGGAACCGATGTTCAGAATAGTTGATTAGCTTAATTACCCGAGGTCTCACATGTCATAAGAATTAGAGCAGTGAATAATCTCAAACAGCGTCTGAACTCTAAATTTTGCTTTCAGTACTTACTACAGTATAAGTTCCTTAAGGGTGAAGACTTCAGTGTGTAGCTAGATCTCTAGTGCCTGGGACATAATAGATACTGAAATACATATTAAAGAAAAGAAAAACTTGATTCTTTCTATCTGACTCTGGGCTTCCCATTCTTAATATCCACACTAAACTACATAGTAATAAAAATGAATTTGGAAGAAGGAATTAAAATGTGTGACATATTTTAAAAGTTTGCCTTGACAACAGAAAAACATTTAACTGTATAAACATTATATGACTGTATGGTTACCAGAAACTTACATTTATGGGAAACTAGCAGAAACTTTTGGTATGCATACAATTTTCTTACATAATTTAGTTAAGAAATTAGAACAATCATGAAGGTAACATTAATGCTATACATATTTTTAAAGTAAGATAAATAGAATCTTAAGGATGTATGAGAAGTAAAAGCAAACTTAGAAAATATAAAATGATTTCCCTTTTGTTCTGTTAGGAAAATCTCAAATAGGACCCTGCAGAGTAAAAGAAAATTGGATTATAATTTCCATATGATAACTCATGTAGCATGGTTTCTTTACTAATAAAAAATTCAAAGGCATTTTCAGCGTTCTTCAATGAATTCAACTGAAATTTAACCAAAATTCAGTAAGTTGGCATAACAATTAATCTTTACTAAAATAGAACGCATTAATTCATGCCAAAACCTCTTTAGAAACTATATTTTTTTCCATTTTAATATATTATTTGTCTACATAAAGCTCAAAAAATTGAGAGATAAAAGCCAGAAAGAAATAATTCATGGATCATGTGGAACATTTCTTTTAAGTCAGCTAGCTCAGTTGTATATAGTAGACATTTCAATACTTATCTTATTAAACAGAATTAACTCTTATACTATGAAAACTATTTATATGACATAAATCCTATAAAAATAAGCCCTAGTTTATTATTTTAAATATTTAATTTGCTGTCAGGTTTCAATTAGCCTGGGGAAGAAAAGCCTTTTGTTTTGTACACATGTGTGTGAGTGTATGTGCTTACAGTTGTCTCAACCTGAATTTCACTAGCATAGACTGAGACTTTAACTTTCAAATGTCTAAAATGATTCGCCATTTCTGAAGTTTATTTTATTTACAAAAATTGTTAACCTATATGAGATACTTGTTCTATAACTTGAAAATTTTTTTAAAAATTAATGGTAGTACTGTCTTCCATGGTACATCTAACTAAAAATATACATATGCATGTGTATATATACATGTATGTGTGAAACATATATACATACATATACACACATGTATACATATGTGTCCACACACACATATATGTAATATGTGCGTGTGTGTATATATATGTATACACATACATACATACACATGATTGCAAAATGGAGATTTGGAATAGTAAAGATTACTCAAGAGAAGATATGCTGTCTATTAACAAAAGTTCACACAAGAAAAGACTAAGTCATGACACGTGATAATGAATGAGCAAAGGAAAAAGAAACCTGAAATATTTTATTCAAAAGAAAATAAAATATTAATCAGTTTTAGTTTCCCTTAATCACTCTTCAATTTTAGCCGAATCACCAATGTAAGATCCCTAGAGCTTTTGAGAAGTTATATACATAACAAATATGAAAAAGAAAACACATGAAATGAAGAGAATGAAATAATTCAGTAACTGAGACAAAATCTTGAGTCTAATGCTGTGATTTCAAAGGTCACATTGAACATGATCAGTTTAGACACATACAGCAGGTTTGTTTCCTTTATTCAGTTCATGCTGTGCAATTACACTGCCTCTTGTGTCAAAAGTACAATGGGAACCTCAGGAGGTGGAAATTTAAGTGACCCAGAGGATAGAGTCTCTCTCCCTCTTAAGGTCTGCCTGGTTCTTCTTTATGTCTATTTTTCTACGGTTTGTTTTTTTGGAATGGTAGGAAGTGCCAGTAGAGGTAATAAAATTTTGTTTTGCACTTTATTTGTAAATTAAATACAAGCAGGTTCTCAATAAGCAAATTAAATACCTACAGGTGTTCTGAACGGCCTCAGAGAGAGAAAAAAAAAAAAAAACAGTCTCTGCCCTTAAGAAGCTTTGGAAAAACAGAAAAGTCAATTAAAAGTGTATAGCTCTTTTTGCGAATGTGATCATAGAGGATTCTTTGCAAGTATATAGAATGTTTCAGGATAATGGGACATGATGCCTGAGATAGAAGAGTTTAGGAATAAGATTCCATCAAGAGATGAACAAAAAGTTTTAGTACCAGAAGAAAAGATATGCTCATATTTGTTTATTGCTCAATATGACAGGAAGGTATGTTATGTGGAGTTATATATATT
The DNA here is from genome assembly GCF_028885655.2 of Pongo abelii. NCBI lineage: Eukaryota > Metazoa > Chordata > Mammalia > Primates > Hominidae > Pongo > Pongo abelii. The sequence continues at coordinate 130,834,006 of NC_071992.2, read as the reverse complement.
TATAGTTAGTAAGTTATGTATGTATTGTAAATATATAAGTAATTAAATATATGTTCAGTTATATATTTTTTGTTGTAAAATATAAGAAAATATAATATATATATTATATAAAATATGCAGTATGTATATAATGTGGTGTGTGTTAAGCTAGAAAGAAGAAAGAGAATATTTGACGACTTTTTGCCTTCTAATGATTTTTTAACTGGAATAATATAAACGTTACCAAAGAGATGAAAAAAAGTGAGAATATGCAATGTATATTCTAGAGAACCCACTGGAAACTCTCTCAGAGCTTATTTGAAAGGGAAACAAAATGAAATAAAGAAATAAAAAATATTTTACTGTAGTGAGAAGTGATGAAGGAGAAGTCCACCATTTGTTAGAGGACATAGAAATTAGGATCAGACTTTTCAGATAAAAAGCATTCCAAATGCCAGTCCTGTGACCTTGGATAATAAGTAAAGCACTCTAAACCTCTATTTTTTAACATCAAAAATAGATCCGATAGTAGCATAAATCTCAGAGCACATGCTGAGCCTACTTTGAACATAGTATTCACATGTATTGTTTTATTGACGTATCACTCATGTACAAGAAACTTCACATATTTAAAGTGTACAGATTCCTGAGATTTGACATATCTATGCAATCATAAAGCCAACACTGGGATCAATATAATGAAGACACACATCACCCTAAGCATTTCCTCATGCTTCTTTGTAATTCACGTGGTTTAAATCTTTTTAAAGATAACTGACTTTTTAACTATTTTGAAATAATTAAAAATTCACACAATGTTGCAGAGATGTTACAGATACTTTCCCCATACCCTTACTCAGTTTCTCTTAGTGGACACATTTTATGTAATTATAATACCATCAAAAACTTGAGATTGACATTGGTACAATATGTATATAGCGCTATGTCACTTTATCATATGTGTAGATTCATGTAACTATGACCACAATCAAGATGCAGAACTATTTTATTACCACAATGATCTTCCTAGTGCTACTCCATAATCAAAGCCTATTTATTCCCCTCCACTGTTCCTCAGTCTTAGCAACCACTAATCTGTTTTTATCTCTATAATTTTGTCATTTCAAGAACATTATATAAATAGAATCATACAGGAAGTGACCTTTCCATGTTGGCTTATTTTCCACTAGCATAGTAGTCTTGATATCTATCTGCGTTGCCAAGTATATCAGTAGTTCATTATTCTATTGTTGAATAGTATTTATTTTATGGTATGGTTGTACCACAGCTGATACAAACAATTACGTACAGGGTATTTTTGTGTGTAGACAGTTTTTAAATCTGTGGGTAAAATATTCAATATTCGAATTGATAGGTCATATATTAAGTGCGCATTTAGTTGTTTGTGTTTTTTTTTTGTTTGTTTGTTTGCTTTATAGCAACTGACAAACTGTTTTCCAGATTGGCTATATCATTTTGCATTCTTACTCACTAATGCTATTACCGTTTTTTTAAATTGACAAATAAAAATTGTATATATTTACAGTGCACAGCATGATGTTTTGAAATATGTGTATATTGTGGAATGGCTACATCACGCTGATTAATGTATGCATTGCCTCAAATACCTATCATTTCTTTGTGGTGAGAACACTTAAAACTACTCTTTTAGGCCAGGCACAGCGGCTCATGCCTGTAATCCCAGCCCTTTGGGGAGGCTGAGGCAGGCGGATCACGAGGTCAAGAGATCAAGACCATCCTGGCAAACATGGTCAAACCCTGTCTCTACTAAATATACAAAAATTAGCTGGGCGTGCTGGTGCGCATATGTAATCTCAGCTACTCAGGAGGCTGAGGCAGGAGAATCACTTGAACCTGGGAGGCGAAGTTTGCAGTGAGTGGAGATCATGCCACTGCACTCCAGCCTGGGCAACAGAGCAAGACTCCATCAAAAATAAAATAAAATAAACAACAACAACAAAAAAACTGCTCTCTTAGCATTTTCAGTTATACAGCACATTGTTATTAAATGTCGTTACCATCTTGGAAAATTGATTTCTGGAATATATTTCTCCTATCTAATTGAAATTTTGTATTATTTGACCAACCTCTTCCCAATCCATCCCCCGCTCCTGCAACAGCTCCTAGTAATAATCATTCTACTCTGTTTCTATGAACTATACTTTTAGAATTCCATACATAAGCAAGCTAAGGTTATATTTGTTTTTCTGTGCCTGGCTCATTTCACTTAACATATTCCAGGTTCTTCCATATATATGTGTATATATATGGATATACATATGGAAGAGAACCTGGAGTGTGTTTTTATATATATATATACATCTATATATTCAAACTCAAATTCAAATTCGTAATCAGATATCATTACATATGTATTAGAACCTTATATATATGTGTGTGTATGTGTTGATATTTATCATAGTGTTGATACATAAATATAAGGTTGATATATGTATATAGAGAGGGAGTATATAGATTATTTATTTTTTGCCTTCTAAGGATTTTTTAACTGGAATAGTATAAAAGTTACCAAAGAGATGAGAGAAAGTAAGAATATAAGATATATATATTTTAGAGAACCCACTAGAGAACCCATATATGTATATATATCCTATATATATAAATTCTTCTAATATGTGTATAGTGATATCTCATCATGAATTTTAATTTCCTTGATGGCTAGTTATGTAGAACAACTTTTAATGTGTTTACTTTCTGTGTATATTCTTTGTGGCTTTGTTTCATGTTTCTATCCCATTTTCTAATTTGATTGTCTCTTCTCTTGTTTCACTATTAAATTTTTAGTTTTAAAAATATTATAGATAAAAAGTGTTTTGAAAGTATGTGGTTGAAGTATGAGTCCTATTTGATTAGTGCTCCATGCTTATGACCTCATTAACCATTCACTTCTTTAAAGGATGTATCTCATTATGGAATTAAGTTCTAACATGAATTTTTGGGAAAAAAATTCAGTCCATAACAGATAGAGTTAAAAGTGATAAAACTGAAGCTTCATCTGATTTGTTGGCTTTTGACAATCAGTGTTAAATAGGCTTGCATTTTTATTATTTAATTTTATTTTATTTTAAGTTTTGGATACATGTGCAGGACACACAGGTTTGTTACATAGGTAAACGTGTGCTATGGTGGTTTGCTGCACCTAACAACCCGTCACGTAGTATTAAGCCCAGCATGCATTAGCTATTTTTTCCTGATGTTCTCCCTCCCCAACTGCCCCAGCAAGCCCAAGGGTGTGTTGTTCCCCTCAACATGCTTGCATTTTAAGTTTCCCTGAGAAAAGATTCTAGGCCAAGAATCCCAACAAGATGGGATGTAACTGAGAATGCTGCAAAGAGCCAATGCTCTCAAGCTTTTCACTGGGCAAAAAAAGAAGAAAACAAATTGACACAGCAACAGGCAAGAAAACTTCTCTGAGCCTGGATTCTATGCTTAAAAACAATAGTCCACTCAGACATAGCCTTACTTTCACAGGGGTTCAGGATTCATATTTTTACTCTCAGTACAGCTCAGGAATAGCCGAACTAATAAATTGGAATAAAGTGATCTCAGTTTGGGAATACCACTGGATGAAAGTTCAAAACAAATAAAATCCTCTCTGGTTGGAAACACTCTTAATCCAGATAAATTAGTAATCATATAAACTCGTATCCTCAAATTACAGAACACGCCAGAGAACAATCAGTAACAAAACAATAAGAAATTATGACAAGAAAATTTCTAAATATGATTATCAAAGGTTGACTATAATGTAAGCGTGTTTAACATATTTAAGAAATACTCAAAAAAGTTAAGGAAATAAAATTATATTTTAAAAAAATCATAAAGATTAAAAATCAATAGATTTCTAGAAATAAAGAGTATAATATTAAAATTAGAAACTCAAGGTATGGGTTAAACAGCATCGTAGACATGGCTTAAGGAGAACTCATGATTGTAAGAAAGCTCAGAAAAAATTAGCCCAGTGAAACCTAGAGAATATAAAGGAAAATGCAAAATTATTAAGTAGAGGTTAAGGAATCTGGAGAATGCAATAAAACTAATATTCATTCCACTAGAGATCTGGAGGAAAAGAGTAAGCAGTAACATTTAAAGATAAAATGACAGAATTTTCTAGAATTGGTGAAAAAATATATATTCAAATTTGATAAGCACAATGAATTCCAAACAAAATAAATAAAAAGATATTCAGACCTAGACACATGTGATTCTAAAACAAGGAAAGACCAAAGAAAATTAAATGAAAACAGCTGGGAAGAAAAGACAGATTACTTACAAAACAATTGCAGTTAGACAGTCAGCAAGCTTCTCAAGCGTAAGAATTAACTCCAAAACACCATGATACAATATCTTCAAAGTTGAGAGGGAATAACTGTCAACTTCAATTTCTTCATTCTAGAAAAGTTCTCATTCGAGTGTGAGAAACTGAAAAGCTAGTTTCTACTGATGGACATCAAGGATATGATACTTACAAACCATATCCTTTTAAACAAAATAGACTCTTTTATAATATTAGAAAACAATAATACTAAGAAAATTTACTTTTTGAAACAATTAGATTATAAAAATTTTGTACTTGAATACACACTGGGGACTAAATCAGAATAAAGCAACTTTAACTAGAAAACTTAAAATGGTGAAATTTTTGATGCAGTCTTAATTTTTATGTAGGAGCCAATCAGGATCTTTCCCAGAGACTGTTAGAAATAATCAAATCTCCTCTCACTCAGTATGCATAAGACCTATTTGAGCATTGCTCAAAGAATCTGCATTCTAATTCAGGTCTCCTTTGCCTAGAACATTCCATGAATTTAGTTTTGACTCAGCAGTCTCTAGTGATCTTTTTGTCTTATCAACAATTATTAGATAGTGATCTTTTTGTCTTATCAACAATTATTAGATCAAATGATAGATATACATTTTCAGATAAACAAAATCAAGCAATGGTAATATTAACAGATCTAGGCTATGGACAGGTGGCCCAGGAAGACTTTCTATATAAAGGAAATGTTTCCTGTCTGCACTGTCTACACAGTAACCACTAACCACATCTTTATTCAGTGCTTGGAATATAGCTAATGTTACAAAGAAACAGATTTTAAAATTTATTTCATTTTAATTATTTAAATTTTAATAGCCAGGGGTGGCTAGCAGTTACCATATGAGACCCCTGAAAACCGTTAGATTGTTTTTTGAAAAATAACCCCAAAATGAAGGCATGAGATAAAGAAGAAAGAGTATACAAACATTTTGGTAAACATCTAGATTAAGTCATTAATTGCATAATTCAAAAGATTAATATAGGTGATAAAAAATGGTAGACAAAATAGATAACAATAAAAATAAAGTTAAGATTGCTAACATTCAAGATAATCACAGTGTTTTGTAGTCAAGTAGAGATATTGATTACATTTTATTTTGTATGTATATATGCATTCACACATGCGTGCATGCATACACGCACACATACACCTATGTATGCATTTTCATGTAATAGAGGGAAAAATAGTCAAGCATGACAATAATAGGTGAAAAAGGAGCTGAGACCCCAAAATTGTTTTTTTATTTTCTTTCCAGAAAAACATGAATAATTTAGTAAAATAAAAGTATCTATCTTTTGGATCTCTGCAAACAATATCCCAACTACTTTTTATCTTGTTTCTCCTTTCCTCTCTGGTAATGTACACAACTAATCCTCTCCTATCCTTTTCTCTGATCTTCTTCCCTTCATTCAAGTAAGCCTCAAACCTTGAAAAGTTGAATGCTACTTTAAGTTAAACCATTCAAAATAGAGAAATGTAATTACAGTTGATTTTAAATCTTCTAAACCTACATTGAGAGGCTATTTTCATTCTTTCCATTGTTGAGATAGAAGAGATAACAATAAACAGAATAATTTAAAATAAGCTTAAGGACATACAGTACAGGTCTGTGAAATGTATATCAATTGTTTCACATGTTATTAGGAAAGCTGGATTAAAAATAAGGGGTGAGAGGATGGAATAGGCAGATAAGGAAGACTCTGAGAGGGACCTCCATGATGCAAAGTCAAAATTCCATAGGGTGTCAGTGGTGTTGAGAAAAGCTATGGTGTTTTGACGAAATCTTTTTGAAGCCTTTTCTTGAAATTAGATTACACCTTAATCCAGTCCCGAAGCAAAGAAAAGATAAATCCACCGTAGACATCAGAGAATTCTTCAGCACCTTTAGATAAGATCCAAGAGTAGTTCCTGACTGTGTTATGACCCTGACTCTCTTCTCCTTTTGTGTGAATGGCTTTAACCAAAAATAGGGAATTTGATATGCCTGTAATACTGGAATAAAAAAATGCCATTGCTGAATTCATAACACTTTGCTGAAGATTTTGAATGAGTCTTAGAAGCAGAATGTGACCTATAATAAATTGATAGCTTTACAGATTAAATATATTTCATACTCCCATATAGGTGAAAGCTGTCAGTGGTGGGCATCTTTAAAGGCACTCACAGATATTTAAGAGAAAACTAAGTTGGAAAAATAATTGTACTGTATTAGCTAAGAAAATGAAGGGAAAACAAATAACTAGGTCAACAATAAAGATCGCCAATAAAAGGAGAACCACGTGCCCAATTTCTCTGTTTCACTGAAACTCACAAGAAAAATGTCACAAATACCAAAATATTTGCAAACTTTTGCCTAAATAGTTTTATAATATTTCCTTTAAACACACGAACTGTCATACAACTTTTCCCAAACTGCCTATGTAGTAGACAACTATAACCTTGGCATTCCTGATGTCTAAACCCACAAGCTTCACCCTTAAACCTGTAATCAAGGAATACTATTTTCTCTTTTGAGAAATTCACTAATTTAGACAGGGTGTGTTACAATCAACTTGCACTATCTTTTGAAAGCTGATTGTGCACATTTCTTCCCCATTCTTTATTCAGTGACATCATGTTGCTAAATTCAAATTTAGTATTACAGCATGGAAATCAGAACTTTATAAAAATAAGACCTAATCATTAAACATATATTATCATGCAAACAAAATGTTGTATTTTGTGGTCTCCTGAAGGCATTTTCCTGGAGAACTCCATAGACCACATTATTTATAATCTAGTCACAGATTATTTAGACTTTGACTTACTGGTATCCTTGTGCCCAAATCAAACCTAAATTGAAGATTTTTAGAAGCTACTAGACTATTACTAATTTCTAAAATAGGAGTAGAATTTGTGGGTCCAAACCTATCAATGTTCTAGTTAACCCATTTAAAGCTCGACTCAAGCTGTGCAAACCTACCAAGGTTCTAGTCAACCCATTTAAAACTTGACTCAAGCTATGCATTGCTCTCTGAAACTAAAAGAAAGACTAAAGCCAGTATCTGAAAGCCTCATAGAAAAAGTAGTAATCATACCTTAGGCTTTATATGAATATATAAATCTACGATCAAACCCATAAAGTAACACAATTTATAATCATATAGTTATAAAATTTAAAATTTATAAGGATGTAGAAATACATCCAATACTCTCCTGGTGAAAGTATAAATTGCTATACCCATTTTGCAGAGCAAATTATTAATCTGAAGATGCACACAGTGTATAATTCAGAAATTTTACTCCTACCGGTGTATCCCAGAACAGCTGTTTTCAATCCAGGTCATTGATTAAATTTATATGAGGAGTTTCTGGAAAATAAAAATAAATAACAAATTCTTAACCAAAACCAATTAAATTAGAATCTCTAGAAATGAAAATTTGCTATTTTTGTCATAATAGATCTCCAGATAATTCTAATGCACACGAAACTTTGAGAAATAATGCAACGGAAATGCATTTATAGTAGCACTCTATATAATACAGGTATATGGCAAATATATAATTATATATTGTAAATATTTGAGGAAAAATAAATGACTATTACAAAAGGATTGAACACGGAAGCATGTTTTATGTAATTATATTAAATAATATGGAATTTAATGAACTAATAATACACATATAAATACAAATTAAGCTCATAAACTTTAGTGTGTAAAAATAACTTGTAGAAGAAAACATGTCATAATATAGTTTATAAAAATGTTTCAAATATGTAGAATATTTCTTACTTTGCAAAATCCCAATATGTATGAATTTCATTTAACATGGTTTTGTTGAAAAATATCTGCCACTCTACAATGCAATTCAAATTTCGGTTACTATGATGTATATCAACCATAAATAATTATGTGAAGTACAAACTTCAGTGCTGGCTCTTCTGATTACAATTCACTGAAATGTACATCCTGATCAATGACTTACACAATTCAAATTTTAGCTACCATGGCATATGAACCATAAATAATTACATAAAGTGAAAACTTCCCTGCTACTTGTTTTGTCCATGATTCATCAAGTAAGTACCAAATGGACGTCCTCATCAATCACCAAGCACATCACTTCTTTCAAAATACGCGTGTGATTGGTCACTGTGCGTTTGTTATTCAGTTTTTGCAGAGACAACAAAATGCAGAGTTGGGTAGTCTTTTTGTATTCAAGTGATAAACTCACATGACATTTTACAAAAACGGATAATCAAGACAGAGAATCAGCAAATAATCATAAAAGTGCAGCAAATAAATAAAATGTAATAATGTTGGGAGTAAAATTCAAATATAGTTTTAAAAGGAATAAATGACCATGGAAACGTTGACAATTCTGCCTTTTAAGGGACTCTTTATATGAACCTAGAGAAATGGGATGAAGGCAAACTTATTAAAACAAATGAAAAAATGAATTGTGAGGAGAACAATGTAGATATCTCAGAGGAAGCGACACCAGCCAGTACGTTCACATTAAGGCAAATTTTGAAGATATTTTATGACATTTATAATCCAATAAACAAAAGATAAAACATCCTAAGCTGATTTGGACTTAGAGTGTGACAGTTGCCAAGACAGAAAAGATGCTTACTCTGTATCATAATCTATGTAATGAGAAGAATACTAGTGCTTCTCAAAGCCTATTTTTAATAAAGAAATAAAGCACTTTTAATTATCAGTGTTTCTTGTTATTTATTTATTTATTTATTATTTATTTATTTTATTTGTTTATTTTTTTTGAGACGGAGTCTCTCTCCGTCGCCTAGGCTAGAGTGCAGTGGTGCGATCTTGCTCACTGCAAACTCCGCCTCCCGGGTTCACGCCATTCTCCCGCCTCAGCCTGCGGAGTAGCTGGGACTACAGGTCCCCCGACCAGGCCAGGCGAATTCTTTTTTTTTTTTTTTTTTTTTTTTGTATTTTTAGTAGAGACGGTGTTTCACCGTGTTAGCCAGGATGGTCTCGATCTCCTGACCTCGTGATCCGCCCGCCTCGGCCTCTCAAAATGCTGGGATTACAGGCGTGAGCCACTGCGCCCGGCCTATTTCTTGTCTTTTAAACTACACCATTGTAAATTAATATTTGTTTTAGTAGCTTTTATCATTTCCCTACACATTTGTCACCAACAATAGACAAAATTTTAATGTGACAAAAATTTTTAAAAAATTGTGAAAAAATTATACTGTTTCTATTGATTATAAAGATTGCTTTCATGGTTTCAGTCTATACAGTCATTATTATGGCCCTACACTGTCATATAAAATGACAATTACACATATATGTATATGCACATATATATGTATATATGTGTATATGTATATGCACATATATATGTATATATGTGTATATGTACATTAATCAAATATTTATTAAAATTGTTCAATGTACATAAAATTTTAGGATATCATGGGAAATATCAAATTCAGAATACTAGATATGTGCAAATTGTGACTTTAGATGGGCAGAAACCAGGCAATTAGTATTGAGAAGAGAAACACACATAGATTCTATCGCACTTTTCATTTTTTTATCTTATACCAGATCATGATTATACCAATGTTCATTATACTATTTTTTATGCATTTTGGAGTTTCTAAATTATTGTCTAATTTTTGTTGAGAAGATAAATTAGAAAAATAGGGTTATCTTCTTTCAGCCATTTTACTCTTTATGTATACACCATTAATACAAGAGCCTAATTACTTTGTTCTATATTTTCAGTGATAATCAAAATCACTAATATAAGAGGTTTCAGTGAGTAATCTAGTGAATATTTTTTTGCAAATTAAAAGGATGTAGTTTGATATCATGAGTTGAATTTTACTGAAGTAATGCTCATTCTTTAGTACCCCAAATAGGAAAATTACAGTTCTTTAAAAGGAGAAGAAGAAAATGAAGAAAATTTTAAAAATGAGGAGTTGTGGGGAATGTTTTAATTTCTTTAGTTGTAATGAAGAACAAACATAATGGCATTATCATAATCTACAGTCTAATGTTTAGGAAAACTAATCTATGCTTATAATTCTAAAACTCTAGACATAAGTTTTGCTCAAAGGTTGAAAAATAATCATAGTCAGTGGTTTAAATATTTTCACTTATCATAGTATGAACAATATTATTGCTTTGGCTTTGGAAAGAGAGTCTCAGAAATTGTCACATAATTTAAAAAAAAGTGACATACTTGGTCAGGATAATTTTTGAGGATTATTTATAATAAAAATGGTAAAAATTTAAATATATACACAACTTGGAGATTTGCAAAATGGACTCCTGGGTATATATATATTTTTCATTATACTGCTGGCATTGGCTAGCAGGTTTCATCTGAATCTCTAGGGGTGAATATATGTGTTTCACATTCTATTTACTATTGATTTAACTATTTTACGACTCTTCAAGGATAGGAAGAGTTAACATACAGAAAATCAAATGCAGTTAAAAAATTCTTGCCACATGGCAATACAAATTATTTTTGTTCAGTAAAATAGATAATGCTATTGACTATAATTTATTGATATTTTTACTTTAATTTTTATGTAATGTTGTTTTAATATATTTAAAAATATATTTCCTGTTAGAATACATAAATCCTGCTTCCTCAAATGTTCTTTGGATCATTACCATTTTACTGCATCCTTCAATCTGTTTGCTAATAAATTTTTGATGCAAGTTCATTTTATATATTTATGAAAGGTCTACTCTTAACTTTTGGAAAATCATATTTTAACAGAAAATACATCTGTCTTTTCTTGTTCACCATTTTTGGATATTTTCTAAATGTGTGGTTTTTATTCCTACTTAATTGGTCATATTTCCAGCAACAGAAGTTTTTCTTCCATTAACTCCATTAATTTTTCTGACAGTGTATTGACAGGATTAAGAGAAGTGTGCCTTTTTAACTCCCTGATTAATTTCTATTTCCTTTAGAAGTGCTTTTCTTAGAGACTAGGAGGAGAGAGTAGAGGGTTTCAGCGACCAGTAAGGACATAATGACAGTTTACTTGGTTTTCTGAGGCCCTTGACTCAGGATGAAGATAAATTTCATGGAGACTGAGGAAACAATAGATCTCTGACCAAACTTAGAGGAAACTTTCTTATTCCAGATATGTTATCAGTTACTGTATGGCCTCCTTGATGCCAGCAACTCTGATGGCCATATTATTCCTTCCTATAAAGTGTTATTTTGTATTGCCATAGGGATGGAGACAGCTGCTTTTGAACAGTGAAGTTCTAAGTTCAGAATCCAGCTGCAATTGTCTTTCCCAGAAGCTCTAATTCAGTAGTTTGCAGTCCCAAATGCATATCAGAATACAATGTTTTTTTTAAAAAAGAAGTCTGGACTTTAACACAAATCTACTAAATCAAAATCTTTGAGATGTTGCCTGTGGGTATTCTTTAAAAAGAAGTTTCTCAAGTTTATTCTGATTCTTGAAAGGTAGAAACTTATTGATTTATTCCAATGTTTTGCAAACTTTGGCTATACAAATCACCCAAGGTGCTTTTATAAAAACACAAATGTATATGCCTCAAACTCAAACTTCTCAAATAAAATCAAAGGCATTTTTGGGAAGCACTGATCTAGCTTATTATTTTGGGGAAAAATAAGTAAATAGGATATAGAACTTGCAATTACTTACAGAGTTATTTCTCTCAAACTTATCCATTCCCCAAACCACAAAAATACCAATTTTTCAGAGGTAACATGCAACCAATAATTAAAGAGAGAGGCCTTCCATACTACTAGTTCTTTGCATTCTTTTCATATTAGAAAAAGACTAATGAACTTATGGATTAAATATACTCTAAATTATTTGTTTCTGCCTTTCCCAGTTCATCTAAAAAATAATAAAGTGTACCAGGTCATTGCATTATTCTAGGCTGATAATGAGAAAGCATGTTTGACTTAATAAGAGGCTTCCAAATGAATTGCTGTTAATATTAAGAGTTAATCATCTTATGATTAGTTCCCTTTACTTTTGCAGACAAAATCTCAGTGCTGTCCCCATTTTCTGGTGTCAGTGGAAGATTTGACCTCTGTTATAATCTTTTAAGTAAAGACAAATCTGAAGCTGTTGGTCCAGAAGACAGAGGACTCCCATTAATTTCCAAGCATAAGATTACTCTGATAAGAAGAGGGAAATATAGAATAAATGTTTACTAAACAATAAAATTTCCACTTTTTCTCCCCAAGCAAATGGAGTTAATGAAGAGCTGAGTGAGAAATATGTACCACTGTCAGAACTAAGTAACAAGGAAAATGTCTCAAAAGAAAAAAGGATTATATACTATGGTCAGGGACGTATGAGATCAAAAGCAAAACAAAATCTGTGTCCTTCAAAAAATTTCTGGAATTTTCAGCTTGGAGATAAACAGATAAATTGATAAGAAAAACTTAAACAAATCCAAGGTGTTCTGGAAGTAGCAACTGTAGGGAGCAGTTAACCTCCTCGAGGTAAGAGGACAAAGGTGATAAAGGGAAAAATCAGAAGCTTACCGAAAGAGTCTCCGTAGAGCTGAACATCAAATTCTGATAAGCAGGTATCACTAACGAGGAGGCACAACTTGGCTAATGTTGCTGTCTTTGAGCTTGAAAAAAAGGCTGAGGGTATGAAACCCAGTCCTGTGAGTTGGAGTTTCTATTTGGCTGATGCTGGTATACATAGAATGTATACACAGAAGTGTCAAAACCTAGCAGTCTAATATGACATTGAGAGTCTATGACCTTTGAGGGGAAAAAAAAGTTTCTCTTGTTTTGTTTCTTTATCTCGTTATTTGCAAGCCTTGTATTTACAAACTGATTATAAACATTCTGCATGGGCCTGGCATAGTGACTCACGCCTGTAATGCCGGCACTTTGGGAGGCTGAGGTGGGTAGATCATTTGAGGTCAGGGGTTTGAGACCAGCCTAGCCAACATGGGGAAACCTCATCTCTACTAAAAATACAAAAATTAGCCAGGCATAGTGGCAGGTGCATGTAATCCCAGCTACTTGGGAGCCTGGAGGCAGGAGAGCTTCTTGAACCCTGGAGGCAGAGGTTGCAGGGAGCCAAGATCACACCACTGCACTCCAGCCTGGACGACAGAGCAAGACACTACCTCAAACAAATAAACAAACAAACAGACAGACAAAAAAAAAAAAACCCAAAAAAGAAAGAAAGAAAGAAAGAAAGAAAGAAAGAAATATATAAACGTCCTGCATGTAATGAGTATTTTGTTATATTTTTATTAGTCTATTTCATTTAAAGTTGCACCTATATATTAATTTCTTTTTTATACAGTTAATAAAATAAACATTTAGTTAACTATTGTTTGGCAGAATGATAAATAAAGTCTCAGGTACCTGAATTCATAGGAACACTTTGTTTCATTAAATGATTCTATTTTCCAGGTTTTTAACAAAGATATCTGGAATTACTGAAATAACAAAACAAAACTCCCGTATACTAACAAAGCTTCCAAAACTGAAAAAGAAGACAAAATATAGAATTTTGATGACAAGTGTACACGTGTCTGTGTGTGTGTGCACTTTCTCATATTTTAGGCTTGTACATACACTGTCTCACAGACTGGGATATTCACCTCACTCTTGATCCAACCCTTATTCATTCTTTTCAAACATTCCATATTAACTCAGATCTTAGTTCAAAAGGGAGGCTTTCCATGCCACTGTTACGTATCAGTTATTCTTATTCATCCTTCCAGTAGCCTATTCTCTTACCTATAAGCTTTTCTTGCTTCAATGAGGTCTTCCCTGACTACCCTATTTAAAATTGTAATTATCCCTCATATGTTCTAACCAACCTTTCTGCTTTTTCTCCACAGTATTTATTACCTGTTAATATGCTGATAATTTTTGTTTTGTTTGATTGGTATTTGGATATTACTAGTAAGGTATTCCAAAGCAGAAAATTTTATCTGTTTTGAGTATATATGTATTGCTAATGCAAAAAAAAAAAAAGAAAAGCTTGATAAATACGTGTTGAATTAATTAACAGGTATTCCACCAGCATCAACTGGGGTAAATAAAAATTATGGGGAAAAGAAACTGGCTAAAGAAACTCTAAAAGATCTACGAGAATCCGATTTTAAGATAGGTAAACTAGTTGTGTTTAAACATATGCTGACTAAAGAAATTTTATTATTATTGTCATTGTAATTATTTTTATATCATAACAACTATGCATACAAGGTAATCATCAATATTTTCTACAGAGATGGAAAAATACAAAATTAACATTTCTGGAGAATGTCTTGACTGGCCTTTCATGTCCTAATAGAAAGGGTGTTTTAGGAGAATGAAAGTTTCAGATATGTTTTGCAATGTGGGTGGGAGATTTACTTCTCTAGATATGCTGAATTAGGACTCCTGCAGCTATAAAAGAGTCAGCAGTGCTATTGTGTGTATGGAAATACTTGAACCAGATGAGATGCCCATTTTCTGCTTGAACACAGAATAGATTTTAGTAGAAATGTTCCTAGCACTCATTAATATACTATTATCATTTGAAGAATAAATTTGAAATGGTGGTCTCTAGGTAACAAACATCTCTTGAGAATTCTTCAGCAGGAAATCCATTTTATATCTGAACATCTTTTATAGTCAAATAAAATTGGAAGGTGAAAACAGTTGGGCATTTCATTAAAAAAACAGCTAGATTTGAATTTGCTTACAGACTCTTTCATTCATGAGTAAAAATGCTTTTGAGCCAACTTTACAACAAAAGCAATGGCAACAAAAGCCAAAATTGACAAATGGTATCTAACTCAACTAAAGAGCTTCTGCAGAGCAAAAGAAACTACCATCAGAGTGAACAGGCAACCTACAGAATGGGAGAAAATTTTTGCAGTCTACCCATCTGACAAAGGGCTAAAATCCAGAATCTACAATGAACTCAAACAAATTTACAAGAAAAAAACAAACAACCCCATCAAAAAGTGGGCAAAGGATATGAACAGACACTTCTCAAAAGAAGACATTTATGCAGCCAACAGACAAATGAAAAAATGCTCATCATCACTGGCCATCAGAGAAATGCAAATCAAAACTACAATGAGATACCATCTCACACCAGTTAGAACGGCGATCATTAAAAAGTCAGGAAACAACAGGTGCTGGAGAGGATGTGGAGAAATAGGAACACTTTTACACTGTTGGTGGGACTGTAAACTAGTTCAACCATTGTGGAAGTCAGTGTGGTGATTCCTCAGGGATCTAGGACTAGAAATACTGTGTGACCCAGCCATCCCAATACTGGGTATATACCCAAAGGATTATAAATTATGCTGCTATAAAGACACATGCACACATATGTTTATTGCAGCACTATTCACAATAGCAAAGACTTGGAACCAACCCAAATGTCCAACAATGATAGACTGGATTAAGAAAATGTGGCACATATACACCATGGAATACTATGCAGCCATAAAAAATGATGAGTTCATGTCCTTTGTAGGGACATGGATGAAGCTGGAAACCATCATTCTCAGCAAACTATCACAAGGACAAAAAACCAAACACCGCATGTTCTTACTCATAGGTGGGAATTGAACAATGAGAACACATGGACATAGGAAGGGGAACATAACACACCAGGGCCTGTTGTGGGGTGGGGAGAAGGGGGAGGGATAGCATTAGGAGATATACCTAATGGCCCACAATGGGGAATTCCAGCAGGAGAACCGCACATAAAGGAAATACCTTAAAGGTTGTCAATTTCAAAGGAAAAGAAAGCGAGAAATAAAGTCAGGATTCAAAGGGAGGGCAACATAGAAAATTTCCTATTTTGACTCTGGTGCTAGTTCCTATATGACGTTTTGTCCTGAAGTATGTACATCCTGAGTGAGAAAACAAAACAGGCCAAAAAAAAAAAAAACAAGAAAATCACATGGCCGAATACATATTAGTGAGTTACAGAGGTGCACTCCTCCCATTAATATTGTAATATTGAGGCTGAGTGGGAGAAAGTGAATTCTGAACAACATTGTGATTCACAACAAGATAGCACATATTTATCTACTTACTCATGTCAAGTAAGTAGCTCAGACTGTGTTCTTGACTCACCCTCTCAAGTAGTTGGGATTACAGGCGTGAGCCCCCACACCCAGCTTAAACATAAACATTGCGTCGACAATTTGACAAATGGTATTACTTTGAAGCAAACATGAAATATTTTTTAAACTTATCATATAAAACCAGATCATTTTAAAAAATGTTGGCATTATTTAGGCTATAATCTATCAGTACAATGCAATTATTTTTATTTATTTAGTAAAAATATTTAATACTTATAATTCAGTATCAATACCTAGAAAATCCCAATATATTTGAATATTTGTTTAAAAGAATCAAAAATTTATAGATGAAATAAGACATTGTAAAGGAAATTTAAAAATGCTTTGAAATAAATTATATGGAAAATGCTATGTGATAAAAATGGATATGCAGCTAAGATTATATTTAGAGGAAAATGTATTGATATTTATCATCAATAAAAAATTTATTGATTATATAAGCAAAAAGAGGAAAGCTGAAAAATTAGTAATCATTCTCCTTAATAAAGTTAAGACATTTTTGCAAAACTGAAAATTAGTAAGACAAAAAGCTGTTCACATGATACTTCTGTGTTACATTGGAACATCGCCTAAAGGCCCCACCCCTAAAATATTTAATTTTTCAGAGGAATGCAACTTTGTTTGAATTAATATTTATTATACATTAGATTTTCTCACTCTGTGACGTTACAGATGAATTTATAGAATTTTTGCCCCTGTAAATGCAAATAAGTTATGTCTAGAAGAAAAGATAATTAAAAACGTTGCAATTTTAGTTGCCTATAGGACATTAACTCTTTTGTCTTGAATTTACCATACATATTTCAGCATGCTTGTCACGGCTAACTCACATAAATGCCTTTTGAGGCTGCTTCAATATTCTGTTGGTTCCTTCACAAATTACTTAACAAACCTTTGAAATATATTTTTCTACAGTCTTTGAGGATAATATTTTAACCCTTTGAAAATTAAACTTTGGCAGAAATTGGAACTCTGGTCAATTAAACCCAATAACATCAGGAGCAAGCAAGTAATAAAAATAGAATTAGTTTTAAAAAAGAAAGAAATGGCGTAAAACAGAGGGAGTAAAGAAGGAAAAATTTGATTGACTGAAAAGACTAGTAAAATTCTTAAAAAGAAAAAAATTCTGCCAGATTACTTAAAACAAAAGAGTTAGAAAGAAAGCAAAAATAAATAATATTAGAAAGAATAATGGAAATAAAGATTACAGAGATTAAATGTATTATGAGCTGGACTAACAAAAAAGTATGGCATATATTTAAAAACTTAGGTGATTAGTTTTAAAAATACAAGTTATTAAAAGTGATATATGAAGAAACATACTATTTTATTTCAAAAAGGAGAAATATCATGTGGTTATCTCAATAGATTCAGTGAAGTACTACCTAAAATTAAACAGACATTTATAACAATTATAATACTGAAAATAAAAAGTAAGTTACTTAACACCATAAAGAAGAATCTAGAGATTCTTAACATACTGTTAAAATTTTAAATTATGAAAGCATTTCCTCTAATATCATATTACCATTACTATTCACTATTTTAATGGAAGACCTAGCAAGTGATATAAATTAAAGGATGAAAGGGTATAAAATGGTGGAATAGCAGGGATATCAATGTGTTTTTGCAGATGATTGTTTACATAGCACAAATATAAGCTATGTATAATGACTAGATGACATTACAAATATTAGAAGATATACTATTCGAATGTAGCAAATTTGCAGGACACAAAACCAAAAACAATAAACAAGTTTGTGTCTATATACAAACACAAATTAGATAGAGTTTTTTTTTTAAATAGATAAATAACATTGGCATATTTATAATTTATACAACTCTTCTACATAGTCCTGAATAACCTCATGTTTTGGAAAAATCATGTGCTATTCCCAGAAAAGAATATGATTATGGGAAAAATAAAAGATCAAGGGTCAATCATTCAAATCCCTTGCAACATTATAAACAGAGCACTGAAAGTAAATAACAGTTCTAATAAAATATTAACATATTTTAAAAGGCATGCCAAATTCTTCCCATTAAAGGAATTTTATAGCAAATGTATTGATAATTTTTAAATAGGTAAATGTAAATTGATGAATGGTATCTAAGGAAAAATGTCACTGTTCAATTAGGGGGACAAGCTGAGAGAGCTGTCTTCATCAGTAGCTACAGGTAAAGGAACAATGAGTCAACTGGAAAAGTAACATGCTGCCAAAGATTGATGATCTGGCTCATTGTCTTGAATTTGTTTCTTTCCATTAGTTCACATTATTTCTCTTTTTTTTTTTGCCCTCTTCCTCATTCATTAATAAACTATTAATAAAAGATGCTTACATGGCTTCAAATAGGACTTGCTTATTGGCTTTACAGAGTACCTAATCCAATGCCATCAAGTTCAGCACTGCTACATGCCACACTGTGATCATGTCTTCTACTCACAGTCGTATTTCTTATCACATTTAAGACAGGTGATAACTGACTTGTGCCCTCATGGATAGCCTGCTGCAATTTTTTTTCAGCCTTTTGTCTCCTATTGTCACTCAGTAACATGTGTTTTCTGGTTCTCTCATAGAAAGACCCTCTCTGTGAGACAGTTCCTTAACATCTTCACTCTTAATAATAATAACGACAATAATAATAAGCAAAACTGAGCCAAGGAAAGGACTGTGATTTTTCATAACTGCTATGTTCCTCAGTGATCTCCTGTTTTAAGTTGTGTTTGTGTTTAGCTTCTGTTGAAGAAAATGAATCAACCTGACTTCTATATTCTATTAGTACCATTACCAAAGTTACCAGTCATACATGAGGTAATTCTTATTACAGAAATATGTATTTTGGAAGAACAAAATATTTCTAGGAATAAATCTAACAAAATACATGGAAAACTTCATGGAGGAAAAAATGAAAATATATGGGAATCATTAAAAGACACAGACACATTTTCTTGAATAGAAAGACTAGCTATTGTAAAATGTCAGCGATCTCCAAATTGATTTCATTCATTGCAATTCTAATTTTAGAAATCTTATGAATATTTTAACTGTTGTTTGCTGTTGTTTCCATGGTGCTTAGTAAATTAAATCAAAATTCACAATAAAGGGATAAAATTAGCCAAGACTTTACTGGAAACCACTGCTAGATTTTCTCGATCAGATATTAAGATATGTTTTAAGGCTGTTATAGTTAAGACAGATTAGCACAGGAAAGTGAACAATTTTACAAATTGAAGAGATGTGTTCTATTCAAAGCATTTGTTGCTAAACCATTGTTATGACAGCAAACAGGACATATTTATGGACAGCACGGGGAGCTGAGGAGCAAACACGAGGAAAGAAAATGTTGAAAGTATTAAGTCACAATTAAAATCATTTCCAACTTTCTGCTAAGGAAAAATACCCTCAGTCTTTATTGGTTATGCACTTTAATAATAATAGCTTTTCTGAAAATTGCTCAGAAGCCAACATACTTTCAACATAAAGGAATCGAATAAAGACTTAGAAATGACAATGAGTGGGCTTTCCATGACATTCTCTTTTGTTGACTGAGTTTCTCATAGCACACTCGGATATGGCATAATCTCCTATACCAAGCTAATTTTTAAAAAGGTGTTGAAAACTGAGTTGAAAACTCAAAAATGCAATGTTTGAGTAGGTTTTATTATAAAATATTACCTCTCAGTATGAGAAAACGGACAA
Source organism: Pongo abelii (assembly GCF_028885655.2). NCBI lineage: Eukaryota > Metazoa > Chordata > Mammalia > Primates > Hominidae > Pongo > Pongo abelii. Next base: position 130,813,867 of record NC_071992.2, on the reverse strand, counting down.
TTTAAAACGAACACAAGCTTCTAAGTAGTAGTTACATTAAGTACCTTATAAATATTCCCAGAAGCAAATTTATTTCTCCGAATATTTATTGTATCAGAAATATGTCTCCCTAAGTCAAAATAGATTTTTTTAAAGCAAAGGAGATGTTTATTTACTAATGTACTCAAGCAACTTTAATTAATGCTTGTATGGTTTCAGGCAATACACGAGGTGATAAAAATGTAGTGTTTAATAAAGTATAGAGAGTTTCAAGTGTAAAGATGCAGAGAAGTGCAACACAGCAAAGGAGTTAGGGGATACAATGTGTCATGGAACACACAGGACAGTGACAAACCCAGAATGGTGGAGCCAAGCAAGAAGCCTTGAGGAAGCAACGTATGTATTAAAAAGTAAAAAAAAAGAAGGGCATAACAATACATAATCATTAGAAGTAAACAGAGTGAAAATCACATAATGCTTTATAAGCCATGATAGATATTGTAGATTTTTTTCCTCATTAAAATGAGAGTCCCATTAAAATGTCTTAAGGAGTAGAGTGACAGGATACAATTTATAATTTTTAAGGATTTTTCTGGCAATGCATAGTTTGAATATCTTTGAGAATATCTTTGAGATTGTAGGACTAAAAATAAATATTGTTTCTCTGATGAAATGAAAGTTGGAGTTGAGTAAAATAGTTGAATTAGAAAGATATGTATGAAATAGACTGTATAGGAATTTGTGAGTAGTGTAAAAGTTACAAGGGAACCTGGGGCTAATGTTCAATTTCTAACTGTACAACTGGGGGAAAACATGTCATGCAAATAAATAATACCCACATGGTTGAATATATGGCCCTGAGGCTAATCTGGGTTGAAAATATCAAAGAGTAAATCAACTATAATGTATGCTAATGTGCTACGTTCATTTAATCATATCAACTTGCATTTTCTTTAGAGAAATTTTTGTGCCCTGCGAAGTCTTTTATCATTTTATATCTGTTTTATTTGTAAATAATACATGGTCTAAGAAAGCTATCCCTCAGTATTTTATTCAGTATTATATATTAGATAAGTTGTCTTATTCATAAGACAGAATCATTGATTATATATAGCCCAAGAATATTTTAAAAACTATGATATTTAATGAAATATATTCAATAACAAATATGAAAGTTGAAAATTTATTTTGCCAAATGGAAAAGCAAATAAACACTATATATGACAGACAACCTGATTTATGTAGTTGTCCCTTTAAGTACGGTAAAGTAAATACAAAGTGTAACACATCCATATATACTGATATTTGAATCTTCCACACTAATTTTATAAGCAAAAGATTGAAAAAAATACTGTGCAATGACATAGATTATGTTCTTATTATGCTTAAAAGTAATTTATACCTTTGTCCTACTTAAATATAAGACCTACTGAAATTGGAAATACGAATATACTTTGTGTTAGTCAGTGCCCCTGAAATTATAAAGAAGAAAAACCTATTCAAGCTAACTCAAGTGTATAGACTTTCTTCTACAATATGGAAGGTAATATTATGAATATAAGTACTAAAATAGGTGCATGCCTCATGAGAGCCAGAGCCAAGTAGCCTCTAAGAAAGAAAGAAAAGCTGCACCCTATTATTCTCTTAGGGGCCTCATGATTTCTTATCTCTGACATTCTCTTACGGTTTTCTCTCTCATTCTCTCAAATAGCCTATTGCTCATTTGCATGGCCTGATGCTGATGTTATTCCTGAGACGACCTAATATTGCACAACACAACTTACTAATGTGTTGTGTGAGTTAGTACACATTCTGGAGAGAGACAATCTTTGGTTTCTAAATGGTCTTGGGTCATGCGTACAAGTTAGTAATCTCTGGCCAGAGAGAGAGAATTGCATACTGTGCATCATCAAATTTTCGACACTACCAATTTTAAGCTACACCACTATTTCATATACCTATAAGTAAGGAAAATAATACTATTTACTTGTAAGATGTCATTGATTGTATACTGCTGCTAATTTGAGAAATAATAAATTAGATAAAATATAAACTGTAAATTCAATGAATAATGGTAGCATGCCTTTGCCCAGTCATTCCATTTAAAAACCCAAGAAAAGAAGCAATTTCTAAAGAAAATAATTGTGTCCAGCTTTCTCGGTCCCACTTATCTGTATACATCTTTTACCATTCCTGATCTCACAGCTTAGTTGATCCAATAAAACTTTAAAATATTCCTTTAATTGATAGGATCTGATCAGAAATGCACTCAGCTCTATCCATATTTATATATTTCTTAACACCTATTTGTTCACCTGATATTACAAAGGTGGCATTGCAGTGCAGTGGAGAAATGATGATATTTCATTACAGAAGTCCCTTCTAACTGGCTGCTTCATTTTTCAGTTTCAGTTACCTGCAGTCAACCTGGGTCTGAAAAATCTTAAATGGAAAATTCCAGAAATAAAAATGTGTGAGTTTTAAATTTAACAGTCTTGTGAGTAATATGATGAAATCTTGCACTGTCTTGCTTTCCACATGTTGGTAGAAGAACTGAGGCAGGACTGGCTTGTCTGTCATAATATAAAAGAGTCTTGGAAGATGTCTGGGGTCCAGGGTCTAAAACCCCTCGTGGCCTTTGGAACACCAAGCTCTGTGCCAAAGGGTGGAAGGCTGCCCTGCCACACCACAAATCTAAGCCCAGGGCATAAGACCCCTCGTGGCTTGGATGGAATCCAGGGCTCAGAGCGTAAAACCCCTCATAGCCTCTGCAATGTGCACAGACTTGTTGGTTGCTCTCCCAGGCTCGTAAACATGTTCTCCATTATCTCAAGCAGCAGAGCATATTCTATATGCGTCAAAGAAAATGCTAGACTGTCACAGCTATGCTTGATGCACCACTACCTTTCTACCCCCACATCCTCATGTCCTCACCTGTTTACCCCCCACATCTGCACGTTCTCACCACTTGCTTGGTTGTTTGATCACCAATAAATATTGTGGGTTCCCAGAGCTCAGGGCCTTCACAGCCTCCATACAAGCGTTGGCCCCCTGAACCCACCTTATGCACTCTTCACTTGTCTTTTCTCATTCCTTTGACTCCGCTGGACTTCATAGCCCCACAGCCTGGTGTTGGGTCTGATCACCCCAACACCACAGAGGACATGAATCATCCCTTTGTCCAGTGTATCCACACTGTGTCTGCTACCTGCCTGTTAGCTGTTAGTCATCAACATAGTCTGTTTCTCACATCCAACCATAGATATCATTTTGGCTTGATGATCGAGGATTACCAAAAACAGATAATCCTCCTTCTGATATATTATCAGAAGGACAGTAGTAGCCTAAGACTATGACAAAATGCTTATGTCATTCACCTCACTTCATCTTAGCACAGAGGCATCTTATCATCTCACATCCTCACAAGAACAGTAGAATACAATAAAATGTTTTGAGAGAGAGAGAAGAGAGAGAGACAAAGAGAAAGACCACATTAACATAGCTTTTATAATAGTATATTGTTATAATTGATCTAGTTTATGATTAGTTATTGGTGTTAATCTCTTACTGTGCCTAACTTGTATATTAAACATTATCATAGGCATATATAGGGGGAAAAAACATTACACATATAGGATTCGGTACTCTGTGGTTTCAGACATCCATTGGGGGACCTTCAACTGTATTCCACAAAGATGAGGGGGAGCTGTTGTAAATGATGCTTCCTCAATAAGATGTTTTCTTTCCTTTTTTTTTTCTTGGTTTCTATATCTTTTATAAAATTTTTTTCAGTTTTTGGGAGACAGGTGGTATTTGGTTACATGAGTAAGTTCTTTAGTGGTGATTTGGGAGATTTTGGTGCACTCATCACTGGAGCAGTATACACTGAACCCAATTTGTAGTCTTTTATCCTTCACTCCCTTCCCATGTATCTTCTTATATTTTGCATCCTCATAGCTTAGCTTCCACTTATGAATGAGAACATTCGATGTTTAGTTTTCCATTCCCGAGTTACCTTATTTAGAATAATAGTCTGCAGTTCCATCCAGGTTGCTGCAAATGCTATTAATTCTTTTCTTTTTACGACTGAGTACTATTCCATCATCTACACCTATATCTATAACATCTATCTATCATCTATCTACCTATCTATCTATCTATCTATCTATCTATCTATCTATCTATCTATCATCTGTTTATCTATCTATCACAATTTCTTTATCTACTTGTTGATTGATGGGCATTTGGGCTGGTTCCATATTTTTGCGGTTGTGAATTGTGTTGCTATAAACATGCATGTGCAAGTGTCTTTTTTGTATAATTACTTCTTTTCCTCTGGGTAGATACCCAGTAGTGGGATTGAAGGATCATATGGTAGTTCTACTTTTAGTTCTTTAAGAAATCTCCAGTTTTCCACAGTGGTTGTACTAGCTTGCATTCCCAACAGCAGTGTAGAAGTGTTTCCTTTTCCCCACATCCACGCCAACATCTATTATTTGTTGACTTTTTTATTATGGCCATTCTTTCAGGAGTAACATGATACCGCACTGTGGTTTTGATTTGCATTGCCCTGATCATTAGTGATGTTGAGCATTTTTTCATATGTTTGTTGGCCATTTGTATATTCTTTAGAAAATTGTCTATTCACGTCCTTAGCACACTTTTTGGTGGAATTGCTTGTTTTTTTCTTGCTGATTTGAGTTCCTTGTGGATTCTGGATATTAGTCCTTTGTCAGATATATAGATTGTGAAGATTTTTTCCATTCTGTGGGTTGTCTGTTTATTCTGCTGACTGTTCCTTTTTCTGTTCAGAAGCCCTTTAGTTTAATTAAGTCCCACCTATTAATTTTTGTTTCTGTTGCATTTGCTTTTAGGTTCTTGGTTATGAAGCCTTTGCCTAAGCCAATGTATAGAAGGGTTTTTCTGATGTTATCTTCGAGAATTTTTATAGTTTCACGTCTCAGATTAAAGTCCTTGATCCATCTTGAGTTGATTTTTCTATAAGGTGAGCGATGACGATCCAATTTCAATCTCCAATATGTGACTAGCCAATTATCCCAGCACCATTTGTTGAATAAGGTGTCCTTTCCCCACTTTGCTTTTGTTTGCTTTGTCAAAGATCAGTTGGTTGTAAGTATTTGGGTTTATTTCTGAGTTCCCTATTCTGTTCCATTGGTCTATGTGCCCATTTGTATACTAATACCATGCTGTTTTGGTGACTATGGCCTTATAGTATACTTTGAAGTCAGGTAAAGCAATGCCTCCTCCAGATTTCTTCTTTTTGCTCTGTCCTGCTGGCTATGCCATCTCTTTTGTTTGTTTGTTTTGATTTTGTTCCATATCCATTTTAGGATTGTTTTTTTCTGTTCTGTGAAGAATGATGGTGGTATTTTGATGGAAATTGCATGGAATTTGTAGATTGTTTTCGGAAGTATGGTCATTTTCACAATATTGATTCTACTTATTCATGAGCATGGGATGTGTTTTCATTTGCTTTTGTTTCTGTGATTTCTTTCAGCTGTGTTTTGTAGATTTCTATGTAGAGGTCTTTCACCTCCTTGGTTAGGTATATTCCCAGACCAATAACAAGCAGCAAGATTGAAATGGTAATAAAAAAATGACTAACGAAAAAATAAGTCCAGGACTAGGTGAATTCACAGGTGAATTCTCTCAGATATTCAGAGAATTGGAACCAATCCTATTTATACTATTTCACAAGATAGAGAAAGAGGGAATCCTCCCTAAATCATTCTATGAAGCCAGTATCAACCTAATATCAAAATCAGGAAAGGACATAACAAAGAAAGAAAACTACAGACTAATATCCCTGATGAAAATAGATGCAAAAATCCTTAACCAAATATTAGCTATCAGAATTCAACAGCATATCAAAAAGATAATCCACCATGATCAAGTGGATTTCATACTCAGGGATGCAGGGATGGTTTAACATATGTAAGTCAATACATGTTACACACCACATAGATAGGATTTAAAACAAAAATCACATGATCATCTCAATAGATGTAGAAAAAGCATTTCACAAAATCCAGAATTTCTTTATTATTAAAATCCTCAGCAAAATTGGCATACAAGGGACATACCTCAATGTAATCAAAGCCATCTATGACAAACCCACAGCCAACATAATACTGAACAGGGAAAAATTGAAAGCATTCCCTCTGAGAACTGGAGCAAGACAAGGATGCCCACTCTTACCACTTCTACTCAACATAGTACTGGAAGTCCTAGCTCCAGCAATTAGACAAGACAAAAAAATAAAGTGCATCCAAATTGATAAAGAGGAAATCAAACTGTTGATGTTTTCTGATGATATGATCGTATACCTAGAAAACACTAAAGACTCCTCCAAAAAGCTCCTAGAACTGATAAATGAATTCAGCAAAGTTTCAGGATACAAAATTAATGTACACAAATCAGTGGCTCTTATATACATCAATAAGATGTTTTCTTATACAGAAAAAGAAACTAATTTTTCCCTACTTTATGTCCTAAATAATACAAAAAGTAATTTTGGACATATTACAGAATGAAATATAAATGTAAATGCTTTAGGAAAAACACAGCCGAACTTTATGATTTTTACAGAGCAAAGATTTTTTTAACAGAACAAAGAGCATGCTAAACTATAATCAAAATACCTGTAAAATATCTTTATTAAAATTAAAAATATCTATTTATTCATAGTGCCATTAAGAGAATACATTTTTACCTGGCAACCTTATCTTTTATTATTTTCTCTTATTTACTTTTTTGCAATAACACAATTCTTTACTATCCTTCAGAAATATCCAGCATCTTCTTGCTTAACAGCTTCTTCATATTCCATACTCTCTAACTAGGAGCCTCTTCTCTCAGAAGTGAATCACATAGGGCCACATGGTCTTGTTGAAGAGCTTACATTCTCAGTGTGATGAATATCCATCAGATATTTTTAAACAAAGAATGGCATGATCATTCCATGGATTCATATCTAACTCTGCCAGCCTAGAATAAACAGTTTAAGGGAAAGGGCGGCTTCAGTTATGGTATTATTAGTGAAGTTGTCATACTCTGCAAATTTATTTATTTATTTATTTATTTATTTATTTATTTATTTTTGAGAAAGGGTCTTGCTCTGTCATCCAGGCTGGAGTGCAGTGTCACAATCATGTCTCACTGCAGCCTTACCTCCTGGGCTCAAGCCATCCTCTCGCCTCAGTCTCCCAAGTGGCTGAGATGACAGGTACATGACACCATGGCTGGATAATTTATTTTAATGCTTTTTGGAGAAACAGGATCTCAGTTTGTTTTCCAGGCTGGTCTCCGAACTCCTAGGCTCAAATAATTATCTTGCCTCAGCCCCCCAAAGTGCTGGGATTACAGGGATGAGTTACTGAACCTGGCAATATTCTCAATTTATTGAAAGGCAGCTGCAAATGTAGTTACTGATGGATTTCACATTAGATGCAGAAAAGAAGTGATAAATGACCCCAGAAGTTTTGGTTAGAACAAATGGGCAAATAAAGTTATCATTACCTAAGGTGAAAAAATCTGAATAAAGAACTTGTTCTGAGAGGCCAAGGGAGATAAATGGAGAAAGCAGACAGGAGTTTGTTTTAGGAAATTTTAAAAAACATGTATCCTTAGTACCAGCAATTTGTGAGATATGTTTACCAAAGCTCTTTGTTTTGAAGGAGTGTGTTTTATAAATTTTATGTTTCTGTCTTTTTAAAACCTGTTCAGGAATTTTTGTCAGCCCCCAAATCCCTACTTATTTTTTTCTATCTTTTAAAAGCTTTTGCATTAAAGTTTCTGATCCATTTCATTTTTTTTATGGTATAATGTAGTGGTTAATGTTCATTTTTTTCCATAGCATATAATCAAGTATTGATTGAAATAACTTTAGTTTTATAAAATGAATTTCTTGGTGATTTTCTTAAAATATTAAAAGTGAAGATCAATTTGTAATATCTAGTTTGTTTCCTTGATTTACTTTTCTATCCTTATGCAAGTGAAACATTTTCTTGACTACTGTAGCAATTAGTAAATCTTAAGTTCAAGTAGTATCCATTCTTCAACTCTTCACTTGTCCAAGAACGCTTTGGAAATTCTAGTTTTTTGATATTTCCAGAGAAATTTTGGAAGCAACTTGTCAATGTCTACAACATTTCTTGTGGATTTTTTTTGAGATTAAACATATACATTAAAAAAACTTTGGGAAGATTTGTCATCTTAATATTTAATCTTTCGATCCATAAATAGGGTGTATATCTCAATTAATTTATTTTATTTTCAGTGTACCAGAATTACATAGATTTTGTTTAATTACAACAAGGTATTTTATGAATGTTTTTACTACTGTAAGCTAATTTTTAAAATGTCAATTTCCAATTATTTCCTATGGTATTAATGTGATGCATGCTTATATAATAACAATATATCCTAATAACATAGTAAAATCACTAATTAGTTCAACTGGTTGCTCTGCATATTACTTAGGATATACTATATAAACAATTAGAGTGAATTTTTCTTCCATCATTCGAATCTTTGTAGCTTTTATTTTCCTTTCTTGCCTTACTACAATTTATAGGATTCCAGTAAAAAGAAATAGTTTATAGTTACGCATGGATATTTACCAGTTCCTTCCTGAAGATCTAAGGTTTTGGGTGGTAGCATTTTCCATCAGCCAGAATAATTTTATTTAGTACTTCTTGTACTGGAGCTCTCCTGTGCAAGAAATAAAGTATTTATTTTCCATCTGAAAATGCCTTCATTAACCTTTAGTGTTTACAAGATAGTTTTGCCTTATAGATATAATTCTAAGCTACTAGTCTCTCCTGACCCCAGAAATTTAGATACCTTGTCTTATTATTTTCTGGAAATATCACTTCTAATGATAAGTTAGTTCTCCTTTAAATCATCCTATATAACATGCCATTTTTCTCTGGCTGTTTCCAAGATTATCGCTTTGTCTGTGGTTTTACTTCTTGAGCATTATCATTCATGATGTGATTATTTTCTTATTTGCAATGTTTTAGGTTTACGAAACCTCTCAAATATTTAAATTTATTGCTTTTGCCAATTATTGGAAGCTTTTGAACATTCTATCTTCAAACAACTGATCTTTTCTGGGACTCCAAATCCAATAACCTTAGTTGTTTTGTTACTGTCACTTAGGACCCTGAGTCTGTATTTATTTTTTACTTTAGTACTTTTATGAATCTCCCTTCATACTGGATAATTTCTATTTATATTTTTAAATACACCGACTTTTAGAAACTATTATCTTATTTTGCCTCTTAAATCTAACTAATAAATTTTAAATTCCAGGAATTTTAATTTTCAATTATAAAGGTTTTATAATTGTCTTGTTCTAGTTTCTATTCTTTTGTTGAGATTTCCTATCTTTTCATTTATTGTGAACATCTTTTTCTATACCTTACGGATCAGAGTTATAATGCAATCATAAGATTATATGCAGTATCATATGTGCAGTAAGTTCTTGATGGAAATGTTATTTGGCACATAGCTGTAGTTGCATTAAAGTTTTTGGCTGCCAGTTCCAACACTGGGGTCTTTTTGCAGTTGGAATCAGAGCAAAGTTTTCCTGGTTTTGTCTATGTCAAGTAATTTTGGACTCTATCCTATATACTATAAAACAAGCGTGACCACCCATGGCCCATGTGCTGCATTCAGCCCAGGACAGCTTTGAATGTGGCCCAAAACACATTTATAAACTTTCTTAAAACATTATGTTGGTGAGAGTATAAATTAGTTCAACCATTGTGTAAGTCAGTGTGGTGATTCCTCAAAGACCTCAAGACAGAAATATTATTCAATCCCAAAATTCCATTACTGCATATATACCCAAAAGGATATAAATTGTTCAGCTATAAAGACAAATATGTGTATATATTCATTGCAGCACTATTCGCAAAAACAAAGACATGAAATCGACCTAAATGGCCATCGATGATAGACTGGATAAAGAAAATGTGGTACATATACACTATGGAATACTATGCCGCCATAAGAAATAACATGATTATGTCCTTTGCAGGGACATGGATGGAGCTGGAGGCCATTATCCTTAAAAAACTAATGCAGGAAACCAAATACCACATGTTCTTACTTATAAATGGGAGCTAAATGATGAGAATGTATGGACACATAGAGGGGGACACACACTGGGGCCTATTGGAGGGAGGAGTGGAGAGATGGGAGAGGATCAGGAAAAATAACTACTGGGTATTAGGTTTAATACCTGGGTGATGAAATAATCTGCAAAACAAACCTCTATGACACATGTTTACCTATGTCACAAATCTGCCTATGTACCCTGGAAATTAAAAGTTAAAAAACCACAAAAACTCCCAATGTATTATGAGATTTTCTTTTGCAATTATTTTTCTTAGCTCATCAGCTATTGTCAGTGTTAGTGTATTTCATGTGTGGCCCAAGACAATTCTTCCATTGTGGCCAGGGAAGAAAAAAGAAAAAAAAAAGGGGTACTACTGCTATAAAATGTTGAAGACTCTAATTATAGTCTCCCAAAGTGTGTTGTATTTTGTGTTAGCAGAAAAATAATGTGGTTGAACTCTCACCGTATTTTCTATCTTTAGAGTGGCAGCCTGGTCTCTGTTTGGCACTTTAGTTCATACTTGACACACTTTATGTCTACCCACACATTCTTCATTCAGATGCAGAATTTGTGGCTCTCTCTTCGTTTTCTCTGCTTTGCGAAATGCCATCTAATTTTCCAATAGCAGGGGTTGCCTTAATCTCTGTTCTGTAATTCTTCATTCCAGAATGATTTAGTGTTTTCTATCAAAATTTTAGTTTTTTGGTATTGAGTTCAGTTTGCCCTCTCACTAAAAGCTGAAAATTAAGAAACTAACCATATTCCTTCTTCCTTTATCCAAGCTGTAACTTCCCTCCAGAATCTGATTATTTTTGTTCACCCCTCAGTGTCTTTATATCTTATTTTCTCCCATACCTTATAGTTGCTATCCTCAGAAGGTGCTTGGGTCCTGTAGAAAATTATTTGGCCATACTAAATGCAGAAATATGCAGCGAGAAATAAAGGCACAACAGCTACTTTGACTTAAACCGAGCTGCCTATCTAAGCCCAGCCTAGATAGGAAAAGCTGTGTTTCAATCCATTCATTACTTTGGAAAACTGATTAGTACCATAACCCTAATATCCATTTATTAGTATCGTGTCCCAACATGACTTGAAATAGCATTCCTAAAATAATATATCTGCCTCTTCTAGGTATAGAAGTTGGCAATAAAGATTTGTCCATCAGGGTCTCCTACAGATTAGATGTCATATAATCAAATATTGGCATGTAAGTGTTAAATTGAGGTTTGGGAATGAATTTAGACATACAGAGAAACATATTTAAAGTGAGTAAAGCATTATAGATTGAGAAAAAGAATCCATTAATTAAGGCATAGTGCAAGCAAACAAAATGAATCACGATAACCTATCAGAGACCCAAAGTTTCATGTGGAAGTATCTGACAGAATAATGAGAACTTTAATTTTTATATTTCATTTATAGCATGTGAAATATTTTGATAAACACATTCAATCTATTAGAAAAATAAATCTGAATCAAGGTTTGAAATACAATTTTCCTGATTGAATAGAGAGAATAGAATGAAATTTTATTAAATATATTTTGATGACAAACATAGAATGTCATTGGATTTAAAGCTCAAAGAAAGCCGACAAAAGAATTGATCAAAATCATTCTACAAACACAAATATTGGCACATAAAATGGATAAGATTAATAGCTAATATTATTATTGAAAGATGTCTATGTAGCAAGCTAAAATAGAAGCTCTAGATGCATTCAACTATTAAGATGTAATGATTACAAAAAAGAATGAGTTCAAGCATTAACATTTTAGACAATATTGAATTGGTAGATGCAGTGTATCGTTATTGTCACTAGAGGGAAATCTGAGAGGGATTTAGGAGGAAGAAAGTTTATTGTTATGGCTCTAGGTTGAATAAAGGATCCTGTGTGAATAAATTTTCTTAACAGCATGCTTACTTCAGGGGAAAAATGAAGCACAGAATGTCTGGGAAAAAGCCATGTTGTCAAGCTATATTGAAATAATTGTTTCTCAGCAAGGAACAAGATCTGTCAGATGCCCATGTTTAGACTCGAGTACTCTATCACCATATGTTTCAATAAAATGCATGGTATTTCATCAAATAGTTAGGAGAAAAAAATCAACCAAATAAGTATTGTAAGGCAGACATTACATGACGAATAGCGATTTTTTAAAGCCCCCTAAACAAACAAAACACAACAACAAAAACAACTATTGGTTGAATTTCATCCTTTATCCCCAGAGCCAGGGAACAATGTAGTTCTCAGGTTACCTAAAAAGTAATCACTTTCCTCTCATGAAAATTAGGAGAAAATATATCAGTATATTGTTATAATAAATATAAACAATTTATATGAATGGCAACTACTCAGTTTAGCAGAAAAGAGCAGGCAGGAAAGATAGTGAAAAGTTTAGTTTTTCTTTCATTTATGACATTCTCTTTATCTTTACCCAATGCTAAACACTAGCTTAGTGATCTCATCCTGGTAGAGTATCATTGTATAATTCCTTTTACTACTTACTTTATTTAGAAATTGTGCAGTACTTATTCTTGGTGCACTTGTCTCTTCCTTTCATATTACAGCAAAACACCAAGGAATCTATTGATACACTGTATATGTTAGGATAAATAAATAAGTCATCTAGCCCTGGCCATAAAGATTGTATACACTAATTGAAAAAAATATATAATTTGAAAAGAATTACAAGAATTCAGAAGTGTGTGAGATTCTTGAGAGCTCATTATCTTTCTCTCCTAATGTGGACCCTTTCTAATCTTCCTTATCTCAGTGAAGTACAACACAATTCATTCACTTATACAATTTAGAAATCTGGAAATTACCATAACTAGTCCTTCTCCTTCACTCCATTGGACCATCTCTCACTAAGTCTAAGTGAATTCTGTCTCCCTGATATCCATAAAATCCATTTGCTTCTTATTAAGACTGTAACGTAAATCTAGTCTAAGCCACCTTCATCTTTCACTTGGATGAATAACACAGGCCCTCACCAGACTACTTGCCTTCACTCTTGCTGAATTATAATCTCTTTTCCTTGATGCAGCCACAGCGATACTTTCCAATTACATATCTAACTGTGTTTCTTCCCAATTAATAATCTTTCAAGAGATTTTCTTTCTTTTAAAATTAAACCAATACTCATCAGGGACTATAAGAAGGTCCTATGTGCTGTATGTTTCTTGCATCTCTTACCTTGTTTTGTACCAAGCTTATCTGTTTTCTTGTCCTGTTTATTCTGGTCTTTGGGTTTCTCATACTCACAAATATCCGTCTTCTAATGCTTTTATTTCCCTCTTAATTTTGTTAATACTTATCCTTTATTCATTTCTCAAATCCATCTTTAATTCCACCAGAAAATTTTCTCTGATCTCCTTGAAAAAGTCAAATCACTGTTTTGTAGTTCTTATATGTTCTACACTTATTCTCTGTAATATTTAAAAGAGTTAATATTTTCAGATTTTATTTGTACCCGTGACTGTCACTTGAAATGTTTTGCCCGTTTTATCCACAACAAGTTAGTAAGTGTTGCGTAAATAAATAAAACCACAAATGGGGAAATAAATAATGTATCAATTAAAAAATACGGTTTAAAATATTGAGGCCGGGCGTTGTGGCTCACGCCTGTAATCCCAGCACTTTGGGAGGCCGAGGCGGGCGGATCACGAGGTCAGGAGATCGAGATCATCCTGGCTAACACGGTGAAACCCCGTCTCTACTAAAAAAAAAAATACAAAAAATTAGCCGGGCAAGGTGGCAGGCACCTGTAGTCTCAGCTACTTGGGAGGCTGAGGCAGGAGAATGGTGTGAACCCAGGGCGGAGCCTGCAGTGAGCCGAGATTGCACCACTGCACTCCAGCCTGGGCGACAGAGCGAGACTCCGTCTCAAAAAAGAAAAAGAAAAAAATTGAATGCAAGTTTTAGATTCAGTAGAGAAAGATATATAGTCAAAAATTTGAAGAGAAAATTATGTGGAGATAAAGTAATTGGCAAGATGAAAGCAAATATTAACCACTATGATCTAGCTTATGTTGAAGAATAATTAACTGTAAAATATTAGTGGTTAAAACATTAATATTTTCTTCCACTCAAGTTGCATATCGATTATTAGTTGGCTAGGATTCTCTTTCACATTGTTTTTTCTTGGTACCCAGGCTGATGGAGCAGCCACTGTTGAATATGCCTTGCTGTTGTGGCAAACAAAATAAGATAATGTGGCAAGTCAAGCAATGGCTTATAATGTTTCCACTCAGTGACGCACACACTATCCTCACACTTCCTTGACCAAAACGAGTCATTTGGTGAACAGGAAAGGGAAGAAAAATTGTAAAAGGTACCAAGAAGAGGAGAGAACCAGGGAAATATTTTGTGATACATAATACTTCCACAGAAGACAAAGTTTAAGAGATAATAATTTCAGCGTTAAAGCCTTAAGGAACGACAAGTTTTTGTCCACTATGTGGCAATAAGAATAAATTATACAGATGGAATAAAATTGAAATAACAAGTAGAAAAATGCTTTAATAAGTGTATAATAGTTGTATCATTTTTGTTATATTATTATAGTTATTAAAGCATTTTCCTACTTCCTTAATAACCATATAATAGTAAACTTACTCATTTTCATATTGTTAATTATATTAATAAGACAAAATATAGAAAATTCTAATTAGTCATCAAAAATAATTATTGGAGAAGCCAGCAGTATGCATTAATTAACAAATAACTATTGAGAACCTACTTATTTTATGGTGAGAATGACAGACAATAAATTATAAGCAACATAAACAAAATGGATCGTGATGTGGAGAAAATAAAGTTGACAGCATTGACTTAGTAAAGTTGACTGGGGTAATGTCAATTTTCAGTACTGAGTGGCGGTCAAAGTAGGCTGTATTGGAAAGGTGACATGTGAGCAAAGGGTAAGGAGGTGAGAGAGTTAACCATGTTGATATTTGAAGAAAAAGTGTTCTAGGTGAAGAAAAAGTGTTCTAGTTAAAAAAAGGCAGTACCAATTTCCTATGGTGCAAGCATACTGCTATGCTTTGAATGTTAGTGTCATTCCAAATTTCATGTTGAAACTTGATCCCCAATATAACAGTTTTAAGGGATAGGTCCTTTAGGAGGTAATCAGTGTCCTTTTAAAAGTGCTTGAGGAAGTCTGTTAGATCCTTTTTGCCCTTCAGCTCTTCCTCCATGTGAGGGTGCTGCAACGAGGTGCCAGCTATGGATCAGAGAGCCAGCCTTCACCAGTCATCAGATTTTGATCTTGAACTTCCAAGCATCCAGAACCATAGAGAAAACATAAATAAATTTATATTATTTAGAAATTGCCCAGTCTAAAATATTTTGTTGTAGTAGTAGGAAGGGACTAAGACATATATGCCTTGACTGAAAAATGAAAGCAAGGATCCAAGTATGACTAAGGCAGAGAGTAGATGAAATGAGGGAAGGAGTTGAGACAGGTCACAGAGATAGGGCTTTGCGGGCTATTGTAAGGACTTTGGCCCTGGTTTCAGTGATAATTTTTGGGAGGGTTTGAGTAGATCAGTGAGATGATCTAACTTCAATCGTAGAAGCATAGAAGCATTACTTTATTATTTTATAATAAAATATAAAATAAAATCTTTTATAAAAGATCTACTCTTTTTCTGCATGTTTAATATCCTCATTTCAGTTGATGGTAGGCAGTTCCCTCTTTCTTGTTGCTCAGGCCAAAATTTTGGAACCATTTTTTACTCCCATTTTTCTCTCTCACCTAAGATCTACTCCATTAGGAAATCAAGTTGACTCCACAATGAGTTTATCTATAATCAGTCTTCTTCTCACCACCCCCACAATTACCACCTTATTCTGAGCCACCATCTTCTTGTTTAGGCATGTGGAATAGCCTCGTTTTCCTGGCTTCTAAAAGCTTTGGGATGGAATCAGAAATTTAGTTTGAGATATGTTGAATTTGAACAGGCAAGCTGAGAACACTTGCTTGAGAAGTAGTTTAAGTTCTTCATAGTCGCTATGATAATAATCAAATCCTTAATAACCATGGAAAGAGCTGTAGTAGACTTGTTCTCACCCGATTCTCCTGTCAACAACAGTTTCTCACTCCCTTACTAATAAACAATACATTGTACTTGTCATTTTTGCATTGCTGTAAAATAATACCTAAGGCTGTTAATTTATAAAGAAAATAGATTTATTTGGCTCATGATTCTTCAGGCTATACAAGCATGACATCATCATCTGCCTAGTTTCTGGTGAGGCCTCAGGAATTGTTTACTCATGGCAGAAGGCGAATAGTGAGCAGATGACTTGCAAGGCAAGAGAGGGAGCAAGAGAGGTGCCAGCTCTTTTAAACAACTAGCTTTCATGTGAACTTACACATTACCACAAGGATGACACCCAGTCATTCAAGAGGGATCCACCTCCATGACCTAAGCACCTCCTTCCAGGTCCCATCTCCAATAATGAGGATCACATTTCAACATGAGATTGGAGGGGACAAACATCCAAACTGTGTCATACACATTAATTTTTCTCTTCAAATAATTGCTGCTATGTTTGTTTCATAACTTTTTGCATGGTTATTATCATGTGGTATACATGTCTGTACACCACAGAGTTTTCTCTAAGTCCTTATACTCTGAACAGAACTCATGGTTTTTCTTCAGATCTACTCCTTTTGTATTTTTTGTCCCCTTGATAACTCCATTGTAGAACTTATCCACTTAGAGTAATGGAATGTATTTCTTACTTCTTCCTTCACACATGTTACTTTCATCTCACGTATTCAACTCCTAGCCATTTTATCTTCCAAAAAGTTGCAAATTCTACCACATTTTACCATCTGTACAAGCTTCTCCTCATTCAGATTTTTATGATCTTCTACTTAGCCTCCTGCAAAACATTCATTACATTGTCTCTCATTCAAGCCTCTCTTTTTCTTCTTGTGTTCATATTGTTGGCATAGCTAATTATTTTAAAGCCAGTATCATGCAGCAATACTCATAGTACCTTGACTTGTAAATATTTTCTGACTCCAATCCCATTGTTTAAAAAAGTAAAACACAACCTAAAAGTTGTGAATATAAAAGTATATGTCCATCTGACTTAATCTAGTTTTTACAGATCTAGACTTTGAATCGAGCCCAATTCAGCATAGTTTATTTGGATCAGAAAATCTAAAACTAAAATTAGAAAACACCAAACCAACCAACCTACTTTTCTGTAGTGGCAAAATAAAGAATATTTAAAACTTTCAGCAGTGGAAGTCCATCTACCTTGGCAGCAGTAAATATAATACCATATCATTTGCCTTATTTTATATTATGGACAGATTAAATGCTCAGTCTTATTTCTATAAGTATTGTGCATATGAGGGTATTGAGATGAAGGGAGATTATATGGTCTCAACTAAACTTTAAAAAATAATTTCCTGGTTGTTTTTCTGAAGTACTAAGTTCCATATTGGCAAAATTCACATTACTAATTCAATGTAACTTATCACCACAAAATAAGAGAAGGTTTATTGTTACTAATTAAAAAGACATCTGGTAGACCTCATTAATCTAATTCCATTTTCAAATTAAAAAGTTTAGGATATTTAAAGGGATATAAAGTGAGTGTCTAAATACAACCAAATATTGAGACATTTTATTTCTCATAATCAAGAACAGAATCAGTTCCACTGAGCAATTTCTATCCATACATTTGTGAAAAAAAAAATGACTAAGTAAAAATTGGATCCCAATGGTTCACAGTAGTAGACCCCTATAGAAACCAATAAATTTTGCAGAGGGTAAAAGGTCTTTGAGTGTTTATTTTCTCAAGAATTAGTAGTAAAAGTAAAAGCACCATCATATGGGTTGGTTCTATGAAATTTCTTGATATTTATAAGAGTTTTTCATACCTTTACTAATATTGTTTCGATTTGTCAAAACAACTCTGTAATATGGGTATTGCTATATATATATATATATTTCATACACAAGAAAAATAAGATTATGAGGTTAATGTCTCAATACATAACAAGTGCTAAATTGTAGTGGAAATACAAATACTACCTCTTATTTTTTATTTTCTGAATTATTTTTCAGTTATCTATAAAATAGTTGAACTGAACATTTCCTAAAAAATCAACTGATCAATTTCTGTTTCCATAAACTGTAAAATTTTTAATGTTTGTAGAAATGTTCAATTGGTTATTTTCATCAAAAAACAAAGGCATTTGCTAATTATAAAATAGAACTTTAATAAATCTTTATAATACTAATTAAAATTAGGCCTATCTTTTACTCCTAAGGCAATTGTTATAAATCTCAATGTGAATTACTCTGTTGAAATTATAAGTGAAATAATTCATAGAAAATACATTTTTATGTAATAGGCCTTGGCAGAAACTTTTCCACCTAGCATAGACCAAGATTTTCTTCCCAGATATCTTAGTCATCCAGTGGGGTAAAAAAGCAAAACAGCAATGAAAAAATTACAAATAAATAAACTGTATTAGTATGCCCTAATTTATATATATTAATTATAAATAACATACTATAGCTATACTAGCTCGGTAGTAAGGGATTTCAATTTTTTAAAAAGAAATTTTTTCAGGAGTTACTGTATTAGTCTTCTATTGATGATTTGAAAAATTACCACAACATTTCAAAGCTTAAAACAGCACATATTTATGATCTTACTGTTTTTAGGAGTCAGAAATCTGGGCACAGGATGCAATAGTGGGTCCTCTCCTTAGGACCTCAGAAGGCCAAAAGTCAGGGTTTCAACAGAGCTGTTTTTTGCTCGGGGCTCTGGGAAAGTTTCTTCTTCTGAGATCACACAGTTGGCAGAATTTATTTCAATGCAGTACAAGACGAAGATCTCTGCCTTTTGCTGGCTGTCAGTGGGGAGCAATCTTTGCTCCTGGAGATTATTTGCATTCTTTCTCATGGTTTCCACTAGGTCCCCTCCACCTCCAGGTTTGCAATACAGTGTCAAGGAGTCATTGCGGAGCTTTGAATTTGTCTGACTTCCTTTTCTGTCATATCTTTTTCATTCCACCTTCTAATGATTTACTCTTCTTTGCATGTGATTAAAAGGCTCAAATGATTACATTAGGCTCACCTAGATAATGGAAGAATAATCTATTTTAAGGTCAACTGATCAGTAAATTTAATTACACCTGCAATGACTGTCCCTTTTGTTATGTAAATTAACTTACTCATTGGCACCATATATCATCTTTTTTACAGTTTCGAGGATTAAGGAAAGGAATCTTCCTGGGGGTGATAATTCTGTCTACCACAGATACCTTTTGAATTTGTACACATTGAAGGACAGTCATTTAACTGTTTAAAAGCTATTATTCTCCTACAAGTACATTAAAATATGCAGCTTCTTATGCATCCTGGGTAACAATATGGGGCTGGTTATTCATATATACACATACACACACATACTTAAAGTACAAGCAGGTTTGAAAAACATGTAGCATCTACTTCTCTTTTACCTAAATGAGATTTGGTGAAGTGAAACAAGGTTTGAAGTTAGTTTTTACAGACATGATTCTTTCTTCTTCCAGGTCTAATATGGTTTGGCTGTGTCCCCACCCAAATCTCATCTTGAATTATAGCTCCCATAATCCCTCCATGTCACGGGAGGGACCAAGTGGGAGGTAATTGAATCATGGGGGCAGTTACCCCCATGCTGTTCTCATGATAGTGAGTGAGTTCTCATGAGATCTGATGGTTTTATAAGGGGCTTTTCCCCCTTTGTTTGGCACTTCTTCTTCCTGCTGCCATGTGAAGAAAGATGTTTGCTTCCCCTTCTGCCATGATTGTAAGTTTCCTGAGGCCACCCCCCAGCCCTGTAGAACTGTGAATCAAGTAAACCTCTTTTCTTTATATGTTACCCAGTCTCAGGCAGTTCTTCATAGCAGCATGAGAATTGACTAGTACAAGGTCTGAGGATAAATTCCTTCAAATTTTAGTCTCAGCGTTTTAACATATGAACTTTGGCTGGTTATATCAATTCGCATGTTTCCAAGAAGAATAGCAATTCTCTCTCTCTTGTATATCCATCTGTCTGTCTGTCTATGTATATAAAAAAATATATATATATATACATACACACACAGACATCTTGTGTATATGTTAATCTATGAAAGGTGATGAAACATGCAATACTATTATGTTAATCTCTAGCTATGATATAGTCATATAACAGCTTATAAATAAGAAAATCAACCGTATTTCTTTGATCCTAAAGAAGTCCATTAAAATGGGCAACTATAAGAAAATATTCTTTCTTAAAGCTTTTCATGATGATGGGTATGAAGATAAGATTTTGGTTAAGTTTTCCAAGTTGGCATATGGGCACTTTTTCAAAGGAAGTAAGAGAGATACCAGGGAATGACTTTCTTATGATGCATTATGATTGAGAGCTGTCAGTCACATGATGCTTACCCAAGCCTACAATTAATCCTTGGAGCAGGAGCCAAAGCTTACTTGATTACCTCTGTTTAAATCAGCCATCTTGACAAAAGACCTGCCACATTGGCTCACACAGCAGCAGCTGAGACCCTTAAGAGTGTCAGTGGAGCAAAGATCTACTATTGCCACTGCTTACAGATACACAAGATTATATACTTGTAGCATTTTTAAAATGTTATCAAAAAGACACCGGTTAAGTCTCAGAAATCTGACATTTAACAATTTATTAGAACTTTCAACGGGAGTGCCATGTTGCATTTAAAGACATGAATCTAAGTAAAATTCAAAAGCAAGTCTTTAGTCAGAGGAAAATATATTATTTTAAAACCACATATATATGCACATAGTTTAATGAAGTTTACTGTATTTGGAAGTCAATGAATGGTACTATAAATGAAATAAATGATTAAAATATTTTGCATTGTAAGTTCTTAACAAAAAAAGCCTTTTTTGGTGTGAAAAAACCATGAAATATTTGAAGTAGACAGTAAAATAGTTTAGAGCTTATAATGAGGTAGGGTAACAACTTTCCTCAAAGCTTAGCTTTCTACACTTTTTAAAATTCTATCATTATTCTTCACGTAATCATTCATAAATAATTTAGAAATTTTTCTCCAAAAATTATTTGTGGGATAATCTCAAATTACCATGCGTTTACTCTGTACAGGCTATTAAATTGCAATGTAGAATGTAGATAAGTAATAAAAAGAATAAAGATCTTAACATGATTTTTATAAATAAAGAAACCCACTTGTTCACAGCATGTATCTGACTTGAAGGAAGTTCAGATCACAGCATGAAGCAAGTTGAAAGTTAAAACCTTGTAAACTCATAAAATACAAAAATGGAAATGAGGCTGAAGTTGATACAAGCTACAAGTAACAAATCAGTCTAAAAAGAAACTTTGGGCTTATGTAAACAAATATGCAAATAAAATAAAAACAAGGAAAAAATAAAAGAAATTAGTGGTCATCCTCATCCCATCTACGTACAAAAGCCATACTTTCATTCATTTATCCTTTCATTCATTCGTTCAACAAATAGGGAGGTAATGTTAGGTGATACAAACAAGGTTTCTCCTTTCAAGAGGTTTTATTCTAACTTAAACACCAAAAAATCAAAAGGCCTACTTCCCCCACTTATGATATCATCAAGTAGGTTGAGTTTATAGTATCTAAGTTAAATCCCTACAAGTTTTTTATAATTATCCATTGACTTTTTCAACTAAAACCAGAATGGAATCCTACTAAATTGATGAGCTGAATATTAACTATTTTAAATGTTTGCTTTCCTGCAACCTACCAAAACCCTTGAGACTATTTAACTCACAAGTAATACAAACACAAAAGGAAATGTGTTACCAAGGGATTTGTATCTGTTACTGAGTCAATACTGAATAAAATAAAACAAAAGCTCAGAAAAGCATATTAGAGACCTTCTAAATATGTTCCCTGATTTTTTTTTTTTTTTTGGTTAAGTTGGAGCCTCCCTTTGTCGCCCAGGCTGGAGTGCACTGGCAGGATCTCAGCTCACTGCAACCTCCACCTCCTGGTCTCAAGTGATTCTCCTGCCTCAGCCTCCCGAGTAGCTGGGATTACAAGCGCCCACCACCACCACGCCTGGCTAATTTTTGTATTTTTAGTAGATACGGGGTTTCACCATGTTAGCCAGGCTGTTCTGGAACAGCTGACCTCAAGTGATCTGCCCGCCTCAGCCTCCCAAAGTGCTAGGATTACAGGAATGAGCCACTGTGCCTAGCCTATGTTCCTTGATTAATACCTCCAAATCTGTTCAAGAAATATGACAATCAAATCACATGCAAGTGGGATACAGAGCAAAATTGGTTGGGTTAGCTACTATATTGAATATTTCCATTAAAAGGACTAGAAGGGAAACACACACGATGATTTCTCTTTTTCCTAGAGGCATTTTTGGCAGAGGTAACAATGAGGCAGTGGAGGTATCCTACAATTTTAAGCAATTTTTCTCCTTATTAGCCATTTCATGAAAATTATACTACAACAACATTAGAGAAAATATTTTGTTCAGATTAATATCTATATGGCCTGAAAACAGACTAAGAAGTTATCATCCACCCTTCTGTTGCTTGGAAATTTAATCCAAAAATAAAGCTTTTGGATTATATATACATATATTATATTTTTGGATTTTATATATATATATGCATTTGAAAATAAAACATATGATTTTCTAATACTTTAGAATTTATTTACTGTTATCATGGTAAAACTATAAACTTTATATCTTGAGGTGTAGAAATTATCTAATCTGATGAAATTCTAAGAAGGCTGATTTAAAATTTTTATATTAAAAAAGTTATATCTATCATTTTATTGGGTTGAAATAAATGGGACTTTGTGTTCAAAGTCTGCATGGTAAACAAGATGTTATTTATTTTTGAAAATAAATTAGTTTGAGTTTCCTCAAAAGCCAAGATTGAAAAAAGGATTCAAATGGAAGTCATTTTGGGGGGAAGTGATCCCTAAACACTAGGGAGAGAGTGGAGAAGTGAGACAAGAAAGTCAAGGCAGCCAACAAAGGGTGTACTATGAAGTAAGTCACCTTCGCGAATCTGTGGCAAACAGTGTAAACCATGTCTCTCAGTTTTCTCAGCTTTGGTCAAAGTAAGCTATGGTATTTATTCATCAACTCTCAGTTCATCATGGGTTAAGTATTTCTCAGGGAGCTTTAACTTGTCAAATGTAGCAAAAAGCTGGCAGGCAGAGTCACAGGTGTTTCCAGTAAACAGTCCTTAGTTGGCAGAGATGAGTACTGAGAGAATAAGGCCAAGATATTCATAGCATTTACACCAGGGGATACATTAAGATTTTCAAAATGAAGACAAGTAAACAGAGTGACTATCTTGGGGTTAAAGTCAGAATAAGAACTTTTTTTTTCTTAAGTAAAACATGGCACATTTTCTCTACTTTGATTGGCCTTGCATGAAACGCAAATTCCTTTTTAAGTTGCAGACAGTTTAGTTTGAGTATTATTTTTTCCATAATGTTTATTTTGGAGGTTTGAAAGTAGTAGAAACTGAGATTGAAACCCTGAAAGGTTTGAAGTAAAAAAATTCATTCAATCCAGGAAAAATCAAGTAGCAGATCTAAGCAAAGAGCCCAGAGCTGTTGAAATCTAGTTTTAAGTTTTATCAAAAACATCATTTATAATTTAAAATCAAAAGTTTGTTAGTTATAAAAGTATTTGCTTCAAGTTTGTTTTAAAGATTTCAGAGGTAGAAAGTATTTAATCTGAACAAATTTGGCTCCCCTTTTGGATTCGTTTATTTTTCTGTTACAGTTTTGACATTTTGACTTTTACTTAAAAAAAACTGTAGAAATCTAAGCCATCTTTATTTGTGAACTCTTGACAGATCTGAAATTAATCATATAGATACATCTGTAATGCACTCATAAACAGATATCTTTCTTGCTTATATTTGTCTGATGTAGGCAGTTTTATTAATAATTGAAGATCAATATACCTATGATGGATTGCATCAGTGGTGTTTCTAATTAAAATTATTTACTTAAAAAACAACCAAAAAAGATCTTAAGTGGTTGTTTAGTCAAATTGAGTTTCTCCTTTGAGTAGAGAGCAAAATTCTCAGCAGATCTACAGAATATTCCTTCTAAATTCATGCTGATTTAAGGGTTCTTTAAAGAGCACAATAGAAATATGTATAAATCTACATATGATATTAATTTTTAGAAAGTATAAAATAGGAAAAATCACATATCCAAAATGATAAGTGAACCTATTTGGTTTTAGTTGTCCAGCAGGGGGAAAAAAAAAAAAAAAAAAAAAAACAGGCAACACATGACGAAACTAAAAGTTTGTTACAGATACACAATTTATCACTGGATTTTATCCATGTTCTACTAACCTACTGATGAAAAGACATCATTAAGAAAATTAACGTGAAGCCACAAATTGGCTGAAAATCTGTGCATGTATATATCTGACAACTTATATTCAAACCAGATAAAAATTTCCTACAATTTAAATAGTCAAAGTAATACATTTTTTTAAATGGGAAAAACTGCCAGGATGGTGTAACTAACATTGAATTTAATCTCAAGTTAGAAATAACTAGCAAATTGAACAAACTACAGATGCTCTTCATCTTTCAATAAGGTTACGTCCTGACAAATTTATTGTAAGCTGAAAATATTGTAAATCAAAAATGCATTTAATACACCTAATTTACCAAGCATCATAGTTTAGCCTAGCCTACCTTAAACATGCTCAGAACACTTATAATAGTTTGCAGTTGAGGAAAATCCTCTAAAACAAAGCCTGTTTTATAATAAAATTATTGTAAAGAATTTTGAATTCAAATTCAAATTATGGTTTCTACTTAACATGAAACAGCATCATTGATTTCACAGCATCATATAGATTTCACGGCATCATAAAGTTAAAACATTTTAAGTTTAAGTTGGGAGCTGGCTGTATATGAAAGAGTTGTTTTCAGGCATTGCACAATGGATAGTACAGCACTCTGATCCCTGAGAAAATAAAAACAACATGAACAAACCCTAAAGTCATACTAGCTTCTGAGAGGAAGGATTGTCTGGAATCCAAGTGCAGGAGAGGAAACTTAAAAAAGGAGCAATAAACTCCTTGATAATGAACACATTAAGACTGCATTTTCTGGAGGCTGAGATGGCTACAAGTTGAAACTGTAGAGTTTATCTATATGAAGAAGACTGTAATTTTGGGGATAATATTCTATATAACATTTTATTTTATTTATTGAGATAGGGTCTCATCTGTCAGCCAGGCTAGAGAGCATTGGTGAGATCATGTCTCACTGCAGCCTCAACATCCCAGGATCAAGCAATCGTCCTGCCTCAGCCTCCTAAGTAGCTGAGACTACAGGCATGCACAGATAATTTTTAAAACTTTTTGTAGAGACAGAATCTCTCCATGTTGCCCAGGCTGGTCTTGAATTCCTGGGCTCAAGCAATCTTCCTGCATTGGCCTCCAAAAATGCTGGGATTATAGGTGTGAAACACAGTGCCTGACCACTCTACATAATTTTTAGATAACAAGTTTACATAAAAACTAAATTTTGCCACCAAAGTGCCTCAAGTAAATGTTTTACATGAATCAACTTGACGAATCAAACCTGACAATTCAGTATGCCAGAATATGTAATTCAAATCAATTCTCCCATTGGCGACAACAAAAAATACAGAAAAAATATTTTAGAAAAATATAAAATATTCAAAATACTATAAATGAAGATAAGAATCAGGTAAAACTGAGAAAAGACTTTTTGTATCGACATAAGTTTGGCCTTGAGAGAGCTCATTTACTCCTGGGACTTTACTAATTCCAAATAAGCACAGGGAATACGAGCAACAATTTTGATAGACTTATAGGATCAGGGAGTAAAAATTGGAGACCAGGGTACAACAAGAGTGAAGGCTAGAGGGATGTACCCTCAGGATAAGATAATAAAGAAGTAAACCAACCCTCTTGGGAACTGCTGTCTAGCTTCGGGTCATCTCAGTGGTCATTTGCACAAAAGTCTTATACTCTGAAATTGGATTTGAATGGTCTTACATTACTATTTCCCCATACACCCGGTGGAAGCAAACATCTTGAGAAAAATTACACCATTCTTGTTTTAAAATTGTTTCTTAAAAATTTTTTTTTTTTATTATGCTTTAAGTTCTGGGATACATGTGCGGAAAGTGCAGGTTAGTTACATAGGTATACATGCGCCATGGTGGTTTGCTGCACCCATCAACCCTTAAGCTACATTAGGTATTTCTCCTAATGCTATCCCTCCCCCAGCCCCCAACCCCCCGACAGGCCCTGGTGTGTGATGTTCCCCTCCCTGTGCCCATATGTTCTCCTTGTTCAACTCCCAATTATGAGTGACAACATGCGTTGTTTGGTTTTATGTTCCTGTGTTAGTTTGCTGGGAATGATGGTTTCCAGGTTCATCCATGTCCCTGCAAAGTAGATGAACTCATTCTTTTTCTTTTAAGTCCAGAGTCCATCACATAAGTAAAGATAGTCATCCCCATGAGGAGAAGAGATAATATGAATTGAAAACATGCAGAAATAGCAAACAACAGAAAGAGACGCACAGAACCTCAGTTAGGGGAATTATCAGAGACAGATGGTAGAAACTATGTTGAACATGTTCAAAGAGATGGATTCAGGCTTGAACAATTTGGCTGACAACTGGAAAAAATAAGTGACTTATTTGGTGAAAACAAAATTAAATAGAATTCTAGAACTAGAAAATAGATATAGTAGTCAAATTATTAATTCAAAGGATATGATTAACAGCATACTAGACATAGTTGATGAGAGAATTAGTAAATTAACTTAGTCAAAATATTAATAAAGAAGCATGGAAAAACAAAAGAATTAAGACAGGTGGCCAGCTGCAGTGGCTCACACCTATAATCCCAACACACTGGGAGGCCAAGGGGGGAGGACCACTTGAACCCAGGAGTTTGCAACCAGCCTGGGAAACACAGTGAGACCCAGTCTTTACAAAAATAAAAAAATAAATAATTATCCAGGCGTGGTGGCCTGTACCCGTAGTCCTAGAGCTGGGAGGATCGCTTGAGCCCAGGAGGCCCAAGGCTACATTAAGCCTTGATTTCGCCATCGCACTGCAGCCTGGGTGACACAGCAAGACCCCATCTCCAAAAATAAAGAAATGAAAAGGTAAAAGATGTAAAGATATTATGTGAAGGTCAGTGGTTCAGTGGTCAATAGTATTATTTTTGACAGTTAATTTATAGGCTTTCTTTTGATGGGATTATGCTTTCTGATCTTGTATGTAAACTTGGTTTGTAACTGACTTTGGCCAATAGAATTTGATCAGCATTAACATTTCTTATTCCTAACCAAAAGTTTGAAGAGCTAGGACATGGCTCTGCAATTTTTCTTTACCCTCTGACATAAGAAAAGCATTTTCCAGAGATAGGGGATCCTTCAGATTGGCTACCAGGATGGAGAATATACATGGTGTAGTGCTTTAGCTGGCCAGTAGCTGATATTAATAGGAAAGATAAAATAGTTTTTGTAAACCATATATTTTGAATCATTTTTAACTGTTCTATAGCCTAACCAAAGCTGACATAAAGTCTGCAAGGTCTAATCGAAGTG
This sequence comes from Pongo abelii, assembly GCF_028885655.2. NCBI lineage: Eukaryota > Metazoa > Chordata > Mammalia > Primates > Hominidae > Pongo > Pongo abelii. Next base: position 130,786,091 of record NC_071992.2, on the reverse strand, counting down.
GCTGAATAGCAAGAAAGAGAATACAATAAAAACAATATATTTTAAATAGAAGCTCAGAACCTTTAAAAATTGACAAAATGTCCATGTATTGATGCCATTATAATAAGGTCAAAATATCTAAATTAAAAGAAGACTACGCTTGAGCATATGATAGTAAATCTGATTAAAAGAAAAAAACAAAGAACAAATCTAGAAAACTACTAACATGGGCACCAAAAAGATTATCCTCAAAGGAACAAAAAGTTGACTGAGAATGACAGCTTACGTGGAAACAGAAACATTGGAAGGTAGATAAGTTGAAATAATTTCTTTGAAATGTTGACAAACATATCCCAATGTAGAATTCATACACATTAACATTGTTACTCAAGATGAAGTCAAAACTGAGATAATTCACTATGACCAACTCCATACAAAATGAAACTCTAAAAACTATTCATCATCCATGGAAAAATATTGCCAGGTGGAAAGTAAATAACATAAGAAGAGATGTAGAACAATGACAATTGAAATGGTTCCTGTACCCAAAATTAATGATTGATTTGTTTGTGGAGAAAACATTTTTTGGTCTCAAAGCTTTTGGAAAGGTGGAAAACCCGTGGAAAAGTGTGCAAGTGGAAAATGTGCAAAGTGGAAAATAAATAAATGCAATGCAACTTTATATAAACTCCAAACATATAATTACCTACTGACACATATATAAATCTGTTAAGAGGCTATGGATACAAAAAATAATAATATTTACTTACATAATTTTAGGTTTTCAAGCAAGTGTAACAATATAGATATATCCCATATTTCCTTCATCCAGTTTCCCCCAACAGTAATGTTTCACATATCTACAACGCAATATCACAACAGTTTATTTATGTTAATATATTCCATTAATCTTGTTTAGATTTAATGTCTTTTTCATTCATTCGTGTTTGTGTGTGTGGTTAGCTAGATCTATGCAGTTTTATCTCACTTTTAGATTTTTGTAACCACGACCAGTCAAGATACAGAACAGGTCCATTATAAGGATTCCTTCTGCTACCCTTTTATAACCATACTCTTCTTCTTCAACATCCCTGCAATGCCTGACCACTACTAATATTTTTCTCATGTCTATAATTTTGTTATTTCAAAAATGCTAGGCAGGCTGGTTGTCATGACTGACACCAGTAATCCTAGCACTTTGGGAGCTCAGGAGTTGGAGACCAGCCTGGGCAACATGACAAAGACCTGTCTCTACCGAAAATACAAAAAGTTAGCAGGGTCAGGTAGCGCATCTATGGTCCTAGCTACTCGGGAGCCTGAAGCATGGGGTACATTTGAACCCGGGAGGCAGATGTTGCAGTGAGATGAGATCTCGTCACTGCACTCCAGTCTGGGTGACAGAGTGAGACTCCTTCTAAAAAAAAAAAAAAAAAAGCTATACAAATGAAATCATACAGTATGCAAACTTTTGAGACTGGCTCTTTTTTTTTTCCTTCAGCATGTTTCCGTTGAGATTCATTTAAGTTGTTGCATGTATTAAAATTGCATTTCATTTCATTGCTGTATAATATTCCATGGTATGGATATTTGTTTGAGCATTTACCCATGGAATGGGATTTGGGTTGTTTTGGTTTGGGGCTATAATTAATAAAGTTGCTATGAACATGTTTGTACAGGTTTCTGTGTGAAATATATATAATTTTTTATTTCTCTGGGGCAAATGCCCAAGTATTTGCTGGGAGGTACGGTAAGTCTATGTTTAGTTTTTTAAAGACATTGCCATGCTCTTTTCTTGAATGGCTATGCCATTTTACATTCCTACTAGCAATTTATGAGTGACTCACTTTCTTCCTGTCTTTGCCAGCATTTTGTGTTCTAAACAAAACTTTAAGAAAAATCATCATCAGCAACAGTAAACCTGAAGGACTGTGCAAAGAAAAATGTGAATGTTAATAAAATAGTGAGTTGAAGGCATTAGGCATTAATGAAAAAACATCGCCAATATTTTAAATTTAATATTTAATCCATTGTATTTTGTTTCCCACAGCTTTCCTATATTTCACAAAATTCCCTGGAGGAGGTCATAATTGCCAAAAATAATGGCTTGTTTTTATAAAAAAAAACTTTATTATTTTAGAGAAGTTTTAGATTATCAGAAAAAATGAGTAGAAAGTGCAAGAAGTCTCCATTTATTTTCTGTCCCACACATCCACAACCACCCTCAATATTGACATCTCACACCACAGTTGTATATTGTTACAATGAATGAATCTATATTGACATATCATTATTACCTAAAGTCAAAAGTTTACATTAAGTTTAACTCTTGGTGCTGTATTTTCTATGGATTTTAACAAATATATGATGACATATAATCACCATTACCATTTCTCAGAAAATAGTTCTACTGCCCTAAAAATACAGTGTGTACCCATCACCTGAGCAGAGTACATTCGACCTAATGTGTAGTCTTTTATCCCTAATATTTTCATTATTTTGAATTTTGGCCTTTCTAACAGGTGTGTTGTGGCATCATGCTGTTGTTTTAATTTGAAATTTCCTAATATCAGATGATGTTGAGCATCTTTTTATATGCTTACATGTCATTTGTATATCTTCCTCAGGCGGTTATGTTCAGATCTTTTGCCTGTTTTTTAAAATCGGGATATTTGTTTCCTTATTGTTGAGTTTCAAGAATTCTGTGTATATTTTGGATGATAGTCTTTATCAGATATGTCTCTTGCAAATACTTTTCTCCCAAAATGGCTTATTTTTTTCTCATTTTATTATACCTTTCTGGTAAATTTTCCAAAGATGTAAACTCCATTTTATTGAAACTTTCAAAATCAGTTTATGATAATAAACTGCACTCTTATTATTTCTATCTCACATACTATTCTTTCTTAGTGTTAAATTACCTTCTTTATTTCTGCCTGTGTTCTAAATTTGGTAATTTTTTTTTTTCTGATCATTTGTAGATAGATGGATCCTTAATTGATGTGAGGCATTATCAGACATGTCATAATGAAAAATGCAGAATAATTGGCCTGTGACTTCTGAAAAACGTGTCCTCTTTTAGGAAGATATATCATGCCAAGTTGATCTCATTTACAGTTTTTATTTTAAATATTGTGTAAAACTGACAACTTACACCATCATTATTTCCACTCCCATAATTCCTACTGTCTACTGGAGGTTTTCATGGGGTTTCCTATCATCCATATTTAATATTTCCAGTTAGAAAACTGGTTTTGCTTTATTCCTCTAACACATTCCTTTTTGTCACCATAACATTAAGTAACTGCATTTCTTGACTAAATGGATAATTAGTCCCTTTTCTCTAAATTATAATTTCTCTTCTTTCTTATCCTTTGAATTTTTAAGAACAGCCTTCTTTCTCATCTCTCCTGCCCCTCCACTTGTGGTCGCAACTGATATAACAATCTTATTTACATTACTAATAGTTCACCATTTGCGAAGTAATTTTAAACTTCTTGTATACTTACATGTGTATATAAAGTTTTGGATAAATACATATACATTTAAACCCATATATCTATTATCTGTATAGTTTTCTTGTGTTTTAATCTTTGGAGAGGGAATGAATAGCAATGGGTTCTTAATCTACAATTTATAACTGCATAATACCTAGCAGATATTAAAAAGAGCTTACAAATCATTAGTCATTACATTCTGTTTGAAATGATTTTATGCGGGAGACATGAACGGCCTGCTTTGAACAGTATTTACCTATCCTTATTAATAGCCTTGTATTTTATTCATCAGCTAGAATGTATTTCACTTGTTCTGACACTTGTAATATATTCATATATTGGCAGTGATACCTGACATTTGCTTAGAAAAACATAAATCACCAAAAGATGCATGCACTAACAAGGGCTGCCGGGCATAGCACTGTCATTCTCTCTTTCTGTCTCAATTAGAGAACACTTGTCATATTCCCTTTTACTTTGTGAATGTACACAAATGAATCACACAGCAGAATTGCCTTCTCAATTATAAAAATAATATCTATTATTTTTTATAATTAATTTTATTTGAATAATTTATGCTAGTATTGATTTCATATACATGATATTCTATAAAAACTGTTTTTTATATCTTAGCATATCTCAGCATTTCTCTTCCCTATACTTTTTCCCCTTCTTTTCCATTATATTGGGATTTAAAAAAAAAAAAGGTTTTTTTTTTAAATGATTGTAGGGAAGCATACATGCATGATAACAAATATCAACTTAAAATATTCCAGGTGGTCCATATTTGGAAATTATGAAGCCAATTTGACTTTGTGAAAAAAATGTTCACATAGATCATTGACAATAGAAAACTGTGTATATAGAATTAAACAAACATGTAAAGAAAAATGTATGTAGAATAGAGAGATGCTACTGCATTTTCACTCAGGTGACTTGAATTCAAATTCTACCTGTACTATTGACGACAAAAGCCCCTGTAGAAAAATTGCATCATATATATAATTTGACCCACATAACTTTCCTGCAAAATGTGAGATGTGGCTTAACTAGAATTTTTTTATCTTCCAGTTTGGTAATTTGTGACTTTAAAATAGTATTGACACTTTTTAAGAATATATTCTTAGCAACCTAGATGCCCATTAACAGTTGACTGGTTAAAGAAAATGTAGTATGTTTACAGTGTGGAATAGTATACAGCCATATAAAATAATAAAATTATGTCCTTGGCACCCACATGAATGGAGCTGGATGTCATTATCTCAAGTAAATTAATACAAGAATGGAAAACTGAATACTACATGTTCTCACTCACAGTGGGAGTTACACATTGAGTACACATAGATACAAAGAAGGTAACAATAGACATGAGGGACTAATTGAGGGTAAGGGTGGGGGGAGGGTACAGTCTGAAAAACTACCTATCAGCTATGCTTATTATATGAGTGACAAAATAATCTGTACACCAAACCCCAAACCCCAAAACATGCAATTTACCCATGTAACAAACCTAAACACATACCCCCAAACCTAAAATAAAAGTGGGAAAGAAAAATAAAAGAAAATGCAGTACATACACACCATGGAATATTATGCAGCCTTAAAAAAGAACAACATCATGTCCTTTGCTGCAACATGGATGGAGCTGGAGGCCACAATCCTAAGCAAATTAATTCAGGAACAGAAAACCAAATACCACATGTTCCCATATATAAGCGAGTGCTAAGCATCGAGCACACATAGCCGTAAATTTGGGGACAGTAGATGTTGTGAACTACTAGAGTATGGAAGCAAAGGTGAGTTAAAAAACTACCTAGTAGGTACTTATGCTCAATACCAGGTTGACAGGATCTGTACTCCAAACCTCAGCATCATGCAATATTCCCATGTAACAAATCTGCATATGTATTCCTGTACCTACAAGTTGAAATTAAAATAAAATAAAATCATAAAAAGTATGTTCTTAATATATAGCAGGTATTCAATATGTACTGTCGCATTCTGTACTTAAACATAAAGATGGATATTGTTTTATTTCAATTTAAAATAGATAACTTGAGGTTAAAAGAAGTAATGTGCCCAGAATTACAATGTCAGAAAATATCATTACCTGAATTCAAAAGGCTAACCCATGAAAAATGGTTTTATATTTTAGAATGTAGTAGATCATAGCAGCTTGGAATCCCCTTCCCTACTTTTTTTGCAATTAATAAAATCACCACTTGAAGTAGCTGAAGCATGAAGGCGACTACAGTTTCCAGTAACCAGGCAGGGACAGGTTTAATTTCCATGTAGCTTGGTTTGGGGATCAATGTATATGCATTGATCCAGAAACTACATTCTCACCGTGGATTTATTAGCTTCTCTTTTCTCACAATTGATTCTGCCCTCACTTCCTATGACTATATTCTTTAAAATGTGAATACATCAGAAAAGAATAAATTTCCCAAGACTTCCTAATATCCATGATGATTAAAATGGCCTAGATCACAAGCCAAACTCGAATCAGTCAGTGTGGACAGGAAGAATGGTTGGCTTAGTCTGGATCATGTGTTCTGCATCTGTGCCTGGCCTAATAGTGGATAAAATACATCCACATATGAAAATTGGGGCTGTTATCAAAAGAAGACAGAATTGATTCTAGAAATCAAACAAAATTTTATTTAAGTGGACATTTTTATTTTCATCCACCTGAATTCTATTGTTTTTGTTTCTTAACAGAACCCACATTTCCCACAAGAGAAACTGTATTATTTATTACAGTCCCGGCTATTGGGTGGAGGAAAAATAGATAATTCATTTGCTATATCCAGTAATATAACTTATTTGGGCCTTGACTATCAAAGCTTTGCATGCTCCAGAGGATGCCTGAATCATAAAAGAGATGAGTATGAGATTTGAAAAACTGAAAAAAAAAGAGACATAAAATAGTATGCCAAGAACTAAAAAAAAAAATTGAAATACAATTTTAAAATAATAATATTTAAAATGATTAAAAATTGAATGTGATATGGGAACAATGATGAAAGAAAATCCTCAAAAATATTAGGTGAACTTGAAATGAAAACAAGTAATAAGAGGTTTTTACAAAAATTTAAAAGGATGTTTGATTAATTAAAATGTGATAAAATACAGCTTAAAATAGAATTGGTGAATAAAGACAGATCACGCAAATGCATCATAGACAGATAAAAATACATACCATATTATAAAATGTATTTAAGAGACTTGGAATATGGAATTAAAGTATCTAACATACAGCAAATAAGAATTCTACAAGGAGAGAATAAAAAGACTCACAAAGGTAGTAATCAATATCTCAAAGGAAGATATGTTTTAAGATTAAGGAAGCATGTTAAAAAATATATCTAGATATATTATAGAAAAATTTCATACCTGAAAGACAAATAGAAAGTATTAAAGAGATATATTAAAATGGCATATATAAAAAGAATGGTAATTAGAGTCCCAGAGTGCTTCTCATCGATAATAGTAAGTGTAAGAAGGTGATAGAATGACATATTCAATAATTAGCCAAAGTGTGCTTAAACTAATATTTAAGAAAATATTTTTAAAAAATCAAAGAAAGTCTGACTATTTATAACTCACAATTTATCTCTGAAAGAAGTAATAAAGTGTCGGGTTCCCAGGTTCTTCCACTTTTGCTACTGTCCTAAATGAGAAACACAGAATGCTTTAACTGCTCTGTGACTGGGCCAGCTGTCCTTTTCACTACAGGTTTGCATCCAAGCCAGTGGTTTGAATGTTTCCAGGTACTGATAAAGATGTTTAGATTGTTGCCCCAAACACTGAAACTAACCCCAGCCCTGAGCAAAATTTCTTAACCACCCCCTATAAACTGAATACCCTGATCCCTTGCTGTGGTCACACCTAGGTAGCACTTTTTTCTTTTTCGCGGTCCGTTGGGAGGATAAGCTGTAGCACTCTGTAAGTACATTCCCCTAATAAGTGCTTTGGACTGATCACCCTCGCATTTAGTGCCTCTTTCTCTTCTGCAAACAATATGAAACGTGTACTAATATTACACATGGAGATTATCAGAAGTTATTGCCTCTTGGGAGGGATGAAGGAGAATGGGATTGGAAAATAGAATATGAGTGTTCGTGTGTATGTGTATATTTATGTCGTTGTATGTATATAAACAAATTTCTGTCCAAAGTAGCCTTTATATGAAGCAAAGTTTCTAAATTTTAAATCTACAGAATTTTTTTAAGAAATCTGATTTTTCTGTAGTGTAGGTGGATATTCAATTATTTACATCTTTTATAAAACAACCGCTAAACTACAGACAACTAAATTAACTATAAGGAAATCATAGATTTAAAATATTTCATTATAATTTCATTGTTCTTTATGTCTGTTATACATAAATTTAAACTGAAACTATCTATTTGTATATCTCACATCTCTATCTATCTATCTGCCTCTATTAAATGTGATGAAATGGAGGGTGTTATGGAGAGGGTTTCTTAGTTTTTCAAGAGTATAATTAAACACTATAAATCCAGTAATGGGAGATTTTCTGTCAAGAGTCGCTCAGCTTAACTGAAAATATAACAGACGTGCACTGCAGAACATATAAAAGAGAGTAAAATTAAGTGATAAATATAGCTTGTGTTTAATTTTTAGTTGACAAAATTTTCCAAATGAACAGCATATATTTTCTTTCAAATCTATTATTAAATATATTATGATAGCCACTTATTTACAACGATGACACTACTTAATTTTCCTGTGGCATTTAGCTTCCTTTTGCTTCTACTTTTGCTCCTTTGCTATATATGGAATCTCAATTAAATATAGTAAAGTAACCATATTTTTGCTCTAAATATGTAGGTTAAATCATACTTAAACGGTAGGTTTATTTCCTTAATCAGCCAAGATTTCTTTGCTACTTTAATTATATATTTAACAGTGCCATTTACCTGAATGAAATAATATTTTTAAAAGCCAGTACAAGAATTAATTATGAACCAGATACTCCAATATTAACATCTACAATAATCATCAAAAAGCTTCAGTTTACTGTATAAAATATCATTAATTATGTTAACATTAAAAATAGGTTGTGAATTGCAAATGTTTAAAATTCAGTGAAAATATCTTTAAGGTATATTAAGTTTTGTATTCAGAAGTTTTTCCCTTTGTCAAAATTTCTCTTAGTACATTTATGGATACATGTGTCATTATGGATACGCATGTCATGTTACTTGTTTGTCATTCATAGACACAATTGAGATGTACAACAGTAAGAATTTCACTTACACATGCGATTTATTACAGTCTAAAATTTTTCAAATACCAGTTTTTTGTCTGTTTCTCTGCTATATATATAATATGTATATATATGTGTGTGTGTGTATATATATATATATATTTTTTTTTTTTTTTTTTTTTTGAGACGGAATCTCTCTCTGTTGCCCAGGCTGGAGTGCAGTGGCGCAATCCCGGCTCACTGCAAGCTCCACCTCCCGGGTTCACGCCATTCTCCTGCCTCAGCCTCCAGAGTAGCTGGGACTACAGGCAACCGCCACCACGCCTGGCTAATTTTTGTTTCGTATTTTTAGTAGAGACATGGTTTCACCATGTTATCCAGGATGGTCTCGGTCTCCTGACCTGGTGATCCACCCGCCTCGGGCTCCCAAAGTACTGGGATTACAGGCGTGAGCCACCGTGCCCGGCCTCTGCAATATATTTTTATAATATTTTTCTATTATTAGTATTTTTTTTTTTTGGTCAGGCTGGTCTTGAACTCCTGACCTCAGGTGATCTGCACCCCTGGGCCTCCCAAAGTGTTGGGAATACAGGCGTTAGCCACCACGGCTGGCAAGATATTTTTCTATTTTGATCAATTGGAATGATAAAGAACAAACTATTCAATTATTTTAATTGAACACATAGGCCATTTAAGTTTGTATATATAGTTTTGAAATCATTCTCTAACTACACATTGGAGAATAGCTTTCATAATTCTGTAAGGTTTCTATCGGAGGAACAAAATAAATATTCCTTATTGTAAATTCATATATTCAAATACTACTTATGTAAATTTGTAATAAATCTGATTGTTTCTGTTTGTCTCTCTGAATACTACTCCATGTTCAACCCACAGATTTTCTAAACCAAAACCTTTTTCTATCCTGATAGAATGAAAAGGATTATGTACAGATTACATCAAATATTTTGAGGGTATTTTCCAATCTTTCATCATTTTCAAAATCTTCCTTTCTGTATATCTCTCTCTTTCTATCTCTCTCTTTGTCTCTTTCTCCCATACACACACACAGCTGGTCTCTCTTATATATCAGTCATCTATCTACAGCCTTCTGGCAGAGATAAAATGCTGATATTTCCATGAAGCCTCTGCTACCTCAGGCAAAACTTCTTTGTGACACCACATGTTAACTCGCTTACTCCACACTCAAACATGTATTTTTATTTGTGCACCCATTTCATTTCATATTCTTCCTAAATGTGGAAATAATGACATTTTGATTTCTTCTAAGGTATCTAAGATGGAGCCTCATATAGATCAAGAGTTTATTAAATATATTCTTGGTAAGGATTAAAATAATAGAAAGATACTTTTAAAATTATTTGTTTTCAATTGTTGCCTCCATAAGATTGCCGGTTCTATCTTGAAACCACATGCTTTTAAATTTCACTACAGTGAATAATTTTGAGGGGGGTCCAGGATTTTTTCTAATTCACAATACTGAAATAATATGCTACTTTTTATGTAATAAGAAACTCCACTAACTCAGAAAGAGTTTTTTCTCCACACTGCTAGAATAGCTCAAAATCCTGCTGAAAGATTTACTTTAGATATACTTGCATATATGAATATAAATTGAAAATGAAACTGCTTTAAATGTTTCTCCATGCTAATGTACAATTTTGCAGCTTTAGAGAGGTTTTAAGGAATCAAATACTTAAATACTTTAAAAGCAAATTAAAATCTCTCTATAATATCACATAAAATCATGAAGAATAGAATTTTCTTTTTAAAAATGTTGTTACATTTTAATAGACGAGAGAGGTGACTCAATTTTTTAAAAATCAAACACCTCATCCTCTATTAAATCTTCTTGGACCTTTGGAGCTGGTGCGGCAAGATTTTCAAGGGAAAAAAAAGGGGACTTAGGCATAGATGTCTGGATTTGTATTTTGAAAGCCTAACATTCCTTAAGAAAACTGAATGACATGAGGTGGATTTTTGTTAGGGAACTGCCTTTGACTCAGAAAACAGGAGGAGTCTTCTCAGAAACATCTTATATCCTAGCACAGCTCTACAATCTGATCCAAATACAGAATGCAAGGCAAATGTAGCCCAGATTCTTATTTGTTGATTAATCCAAATTATCTCTAAATCTCATGGTCTGCCCATCTTTTAGCCCTGACTCTTGTGGGAAGTTTCTGTATGAGGAAATTTACTAAGTATGAACATCTTAATTTCTGGAAGCTAATTGTCTCTGTGAGTTACCCAGCCACTGAAAGAGTGTCCATACTGTGTCCCTTGCAGAGCAGGAAAGTGGTGCATCCTTATCGGGATACCTGTTTACAGCTACAGATCACATTTGACACACCCATTCCAACAGAAGAAATACCACAAATTGGCACACTTTTTGCAACTCTGGAACCATGCAACTTCACTCCATCTTTCCCTATGTTTCTTTTCAACACTTTTTTTTTTTCAGACTCTAAGACCTTTGTTCTGCATTACTATCTAGACCTAATTATGTTGAATTGCTGCAGGTACTCTTCTCCTTTTTCTCTCCTTCCTTCTTTTGTAAGAAGGGATTTTTTTTTGTCCCTAAGTTGTTTTCTTAGCGGCTTTTGCCTTGCAACAGCAGCCATTCAAATCTAAAATTACTTCATGTCTTGAAAACGGTGCCATTCAGGATTCATATGGCTTTTAGACACTTTTTAAATTTAATTTCTTTCCATTTTTTCTAAAAATATTGCCATTTACACATTTTATTTAAAATTAAGTCGGGTGATTTGGGGTTAGGTTTAAATGAGATTCTCTCTTTGATTACATGAAGGCTTCCATTCATAGGAATGATTACTTCTTGAGATATTAATGTATATTTTATGTTTACTGCTATAGAAGAAGAGGAAATAATAGATTCTTTTATTTTGTTTCCAGTTTTTATACATTCCTCATTTAAGAAATGAGATATAGCATTGTGCTGTCTTACTTTGGGACCATCTGCAAAGCTCTAATCAGAGATTTTCTAAACACAACCAATAATGACTATTGTCCATAATTGTAAACAGGCAAGAACATCAGTAACTAATTTTAGCAGAAAAAAAAAAACACAGGAAAGGATATTTGATAGCTCTTAGAATTTCCCAAAAGGTCAATGACCAGAGTAGGAAGTTACACAGTCAGGAAACTTGTCCAATCTAGAGGGAATGGTCTCTTTCAAGAAGATCCCTGCACAATCATCACTATTCATGGATATCAAGTCGGCCTACGAGATACTCTTCCTAAAACCTCTGACACTCCTACTTCTGAGCAGCTGGACTTGACATCACATTCATCACAGGACGTTCAACTACAAGCCTACTTATTTGATTTCTTGCATCTCTTTTGATGTTGCTATAAATGGTTCAGATTAATAGAGTTTCAGAGCAGGAGCCTGAAAGAAAGGAAAGTAAAGTGTATTTCTGACTTCAAACATCGGGAGGCAGAAAGTAGTGAAATCTAGAAATTTCTCAAACTTACACAGAGTTCTTCAGGATTATAGACAGTCAAATGTATTAAAATAAATGTATGGTCTATTATATCAGCTACATAACATCAGTATATGCTTTTATTTCATACTTAAAATTCTAACTCAATAATAAACAATCACAAGAGCAACAATAATGCCTCTGCCCAACACAACAGTCTCTTCTGTTATTAAAAACCTAATTCTATCCCCAAATGGGAAGAACCCACAGCTTATGAAATTTCTTATTGAACTCGAAGCCTATAATCTCTGTGTGATGTCTCGTCTTCCTATAATTCTCTCTTAATTCTGCCTCAATATTCTGCAATCTGTGGACTACTACTACAAAACTAACCCTCATTCACACATATTATAGAATATAGCAAGAGATTAGAAGTACAAAAAGAAAAAATAGCTAACATATACACATACGTGTAAAATAGTTAACGTATATAAAATATGTATTCAACATAGGGTTAAATGAGTAAATATTGCATTTCTCACTTTTGCAATTGATTTTGAGGCATTATATCTACTTATTATTCACTTTCTTGATCACTTTCCATATTCCTTTTAGTCTTGGCTCCACCTCAGATGCTTTGGTGTTTTTTGTTTTGCTTTGTTTTGTTTTGTTATTGTTTTTGCTTTTAACCTTATAGATTGATCTAATCTTTCCTGAGAGATCTAAGTCCTTGAGGATTTTACCTCTGTGGGATTACAACTTCACTAGTTTCTTACTATTTTTCCTCTATTTTGTAGCAATCTCTCGATTTCCTCATGAAATTTAGAGCCATATGCCTGCCAAAACTCTAGCTCCTCTGCTTTTTATTTTCTTTGTTATGTTTTGAATGGCCCAATAAGCATTAAGTGGACAGGGATGACCTCAATTTCTAATATACTGGTTCTTGGTCCCTTGTTCTTGGCCTCTTGTTGGGAATGTTCCCCCTCTGAGTACTGAAACTCTAACTCAAGCAGAATCCAGAGTAAGGAGGACATAACGAACAATTCCTGTTCATTAGATATTATAGTAGGAGAAGCCACTCTCCTTTCAACTCTATAATTGGTGAGAGGGTTCATACTTAACCCAAACCCCTATGGAGAATCAAAGTCATAGTTACTGGACAGAGTGTCCTGTGGTAAACAGAACAAAGTTGAACAAACAAATACTATGTAATAATCTACTTGAGTCATCTAAGTACTGTAGGTAAAATATCTTATTTTTTTACCCTTAAACTGAATTTATAACCTAGTTGTTTAAATAAAGAATCCCAACTTAATTAAGTCTTGAACCAAATTAAAATTTTATTATGATTTGATCCCCATCATAATTGAAAGGCTTTTCTGTTGTGATTCCTTGTCATTTAATCAAAAAATAAGACTCTTTTTTCTGTGAAATTATTTTTGACTTCTGGGAAAATTTATTTGTTACCTAACTTTATTGTATGCTGTTAAATGTAGATGATTGGTGAAGTATGTGTTAAATTATGGAAATTCATAAAACACACATATGTAGAAACTAGAAATAATTTAGAAATTGTACTTATGTTAATTTATTTACATGTACCTGAGCTGACAATGAACTCCCTTAGTTTTCAGACCTAGAACAACGTTTGGTTTTTACACATGGTATAAAAACCTCAGTGCAACTTCTTATTTTTGAAAAAGCAGCCTGCTTTGTCATCTCCTCTTTTTGATGTTTAATAAAATTGCTTCCAACAATTTCAGAATTTAAAACATTGGGAAGATTTTTGTTGAGTTTTTTATGGCTTTCTACCCATTTATTATCACCTACTTGGGTTGTTTTAGAAATCTTTCTTTCTGTGCTTAACATGCTGTTGAGGCTGAGCCTAAACAGGGTTTGGGTTGGAAGAGGAACATTCTTCTCTCTTTTTCACATGTGCATGCATGTAATTTTTTATTGCATTTGCAAATGAGTTTTCCTTGGTGTATCTGGGGCTGACATGGGGGGGAAAGGTTTATAGAGAAGAACCTCAAGCTAAGATGAAAGGTTAAGCAGGAATATGTATTATATTTCCTCTTTCCACATCTATGGAAAGAAAATACGAAAGAAAATATGCACCTAGATTCAAAGGTTCTTTATTTAATGAAGAACCTCATATGTATTAAGCTACACTGAGGTTAAGATGACAAGGTTCAACATTGACTGGAAAAGAAGCAACAACCTAATTTCTCTATAGAACACACTGGCAGTTCATGCTAAAGATGTAAACTAGAAGCAAAACAATGGCTGTTGCCATGGAAAAAAGGCCATGTCTATGGAGGTATCTACTGCAGAGACTGGGGCACAGAGTATGTAGAATGTGTTTACATAAAGAAGCTGGAGCAGATAAATGTGTGAGAAACTCTGTGCAGCCAAGATCAGGAAAATTGGGAGACCCTCCTAAATTGGCCTGATAACCTGTGTCTTGGAAGGACTAACCTGCCAAAATAATTAGGATATTAAGGCAAAGGGGATGTTATCTGTACTAACAGGTTGATGTGGCCTCAGGAATAAAGGGAAATGTGGATCTTTTTCTCCATTAGTTGGTGAGATAATATTAGACTGCTAAAATATTGGGAGTCCAGGAATTTGAAATTTTTGATTTTTTGAAAAATTGCACAGCATATATGTTTAACCAAATACAATGGTTAGTCATTACTAACATAGGTGGGAAAAGTCCAAGTACCGTTTTCCTCTATGCTGTTTGTGTTGTATTAGTATGTTACAAATTTTAGATGATTATCATGCATTGCTATTAAAATCAGAAAAAAATACCTAAATGTTTAAAAGTTTTCCATGCAATTCTCTTTAGATCCAATACCCTATGAGCTTTTTAACACACAGAACCGAGAACCACAAAGATTTGGGGATCAAATGTGCTATACAGTTTAAAGCTTTTGTCAAGGAGACCTGATTTAAATTGAAGAAGCAGATGTTATATGCTAAATTTTGCATCCTTTTTTGTTGTTCAAAATTTCTACTTCGGCAGTTACGTATATTATCTATAGTAGTTCCATAAAAAATGCTCTGCAGTCATTTATGAATCTTCATAATTTTTTAAAAGAAGTTCTCAACCATAAAACACATAATTTTTTAAAAAAATAGTTCTCAACCGTAAAACACAGAACCAGTTAGCAAGAAAGTCCTTTTTTACATTAATTCTGTCTCAGCACAAACTGACCTACTCTAGGAAGCTTTCTTTAAATCCCTCTGGTTAAGATGCCTCTCCTACATGGTCTAGAATTATTACCAAACTGTATCATCCACCTCTCAGTTTATTCTAACCAATGATTTCTTTGTTTTCACAGAATATTGTAAAGTCAGGGCTGGACGTTACCGACAGTGGTGTCCATAATACCCAGAACTGTGTGCATTATATATCACAAATAATCCATAAAAATATAAAAAAGGAAAAAAGTAAATGATTTCTGAGTTCTCTAATTTAATTACTACATTCTGATGTGCTTCTGCATTTAACTTCTGACAAAATGATTATGCCTGAAGAATAAGTTTGTGTTTTTCTTTGAATGTTATACATATTTGGAAAAGAAAATTCAGTTGCCTTTTATTACTCAGAATAGGAATAGTATCTCATGGAAAGTAAAATTGAGAGTTCGGCAATATAGAAATTATGTGTTACTTGTTGTTAAGCTATAAAGATGCCTAGAAGTATTACCACAATATTATGTCTCAATAGTAGCTACTGGAATGACCATCACAGCCTGGTCAATTGGATTGTATGTTTAATTCAAAGACTTGTCTCAATTTTTTCCTTTGCCAATTTAACGTAAGTAACACAATCAAAAATGTTTATAAAGGGATGCATAGGAATTCTTGAAGAAATTGAGTTTTAAATTCAGTTTTGTGAGAGTTTAATTTAATTTATTATATTTAAAACAACAGACAGAAAATCCAAGTTTCGTAACTCATATAATAAACATTTCTCCTACTAAGATGCTTTTAGATTTTGTATTTTGTATATGCCTACATTTAAAAATAGAATTAACTGAAATTGTATCCAGTAAAAGTCAATTCTCTTTTGCCTCTTGTAAACAAGTCAGATAATTGTTTAATAAATCCATAATTTTCTCCTCACTTGACTACAATTTCCACTATAATATCTCAGAGAACAATTTCCTCTATTACTATCTATTTCCTGTGATTTTATTTAAATCTATTATTACTGGAAAGATCTCTGCTAATCAACCTTACATTTTCTGATCCTCTAATTACCTTTATAACCCGTATGCAAGGTATAACTTCTCTCGTATTATTCCTTTATGACTGTTCAGTATGATAATGATAATGCAGATGCTATTTCAACCACAGCAAATATTTATTCAGCACCCATTAGGTGTCACGTGCTGTGCTAAGTTTTGAACGTCAGCTATGATCCTATGGAAAAGTCTGTGTTGGCCGGGAGCGGTGGCTCACGCCTGTAATCCCAACACTTTGGGAGGCCAAGGTTGGTGGATCACCTGAGATCAGGAGTTTAAGACCAGCCTGGGCAACATGATGAAACCCCATCTCTACTAAAAATACAAAAATTATCTGGGCGCAGTAGCGTGTGCCTGTAATCCCAGCTACTCAGGAGGCTGAGGCAGGGGAATCGCTTGGGCCCAGGAGGCGGAGGTTGCGGTGAGCCGAGATTGCACCATTGCATTCCAGCCTGGCCAACAGAGCGAGACTCCATCTCAAAAAAAAAAAAAAAAGTCAATGTTTTACATCACAATCTTTGTACAGACACGTTTATTGCAAATAGATCCATAACAAATATATAGAAACTTTTCAACACATGTCATGGATAGATAGTCCTTCTTTTTCTGAGTTTATAGGAAATACTCAGCTGCTTCTATTAAGAAGTAGGACTTTTGCCTTTTCCCTTTGAATTTGGGCTAGTTGGTCACTGCTCCCAAACAATGGCATACAGCAGAAATAAATCTTAGTGACTTCTGAAGCTATGTTTTTAAAGTTCAGCTGTTTTTGCCTGGCTGTCTTGGAGCACTCACTTATGTTAGAAGTCTGTAAAGAGTGAGATGTAAGAAGGGTAAATACTCTGAAGCCAGTATGCTTTGAGGAAGCCCAGGCAACAGTGAGAGACCATTCATAAGTGCTTTCTTCAGTGACCTCAACTGAATTTCCAGTGGACATCTAGCATGGATCACCAGATACACAAGTAAAGACACATCCACATTATACCTGCTCCTGCCTATAACATCATCCCCAGGCATTGGGTCTCCAAGCAAAGTAGCAGATATCAGGAAGTGAGACAGGGGCAAAAAATTAGTTAAAATAAGATTTGTTTCATGCTACTGAGTTTTAGGGTAGTTTCTTATGCAGCATTAATAGCTAGAAAATATTCCGGTTCACAGCAGGATCATACCAAGCATATGAACAACATGACTATTCTGTTGATAGCCAGCCTCCTTCCACAACCTCCCACACCCTTGCTTAATGGACTCAAGAACAGTGTGACTATGATGCAGGTACAGATGTTATTAACTAAGTATGAACTAAGCAATGTGAGTATTAAACCAAGAAGAGTTCACTTCTAAGCATGGGAACGTATGTGACTGCACAGGTCTTATGTCCAGGAAGCCAGCCTTGGCTACACACCATGGCAGAGTCACTATATTGTACTAGCTGAAAAGATGAACTCCAGAGCCAAATGCCTATGCTTTAATGCTGTTGAATTAATGTTCTAGCTCTTTGACCTTTGGCAAGTTACTTAATAGTTCTCTGCCTTATCTGCACAAAGACTAATAATATTGTCTAATTTATGGAATTATTTTGAGGGATGAATAAGTTAATGCATATAAAAGCTCATAGAATAGTGTCTGGAATAAGTAAACCTTCACAAATTTTAGCCACATTAGTTTTACAAGAAACAACAATTTTTGAAAAACACATTTGGTAAGTCTACTCCTGTAGACTTACCAAACACAACGTTTTTGTAAAACAGCATCTTATATTTGACATAAATATTTTTTGTTATATTTTTGAGAACCACTGGCATCTGGGAACATCGGAGAAGACAACTATTTTCCATGTTTATACTATTCTAGGTTTATACTAGTTTGCCATTTAACTTAGGGACAATTAAGATGAATCAATTCTTTATTTGTAAATTCTATATATCTGATGTATGTACAATACATGTATACCCACCAGAAATCTAGTGTGGATTTTCTAAGGCTGTTCTGATTGTCTAAATTTATTATTTAAAAAAATTTGAGGACACAATTTTATGATATTTCCAATTTACATTAGTATATAATTTAATGTTATTGGCCATGTGAAATAAATGTGCATACATTTATTTGAACCCGAGGTCATCCAGTTGGCCTAATTAGAAAATCCTTCTCCTGGCATGGTCAGCTAGCATTTAACCAGAAAGTCCACACTTTAGAGGTTGTTACCCCAATCATTTCCACAAGCTGTATGATTCCTCAACAATAGGATATTTGCTATTTAGCATAATGGATGTTAGAAGTGGTTGCCTGTTGGTAAAACTAGTAGTTTCCCAGCTACGTGCTTTGTTTAAAATAGTTTTTGGAAACTCCACACACTTGCATAGTCAGAATATTAGAATCAAGTGACTCCTCATTCTTTAAATGAGGCACAGCACCCTGGGCTTGATCTCTATAAGGTTCTGAGCTCATTTACTAATTCAGCTAATTTTTGATCATCTATATATGCCTAGTTTTCTAGCTTCATCCTCCCTTTAGATTAACTTATCATATACGTCGGAATATTTCAAGGAGAGTATTTTTGGAACACCCAAAGAGTAAGACGTGAGATTTCATTATAAATTAAAGAAATAATATTTTTTGAGTTGCATTTCCTTGGTGATTAGTGATGTTGAACATTTTTCATATATCTGTTGGTCATTGGTATGTCTTCTTTTGAGAAATGTCTGTTCAGAGTCTTTGCCCATTTTTTAATCAGATTACTTATTTTATTGCCATTGAGTTGTTTGTGTTTGTTACATATTCTTGGATATGAACTCCTTGTCCGATGCATAGTTTGCAAATATTTTCTCACATTGTGTATGTTTTCTCCTCACTTTGTTGACTGTTTTCTTTGTGGCACAAAAGCTTTTTAGTTTGATGTTATCCCATTTGCCTTTATTTCTTTTTGCCTGTGCTTCTGGATAGAAGACAGTCTTTGCCTATCAACTAAGAATGTCTATAATATGACGGAATAGGGCATGAAATTTCTTTCCTTTTAGACTGATAATAAGGTTAGTGGTAGTGCCTAACCATCATCTACCTCTAATAATTGTCAGCTACCAATATTTTAAAAAGGTGATTATTTTTTATTATTAACTTAGTCAATTTGCAAAATTTTCCAACTATAATTAACAATTTAACCTTTCTTTTAGAATTTTCATATCAATATACTCATCATTCACAGGAAAATTTGCCAGAACACATGGCTTAAGTTACGATTAAGAAAAATATCATCATCTTATTTTCATGACTACAAAAGTGAATAAAATTAGTAAACTGATAATGCACCTAGGCCTTTAATTATACAATCTAATTTTATTTTTACACTAATTCTACAACCATTACTTTTTCTATTTTATTAATGAGGAAAATGAAGCTGAGAAATGTTGAGTATTCTAGACAAGACCATATAGTTAATAAGTAATAAAACCAGCATTCAAAATAGATACATATAATTACAAAAGTCTGTGTTTGTTATTTTTGTTTGTTTGTTTTACCTAGCAGGAGTCTTCCTTGTGGAATATAACATAATGATAAGAAAAATCCTCGAAGAGAAAGCTTTTATATAATCTTCATGCAAGGTGCATATGAAACCTAGAGACCTATTTTAAATAATTTAATTAGTAAGTTATGTATATGTGGTTATTTACAAGACTATCTTAATCAGTCACTGATTATTTTTTGTTTTTCTCTCTGTTATTTACTTAACAGCTTTTAGTTTCTATTTTAAGAAGAGAATGATGTGTTTCAGTGATGTGTTCCCAGTTTGCTCTTGGTAACCCTCATTTTTTATCTAGCTCCCCATCCCAAATTTTCTACCTCTTAATTTCAAGATCAGTCACAGACATAGGGATACAATATTTATACATGAACTGTTTAACAGGTTATTATGATTATACAATGACTAATGACTATCAAAAGTTATGCTTTACATAATTTATAGGGGTCTCACTTCTCTCATTGAGCCCAAACTCTACCATAAAGGGACCACAAATGGTTGCAATGTTTGCCAAAGATATAAGGAGGATGAAATGGGGAGTAAAAGACAGAGAAATCATGTGACTGGCTTCAGAAATGAGCTCTTAAATATGAGTATTTTTTGTTTGTGTGTTAATACCAAATCAAATATTAAATTGGTAAATATTATTTGTTGGGTGGTTTTTTTTTTTTTTTTTTTTTTGTGACAGTCTTGCTCTGTTACCCAGGCTGCAGTGCCCTTGAGCGATATCAGCTCACTGCAACTTTGCCTCCAGGTTCCAGCAATTCTCGTGTCCCAGCCTCCCAAGAAGCTGGGGTTATAGGCATGTGCCACCACGTCCGGCTAATTTATGTATTTTTAGTGGAGATGGGGTTTAGCCATGTTGCCCACGCTGCTCTCAAACTCCTGAGCTCAAGTAATCTGCCCACCTCAGCCTTCCAAAGTGCTGAGATTATAGGTGAAAACCACTGCACCTGACCAATATATTTGTTTATTATATTTTTTCTTTACCTTATCTATTCCCTACCACATAGCATGAAAATTATTAATAGTAGCTAACCTGATATCCAAATATTTAAGTTACAAGGCTTTAAAGGAGAATTACGATCTTGCTAGAAGGGAAATGGACATCCTTCAAAGAAAGACTTTGTATTCTCTTTTCCAAAATGGAATCAGAGTGATTTTGCTTATATATAGGGCACGTGCATCATTTAAAAAAATAACTTTCCGATTGTCTGTCTTTAGAAAATAAGTGTGGTTACAAGAGATGTGTATGGCTTCCAAATTGATCATGGTTGAGCCAGGAGAACACTGAACTGTGGCGACTTAGCTAAGTTATAACTTCATTCGCTAGAATTTCTTGCTCTGCCTATTTCTTAATTGGAAATGGTCACATGAGAAATCTGTGACCAATTTCCTATAATTTCTGTTGGAATACATAGGAAATTTTCAAATGTGTAGTACTCATATCACAATGTAACAGACTTTTAGTAATTAAAACAAGGAAGTACTGCTGCTAGGATACATATACAGATCTCTAAGTCACATAATATATATTGCAAAAATATTTAAATTTTTAAAGAAAAAGTTATAAATATACATGAATAATATATGTTTTTGCATTTTTTCCTTCTATGAGTTTACCAAGTGCTTTCACTAGTACCCCAGAATTACATAAATTATAGAATGTACTAAAGGAAAACAAGCAAAGAAGATTAAGTCAGTGAGAAGAAAAGAATGTAAGAAAAGGCAGAGAAAATCTCAACTGGAACTTGGAGCAAGAATATTTTCTTTTACTAGAAGTTAACCCATAAACTGTCAATTGTACATTTTATACAGATGCACTTTGCTCCTCTGAATTGCTACTTAGTCCACTGTCTGACAAATGACATTTGAAAAGTTTGTCTACAGTCAGGATACATTTCCAGGATATGTTGCTACCTGTCAGACAGTAGGTCGAAGCCTTGCACAGCTTTCTAAGTGATGGTGTAGTTGATAATTGGCCATTTAGAGGGGTGATTTTATCAAGAAGAGAAGGCCTCGCCAACTTGCAAGCTGTGTCTCTACAGAAGCCATTGTAGTTGCCAAATGTAGTAGAGATATTTCAACCCTACCTCTTTATATTTTAAACACATGCACTTTGTATTTCTGCATCATTAACACTTTTTAAAATAGCTTCCTAATAGGTGTGCATTGCATACAAAGTCAGATATGAAAAGAGAAATCAATAAAAAGTGGAATAGTCTCTGAGAAAGCAATACATGCAAGAAAAGGAATGCTCAATAAATAATTGAATGATATTCCAAATCTCATATTCAAGATACGATGCAAAATAAAATTTTAAAAACTAAAGTAGATTTTATTAATCTAAATGCATAAATATTGATAGCATCTAGTGTTTTTTTCATAAGTATACCTATGCAAATGCAATATCGGTTGATATTTAAAACATGCGTACTCTTATACCAAGAATTTGTTCCTGGTATTACTGGGGAATATATAACCTAAAACATTCACTTGAAGAAATTGTTAAAAAGTCGACTCATATATACACACACTTAAATGGATAACTAGGGTGGCATGAAATTAAGAAATTAACAGGGGTTAAAAAAAAACAAACTTAATGAAACAGGCATCATGGAAGTAAGTTAGCCCCAAATCAGCTTTTACCTTGAGAATATGAGCCAAATCGCAGTAACTTAGAACTTCCATATTTATTGCTGTGTAGAATAGAGGAGCTGGGAAATAAATCTTCGGACTTCTCCAAGACAATGAGTAAAATTAAGATCCATATATAAAGGTAGTGGCCCTGGGGGCCATACCTTCAGAGAAAGGGTAAGTTAAAAATGAATCTAATACACAGATGGTCAATAAGAAAGTTATGGAATCCGTGTTACAATGGGGTGGTGTTGGGTGATTTTTTATGAGAAATGAAGTAAGCTGCCTGTCAGTATCACATGGATTTATGTGATACAAAACAGCTCAAGAAGATAATCTAATTAATGAAGTCGTAAGATGATGGGCTTATGATGCCAGATAATTAACAGGAGAATAGACAAACATCTGGAGAAACCCTTTGAACAAAGATAGCAATCCTAAGAGAAGTGAGGTCAGTCAATTTAAAAGACAAAATAAAACTTTTCAATGTAAAATACAGTAAAAAACAACAACAAACAAACAAAAAAAAAAACAACAGACAACAGAATCACATGCAAGAATTTAAGATAAAACAGAATAATTCAAATGACATGAAATTATTAAAAGTAAGTTGGGAAAAACAAGAAACCCTGGAGCATTCTACAACTGTTAAAAGAAGTAAATCACTATTTTGAAAACTTTCTGTAAAGAAAGCACTCAGCTCAAATTGATTTACAGATTAGTTCCACCAAACATTTAGGCTTATGTAATTCCAATCTCATAAAATTATTTTCCAGGAAGAGGCACAAAAAAGGTCATGTTCAAATTGCTTTTATTAGGAAATACGACTTTAATATTTAATCCATGTAAAGGATCTATGAGAAAGAAATTTTACAGGCTGATCTCCCTTGTGAAAATGATCACAAAATTCCAAAACTATTACAATACCAAAGAAAATTTCCCCCAAAATAAAATAATACACAATAAGTAAGCTTAGTTTATCCAGAAATGCATTGTTGACATACTATTTTAGAATAAGTTATTAGAATTTTTGAAAACAAAGTACTAAAGGAGGGAAATTATATGATCTCAATAGATGCAGAAAAAGTACTTAATGAATTTTACTATATGTTTGTATTAGTCACGGTTCTCTAGAGGACAGAACTTCTATTAGTTCTGTCTAACTATATATGAAGGGGAGTAAAGGGAGTTTATTAAGGAATATTGACTCACAAAATCACAAGATGAAGTCCCACAATAGGCTATCTGCAAGCTGAGGAACAAGGAATCCAGTCCGAGTCCCAAAATCTCAAAAGTAGGGAAGTGGACAGTGCAACCTTCAGTCTGTGGCTGAAGGCCTCAGAGCCCCTGGCAAACCACTGGTGTAAGTCCAAGTCTAAAACCTGAAGACCTTGGAGTTTGATGTTCAAGGGAAGAAAGCATCCAGCATGGGAGAAGGATGAGGCTGAAAGACTCAGCAAGTCAGCCAGTTCTACCTTCTTCTGCCGGCTTTTTCTAGCTGTGTTGGCAGCCTATTGGATGATGCTCACCCACACTGGTGGGTCTTTCTAAGGATAGGTCTTCCTCTCTCAGTCTACTGACTCAAATGTTAGTTTCTTCTGGCAACACCCAGAAACACCCAGATACATCCAGAAATAATATTTCTCATCCTTCAGTCCAGTTGGCAATATTAACTTTCACAATATTCATTCAAAAATAATCAAATTGATAGTATAATTAAAACTTTTTCTAATTAAAGCTATCTATCACAATCAACCAACAAACATACTAGGTACTGATAGATAATTTTGAGATAATTACTTTTAGTTAGGAAGAAGGCATGAATATTAGCACAACTTCCATTTAACCTTTTATGAAATTATCTAATTAGAGTTTTGAGAAAGAAAATAAGATTGAAATACAAATGTTATTAGTTACCTCAATTTTTGTCTCCTCAGAAGAAAGAATTCAACTGAGGGAACTAAGGCTGAAAGAGATGCTGAGGCAAGTTTTAGAGCAGGGGTGAAAGTTTATTAAAAAGTTTTAGAGTGGGGATGAAAGGAAGTAAAGTACGCCTGGAAGAGGGCCAAGTGGGCAACGAGAGATTCAAGTGCACAGTTTGACTTTAGACTTACGGTTTTATGTTTTGGCATGATTCCTTGGGGGGGTGTGGGGGTTGTGTTCCTTCTTGCCTGATGCTTACCTTGAGGTAGGCTGTTCGCTTGCACAGTGGCCGGCCAGCACTTGGGAGGGACTGAATGTGCAGTGTGCTTACTAAAGTTTTATGCATGCTTATTTGAGGCATTTTTAACTCTTCCGTTATGCCTGTTAGCGCGCATGCTTGAGTCCACTCGCCTAATTCCTGAGGTCTTATCAGGAAGCAGCTGATCACCAGTTTCAGGTGTTTTCTATCTACTGGAAGACGGTCTGTCCCTGGCACCAGCTGCAACTGATTATTACTTTAGCGAGACAGTTTAACAACTGCTTGACCCTCATCTTATGATTGCCTGACATTCCTGGGGGTAGAAGGAGGGTTCTCCTGCCCTGCTCATCTCTAACTACCTGCTGTAGCGCAAGGATGAGAAAGGAAAAAAATCACTTTGTCATTATTTACAAATTACATGACCCTTTACGTCGATATCCTCAAAGAATGTACAGAATTATTGGGGTTAAAAAAAAAAGAACTCTTTAAATTGGCTGGGTGTCAGATTAAAATGGAAAAACAAATCCAATTTTACAGAATAGCAACACTCAGAAAAAAAATTGAAATAATAACAATATATCAACAGAACATATATCAGTCAGAGGTGGAGCAAGATGACCAAATTGAAGCCTCCACCAACAATCTTCCCCACAAGAACACCAAACTGAACAAGAATTCACACAAAAAGTCACCTTCATAAGAACCAAAAATCAAGTGAGCAATCTGCATATCACAGAAAGAGACACTGAAGAGGGTTAGAAAGACTGTACGGGATTGCTACTGCAACCTCTTTCTCATCCCCCAGTGGTTGGCCACATGGTGCAAAGAGAGAATCTGTGCTCTTGGGAAAGGGAAAGGGCAAAGTGTTTATGGGACTGTATTAGTCAGGGTTCTCTAGAGAAAAAGAACGAATAGGATAGATGTATATATGATGGGGAGTTTATTAAAGAGTATTGACTGACACGATCACAAGGTGAACTCCCACAATAGGCTGTCTGCAAGCTGAGGAGCAAGGAAGCCAGTCCAAGTCCCAAAATCTCAAAAGTAGGGAACCTGACAGTGCAGCTTTCAGTCTGTAGCTGAAGGCCCCAGGGCCGCTAGCAAACCACTGGTATATGCCCAAGAATCCAAAAGCTGAAGAAATGGGAGTCTGATTTTCGAGGGCAGGAAGCATCCAGTGAGAGAGAAAGATGAAGGCTGGAAGATTCAGTAGGTCAGCTTTCCCTCCTTCTTCTGCCTGCTTTGTTCTAGCTGTGCTGGCAGCTTATTAGATGGTGCCCACCCAGCTGAAGGGTAGGTCTGCCTCTCTCAGTCCACTGACTCAATTGCAATCCCCTTTGGCAACACTCTCACAGATGCACCCAGGAACAGTACCTTGTATCTTTCAATCCAATCAAGTTGACACTCAGTATTAACCATCACAGGGACTTTGCATTGGGACTCAGTGCTGCCCTGCCACAGCAGAAAGCAACACCAGACACAACTCAGCCAGCGCCAATGGAGGGAACATTTAGACCAGCCCTAGCCAGAGGGGAGTTGCCCATCCTGGCAGTCAGAACCTGAGTACTAGCAAGCTATGCTACCATGGGCTAAAGGATTCTGGGGTCCTAAATAAACTTAAAAGGCAGTCTAGGCCATAAGGATTGCAATTCTTGAGCAAGTTATGGTGCTGTGCTGGGCCCAGAGCAGGGGGCTTGGGAAGTATGTGACCTAATGAGACACTAACTGGGAAGCCAAAGGAGTACTTATGCCACCCCTCACCCATCCCAAGGTAGCACAGCTCAGTTTCAGAAGAGACTACTTACCTCTGCTTGAGAAGAGGAGAGGGAAGAGTAAAGAAGACTTTGTCTTACCACTTGGATACCAGCTCAGACACAGTACTATAGGATACCAGGCAGAGGTGTGAGGCCCCTGTTCCAGACCCTAACTCCCAGAAGACATTTCAAGACACACTCTGGGCCAGAAAGGAATGCACTGCCTTGAAGGGAAGGATGCAGTCCTGGTAGGATTTATCACCTGCTGACTAACGAACCCCTGGTCCCTGAATAATCAGCAATGATACCCAGGTAGTACTCACCATGGGCCCTGAGTGAGACCAGAGATGCGCCGGTTTCAGGTGTGACCCAGCACATTCTCAGCTGTGCTGGCTGTGAGGAGATTCCTTATGCTTGAGAAAAGAAGAGGGAAGAATAAAAGGGGACTTCGTCTTGCAGATTAGGTACCAGCTAGGCCACAGTGGGGTAAAGCACCAAGGGGGTCCTTAGAGTCCTTGGGGTCAATCCAATCAAGTTGACACTCAGTATTAACCATCACGGGGACTTTGCATAGGAACTCAGTGTCTTGGCTCTAGGATAGCACTTCTAGACTTGCTCTGAGCCTTAGGGGAGCCCATTGTCCTGAAGGGTGAGTCCTGGGCCTGGTAGCATTCAGTAAAAGACAACTGAAGAGTCTTTGGTTCTTAAGTGAATATCAGTGCTAGCTAGGCAGTGCTTGCTGCAAGCCTAGGGAAGTGGTGGCCACTGGGAGAGAATTCTCTGCTTATGGAAAGAGAGGAAAGAAAGGAAGGACTTTATCAATTCTGTTAAGAAGCTATAATGGATTGTTCAATGTGTCAGTTCCATTTATCAACTCCAGAAATTCTGCTTGATTGTTTTTAATTATTTTGATCTTTTATTAAATGTATCTGATAGAATTCTGAATTCTTTCTCTGTGTTATCTTGAGTTTCATTGCATTTTCTCAAAACAAATATTTTGAGTTATCTGTCTGAAAAGTCACATATCTCTGTCTCTCCAAGTGATATGGTTTGGCTGTGTCATCATTGACATATCATCTTGAATTGTAGCTCCCATAATTCCCACATGTTGTGGGAGGGACCTGGTGGGAGACAATTTAATCATCAGGGCATGAGGACTTCATCTTGTGGTTTGGGTGTCAGCTCAGCAGCAGTAGCAATAGAACATCAGGTAGATTTCTAAGGTTTTTTACTCCAGGCCCTGGCTCCTGGACATCATCTCTGGACCTGACCAGGGATGAGGGAAACTCACTGACCTGAAGAGAAGGACACAAGCCTGGCTTGCTTAAACACCTACTGATTGTAGCACCCCAAGGCCTTGAGTCACCATAAGTGGTAGCTAGGCAGTGTTTAGCACAGGCCTTGGGTGAGACCCAGTACCATGCTGGCTTCAGTTCTGACCCAGTGCAGTACCAGTGGTGGTGGCCACAGGGGTGTTTGTTTCACTCTTTTCCCAGCTTCAGGCAGCTCAGCACAAACAGTGAGATTTCACTTGTTAGGAGAAAGTAACAGAAGAGAACATGAGTCTCTCTTGGTAATTGAGATAATTATTCTGGATATTATCCAAGATAACTAGGGCAGTATGTCTATGATTTTGCAAGATCCACGGTGTTATTGGGCTTGGTGTGCTCCTTAATGCAGATATAGCTGCAAAGACCAAAAATAGAGTGCAACACCCAAATCCCTTCGAATACTTGGAAAGTCTTCCCAAGAAGGATGGATATAAACAAGCTCAAACTCTGAAGACTATAATAAATACTTAACTCTTCAATGCCCAGGCACTGACAAATGACCACAAGCTCATTTGTCATCCAGGAAAACAGGAATTTAACAAGCAAACTGAATAAACCACCAGGGACCAATCCTGGTGTATTAGTCCATCTTCATGCTGCTGATAAAGACATACCCCAAATTGGGTAATTTATAAAGAAAAGAAGTTTCATGGACTCATAGTTCCACATGGCTGGGAAGGTCTCACAATCATGGTGGAAGGCAAGGAGGAGCAAGTCACGTCTTATATGGTGGCAGGGAAGACAGAATGCGAACCAAGTGAAAGGGGTTTCCCCTTATAAAGCCAACAGCTCATGAGAGATTTATTCACTACCACAAGAACAGTATGGGGGAAACTGCCCTCATGATTTCATTGTCTCCCACCAGGTCCCTCCCAAAACATGTGGGGATTATGGGAGCTACAATTCAAGATGATATTTTAATGACGACACAGCCAAACCATATCACCTGGAGAGACAGAGATATGCGACTTTTCAGACAGATAACTCAAAATATTTGTTTGGAGAAAATGCAGTGAAACTCAAGATAACACAGAGAAAGAATTCAGAATTCTATCAGATACACTTAATAAAAGATCAAAATAATTAAAAATAATCAAGCAGAATTTCTGGAGTTGATAAATGGAACTGACACATTGAACAATACAGTATAGTTTCTTAATAGAATTGATCAAGCAGAAGAAAGAATTAGTGAGCTTGAAGACAGACTATTTGAAATACACAGGCAGAGGAGACAAAGATACCAATGGCCTTCTTCAAAGAAAAAAAAAAAAAAAAATCCTAAAATTTAGGTGGAACCACAAAAGACAAAAGCTATCCTGAACAAAAAGAACAAAACTCGAGGAATCACATTACCTGACTTCAAATTATACTACAGAGCTTTAGTAACCAGAACACCATAGTGAATAGAAAGAGTCACAAGCATCAGCATCTCCCAGGTGAACCACAAGCCTCTGTGAAAACCCTGAGCCTTCAGCCCTCACAGGTGCCCAGCTTCATAGCTGAGGTTGTCTAGATGATCCCCCTGTTGCATGTAACCCACTGGCTTCCCTGAGCACATCCACTGACAGTGAGGTCCCACCCCTCATCTCTGCCTGCCAAATAGTTTATGCCTTGCCTTGAAGGGAGTTGCTCCCCTTGCCAACCCCACACTGCTATGATTGCCAAATCCAGGGATCCCATGTCAGCCTTCTGATAATGCCAGTCCACCCCACCTCAACTTATTTAACTTCCTAATTAAATCAGATTGTTTGGAAAAAAAAAACTAACATTAAAACAGACATATAGATCAATGGCCAAGAATAGAGAACCCAGAAATAAATCTATACATCTACAGCAAACTCATTTCAACAAAGTTGCCAAGAACATATATTGGAGAAAGGATAATCGCTTCAATAAATGGTGCTGGATAGTGGATATCCTTATGGAGAAGAATGAAACTAGATGCATGGCATACACAAAAATGAAATAAAAATGAATTGAAGACAAATCTAAGACCCCAACCTATGAAACTATTAAAAGAAAACATTGGAGAAACTCTCCAGGACATTGGACTGGGCAAAAAGTTCTGGAGTGATACCCCACAAACACAGGTAACCAAAGTAAAAATGGACAAATGAGATCACATCGAGTTAGAAGGATTCTACACATTAAAGGAAATAACCAACAAAATGAAGAGACAACCCCCAGAATGAGAAAATATATTTGAAAACCATCCATCTGACAAGGGATTAATAAACAGGATATATATAAGGTGCTCAAACAACTCTATAGGAAAAAAAATTCTAATAATTCAATAAAAAATGGGCAAAAGATCTGAATATACATTTCTCAAAAGAAGACATACAAAAGGCAAATCAGTATATGAAAAAGTGCTCAACGTTATTGATAATTAAAGAAATGCCAATCAAAACTATAATGAAATATCATCTCACCCCAATTAAAATGCCTTTTATCCAAAGACAGGCAATAACAAATGCTGGCAAGGATGTGGAGAAAAGGGCACCCTCATACACTGTTGGTGGGAATGTAAATTAGTACAACTACTATGGAAAACAGCTTGGAGGTTCCTCAAATACTTAATAATGGAGCTATCACATGATCCAGCAATCTCACTGTTAGGCATATACCTAAAAGAAAGAAAATTCGTGTGCAGATGAGATATCTGTACTTCCACATTTATTGCAGCACTATTCACAATAGCCAAGATTTGGAAGCAACCTAAGTGTCCACCAACAGATGAACAGATAAAGAAAATGTGATATATGTACTCAGTGAAGTACAATTCAGCCACACATAAGAATGAGATCCTGTCATTTGCAAGAACACGGATGAAAGTGGAGGTCATTATGTTATGTGAATTATTTTAAGTGCCAGGTACAGAAAGAAAAACTTTGCGTGTTCTCACTCATTTGTGGGAGCTAAAAATTAAAACAATTGAACTCATGATGATATAGAGTTGAACTATGGATACAGAGGCTGGGAAGTGTAGTGGGGGACAGGAAGGGAAGATAGTTAATCAGTACAAAAATACAGTTAGATGGAATAATATCTAGTATTTGATACCGTAAAAGGTGACTACAGTTAATGATAATTTAGTGGACATTTAAAAATAACTAAAAGAGCATACTTGGGTTGTTTGTAACACAATTATGCATTGTATGCCTGTATCAAAATATTTCCTGTAACCCATAAATATATACACCTACTATGTACCCACAAAAGTTAAAAATTAAAAACTAAAAAACATTAAAAATAGAAAAGAAAACATATATCAAGTATCATACTTGAGATGCATCCAAATAAAATATCAATGATCTTTTGCAGAAAATTTATAACATCATTAAAAACACATTAAGGAAAACCTAATAAATGCAGAGATATACTATGTTTATGAATAGAAACACCTGATTTAATAATGGTTATAAATTCCTACAGATCCAATGCATTTCTGATCAGCATCCTTCTTGGTTTATCATAAAAATTAAAATTTACATAGAAGAGTCAATGATTAAGAATAGAAAAAAGCTATCCCTATCCCATAAGATACATAGGCTAATTACAAAACTGTATTTCACATTTATTTTCATATTTAACATGCCTGAAATCATGACACATCTTAGAATATATGTCAACTTAGAATCACTGTCAGCTAGGCAGCAGTCTGCATGCAGTAGTTGTTAATGAGAAAATTCCATATCTTTCAGCATCAAACTTGTGTATCATGTTAGTGGTTTGACAGAAAAGCCCCCAGATACAAAAGAATAATAAAGTACTCCTTTAAACCTAAGAACAAATGGCTTCATGTGGAAGGATGAGGGTGGAGTTGAATAAGACGTATGTTATAAATTCCCTATGTGGGCGTCAAATTAAGCTAACTCTTTATAATTGCAAACTCTTTGTTGTTGCATAATCATGAACAATGGCTTTTTGTTCCTTTATGAATTAGTTTAAGAAATTCTACATCAGCATCATTCTTGATTATAGTAAAAGATGACCTCCATATCTGTTAGTCAATATGTATTTCTGAATTTTTTGAACTTTGCATGTTGATAAGGTTTAGGAATACTTGACCCAATTTTTAATTTTGCTTAAATTTTCCTTTTCACTTATGTAACACAAGTAGAATGTAATAAAATATGTGCCTGAAGAAGTCTAAATAAATCCTTGAAATAAGTACAGAGTAAAAATTCAAAGTGGTTAAAAACCAGTGTATCATGGCATATGTACCATCTTACAGTTGATATCATGTTTTTTCAATAACATGTAGTCATTAAGAATCTCTGATACTGGCCAAAGAATGTATTACTAAACAGACGAGACAGAACAGAGGGGCCAGAAAAAGATCCATGCTTAAATGGCAAAGCTGCTCTATGAGAGACTGAGTATTCAAATTAGTCTGGAAAAGATGCTGTGTTCTAAAACATTATTGGGAAATAATCTGTACAGAAAACAATTTTAAGCTGGATGGATTCTTAATCATATGTAAAATCAATTTTGACAGATTAAAATGCAGAAAACAGAGGTATAAAACTTTTAGAGATAACTACAAGAGAATATTCATATAAGTTTTTCAAGTAGAAAAAAATTTATTAACTAATCACAAAGCATAAAATATAGTGAAAAAGATAGATGACTTTAACCACAATAGAAGTTCCACTTACTAATATACCAAAATGTGAAGAAAAATAGTAAGATACTAAAAGAACATATTTTTAATACCAGTAATTGATGAAGGATTGGTTAGTTGAATATTGATGGAATGTTTACAAATGATAAATATCAGAGTAATCAGAGAAAATAAATGGGCAAAAGATATGAAAAGGCATTTCACAGAATGATCAGATGATTAGATGAAAAAAGAGGTCTCAACCTCATGTTTTAGAAAACTTATAAGTAAAACTACAATATATAATACTATAAGTTACTTCCCAGACTGAGGTGTGTATGCATTTTTGTGTGTGCACATGTGTCTGTGTATGTGTGTGTGTGTTTATTTTAAATAAAGTCTGATCATAACGTGTGTTAGCAAGAATGTGGACCTTAGTAAATAGTCATATACTATTATGCTAAGCTAACTATTAACTAGTATTATAGAACATACATATAGGCCATGCCTTAGAAATTTTC
The DNA here is from genome assembly GCF_028885655.2 of Pongo abelii. Taxonomy (NCBI): domain Eukaryota; kingdom Metazoa; phylum Chordata; class Mammalia; order Primates; family Hominidae; genus Pongo; species Pongo abelii. The sequence continues at coordinate 130,753,117 of NC_071992.2, read as the reverse complement.
CTTCAAGTATAAAGCAACCTTCATATATGTGTACCGGGAGACATGTGTACAATAATATTCATTGAAACATTGTTGGTAATAGCCATAAACCAGAGAGAATGCAATTGCACATCAACAGGAAGATAATAGATGCATAACATGTTATATTGATATAATGAGATACCACACAATAGTAAAAAGTAAGGAATCATAACATATGCATCAATATGGATGTTTCATAACATAACGCTGGTTGTGTAAAAAATCACAATAATATACTGCCATTTTTAATATATAAATTTTTAAAATAGGCAAAATTGAACAATGCATTATTAGAGATGCAGACATATGATTAGGGCAAATCTGTAAATAAATAAGTAAATAATATAGGATTCAGGATAGAGAGGATTGTATTTTGGGAGAATCACATGGTAGGAAAAAGTTCCAATATTGGCAATATATTTGTTTAGTCAGGTGTTTATTAAATAAGTGTTTACTTAATTATATTTTCAACTGTTTCAACGTAACTGTCATATTTACTATTTGGAATCTATACTGTATTTCAAAATATATTTCTAAATGCAAACCTTTTTTGATCCAGCAATGATCCTTTTTGGAATCCTCCTTCCAGTTGTAACAGTCATGAGGGCAAAGACACATATGTCGCATGATGTTTATTACTACACTCTTTGTTATAATAAATTTTTGAAGCAACATAAATTTTAACCAATAAGGGAATAGTTATTTATTTATTTATTTATTTACTTATTTATTGAGACAGGATCTCACTCTGTTGCCCAGGCTGGAGTGAGGCAGCGTGATCTCAGCTCACTGCAGCCTGGACCTCCTGGGTTCAAGTGATCCTTCCACCTCAGTCTCCTGACTAGCTAGAACTACAGGCAGATACCACCATTCCTGGCAAATTTTTGTATTTTTGGTAGAGACAGGGTTCTTGCCATGTTGTCCAAGCTGGTCTCAAACCCTTGGGCTCAAGGTCTCATCTGCCTGCCTCATCCTCCCAAATTGTTGGAATTACAGGTGTGAGCCCCTGTGCCTAACCAATAAGGGACTATTTAAATTAATCTTTCACACACATGCACAAACACACAGCTTATTTAAAGACTAAAAGTTAAAAATCTGTGGGATTATGTTCATGATACACTGATCGAAACTAGTGCAATTTCAAGAAAGCAGATAGAAAACAGTTTCAGTTTCTCAGAATTGCTTAAAATATTTGTAAATAAATATGATGGATGTCGTTCTTTATTTACTATTTTTTCTTCCTTCCTGCCTTTGACAAGATTCCCTGTAGGTAAAACATACTTCCATACTTCTTTGAGTTTGGACTTGGCCAGGTGACTTGCTTGACCAATTAAAAACAAGTGGATGTGACTTATTCTACATTCAAGCAGAAATGTTAAATTGTCCTTTCATGGTTTCGTTCTGCCTTTTCCTCTGCCCGTCATAAGAGAATGCCATGTCCAAGACAGGAATAGCTCCTGTCTGGGGCATGGCATTCTTTTTGGTGTGAAATGGAAAAGTGACCTCATATAAGCTAGATAAGCCCACTAAAGTTTCTGTCAGTCTGCAGCCTCCAAGCAGCAATAGCAACAAATAAGTGTATCTTGTTGTAAGTCTTTAATGTGCTATCTGTTACTGGAACAAATTGTGACTGAAACAACAGATAAAAATATAAAATCATATCGAGATAATAGGGAAGCATTTAATATACATATAAAATTTTGAAGTTATTTTGGTAGTGTTAAGATGATTGCATGTTAAGGTTGAATTAGAAGAGCAATCCTAGAAAAAAAAAGTGAACTTCTGTATTTTAGCAACATACAATAGAATTTTGCTTTCAGATACAATGCACAATATACAGTATCCCAGACTCTAATACACCATATCAGCCATCTTCCTTTGGGGATTAAAATGTGGAGGTACGTAAGGAAGAAGTCTTGATTACTTTTAGTGTGAAATAGTTGTCTGCTTTATATATACTTATAAACATATACAGTCGTGTCATTTGATAGGATATGTTCTAAGAAATGCATCCTTAGGCAATTTTGTCATTGCATGAACATTATAGAGTGTATATACACAAACCTAGATAGTATAGACTACCATACATCTAGGCAATATGGTATAGCCTATTGATCTAGGCTACAAGCCCGTACAGCAGGTTACTGTATTGAATAATGTAGGCAATTGTAGCACAGTGGTAAGTGTTCTTCTAAACATATCTAATGGCATTAAAAGTAATGGTGAAAACTGCAACTACTTGCACCAACCTAATATATTCACATGTATACATGTGTGTGTATAGTATGTACATATATACATGCATACATGTGTATGTATAGTATGTACATATACACATGCAGGCATGTGTATGTGTATGTATATATATGCATGTATACATGTGTATGTGTATATGTGTGTAATATGCACATGTATACATACATGTATGTATAAACATGCATACATGTGTATGTATATATAAACATGCATACATGTGTATGTATGTATACATATACACAGATACATATATGTATACATTATAATAAACTATTATATCCGTATATATAAAATAGTTCCCAAATTTTCCCATTTGTATACATGTGTATATTGAATAGTTTCATTATAAGGACTGTATGTAGCTGAGTTTTATATATATACACACATATACATATATATTATATGTAGATATTATATTACAGATATATATGCATATACTATATGTATATATACACATAGGCAAAGGCTTTATATGTCTATATATGTATGTGTGTGTTTGTGTGTAGATATATATGTGTGTATATATATATAAATTTAATATAGCCATCAAGGATGTGTCACTCCTCTCACGGGAATTCAGCAGCATATCAAAGATATTCCATCATATCTTCATGAAATGCCCAAATATTAAGGTACTGAAACCTGATTAGTGTAAAACATTGTGTCTCTTTGGGAATGGAAGCAAAATAAATGTGATATGGGTATGCCTGTGAAAGAGAAAGGTGCACAAGAAACTCAACAACCCTCTAGCTGCCAAATATCTTTGCTTGTACTTTCTTTGTCCATGCATCAATATGCTAAAAATCTTGGATAAATCCTAATCATTGCCTTTATCTTACTCAAGTCATGCCTTATCTAATAACCATTGTCTTTTTGAAATTGATAAAACAATGCATGTATTATTCATAAAACACATACTAAGTAAATTCTATGATTGTAGCAATTTGTGTGTCATCTCATGTTACAAAATTCCAGAAATCTGAGAACATTTCTTACGTATATATTTTTATTTCTATTAATAACTTACCAGAGTAGATACTCAGTATTTATTTATTGTGGCACAAAAGTAAAATATACAAATACTTATGATATCTTACTTGTGCCCCTTATGTAGTCATAATATATATCTAGTATGCTCTATTGCCTGCTTGTCATTCTGTGTTTGGAATGTTTTGTGGTCTGGCTGGTGAAATAATTACCATGCTTCCGTAGTATATTAATATAAATCAGACAGGAAAATTAATTGACATATTTGAACACAATGCATACATATTATTTAGCAAACTTCAGCAAAATAGAGAACTTTTTTCCAATTTTCCCATAGTTTCCCTGCAACATAAGGAGATAGAAGATGCCAAGGTTCAGCAGAGAATAAAACGAAAAGCACTTTTTTGGTAAAGTTTATTCCTAGGTACTTTATTTTTAGCTCTTGTAAATGTAATTACTTTCTCGATTTCTTTTTCAGATTGTTCATTACTTGCAGATAGAAATATTTTCACGATTTATAATAAATATATAATTTTACTGTAATTGCTGCAGAATTTGTTCTTATATCCTCAGAAATCTATAAATGTTAGTTAGCTGTAACAGATAGTGTTCTGGATCAGTATAACAGCAAGCATTGATTTTCCATCATTTGGGTGGTAAGAGGAAGCCCCACCTTTTCCAGTGTCTGAGTAACCCTTGGATGCCACACAAGAGTTTTGCTTTGCCTACAAATAGAGCAATAAACTTGCATGAAACATCAATGAATATTTTCATTCCAAGGAAACATATATAGTAAACTCTATAAAATGTCAGCTTGATGCTGGTGTATTAATAGTTTCATTACAAGAAGGACTGCATGTAGCTAAGTTTTATGATCTGGGGGATCCGAATTGACCATTAATTTGATTGAGTTCTTTGATGTATAATATAAAATATGTAGTTTGTTGATTAATGAAAGATTACAGTGATGCTTACTGCTGGTAATTTGATGACCACAAGGGGAACTAAAGAATAGAAAGAAAAAAGTTGAACTACAATTTAATACAACCGAGCATCTATTATTTTCAATTTTATAATGCTAAATATTAGAAGAGTTATAACGCCTGTTCTATCCTTTAGAATCTCCTCATAATCTGACTCTCATGATGCAAATTTCTTCATGAATCTCTGTGTATGGTCTTCCATTCTAGGCCCAGAATCTCAAATACTAATGCTTCTATTTTCTCACAGTCTGTGGTAGAAGACTCCGTTTCAGTTATTTTATTTCTTCCTTTCTTCCTTTTTAATTTCCAATTCATTGCAAAATGACATCATTTTTAAAACACAATAAAAGAAATTACTAAAAAAAGATTAACTATTTTGCTTCTATTTATTTCTGTAGTTGTCAAGTAAAAAATATATGTATTTGTGGTGTGCAACATGTTTTGATATATGTATGCTTTGTGATTGGCTAAATAAAGCTACTAAACATATGCATTTACTCATATAATATTTTTCATGTGTGTGGTGAGAACACTTTAAATCTACTCTCTTAGCAATTGTCAAGTATAAAATGTATTGCTATTAAGTATAATCAATATAGCATGCAATATATAAACATTTTTTATCCCTTGACAAAAGTCTGCTTCATCTCCCCACACCCTAGCCTCTGGTATCCATTATTTTGCTCTGCTTTTTGTGGATTCGACTTTTTTAGATTTCATATACAAGTGAGATCATTCAGTATGTCTTTATCTGTGTGGCATATTTTGCTTAACATAATGTCCTCCAAGTTTATTCATGTTGCTGCAAATGGCAAGATTTCCTTTTTGGTTGTCGTTTCATATAAAACAAAACAATATTCCACCAGACAATTATTTATCTGAATAATATTCTACCAGATAATTTGTTATTGTGGGGGCTGTTCTGTTCATTGCAGAATGTTTAGCAGTGTATCAGTCTGTTCTCATGCTGCTAATAAAGACATATCTGAGGCTGGGAGATTTATAAGGAAAAGAGGTTTAATTGACTCACTTCCACATGGCTGGGGAGGCCTCACAATCATAGTGGAAGATGAAGGGGAAGCAAGATATGTCTTACATGGTGGCAGGCAAGAGAGCTTGTGCAGGAAAACTCATATTTATAAAACCATCAGCCCTCATGAGACTTATTCATTACCATGAGAACAGTATGGGGAAACCGCCCCCATGATTCAGCTATCTCCTCTGGTCTCACCCTTGACATGTGGGGATTATTATAATTTATGGTGAGATTTGGGTGGGGACACAGCCAAACCATATCAAGCAGCATTGCTGATCTCTACCTACTACATACCAGGAACAGCAGCCCCTCAAGTTATGAAAATCCAAAGCATCCAGACATTGCCAAATGACCTCTGAGGGGCAAAATTACCCTTGATTCAAACCAAGATATATCTGACAGATATATTTAAATTACATTACTTTTTATTAAAGACATTGATTTAAGATCCATCTTTTCTTCATTCTTGAACTTGAGTGAAAACTAAATCAAATGTACTATAAAATAGGACTTGATCAAGATAGATTTTTTAAAAGATGTACTATTAATTTATATACCTATTTCATTGATAAATGATGTTACATTACTGAGCATAGTATACACATCTACAGAAACTCTGTTGTTCTATGCTTCTAACTTTCACTATGTCTATAAATTCTCAAATTTTCACATATTCGAGTTGCAGTGACAAACCAGTTTTGAACATCATACACTATATCTGGCCCTGCTGTCCCTAACTGGTATACAGGTTTTACCACATTTGACTGACTACAGAAAATCAGCAGGCAACACCTCTACTAGTGTTTAGCCTGTTTCATAAGAATAATCCATTTATTTCTTGGAAGTCCTCACATCCAATGACCAATTTCTCTTTTAAACACTAGTCACTCATGCACGGTCTCTAATCCAAGCCATCACAAAATAGCACCAAAGTGAAATTGTAATATAAAGTATTAAACATTTTCATCACAGTTACACTAAGTTAAAGCTCATTTGGACAGATTTTCCTAAATATTTTTGCTTTATTGAGATCTCTGATTAGTTATCTCCTCCAATTTTTGACCACCAATCACAGCTGTTTTTTCTTTGTCATGCTTGGATTTAAAAATCTATCATTGTAATCAATGCCTCTCAAAAAGCTTCAGTTCCCTTTCTTTTGCTCCAATGTTTTCATCTAACAAATACTAAAGCCTGGGTAAATTTAATCAATTCTGTTCCACAATTTATTGAGAAAGCAAAACTCATTAAAATTACTCCTACATCTTACCAATTCCATCTCTATAAAACTATTAAAACTATGTATCCCTTTTTCTTCCTCTTATCACAAATCTGATTCCTCTAATCTAAGGCCACTCATTCTAAGTGGACTCTGGGTACCCTCTTTTCTTGCAGTCCAAAATTCTGCTATGTCCTGTCTTTAATTTTTTTGAGGAAACTCCATACTTTTTTTTTCTTAATGGCTATCCTAATTTGCATTCCCACCATCAGTGTATAAAGGTTCCCTTTTCTCCACATTCTTGCCAACACTTATCTTTCATCTTTTTGATAATAGCCATTCTAACAGGTGTAAGGTGATATCTTGTTTTGATTTACCTTATACAATCATCCCTCACTATACATCAGGGATTGGTTCCAAAACCCCTATATATACTGAAATTTACGTATACTCAAGTCTTGCAGATGATCCCTTGGAACCTGCATATATAGAAAGTCAGCCCTTGGTATGTGGGTTATCACATCCAATTAATGTTGCATTTTCAATTTGCCTTTGGTTAAAAAAATTCACATATAAATGGACACACGCAGTTCAAACCTGTATTAATCAAGGGTCAACGGTAATTCCACTGCATTTTCATATCTACTAACCTGTTCTAAACAGTATTTAAACATGTGACAATGTCGTCCATCTTAAAAAAAAAAAAAAAAAAGAATTGCCTTGATTCCGGACTTTGTCTGCAGCTATTGCCTTGTGACTCTACCATCCTGTGCAAAAAAAAATGAAGATTCTTGACAAAGTCGTCTACAAATGACTTCTTTATTTTGTTGTCATCCATTCTTTTAGTCCTCTCCAATCTAGTTTGTACTATCCAAAAGAAGTGTATTTATTTAAAAGTAAATTATGATATTATGTTGCTGAATTTGATGGTTAATGTTTATTCTTCATCTTAAAAACAATTTCTGCATCATTTGAAAGATGTATGCATAGCATCCTTCATGATACACTATTTCATTTTGGTATCCATGACAACAACATTTCTGTTTGCCTCTTGCATACCTCCTTTCTGGTTGCTGTTTCTCTATCTAACTACTAAGGATTGAAGTTTTGAATCCATGAATCCTCAATCTAATGCTCCCACAGAAAATACTTATTTTTATTGTGTCACATTTTATAACTTATCTGAGTTTTTATTGCCTTTCCCTACTAAATCATTTTTTCTATCATTTTTCATCTAGTATAACAAACAATGCTCAAGATACAGTAAATTTTCATCAAGTGTTTCTTAATTACTTAAGCCATCAATTTGTAATTAGATAATTATAAATAAGTAGAGATATAGAAGCATTACTAATTATAAGTCATAATAGAATATTAGAGTTATTTAGAAAAATTAGGGAAAGATGGCAGAAAGAAATTAAGAAATGTTTTTGTTTTTTATTTTTCCTCAGAGCTAGTTGATTCATGCCCACTTTATGGATTTTATCTTGGAAAATTAAAACTCAATTGGGAGAAAAAGGCACACCGAGTTAACTAATGTGGTCCCGCCTCTCAGTGTTGAACACATAAATATAAAGGACAGTACAATGTTCTTCTTAAATACTTATATACCTATATCAATTCTGAAAATGAATTCTGGCCATAAACAACTCACGAAACAACAGCATCAATAAATATGAAAGAGAAATGTCCTCAGCTTGTAAAACATTCTGCCCACGTAGAGGGAGGTTGATTCCAAATTTGAGAATTCTTCAATGTCCTTTACTCATTTTCAAAAGAAAACTCCTATTCTGAAAATGAATGTGTATCATCTGCTAAATTTTTTTTTGTAATTGATGAGCATCATCTATTTGAAAGTCTTTGCCCACAAGAAGTTCAGCTGTAGAATTTTTAGTTTTCAAAGCTGTAGAATTTTTCAGTTTTACCAGCTGAAGGGACCCATAAAGTGCTACATGTTGGGAATTATTATTGTGGGTGGTATCAAAGTGTAACTAAGTAAATAATAATTTCGGCCTAACCAACAATGGGATACTTAACTCCTATTTTGTAGAGACGGCAGCGTGTTGATCAGGCTGATCTCAAACTCCTGGGCTTAAGGCATACTTCAGTCTCAGCCTTCTAAATCAGTGAAATTAAAATCATGAGCCACTGTACCTGGTTTTGTTTTTGTTGTTGTTGTTGTTGTTTGTTTGTTTTGTTTTGTTTTGTTTTGTTTTTTTAGAACAAAATAACATAATAAAATTAGCTGGGTCTTCAACTCAATAATACACTGAAAGGAGGTAATCTTGAATGCCTTTGCATAATCAAGTGGATATAATGGCCTGGAATCAAAGCACCTCCAAAAAGCTGAACACTGTCTACTTTGACTCAGAAATAATAATAATAATAATAATAATAATAATAATGCACTCTGTCTTCTTTGACTCCTAAACAAGCACATGCCTTTTAGCGATTTAGTGAAAGAAGAGCCCATCTCTACTTTCTGGAATCAGAAGGGATCTGAGAAGAGATAAAATTTAGTCCAAGTCTTGTATGGATTAGATATATGTGGAAACTCTCTCTCTCTCTCTCTCTCTGTGTGTGTGTGTGTGTGCGTGTGTGTGTGTGTGTTTAACAAAAGACAAAGTTCCTCAAAGTCTTCCAAGTTGCCTATTATGCTTTAGAGTAGAGAAATCAAATGAAGACAATATATTCATCAGCACTTATTTTTCAATCTCCTTGAAACTTATAACTTTATAGGTTTTGTAACGACCCATGTTGTCCTTCAGCATAGATCTGAACAGCCCTTCTTTAAGGCTAGCATGAAGGGCATTTAAGAGCCAAAAAGTTCTTTGTAGAACCTAATAATACTCCCTCAAAAGCAAGATGAAAAGTTTATTTCAGCAAGTTATACTGATGCTAATGATTTAATAACCAAATCAATAAAGATGAAGAACATCTAAGACGGACTATTCCTTTAACCAAAAACTGACAATCTGAAATATACATAGATGTATCATATCTCCCCAGGTGTAACTGGTTCTAATCATAGAACACATTATTTAATTCGGTAATATTTGTAATTTTGGTAGGGGAATGGCTCTGCTGTGTTGCCCTGTTGACATTGCATGTCTCCACATACACAATCTAGGCAAGGCTTAATCACAGCTGACATGAGCCTTGGCAGAACACCCAGTAATCCTCCCAGAATGTGAAAAGATAGGTGGTTAGTGAGGAGCTGCTGCAAGGCCATTTCTCACTCACCTCTGTCTACTCCCAAGCAGCTGTCGTGACACAGTTTCTTATCACCTCCAGAGTTTTGATGAGATAAGAGACTTACTGCCTTGCTCATTTTAGGGTGCAGCTGCAGGCTATAAAACTGCTTAGCTGTAGCAAAGAATTAATTCCTCAGAAACACATGCCCAACTGCTTGTGCTTCATTGCCATGTCATCTGGCCTCTTTTGTTTCCATGTCATCCTGTGAGACAAGGGATATGGCAGGGAACTGTCACCTGTGCTTATCTTGCTTTTGCTGTCTGTACAAGTAATAAACTTGATCTAGCAAGATATCATTATTTCATTACTGTCCAAGTCTGTCTTCCTTAAATTGCTCACTAATTCATTAGTGTTACTACCAATAATTGTTATTATATTTATTAAAATGAATAGGTAACCAATATATCGAAAATATTGTATACAATATTTTAAAGTGTACATCTTCTTAGGCAAGACATAATTTTTCTTTTCTTATAATTACAAAAACAGGATCATTCGTTTTATAAATGTGTCAAAAATATAAGCTATAATTATAAAATATTTTGGCTATTATGAGATTTAAAATCAAATGAGACTTAATCTTGTTAGTATTAAATCTTAATCATAAACTATGAAAACATGAACTCTCCTGTAACAGCCTGGTAAACCAAATCCCTAGCTCATTTTCTGTCTCTGGTTCAAACTGATTCTCTAGGAGTTTACTTTTGTTTGCAAGTATCATGAAGAAGAGAGTTTATTACTGAAAAGATGCTCAAACATAGTGTTTTGATATGCCATCAACAGAAAAACTAAAATTTGTCTGAAATATAAAATTATAGGTAGACTCTATTGCCAATATAGTACTTAGAAACCAGCAATTAGACATGTCACACAGTGTTATAGTATTAGATCTGTCTTATCATATCCAGAAAAAAAAAGATGAGAATAACAGATACCAATAGTTCTACAGATCTTTGAAATTCAACCTTCAAATGCTTTCATTTGTGAAATCTGAGAAGTGAAAAGAAATGCTTCCCATATCAATTCTTCCTAGTAAACAAACTGGAGAAGCTTTATTGTTAGTCTCTACTAGGTATTCATTATGCTGATAACTAGGAACACCCTCTGCACCAGTATGAAAAGAGGAAACATGCTGTGCATTTCAAAAAAAGGAGCTGGTTACAAGAGCGTTTGAAGACTGAGAGTGCACAAATAGGAAGGAAAGGCAACTCAAATATTAGAAACTACAGGAAGTCATTATCAACTTTAAGACTAGAAGGGAAATAAGGAAGTTATCACAGCGTATAATTGTACTTCTTGCTTATCCTATACAAATAGAACTGCTTTTGCCGCCACTGTTTGATCCATTCTTTCACTGCTGATATTTTTGGAGCCTATGTCCTCCATCAGCCATTATCAATTACCACTTGATTTTTTGGAAAGAATCGCTGATGGCTTCTGGAGACTTTGCCACCTGTTTTTGTTTGAGTTTTTAAGAGGCAAAGAGATGAAAAGCAATGTTTGGATCTCGTCTTCTCCTTACTAATCCCCCATTGATGCCATCCATTAATCAAACTTAACTGGAAGCCAGCTGGAAACTGAGTCTTGGAAATACAGTTTGCATGGCCCCAGGCTTTGAAATAGAAAGCAGAACACAGAAAGGTAGGAATGGGCCTGAGAAGCAATAGGTAAAAAAAAATGACATACTCCCCAATTTTTATTTATGATCATGTGTCCATTACTCATAGCCTAGTGCTCTGAACAGGGTTTCATGGCTTATCCAGGTATTAAAAATAATTACACTAATCTAAGCCAATCTGTACATTACATTGTAATAGCCATGATGATTGACTCACAGGTAAATATAATTATAATAAATCTTAGAATATTTTCAAAAGCTACTGAAAAGCATATATTCTCTTTCTCTCTCTTTAAAGCTAAAAGTATGTGGAGTAAGAGGTGCTGTAGTTAAATTTTTCTACATGCTGCCTGATTGAAAGATGCCAAAACAATTAGATAGTCCAGTAAAAGGTTGAGCAAAAACAATTAATCATAAATTGATTTGACTTGCAAATATAATGTTTAAATCTGGATTATCTGGATATATAAAAAAATTCTAAATATCTTTATTGATATATTTTCTTAAGCTATTTTTCACTTGTAATCAAAAGAATTCTAATATACCTGAGATAGATGTCTTTAGAGAACCTATAACTTAAGTACAGTGAATAAAAATGATCAATTGTGACAATTTTCATGTGCATAGTATGTTAAGAGAAGTGCTATTGAGAGGAAAGTTAAAGAGAAAGAAAAGAAATAGAAAAATACAGGAATGGAAAAGGAATTTAGGATGCCAGAGAACAGTATGTTATTCACATTTTCTAATTTTAAATAGGGAAATTAGAATAGGGCTCACTGAGAATGTAAGAGCTGAACCAATATCATAAGGAAATGAGGGAGTTAAAAATAATGATCTGAAGGAAAAGTGTTCAAGGCAGAGAAAATAGTTGCTACAAAGGTCCTAAGGTAAACATATCTCTGGTATGTTTGGGAAACAATTACAAAGCTGGTGCAACTGGAGTGGAGTGAAGAAGGAAGATCTGAGAATGGGGAGGGGAGAGGATCACATAGGGTAATGTAAACATTGTGAAGATTTCAGATTTCACGAAAAGTGAAACAGGAAAGTTGAGTTTTTAGTGGGACAATAACATGGTATGATTTACTCTGTGAAGGTTTACTCTGCCTGCTGTGTTCAAGACAGCCCATGCTATATTTTGTCGATTTCCACAAAGCACATTAATTCTTCTTATTTCTCTATTTCTTCATCAGGAGCTTTAGAAGTCCATATATGAATCTGTTCCCTCTCCAAATGACCAGTGAATTATTTTGGGGATATATCTGGCATATGAAAATGCTCATTCTGTTTTTTACCCTGACCCTTTATGATGGGAGATTAATAATATTTATTGGCCACTTAGACCTGATAGAATTGCACATTAGTGGTCTACTTTACCCATAGGTTCATGATACCATACTAGTACAAACTTTTTACATTCATATTTTAATTTCCACGTGTGAGTGCTTTAGAATTTGGTCCTCACATTATACAAATCACGCTAAGACAGTTGTGACAATGCTGACATCATTGGTGTTAAGAATAATCAAAGACATGAGGAATGCATATTATGAAAATGTAGAATAACCTAGCACATTTAAATTTAGAAAAGAATTGCTATCTTAAAGTAAAACCATAAAAATGTTTCTATTAGGAGAATCTTAAAAAGACATTTTCAAAAACAGTTATGGCTAAGCTGTAAGAAACGAAACAAATTTACATAGGAGAGATAAAAGACAAATATGCAGAATGTTGTGAATTTTAGGGATATGAAGATTATACAGGAATTGACCCTGGAAATCACCAGCAAGAGAGCAGCCATCTGTTCTGTTGTTTAGATACCCATCTTTTACCTACAAGGGTTCATTTTGTCCGTTGAGGTTTTTCAGCTCTTGTTCAGTGATCCATGCTTAGTCAATAATTCATTCCAGGGCTCCTGAACTTAGGGTTTGGGTTTACAGTCTACATGGCTTAAGTCAATGATTTTTAAAAATGCATTTACATGAAAAAGATTCAGGGGATCTACAATACTTGATTAAATTGCATTTTAAAATTTTGTTAAAAACTATAATTAAAAACAAATTCACTCAATTATACCATAGATACCAAATTTTCAGACACTGATGACTCGCATTATTTTTTTACTTATGCAGTTAATTCAATATATTTGTGGGCTTGTGTGGAATAAACAGTCTTCTGCCAACACTGGATATATATTTAAGCTTTTCATTTTTATAAATAAGTAATTGACTATGAAGTTGTTAGCTCTGTATTGACTTTCAAAAATACATGCAAAACTTCCCATTTAAATATAATAAGCACATTATGTAATATATTGTCAGCATCTACATATGTTGAAAATGACTTCAAACTCTTCAGATCTTTTGACCGATGTTTTAAAGTCCTGAGAAATTACGCGAGATTTGTATACAACATTTCAGATCAGAATGCTGTAATAGTAAGCTTTGCAAGATAAGCTTACGCATAAAAGGACAAGATAATATGCTATACAGTTTTACTGCTTATTGTAAGTTTCGAATGATATATCTCAACAGATACTTATAAAATTTGTGTATATGTATACATGAGGATGGTGAGATTTGTTTTGCATAGTCTAACTTTGATAAAGCATTCTACTTCTGTTTTTTTTCAAGCTTTCAGATCATTTTAATTGAAGAGGATCATGAAGTAGTTATGTGAACAGTGAAACAATAGTAGAAACAAAAGTAAGATTTAGAACACTTCATGTATGTGAATCACCATGTTTTTCAAAATCAGTAACCAAAACAAAATGATACTAAAATTGGTAAGAGACTGCACATTTCATTAGTAAGCCCTCGTATCATATCATATGTTTGCTCTTAAACAGATCTATTCTTACTGTTCATTGTATTTGTTTTCTATTGCTGTGTAACAAATTACCACAAACATTGTGGCTTAATGCAACACCCATTTATCTGCCCATAGTTCTCTAGGTCAGAAGCCCAGTGCAGCCTGAGTAGTTTCTCTGCTAAGGGTACCACCAGGCTAAAGTCAATGTGTAAGCCAGGCTGAGTTCCCATGTGGAGTTTCTGAGGAAAATTCTCTCCCAACTTCATTCTTGATATTTGCAGAGCTCAGTTCCTTGCAATTGAATGACTGACATTCCTGATTCCTTGTTTGCTGTCACTTGGATCTACTCTCAGCTCCTAGAAACTGCCAGCTTTCTCTGCTCTCTCTATCTTCAGAACCGCCAATAGATAATGACCTTTTGTCACATTCCTCTCACCATTTGACTCTCTCTCAAGGAATAGTACAGTGCCTTTTCAGGGATCACCCAGTTAGATAAAGCACAGTGAAGACAATCTTCCTAATTTAAAGACAACTGATTTGGCACATTAATTACATCTGTAAAATCTTTTACAGAGCACTAATCTAAATTAGTGTTTGATTGAGCAGGGGAAGTGTTTGTATACCAGAACGTACGGAAGCTTATGGTTATTGTAGAATTCTACCTATCACAATTTATCTTTTTAATTAACACAAATGAAAATATGCATGTTTACACATAAAATAACATTTTTGTATAGTATTTAAACAAACATCCTAGTGGTTTAAATAAAGATTTTAAAATTACAGGTTTAAGAATATACTTTTGCATGAAAACATAAAATACACCAAAATATTGACCAATTTCAGATAGGTTACTCATTCTAATTGGCAGTGATTTGTATGGAAGTAACATATTAATGACCTTGAGCTCACATTTTTGATTCTCAGTAACACTTTTCTCCTACTCTTTCAAGGTTTTATCCTTCTTAAGTGTTTAACTCAGTGAGCATAAGTCCACTAGTGTGAAGCAGGATTTCTACTTACACTCATCAAAGTAACTACTCTTAAGGATTTTAAGGCAGTCATATTATCAAAAGACCATTTATTCATTTTCATGAATAATTTAAACAGAAATAATTCAGAATGACAGAAGAGTTGCAAAGACAGTACAGAGATTTCCCATACATCTTTTACCCAATATCAACTAATGTTGACATCTTACATAACCATGGTTAATATCTCAAAGCTAATAAATTGACATTGGTACAATTCCATTAACTAAATTAGACATGTTTATTTGAATTCCCTCAATGTTTCCACTAATGGGCCTCTCTGTTACAGGATACTATTCAAAATACCATGTTGACTTTATTAGTCATATATTCTCAACATCTTCAATCTGTCACGATTTCTAGGTCATTTCTTTCTTTTTTCTCCTGACCTTGACACTTCTGAAGAGTACTGGTCAAGTATTTTTAAAAATGTCATGTAACTTTATGTTTTTTAATGTTTTCTCATGATTGGACTGGATTTATGGATTTAGTGAGGAGAATACTACAGAAGTAAAGTAAATTTTTAATTTTATGACAGTAGAGGAGCACATCATATCAACGTAAGTTACCAAAGGTGAATTTAACCTGGATCACAAGCTTAATATGCTGTCTTCAAGGTCTCACCACTGTAAAGTCATGATGTTCCTGCTTGCATAATCTGTATTTTAGAAAGGAGTCACTAAATCTACCACTTAAGTTTAACCTCCTAAAGAGGTAGATAGGTAGAACTATCAAAGAATTTGTGGACATATGTTAAAATCACCATACTAATTAATAAATATTTTGTGGAAGATACAGTGAAAATCTGTAAATATCATATTTCTCCTTAGGGTTTCTCCAGTAATTTTTTGTATTTTTCTATGGATCCTGCCTGCAGCAATTCTTACTGTGCTATTTAAATTGTGATTTTTCTATTTCTCACCATTTCTTCTAGCTTTTTTAACTAAAATTTTTCTGTAAAAGTTATTTGGTTCTTCTTTCAAATTTATTTAGTTATTAATTCCCGTTTACTTAATTATTCTTTTTCTCATATATTTATTCATTTATTTTATTTTTTACTTATAATCTAATAAAATGATCAGTTATCATTTCTCACATTGTTCCAGCATTGGCCATTGATTACTCTTCCAAGTAATATCCTCATGGCCCAACCCACCCCCTCCTCTGGCCCTAAATATCCCTTTTAATTAGGATATTTCATGAACACATTGATTCCTCTCAGCCATTTTTAAACATTTGCTCACTTTCTGGCACTCAAGTATATTTCAGTTTCCTCTGTACTGTCTTTGCCCCAACCTCAGGATCTCCATTTCTCCTAGGAGCCATGGAGTTTGTGGTACACTGAAGGAGGCCATAGCAACAACAAAGTTGAAACCCAACTCAATTTCTAACTAGATTAACATAAACCCTCACACTGAAAATGAACTAATTTGCTAGGGGTGTTTTTGCTATGTTTTGTTTTAAATTTATGCAACTTGGTTGGCTTCAGGTCTCCTCTTTCCACTCTTCCACTAAAAAAACCTCTGTTGCTTGCAACTCTCACAACTGCATTGATGCTGTCAGTGTGGTAACAGGATCTGAGACTGGAAGGGGAAGGAATTTTCTGATGTTAAGATTAAACCAGTTTTAGGAAGGCTCTACGACCTTAGTTCTCAGGACTGTGATCTTTAGCAAGTGTTCCTGCCTTTTCTCCAAGTACAGTAGTTGTTGACTTAACACATATTCCTGCCCCTTCCTGGTGAAAGCATTTTCCCTCAATCTTTACTCCCAGCTGCCATGGAGTTCACCAGCATCCTAAAGCAGTGTTTGTGCTTTAGAACACAAACACTCCTTTTTTCTTTAGCCTTTTGTCCTAGGGGAGTGAGGAGAGATGCACCTGAGTGGAGATTCTTCTGCATTTCTTGCTGTTTCGCTTCAGCTGGTACTGGGGAAGCTTTCTCAAAATGCTCTTTGTGAGCTTCTGGGGGAGTTCATGAAGGAAAAGCCTACAAGAGGGTGCAAACCTTTCTATGACAGTGTCCCTTAGTGACTTCACACTCTCCTAGCCCACACCTTAAGCAATTTGTTAAAAGAAAAACTCATTGCTGAATCTTTTAACTAGTTTATTTAGCATCAAGAAGGCATCTGCTCCAGGTAAGCAAAGGCTCAGGTCTAGTTTCTCCCTTGAAGTACCTCTCCCTCACCAGAATTCTGATTAGTCGTTTGTCCTGTGACCTCAGTTCTCTGATGATTTAAGTCATTAGTCGTTTATCCAACTTTTTGTCTTGTTGTGAGTATGGAAGGAATTTTCTATCTCTATCTCTTTGAGCTAAAACAGCCCCCTAATTTATTTTGAAGTAATCTGAAAGGGGGACTGATAGGGTAACAGTATAAAATCATGAATAAAATAAAAATCCTTGCATTATGTGATTGTATTTCATGTTTTTTATATAGTTGATTATATCATTAAGGACATTGTGTGTTCTAGATACCAACACCTAGAATTGCCCATGGTTAATTCTCTAGCTTCCTAAAATGATAGGATTTAGAAGACTTGAAGATATTTTCTATTTAAAATGACATACAATTGCAACTATGAATGTTTTCATGTTTCATGAACACACTGATTCCAATTCAAATTTCAATACATTTAACCATTTATTAATTTACTCAGACAAATCTCAGTGGCCTACATATTAGCAGAACTATAAATTTTGATCTCCTATCAAGGACACATAAAATAATGTAAACACATCTGAAATTTTACTGACCTAATATGTTGAATTAGGATCTAATTTTAAGTCATAAGAGATGAAGGAAATATATTCAGCCAAAACCAGACAGCTGAAAAGTGTAATTTTAGCCTTAACCATTGGAATTTAGGATAATATGGCACATATAACTCCTAACTTTATAATAACAACAGATCCCAAGAACTGATTATTATTTAGTAACTATTATACTGTGAGTAAGCATTTTTATTACTGAGTGATGGAGCAGGAGATGATCATACTTAACTTGTATTACTATATGTTCATTGAGTGTTTGCACACAAATATCATCTGAAACAACTGCAACTGCTCTCAACTCTGGTAGAATTCTTTTTTATTCCTGCTTCAGCCAGTAAAAAACACCAAACCAAGCCCTCAGAACTTTTCTATGTGTAGCAACCTCTGACAAGTTGACAGAATATAAACCAGGTCATCTAAGCAAGCAAGATAGGGAGTACTGCATTTGAGCTAGAGTTTGAGAGAACTTGTCAGAATTTTCTTTATACTTTAGATATGTCCTTTGCAAAAATAGAAAGCCACTGGACTGTAACCAGTCAAAAAAGTATTAGTTTTGAATTATGACATTGTTCATCCATGACAACCAAAGAACTCTGACATTTGAAGCAGGAAAGAATTCAGTCATTTTGAAGCCAAAGTTTAAAAAAAAATGTAACCAGAAGATCCTTTCAACATATTATATAAACAAATAAATACAATATATTTTACACAGAGTTTCATTTAAATCTATTTTTAAATTTTTCTTTCTGGGAGGAAAGTAGAATGAGAACTCATTTTCCTCTAATTGTCTCATGCTAATTAATGTATTCAGTAATTTTTTTTGTCAGAATGGAAAACAGTTATCTTCAAATCAATGAAGCAATAATTTTGCTTTCAGAAAGACATGAAACCTTGAGAGTGAAATTGCCATATGTTTGTCTTATTTCATGTCTTGCAATAATACAAATTGTTTTATTTCCAAGTTTTTACAACATTCACGTAAAATGAATGGCACATTGAAAAATAACCCTGTATATTCCAGTTTTACAGATGGAACAATTCTAAATTAAATGACTTCTTAACATTTAACTCAAGGTGTTTTCTTCATTATATTAAACTCAATTGGAAATTATATGTGTGTGTATATATATATATATATGCAATTAGTTTATAAATAGCACATTTAATACCACAAAGAAATTATATTCTGTGATATTTCTTTCAAATTGCATAATATTGAAGTGGTAGAAGAGTCACCTTTATGGAAGTGTCACAATTCTAAAGAGGAAGAAAAATGTTATTTGATCCTAAGAATATACAACTCCTTAAATACTTAGGCTTTCTTCCAGAATCATGTTGTACATTTGTAATTTTAAATTAAATTTCAAAATAAATTGCAAATAAAAATTTGTTATAAATTTTGTTTTTACATCCTAAAATACTGGGTTATAGACCTCTTATTTTTTATAATTTCAGGTTTAGTTATGCTATATATTATGTCACTTATATGAAATTATAGTTAAAGGAGGTCTGCCTTAAGTATTGGTACTATATATTTCTAGTTGTCTTAAAACACATGTGGTTTATTTGATGGAAGCTCATAGAACAACATAACTAACAATCATGACCTGAGATATAAGGTTCCTCTCTCTACATATATGTGTGTATTTAATTATATATGTCTCTGTGTGTGCATACAGACACATACACACACACACAGACATATATAATATATAAATATATATTATATTATATATAAATATATGATATATTATATATAAATATATGATATATTATATTATATATAAATATATGATGTATTATATTATATATAAATATATGATGTATTATATATAAATATATGATATATTATATTATATATAAATATATGATATATTATATATAAATATATGATATATGATATTATATATAATATATGATATATGATATATAATATATGATATATGATATTATATATAATATATGATATATTATATATGATATATGATATTATATATAATATATCATATATTATATATAATATATGATATATTATATATTATATATGATATATTATATATTATATATGATATATTATATATTATATATTATATATGATATATTATATTATATATTATATATGATATATTATATTATATATTATATATGATATATTATATTATATATTATATATGATATATTATATTATATATTATATATGATATATTATATTATATATTATATATGATATATTATATTATATATTATATATGATATATTATATGATATATTATATGATATATTATATTATATATTATATGATATATTATATGATATATTATATGATATATTATATTATATATTATATGATATATTATATTATATATAAACATGTTATATATTATATTATATATTATATCTAGTATAATATATAATATATAATATATTATGTAATACATTTTATAATATAATATATTTATATATAATATATAACATATTATGTAATACATTTTATAATATAATATATTTCTATATTATAATATAAAATATTATATAATATATACACAATATATGATATGTAATATATACTTGACATATAATATATATTATATATACACACATACATAGAGAGATATATAATTAAATACATCTAGTATGCTTTCTCTTTAATTTTAAATTAGTAGGCAAGGTGAGATCTTTTACACTAATACATTGTAAGTAGCTTAATAATTATATACAACAGAAAGCAGAGTATGCTAGACACTCTTAAACTTTTTAAAACAATATGTTTTGATGATACAGAGCAGGAAGTAATAAATTCATTTTGAAGAGTCAGGGAGTTCCAAGAAAAAAATGATTCCTGAAATTAAAATTAATATCTAAAGACAGAGAAGGGAAGACATTCTGGGTGGGGATTCCATCACGAATGTACAAACAAATATGGGGAATGCTAGATTCAGGGAGAAAGAATTAGGGGAGAAAAGATTATACCATTTTCCTTTACCTAATATTTTAATTTTATGTAATATTTGATTCTTTTCTCTCTGGACTTCTATTTTCTACTTCTTTGCTAATGATTTTCATATTAGTATTTCTATGCTATGGATCATGTCAAAGTCTCTTCATTTGGCATTCTGATGAATTCATTTAAAATATTGCTAATCTTTCAATATTTTCTGGAAAGAATTGCCTTGTTATTTTACCATTCGAAGATATTCTAATGATAAGACAGAGATTCCAGAGCCCAAAGTGCTAAACTAGCAGCTAAATTCTATAATACGAAAAAACCACATAAATCCCCCAGAGAAGGATATTGACCCTTAAGTATAGTTATTTAAAATAGAATGCACTTTTTTACATATTGCAGTATTGGAATGTAAAGAATAACACAAAGGGAAGGTTGACTTTAGTAACACTAGTGCCCTGTTCACATGTAGCATTTTCTTGACTAGTGGGAGTTATCCATACGGGTAAGATTTCCAAGGTAATAGCTAAGATTTAATTGATTGAGGATTGATGGTTCCTCACCACCACTAGCAAGCAAAGAATTATCTTCCTAAATACCAGCAATTAATTCTAGTAGGTCCTAAAATCTATTTTTGTGCTGTCTGAAACGTATGTGCTTAGCATTTTATAATTAATTTTGGTAAACCAAGCTCACCTGCCAATATGCCTAAATCCACTCATTTTCAAAAGAACATTGCATATTGTAGAGTATGATGTGAAAAAATGTACTCATATTCCATAGTTCTACATAGAAATCACACTTTTGTAACTTGAATTAATATTAACAGTTTAATATAAAGATTAAAATCTTTACAAGCAAAGCAAAGTACACTCTAACCTGGTGCTTTATGGAGACATGATTTCAATAGATTTTTTGGTTTCCTTTCACTTGTATGTTTTTATTATTGTATTTATTTGTGTATTTATTTATGAGACAGGGTCTCACTCTGTCACTCAAACTACAGTGCAGTGGCACAATTACTGCTAACTGAAGCCTTTACCACCCCTGCTCAGGTGATTCTTCCACATGAGCTTCCTGAGTAGCCGGGTCTACAGGCACACACGACGATGCTTCACTAACTTTTTAAAAGTTTTTTGTAGATACAAAGTCTCACTATATTACCCAGGCTGGCCTTGAACTCCTGGGCTCAAACATGCTTCAGCCTGCTGCTTCACCCTCCTAAATTGCTGGGATAACAGTTGTGGCCACCACGCCCGGCCCTCCCTTCATTGTCTTTTTAAGTAAAATTTACTAGGTTTGTTTTACATGGTAGAGAGTATTACAATAATGTTCCAGAATCTCATTTCATAAGTAAGCAGGAGAGACATCTTTTTTCTTTTCTTTTCTCTTTTCATTCTTTCTTCTTTCTTTCTTATTTTTTTGAGATGAAGTCTCACTCTGTCTCCCAGGCTGGAGGGCAGTGGTGGGATCTAGCTCACTGCAACCTCCGCCTCCTGGGTTCCAGTGATTCTCCTGCCTCAGCCTCCCGAGTAGCTGGGACTACAGGCACACACCACCATACTCAGCTCATTTTTGCATTTTTAGTAGAGACTGGGGTTTCATAATGTTAGCCAGGCTGATCTCGAACTCCTGACCTCATGTGACCCACCCACCTCGGCCTGCCAAAGTCCTGGGATTACAGGCATGAGCCGCCAGAAATAGGTGCATATTTTTTAAGAGTTCAAACATTAGATAGTTTCATTCCAAAACCATCTCCCACTGCCCTGTCTGTGGAAAAACTATCTTCCGAAACCAGTCCCTGGTGCCAAAAAGTTGGAAACTGCTGCCTTAATGGCATTAACTAAAAGAAAATAAAACATGATACAATTACATACTACTTCAGATAATGTATTGAAAAATTATCCTAACTGAAAGGAGAGTCTGTTGAAAGGATCCCTTGTTTCTTTAACTCTTGAAAAGAAATAGGGTTCTTCTATGTCAGTGGGTGAAAAGGAATTTTCCCCACCTTGTCACAGAGGTTCAAACTGGTACTGGAAAAAAAAAAAAAATCATTCTCTTTTGGATTGTCAGATGCCCAGCCATAGACCTTAATAAGTAAATGTACTTCTGCCTTAGTAATCCTCACCAAATATTCATGGTTTGATTAGAAGACCCAGGTGAAAACCCACTAGCTTCTACCTTTCTCATAATTATAACTCAAGATTAACTTTGTGTGAACTCTGTGGTTCATTAAATTATATAGAAAATTTGTCCTTCCCAAAACTTGTGGCTGATATAGCAATAGATGCCCCTTCCCACAGATTATCTTTCTTTAAGGATCTGGACCATTATATATACAGGACTAAAGCAAGAAGACACAGAACCCAGTGGTAAGTTTGCTCATCCCAAAATCACTGGCTTCATTGTCATGGGATTTTGCTATAACAAGGGTGTTGGAGTTCTCAGGGATGGAAACCTATTTAACTCACTGTCCTCTGTGAGAAAGTAAATGTGTCTTGGAGGATTTGACATGGACCAAATCCAAATCCACACAAACTTTGCTGAGATAGATGTGACATCCCATTGCTAGGGAAATAATTCACACATTGGCCTCCATGTCATGCCTTCATGTCTCTTTTGATTATGTTCACAATACTTCATACACTATCAAACATACATTATGTTCTCTACTTGAGTTGACTGTGTCATTAATATGCAATGTTGTGTTGATGTTGTTATTTTTTTAAGCCATCTTTTTAAGCCATCTTTCTTCTTTGTCAGTTCATCAGGCTAGAAATATTCCTTTGGTGTTTTACTCGCCACTTATTCTCTTACTGCTGAAGTGTTGGTTCTTTATTTTTGGCTTTTTTGAGAGATAGTAGTTTGTGGCCAATGTTTATTCATTATTCATATGTTTTCATGGAAAATGCCCTGTGAATTTTCACATCATTAGGTAACGTGATTTAGAATAAGTGAGATATTCCTTTGATTAATCTAGAACACTAGAATCACCATGGTATTCTTTTTTGACAATTCTATTGAGATATAATTAATATTTTAAGTGTAAATTTAGTGATATTTAGTGTATTTGTAGAGTTGGACGACAATCACCATCTAATTTTAGAACATTTTCATCACCCATCTAAAAGACATAACCATTAGCAGCCACTTCCTACTACCTGTCTGCCCCTGAAACACACACACACGCCAACCTTAGGAAACATGAATGAACTTTCTGTCTCCATATATTTACCTATTTTGTACATTTTATATAAATTGAACTGAATGATATGTGTTTTGTTTCTTTCATTTAAAATAATGTTTTAAAGGTTCATTCATGGTGTAGCTTGAATGATTACTTCAATTTCTTTTTATTGCCAAGTTATATTTCTTCGTATGCATATTATTTATGCATTTTATTTATCCATTCAGTTGATGAACATTTGGGTTGTGTCTACATTTTGATTATTTTGAATAATGCTACTAAGAACATTTGTGTAGAATTGTTCATGACATATGTTTCCATTTTTCTAAAAGTTGAACTACTTAGTAATATGGTAACAGTTTAAATTTCTGAGGAGCTGATAGACTGTTTTTGAAAGTGGCTGCACCATTTTACATTGTCACCAGCAATATATGAGGGATCCAGTTTCTCTACATTCATGCCAATGCTTATTATTTTCCCTTTTAACATTTTTTTTATTTTAGTTGTTACAATGTGTGTGAAGGGGTATTTTATTGTAGTTTTAATTTTCATTTCCTTGATGGATAATGATGTTAAGAACATTTTCATACACTTGTTAGCCATTTGTACATCGTATATGAAAAAACGTCTATTCAGATCCCTTTCCTGTTTTTATTTTTAACATTGTCATTTGTCTTTTTATTATTGGATTGTAAAAGTTATTTATATATTCTACATACAAGTTCCTATTAGATACATCATTTGCAAGTATTTTTCCCATATTGTGGAGCTGTATTTTCATTTTCTTGATATCTTTTGAGGCACGGAACTTTTAAATTTTAATGATGTCATATATATGTGTGTGTATATATATATGCATGTATATATATATATATACACACAAACACACACACACACATTCTCTTTTTCCTTGTGCTTATGGTGTTATGACTAAGAAACTAGTACTTAACGTAAAAATCAGGAACCTGTTTACTCTCTACGTAGCTGAGTCATTTCCTGAATGTCATATAAATGTAATCATACAGAATGTTGCATTTTTAAACTGGCTTCTTTTACTTAGTAATGTGCATTTAATATTTATAAACGTCCCTGTGTTGGTTGGTAGCTCTTTTTTTAAATTCCTGAATTGTATGGAAGTAACACAGTTTTGTATCCATTCATTTATTGAAGAATGTCTTCATCATTTCCAATTTTTCATGACTATGAATAAACTGCTACAAACCTTAGTATGCAGGTTTTTGTGAGGACATAACTTTACAAATCAGTTAGATAAATACCTAGGAGTGCAATTGCTTAATCATAAGGTGAGACTGTGTTTACCTTTTGTAAGGCAATACCAAACTGTCTTTCAAAATAATTGTACCACCTTATCTTCCTGAAAGAAGTAAAATATGTCATTTTGCCATAAGTTAGTATTTGTCCATTTTTTTTGTTTTAGTTTTGGAGATTCTTATAGGTTTGTATTATTAGTCTTTCATATTTAACACCTGTTTTTTTTTCTTACTATTGTTAATAAGAGCAGAGCAAGATATTGGTCTGTATAAAGAGGTAGGCTCACCTTTTATTCAGAGTTACTCAAATTGCACTCAGCTGCAAGTGGTCATGTTGATGTAGGAGCTGTGTTACAGTGGTGAAATGCTATGTTCACTGTAGTAAAAATTTTTAATCATCCAGTAAAAGTATCATATGAATTTTGTACACCAGAGGCAAAGAACTTCTGCTCTTTCTCCTCTTTATATATTTTTCTCCTCATCAATCCCTTCAACTTATGATCCCTGCTTTTCTTCACATATGTATTCTTTCTAGGTTGTATTCATCCTATTTAAGATATTTAAGATCATCATATAATACACAGTAAGCCAGTTTTAATAAAACATTCTTTTATCCTTTTCACCCTTTTATCCGAGATGGACTACTGCTTTCACTAAGCTCATACATAATTTTTGTGTTTAACTTCATTCTGAAGGTCTTTCCCAAAGTTTGCAGTTTTCATTTGTTACTTTTTGAAATTGTTTTCATCCTCTTTTCTGTTTTGTTCTTTTGCAGTCCATTTGTGTTCCACAGAAAGAGCGACAGATATTAGCCAAGCTCAGTAGGACACTGGCTTAGTTCCCATGGTGACCTTTCTCCTGGATATTAAGTTGCATGGAATAAGCTTTGTGAATGTTTGTATTAATAACTTAAGAATTGATTCTTAACATGGTACAGCAAGCTGTTAAATTGTTACAGGTTTCCTGGTCACCTGGGGAAGGTTCCAAAAGCTAGTCTTGCTTCGTCTCTCTTCATAAACTGGCAATTCTTCTAAAAATCAGCATTGATTTAATAATTTGTACTAGTTGTACATGTGGCCCACTCCCCTTCAGAACCATTACAAAAGAGCAAAAGTGAGAGTTCCTTGACTGATATATTCCATTTGTCTCACCCTCCTCTTCCTGCGCCTACTGCAGCCTTTTTGTTTGCCAGTTACGTAAAAATAGCTTTGATATTAATCAATATACAACAGGAAAAATCGTGCTTAATTTATAAACTTTTAATCCATTTTGGGTGTTAGTTAAAACTAATTTTATTCACATTCAAATTTTAAGTTAATTACCCTGAAGAAGTAATTTGCAGACTTCTGCTCAGTAATCTAGAAAATGTAGTAAGAATGGCTATGTTTTTGTTGTATGCCCAAGGAATAACCTTTAGGGCTAGGGCTGTCATTTCTGGGTGGTACATTTAGCATAATTACATTTATATTCAATAGGGAATCTTTTAGAAAATCACTCCCTGGAATGCAGTTCTATAAATGTTGTATCTTGAGCCAAATTAAACAAGTAAAATGCCAACTTCTCGATCTTAGGAAAAATGTTTCCATCTGTTGTAATTATATAGAATGAGAAAGATAGTAAATGTATTCCCATCTATTGAACACAAAAGAAACACTTATTTTTAGACAAATTACTGGGTTGTTTTTGTTCTGTTCGTAGTGTTTTTGTTCAAGCACAGTAATGTGTACATTTACTCAGTTTTATGCATAAGATAGTTTGCTGTACTTAACATCTTACTAGAACCTTGCAAATGTTCTTTGGCCAGAGGGAGAGTGCAATGGTATATTATTCTCTGTGTAATCAGTTACAAATATCCAAACTGACAGTTCGTTCTGGTGAGAGTTTACTTGGGATTTGAAGATTTCTCCAGAGAGGTACAAAAGTAGTTTCACTCAAATCAAAATTTATACTTAAGGAATTTACACCTAAATTAAAAAATAATGGCAAGTTTTTCCCATTTTTTAAGTTCTGAAGTAATATATACAGCACACATTTTTGTAAATTCTTCCTAAATACATTTGACAGACAATCTGTCCTCCCATAAAAATAGAGAAATAAAATATTAATCACATTCAAATATTATTTTTCCATAGTCATATTTTGTTAGGTGAATGCAAATTATTCAGACATTATGAAAAATGCAAAAAGAAAATAACCCTTATCATTCCCAAAGCAGGCCTCTTATTCACCTACTTTCTGTATCAAAATGATAAATGAATCCCAGTGATTTCAATGCCACCAAACGTTTCTCATAGCAGTTTTGGCTACCTTCAGGAAATTATTTCAACAACATAGATTTCTCTCTTTTATACTACAAAATTCATTATTCATGTCTATGCCAATTTTGTTATTGGAGAACATAAGCTATTTTTAGAGTTATTGATTTTACTTTGTCCAACATATGCTCTTTAATTTTTGTAACTAACACAGAAAGACTCCTTAAAGAAAAATAATAAAGAAAAATTAGGCCGGGTGCCGTGGCTCACGCCTGGAATCCCAGCACGTTCCGAGGCCAAGGCAGGCGGATCACCTGAGGTCAGGAGTTCAAAATCAGCCTGGCCAACATGGTGAAACCTCGTCTTTACTGAAAACACAAAAATTAGCTGGGTGTGGGGGCATGCGCCTGTAAACCCAGCTACTCAGAAGGCTGAGAAGGAGAATCACTTGATCCCGGGAGGCAGAGGTTGCAGGGAGCAAGATTGCGCCATTGCATTGCACTCCAGCCTGGGAGACAAGAGTGAAACTTGGTCTCAAAAAAAAAAAAAAAAAAAAAGAAAGAAAAGAAAAATCAATGTTCACAGGAATGTGGGAAATGAAGTGGAATTACATGGAAATTAAATGTTCTAGGTTTCTTCCACCAAGCCACTTTCCCTAACCACCACCATTTTGTTTTTACTGTTAAGTATCACAATGTGTGTTTCAATCTTACATTGCATTATACTTAGCTCATTTATTATAATGATTAGGGTGCCTATCATTTTTACTGAATTTTCAACTTATTAAGGGTAATGGCTTGTACTGTTTATGTTTATTATGTTATCTTTATCTTTAAAGAAATTATATGTCGCTCATTGTATTTGAGGTGAACTTTTGCATTAAATCGCAAAGTTTTAGATTTTCCTTTGGATTGGCTCACGTTACTTTTCTGCATGAAGTTGGTTAAGTGAGAATTTTTCCTCTTACCTCAGCATGGAAGGCTTTGGAAAGACCAAAGAGGACTACAGGGACAAAAAGTATATAAAAAAACACAACACAGGTCTGAGGAATACATCACAAAAGACTAATGGTAAAATTAATAATAAAAGCTCCTATTTATGGAGTACTTATTTTGAGATAAATGCCTGTAATATCTGCCATAAATGATACTAATGACAATCTTCTTTAGTTGGATCTTTTAGGTTGAAAACAGTTCCTCACCAGTCTCTGGTTTCTTTAAGCTCCTGCAGAAAAAGCAGTGATCTACTTGTTACTTTGTCTTTGGGACCTGTTACAATTCAACCTGCAGAGAATGTGAGTTCCCAATTGTCTGCAAGTTCTTTAGTTCTGTAGCAGAAAGCAGTAAGTTTAATTCAGGGCAATGTTAGTATAGGATGTACTGGGCTCAAGACTGAAAAACCACCAAGGAATGAATTTGGTAACAAAGTAAAAAAGAAAACTTCTAAGGGGAGCCTTGATTGGCTGTGTTTAGATTTTAGCAATTGTTTAGTAATAGTAGATAATGTAAGTTTTTCACTTGTAGTTTACAAGTCCAGTCCTATGGAACACTACCTAGATTTAGAGTTGTGCTCCTGTCTTTACTGTTACAGAGTTGGCCAGTGACTAACAAATGAGACCTTCTCCACAGGTGAGAGGTTATTTTTACACAGGTGGATGGATATTTTTATATAGGCATTGAGCTTAATAGAAACATACGAACTTCATCAAAAGTTCACAGTCTTAGTTTGTGAACTGTTCTGCTTGACTTGCAATGGTTTGAGTATAGCCTTTAAGATATACAGTTGGAAAATGTGATCTTTCTTTTTTAGTAAGCAAGAAAACCTGATGAAAGATTTAGAATACAATGGAACAAAGGAGAGACTTTCCATATTTAGAACTTTCTGACATTAGGAGATCCAATAGTTATTTGCTACTTTTATTGTGTTTTTTCATCCCAATATACATACAGTTAGAGTAAATTATTCATGTCTCCCAGAGCCATAGTTTGTGAAGTTCTGGATTTCAGGCAGTACCCGTGCAGCTGAGTGAAATTCTACTCAATATTTGTGACCACAAATGGGACATTTTTAGGGTCTATTATTGGATCCAAGTAACTTCCCTGTTTCATCCATTTGATCAACTTAGCGTTGGGTTGATTAGTTATGTATATTCAGACCCTTGCCCATAGCTATCATATTGGAGCCCTAAGTCATAGTATTTGAAAGTATATTAGATAACTGGTCATCTACACTGGGCTCTAAGGGACCCAGAGCAAAAACACTAACAGCAACTTTATTTCAGGAATCTGCTGAAGATTAATCCCAGCTGATACATTCCCCAGTGAATAAGGGAGAATCCCAAACTAAAAGGCAGGTGTCATATGCATTCTGTGAAAGAAAGAGACAGAAAAATTGTGCAAGCCAGCTGAGACCTTCTACTTCTCTTTAAACTACCTGTGCTATAAGACTGGAACACTGGGGAAAGTGGAAAGAAGTTTAAGCTAGAAATTAGAGTTTTAAAATAAAATCCTCTGGGCCTTAGAAACCTAATGAGATTGCTATTACAACCCAAGTAACTTCAAACTATGATATAAGGCTAAAAATATTTTTAAATGAGACATTAGGTGGCAATAAATTTTGTTATGGCATACTTGTGGGTGGAGTTTGAAAAAAAAAGCCATTGTGTTCGTAACTACATGAGTTGAGACACCAAGGAGCAAAATATCCTGGGTAAGGTTTAGAATGAATACAATTATGCATAAAGTCAAGTCATTCATTTTCTGTATGGAATTCAGAAAGGACTCAAAAAACCAGGAATTGCTTAATTTGAACTTTGAAAATAATAGGCAAATTTACTTTTGGCAAAAAGAATAGCAAAGCTTATAAATGATAGAATAAAAGAAAATTGTTTAGACAATTTGAAGGGCTGTGAGACAAGGGAGAACAACATTCTGAATGTTCTTATGGGTCATGTAAGAAAACTTTATCTTGAAGACAATGGAAAGTCACAGAAGTGTTTAAGGTGAGGAGTTTATATAATATTGCCATTGAGTATCTCTGACAGCAGTGTAAAGGACTGATGCAGATTAAGTCTGGAAGCAGCATCCCAGAGGAATAGTGTGTTAGTTATTAGCTGGACCTAGACTAAAAAGCGGCAACAGAAAAATGAAAGTAGAAAAATATCTGAACTTATAAACAGGCAATGCTAACAGAAACATCTCAAACACTGAAGGAACTCAATATAGACTTGGTAGTGGCATATTTGAAACAGAACAAAAAATAATTTGCAGTTCTAGAATATAAAGGAATTGAAAAAAATTATTGTGCATTTACTGTGCCTAGTGCTACACTACAGACTTAACATAGGTTATGGTTGCTAAATCTTCATGTCAGTATCATAAGGTGATAGGCATGAAAAGGATTGTTATCCATCTGTGCAGATAATAAAACTGGAGCTCAGTTACTTTAAATGGCTCACCTCGATTTCTGGGCTTATAAGTATATAATAAAGCTTCAAATTTTCTATATTCTCTTCAGTGTGAAAAATTGTGGTCCTAATTAGGAAAAGCACTTTGGACAAATAATTGCACTCAAATAAGCAGTGTTAAATATAAATGTGAATAAAAATATTTTGAAATAAAAGTGTTATTTATAAGTGGGATAGTAATATGATCATTAAATAAGGTAGTACAGTTTTCAAGGGAGATCCTTAAACTCTACTAATAGATGTTTAACAGATTACTGCCATTTATATTAGTCTATAAAATATTCCTATACATTTATAAATTGTTTTTCTTTATTAAAAACATATTTTACAATTTCATTTAAAATAGCATCAAAACAATGAAATACTTAGGAATTAATTTCACCAAAGAGGTTAAAAATCTCTACATTGAAAACTGTAAGTCACTGACAAAATAAATTGAATAATATACAAATTAATGAAAAGACACCTCACATCCATGGATTGTAAAACTTAATATTGTCAAGATGTTTCTACTACCCAAAGTGCAGTACTGATTCAAAGCAATTCTTAATGACATTCCAATTGCATTTTTCACAGAAGTCGTTTTTAATGTCTTAAAATTTGCATGGAACCACATAAAGCCCTAAATAGCTAAATAAATCTGGAGATAGAAGAACACATTTGGAGGCAGGAGGCATCACAATTCCTGATTTCAAACTTCATTATAAAGTAATAATAATCAAACGGTAAGATATTTGCATAAAAATAAATGTAGAAACCAATGGAACAGAATAAAGATCCCAGGCTACAAACTTACATATAAAGATCAACTATTTGACAAGGGTACCAAGAAGACACAATAAGAAGGTAGGTCAGATATCAAGTAATAAAATAAAGATGAACAAGAACTGTTATTTGGGCATATTTGTGAGTCCTGAAGTTCTCAAAAATATTTTTACTGAAATAGTCTCTTATTTCCCACTCATGTGAGCTCCATCTCAATTCACCAAGTATCTTACCAAAACAAACAAACAAACAAACAAAAAACAAATATGAAAACTGGGAAAGAATTAAGCAGTTATCAGCCATGTAGCATTTTTATAAATTATATCTATCCACTTGCTTTTTAAAAACTTCATTGGTGAGATATACTGTACTTCACATTTCTGCAAATATATTGTGGTAGGAAGAAACTGAAAGATATAAGAAACATGAAGCTTTTGGAAGGTAAAGCAATTAAGTTTACTAGCTGTTTTGCCATTTTATAGATGAATGTAAATGAAAGGGAAAAAGAAGGTAATGGTTGTAATAAAATGTATCTTCTGTAATAAATGTATCTGCTGGTGAGGCTTTGTTTTAAAAAAAAGTCTAAAAAGAAAGAAAAGAAAATAGCTCAAATGCCCATCGTTGTGGTAATTCCATACAGTGGAATATGAAGCTATGGTTTAAGATAATGAGAAAAATGTATTTCTATTGCATTAAATAGAAATATGTATTGCATTAAATAGAAAAATGTATTTCTATTGCATTAAAAAATTGTCAAAATACAGAAACATGAAAACATATGCTCCACCAAAGAATATGTTGTGTGATATCACATTTTAAAAAATCAGTATGTACTTTACTGTTGGATATTTTTTACGATGGAAAAAATTATGTATTGTTTATATAATTTAATAATTAAAAAGTAAACAGGTCTAGTGCATACATAATTACAATGTTAATACCAGAGCATACAGTTAATATCATGACTTAGATAACTCATTAATTTTATCAGTAAAGATTTTTCAAAACTCGACTAAAAAACAGACTCCATTAAAAGTAACTGACTCCATTAAGAGTAAGAGACAAATTCTATGATTAGATAGCCAAAGTGAAGTGAATATACACTATTTTTTTGAGGACTTGACTATCCAATAGTGAGGTTTCTCTTTTTCCTGCTGGTCCTTTAAAAACTTAGGGATATTTTTCTTAAATTTTAACTCACTTTATCTCGTCTATTTGCCTGAGAATCCTTAGCCCAGTAATATGACAGCTCTCATTAAGAGGCTTTCCAAGCATCCTTGTAACACAATAGTTTACTGGACTTATATGCTTCTTTTTTGAATGAAATTGCAGAAGACATTTATTTGGGAGTTATCCATGTACAGGGCCAAGAAAACATTTCAGATGAATGTTCTTAAAATTTTCTTTGGGAGAAAAAGCAAACATTTGCTTAGTGGGAGCTGTCAGGAGTAGTTTAATTAACTAAATATAATTTTAAAGTGATTAAATACTAATTAAAGACATAAGAAAGTAGAAAAATAAGTTAAAAATATGTGTTTATATGGTTTCAAAAAATTTAATTTGAGATGTTATTAGAATCACTTAACCCTCTTCTTTTTTCATAATTAAAGCATAACATAATCCTTAACACTGTATTACACTATTTAGAACTCTGTTAGAGATTTTCTATTAATTGGGAAAAAATGTTCAATGAAGTAGATATAATTCAAAAGCATGCCTATATTTAGAAATTGTAATTCTTTGATGAATTTGTTTTGTTAGTCATTTAATTGTGACAATTTTGTTGGTCATTTAATTTCACTCTCTCAATTATTTCAATAAAAAATTATTAAACATCATCTATATTCTAAGACCTCTTTTCTTGGGATATCCAGATAGAATATGAAATCATTATTTCTAGAAGCTCATAGTCCAGAAGTGAAGATGAAAAATGATACAACACATTGATTATCTGGTCCTCATTGCTCTTAAAATACCTCAGAAGAGTGACTGTAGAAACCGTACAAAGAGTGTCCCAATCACTTTCATTCTGGTTCATATAGTCGACCCAATGGCAAGGAAGAAATTTCTCAACAACTTTATCTCTATTGGGCCTTAGAGATGTTGTTTTAACTGTTTCTTAGGTATGACCTAGATTCACTTTGATTTAAAAAAAATGCCATCTATAACAAACTCACAGCCAACATTATACTGAACAGATGAACAGAGAAAAGTTTAAAGCATTCCCCCTGAGAACCAGAATAAGATTAGGGTGCCCAGTTTTACCACTTCTATTCAACATAGTATTAGCCAGAGCAATCAGACAAGAGAAAGAAATAAAGGGCATCCAAATTGGTAAAGAGGAAGTCAAACTGTCACTGTTCACAGATGATAAGATCGTATACCTAGAAAACCCTAAAAATTCATCCAGAAAGCTCCTAGATCTGATAAATTCAGTAAAGTTTCAGGATACAAAATCAGTGTACACAAATCAGTACACTGCTATACACCAACAACGACCAAGCTGAGAATCAAATCAATAACTCAACCTCTTTTATAAAAATTGCAAAATAAAATACGTAGAAATATACCTAACCAAGTGAGTGAAAGACCTCTACAAGGAAAACTACAAAAACACTGCTAAAATAAATCATAGATGACACAAACAAATGGAAACACATCCCATACTCATGGACAGGTAGAATCAATATTGTGAAAATAACCATACTGCCAAAAACAATCTACAAATTCAATGCAATTCCCATCAAAATACCATCATCATTCTTCACAGAACTATAAAAAGCAGTTCTAAAATTCATATGGAACCAAAAACAAACAAACAAATGCCACTTAGCCAAATCAAGACTAAGCAAAAGGATCAAATCTGGAGGCATCACATTACCCAACTTCAAACTATACTACAAGGGTATAGTTACCTAAACATGCTGGTGCTGGTATAAAAATAGGCTTCAGACAAATGTAACAGAATAAGGAACCCAGAAATAAAGACTAACATTTACAGCCAACCGATCTTTGACAAAGCAAACTAAAACATAAAGTGGGGAAAGGACACCTTATTCAGCAAATGGTGCTGGGATACTTGGCAAGCCACATGTAGAAGAATGAAACTGGATCCTCATCTCTCACCTTATACAAAAAATCAACTCAAGATTGATCAAAAACTTAAATGTAAGACTTGAAACCATAAAAATTCTAAAAGATAAAACTAGAAAAACTCTTCTAGACATTGGCATAGGCAAAGAGTTCAAAACCACTAATCTGAAAGCAAATGAAACAAAAACAAATATAAATCGGTGGGGCCTAATTAAACTAAAAACCTGCACAGCAAAATAAATAATCAGCTGAGTAAACAGACACCAAAGGTATAAGTAAAATCTCTGAAATGAAACAGAATCTGTAGAATCCCAAAGTCCAAACAAATACATTTGGCAAAAATGGAGCTGAGAAAACTAGAGGAATCTTGTGAAAGTGTGAGCTTAAGTGGAATCTTAAGGCAAAAGCAAAGGTTCTCAAACCAGAAGTGGAGCTAGTGCAAGAGCAAGATCTGAGAGACAAATGCACTTAGAGAGCTTGGTATATGACCGAAAGTTTGAGTTCACAGGGTAGGGGCTATAGAAAAATAAAAGGATAATAATAGTTTAATTTGTTTTCAAACTGGTTTACATAACTGAGGGAATCATTCAAAGCAACATGCCTAAAAAAATAATAAGCAGAAACAAATTATAGAATGTATCCAGTGAAACACAGAGATCAAATTCAAGGAATCAAATTCAATATACAAAATAAACAAATATATAAAGCAGTTATTTTTATCTTAGTTCAGTTTTTCTATTATCAGTTGTACAAAATAATTCATGTAAATATGTTGGTTCCTAAGCAACAAATATTTCTATATGAAGGAAAGTGTTATAGGTCACTTTCATTAGCATGTGTTAAAATATTTAAACCTTTGTCAGGAAGATTTCGTTTTTGATAGTTTATGAAGGAGATTGACTTTAAAATATTACCTTCTTACTTTTGCTGTTAAATATTGCAGAGAATATCTTGTTCATCTAAGTAGAGAAAGAGATTTTTGCTATAAGAATTATATTACTATATGCAGGTTTGGTTAGCAAAATAATGATGGAAAATATAAATAGGGAAGAAAAAACTCACATTAAACAAAAAAAGATACATAGCAATAAAAATGAAAAGAACTATTTTATAATGAAAGAAAATCAGAGGGGCAGACATAAAAGGAAATTATTTTTAAAGGCCACCTCCACCACTTTAATTACATTTATCCAATTGTTTACCATTTTCACGAAACTCCAGGGAGTAAACAACATGATGAAAAATGGAAAATTACTCATGGCCTTTTGAATTGCCCACTGTAAAGAAAATAAGTGTTAAAAAAAATTGTCTCACGGATCACTTGTGTTTCACAGGTTTTCTCATGACAGTCTGAAAATGTATTCAGTTCCTACCCCTTTTAAAGGAAACTTTTACCACACCAATTACAAAGTGAATTGTTCAAGCAAAAGGTTTGAGGGCAGCTAAAATATCCCCATCTGTTTTAAAGATCTCATTAAAATGAATCTATGCCATTTTACTGAGTAACTATTTCATAGCAAAATTATATACCCAAACATTTTTACATTAGCTGAAGCACAGTAGGGGCTGGAAAGAGGGGCAGAGACAGTTGGAAATGTCTAATTTTTGTTTTCATGTTTGTTTTAACTAGTAAAGGTGCCCAGGGCATGCATTTAATAGAGCTAAGATCGGAAGGATAGACAGATCACTCAAAAAAGTCCAGCATATAAAGTATTTTATCTGTCGAAATTTTTGCTCCCTGGGTTCTTCTGCTTCCTGCTGGTGAGTTTTCTCTTTGTACTGGTGTTCCCCAAGGTGGTCATTCTTAGACTTTCTCTGTATTTAGAGAAACTTCTATCAATTGGCCATTGTTCAAAAAAAAAAGTCTGCTTTTATTATTTTTAGGTTTATGAGTTTAATGGTATGATTGTTCACATTTTTTTGTTTTTTTGTTTTAAACACAGAGTTGTATGTATGTTAGCAGTCAGGAAGTCAAGGCATCTGATTTTGATCTAACCTAGTGAGCATGCATTCCAGTGGAAATGGGTTACTTTTTCTATAAGTGGGCTTGAACAAATAGTTTCCAACCAACTTGGAGAAAATTTTGCCTTTTGAATTTGAGAATGACAAAAATATCGCTATATAATTGCAAGGAGTAGAAGATTATAATGTGATATGTATTTTGGAAAATTAATATAAACAAATATCTAATCTGAATTAAGCATACCAAGTGTAAAATGGTCAATGATAATACTACCAGCTTGTGTGTTTGTGTGTGTGTTTGTATAATGTTTTATAATGTATAAAGCATGTTTTCAATTAAACTTACATTATTTCAAATAATCCCTTGCAATAAAGTGTTCTATTTATAATATATCCATGATTCAAATATATTAAAGGATTTGTCAAGGACATATCATGGATAAGGGGCACTGGCAAGATGGAATCCTCTTTCGTCAATGTTGAATAGCTTTCCTTTTTCATTGTTACACAATTATCTTATCTTGGATTAAGTGAGGAAGAGAACTCCCAAAGCAACCAAGAGTAAAAGAAAGTTTAGCAAATCAAAGTACAGTGAATAATGACAATGTTCAGATATGATTAATGATAATACTTCATACTTAACTTCATTTTTCCTAGTGATTTTTGGTATGGTTTATAACATTAAACAAATAAACAAAAATTCTCAGAGAACTTCCTGGCATCAATCAACTTTATTTTTGTTTCAAGTTCAGCCTCAGTCAAATTCATGAAGTATAGAACATCATCATCATCATCATCATCATCATCATCATCATCCACTTTCCTGTAGCATTTATTCTACCCTGTCAGTTATGTCCCCATGATTGCAGCTATACATTTTCCCACCTCTCATTCCCTATTTGTGATTTTCCACCCAGAAATGCATCTCATACTCTACTTTTATTATCTCTAGATCCCTCTACTCTTAAAATTCTGGAGCTCGATATGCATATATTTGTTTACAGAATTAACGTTCTTAAGAGTCTGCTTTCTATTGTCCAAAATAATAACTAGTATTAAAAACACTTTTTATAATCTCTATGTCAATTCCCATATTGGATTTTTTAATAAATTTGATAAAAGGTCGTCTAGAGAAAAAGAGTCAACTAAAAAGGAAATTTATTAGTTATAGACTTGAAGTTTGACAACTATGGAAGGCTACTGGAGTAATATTTTTGGGCAGGTGGAAGGTTATATTCTTATCCCTTTTAAAATGAGGACTATAATTACCTCCAGAAAAAGCTGTACATTAGTAAGAATGACTTGTCAGCAAATGCTTTAAATGATGATGACACTATATTCAGAAATTTATTCACTATATTCAGAAATGCCTCCAATCATAAAATGTGGATGACTGCTATGGCTTGGTACGCTGCTAGGCACATTGCACATGGCAGTGATCAAGCCAGACATGTACTCCTGACTATTATTATGCTTCCCCAGTGATGCACTCAGCTCTCGCTGATCATAAGGATCCCATGAGGAGTTGACTCAACAAATAATGCAGTGTCCACATCTAAATAACTTCATCTCCCTTGCCCTAACCAATTTTCCAGCCTCTCACTCTCTTTGACCTTCTTAACAACTCCAGCCCAGAATACCTCAGGGAGATAGATTTGAAGGTCCCCTACAATCGTTAATCTGCCGCAAATCCTGCTATCTCAATGGAATTGGACTGTTACTATGCAGCAGACTTAGAAACCTGTTTTTTCTATAACAAAATAAGCACTTAATAGCTTCTCTTTGGCATATCTGAATTGCCAGCATTACTACTCTTGTGCTTTGGGACCATTGTTAAGTAAGGGTTGCTTATCTGGGGCCTAGTGGCATGCGCCTGTAATCCCAGCTACTCTGGAGGCTGAGGCAAGAGGATTGCTTGAGCCTAGGAGTTTGAGACTAGCCTGGGCAACATGCCAAAAACACCATCTCTCTCTCTCTCTCTCTCTCTCTCTCTCTCTCTCTCTCTATATATATATATATATATATATATATACAGTTAAAAAAAATAAGGGTCACTGAAAACAAGTACTGTGAGATCATGACACTCAATTTGATCATCATCTCTGATCACTGAGATGGCTACTAAGTGACTAAGAGACAGGTAGAAGTACATGGAGCCCAGATACACTGTACAAAGGGAAGATTCACATCTCAGCAGGACAGAGTGGCACTGCAGGAGATTTCTTCGTACTATTGTGAACTTCGTACAATTTAAAACTTATGATTTAAAACTTATTTGTACAATTTAAAACTTATTTCTGGAATTTTTCATTTAATATTTTAGACCATGATTGATTGAGGTTAACCGAAATCATGGAAATAAATTGAAACCATGAACATGGTGGGATCATCGTAGTCATTGATTTTCTGTGTATGTGTGTGTAGAAGAAATAGAAATAAATTACAGTATACTCCTTTGTTTGTATGCTTGTTTGTTTGTTTTTTGAGACACTGTCTCGTTCTGTCACCCAGGCTGGAGTGCATTGGCATGATCTTGACTTACTGAAACCTCTGCCTCCCAGGTTCAAGCGATTCTCCTGCCTCAGCCTCCTGAGTAGCTGGGAGTACAGGCACCCACCACCATGCCCAGCTAATCTTTGTATTATTATTAGAGATGGGGTTTCACCATGTTGGCCAGGTTGGTCTGGAACTCCTGACCTCAAGTGATCCGCTGGCCTCAGCCTCCCAAAGTGATAGGATTACAGGCATGAGCCACAGCACCCAGTCAAATTACAGTACACTCTTATAGTAATGAAAACCCACATGCATAGCATAGTACAGATATTCATTAGGCACGCTTTTTTAAAAAAAGAAATCAATGGCTTGATATGCAAAACATTTTACATTTTATTTTCTCTAATCAAGCCAAGAGGCTTCTTATACCATCACCATTTTACAATAAAACCAGAAAACTTACAATCACAGATATAAATATATCATGATTGATATTGACATCACCTTCATCTCAGAAATTTTTTTATTCAGGATCATAAACATTGAATGATGATCAGACTTCTGAAAGCAATTGCCACTTGTCTGATCTTTAATTCTGGTTAATATTTAAGGATTCATAAACTTTTCAAGGTAGGACGGTAATAAAATTTTCTCAAACTATTCCTAGACTTTATCTTGCTCGTTAAACTTTTTATAATGGAATCTTTCTAACATGTAGACAAAAGTACATACCATATATTATATTTATATGAGTAATATATAATAGCATAGTATATAGAATATTAACAGTATATTGTATACTTAGGCACCCATTAACCCATTTCAGAAATTAACAATTATTAAACTGTGGTCTAACTTAATCACATTGATACACCCACATTCTTTCGGTCACCGATTATCATCAATCAAATTGCAGAACACAAATTATGTTATTCATTTATAATCTAGTATATAACTCTAAGTTATAGACTCTCAAAAATAAAAATTAGCTATTACTAAACAAGAAGAACAATTTTTTAACATCGCCAAATATTCTGCCTTTGTTCAAATTACCCCAATTTTCTCCAACTTTTGATGCAGCTTGTTTTAGTAAAAATTCAAAGATGGTCTATAGATCACAATTAATTGATACACCTCTGAAGTTATCCTCAATTTGGTAGTTTCTCTTCCATCTCTTATTTTTTTCTTCAAATTTATTTGTGGAAGGGATTGGAAAATCTCATTTCTCCTGTTACAGTTTTGTCATTTAAGTAAATTAGATGTTCCCAAACTGGCCACACCTATATGTTTATGCCACTGAGCACACCCATTTTACAATGTTTTGCAATCTCACTGCGAGGTGTAGTTTGTTTCTCCCATTTAATTTGGGCAAGTGTTGTGACTGTTCTGACTAATGCAGTATAGTAAATGTGGTGCTATGCAATGTCCATGACTAGTGCAAAAAAGATACCATTTTGACCTGACTCTCTTGCTCTTTTTCCCCAAATGTTGATGTTGGAACCCAACCACCATCATCACGTTTGGCGGAGGACGAGACACATGGGAATGCCAGCATGTAGGTATTTTGGTTGACAGCCCACCTAGAGCCTCAGCTGACAGCCAATATCAACTACTAGACATGTGAATAAATAAGCCTTCAGATAATTTCAGCCCTGTCCTTCAAATCTTCCTCCTGAGGACCCACATGTGTGGAGCAGAAACAAAGAGTCTGTGCAGTGCCCTGTCTGACATAACTCTTAGATTCGTGAGACCTAATAATTGATTATGGTCATTTAAAGCCAATAAGTTTTGGGGTAGTTTATTCTGCACTTATATGTAAGTAATATATCTAATTCTGGATATTGTTGAATACTTTATACATGTTGTTTTCTATTTTACAAGAGTGCCAGGATCTTTATTTGTCTCACTTTTTGGTCTTAACATTTCCTTGCTAAATTGATGACCGTTGCTTATTACATGTGTTTCATTATGGGTTGCAAAATGATGAAATTCTAATCCTATCATTCTTTATTTGATGGTTAAAATGTTTATATAATGATTAACTTCTCTGTCATTGTTAGCTTAAAATGTAATTCAAATAAGAAAAAACAAGATTAAATATGCAATACCTACCACTTTAAAAATAACCTCAATGGGGGGGCGAGGAGCCAAGATGGCCGAATAGGAACAGCTCCGGTCTACAGCTCCCAGCGCGAGCGACGCAGAAGACGGGTGATTTCTGCATTTCCATCTGAGGTACCGTGTTCATCTCACTAGGGAGTGCCAGACAGTGGGCGCAGGTCAGTGGGTGGGTGCAGGTCAGTGGGTGAGCGCACCGTGCGCCAGCCGAAGCAGGGGCGAGGCATTGCCTCACTCGGGAACCGCAAGGGGTCAGGGAGTTCCCCTTCCAGGGGTGACAGACGGCACCTGGAAAATCGGGCCACTCCCACCCGAATACTGCGCTTTTCCCACGGGCTTAGGAAACGGTGCCCCAGGAGAGTATAGCCCGCACCTGGCTCAGAGGGTCCTATGCCCACGGAGTCTCGCTGATTGCTAGCACAGCAGTCTGAGATCAAACAGCAAGTCGGCAGCGAGGCTGGGGGAGGGGCGCCCGCCATTGCCCAGGCTCGCTTAGGTAAACAAAGCAGCCTGGAAGCTTGAACTGGGTGGAGCCCACCACAGCTCAAGGAGGCCTGCCTGCCTCTGTAGGCTCCACCTCTGGGGGCAGGGCACAGACAAACAAAAAGACAGCAGTAACCTCTGCAGACTTAAATGTCCCTGTCTGACAGCTGTGAGGAGAGCAGTGGTTCTCCCAGCATGCAGCTGGAGATCTGAGAACGGGCTGACTGCCTCCTCAAGTGGGTCCCTGACCCCTGACCCCCGAGCAGCCTAACTGGGAGGCACCCCCCAGCAGGGGCAGACTGACACCTCACACGGCCGGCCAGGTACTCCAACAGACCTGCAGCTGAGGGTTCTGTCTGTTAGAAGGAAAACTAGCAGAAAGGACATCTACACCAAAAACCCATCTGTACATCACCATCATCAAAGACCAAAAGTAGATAAAACCACAAAGATGGGGAAAAAACAGAGCAGAAAAACTGGAAACTCTAAAAACCAGAGTACCTCTCCTCCTCCAAAGGAACGCAGTTCCTCACCAGCAACGGAACAAAGCTGGACGGAGAATGACTTTGACGAGCTGAGAGAAGAAGGCTTCAGACGATCAAATTACTCCGAGCTATGGGAGGATATTCAATCCAAAGGCAAAGAAGTTGAAAACTTTGAAAAAAATTTAGAAGAATGTATAACTAGAATAACCAATACAGAGAAGTGCTTAAAGGAGCTGATGGAGCTGAAAACCAAGGCTCGAGAACTACGTGAAGAATGCAGAAGCCTCAGGAGCCGATGCGATCAAATGGAAGAAAGGGTATCAGCCCTGGAAGATGAAATGAATGAAATGAAGCGAGAAGGGAAGTTTAGAGAAAAAAGAATAAAAAGAAACGAGCAAAGCCTCCAAGAAATGTGGGACTATGTGAAAAGACCAAATCTACGTCTGATTGGTGTACCTGAAAGTGACGGGGAGAATGGAAACAAGTTGGAAAACACTCTGCAGGATATTATCCAGGAGAACTTCCCCAATCTAGCAAGGCAGGCCAACATTCAGATTCAGGAAATACAGAGAACGCCACAAAGATACTCTTCGAGAAGAGCAACTCCAAGACACATAATTGTCAGATTCACCAAAGTTGAAATGAAGGAAAAAATGTTAAGGGCAGCCAGAGAGAAAGGACGGGTTACCATCAAAGGGAAGCCCATCAGACTAACAGCGGATCTCTCGGCAGAAACCCTACAAGCCAGAAGAGAGTGGGGGCCAATATTCAACATTCTTAAAGAAAAGAATTTTCAACCCAGAATTTCATATCCTGCCAAACTAAGCTTCATAAGTGAAGGAGAAATAAAATACTTTACAGACAAGCAAATGCTGAGAGATTTTGTCACCACCAGGCCTGCCCTAAAAGAGCTCTTGAAGGAAGCGCTAAACATGGAAAGGCACAACCGGTACCAGCCACTGCAAAATCATACCGAAATGTAAAGACCATTGAGACTAGGAAGAGACTGCATCAACTAACGAGCAAAACATCGAGCTAACATCATAATGACAGGATCAAATTCACACATAACAATATTAACTTTAAATGTAAATGGACTAAATGCTCCAATTAAAAGACACAGACTGGCAAATTGGATAAAGACTCAAGACCCATCAGTGTGCTGTATTCAGGAAACCCATCTCACGTGCAGAGACACACATAGGCTCAAAATAAAAGGATGGAGGAAGATCTACCAAGCAAATGGAAAACAAAAAAAGGCAGGGGTTGCAATCCTAGTCTCTGATAAAACAGACTTTAAACCAACAAAGATCAAAAGAGACAAAGAAGGCCATTACATAATGGTAAAGGGATTAATTCAACAAGAAGAGCTAACTATCCTAAATATATATGCACCCAATACAGGAGCACCCAGATTCATAAAGCAAGTCCTGAGTGACCTACAAAGAGACTTAGACTCCCACACATTAATAATGGGAGACTTTAACACCCCACTGTCAACATTAGACAGATCAACGAGACAGAAAGTCAACAAGGATACCCAGGAATTGAACTCAGCTCTGCACCAAGCAGACCTAATAGACATCTACAGAACTCTCCACCCCAAATCAACAGAATATACATTTTTTTCAGCACCACACCACACCTATTCCAAAATTGACCATATCCTTGGAAGTAAAGCTCTCCTCAATAAATGTAAAAGAACAGAAATTGTAACAAACTGTCTCTCAGATCACAGTGCAATCAAGCTATAACTCAGGATTAAGAATCTCACTCAAAACCGCTGAACTACGTGGAAACTGAACAACCTGCTCCTGAATGACTACTGGGTACATAACGAAATGAAGGCAGAAATAAAGATGTTCTTTGAAACCAACGAGAACCAAGACACAACATACCAGAATCTCTGGGATGCATTCAAAGCAGTGTGTAGAGGGAAATTTATAGCACTAAATGCCCACAAGAGAAAGCAGGAAAGATCCAAAATTGACACCCTAACATCACAATTAAAAGAACTAGA
Organism: Pongo abelii; assembly: GCF_028885655.2. Taxonomy (NCBI): domain Eukaryota; kingdom Metazoa; phylum Chordata; class Mammalia; order Primates; family Hominidae; genus Pongo; species Pongo abelii. Next base: position 130,708,596 of record NC_071992.2, on the reverse strand, counting down.
AAAGCAAGAGCAAACACATTCAAAAGCTAGCAGAAGGCAAGAAATAACTAAAATCAGAGCAGAACTGAAGGAAATAGAGACACAAAAAACCCTTCAAAAAATAAATGAATCCAGGAGCTGGTTTTTTGAAAGGATCAACAAAATTGATAGACCGCTAGCAAGATTAATAAAGAAAAAAAGAGAGAAGAATCAAATAGATGCAATAAAAAATGATAAAGGGGATATCACCAGCAATCCCACAGAAATACAAACTACCATCAGAGAATATTACAAACACCTCTATGCAAATAAACTAGAAAATCTAGAAGAAATGGATAAATTCCTCAACACATACACCCTCCCAAGACTAAACCAAGAAGAAGTTCAATCTCTGAATAGACCAATAACAGGAGCTGAAATTATGGCAATAATCAATAGCTTACCAACCAAAAAAAGTCCAGGACCAGATGGGTTCACAGCCGAATTCTACCAGAGGTACAAGGAGGAGCTGGTACCATTCCTTCTGAAACTATTCCAATCAATAGAAAAAGAGGGAATCCTCCCTAACTCATTTTATGAGGCCAGCATCATCCTGATACCAAAGCCTGGCAGAGACACAACAAAAAAAGAGAATTTTAGACCAATATCCTTGATGAACATTGATGCAAAAATCCTCAATAAAATACTGGCAAACAGAATCCAGCAGCACATCAAAAAGCTTATCCACCATGATCAAGTGGGCTTCATCCCTGGGATGCAAGGCTGGTTCAATATACGCAAATCAATAAATGTAATCCAGCATATAAACAGAACCAAAGACAAAAACCACATGATTATCTCAATAGATGCAGAAAAGGCCTTTGACAAAATTCAACAACCCTTCATGCTAAAAACTCTCAATAAATTAGGAATTGATGGGACGTATCTCAAAATAATAAGAGCTATTTATGACAAACCCACAGCCAATATCATACTGAATGGGCAAAAACTGGAAGCATTCCCTTTGAAAACTGGCACAAGACAGGGATGCCCTCTCTCGCCACTTCTATTCAACATAGTGTTGGAAGTTCTGGCCAGGGCAATTAGGCAGGAGAAGGAAATCAAGGGTATTCAATTAGGAAAAGAGGAAGTCAAATTGTCCCTGTTTGCAGATGACATGATAGTATATCTAGAAAACCCCATTGTCTCAGCCCAAAATCTCCTTAAGCTGATAAGCAACTTCAGCAAAGTCTCAGGATACAAAATCAATGTGCAAAAATCACAAGCATTCTTATACAGCAATAACAGACAAACAGAGAGCCAAATCATGAGTGAACTCCCATTCACAATTGCTTCAAAGAGAATAAAATACCTAGGAATCAAACTTACAAGGGATGTGAAAGATCTCTTCAAGGAGAACTACAAACCACTGCTCAAGGAAATAAAAGAGGATACAAACAAATGGAAGAACATTCCATGCTCATGGGTAGGAAGAATCAATACCATGAAAATGGCCATCCTTCCCAAGGTAATTTACAGATTCAATGCCATCCCCATCAAGCTACCAATGACTTTCTTCACAGAATTGGAAAAAACTACTTTAAAGTTCATATGGAACCAAAAAAGAGCCCGCATCGCCAAGTCAATCCTAAGCCAAAAGAACAAAGCTGGAGGCATCACGCTACCTGACTTCAAACTATACTACAAGGCTACAGTAACCAAAACAGCATGGTACTGGTACCAAAACAGAGATATAGATCAATGGAACAGAACAGAGCCGTCAGAAATAATGCCACATATCTACAACCATCTGATCTTTGACAAACCTGAGAAAAACAAGAAATGGGGAAAGGATTCCCTATTTAATAAATGGTGCTGGGAAAACTGGCTAGCCATATGTAGAAAGCTGAAACTGGATCCCTTCCTTACACCTTATACAAAAATCAATTCAAGATGGATTAAAGACTTAAATGTTAGACCTAAAACCATAAAAACCCTAGAAGAAAACCTAGGCAATACCATTCAGGACATAGGCATGGGCAAGGACTTCATGTCTAAAACACCAAAAGCAATGGCAACAAAAGCCAAAATTGACAAATGGGATCTAATTAAACTAAAGAGCTTCTGCACAGCAAAGGAAACTACCATCAGAGTGAACAGGCAACCTACAAAATGGGAGAAAATTTTCGCAACCTACTCATCTGACAAAGGGCTAATATCCAGAATCTATAATGAACTCCAACAAATTTACAAGAAAAAAACAAACAACCCCATCAAAAAGTGGGCGAAGGACATGAACAGACACTTCTCAAAAGAAGACATTTATGCAGCCAAAAAACACATGAAAAAATGCTCACCATCACTGGCCATCAGAGAAATGCAAATCAAAACCACAATGAGATACCCTCTCACACCAGTTAGAATGGCGATCATTAAAAAGTCAGGAAACAACAGGTGCTGGAGAGGATGTGGAGAAATAGGAACACTTTTACACTGTTGGTGGGACTGTAAACTAGTTCAACCCTTGTGGAAGTCAGTGTGGCGATTCCTCAGGGATCTAGAACTAGAAATTCCATTCGACCCAGCCATCCCATTACTGGGTATATACCCAAAGGACTATAAATCATGCTGCTATAAAGACACATGCACACGTATGTTTATTGCCGCATTATTCACAATAGCAAAGACTTGGAACCAACCCAAATGTCCAACAATGATAGACTGGATTAAGAAAATGTGGCACATATACACCATGGAATACTATGCAGCCATAAGAAATGATGAGTTCATGTCCTTTGTAGGGACATGGATGAAATTGGAAATCATCATTCTCAGTAAACTATCGCAAGAACAAAAAACCAAACACCGCATATTCTCACTCATAGGTGGGAATTGAACAATGAGAACACATGGACACAGGAAGGGGAACATCACACTTCGGGGACTGTTGTGGGTTGGGGGGAGGGGGGAGGGATAACATTGGGAGATATACCTAATGCTAGATGACGAGTTGGTGGGTGCAGTGCACCAGCATGGCACATGTATACATATGTAACTTACCTGCACATTGGGCACATGTACCATAAAACCTAAAGTATAATAATAATAATAATAATAATAATAATAAAATGTTAAGGTTGAAAAAAAAAATAACCTGAATGGAATTGGTATTGATAGATATTTCTAATCTAGATCAGCCCAAACAATAGCTGAATTTCTAATTCAGTAAATTTGGTGTGAGTCTCAAGAATCTGTATCGACAGCAAGTTCCCAAGTGATGCTTATGCTGTTGGTACAGGAACCAGACTTTAAAAACAGCTACTCTAATTACTTTCATCTTTAAAAGCAAACAGCCATGTGTGGTGGTTTATGCCTGTGGTCCCAGAGTTTTGGAATGCCAGAACAAGAGGATTATTTGCTCCCAGGAGTTTTAGAAGAGCTTGGGCACTATAGTGAGACTCCATCTTTAAACAAATAATAATAAATTAGCTGGACATGGTGGCACATTCCTGTAGTCCTGGTAACTCAAGAGGCTGAGGCAGGAGGACCACTTGAGTCTAGGAGTTCCAGGTTGCAGTGAGGTATGATCTTGCCACTGCACTCCAGCCTAGGTGACAGTGATACTCTGTCTCAAAAACAAAACAAAACAAAACAAAACAAAACAAAAAAACAAACAAACAAAAAACAGTGAACATAACCAGTGATCAGTACCTTTTTTTCTATTTTGATACAAACATCAAAGCAAACTAATCCATAGTCATAGAAAGTAGATAATTGTTTATCTGGAATTTGGGGAGGTTGGAGTATACGGACAGATAGAAGGGATTACCAAGGGGCATCCAAATCTGTTGAAGGCTGTGAATATCTTCATTGTCTTGATGGTGAAGTTAACTAATTCTACATATTACATGTGTGCAGATTAGTTTCAACTTCACCTCAGTAAAGCTAGTTAAAAATAAAGGGGAAAATGAAAAGCAAGACATATCATTATTTCCTTTGATTTACATGTTATCAAAATAATTAATTAGTACCCTATCATCTTCCAAAAATGACCCCGGAGTATTTTGTTTAACTTTTGGATTTTTCTCTGATGGTTATGAAATTGTATCTGAAGTGGTTTTAACTTGCATTTCTCTTATTATGAACAATGATCAGAACTCTATTATGTTTGAGGTCACTTTAAACTGTTTCTTCATGTATCTTACCCATTTTTGGAGTGAGACAAAGATAAATGGACTCAGTGTAATATACATGGATCCATTTTTAAATGAATAACCACAGTAGAAACAACAGTTTTAGCCTCAAATCTGATTTGTGACCTATCAACAAAGAATGAAGAAGGAACTTATCAGAACATGCAAAGCTGACCTTATGACACTTTAACCTACATTTTCCCTAAGTTTCTCAGGATCTAAATCCTGACATTTGACAGTTCAACAAGCATTTATTTTATTTATGCCATATTGAGAAAAAAATCAAGAATTTTTTAAGAAAGTTTATTAACAAATAACAATTAGGCTGGTTAGTTTTTCCAGTATCAAGATGGACCAAAACACTAAAGCAATTATTCAGATTGTCCATGTCAAATACTTTAAATTTTACTTCACTCTAGTGAATATTTTAAGAAAATTCTTTTTATTACATTGGAATATAAGACAGAAAGTACATGGCATACAAAGACTTAACAGTTAAAAAGAAAGTGCTGACATGTGTACACTTGTTAAAATTTTCACTGTCAATTTATAAATTTTATCCATAGTAGCATTCTCAATGAGCTACTGCATCTCATTTGAAACTGCACCATATAAAATAATATTCCTCAAATTAGCAAAACTTATTCATTGCTAGTATGTTTTATAAAGCTAGTCATAAAATAATACTTTTTTCTAGCATAACTATTTTAAATAAAAAAGCATCACACAGACACACACACATTTACACATTTGCCCAATGAGCTAGAACTTTTCAGATATAGTTTCTAAGTAATGAAACAGTGAATAGAGTAAGACAGAAAAGAGAAATTAAGGTTTGTCTACAAATGGCCTGGAGCTGTCTTAATACTGCAAGTGTTCAGTGTGATTTTGACCAAATTGTTTGCACATATCAAAATTTGTTGCCTGAAAGCTTCAACATAGTTATTGAAATTTTTAAGATGTTCTTCAGTATTTCTTGCTGCTTACTTCAGATTTTGTGGGCTGTAGTAGTTTATTACAGTTATAATGGTTGGCTTCTCAGCAAAGAATACATAATAAAACTTTAACAGTAAATATATTTATATTTTTATTTCCCAAACTCAAAATATACTCTAAACCACTAAGTATAATGGTTTATGCCTTTAATTCCAACACTTTGGGAGGCCAAGGCAGGAGGATCACTTGAGGCCAGGAGTTCGAAATTAGCCTGGTTAACATAGCAAGACCCTCATCTCTACAAAAGAAAAGATTAGAAAGAAAAAAACAAAATTAGCCAGTCATGGAGATGTACAACTGTAGTCCTAGCTACTTGGCAGGCTGAGATGAGCTATGATTGTGCCATTGCAATCTAGCCTTCGTGACAGAGCAAGACCATTTAAAAAAAAAAATTATAGAGTCAGCCGGCCGCAGTGGCTCTTGCCTGTAATCCTAGCACTTTGGGATGCTGAGGCGGGCAGATCACCTGAGGTCAGGAGTTTGAGACCAGCCTGGCCGAAATGGCAAAACTCTGTCTCTATTAATAATACAAAAATTAGCTGGACATGGTGGCGCATGCCTGTAATCCCAGCTACTTGGGAAGCTGAAGCAGAATTGCTTGAACCTAGGAAGCAGAAGTTGCAGTAAGCCGAGATCACACCACTGCACTCCAGCCTGGGCAACAGAGCAAGACTCCATCTCAAAAAGAAAAAAAATAATAATTATAAAGTCTAACCTGAACTAAAATTATTAAACATAGAAAAATAATTTATTTTTGAAATCTCTGATATAGCAGAGGGAACAAGTTCAGAGGAATAAGGTAAGATATGTTTGGAAAACTCAAAAGATAAAAAGGACACAGGTCCTGGAGCATCTGAGTGAGGGGAGGAGTGAGCTCAGCTCTGATGTGTAAATAGCTTAGAAGGCATTACTTGTACCCTTTCAACAATGAAAACACCTGGACAAACTGAAAATCAAAGACTTTTCTTGGACTTATAAGATAGTTGAGATTACAGGCAAATCACAACCTCAAGTTCTGGAAAGCCAAGCTTGTTCAGCCAAGATCTGCTACGAGGAGCAGACTGGAGTCATAAACTGGTAAAATTACTTATATGGCAATTTTGATAAATTGTTGAAAGCTAAATGTAGATCACTACCAAAAAACCAAATATCAAATATCCAGGGTAAAATACTTTAATAGAGCCTTATCCTAGCTGAAGAGGGGCCATCTTTCCATTCCAGCCCTTTCAAGCTTTTCTGCCTCACTAAATGGGGGATCTAAAAAAAACAGTCGATAAGGAGTAGGGCTTCAAGGAAATAGATTGGGAACACCACAGCCAAAGAAGGGAGTGGGGCCAATGGACAAAGAAGTTATGCCATGGCGACGGCAAGACTCTGTCTCAAAAAAAAAATAAAAGAAGTTATGCCATGGGAAAATCAATGGTGAAAGTTATAGTCTTGAGACATAGAACTATCAGAGCTCTGAGATTTACCTGGAGGACTAATTATATAATGCCCCTCAGCCTGTCTTACCACCACACCAATAGTGTTCCTATATAATAGGTTGATTAAAACTGAAAAGACACAGTTGTAGTTGCAATTTTCTGTATGAGTATATGAATCAAACGTGGAGCTAACTCACAATTTTATGCCCAATTACACCTTTCTCCTGGAAATTATAAAAATTTCAACTAAATAACCCTTGTGTGAAATGGGAAATAAAAACTAAAATTCCAAATTTTTTAAAAATCACAACCATAAAAAATAAAAATCTATACATTAAAAGCAGCAATCAGAAAATAAAATACAAAAATGTTACTGTGTAAGAGGAAGATAAATGAAATCCATTTTCATCTCAATAAATGATTAAAAAGAGTAACAAAACAGCCCCCCAAACACACACACAGACACACACACACGAAAGAATATAATAAAGATAGAAGCAGAAATCATTGAGGCAAATGGTAAAGATCTAATTAATGAATCAAAATCTTGTATTTTGAAAAATATTAACATCTATAGCAAATGACTGCTTTGACTTAAAAAATGAGTTAAAAAGGCATTAAAACAAGAATGACAAAGAATAATTATTGAAATTTTTAAAAATTATACATTATTTGATGTTTTTGCCTGGAGGTTTAGAAGATTTTATCTTTGCCTTTAAATTCAGAGTTCATTATTCTAGGTTAATTTTCTCAGGTATCTACCAACACCTTTCAATCAGTAAATTTCAGTACTTTTCTATTTTCTATCTTGCAGTTTTGTTTTGTTTAGAGATTCAAAGTGATGAATATTATTCTTTGACTTTCCTCTATTTCTATTATTTTCTCTCTGATCCCTTCTATATGCATTTTTACATGATTTTTATTGTCTAGGGTGTTCTCTTGTCTTTTCTCAGTGTTCTTTCTCAATTTTTTATTTGAGCCTATTCTCCCTTTGGCTTGTGGAAATTTATTCTTCATTTTGATATATTTTTAAATATTTTGTTTTATTTCTCTCATGTCTAATCAATTCACTTTTATTTCTCTGTTTTCATTTTCTGTCTATTGTGTTATTAGATTTTGTATTTTTGAATAATAGTGGTTAGTCATATCTCAAATGCTTATGTGAGATAATGAGTCATCTTTCGTTACAGATGTGTTCTGCTTTCATAGTTTATTTTGAAGGAAATGGATTTTCCTCCATGGCTGTGTGTGCTATTTGATTTCCACAATCTTTCCCCATTAGATCTCTATGGAGTTGTTAAATCCTGTGTTCATTTTTATATTACTTGTGGGTTTTAAAGGTTTCTGGTTTATGGTGATGGCAGCAGTCGCTCCAGATGGCATGCCACTGCCATCATGCCAGCTGCAAAAGGAAGGCATGGCCACGGCTACCAGCTCCATGGAGCCACCCAACCACAGCTGCATACCCAGGCCCCTGCTCCACTGAGCAGGCAGGAGACCTGCCTTCCTGAGCACAGCTGCAGCTGCCCAAACCACGTCTGCAGGCTCAGGCATCCCTGCACTCTTGGGAGACTGGGAAGGCCCCTGACCCTTTTAGGCTCAGTAGTGTCTGCTCCTACTGCCTGGCTTCTCCCTGCTTTTGGCACTAACTCAGATCTCGAAGTCTGGCCAAGCCCGGGTGCTATGAATGGCAACAGGAGGCAGACAGGTTCCTGGACAGAAGAGGGCAGGTCCCCAGTAAGGCCCCACCTTAAGGCCAGGAAGGGCCTGAAGGCTGGGGGCTGGGCTTCTGGTCCCACAAATGAAAGTGGGGACTTGTGGTGCCTTTTCTGGGCCCATCCATGGCTGCCCATGGACCAATTGGCAAACACTTGCCCCCCTTTGAGGTCCATAAAAGCCCCAGGCTCAGCCAGAGCAGTCAGAGGATGGAGAGAGGGGATGACCAGCTGCAGAGAGGAGCTACCTTCTCTGCTGATCACTGGAGATGACCAGATGACTGGCTGCAGAGAAGAGCTACCCTGTCTGCTGAGAGCTGCAGAGACAATGGAACGACCTGCCAGCAGAAAGAGCCACTTTCTTCCAGGGCCTCATTTCTGCTGAGAGCTGAACACTTAACTGGACAACTTGCCTACAGAGAGGACATACTCAGTGTGGGTCTCCTCTGAGCTGTTTTAACACTCAATAAAGCTCCTCTTCATCTTGTTCACCTTCCACTTGTCTGCGTACCTCATTCTTCCTGGACACAGCATAAGAATTTGGGCAAAAGTGCCACTGGCCACAGAAGTTTCCAGCCAGAAAAGTGACACCCCAAAGATCCTGTAACAATGGCGTATTCTTCTGACAGTAAAACAAAGCTCAGGTGTTTTAGAGTTATTTGTTTATTTTTGTCCTTGTTTGTTTGTTTTAGTGGTGAGAAAATAGGTTGAGAATCTTCTAATTTGTAGTTCATTTTCTTTTGCAATAATCCAGTTTTTTCCTTTTATTCCCTTTCTCTTTATCACTTATTTGTCAAAAGGCATTTCACCCTTTCTGCATCTTCTACAGATGTATGAATTTCAGAATGCCTTTTAAATTATGCCATTCTACATAAATTTTGCATGCTTTCGAGTTCTTTTTCCTATAGCTTATTCTTTGTCTTAATATTATTTTCAAACATAGAGGAGTGTACCTTTAAGTCAATAGTAGATTCATTTGCTAGTTTCCTTCTCTCTTTCCCAGTTTTTCTTTTAATCTGCCTTTGTTCACAACAAAATTCTGTAAAATGCTGAAGTGGTATAGGAAATTAAGAGATCGGGGAGGAGCCAAGATGGCCAAATAGGAACAGCTCTGGTCTACAGCTCCCAGCGTGAGTGACGCAGAAGACGGGTGATTTCTGCATTTCCGTCTGAGGTACCGGGTTCATCTCACTAGGGAGTGCCAGACAGTGGGCGCAGGTCAGTGGGTACGCGCACCGTGCACGAGCCGAAGAAGGGCGAGGCATTGCCTCAATCGGGAAGCGCAAGGGGTCAGGGAGTTCTCTTTCCTAGTCAAAGAAAGGGGTGACAGAAGGCACCTGGAAAATCGGGTCACTCCCACCCGAATACTGCGCTTTTCTGACGGACTTAAAAAATGGCGGACCAGGAGATTATATCCCGCACCTGGCTCAGAGGGTCCTATGCCCACGGAGTCTCGCTGATTGCTAGCACAGCAGTCTGAGATCAAACTGCAAGGCGGCAGCGAGGCTGGGGGAGGGGCTCCTGCCATTGCCCAGGCTTGCTTAGGTAAACAAAGCAGCTGGGAAGCTCGAACTGGGTGGAGCCCACCACAGCTCAAGGAGGCCTGCCTGCCTCTGTAGGCTCCACCTCTGGGGGCAGGGCACAGACAAACAAAAAGATAGCAGTAACCTCTGCAGACTTAAATGTCCCTGTCTGATAGCTTTGAAGAGAGCAGTGGTTCTCCCAGCATGCAGCTGGATATCTGAGAACAGGCAGACTGCCTCCTCAAGTGGGTCCCTGATCCCTGACCCGAGCAGCCTAACTGGGAGGTACCCCCCAGCAGGGGCAGACCGACACCTCACACTGACACTTTGCTGGGTGCTCCAGCAAACCTGCAGCTGAGGGTCCTGTCTCTTAGAAGGAAAACTAACAAACAGAAAGGACATCCACACCAAAAACCCATCTGTACATCACCATCATCAAAGACCAAAAGTAGAGAAAACCACAAAGATGGGGAAAAAACAGAGCAGAAAAACTGGAAACTTTAAAAAGCAGAGTACCTCTCCTCCTCCAAAGGAACGCAGTTCCTCACCAGCAACGGAACAAAGCTGGACGGAAAATGACTTTGACGAGCTGAGAGAAGAAGGCTTCAGACGATCAAATTACTCCGAGCTATGGGAGGATACTCAAACCAAAGGCAAAGAAGTTGAAAACTTTGAAAAAAATTTAGAAGAGTGTATAAGTAGAATAACCAATACAGAGAAGTGCTTAAAGGAGCTAATGGAGCTGAAAACCAAGGCTCGAGAACTACGTGAAGAATGCAGAAGCCTCAGGAGCTGATGCAATCAAATGGAAGAAAGGGTATCAGCGATGGAAGATGAAATGAATGAAATGAAGTGAGAAGGGAAGTTTAGAGAAAAAAGAGTAAAAAGAAACGTGCAAAGCCTCCAAGAAATATGGGACTATGTGAAAAGACCAAATCTACGTCTGATTGGTGTACCTGAAAGTGACGGGGAGAATGGAACCAAGTTGGAAAACACTCTGCAGGATATTATCCAGGAGAATTTCCCCAATCTAGCAAGGCAGGCCAACATTCAGATTCAGGAAATACAGAGAACACCACAGATACTCCTTGAGAAGAGCAACTCCAAGACACATAATTGTCAGATTCACCAAAGTTGAAATGAAGGAAAAAATGTTAAGGGCAGCCAGAGAGAAAGGTCGGGTTACCCTCAAAGGGAAGCCCATCAGACTAACAGTGGATCTCTCGGCAGAAACTCTACAAGCCAGAAGAGAGTGGGGGCCAATATTCAACATTCTTAAGGAAAAGAATTTTCAACCCAGAATTTCATATCCTGCCAAACTAAGCTTCATAAGTGAAGGAGAAATAAAATACTTTACAGACAAGCAAATGCTGAGAGATTTTGTCACCACCAGGCCTGCCCTAAAAGAGCTCCTGAAGGAAGCGCTAAACATGGAAAGGCACAACCGGTACCAGCCGCTGCAAAATCATGCCAAAATGTAAAGACCATCAAGACTAGGAAGAGACTGCATCAACTAACGAGCAAAATAACCAACTAACATCATAATGACACGATCAAATTCACACATAACAATATTACCTTTAAATGTAAATGGACTAAATGCTCCAATTAAAAGACGCAGACTGGCAAATTGGATAGAGTCAAGACCCATCAGTGTGCTGTATTCAGGAAACCCATCTCACGTGCAGAGACACACATAGGCTCAAAATAAAAGGATGGAGGAAGATCTACCAAGCAAATGGAAAACAAAAAAAGGCAGGGGTTGCAATCCTAGTCTCTGATAAAACAGACTTTAAACCAACAAAGATCAAAAGAGACAAAGAAGGCCATTACATAATGGTAAAGGGATCAATTCAACAAGAAGAGCTAACTATCCTAAATATATATGCACCCAATACAGGAGCACCCAGATTCATAAAGCAAGTCCTGAGTGACCTATAAAGAGACTTAGACTCCCACACATTAATAATGGGAGACTTTAACACCCCACTGTCAACATTAGACAGATCAACGAGACAGAAAGTCAACAAGGATACCCAGGAATTGAACTCAGCTCTGCACCAAGCAGACCTAATAGACATCTACAGAACTCTCCACCCCAAATCAACAGAATATACATTTTTTTCAGCACCACACCACACCTATTCCAAAATTGACCACATACTTGGAAGTAAAGCTCTCCTCAGTAAATGCAAAAGAACAGAAATTGTAACAAACTGTCTCTCAGATCACAGTGCAATCAAGCTAGAACTCAGGATTAAGAATCTCACTCAAAACTGCTCAACTACATGGAAACAACAACTTGCTCCTGAATGACTACTGGGTACATAACGAAATGAAGGCAGAAATAAAGATGTTCTTTGAAACCAACGAGAACCAAGACACAACATACCAGAATCTCTGGGATGCATTCAAAACAGTGTGTAGAGGGAAATTTATAGCACTAAATGCCCATAAGAGACAGCAGGAAAGATCCAAAATTGACACCCTAACATCACAATTAAAAGAACTAGAAAAGCAAGAGCAAACACATTCAAAAGCTAGCAGAAGGCAAGAAATAACTCAAATCAGAGCAGAACTGAAGGAAATAGAGACACAAAAAACCCTTCAAAAAATAAATGAATCCAGGAGCTGGTTTTTTGAAAGGATCAACAAAATTGATAGACTGCTAGCAAGATTAATAAAGAAAAAAAGAGAGAAGAATCAAATAGATGCAATAAAAAATGATAAAGGGGATATCACCACCGATCCCACAGAAATACAAACTACCATCAGAGAATACTACAAACACCTCTACACAAATAAACTAGAAAATCTAGAAGAAATGGATAAATTCCTCAACATATACACTCTCCCAAGACTAAACCAGGAAGAAGTTGAATCTCTGAATAGACCAATAATAGGAGCTGAAATTGTGGCAATAATCAATAGCTTACCAACCAAAAAAAGTCAAGGACCAGATGGATTCACAGCCGAATTCTACCAGAGGTACAAGGAGGAGCTGGTACCATTCCTTCTGAAACTATTCCAATCAATAGAAAAAGAGGGAATCCTCCCTAACTCATTTTATGAGGCCAGCATCATCCTGATACCAAAGCCGGGCAGAGACACAACCAAAAAGAGAACTTTAGACCAATATCCTTGATGAACATTGATGCAAAAATCCTCAATAAAATACTGGCAAACAGAATCCAGCAGCACATCAAAAAGCTTATCCACCATGATCAAGTGGGCTTCATCCCTGGGATGCAAGGCTGGTTCAACATATGCAAATCAATAAATGTAATCCAGCATATAAACAGAACCAAAGACAAAAACCACATGATTATCTCAAGAGATGCAGAAAAGGCCTTTGACAAAATTCAACAACCCCTCATGCTAAAAACTCTCAATAAATTAGGTATTGATGGGACGTATCTCAAAATAATAAGAGCTATCTATGACAAACCCACAGCCAATATCATACTGAATGGGCAAAAATTGGAAGCATTCCCTTTGAAAACTGGCACAAGACAGGGATGCCCTCTCTCACCACTCCTATTCAACATAGTGTTGGAAGTTCTGGCCAGGGCAATTAGGCAGGAGAAGGAAATAAAGGGTATTCAATTAGGAAAAGAGGAAGTCAAATTGTCCCTATTTGCAGACGACATGATTGTATATCTAGAAAACCCCATTGTCTCAGCCCAAAATCTCCTTAAGCTGATAAGCAACTTCAGCAAAGTCTCAGGATACAAAATCAATGTACAAAAATCACAAGCATTCTTATACACCAATAAAAGACAAACAGAGAGCCAAATCATGAGTGAACTCCCATTCACAATTTCTTCAAAGAGAATAAAATACCTAGGAATCCAACTTACAAGGGATGTGAAGGACCTCTTCAAGGAGAACTACAAACCACTGCTCAAGGAAATAAAAGAGGATACAAACAAATGGAAGAATATTCCATGCTCATGGGTAGGAAGAATCAATATCATGAAAATGGCCATACTGCCCAAGGTAATTTACAGATTCAATGCCATCCCCATCAAGCTACCAATGACTTTCCTCACAGAATTGGAAAAAACTACTTTAAAGTTCAAATGGAACCAAAAAAGAGCCTGGATCGCCAAGTGAATCCTAAGCCAAAAGAACAAAGCTGGAGGCATCACACTACCTGACTTCAAACTATACTACAAGGCTACAGTAACCAAAACAGCATGGTACTGCTACCAAAACAGAGATATAGATCAATGGAACAGAACAGAGCCCTCAGAAATAATGCCGCATATCTACAACTATCTGATCTTTGACAAACCTTAGAAAAACAAGCAATGGGGAAAGGATTCCCTATTTAATAAATGGTGCTGGGAAAACTGGCTGGCCATATGTAGAAAGCTGAAACTGGATCCCTTCCTTACACCTTATACAAAAATCAATTCAAGATGGATTAAAGACTTAAACATTAGACCTAAAACCATAAAAACCCTAGAAGAAAACCTAGGCAGTACCATTCAGGACATAGGCATGGGCAAGGACTTCATGTCTAAAACACCAAAAGCAATGGCAACAAAAGCCAAAATTGACAAATGGGATCTAATTAAACTAAGGAGCTTCTGCACAGCAAAAGAAACTACCATCAGAGTGAACAGGCAACCTACAAAATGGGAGAAAATTTTCGCAACCTACTCATCTGACAAAGGGCTAATATCCAGAATCTACAATGAACTCAAACAAATTTACAAGAAAAAAACAAACAACCCCATCAAAAAGTGGGTGAAGGACATGAACAGACACTTCTCAAAAGAAGACATTTATGCAGCCAAAAAACACATGAAAAAATGCTCACCATCACTGGCCATCAGAGAAATGCAAATCGAAACCACAATGAGATACCATCTCACACCAGTTAGAATGGCAATCATTAAAAAGTCAGGAAACAACAGGTGCTGGAGAGGATGTGGAGAAATAGGAACACTTTTACACTGTTGGTGGGGCTGTAAACTAGTTCAACCATTGTGGAAGTCAGTGTGGCGATTCCTCAGGGATCTAGAACTAGAAATTCCATTTGACCCAGCCATCCCATTACTGGGTATATACCCAAAGGACTATAAATCATGCTGCTATAAAGACACATGCACACGTATGTTTATTGCGGCACTATTCACAATAGCAAAGACTTGGAACCAACCCAAATGTCCAACAATGATAGACTGGATTAAGAAAATGTGGCACATATACACCATGGAATACTATGCAGCCATAAAAAAATGATGAGTTCATGTCCTTTGTAGGGACATGGATGAAATTGGAAATCATCATTCTCAGTAAACTATCGCAAGAACGAAAAACCAAACACCACATATTCTCA
This sequence comes from Pongo abelii, assembly GCF_028885655.2. Taxonomy (NCBI): domain Eukaryota; kingdom Metazoa; phylum Chordata; class Mammalia; order Primates; family Hominidae; genus Pongo; species Pongo abelii. The sequence goes on along the minus strand of NC_071992.2, from coordinate 130,693,437 downwards.
CTCATAGGTGGGAATTGAACAATGAGAACACATGGACACAGGAAGGGGAACATCACACTCTGGGGACTGTTGTGGGGTGGGGGGAGGGTGGAGGGATAGCATTGGGAGATCTACCTAATGCTAGATGAGGAGTTAGTGGGTGCAGCACACCAGCATGGCACATGTATACATATGTAACTAACCTGCACATTGTGCACATGTACCCTAAAACCTAATGTATAATAATAATAAATAAATAACTTAATTAATTTAAAAAAAAAGAGAGCATGCACTGAGTTTGGTGATTTTCCTTTTTCACTTCAGCTATGATGTCAGCATCATCAATTTCATCATCTTTCTTCAAATGATAGTTCTCGGATGACTCATCAACCCACTCTACCAATGACAAACACAAATTTGCTAATTCTCTTGTATAGTCATCAGTCCAAAATTGAATACAAAATTCAGGTATGATGTCATTGCTAAAAACAAAAGAGGTAAAGGAGATGGACAAATAGTTTTAAATACTTTAAAAATACTACAAATTATTTTAACCAATTTAGATATATAATGCATGTCTATATACTATCTTTATTTATAATCAAAATAGTTCTATCTCATTATTTGTATTTCAATTTAACCTGCTCAGAAACAATTAAAAGTTTACTAAATGTAGTGCTACATAATACACAATTATCAAGTACCAGGATGGGAATAAATTCAGTTTTAGACTTACAATTAAGGAAACAGTTTTAGACTTACAAATAAGAAAGAATTTTCATATTTACTCTCCCCCGCATTATTATATTTGTTATAATTAATGAACCCATATTGGTAACTTATTGACTAAATTAATTCTTCATTTAAATTTATTCAGTTTTTAAATAATGTCTTTTTTGTCACAGGTTCCTATCCAGGATACCACATTACATTTTTTAACATGTTTAACTGATACCTAATAACGGTACATTTTTATGTCGTACATGTGACATTGTGATACATGTACACAATGTGTAATGTTCAAATTAGAGTAATTCACATAGCCCATCACCTCAACTACTTATTATTTCTTTGTGTCAGGGATATTCAAAATCTCCTATTTTTGCTAATTTGAAATATACAATAAATTATTGTTCATTATATTCATCCTACTATGCTATACAACACTAAAATGTATTCATCCTAACCGAATACATTTAGGATGAACCCATTAACTAATTTTCTTATATTTCCCTCTCCCCTATACTCTTTCTAGCCTCTGGTAACCACCATTCTACTATCTACTTCTATGAGATCAACTTTTTTAGCTCCTACATATGAGTGTGAACATGGAGTATTTGTCTTCCAGCACCTGGCTTATTTCACTTAACATGATGTCCTTCAGGCTCATCCATGTTGCCACAAATAACAGGATATTGTTCTGTGGCTGAATTCTATTTCATTTTATGTATATACACCACATTTTCTTCATCTATCAATGGATTTTAAGTTGATTCCATACTGTTGCTATTGAGAATAGTGCTGCAATAAATGAGAGTGCAGCTATCTCTTTGACATACGAATTTTCTTTTCCTTGGGTATATACTCAATGTTGGGTGTTGCTTTGGGGTTTTTTGTGGTTCCATACAAATTTTAGGATTTTTTTTTCTATTTCTGGGAAGAATGCCATTGACATTTTGATGGGGATTACACTGAATATATAGATTGCTTTGAATGGTAAGGTCATTTTAACAATGTTAATTTTTCCAATCTATGAACAATATTAATTTTTTCATCAGAGTTTTATAGTTTTTATTGCAGATATCTTTTACCTCTCAGGTTAAATTTATTTACAAGTTTATTTTTTTTGTAACTGTTGTCAGTGGGACTTATTTCTTGATTTCTGTCTCAGGTTGTTCACTATTTTATACGTAAATGCTACAGATTTTTTTATATTGTTGCTATATCCTGTAAGTTTACTGAATTTGTTTATCATTTCTAACAGTGTTTTAGTGGTCATTAGGTTTTTCTAAATATAAGATCATATCATCTTCAACCAAAAAATGTTCTTTCTCTTTTTCAATTTGGGTGTCTTTTATTTATTTTACTTGTCTAACTGCTCTAGCTAGAAATTCCAGGGCTCTGTTGAATGAATGGTGCAAGTAGGCATCCTTATCGTCTTCCAGATCTTTGAGGAAAACCTTTAGACTTTTCCTCATTTGCCATGATGTTCTCTGTGGGTTTGTTCTACACAGCTTTTATTATTTTGAGATACATTTGTTCTATACCTAATTTGTTGGCAGTTTTTTACTGTGAATAAATGTTGCATTTTATCAAATGCAGCTTTTCTGCATCTATTGAAATAATCCTATCTTTTCTGTTCTTTATTCTGTTGATGTGATGTATGACATTTATTGAGTTGTGTATATTTATCCATCCTTGCATCCTTGGGATAAATCCCATTTGATCATGGTGCATTATATTTTCCAAGTGCTGTTGGGTTCAGTTTGCCAGTATTTTGTTGAGAATGTTTACATGTATGTTCATCATGGAAACTGACCTGTAGTTTTGTTGTTGTTGTGTTCTTGTCTGGCTTTGGTATCAACGTAATCCTGGCCTCATAGAATGAGTTTGTAGAATTCTCTCTTCTGTAATGTTTTGGAGTTATTTGAGAAAATTACTGTTAGTTATTCTTTAAAAGTTTAGGATGATTCAATGGGTGCATCCACCCCTGGACTTTTCTTTGTTCAGACCGTTTTTTTTTTTTTTTTTTTTTTTTTTTGGAGATAGCGTCTTGCTCTGTCGCCCAGGCTGGAGTGCAGTGGTGCAGTCTCGGCTCACTGCAACCTCCACCTCCCGGCTTCAAGTGATTCTCCTGCCTCAGACTCCCTAGTAGCTGGGAATACAGGCATGAGCCACCACACAAGGCTAATTTTTGTATTTTCAGTAGAGATGGGGTTTCACCATATTGGTCAGACTGATCTTGAACTCCTGACCTGCTGATCCACCCTCCTCGACCTCCCAAAGTGCTGGGATTACAGGCGTGAGCCACCGTGCCCAACTGATAAATATTTTATTACTGATTCAGTCTCATTGATTATTATTGGTCTGTTTGGGTTTTCTATTTCTTTATGGTCCAATATTAGTTGATTTTATGTTTCCAGGAGCTTATCGATTTTGTTTAGGTTTTCCAATTTGCTGGTGTATAGTGGTCCATAGTAGTCTCTAAAAATCCTTTCAGTTTCCATGGTATCAGTTGTAATGTCTGTTCTGTCTGATTTTATTATGGGGGTCTTCTTTTTTATTAGTCTAGTAAAAGGTTTGTTGATTTTATCTTTTAAGAAACTTTTTGTTTTGATGATCTTTTTAAAAAAATTTTTAGTCTCAATTTTATTTATTTCTGCTCTGTCCTTATATTGTCTTTTTACAAATTTTGGGCTTGGTTTGTTCTTGCTTTTCTGTTTTATTGAGGCTGTGTATTTAAAATAGTTTTACCTTTTAATGTAGGCACTTATTGCTATAAACTTTCTTTTTAGTACTGCTTTTGCTGTATCCCATAGATTTTTGTGTATTATGTTTTCATTTTCATTTGCTTCAAACATTTTTAAATTTTCTTCTTAGTTTCATCTTGTTTAATTTACATTGCATATTTACAGTTTCTATAGTTTATTAAATATTTGCTTTGTGTATTTGGGTGCTTTTTACAGTTTTGACCTGAAGTCTATTTTATATGGTATAAATGCAGCTATTCCTTGTTTTTTTGGTGTTCTCAGGGTTTTGAATTTTAACCATTCTAATAAGTCTGTAGCACAATCTCATTGTTGTTTTAATTTTCAACTCCCTAATGACATATGATTTTAGTATCTTTTCGTAAGTATTTTGCCATCTACATTATTTTTGATAAGGTATCTATTCAGATCTTTTGCCTATTGTTTAATTGAGCTGTTTGTTGTATCATTGAATTTTAGAGTTCTTTGTATATTTTGCATACCAGTCATTTATTGGATATGTGTTTTGTTCAGTGCAGAGATCTGCCCTGTAATTTTAGTTCTTCTATTAGTTCAATAAAAGTAATTGATTTTTAGTTTGATCAGCTGTTTCTTGTCATAAGAATAAGAGTAATGACTTTGAAGCTTTAGCTTTCTGAGCTGAAACCAGAAGCCTTTGGTTTTGTTTTAATTGGACAAACTAGGTGGAAAACTTGAGAATTCCTAAGGCTACTCGGGTGGTTAATACAAAACATTATAGGGTACCTGGAAGCATCAAGAAATTTTGGAATTAATAAAGAATATATTATTAAATATATGCATGCACGCTCACACCTACAGAATGCACACTTAATGGTCTAGTTTGGATTATAAGAAAGCTGTTAAATACTGGAAATTGTAGATTGTAAGGGTCTTAATAAAATATTACCCTCATAACACAAATAATGACTGATACGGAATTAACAATTCAATCTGTGTAAGAAGCTAAGAGAGATCAATAGTTAGATAATGCCTTTTCTTCAGTTATTATTCTGGAAGATTGCCAAAGCCAATTGGCATTCATATGGACTCCAATACATGTTCACTGTGCTCGCACAAGAATATTGGAATGTTTGTGGTCATTGCCACAAGCTGAACCAGTTTGTTTTTTCAACTATGGAGTCCCATCCAGTATAAACCTGCTTTTTTCACTCTCTAGTGCCTTCAGATCATTGGTTTTTTTTTTGTTCTTTCTTTGTTGTTTTTCTCCAATATTTTCCACTGTTATTTCTGGAAAGGTTAGATCTGGTAGGAGTGTGTTTAGTCATAACAGAAACATACAATCTCCCTCATATTTAGCATTTTTTAAATATTACTCATCTCTCTCCTCTATGTTTCCTTGATTATTCATAGGCAAAGAGAAAACACATGATTAGGTTTTTCGGTTTTGTTGTTAGTATGCATGGAACTCTCCTTAGATTAACAAGTTTATTACGTCTATTTACTACCGCCTGCATTACTACCATCACTTAACAAGGTATTATTTCCCTTCATGTTTCAATAACGTTTTTTTCATTTTCTTTGAGCCCTCACCTGCAGCTTACCTGCATCTATAGGCATCAAGGACACTCATCTTTCAGCTTTTGGTCTCAGTCCAATTCCAATGCCAATGGTGCACCATTTAGGTTTTTGTTATTAGAGCATCTCACTCTAAAAACAAAATCTGTTGCTTAATAATAAATTTCCTCAACGCTGAGTAGATTAAACAACAATAATGATTTTTAGTATTATCTGTTATGTTTCTAGGCATTTAGAGCACTAAACTAGATGTTTTTCCCTCTTTCTTTTCTTCTGATGATTGTTGTCAAGGAGTGGCAGGAGCTGGAGTGATCTAGAATGTTTCGTTTCTTACATGTCAGGTGATTAATGCAAGCAAGTTGCTCACACGTTGGCTAGGTTTCTTGAACTGAATACCTGCACAGGTCCTCTCCAAGTGGGTGTGCTTGCTAAACTATAGAGGCTGTCTTACAAAAGTATTTCAGACATGGGAAGTAGAAGCTGCCAGTTTATAAAAGCCTAGACCTACAAACTAGCCAACATCACTTCTGTATTTCATATCTAACAGTTAAAGATATCAGATTCAAGAGGAGTTGGTAAAAACATCACATTTCAATGGTAAAAATGTCAAAGTATTTTCTGGCCATATTTTAAAACTGTTGCATATGAAAACTTGGATTCAAAATGCATTGCCATAATACAACCTAAACGTGTGACACTGTGTTTGTTGTTTGTTAGTTTCTTGTTGAACTCTTTTTCAGTCTGTTGTAAAGGAAAAACATCTTGTTCTAATTGTATTAGTTTATGTGTTTTAAGGATCAAGTTCAAATACTATTTTCAAAGTTTATGTTTATATACATACATATGATATACATGCTTGACATTTTTAATGTCATATCTCTTCCAGAGTTGTCAGCATTACTGCTGAACTCTACTTCTTACCTACTAATTTGAAAGAGCTGTCTATACTTCTATATTTGTCTCTGTTTTGTTTTTTTTTTGTTTGAACCACTGTCTTCCTCTTCAATTCATCTTTTTTTGTCATATGATTCTCTCTGCATTCTATAACTCTATGTGTAAAATATAAAACTTTTATGGTTACCTTTTTGGTTGGTTTTATATCAGCTTCTGACAGCTAATTTATGAAGCATTTTATAGCTTCTTGCTCATTTTTCATAAAAGTAGTATATCCCTTATTTCTTTGAGATAAATATTGCTCCCTACATTGTCTCTTCTAACAAGAAATTAATTCTTTATGTTTTTATTATTTACTATTTTTATGTCATGTTAGAAAAATAACTGAAATAATGATAATAATATTAGATAATAATAATAAAAATAATAAATAGATAATGATAATATCTAATAAATAATAATATTAAATAGATATCTAGTGAACTTTGGATATCTACTTATATTTAGGAGTGAGTCACTAGTGTGCTGACTATAATGACTTATTATGACTGTGTTCACAATAAACTGGGCTTACCAACTAATGAGTTTCATTTATTATTGCCAGGAATGGATGTGCCCATATTTTGAGATATCCACAAATGCCAATATATGTAGGAATTTTCTTTTGTGACTGTTAGTTTTCAAACAAAAAAATAATAATTTCTAGTGTGAGTCTTATGTCTTTCCCAGAATTCAGAAGTCAGGGAAATGGAAAGAGAGTTGAAGATTTTCTTATGAGATTTGTAGACTTCATTCCATTTCCACTGAGGCAGCTCATTTCTAGCTTCAGGTGGTCTCCCATTTCAGAGCCCAGACAGGCACCATCTTCTCAGGGGCTGGGAATAAATTAGTTACCTATCTTTGCTGTTAGGTGAGGGAGGATAAGTTGTTTTGACTTCTCCTTAAAAGATTTACAATCAATCATTTTGATATTAGTACAAACTTCAGAGACACTTTGGTCTCTAATACTTGAAACTCCCTCTTACAATACTGCACGAATCAGCATGTCTCAGTTCCCCAATTGCTGGCTTTGAATTTAGCTCCTTTAATCAACTAAATCAATTGCCACTTGTTCTTTTACTTTCCAAGTTTCTAATTACACAGCCCTCCCTCTTCTGATGGCATTGTATTTCCCTTAATTTTGAAATTTATTTTATGATAATATTTTACTTCATATTATTTGTGCAATGTTAACAGGGGTTCAGAAATAAATAAAGGTAAACATGTACATTTCCTTTGGGTTTTCCTGAAGAATAATTAACCATTATGTCTATTAAGACTCTAAAACATACAATCAAGCTTCATTTGATAATCATAAGCTGACTGGGAAATATTAAATTCTATTTTCTTAAAAAAACAAATACAAAATAAATCCCAAAACAAAGGCTTATGGGCTACTTTTAAAATGGGGAATTATCAAAATAGCCTTTGAAAGCTGAGATATTTTATATATGATGTTGTTGATATATTTGAAATTTGTTTTTGTTTTATTTTTAGAGATAATGTATGTTTTAAAATTTAATATCAGGTATGTTTGAGTCTAAATATGTTTTGTTTGAAAAATAAGAACTGCAATGCATATTAGCATACAAAAGTTACCCAACAATCTTTAATATATATTTTATTTGCAGTTAACTTTTATTATTTTATTTAAAAAACTGGCAACATGAAAAAATTTACATGTAAAGTCTCAGAAAGAAGGATTTTGAGAATATTGGAATTAATTGAATTTTCCCAGGAAATGCACTTTATGCATTAAATCATTCCAAATCTATAAGTCTCACCTTGGAAATGCTAGCAAGTCACCCTTCCAAGGAATTATAGCCAGTCATTTAATTGTACTTGAAGGAATGTGCTTTTCTCTATCAATATGTACATGTTCTTGTATATGTGTAGCATAGTGAGATGGAGTGAAATCTACATATATTTATGCACATAGACACAGAGTGAGAGACAGACAATGCTTTCTGACGTATAATTTATACTAATTTATACTTGAGACTAGAAGATGTTACAAAATTTTAAAATAATAAAATAGAAATTTTTAAAGTACTTTAGAGAAGTTGGATAATAGCAAAATTTATTAATGCTGTAACAAACTGAATAAAACAAACAATATTTTTTGAAAATGTTTTCAGCATTTTCAATTGCACTAGAAATCTTCCTCTTTTTCACAGCACTACTAATTGGAACATAAGGAATATCATTGCTGTGTTTAACTTGCAGAAAACTTATTTATAGTTACCACAGTTATAACACAATTTTTCATGAGCTAAAATTGTATTGAGTATTCAATTGATACATTTTTATTATATGCCTAGGCATATAACTTAAAACTGTTTAAAACTCAGCATTTCCCCAAAACACAGAATTTGAAATTAAATTTTATACAGACATATCTACATATATTTAATAGCTATTTTGATTGGTAGCATGGTCTCATATTTCCTCCTCTGAAAATATTCCCTTCATTATAGAAACTGCCAATTCTATTACTGGATAAAGAAAAAGTTTTTGCTGTCTTGTTATTATTTTAAAATTCTGTTTCTGAGAGAAGGCCAGTGTATAAGATAAAGGAAGATTGACAAAGTAGCTTGATTCTGAAATTTTGTGACATTATCTCTTTCAAGCAATTAATGGAACAAAGATGATGATGGTTGTATGACAAATGAGAATTCTAGATGAAGGAGATGGACAGGGTAGACACCTTGCGCAGCTCAAAACCAGCTATGGCTGTATATATATGTGTATATGTTAGAGTTAATGTAATACTAGAGGTGGGGAAAAATAATTTCAAAAAACAGAAGAAAAAAACATATATCATATGCCTTGATTGTAATTTTTTTGTTATCAATTGCAAAGAAAAAGAACAAAGAAAATCTAAAATGGTGATGTAAGTAAAATAGACACTTTTCAGTAGAAATTTTATAAATTTTCAGTGTGCCTTCCTAGACAAAATTATTGTGTATTGAATAAAAGAGTACAATAGCAAATAATAACTGACCCCTACAGCTATGGATGCATACTCACTTCTCATTAAGCTTACGTGCATTGTTGCCCATACAGATGATTGTAGTTAAAAGGATGGATGTGGATTATATTTCATAAAACTAACAGTTTAAACTGAATCAAGAAATTTCACATGAATAAAACATAGAAATTATTTTAAAGTTATACACTATATATATATATCGGCAAATACACAGATTGATGCATTTCTTATCAATAATTTTAGAGCAATAGCTTGTTTAACATTTGAGGAATTCAGATATGACGTGTGTGTATGTGTGATAAATACTGCTCACTCTCGCAGTAGAAAAGAGGAGAGAAAAAAGTTTATGTTATTTTCCCTTTTAACAATCATTATCAAAATTAAACTCTGGGTTAGTTTTAAAACGTAGTCAACTACATGTGAATAATTAATGTTTGCTTTTGAATAATAGTTACATTTATTACACAAGTAATGCATGTTCATTGGGAAGTGTTTAAATAATAACAAACGTAAAGATGGAAAAAAGCACAAAAAATCTCATTCCTTAAAAACACCTATTGTTTGTTTTTACTCAGTATCTTTTTTCTTTTCATTCGTTTCTTTTTGTTTATTTGTTTATAAGTTTTATTTTAAATTTAGGGGTACAATGCAGGTTTGTTTCATAGGTAAACTTGTTTCATGAGAATTTGTTGTACAGATTATTTCATTACCCAAGTATTAAGCTGAGGAACCAATTAGTTATTTTTCCTCATCCTCTCCCTCTTTCCTCCCTCTGAAAGGCCCAGTGTCTGTTGTTCCTTTCTATGTGTCCATGTGTTCCCATCATTAAGCTCCCACTTATTAGTGATAACATGCAGTATTTGGTTTTCTGTTCCTGTGTTAGTTTGCTGGGGATAATGATCTCCTTCAAGCTGTACTCCAGGGCTACAGTAACCCAAACAGCATGGTACTGATACAAAAACAAACACATTAACCAATGAAACAGAATAGAGCACCCAGAAATAAGACTGCACACCTACAATTTTCTGATCTTCAACAAACCTGACAAAAACAAGCAATAGGTAAAGGATTCCCTATTCAATAAATGGTGTGCTGGGATAACTGGCTAGCCATATGCAGAAGCTTGAAACTGGACCCCTTCTTTAAACCATATAAAAATTTAACTCAAGATGGATTAAAGTTTTAAATGTAAAACCCAAAACTGAAAACCTGGAAGAAAATTAGTTGTTTTTTTTCTTTGCAAGAAAGAATGTTAGTATTTATGCATGTTCATATTTAAGGTTGCATTTATTTATATTCTTTTCTGTAATTAAGACTATATTTCTGGATTTTTCTTCTTACAGAGCATTTTGTAAAAATTCTTTGAATAATTCTATTTTCAGTAGTCTTTCTCTTTCTCTCCTTTATCTGTAAAAGTCTGCTTTTCACTCTTGTATTTTCTCGAGTTCACAATATTATGTTGGCAGTGATTTTTACTTAACACTTTTAAACGTTTCTAAAATCTCTAAATTGTCATTCCATTCTATTATCCATCTCCATCTATCTATCTATTTATCTATCATCTATCATCTATATATCTATCTAGTTATAGTAATTTTATCACTCTCAACGTTTTTATCTGAGTCTTTTAAGTTATTGTCTTTGCATTTGTTCTTTAGAAATTTCTCCAAAATATGTTCACGTAAGATTTTGTTTTACTCTGCTTGATATTCATTAAAACTCCAAGAAAATTTTTGAAAAATTTGTACTCATTGTATCTTTGAATAGTGTATCTCATTCAGTCTCTTCCTATGAGCTTCTTATTAGATGAACGCTCAACCTTCTCATTCTATCTTATTTGATATTGTCCAGATTTTTTTGTATATACTTTAATTTCTTTATTTTTATTTTTATTGCCTAAGGGTTAATTTGTTCAATTGTATTTTCCATCTCATGAATTATCTTCTCAACTGCATTTAATCATCAGTTTAACATGTAGTATGCTTTTAATAGTTATATTTTTCATATGTAGAAGTTCTAATTTTTCCCCAAATCTCTTTTCTTTTTAGATAGTTTTTTATTATATATTTATCTTATATTAAATTTTCTGTCTTTTTATATTTCATAGAAAATTTTGCTATATTCTCATTCTGAAAACTCCAATAACTACAGTTGTTGTGGTGACTACATTTCTTATTTATTAATTCTCCACATACAAGCTCTTGCTTTGTTACTTTTGTCTTAAATTACGAGCTTTCTGCTGAATCTTAATCTGAAAAATCACTTGTGCCTAATTTAGGAAAGCTATTTTAAAGAGAGCTGATTTATGCTTTTACCAATAACCAGAGACCACGATTAACTTCAGATAACTACAGACCTCTTAAGGGTCTTGGATAAGCAGGCAAGTCACTCAGTTTCTCACATTCAGTTTTTGTACCTATGTTTTCAATCTTCATTACAGTGAATCAGATTTTCAAATTTGTCACTTTAGCAGCAACTCAAAGTCTCGTTTTAGACTTACACAGGTTTGAGGTCATTGTCTGATCATTTATTAAGAAGACTGTGAAATACCCAACCTCTCTTCAGACCAGTGATGCTCAGTAATTGTGTTCAAATGGCTTTTTTGTTACCAGAAGTTCATTTACAACATCTTAGTCAAACATGATTCTGCAGATATAAAACATACAGTTTATTTTTACCAAAACCCGATATCTTTTACATTTTTAAGATTACCAATTTATTTTTGGACAAATAAAATTATTAAAATAGCAGTTATAAAACATAATTAAGCCATTTCATTTTAACACCAAAAAAGTAAATATATTTATTTTATAAAAGTCATTTTTATTTTGTCGTAGATGGGTAAAAAATTTGTCAAAAGCATACTCTGTCTGCAAACTAGCAATGAGGAACTCTTATGTAATTCAAGCTCTTGGACATTATTAGGTTTCTTCAAAATCTGTGGTCAAGGAAGAACTTTAGGGACCACTTGGTTCATATCTGCCATGTCCCTCTATATCAATATGAACACATTCTCTATAGCAAGGCTTCCCAAATATGAATGGCCTAGAAATCTTGTAAAATTCAGATTCCATTTCAGTACTTCTAGGGTGGAACTTGAGATTCTACGGTTGTAATAAACTCCCAGGGGACTCTAATGCTGCTGGTCCACATATTATACTTTTGATTGGTGAAGCTCAATATCGTATCTTATCCTTTATTTTTGTAATTTTTGTGGAAATCTATAAGTCAAATAATATACTATGTCTCCACTAAATCTGCACCACCTTCTGTAAACCCTATTAGTGGTACTGTTGTGGAGGTTAGCCTTTAACCCACGTGGCTCATAAAATAACAAGTTATAGTGATCTCCCCTTAAACAATTTCCAGTTTCTAAATTCCTATCCGTGCCTTAGCCCTTTCTTCAGCCTTCATTGAAATAGCCTCTTATATTATCCCCATACGTTAGTCTAACCCCTCCTAATACATATTTGTCAACATTACAATCTTTCAAAATTACAAATATGACTTTACTCCTGATTAAAACCATTACATACTTTCCAATTATTTGGAAGATCAAAACAAGTAAGTAATGTGATATCTTTCTTTCTTTTTTTAATTATTATAGAAACAGAATGTAGAAAACAGCACAAGCCATGGAAGATGAAGAATTTACATTTGCTTTGCAAATATGAATGCACTTGTGGACTACAGAATTTCCTCATTGCTGCTGGTTACATGGCTTATTACAGACTTGTTAGATTAAAAATCCAGTTAATTATATAATTATCTTAATGGATCATGATTAAATAATCTATGTAGCTCCTAGTGGATGATTTTGACATGTTATATCTGTAACAAATTAATGTGATATTTTGCTATCACAGAAAATGTATGACTATAATCTCAGAGTTGAGACTTACTCTGTCCGTCTTCATCAAAACAATTCAGCTCAGAAATTTTCCCGTCTTGAAATTTCCCATCCTCTTATGACTGTGTGTAAAATTTAATGTTGATCTAATCTAAAAGAGTGCACACAATAAAACTCACTATATTAATATTACCACTCTTTTCCTAAAATAAATTTATATTTTAATTGTTTCTTATATGGTTGTATTTATTACTTCTGTTGGCTACTTTACTATAATACTTATTTTATCATTCCTTTTTTATATTTTGAATTTTGCTAAAGGATAACCTGAAGAGATCGCCAGTTCATTTTCCACTGCAATTGGCGTACTAAAATGCAATTTAGACAGAGCCACGATACACAAAGACATTGTAGATAGATAACTGATAGGTTCATAAAAATCAAGAAACCAATAAAAACCTAGAAATAATATGTTGCACATCATGAAAGATAAATGAGAAAGAAGAGGTTATTACATAATTTTCCTGACAATAGAGAGGTACTGGTGGATGATTAATAAAACTATGTGGTTGACTTGCTATTTTAGAGGTGTAGATTGTTGAGCGAAATACCTTTTACATTTCTTTCTCAAATAAGATTCTAAGAAGCCATTAAATATAATAATTACTATTAATGAGCTTATTTTAAAACATTATTAGATGTTTTCAATCTCTAGTAGGTAACTTTTTCTTTTTCCTCCTGCCACCCTGTAATCTCTCCTAATTTCTCACCTAGAATGTTGCCATAAGCATCTTAATGCTCTTTCCCAAACTATACTCATTCTTCTCACTTTTGTCAACATTATTCTTCCCAAACAGAATTCTAACTATGCTGCTCCTGTGCCCACAAACCTCTGGTATAATCTCTGTTTCCTATAGAATGATATAGAAACTCGTAATTTGGTATTGAAGACTCCATAATATTTGGCCTAACTTATCTTTTCACCTTTATCTCTTGCCATTTCTCTCCTCTACCCTAATCACGATGAACTTCTCATCTCTCACTGATGATGCCATGCAAGTCCATGCCTTTGACTCAATACACTTATTTCCTCTGTTTAAGGTATCTCATTCCTATTATTTCTCTTTTATCATACAAAGTGTAGTTCAAATAATGCTATTTTCTATCCAATGCATTCTGTTATTACTCAAGACAGCAAAAGAAAACACGCTTACCTTTTATAATTCCATAGCATCTTACATTTCTGTCACTCTTGCTCTGTGATTTTCTTGTTTCTACATGTTGAGCTAAAAATATAGATTTTTTAATGCCATGCAAAATGTTATAAAGTTGTTTGAAATTTCGCCATACTTTTAAAACATTATGGAAGTTTGCTTATGTTTTATTTAATTCTTATAACAGAAAATAGAAAAATATACATTATAATGTTCCAAACAATTGTAAATTTGATTAAATTTAATATTTTTTAATTTTATTATTTGTATAGTTAGTTCTATTCCTTTAAGAATATAATTATGCAACATCATAGAGTATAAAATTTAGAAAGTTTGTAGAATTTATATTTTTGACATTTATGTAATCAATGGAATTCTTTTCCCTTAATATACATGAATTCCTTGAAGTTATATCTACTTCTTAATCATACCTACATATATATGTTAAATTATATTAAGTATTAAAGTACCTGACTCATGGTAGGAAGTCAATAAACATACCATGGATTTAGTTGAATTAGTCTCTTCTACAGGATCAACGTCAAATTTCAGATTTATGTAAATATTTGAGCAGAAAATTATCTCCTTCAAAATGCATGATTTTGGAAGATTTGCTGCCTTTTGAATGCAAATATATGTATTCATAGGAATCCTTTGCTGCCTGCTGAATGCATTTATATTTATTCATATGAGTCTTTTGGTTTAATAGAACATATACCTGATTTTATAATAAAGCTCAAAAGTCAAAAGAAAATTACATGCACTTACCGGAAAATTTTTACTTTCCAAAAACATTGAAGAAACCACCAATTCCTTAACAGAACTAATTTGGATATCTTAGAATTTTCTTTTGCTTCAAACATTAATATTCTTTGCCATCCTTATATCAAAGAAGTGAGAGTGGATTTGTACCACAGGATATAGCAAGCATTCTATCCAGCCATTCTTTTCACAGCTCATCCAAACTATGTTTAATAATTTAAGTGTTAACTTACATAAATATTTCTCTTCTTTCGAAAGGAAAATGAGACTCTTGTTTGTTGGTGAAATACTATATGGAAAGCTCTATCTTTGGTTTTCAGTGAGTTCTCACAAGAAATCTTTTCTGCAATTACTATAATATCTATTTCATAGATGAGAAAATTGAGAAAGAAAAGTCACTTTCAGTTAATGATGTGTCACTATCTCGCATTTACTAGCTTTTATTTTTATTTTTCCTTTCCTTTCTTTGATTTTCTTTTTTTCCTTTCCTTTTATTTCTTCTCTTTTCCTTTCTGTAATTCAGAACTTCTGAATCAAACAGAAAATTGTTCTCTATATACACTCATAAATTGCATATACATGAGCTTGGTGCTATGTTCTCTTCTTTTCCTCTCTATCTGGTATAAACCTATGTATCCTCCATAATTTATCTCAAATGATACTTTCTTATGAAACTTTGTTTTCATTTAACATGAAAAATAATTGATTCTCTACTCACAAAATTATACTCTTATTTCTAATGAACACTTTAAATTTTTTAAGTATAATTTTGGGTTTGCAATTAATCTGGAGAATTCAGAAGTTAAGTTTCTTGACGACAATGCCTTGTAATATTTTTCTTTGAATTACTCCAATCTGCCAACAAATACTCCAGGACTAGAGAGTCAAAATAAGATTCTAAAATGAGGAGATCATATTTTAGCTCTTAAATGTCATTTGATAAATTAGCGGTATTTCAGAGATTTTCAATGTGACTATACACTGAAATCCTTTGAGAATTATTTTAAGAGTGGAGGTGCTTACTGGCCTCTTCCACAGTCATCACCATCTATTGCACTGTGATCCTGCTGTGTAGAACTACTTCAATGGGCTACATAACATGCTGTTGGTCAGGTTAAATATGTCTGAATTGTGTCAAACGACAATTCCTGGTACAGTCTCCTGTGGTCATCATTGTTTTACAGATCCATCTCCCTATGTGTACAAAGTACTTCATAAGGGGCTTGCCTTAGCTCAGGCTTCTAAAAGGCTGCTTAAACAACAAACGTGTATTTCTCTTGGTATTGGAGGATTGAAAGTTCAAGATCAAGGTGCCAGTAGATCCAGTGTCCGATGAGAACACTCTTTCTGCTTTCCAGACAGCTGTCTTTATATTGCATCCTCATTTGGCAGACACCAGAGAGAGGGGAAAGCACCAGTATCTCTTCTTGTAAGGGCATTAACCCCATTCATGGGGGTGCCATTCTCCTGACTTCATTATCTTGCAAAGCCCTCGTCATTATCTCCTAATACTTTGAGGGTTACGATTTCAACATACGAATTCTGGGGGAACGCACACATTCAATCCATACCAGGACTTTTGCACATGGAAGACCCAATAAGGCATCATGGAAGCTATGCACCAGGTAGGTACCAGACATGTTTTCTTTATACAATGCAATGTCATTTTCTGATTTTTGAATTAGTGATATATCTATTTCTTTGTTGTTATAAATATTAGTGATCATTTTCTTTTAAAATATTTCCCAGTGGATTCTGAATTATCTTAACTAGTGAACAAAATTATATTTGGTGACATATTTATTATTTGTTACCTGGTTTTAAGGTAAATATAACTGATTGTAATTTTTTTTTGTTTTTTTCCAAAAGGCTTTCCATTCTTATTTTCAGTTCATCCTAGAAGTCTTTTTAAGCCTCAAGGGCTCAAGTGCTGACTTTATCTAATCTTTGAAACTTGTTTACTGTTGTTGATAATGGCACTGGGATTTACATTTTTTTTTAGACAGTAAATGGATTCACAAACCACCTTTAGGCTCCTTCAGTAATAGGCAAACCTCTATTGCATTTTCTCTCTTGACATCAACAGTTGGCTGATGCCAATATTCTGTAATCTTCTTTAAAATTAAACTCTGTATTTTGTGCTGCCACGTGTAACCACTTTAGCAAAAAAGAGAGGCTGTGTGAGATGTTGTTTGAGACTGCCATTTGATGAAAAAGTTGGAGGATGGCTTGAATATAGATGAAATAAATTTCTTTGGTAAGATTTCTTACCAAGTAAATATGGAACAACTTAAAAACAGCGAGGGAAAATCTTGATAATACAACTTTCATTTTATTTTACTTTCCCAAGCAAAAGAAATATTGGCAACCCAAGCAATATTTTAATGTGGTTTTAAAAGCAGCATTATGATAGATTATCTCTCTAGAATTTAAGATTTCAAAGGGCTGTAGTGATTTAAAATTATAATGAGGTGTGCAGAGTCAATTTCTTCAGGATTTTAGCCCATAAAAACAAATTCATTGGCACATGCTAGAAACAAAATGTCTGTTTTTTTTAAAGAACTCTTTATACATATATATTTTTCCAAGTGGTGTTTCCATTACCAGTGACACATGGGGGCAAGGTGGGGGTTGGAGCAGCATGATGGTTGATCCTTCTTAGTTAGAAAAACACAATTATGTTGAATTTTATAGATTTCAACGATTTTATGCACAGCAGTGAAAACAGATTATTCTCATCTCACTTAATTGAGCATTGTGTTTAAAATTATCATTTTAAAGTAAATGTTTTTGTAACAGTTATGAACAGCCAGAATAAAAATCTCTATTGTACAGGAGCCATATGACAGATAATGCCTGACCCAGTGCCTTGTTGATCTAAATGATTAGTTGGGTCCGGTCCCCAACTTTGCCATGTTTACAGGCCAGCATGAGAGAAAGCTCAATGTCAAAAGGAGGTAACAGATGAGAGTGCAAGTTTCATTTGGTGCTAGGAGCTCTACACAATGAGAAGAAAGGAGACAAAATGACAGAAGAAGAAAAGCCAAAGCCTCAGAAACCAGTTAGGCAGAAATCATCAGAGAAGGCCAGTGGAGCAAATAAGGCCCTGACATATAGACTCTTCGTGATATCAAGGGGGTTTTGGGAAAAACTTGTTAGAGCAAGTTCAAATCCCACCCTAATAATTAACAACAGCAAAAACAAAGGTGGTGATAATAATTATGCTACTGTTATAAAAGGATGAAGAAACTCTACATGGCATTTACATTTAATCCTCCAACTACCCTTGTAAAATAGGCATGAATAACAGATAATGGAAGTAAGACTCCCAGTGATTAAACATCCTGTCCAACTAAACGGCATGTAATCAGGAAAACCAATGTTCTATTGTATTCCATTATGTCATTAAAGAGTGAGAGACAGAAAAATACACGAAGGGTATTGTTAACTGTTCTAGATTACAAGCTCCAGATTGAATCTCAGAAATAAAAGCAGGAGCTCGGTTGTACAGCAGATCTCTGGAACTTATTTACCTTGCTTAGCTGTAACTTTATACTCATTGAGCAACAAATCCTTTTATCCTCCTTTCTTCATCTCCTAATAACCATCTCCTAATTTCTTCTGGTGAAGAAAAGATGCAGAGACTTAATGTTCCTCAGTTGATAGTTCAATGGTATTCCAAATGTCCTTCTTTACGTTTTGCTTTAGAATTCAAATAATAGCTAAGTATTAAGGATGTTTTATAAAATATATATAATATATAATGTGATTTAGATATATGTACATACAAAGTCTATAATGTGGTGAGAAATGCATACCAATAATTTAAATAAACCAGAGTTTTTCAAAATTATTTTTGGCAGCACAACTTATATTTTTAATTAAGAGATAACAAATATTAAGTTTTCTAGTTTCAAATCTGCACATCTGTCCCTCTACTCATAACTCAGGGGTCAAAAATGCTGAAATTGATGAAAAAATCCATAACTGCCATTTATAAGTTGATATCTAAAGGGATAATGTATTCAAATTTCACTAAAACCTAAGAACAAGTCTACTCTGCCTAATGAATGAATTCTCTGGCCTTCTACCATGCATTTCCTGAGTCCTGCTTTCTCTCTTAATCCAAACAGGAATTAGAGTTTCAGCCATCATTGAAAGAGACATGGTTTTACTAGACATTTCTGATCATATTTCACAAAAT
Source organism: Pongo abelii (assembly GCF_028885655.2). NCBI lineage: Eukaryota > Metazoa > Chordata > Mammalia > Primates > Hominidae > Pongo > Pongo abelii. Next base: position 130,674,479 of record NC_071992.2, on the reverse strand, counting down.
TTCAAAGGCCTTTCCAACACTATCTTTAATAAAAAATATAATCCTAATAACATGCATCAATAAATTTCTTCCTCAAAATATATCATTTTTATATTCACACTTGACTTACCAAACATGAGTGCCTTTGCATCTGCATGTGGATTGGTCCCATTGGAAAAGATAGACTTCAATGGAGGAAGAATCAAATTCTGTATTTATTAACCAGGTAGAAGTATTTTGTCTTATAGGCTTGTTTTCTTCCTGTATATTGAGAACACTGGTTTGCAAAGAAACATTTCAAATTATTTCAAATCTTTTTCATAGTAATAAAATTGATCTCAGCAGAGGAACTGATGATATCCAGTAAGTTGTATAAAGAATTGCTTTCTTCAGTCTGCTTTTGAGACCAAGTCCTTTCTATATGTTTCTGCCATTCTTCTTTAGAAATCTGAAACCTTCTACTTTAACTTGTTCATCTTCATTTTAACATTCCTCTTGTAACATAACTTAAAGTACTCCCACATTCTTCAAATTTTCATATTAATAAATGTGATTTTACTGTGCCTTCTTTCTCCATGTTTACTGTTTCTTTCACTTTAAGAATTTTATGTTTTCTTGTTTTTTTGCTACTTATCTCTCCCTAACTTTTTCTATTTTTTAATCCCCCATAACACAAAATCATTTATTTTCCCTCAGCTTTATTGGAGTGTAATTGGAACTCAAAAAGCTGGACATAACTAATGTATACAATTTGATGAGTCTAGATATATGTATATATTCATGTTACCATGATCACATTGAAAATAATAAGCATATTCATTACCTATAAGTAGTTTCTTGTGCTTTTTTATTGTCGTGTGTGTGTGTGTGTGTGTGTGTATGTGTGTTAAGAATAATTCATGTGGCATCTACCCTCAACACATTTTTAAGTATATAATATCTTACTGTTAACTATAGGTAAAATGTGGTACAGCAGATCTCTGGAACTTATTTACCTTGCTTAGCTGTAACTTTATACTCATTGAGCAACAAATCCTCTTATCCTCCTTTCTTCACCTCCTAATAACCAACATTCTATTGTCTACTTCTATATGTTGACAATTTTAGATGACTCATATAAGAATTATAGAACATCATTTATAAGAGTTATTTATTTTTCTATTACACAAACTACATTGTATATTTGGCATAATTTTAATATAGTTTGTGTTTCAAATCCTCCTGCCCTCCTTTCCCCATCTCAGTAGTCCCCATTGTCTACTGTTGCCATCTTTATGTCCATGAGTACCTATATCATTTCCATTTAGAAAATCGGTCGATTTTACTTGGAATATTGCTTCTTTAATTTTTTGTGGCTGATATCTAAATTAACATAATATTAAACATTAAATTATTTCTATCTACCATAATTATTCAGGAAGAAATTTATTTTTTATAACTCTTAAATAATCTTTTATCATTTCAATTTTGTACCTTTGAGGTTTCCTTGCAGCTCTAATAGTTATCTAATTTAATTTCCACATGTTATCGAAATAAATTACCCATGGACTCAAATGTGTACATATTTCAAAGGCACAAAGGACAATACATGCCACAAGTATTTAAGAAATCAATTTCTGGGTCTATGACTTAAACAAATTTAAGAGGTGCTCTACTGGCAATATTAAAATATGTGCACAAAACATTTCTCACTATCAAAAATGTGATGTTGGAAAGTTTTAGAAAATGTTCTATAAATAACTATGTTTTTAAAAATTCAGTAAAAGTATAGAAGTTTACACTGGACGGATAATTTTGACCTTAGGCAGAATGTCTTAACTTCCCTGCTTTTCTATCCTACGTGAGAAAAATAATTGTGTATGAATCATGTTTTTTATGAACACTGAGAGGAATAATACATATACAATACCTGGCATATAGTATTCTTTAAATATCAGAGATTATTTTTCTTTCTGTTGTTATTGTTTACCTAAGTGTTCTAAAGTCTCTAGAAGCACATATTGGTTTCGTAAGAAGGAACAATAAAAATTTAGAATTAGTCACAGTATAGAACTCTCAATATTATTTTTTTGTTGTGTTCTGTAAAAATTTTATTTGTATTTATCTATTTATTTTTAGTTTCAACTTTTATTTTTAGATTCAAGGTGCATATGTGCAGGTTTGGGTATATTGCATGATGCTAAGGTTTGAGATACAAATGATCCCATCACCCAGGTAGTGAATATAGTATCCAATAGTTTGTGTTTCAAAACCTCCTCCCCTCCTTTCCCCATCCCAGTAGTCCCCATTGTCTATTGTTGCCGTCTTTATGTCCATGAGTACCCAATTTTTAGCCCACTTATAAGTGAGAATATGCAAGTATTTGGTTTTCTGTTCCCGCATCAATTCGATTAGGATAACATCCTCCGGCGGCATCCATGTTACTGTGAAGGACATAATTTCATTATTTTTTATGGCTGCAGCAATATTCTTTAATTCAAAATTACACTGAAAATTTTGTTATTTTCTAATCTGCTTTAGACTACATGTTTCTGTTCCTTCTTCATGAAAAGCAGGAAATAACCAATTCTCCCTAATTATGTGGATTTATGCATGTAATTTTTTAGGAACCAAACTCAATAATGTGAAACTATAGGACTGAGAAGTGTATCATCTGCATTACAACCCATTGTTAAGCCTTAAATAGAACAAGTCCATAAACATTAGTGTACTAGTAATTACAAACCAAGATCACTCAACTGTTACATGGTTAAAGCTTTCTTGAGCCAGTTTAGTGACTTGAATATATTATCAAGACTTGAGTTGGCTGTTCTTTCCTTGAACTAACTGTTCATTCGTTTTCAGAACTGATAACATCAATAAGATATTTTGATCTTTGGTTTATTCAACAAATATGGGTGTATATTTATATACCAATCATGCTCTAGGATTTGGGGATTCAATATTAAGCAGCAGCTAAATACTTCATGGAGTTTATAATATAATATTATTCTTTCTGTAGAATACCCATTGTTTTCTAGATTAAAGTACATTTTGGGGAGAAACTCTGGTTTATCTCTAAAAGGAACTGGAGACTAGTCTAGAGCTACTACCTTTAACTTCTGTCAAACACACGGCAGAATTCATTGTAGAGCACATAATTTAGACCATTATTAGCTACAGCTATTCAGTGTAAGTTTATGCCATCAATATTATTCAATTATTAAAATGACAAAAGTTACATCATTTGATTTGCATTGAATAAGAAGGTTTCCACATTGAGTGACAAAACAAAATGCCGAAATGTGTACTTCACCTAATTTTATTATTTTTTGGGTGAATGGGCTCAATTACAAAGGGTGTAGTTAATTAAATTCCTTAATTGATTATTTATTATCATCATTTATACAAGTACACATTTTCCCTCCCTTCCTCCCTCACTTCCTTTCTTCCTTCTTTCCTTCCTTTCCTTCCTTCCTTCCTTCCTTCCTTCCTTCCTTCCTCCCTTCCTTCCTTCCTTCCTCCCTCCCTCCCATCATTCCTTCCTTCTTTCCTTCCTTCCTTCCTTTCTTCTTTCGTTCCTTAGTTGATTTCTAAGTGTATTTATGTAAGCTTTTATTTATTTATTATCTTTTAACCTCATCTCTTTGGGACAGACCTTTTATGTATTTCATATGGTTTTTGTCTGTAATTTACTTACAGAACATTAATTTTTTACATATGTATTTCAATTTACATGCACTGAATCTGCTACCTCTAGGGTATCCAATTCCAGAATTCTCAAATAACTTTAATTTATTAATTACTACATTTTTAATATTTTTAAAGTTTATTCTAAAATGTTTAATAGTTTGTGACTACTCTGAATAGAATATTATTTTAATGCATGTTTAGTTTTATTGTTGTAAAGAAACACTATTGATTTCTGTAGTTTGATTGAAAACGTCAAACTTCTTGAGCTCATTATAAAATATAGATAATAATATTTTTCAAATAATATTTTTATAATTTATATTTCAATTCTTACAGCTTTTAGAATTTTTGTTACTTTAGATAAACAAATATAATGGGAAGAGTTGTCATGTTCCTAATATTAAAAGTATTTTTTCTTATATCAACTATATAATACTTGCTTTAGATTTTTATCATATGAATTTTATCAAGTTAAAAAATTGTCTTTTATTCTTGTATGGTATTCATATTTTTTCAATTTTATTTTATTTCAATAATTTTGGGGGAACAGGTGGTTTTTGGTTACGTGGATAAGTTATTAAGTGGTGATTTCTGAGATTTTGGTGAACCCAGCACCCAAGCAGTGTACACTGTACCCAATGTATATATAGTCTTTTATCCCTCACCCTCTTCCAATCTTTTCTCCCAAATCCCCAAAGTCCATTATATCATTATTATGCCTTTGCATCCTCACAGTTTAGCTCCCACTTGTAAGTGAGACTATACAATATTTGGTTTTTCATTCCTGAGTTACTTCACTTAGAATAATGGTGTCCAATTCCATCCAATTGCTGCAAATGTCATTATTCTGTTCCTTTTTATGGCTGAGTAGTATTCCGTGGTGTGTATATACTACATTTTTTATCCACTTGTTGGCTGATGGGCATTCAGGTTGGTTTCATATTTTGGCAATTACAAATTATGCTGCTATAAACACACATGTGCAAGTATCTTTTTCATATAATGACTGCTTTTTCTTTGAGTAGATACCCAGTAGCAGGATTGCTGGATCAAATGGTAGTTCTACTTTTAGTTCTTTAAGGAATTTCCATATTCTTGTATTGTATTAATATAACTGTACATAGACATTAAACCTAGTAAATAATATTCTGCAAGGTAGAAGTACTCACGTTTTTAAATTTAATTCATACATTCACACATTTTTAAGAGAAATAGATTAACGAGGTATTTTTTGCTAATATCCTACACACTATTGTCAACAAAAGACACACATCAAACAAAGGCATAAATAGGTTAAAATGAATTGCATGATAAATATTCCAAGAAAATAAAATTGAAGGAAAGAACTGGCAATTGTATTAGAAAATAGCATTTAAAGCAAATATAATTACTTACTGTATTAAGTCCATTTTCACACTGCTATAAAGAAGCTTAAGACTGGGTAATTGATAAAAGGAAAGAGTTTTAACTGACTCATATTTCAGCATGACTGGGGAGGCCTCAGGAAACTTACAGTTATGGCAGAAGGCGAAGGGGAAGAAAGGCACCTTCTTCACAAGGCAGCAGGAAGGAGAATGAATGCAGGAGGAACTACCAAACACTTATGAAACCATCAGATCTCGTGAGAACTCACTCACTATCGTGAGAACAGCAAGGGGGGAACTGCCCCCATCATTCAATTACTTTCACATGGCCTTTCTCTTGACATTGGGGGCTATGGGGATTATAGGGATTACAATTTAAGAGGCTATTTCGGGTGGGAACACAGCCAAATCAAATCAGTTACATATAATTCATTTATAGAAACAATTCACAAAGAACATGTGTCTATTACAAGCATCCCCTTTCTGGTAAATTACATTGCTGTTCTATATATATATATAATCTCTTCATGTAAGATTTTAAATATCTTCCTTCATTGATTCAGTCTTAACTGGCTACTTTCTTTGCCTAAAGGAAAAAAAGCAGAAGTGACTCGACTGTTCCTATCAGAAGCTCTAATAGCCATTGTATGGTTCCATCATCTCCTGTTTCTCTTTAAGATCAGCAATGTTTCAGATCAAAGCTTCTTCTTCATTCCAGATCTCAATATGAGGAGGATGTGGAACAAAGCTGAAGGTGGTATGTAAATATCACCTTTGATGTTGATTTAAGCTTCAGATTTTGGTGTCATTTGTTCCTGCAGCAACCATTTAAATTTAGCTAATGTAAGTATTAATGCTATAGACTCAAAAATTATCAAGTCACAACTGATAGGATTTCAAAGAAAAGTTATATTAATAGACATTGTCCTTGGGGTATTTAATTAACTCCTTTCAATTGATCCAAAGGTAGGGTGAATCCATGAGGCCTTCACTTCAAGTGCAATTCAAAGGAGTATCAAACTATTCAGGAACAAGATAAATAATAAACTTACATGATATTTTAAAATTCAAAATTGATGCCAAAAGTCTATGATGAACAAAATATTAAAATTTTACATGAAAATATCAGTCATAGTGCTGTGCCAAGCCATATTAAAGGCTGAAGCAAAAGAGGAAAAATCTTTAATACAGACTTTAATTTTTTAATTACATTTAAATATTATTTATAATGACTAAAGGGTTTCTCTTGATGCTCTAAATGATGTATTTGAGGTAAATATTGAAGTTCTACTTTTTAGAATCTGATAAATTAAATAGTCATATGAAAGACTTAAAATATACTTGATAAACTTGAAATATTAGATATGGAGCATGCAACAGCCAACAAAGAAAGAATACATATTTTTTAATCAGAGAAAGGATATGTATACAATAGAAAATATAATAGATTGCAAAGGAAGCCTAACAATAATGCAATACAATTAAAAATAAATACAAAAGATTTTAAAAGTAGGTTTATAAAACAATAATATTTTTGCTCAAATGCTATTCAAAAAATTAAAATGGCATTTACTTACATTCCCTTATCCTCTTACTAACCCACTTAAAAGCAAACATACAAGACTACTTGAAAAAACAAAATTTAAAAAATAGTTCTAATTCTTTTAAAAGTTAGTTTCATCAAACTTCCAAGGATAATTATTCAGATCCATGCTATATCAAGAATTAGGAAAATGGTATAAAATATGCCCAGTAATTTTTATGAGAATTGTGCATTATTGATCCAATACTAGATAAATGAAATGAATAAATAAATAATAGATCCATAGATTAATTTGTAAGTAGGAAATAAAATTATACATATATTTTTACTAACAAATACAGATGCAAAATCTTTAACAAACTGAACCACATGATGTTTTGTAAATATAAAATGTCAGCCATCAAGCAATAGATGACTGCGTCTCTGCGATGAACACTCTTTATTATTATTATTATTATTATTATTATTATACTTTAGGTTTTAGGGTACATGTGCACAATGTGCAGGTTAGTTACATATGTATACATGTGCCATGCTGGTGTGCTGCACCCACTAACTCATCATCTAGCATTAGGTATATCTCCCAATGCTATCCCTCCACCCTCCCCCCACCCCACAACAGTCCCCAAAGTGTGATGTTCCCCTTCCTGTGTCCATGTGTTCTCATTGTTCAATTCCCACCTATAAGTGAGAATATGCAATGTTTGGTTTTTTGTTCTTGCAATAGTTTACTGAGAATGATGATTTCCAATTTCATCCATGTCCCTACAAAGGACATGAACTCATCATTTTTTATGGCTGCATAGTATTCCATGGTGTATATTTGCCAGATTTTCTTAATCCAGTCTATCATTGTTGGACATTTGGGTTTGTTCCAAGTCTTTGCTATTGTGAATAATGCCACAAATGAGAAAAAGAATTTAGATAATCTACAAAAATTACACAAAATTTATTTGAGTTATCAGTGCTGTGAGGATTTGAAGAGCCAAAAGAGGAAAGAAGGAAGACAAGAGAAGTGAAGTAGACATTTGAGACAAATTTTTGTAGGAGATAATTACTGACTCCAAACATAAAAGGAATAGCTGAAATATTGAGAAGCTAGGGAGAGCTTCTGGGATCTCACAGGGCTGAATGGATATACATCATGGTCTACAGGGCAATAGAAATGATCAAAACCAAAAATGAATAGTGTCATATTATCAAAAAAGTGAAAGAAAATACTTGTTACTCTCAATCACTATGTCAACAGAATAAACATTAATAAACAGAGTTTTGCTTCCAGATCCAATATCACTTACCACACCATCCAGCAGCAGCTAGTGTAATAGGGTTGGGATTGCCTGCTGGAGGCACAGCTAAAGTCCTAGCATACAGGCACTGTTCCTCAAGGATGAGGACTGTCTTCCAGGAAGCCAGATATAATAGAATCAAATGAATTTGTATTATGTTCTGTCCAAAGTATGAATAAAGCCTACGTGCTAAGGGATGGAAGTAGGAGTAGCACCATTTCCTGTCATGCTTAATGCCTTATCAGGGAGAGATTTGCTTTCCATCTTGCAACCCTGGACTGGGCAGAATTAGGGCTTCTGGCCCCAAAATTGACTTTGCCAGGGTGCATTGCAAGAATTCCATTCATTTGAAGGTGTGGCTGCTGTCTGGGAACTTTGGGATCCTTAAATCTAAGGACCAGGAGACAAGGAGGGGAGTCATCACGTTGGCAGAGGAAACTGATTCTGATCACTAGGATGCTACTGTTGCACAACGGAAACACAAAGGATTATGTGTGAATCCCAGGGATTTCACTTGAATTTTTCCGGGACTCCCTTGTCCAACTGTGAATTTAAATGAACAGATTAAGCCAACCTAGCCATAGATGTACATGGTAAATTAATGCTCATCTCCTCAGGTATGAGGGTGATGACTAGGCCACCAGATGAGCCACAGTAGCCAGTGGAGGCCACAGATAAGTAGAATAAACAATTAGGAGAGTTTAATGATAAATATCTACTAAAAGCATTAGACAAACTACAGAAGGTGAAGATCAGTTTTCCTTCTCAATGTCCCTCTTCCTGTCTTTGACAGGATGAAAGGGGCACCAGAATCTCGCAGGAGCTTTTCTTCCAATATGGAGAGGTAGATATGACAAGCACAAAAAGCAGACTCGGTAGCCACAGAAGTGATCCACTCAATTCCCAGTTCAAAAAAGTACTTGGTCGTCAGCTGTAGGACATGAGTTCTTAATAGCAGAGGGCCTCCTGCAGGGCTGCTTCAACTCCAGAGAACTGCCTCATCCACGGCCAGGCTTGGGTAGCTTGCATCCTATGAGCAAGGAAGCCCAAATGTGTGTCATTTTAGACTGAAATGGAGCATTGTGGAGAGACTTTGTTATTATGCTTTTAACCCATAGCTCACACTAGATTGAGTGAGGCTTGGTGGACCTGCACTACCTTTACACTTCTGTCCGACCCTGCACCCCTTTCCATTTACAGGTGTGGATCCCTAATACATTCCTTTTTGCAGATGTTGATCCCTAATGCATTTCTGACACTAGAACCTCTGTTACATAAGTTGGGAGACGCCAACTTATACCTATCTATCTGAAAATTCAAATTCAGAATTGTAATGTTTGTCACAAGGATCAACATTAACAGGTTTATTTGAATTAAAAAAATAAAGCCAGGGATTTTATAAAAGAAAGTAAGTCTGCTTTTGGTGATTGATTTGATGATGCAAAAAAAAAAAAAAAACTTTCCCCACAAATTGAAAGCGTTGATTACATAACAAAATTCCATCTATGTCTATTTATTATTTACTTGAACATATTTTTTCAAAAATTATGTTGATAAGAAAGCTAGATTATATAAATTGATGATAAAATCTATGCACTTCCACCAATAAATTTTATTCATCAATAGATCTTTAAATTATTTTTAAATCACCATCCATCTCCATAAGAATTGTGGTTCTAATAAAATTTTATATTTTGTGTGGTAAATATTTATAAACATTTATAATACATTTATGCTGTCCCAATAAAGTGTATACTACTATTGCTATTTTTTTTTTTTTTTTTTTTTTTTTTTGGAGATGGAGTCTCCCTCTGTCGCCCAGGCTGGAGTGCAGTGGTGTGATTTTGACTCACTGTAACCTTAGCCTCCTGGGTTCTAGTGATCATCCTGCCTCAGCCTCTCAAGTAGGTGGGACTACAGGTGTGCACCACAATGCCAGGCTAATTTTTTATATTTAGTAGAGACGGTGTTTCACCAATTTGGCCAGGCTGGTCTCGAACTCCTGACCTCAAGTGATCTACCCGTCTTGGCCTCCCAAAGTGCTAGGATTACAGGTGTGAGCTGCCATGCCTGGCTACTACTATTACATTTAATTACAAATTTTAACATAACACTTAACCTAACATTTAAAAAAAATAAGTTTTGACCCACATCAATACATGACAAGACATATTAGGAGATGCATTTTTTTCTCTCATTCTGGTCACTATTTCAGAGGAAAAAGAAAAATAACTTTGTTCCAAGTAATAAATATGAGTTTAATTTAGAGTTTTTATAATGCTATGCACTCAATAAAATAGGAAAAGAAATACAAGAGTTTGTTAGGTGTCTACAGTAATCATACAAGTGTGGAGGGAGAAGGAAAATAAAATGAAAATATAGAAAAAACAGATGTAAATGTTTTATAAAATTCTAAATATCAAAAATAGTACTAATTTTATGTTACTTTTGAAACTATGCTTTATTTTTACTAACAAAAAGTACGTACTATATTTGGAAACTGTAATTATTTAAAATATTTTTCTTATTTTAAAAAAAGTTGAAAGAAAAGAAAAATAAACCTAATTTCTATTCCAGAAAGTAGGAATTATCCATCCTATTTTGCAGGAAAAAGAACAGTTTTAATGGAATAATTCTCATGGTGTGCTCCCTTTGTGTGTTGTAACTAAAATTTTAGACACAGTTTGTTTTGAAAACTGTGGGCATAAATGGGATGTCTCAGTGTGAAGAGATAAAACATGGATAAATCTGTCCTTTGTGTGCAAATTCTCTATTCTTTCACTGAGGGGAGCTAAATATATGCAAAATTACAACAGAAATATAATAAAAACAATGTGAATAGTTGCTGAAGGGAAACTGAATAAGAGGATAATGAGAGACTACCGGGAACAATGGAATTGAATGAAATTATGCAGTGGTGCCAAAGCTGCCCTTTGTGTCAGAGTGTTCACATAAATTACTTGAGCAAAGCTAAATGGGAACAAAATGATGCAGTATGAAGTACATTAGTAAATGCTAAGGGGAAACTTAATAAGGAAAAATATGATTTGTAGTTGGGTTAATTAGGTGAAAATTCCAAGAATAGATTGGATTTTGGAACAGTTTTATACCATTACAATTTTTTTTTTAAAAAGCAGACTTTTAAAGAATAAAGTAAGTTGTTTTTGTTAGTCCCTTAAGGTAAAGGCAAAGAAGCTGAGGATCCTTAGTACTGAAACTATTAATAACATAGCAACCCTAAGCAATACTGAGACCAAACATATTTTCTTTTCACTATGTTAAACGATACTGGATACAGGTATAATTTCCTTACCCTGTGCTAACAGTACAGGGAATAGGCAAATATGGCTTAATTTCTTGCATTAGGAAATATTTGCTCGTGTAAGATAAGATAATGAACCAACTAAACTAGCTTATTTATCAAAACTAACAGATTGCTTCAATTTTTTTGAGATTCACACCTGGCTGTGCCCATCAATCCAAAGTTATTATACCCTAAACTAAGACCAACAACAACCAGCTCTTTCTTTTGCAAATTCTACCATAAATTCACACAGTCTTAGACATAAAACGCAAGGCATTTTCAAGGTGGTGATTTCCATTACTGGCATAGGTTTAATAAATAGTTTTGTTTGTTTGTTCAACAGGTTTATCTGGTGGTCTTTTGAGAAACTGACAGTAGACAATTAGGAGAACTGATAAACTGTCTTGCTAATAACTGTTGAAAAAAAATGCTGTGCTATTAAAACAAAACCAAATCAATATCAAAACAAACCAAATAATTTTCCATATAATCTTTAAGGCTACTTAATATGTTATCAAAATATAAAAATTTACTTGAGGGTACAAATAACGCAAAAATGTCTTTTTTCAGCCAGGCACAGTGGCTCATGTCTGTAATCCCAGCACTTTGGGAGGCTGAGGCCAGTGGATCACGAGGTCAAGAGATCGAGACCATGTTGTCCAACATGATGAAACCCGGTCTCTACTAAAAATACAAAAATTAGCTGGGCGTGATGGTGTGCGCCTGTAGTCCCAGCTACTCTAAAGGCTGAGGCAGGAGAATCGCTTGAACCTGGGAGGCTGAGGCTGCAGTGAGCTGAGATCATGCCACTGCACTCCAGTCTGGCAATAGAGGAAGACTCGGTCAAAAAAAACCAAAAAAACAAAAAAAACCCAGTATTTTTTCATATACAGTATCATATCCAGGGAATAAGGAAAAGTAATACAAAAGGACAAAGAAAGAATATGAAAACAATAGAAGAAAAAAGAGTCCCTTATGGACATGACTGCCTATAGGTTGAGAAACTTCTGAGACTACTCACATATTTTAATACTCCTAGTATCCTAGTATGTTAACACACAAAACGATACCATGTTTTGATTAAAAGATAGTTTTAAGTTTTACATTTTACAATGCATGACAAAAAATATATGACAAAACAACATTTTGTGGGATAAAAATAACGAATCACTGAGTGGCAGTATGCACTACTTATTTGCTTCTAGCTTCAGGAATTTTGATCACTGTAGTCATTAATGTCTTAATTATGAGGAAATAAGCACCTTCGTGGGAAGAACTGGCAGTAGAAACCTAATGATACTTGCCCAAGTTGATTCACAACATAGATACTCCTTATATTTTTGCATTTTTAATTTTCAAATTGCTGATTTTTATTTTTTTCATGTTTAATAAGGCTATTTGTTTTATATTTAAGGCAGGAGAAACAACAATAGCCAAACTGCATTCTAGTACAAGGCAATAAAACCAGCTGAGGAACTAGAACTTCACTCAAGTGGCGTCTACCTATTTTATTCTACTCTCATGAGCAGAAGCTGGCTAAGTCCTACTTTACCATCCCAATATTAGAGACACCCAGGCATTTCTCTCTGGGTGTGTTTCGCTCCATGACTCTGTGACTCTGTTCATCTACTAACTGATTTACATCTATTCAAATCCTTGTGTTCAATTATCACAGTTTTTTAATTTAAGTATTATCGTATTTCTTTGGAAAGTTCATCAGAACTCATAAAATACTAGTGAGCCTATAGATTTGTCCATTGTTCCTTGTCTAATCAGTTGTGTTCAGGACATTTAAAAAAACAGGCGTGATCTTAAGGATCAGAATACGGAAGTTTAAAGTAAATAATCACTTAGGGGTTTCTTTTAGTAGACTCATAAGCACGAAAAGCATTAATGAAGCTTTGATGAGCTAATCACTGCACAGAGTTAAAGTTTGTTTTTCCTTTGAGGAATTCTTCTAAATGCTTTGTGTCAACCATTCTAACTCTTTGCATTTTTTGGTGAAACTGGTCTCATTTACTTATCATATCCTAAACATTCTTAGCCCCAATGTGTGACAGGCACACATTAGACAGATAAAATAAAATAAAAGTATGAAATATCAAGATCCTGGATTTATGTTTCTGACGGCATGAAAGACTAGATCCCTAGAGAATGCAGGAAAGGGAAGGTAGGTGGTAGAGACACTTTAAAAATGTATCTCTCGATAGTTTACTGAGAATGATGATTTCCAGTTTCATCCATGTCCCTACAAAGGACATGAACTCATCCTTTTTTATGGCTGCATAGTATTCCATGGTGTATATGTGCCACATTTTCTTAATCCAGTCTATCATTGTTGGACATTTGGGTTGGTTCCAAGTCTTTGCTATTGTGAATAGTGCCACAATAAACATACGTGTGCGTGTGTCTTTATAGCAGCATGATTTATAGTCCTTTGGGTATATACCCAGTAATGGGATGGCTGCGTCAAATGATATTTCTAGTTCTAGATCCCTGAGGAATCGCCACACTGACTTCCACAACGGTTGAACTAGTTTACAGTCTCACCAACAGTGTAAAAGTGTTCCTATTTCTCCACATCCTCTCCAGCACCTGTTGTTTCCTGACTTTTTAATGATTGCCATTCTAACTGGTGTGAGATGGTATCTCATCGTGGTTTTGATTTGCATTTCTCTGATGGCCAGTGATAATGAGCATTTTTTCGTGTGTCTTTTGGCTGCATAAATGTCTTCTTTTGAGAAGTGTCTGTTCATAGTTCTCAGTAAACTATCGCAAGGACAAAAAACCAAACACTGCATATTCTCACTCATAGATGAGAATTGAACAATGAGAACACATGGACACAGGAAGGGGAACATCACACTCTGGGGACTGTTGTGGGGTGGCGGGAGGAGGGAGGGATAGCATTAGGAGATATACCTAATGCTAAATGGCGAGTTAATGGGTGCAGCACACCAGCATGGCACATGTATACATATGTAACTAACCTGCACATTGTGCACATGTACCCTAAAACTTAAAGTATAATAATAAAAAAAATGTATCTCTAAGCTAGCTAGAAACAAGAAATCTCAGAGACACACAGAAAGAAAGAAAGAAAGAAAGAAAGAAAGAAAGAAAGAAAGAAAGAAAAAGAAAAAGACAGTATCCTGAATGCAGAGAGAAAAATCAAACTTTAAAGTAGGCTTTTCCTTGGGGATGTCTACTTAAAGGTAGTGACTTCAAATTTCTGTTATGTATAGCCACACAGTTTGGAGGTGACAAGAGACAAAACCTAGGCGGATTCAAGTGATAGGGTCTTATAGGAAATACATAACGATAGTACCACAAAAGAGCTACAACTTCATTGTAAAATCAACTGGTAAAAAGCCCCACAAAGGGCTACAACTTCACTGTAAAGTAGGCTAGAAAAAAACTCCATCTATAAAAGGGACAATAAGACAACTCACATATCTTGGTCTTGAAGCTGAAGAGAGATTAAAAAAATATATCTCCCCTGAGAATTCACTGTAAAATTCTGCTCCATTATAAACTAGCCATTTTGGAATTTCACTCTGCTTTGAAAAACCTTCTTGAACAACTCTAGGTTGTTATTGCCCACAGCAAACATGTAAAAAAATCAATATAAATTTCTTTTTGACAAAACATCCTATATCCGGTGTTCAGAGAGTTTCCACAGATAACGTCCCAATGAATTTAAATAAAAAGACACTAAGTAAGAACTAGGAAGAACAACATACAATCTTGTGAGGTTCATAAATATAATAATAATAGGGCATAGGGCACACAAAGGAGGGCAGAACTGTGAAGAAATACATTCTAAGAATAACAGTAAATCTTAAATAGAGCAGTCTACTCAGAGACTTGACACTATTGAAGGTGGGAATTCATTGATATTGCAGGATCTTGATGAATTAGACCTTAAAGAGTGACTAGTATTTGCTGTATATAAACGGGAAAGGTGACTTTTAGTTAGTGGATATATATTAGCAATTTATATCTATTGATAAATTATACCAGATAAATATTTGAATATTAATCAGGTATATATACACACGTAAAAGATAAGTACACATAAATTCTTATACTGATCACATTATTTCCAAAATCCAAAGAAAACATATTTATAATTAATAAAGTTCAAGTCTACTTGCACAGCTTGGCAAAATTACCATGTTCCTAATACCTTATATTTTAAAAATCTATCATGTATAATTTTGTATTAGTTATAATTTAAATGTATCTCCTCCTAATATTCTTGCTTTAGTACTTTAGAACATAATTACCCAAGAGCTACTAATCAAGTCTGTATTAAGACACAAAAGGAAGCTACTTAGAATTTCCACTTCACATGAGGACTCATTAAGTATTTTTGCAACAAGCTATCTAATTAACATCCTCTAAAAATTATTTGAAAGGTAAAAGCATGTTTATCAGCCTGATCAGCAATAGTGTATTTATTTTTAACTACGACAAGTGCTCTAGGTATTAAATAAATGTAACGAAAGTTAGAATTACTTTCTGTAACATAAAAGCTAAATTAATTAGTTTAAAAACTTATTTATTTTAGACATTAATATAATCAAAGACTTGTTAACCTATGTAATTTTTCATCTCCTCAGTGATGAACTGCAGTGTTACATATATTCTGGCAACTTTTACTTAGTGACAGCCACTGTACATAGTAAAGAAAAACTGAGCAGCAGAAGGCAATTATGTATCCCTATGTTCTTAATAACAAAAATATATTTTCTTTCACAAATTCAAATTATGCCCATGAGGTGATTGAATTAACTGCAGAGTGGAGATTTGTTAATTAATTAGATTTTGGGCACAGTTAAGCAGATTTCCAATCTGTTGGCCTGATAATCTCTCTAATAATAGATATTTGCTTTATCACTATTTGGAAATTATTGGGGTTTTTTGCATATGTGTCTATGCTACTAAAATGTAAAGCCCTGGGCTGATTCATTTACAGCTTGTCCCTAGCACTGGAATATCCTTCTTCACATAGTATCAGACAAAGGTGTCAGGAAATAAAACTCCTGTAATTCATCAATTTTGCAATAATATGGTCAGGTGGTGATTGATTTGGAGAAATCAAACATTTTAGAGGAAGAGGATAAATTTTAAGCCAAAATTGAGTCAACCACATAATTCATTCATCTCCTAATAAGACAGTCCTTCTGGCAAGTATTTTCGGGAGACACTGGGAGTGTTCTCAATTATGTTGCCTGAGCTGTTAATGTTTATAAATACTGGATTCACAATCTGTATCTTTGCTCCAAAAATCTCACCTTTGTGGCATTGCCTATTTCTTGAATCAGTTTCACTATCCTCTTGCTCTTTAAAGTTGAGGGTAGGAAGAAATTCATTCAAACTACTATTACCTGAGAGCACATTTAAACAGAGAATAGCTTTATAAAATTACAAAAATGTATCAAATAGACATTTATGCTTCTTTGAGATAAAGTGGTAGAGATATTCTATATGCTTTCCTTGACAAGCATGCTACTCAGAAACTTACATTTAAATATGATTTGGATTATTTATTTGAAATCTGACACTTGACCTGCTATGCTAAATCTACACCACATACTTACTGTTATTTCAATGCAGTATGCAGTTTACTAAATAAAAAATTTAAAAACCATACCTTGTTCAGATTCCCTAATGAATGTGAGTTCAAACAATAAAAACCAAAGCTGGTAATTTTTAAAAATTAATCTGATTATTTGACAGTATTTTAATTTTATAGATTTCTTATAAGTCAAGGGAAAATTTCTCTTTTTATTCATCTTGATATACATCAATGGGGTTCTATACATTGTTATAATTTTAAAAAAGAATAATTTCACTACTCCCTTCAATAGAATATTGGCCCATACAAATTATAAAATTGGCCATTTTATACAGATAAACTAAATATTTTACTGTTATTAAAAAACATTTTTATTGATACACAATAGTGCATATTTTGGGCATAATTGTGATTTTTGAAAGTGTTTTTCTACTTTGGATTTCTACTGTATTACTGTGGATACGCAGGTGTGTATATTTATGGGGTACATGAGATATTTTGATACAGTCATACAATATACAATAATGACATCAAAGTATTGGGGTATCCATCACCTCAAGCATTAGATATACAACAAATTCCTGCTGACTGTAGTCACCCTATTGTGCTATCAATTACTGGATCTTACTCATTGTATCTAACTATATTTTGATACCCATTAATCCTCCCCAATTTTCCCCTCCACTACCATCGCCAGACTCTGGTAACCATCATTTTACTCTCTATCTCCATGAGTTCAGTAGCTTTAATTTTTAACTCCCTGCATGAATGAGAACATATAAAAGTTGTCTTTCTGTGCCTGGCTTATTTTACTTAACATAATGATCTCCAGTTCCATCCATGTTTTTGCAAACGACTGGATCTGGTTCTCTTTTATGGCTGAGTATTACTCCATAGTGTATATGTACCACGTTTTTCCCCTTCATCTGTTGATAGACACTTAAGTTGCTTTCAAATATCAGCTAATATAAACAGTGCTGCAACAAACATAAGAGTACAGATACCTCTCTGATATACTGGTTTCCTTTTTTTTGGATATATACCTAGCAGAGGGATTGCTGGATCATCTATTGTTACCTACCATCTATTGCTGGTAGGTCTATTTTTAGATTTTTGAGGACCCTCCAAACTCTTCTTCATAGTGGCTGTGCTAATTTACATTTCCACCAACAGTGTATGAGGGTCACCCTTTCTTCACATCCTCACTAGTATTTGTTATTGCCTGTATTTTAGATAAGAGCTACTTTAACTGGGGTGAGATGATATCACATTGCACCTGTGATTTGCATTTCTCTGATGATTAATGATGTTGAGCACCTTTTCATAGACCTATTTGTCATTTGTATATCTCCATTTGAGAAATATCTATTCAAATATTTTGCTCATTTTAAATACGATTATTAGAGTTGTTGATTGTTTCCGTTTTGTGCAGAAGCTTTTAAACTTGATGTGTTCCCATTTTTTCACTTTTGCTTTGGATGCCTGTGAAGACTTAAATTAAAAATCTCAAACTATTAAACTACTAAAAGAAAACTGGAAAATTCTACAGGAAATCTTTGCCCTGTCCAATTCCTATAGAGTTTTCAAGTTTTCCTTTAGTAGTTTATTAGTTTGAGATGTTTGATTTAAGTCTTCATCCATTTTTATTTTATTTTATATATAGAAAGAGATAGGGGTCTTAGTTTCATTCTTCTGCATTTGTATATTCAGTTTTCCCAGCATCATTTATTTAAGAGACTGTCGTTTCCCCAATATATGTTCTTAAAACCTTTGTTGAAATGAGTTTACTGTAGATGTATGGATTTATTTCTGGGTTCTCTCTTCTCTTCCATTGGTCTATGTATCTGTTTTTATACTAGAACCATGCTTTTTTGGTTGCTATAGCTCTGTAGCATAGCATAATTTGAGCTCAGGTAATGAGATTCCTCCAGTTTTTTTGTTTTTGCACTTTTGGCTATTCTAGGTCTTTTACGGTTCCACATAAGTTTTAGACTTTTTTTTTTTTAATTCTGTGAAGGAGGCCATTGGTATTTTGATAGAGATTGCACTGAATCTGTAGATTGCTTTGGGTAGTATGGATACTTTAACAATAATGGTTCTTCCAGCCCATGAACATGGAATATCGTTCCATTTTTTTTCTGTCCCTTTCAATTTCTTACATCAATGTTTTATAGGTTTCATTTTAGAGATGTTTAAGTTTTTTGGTTAAGTTTATTCTTAGGTATTTTATTTTATTTGTAGCTATTGTAAATGGAATTACTTTCTTGATTTCTTTTTCAGATTGTTTGCGCTGGCATATAGAAATGCCACTGATTTTTGCATGTTGATTTTCTATCCTGCAAACTTACTGAATTTTTCTGTTTGAATAGTGTTTTGGTGGAGTCTTTAGGTTTCTACAATGATAAGATCATATTATCTGCAAACAGACATAATTTGACTTCTTTCTCAGAAAATTTGAATTCTCTCCCATTTGGATGTCTTTTATTTATTTATTCATTTTTTTTCTGATTGCTCTAGTTAGGTCTTCCACTACATGGAATGTTTGAATAACATTGGTGAAAGTGGGCATCATTGCCCTGTTCTAGCTCTCAGAGGAAAGGATTTCAGTTTTCCCCATTAAGTGCTTTACTAGATGGGTGTCTGCCACATATGGCTTTTATTGTGTTGAGGTATGTTCTTTCTATACACAGTTTTTTTAAGGTTTTTATTTAATCATGAACAGATGTTAAATTTTATCAAATGCTTTTTCAGTATCAATTGAAATAGCCATATGGTTTTTATCCTACATTTTCTTTATATGAAGTATTACATTGATTGATTTGCATATGTCAAACCATCCTTGAATCCCTGGAATAAGTTCCACTTGGTTAAGATGAATTATTTTTTAATGTGTTGGTAAATTCAGCTTGTTAGTATTTTGTTAAGGATTGTTGCATCAATGTTCATCGGAGATACTGGCCTGTAGTTTTCTGTTTTTGATGTGTCTTTGTCTGGTTTTGGTATCAAGATAATACTAGCCTGGTTCAATGAGTTTGGAAGTATTCTCTTCTCTTGTGTTTTTTTCTTTTTTTTTTGAGACGGAGTCTCACTCTGTCTCCCAGGCTGGAGTGCAGTGGTGCGATCTCAGCTCACTGCAACCTCCGCCTCCCAGGTTTTACGCCATTCTCCTGCCTCAGCCTCCTGAGTAGCTGAGACTAGCAGGCATGCACCACCTATGCCCAGCTAATTTTTTTTGTATTTTTAGTAGAGATGGGGTTTTGCCAGGTTAGCCAGGATGGTCTCGAACTCCTGACCTTGTGATCCGTCTGCCTCGGCCCCTCAAAGTTCTGGGATTACAGGCATGAGCCACTGCGCCCAGCATCTCTTCTCTTCTATATTATTGAAATAGTTTGGGTAGGACTGGCATTAGTTCTCCTTTAATTGTTTGGTAAAAATCAAGAGTGAAGCCATTAGGCTCCAGGCTTTTCTTTACTGGGAAACTTTTTATTATGGCTTTGATCTCATTACTTGTTTTTATTCTATTCATGTTTTCTTCTGGTTTGGTTTTGACAGGTTGTATGTGTCTAGGAATTTTTTCATTTCCTGTAAGTTTTACAATTTATTGGAGTAGAGTTGCTCACAGTAGTCTCAAATGATTCTTTGAATTTCTGTGTTACCAGTTGCAATATCTCCTTTTTCATATCTAATTTTATCTATTTGGGTCTTCTCTCTTTTTGTCTTAGTCTGGTTAAAAGTTTGTCAATTTTGTGTATCTTTTTAAAAACAATTTCATTTTGTTAATTTTTGAATTTGTTTCATTTCAATTGT
The DNA here is from genome assembly GCF_028885655.2 of Pongo abelii. Classification (NCBI taxonomy): domain Eukaryota; kingdom Metazoa; phylum Chordata; class Mammalia; order Primates; family Hominidae; genus Pongo; species Pongo abelii. The sequence goes on along the minus strand of NC_071992.2, from coordinate 130,653,937 downwards.
ATTTATTTCTGCTCTGAATATTATTATTATTGCTATCAATTCTGAGTGTGCTCTTGCTTTTCCAGTTCTTTAAGATGCAACATTAGGTTGTTTATTTGATGTTTTTCTACTTTTTATTAGCATACGCACTTATTGCAATTAAGCTTCCTCTTAGTACTGCTTTTGCTATATGCCATAGATTCTGGGATGTTTTAATTTTTTTTTCTTAATTTCTTCATTGAACTATTGATTATTCAGGAGCTTATTATTTAATTTCTATATGTTTCTATAGTTTACAAAGTTCCTCTTGTTATTGATTTTCAATATCATTGCACTGTGGTCAGAGAAGATACTTGAAATATTTCAATTGTTTTTTGATATTTTAAGACTTGTTTCTTGGCCTAACATATGGCCCATCCTTGAAAAGGATCCATGTGCTGACAAGAATGTATTCTACAGCCATTGGCTGATATGTTCTATAATTATCTATTAGGTCCATTTGGTCTATCGTACAGATTAAATCTGTTGTTTCTTTATTGAATTTCTGTCTGAGCAATCGGTCCAATGCTGAAAATGAGGTGATGGAGTCTCTAAGTTTTATTGTGTTGAGGTTTGTCTCTATCTTTAGCTCTAATAATATTTGCTTTATATATCTTGGTGGTTCAGTGTTGGGTGCATATATATTTATGATTGCTGTATTTTTTGCTTAATTGACACCTTTATCATTATATAATGGGCTTTGTCTCCTTTTTTTTTATCTTACCTTGAAATCTATTTGTCTGATATAAATATAGCTACTCCTGCTCTTTTTTTGTTCCATTGGGATGACATATCTTTTTCCATCCTTTTATTTTCTGTCTATCTGTACCTTTACAGGTAAAGTGTGTTTCTTTTATGCAACAGATTACTAGGTCTTGCTTTTTTTTTTTTTTCAGCTCATTCCATCATCTTATGTCTTTTGATTGGAGAGGTTAGCCCATTTCCATTAAATGTTATCATTGATAAGTAAGAACTTAAAACTGTCATTTTGTTAATTGTTTTCTGGTTGTTTTGTGCTCTTTACTTCCTTTCCTCCTTCTTTCCTGTCTTCCTTTTTGTGAAAGTGATTTTCTCTGGTGATATGTTTTAATTTCTTTGTTTTAATTTTTGCATATATGTTGTTGGTTTATTTTTCTCTCAGCGTTTTTTTTTAATTTCTATTTTAGGTTCAAGGTTACATGTGCAGGTTTGCTATATAGGCAAACTGTGTGTCATGGGGTTTGGTGTACAAATTATTTCAGTTTTTTATTTGAAGTTTCCATGAGGCTTCCAACTCTTATAACACATATTTGTAAACTTATGACAAGTTAATGCTCATTACAAAAGTAAACAAACTAAGAAACAAGCAAAGAGAAAACTAATAAGAACTCTGCATTTTAGATTTATCCCCCACCCCCCACAACTTTTAAAGTTTGTGTTATTTCTAATTATATCTAATTATATCTTCTATGTCTTAAAATACTGTTGTAGTTTTTTTGGTTAGTTCACCTTTTAGTCTTCATACTCAAAATAGCAGTTTACACACCACAATTAAAGTGTTATAATGATCTGTATTTGTTGTGTTCTTACTGTTACCAGCAAGTTCATCTTTTAGTCTTCTTACGCAAAATAGCAGTTTACACACACCAATTAAAATGTTGTAATACTCTGCATTTGTTTGTGTCCTTACCATTACCAATAAGTTTTGCACTTTCAAGTGATTTCTTATTGTTCATTAATGTGCATTTCTTTCTGATAAGGAAATTTCTTTAGCATATCTTGTAGGATAAGACAGGTATTGATAAAAATTTTGTAGCTTGCATTTGTCTTGCAAAGTCTGTATTTCTTTTGAAGTTTAAAGAATGTTTTTGCTAGTTATAATAGTCTAGGATAAAAGGTTTTATTTTCCTTAGCACTTTAAATAAATTATGCCATTCTCTAGGCTTATAATATTTCCACTGAGAAATCTGTTGCCAGACATATTGGAGCTTGTTTGTATTTTATTTTATTTTTCTTTTCTATTGATTCTTTTAGGATCCTTTCTTTGTCCTTGACTTTGGGAGATTCATGATTAAATATATTCAGGTAGTCTTAATAAGACTAAATCTACTTGGTGTTCTGTAATCTCCTTATAATTGAATATTGATGTCTTTCTCTAGGTTTGGAAATTTCTCTGTTATTATTCCCTTAAATAAACTTTGTACACCTATCCCTCTCTGCACCTCCTCTTCAAGGCCAATATCTGTTAGATTTTCCCTTTTGAGGCTTATTTTCTAGCTCCTATAGGTGTTCCTTATTATTTTATATCATTTTTTCTTTTGATTTTTCTCATTGTGTATTTTCAAATAGCCTTCCTTCAAGGTCACCAATTCTTTCTTCTGCCTTATCAATCTTGCTGTTGAGAGACTCTGAGGTATTTTTCAGTTTGTCAATTGAATTTTTCAGATCCATAATTTCTGCTTGGTACTTTTAAATTGTTTCAAGGTCTTTGTTAAATTTATCTCATAGAATTCTGAATTCCTTCCCTGTGTTATCTTGAATTTTGTTGAGCTTCTTAAAAACTGCTATTTTAAATTCTCTGCCTGAAAGTTCTCATATCTCTGTCACTCTGGACTTAGTCTCTCATGTCATATTTAGGGTTTGTTTTTGTTTTTGTTTTTGTTTTTTGTTTTTTTGATGAGGTCATATTTCCCTGGATGACCTTTATGCTTGCGGATATTTGTCAGTGTCTGGGCATTGAAGTGTTAGAATTTTCTGTAATCTTCACAGTATGGACTTGTTCGTATCCGTTTTTCTTGAGAAGGCTTTTCACATCTTCAAATGGAATTAAGTCTTGTGATCTAAGTCTTTGGTCACTGCAGCAGCATCTGCATAAGGGGTACCCCAAGCCCTGTAATGATGTGACTCTTGCAGACTTATTGAGGTACCATCTTGGTGGTCTTGGGTAAGATGCAGGAGAATTCCCTGGATTACCAGACAGAGTCTCTTCTTCACTTCCCTTCCCAGGTAGCTCAGCACAGAGAGACCCTGGAGTTGGGAGAGCAGTGATGCAAACACTCCAGCGGCCATCACGACTGGGTCACATCTGAAACAAGAACAGTAGTGGGTTTCACCCAAGGCCTGTGTCTGTTATTTCCTGACTACCACTGATGTTTATTTGAGGTTCAAGGGCTCTTTTGGTCAGCAAGGCATTAATTCTGCCAGGAATGGTCTTTCTCTTCAGGGAAGCAAGTTTCCTTTTGGATGAAAATGTGCCTAGAAATGACATCCAGGAGCTAGAACCTGGAATAGGGGCTTCAGGAATCTTCTTGGTGCTTTATTTTACTGAAGTTGAGCCGGTATCCAAGTTTCAAGACAAAAAGGGCTTTGTCTTTCTTTATCATCGACTTGGAGAGTTTGATTATTAAATATCTTGAGGGAGTCTTAGTTGAATTAAATCTGCTTGGTGTTCTAGAAACATCCTGCACTTGAATATTGATATATTTCTCTAGGTTCCTAGGTTTGGAAAGTTTTCTGTTGTTATCCCTTTAAATAAACTTTGTGCCCTTATCTCTCTTCCCTCTCCTCCAGGAGCTGTGAGCTACACTGCTTGGAGTCGGAGAAGGTGTAATGTAAGCACTCCTTTGGCCACAACAGCAAGTGTTTCATTGGATTTCATGTACCTCAAGTTAACTGGCTTTAAGCCCAGCACAGCACTAGAACTTGCCCAAGAATTTCAGTCCTTGTTGTTGAAACTGTCTTTCAAGTTTATTTACGACTCTGGTGCATTTTAACCCATGGTAGTAGGTCTTGCTGAATCTCAGGTTCCAACCAAGAGGATGGACAGTTCCCCTCTAGCTAGGGCTTATGTAAATGTAATTAGTTAATTAATTAACATGTTTTAAAATATCTAAAAACCAGTTATTTGCCTTTACAAAGCATAGAAATTTCCCAGATAATATTGACCATCTTATTCCATTATAGTTCTTTAAATGTTTTCTAAATCCCAACACAGAAGATCCAGTGTGACTTTCTAAGTGTGCTGAGGAAACATTATGGTCCTATTTATTTCAATGTTGACACAGACCAAATCGGAATTCAATTAGTAATTGTAAATCTATTATTCACCTGAGCAGCTCACAAATACCATGACAAATTAGTTAATGATTTGTAAATGTATATGGAGACTGCTAAACCTAAGAATGATTCAATGTGTGGATAGCAGCTGTGAAATCTCTAAAGATAACTTAATGAAAGCAGCCATTCTGTCAACATTGCTATACAAATTGTGCCATTAAAGCTGGTGAGAATGATTTAAGAGATGTGGTTGTTTCATTCATTTAACAATTATTTACTTAAGTTTACTGTATGCCAAGAATTTTGCTAGGTGTCAGGAATTTAGGGTTGAATAAGAAATAGGCACTACTTTAATGAGATCATTATTTAATGGGAGAGAAAAATGCAAACAAATAATTATAGCACAATTAGATAACTGCTAAAATGAAGGATTGCATAAGATGCGTTGAAAGCACAGAGGAGGGACACCCACAATGTGCCTACTTTTTGAGGGGAGGAAAATTATAAATTTAGCTTAATAGTGTTCAGAAGGTCTTTTTACTACTTAGGGAGGAATTAATCAATGAAGATAGAAGTATGATTCATGCTTTAATATAATTATAGCCCAGGAACTTCAACAAATGTTATGAGACTTAAGTGAAATTATGTGTATGTGAAACAAAAAGCATTGTCTACAGGTCTGTAGGTGTAGATATAATTTATGTACATGTGACATTGTTTTCTTCAATGCAGAAAAATGATTCAAAGACAAAGATAGAAGTAAAATGATATAAACAATGATCTATTTGATTGATAGAATGACTGTAGTATCTGTATATTTCAGGCATTTTTATCATAAAAGTAAATTGAATTGTTTTCTATATTATTTTAATCTCAACACAATTAAACACAATTAAACCTATATAAATCTTCAGAAGAAACTTATTTTCTTCTTGGCATATACATTTTTTATAATCAGTAAGTGGCTATCTAAGTATTTGTTGCTTTTGTGCACATACCTGCATAGTAATACACACACTCACACAAACACACATGGAAACAAAAGACTGATACACACCAAAATATTACTAGAAATTATATTTGATTTGGGTTAAACATGACTTTTTAATCTTTGTGCTTTTTTATTGTTACATATTTTCATAATTAACACAGTTTACTTTTATAATCACAGGAAAATAAAAAATTTAGTCGGTAAAAAAAAATGTGGTAATCATGAAACCTAAACTGGGATTCTGGGATGAAAAGGTGTCATGCTTTTCTGTATTGAGTGATAAATGCATATGACCAATAATTAAAATCAATGTAAATGATTAGATCGTGGTTGTATTTGTATGTATTCTACCAGCCTCACTTTTTAGAAGTTTTGGCTTATTTGTCTGAGGGAATTTCTTTCCTTCCCACCCGCTCCCACCCCAAAAGTTAGGTAATAAGAGAGTCAATTGCTTTAAAAGGCTCCGAAGAGCTCTTTTATTGGCAGCATAAACCCTTCCTAGCACAACAGTGAAATTATGTACTCAGTGGAGCTTCACACAGCAAAGATGAATTTTTATAAATAGATTTTAAGAATTATAAAATGATATAACATTTTCTTTGGTGTCCCTGATAGCATTTCCCTCTCATTTTGTCACTCCACGTTACAAAATTATACGAAGCATGCTTTTTGACTTACATTTTCAAGATTCTGACATGTATTGTTCCATCAAGAAATTTAACACTGTGATTTGAAGAAGAGCATTGCCATCATCAAATGCTAGTGCTAATCAGTGGATGGCAGTTTCAGAGTACCTAGTTGAGAATCCTGGAAGAAATAAAGAGAGGCCACTGAAAATTCTGCTCCTTAAGACCCATTTCTCTACAGGAATGTTTGTAATGAATGGTGCATAGTTGCACATTCAAAATTTTTGTGATGAGTAATTATTTTTACTATCATGCACCTATGTTATAATTAACAATAAAGAATTTCTTAAATAAACAATTTTTTCTTTGGTGCTTTCCATTCTTTTTGTTATTTTTAACCTTTAAATAATTTTTAAGTGTATCTGTTTCTATTTTATAATGGATCTTAGTTTTACAATGATTAATCCAAAAACAGTTTGGTATTTTTTCTTTTGAAAACCAACTAACATTTTACCTTGTCGATTCTGTTATTCTCTATTTTCTATTCCATTGATATGCATTCTTATGCTTGATACTTTTTAAAAGGTGCTCCTTTTATAAATTTATTGTTATTCTTGGAGTCACTCCTAAATTGGGTGTTTAGCTCATTATTTTTCAGCCATTCTTCTTCTCTAATATTGTGCGTGGGTCAATATATTTGCGTCCAAGCATTGTTTTACTCTTTATCACCAGCGTTGAGTTTTGCTGTTTTTGCCATGATATATTTCTAAATATTTTTAATTTCTATGATGATTTCTTCTTTGCCCCAGGTGTGGGGCATAGGGCAGCAGGAAGGGGTGAGGATTGAAATCTGTTAGCACTCAACAACTACAAAGTCAGGCTCTTATTGCAGAATCAATATGTCAAATTACACAATTAAAGTATAAAATAATATCAAAATATGTAAATTTATGAAATGATATAAAGCTCAGCTGTGATGTGAACATCAGTCACAAATAATTTCAGAATAAACAGAGTTCAAGTCTTCCAAGGTCCACGTAAATACTCTGAAAAGAGTTTGTTAAATATATGTAAAAGTTGTATAGTATAACTTTTCTATAAATGAAAAGGATTGCATGACTTCAAAATAAAATAGGAAAAGGGAATAATTATTATTCTTCCTTTTATTCTTCTCTAATATTGTGTGTAGGGCAATACATTTCCCTACAAGCATCATTTTACTCTCTTTTACCAGTGTTGAGTTTGGGTGAACAACAACTATATAATATATAAGATTTTTAGTTTCAGGAGTTTATAATGTTTAACTTTAAATATTTATTTCTTGCTTAATTTAACTATGACAGAAAATATGCTCCTTGATAAAGATGATTTAAAATTTGTTGGTTTTCTAGCTTAATATTAAGACCATGTCTTAATACATGGTCGATTTTGTAAATATTTAACGGATGCTAGAAATTGATATGAATTATCCAAATTTTGGCAGAAGTGTTACACAGCAATTAAATCATATGTGTTAATTGACTGTCTAAATGTTTGCTTTCTGAATATTCGTCAGCTTGAGCTACAATGCTCAAAAAAGAAACAAATCTTTTTCAGCTTGAGCTACAAAAATTTCTGATAATAAAGGGTTTTTCACAACCCCCATTGTTAACTTTTTTTTTTTTTTTTTTTTTTTTGAGATAGAATCTCACTCTGTTGCCCAGGCTGGAGTGCAGTGGTGCAACCTCCACTTACTGCAGACTCCGCTCCCCAGGCTCAAGAAATTCTCCTGCCTCAGCCTCCTCCTGAGTAGCTGGGACTACAGGCACACGCCACCACATCAAGCTAATTTTTGTATTTTTAGTAGAGATGGGGTTTCACCATGTTGCCCAGGCTGGTCTCAAACCTCAGATGAACCGCCCACCTCAGCCTCCCAAAGTGCTGGAATTACAGGCATGAGCCGCCACGCCTGGCTAACTCTTTTCTTGCAATGAGATCAATATTTGCTTTGTGTATTTTGAGGCTATGTTTTACTTACATATAATTATTTAATTATTATTATTTTCTACTCAATTGAAACTTCTCTTATGTAATTATCTTTGTTCTCTTGAATCAAGTATTTTTAGGTTTAGATCTATATGTTTATGGTTCTTCTATTTGGCCATTATATTTTTTAATCAAAGTTTTTTCATGTTTCTTTTTTGTTCATTCATATGAGTATTTATTATTTATTCACATTCATTCAACATTCATTTGTTTGTCTCTTGTAAACATCATAGATTCATTTCTTAATAACTAAATACCTTTTCTGTGTATTTTAGTGTATTTAGATTTATTGATTTTTATATATTAATATTTATGACACACAAATCAGTTTGTACCCTTTATTTTCATGGTATATTTTTAATCCATTAATGTATTATTTATACTACTTTGATTGATAAACCTTTAGATGCTTACTTCTTTCTTCTCTTTTTCCTACTTTACTTTGAAGTAACGCATTCTATTTCATTTCTAGAAAAGCTACAACAGACAACTTTCTACATATTTAACAAAGACTTTTCAAATAGTATTTACCTGGACGTTGGAAGGCTTTATCACATTGACTGGACTCCAAAATTATTTGTGACTGATGTTCATATCTGAGATTTGTATTATTTCATAAATTATATATTTTGATATCATTTTATGATTTAATTGTGTAATTTGACATATTGATTCTGCAATAAGAATCTGACTTTGTAGTTTGATGTCTGAGTTCTAACAGATTTTAATCCTCCCTCCTTCCTCCTGCCCTGTGCCACATACCAGGGGAAAAATGAAAAGAATTCTCAGGTGTTCCTTCTGTTGGCACTGAGCAAGAGATTGAAACCTACAAGCCCCCACCTGTACACAGAAACTATCACCATCACCCTTCATCCTAAACATAATAAAAATCCAAGTCAATTTTTAGTCCTTTCTTTCTTAAGAAACTTTTGGACCATCGTGGGAAGCCTGTTCTAAACTTTTTCATACCCTCAACAGGTGGTGAGAGTGTGTTTGTGAGCATGTGTGTATGTGTGTGTGTGTGTGATCATCAGTCTTGACATCTAAAACAAATTTTGGGTGGTTGTTCATCCTATTTCTGTAGGGGATCACAACAATCTATTAACCCATTACCTTTGTTCCCTATTTTTTCTTGCTTTTCAGATTTCCCTTCAATGAATTTTTCTAACATATTTTGGGACGGGGTTTTAATTTTATTTTCTTGAAGATTAACAATATTGAACATCATTTTATATGATTATTGGTCTTTTTTTAAAATGTCTGTTCAATACTTTTGCCCATTTTTATTAGACTTTGGATTTTTTTTAATCTTCCTTCCCAGCTTTATTGAGATATAAATGAAAAACAAAAATATATAAATTTAAGGCATAAATGTGATGTTTTGATATACATATACATTTTGAAATGACTTCCACAATCAAGACAATTGACATAGCCATCACCTCACACTCATATCCATCATATTACCCTAGTTACTTAAAAAATAATTTAAATAAAATTTTTACACAATAAAGATTATAAATTTGGACAAAGTCTAATTTATTTATTTTTATTTGCTTTTGTAGTAGGTAATCTTAAAAGAAGACTATACTAAGGTTACAAAAAGTTTCTTCTGTGTTTTCAGTGTATGTTTAGGAAATTATTTGGTTTAATTTTTATAAGGCATAAGGTAACTATGTTTGCTTCTCCTCGCCCTTTGCAGACAGATATCCAGTTATTTCATGCCCATTTGTGACAAATATTTTCTTTTTCTCCTTTAATTCCCTTGACATTTTTGCAAGAAACTTTTATAGGTCCACTTCTAGGTAACCTACTGTATTCTATTAATCCATTATTCTATCCTTCTACCATATCACAGTAGGTTGATTGTTGTAACTTTTAATTAAGATTTTGAAGCAAGTAGTAAATTCTCCAACGTTATTATTCTGTTTTACTGTTTCTGTTCTAGGTCCTGTGAATGTCAGTGTAAATTTTAAAATCAGTTTGACAATGGAGAATATAAGACTAAAGGAAAAGTAACAGTATATAGCATCGTACTTTAGTCGTTAAAGGCCATTTCAATGGATATGGAGTGTCATTCTAAAGCCACTACAAATTTACACTAAAACTGAACAAATACATGAAAGGATGGCAGATGGTGGGAGACATTTCTCTCTGTTGGAGTAGGAGGTTACAAATAAGGAAAAAGAGAGGTTAGAATAAATCACATGATACTGGATTGGGGTGGGAGAAATTGGTATAAATGTATGTTCACATATATATAACTTACATATGTACATTTATTTGTATAATAATAAATATGTATAATTATACATGGGTGTACATACCCATAATGATATACACACATGTATTTTCTAGCTCTGTCTGCTTACATAGCCTTATAAACAATGACAATCCAGTAATAATAAGCACATCCAGCACGCTCAGAACTTATACCTCTGTTTTCAATGTTATTCTACATAGGCAGGCCAGAACTCCTTGAAGAAATGACTAATCCTTGAGCTTAGGTAAGAAATATACAAGATGACCCTGGAGCATTATGTATGACTACAAATAAAATCAAAATTATGTGGATAATTCAAGGTGACGCAAGAACCAATTGAAAACAATTTCAGTGACTATAGATGAAGTAATTGGAGCAACAAGATAACTCAATTAACATTGGATTATAATCCAAGTATGAAATAAATATTCATGAGTTCATAATGATATAAACAATTGAATGAAAAAAAATGTGAGAGAATAAACAAATCTTAGTGCACAGATTTCCAAATAACTTGTAGATACTCAATTCTGAAGGAGGTGGAATAAATACCACCCCCTACCTATTACTATACACAGTGACCTCCTTCCAAATACGTGGGAAAACAAGTCACTTTGTAGTGTGAATGCCTGACAGTACTTCAGAAAGCTGATCGAGTTTAGCATTATCAGTGATACGTCACGTTACCATGTACTCTTGATATGATGAGGGCAAATGACACTTTACCTGTATGATCTTTCTCGCAAAAGACCACAACTGCAGTCTAAACATCAGCAGAACTTAAATCAAATAGCGTTCTGCAGAAGATGTGACCAGTAATCCTCAGATTAAGGCCACTGGAAACAAGAAAAGCCTGAGAGAAACTCATATAGTCTAGGCAATCCTGATAGAAAAATAATTAAATGAAGTGTGGTATCCTAGATAAAATTCTAGAACAGACATTAGAGCAAACTTAGGGATATATAAATAAAGTCTAGATTTTAATTAAATTATCATTGTTGGTCCATTAGTGGTGACAAACGTGCCATGGTAATGTAAGGTGTTAACAATAGGGAGACTGGTTGATGAACATATGCAAACTTTCTGTACTATTCTTGCAACTTTTCTGTACATCTAAACCCATGATAGAATTTTAAAGTTTACTAAAAATAAAAGCTAAATAATAATTAAAAGTAAAACTTGGCCAGGCACAGTGGCTCACACCTGTAATCCCAGCACTTTGGGAAGCCGAGGCGGGTGGATCACCTGAGGTCAGGAGTTTGAGACCAGCCTGGGCAACATGGTGAAACCCCGTCTCTACTAAAACTACAAAAAATTAGCCGGGCATGGTGACATGCACCTGCAGTCTCAGCTAATCAGGAGGCTGAGGCAGGAGAATCCCTTGAATCTGGGAGGTGGAGTTTGCAGTGAGCCAAGATCAGGCCACTGCACTCCAGCCTGGGTGACAAGAGCAAGACTCTGTCTCAATAAATAAATAAATAAATAAAATAAAACTCTGCACACTTACAAAATGATCTTGGAGAAGAGTCAGCTTGACTTTGGATTTTGATTGCTATGACTCTGTAATTCAATTTGGAAAGGATTGTTATCTTCACAATATTAAATCTACCAATCAATAATGGTGTATCTCTTTATTTATTTAGATCTTTTAAAAATTTTGTCGGCAATATTTTATAATATTCACTTCAAGTAGAGATGGTCCACATTTTTTATAAAATGTGTTTCTGGGATACTATTTTTGTTTGTTTTTTAGGTGCTATTCTGAATAAATTTTTTAAATTTTATATCTTTTAGTAAAATAAAAATACAATTGATTTCTATATATTAAGTTTTTCTGGACTGTGCTAAATTCACTTATTAGTTCTGTTAGACATCTCTTTCAGATTTTGTTCTATGTAAGCAATATGCATATAGAGATAATTTTATTTCTTCCATATGTTTATGACTTTCATTTGTTTTTCTAGCCTTTTTGCACTGGATGGTCTCTACAGTACAAGGCTTTAGTAGAATTGGTAAGAGTGACCATACTTGTCATATTCCTGATCTGAGAGAAATATAATTCGATCTTTATCTATTAAGTGTCATGTTAATTGTAGGGTAGTTTACTTGCCATTGAAATGTTTGAGACTGTATCCTACTTCTTACATATTGTCACATATATTTTAGAATTATATATTTATAATTTGTTAATATCATCAAAGGGTTTTTGTGTCTATGTTTATGCAGGATGTTGTACATATTTTTCTCATTATAACTGTTCTATACCCACTTTAGTTACATGGACTTTTTAAAAAATTTGTTCTCCCTTTATTTTCTGAAACATTTTCTCCTAACAGCTCTCCATTGTTTTTACATTTTTTTCCCATTTGCTTACTTCTGTTTGACTAGACTTTTATTTTTCTTTTTAATCTTGGGCTCCTCATATTTTGTATCCAAAAGTAGCATAAAGTATGTTAATGATATCTTCCAAGAGATAGGAGGTTCTAGTAAGAGATCTACCAAGGGAAAGTTCTTCGCTGTCAATTTTTAATTCACCCATAGCTTTTTTCTAGTAGAAGCACCACGTCTCTGCAGCTTATCCTGAAGTAGAAGTTCTATCCAACTTAATTCTCTTTTTTTCTTTTACGTTTGTATTTTATCCTCTTTCTTCACTAAGTTTAATTTGATTTCTTCACAACTATGCTAGAGTTCATAAGGCATCTCTCCTGTGATATATATGCTAATATTTAATTCATCTAATACATTTTTATTTTCAATTAGTATGCTTTTCATTGATTTGCTGTATACCAGACTGTGGCCTGTTCTCAGAGCAGACACCATAAAACATGTTTCTTTCATCATCCAATATTTTTTTTTCAAAGCATTGACACTACCTCCAAAATTTGTCTCCTCTTGTTCATCATGTAATTCCCTCAAATTACTCTTTTTAATAATTTGTCCAGAGTTCGTAGTTATCACCTGCAAGAGGGCTAATCTGTTAGGAATTATTCAGCCATAACAAAAGCAGGACTATATTTATTGGAACTACCTCAGAAACTGTTACTATTTCATCAAATGAAATGTATTTCTAGGACTAGATATCTTAGAGTGATCTTGAAAAGTCAAGTTATTCTCTACTCAACACAGACTGATTTTCATAGGTATCTCATTATTGAGCACATTAACTATATCATTTTAGATCTCAAGGACCCCATTAGCAGAAATAGTTGATAATCTGGAGTTATCTCAAAGTAATCCAAAGAGTCTATGAATGTCCTCACTCTCTGAGACATATTTTGGCTAAATTTCCAGATAAGTAAAAAGCCCGTAAGTGAATGTCATTCAGAATAAGGAATATCTATCACCTATCTATCTATCTATCTATCTTTCTGTCTGTCTGTCTGTCTGTCTATCTATCTATCTATCTATCTATCTATCATCTGTCTATCTGGTTATATAATGAAAATAAATATGAATACAGAAAGTCCGCCTACACATGTAAAATTTTGTTAAGAATAATATCAATTTACAAGAATGACTTTATGAACCATTTCAATATATGGAGATACAGATTTCCAGAAGCTAACTTTATTTTAATTTTTAACTTTATTTTAATGAAAGTACTTCTATATCTAAAATTAAAAAAAATCCTTCTGATTATATTACAACAAGCATTTTTTATGAATCAAGAATTTAACCTATGAAAGAACTGACAGACAAATTTTAATTGATATTTCAATTGACATAGAAATTTTAATTTAAATGTAACAAGAAAAAATATGAGAATTATAATGACTTATGGATTGCTTAATAAAGAAATAGTTTCTACTAAAAGGCAGCAAAAAATAGAATATCCTGATTTTGGTTTTAATTATCTTGGAAGAAAGGAAGTAAGTTGATCATATATTCATCATATAATTTTTGAAAAAAAATCACAGTTTCTTTTTGCCATCACAGTGGCATTTTGAGTTAATGTATTGTTTGTATAATAATTTTATATTTTATATATTCTCATGCTTTTATATTTTACATACAAAAATAAATTTAAATGGTTATTTTAACATCCAAACATAAATAAAAATAATATTTTACTATTTTTTACACTTGAATATATGTTAGCATTGTTCTATATAATAAATGTGTTCATATCTAAACATGTCTAAATAAAAAAATTATGCTACATCAATGGAAAAAATTTATAATATGAAGATTATTCTTATTATGTTTATGAAAGCTATATATATCACAGGCAGGCAGGTAGCTGACGAATTCTGATATTTCCTTCACCATTCTAATAAAACAAAGTACGAGTCTTGTAAAATGTCCACAATACAGAGGAGTCATCTTCAAAAACTTTTCAAGTTACACAGGCAAATTTACTCTTATATAACACTTCTGTGGTTTTTTTTAGAATTTAAAATTAATTTAAGACACATTTATATAATAGTATCTTCAGTGAAGGACTTCAAGATTTTTTAAAAATAATAACCCATTAAACTTCATAACAGCCCAATGAGTTAAGTACTTCTCTTACCTAAATTTTGGAGATCAGAAATTTGGGGATCAGAGAAGTTAAGTAATTGCCCAAGATCTCATAGCTAGTAGATACGACAATAAAATTAAACAAGATTTAAACTCAAATGATCTGTCTCTGGAGTTACTCCTAACCACAATGCCACACAGCAAACTGTTATTGTCTCTTGACAATCATGATTATTGGTGTATGGAAATGTTCTTATACTCATTTGCACTACCTACTCTCTTTTCTTATTCCTTTCAAATGCACTTGAGAAAGCTATTTTAAATATTGACAAACTATGTTACTGAATGAATGAAAATGTTACCATGGTTTCCTAACAAGGACAAAAATAAATCTATATTCCTTCCTTTGCATAGCAAAATTCACACACAGTGATAAAGCTGAATCCCTTAAAATGGTCTGCAGAACCCAGCATCATCTGGCTCTCAATAAATAATTTTGAATGAATAAGTGAATGAATGGTTGAGTGGATAGACTATTCTACCTGTTTAAATTTTAAATATTATGTCTAAATACATTTCATTCTGACACTTGAGCTTATAATTGAGTGAAGTTCACACTCAGCATCAGGAAAAGTACAGCCTGACATTTTCTGCTAAGAAAAATCAATTAAAACAATTTAGAAAGATGTTTTATATAACTGTAAAGTGTTTCATTAGACTTTTTGGGTGTTCTTACAAAAATGGAACATTTTCCAGTATGTTTTGCTGTTTCTTGCTTCATTTGCCTCTACTCTCCCTTCCCTCTAATTCTCATTGATAGCCCATGAAATTCTAGGGTCACAAACTTAATTCCCAGTGTTGGAGTGGAACATGTGACCTGCTACTTAGAGAAATAATATGGCATACTTTTAATTAATTGTTCCATATTCTTTTCTTAAGCAATTTTGATTTTCTATTAGTAATATTTCTAAATCTCTAAGACATGTTCTACTCTTTTGGTTTCTCGTGTATGTATTGTTCCATCTTCCTTTCAAGTCCATAGATCTCCATATTTATGTCTGACCCACTTTCTCTCCTTGATTTGATGATCTTGATGTTCATCAATTCAGCTATTACTTTCTCTAGGTTCTTGATTTTGTCTCCTGTTACTTCACTACAGATCATTGTTCTTAGATGCTGCCATGATGAAAACTAAATCTGAAAAACTCAGGAAGCCATTGTGATTGAGGATTTGTAGCTACTCTCCGACACCATGAGTTCCGGTGTCAGACTGAGGGTGTCTCATGACACGCTTTCAGCATCAATCTACAGTAGCAAAATGATTGCTCTTTTTCCAGACTTCTATGCATGCAAAGCAAGTTACCAAACAATGGTATTTCTGCTTACGTTCATGAAGGAGAACCAAATACCTTACCTAAGGAAACAGAAGAAACACCGAAACATACCCTTCCAACAATGTGGCAATATGTCCCAAAATTACAAAGCTGCATCCACACATATTCCTCTGTGTGTGTGTGTGTGTATGTGTGTGCGAGAGAGACAGAAATACTGTGTTTATCTCCAGAAATGGATACTCAGGCAATTTCACTTTTTTCATGAATATTTTTCTGTGCTACTTGAATTGTTTACTACAAACATATTGCATATCACACAATTGAAATCACTTAAATTTCAAACAAAAAGACTAGTATTTTATTTTAAAGTACACCTGTGGAACACTTTTGTAAGATTTTTGTTATGTGGCTTGGGGTCATAATGAAATAGAACAACTGTAACATTACAATCTTTCTGACCTTTGTAAAAATTAAACTTTTTCAATAATTTTCCTAAAATAAATTTCATGACATCTCATTATGCTATAGCAGAGTACCACTGTTTATACTGCAACAAAAGTAGAATGTTCATTTGGAAATTTCTTTTCTCACAGACAAGAAGTATTCACTAATTTGTAAAGATAAGCCAACAAATTCTCCAGGCAATGAATTTACTATATCATGCAAAAACAAATTCAACTTTTGAACAAAGGAAGACTGGGAACAAATTAATAGAAAAAAAATTTTGACAAATAAATAATAGCTAATCTAGTAGAATTTCACCACTTCCTTAGGTTCAGGGTATTGAGGATTAGAGGTATCAAATGTGAATTCTGAGTGAAATGGAGAGAATAACACTAACAACATAAATTGGAAAAAAAAAAGCTTCTTGGAAAAACCAAACTGTAGTACAACATGGTGTTAAAATTATCTCTCTTTTATTATATATTTATATAATAAATATATAATTCAACATTCTAATGTAGAGTATATAATACTAAAAATCGAGTTCACACATGAAGGATTAATATTTTTGTTTTGTTTTGCTACTCTGATTAAAAATAAAGTATTATGTTGCTAGAAGTAGCAACATATTAATGAGCTTGAGACAGTTTGTACGTGTATGTTTATGTAGTCAACATAGTAACACTCATCTTGAGGACTGTATCATCCTCAATGAATCAAAGGGAGTTGGCAGAAGAGTGCAGAATGCCTGGCGTGGTGCCTTACGCCTGTAATCCCACCACTTTGGGAGGCCAAGGCACGCAGATCACTTGAGGTCAGGAGTTTGAGACTAGCTTGGCCAACATGGTGAAACCCTGTGTGTACTAAAAATACCAAAATCGACCGGGTATGGTAGCTTGTGCCTTTAGTCCCAGCTACTAGGGAGGCTGAGGCATGAGAATTGCTTGAACCCAGGAGGTGGAGGTTGCAGTAAGCTGAGATAGTGGCACTGCACTCCAGCCTCCTGAGCAACAGACTGAAACTCTGCCTCAAAAAAACAAGAAAAAATAAAGGGCAGCGTGTGGGGCATTGGAAGGAACAGAATCAGATTAGAGAGTTAAAGTATCCCAGGTCTCTGATATTTTCTGTTGACAAGGGTAAAATTGCCAATTAATATTTGTATTTGCTAAAACAAGGTTAAAAATTTTAATTTCTAGAAAATTACTAAACACAAGAAAAACAGGAAATTTCAAAATAATTATTCAAAACATTCAAGCAATGAGAAAGCATGTATAAAAATCAGATGGCACAAATTTAAAGCACTTAATAAGTTAAAGACCAGAGTAAGTATAAATGCATGAAATACTCTAATTATAATCAAATTGCTAAATAAATAATACTCAAGTGTAGACTGTGCGTATTCAATACAAAAGATGTGGCATGCAAAAAATTAAGGTAAAAATAATTGAAATTAATTATCCAAAAGAAGGTTATTATATCTATATTATGATAACATATAAGACATATCAAGGAAATTTAATCACTAGAGATTAAGATTATTTATATTGTTGAAAGAATTACTCCACCCATTCTAAAATTTCTGCATTTAATAGCTTGTTTCCAAGTATATAAAGCAAAAAACAACAATAAAGCAAAAGTTAATTAAAAAGAAGAAGAGAAAGAAAATTACTATATAAGGTGATTTAAACACTTTTATTAGAGGTACACAGAATTTGCAGAAGAAATGTCAGTAAAAATATAAATGAGCTTGCAATGTTACTAATAAAATTTACCTTTTAATATACACAGAGCTTTTACCATGAATATGCAATAAACATTTTTCAAGCACATAAAACACAAAACTCAGCATAAACTATATCAAAATATAGAGATAGAAATCAAAAGATTGGAATCAACCAAAATTTATTCTTTGATCACAAGCAGCTGACAAATTCTAGCGTTTCCTTTATTATTCTAATAAAACAAAGCATGAATCTTGTAAAATGTCCAAAATGTAGAGGAGTCATCTTCAAAACTTTTCAAGCTACCCAAGCAAATTTACTCTTATGTAACACGTACATATTATTTTTCTTAGAATTTAAAATTAATTTAAGACACATATAATACTTGGTATCTTCAGTGAATGATTTTAAGATATTTTAAAAATAATAACCCATTTAAACTTCATAACAGCCCAATGAGTTAAGTATTTCTCCTACCTAAATTTTGGAGATCAGAAATTCGGGGATCAGAGAAGTTAAGTAATTGCCCTATATCTCATAGCTAGTAGGTGGGACAATAAAATTAAACCTAAGGTTTAAACTCAAATGGTCTGCCTCTAAAATTAATTCCTAACCACAATGCGACACTGCAAATAGTTCTTGTTTTTGTCTTTTGACAATCCTGATTATCAATGCATGGAAATGGTTTTATACTCATTTGCACTACCTACCTTCTGAACTTATACTGAATGGAACACAAAGATAACTAGAAATTTACATAAGATTGAATTTTAATATGTAGGTTTATACACAGCCTATGGTATAATAAGTCCACATAATACCAATAAAAGTGTAGTTTTATTTTAATAATCAGGAACAATTGCTAAAGAAAATGTGGCACATATACACCATGGAATACTATGCAGCCATAAAAAGGATGAGTTCATGTCCTTTGCAGGGACATGGATGAAGCTGGAAACCTTCATTCTCAGAAAATTAACACAGGAACAGAAAACCAAACGTCGCATGTTCTCACTCATAAGTGGGAGTCGAACAATGAGAATACATGGACACTGGTAGGGGAACATCACTTACCCAGGCCTGTCAGGGGGTGGGGGACTAGGGGAGGGATAGCATTAGTAGAAATACCTAATGTAGATGACGGGTTGATAGGTGCAGCAAACCACCATGGCACATGTATACCTATGTAACGCACCAGCATGTTCTGCACATGTATCCCAGAACTTAAAGTATGAAAGAAAGAAAGAAAGAAAGAAAGAAAGAAAGAAAGAAAGAAAGAAAGAAAGAAAGAAGGAAAGAAAGAAGGAAAGAAAGAAAGAAGGAAAGAAAGAAGGAAATAAAGAAAGAAAGAAAAAGAAAGAAAGAAAGAAGGAAAGAAAGAAAGAAAGAAAGAAAGAAACTATAGAATTCTAAAACTGGAGAAAAAAATTGCTTACTAAAACTAGGATAGAGACAGTGGTACTTAAGAGAGTAGCCTTAAATATATATGATAAAAGGGAAATGGCTGAAAATTATGGGTTAATTATTCATATAAAAATAAAAAATAGAAATTTCCAGTTTAGTGTGAACTATTGAAAGAGATCTTCGTCATACACTCGCTCTAAAATCCAAAAGAGGTCAGATAGTCAACAAAGCCATAACACATCAGAGAACAGAGACACCAGGAAAAGTTGCTGAAATAAACCCCAGGAAGATCTTGGTTTAGCAATTCTGAAACTACTTGACATACTAGATTTTTTTGTATTGGGGGATTGAACAAATAAGTAAATTAGTGGTAGATAATGAGTGAAGCTTCTCACAGAGTAAGAAGCAAGCAAAGGAAAAAGCCAGAATGAAGCCTGTAGTGTTAGTCACAAATATCAGCATAAACTCTTATTTATTTTACTATATACATGCTGAGACTGATAAATATTGATAGTCGTAGATATTATATATGATTATATAATCATTTTATATCTGATTTATTTGGCTATATATATTATTCTTTATATGACTGTAAGTAAATATACATGAGTTGGCATATGTACATATATTTCCTTGCTCTTTCTACTGAGGATACCTGTCAGCAGTGACACAGCAATAGCTATTGGCACAACCCAGATATTGGTTCCTAAATACCATTCTTATAGAAAAATAATACAGGGCTCCTTGGAAAAACAGCTTATTTTGGGTCTAGGGCAGGGAAAATAAAATATGAAACTAGAGCATTTTGTAATGGCAAAAAGAAAAGGAATACTAAATATCAGATATTCTCACTTATAAATGGAAATTATAAGTTAACCAGTGGGTACACATGGACATAAAGATGGAAATAAAAGACACTGATAACTCCAAAAATGGGAAGGAAGAGATGGGGGTGAGGGTTGAACAATTATCTTTTGGATACAATGTTCTATATTTGGGTGACAGTAACATGAGAAGCCTAATTATACCACTATGCAGTATTCCTGTGTAACAAACATGTACATCTACCCCACGAATACAAAATTTTTTTAAAAAAGGAAAGAAAAAAGGGGAAGACATAGAAAAAGTTGAACCAAATAAAGCACAAAATTAATGGTAAAAAGAAAAATAAATCAATTAAAGCATGTAAAAAATATATTAATAACGTAAGCAAAAGAACAGAGGAGACGAACTGAAAAAGCTTCCAAACATGAAAAATTTGAGATAAAATTAATAATAATAGTAATTGATGATAACCCAGAAAATAAAATAGATATTGATGAGTATATAGTAATATAAATGATTGAATAAATAAATAAATTAGGGAAAATTAAAAAATTATAGTAGAATTTCAAATAATATATTTATACATAGATATACATTCAGATACTCCATTCTCCATGAGATATAACTTAATTTCCTGCTCTTTGAGTGTGAGCTGGACTTAATGTCTACAAGAAATACAGTACAAAGGAAAAAAAAATACTAACCACAATGAAATAACCTAGAAAACACCACCTAAACCAGTGATCAAGGTTAACATTCTTAGTGATGGCTTTTTTTTTTTTTCTTTTTTTGAGACGCAGTCTCGCCCTGTAGCCCAAGCTGGAGTGCGGTGATGTGATCTCGGCCCACTGCAAGCTCTGCCTCCCGGGTTCACACCATTCTCCTACCTCAGCCTCCCGAGTAGCTGGGACTACAGGTGCCTGCCACGACACCTGGCTAATTTTTTTGTATTTTTAGTAGAGACGGGGTTTCACCGTGTTAGCCACTATGGTCTCGATCTCCTGACCTCGTGATCCGCCCTCCTCAGCCTTCCAAAGTGCTGGGATTACAGGCATAAGCCACCGCGCCCGGCCTAGTGATGCCATTTTTAAATTGTGAATCTTCTAATATGATGCAATGGGAAGGGCAGCTCACCCTTGGATAGTCTTCAAAAAAATTCTTACACTCTCAGTGAAAAAATACCAGACAATCCCAAGTTGAGGGCCATTCTACAACAAATTTGAACAGTATTCATAAAATTATGAAGAACAAGAAAAATGTGGAAAAACTAAAAGTGTCACAGACTGGCAGAGACTGAGGAGCCATGACAACTAAATGCAATGTCGTGTCTTGAAATGGATCATAGGCAAGTATGGTTCTTAAAAGCAACTATAGCTTTTTTTGGTAGATTAACATCAAGCTGTTTTTTACTAAAATTAAAGTTTTCTTTTTCATTATTCAAAAACAAGGAAAAGAGTAGGAAAAACTCTACACAGACACACTTATATATATACCTTATGGTATATACACACAAATACACATGTACACATATATGTTCATAAATATGAAATAATGTTTAAAGCATAGAAGTATGCTCTAATACAATCAATAAAATCAAATAATCCAGTAGAAGAATGAGCAAAAATCTCAATAAAGTTACTTCACCAAAGAAAGTAGCCAAATGGAAATGTTGCTCAATTACTTAATATTACTTAATTAACAAAAGGTACAAATTCAAACTGCACACTAATTTGAATGGCTCTAAATACACATGATATTTTTACTGGCCAGCATGTTAATTAATTGGAAGTTACACACATTACGTAATCTGATAAAACTATTTTGGAAAATTATTTGATAGTTACTACTACTGGTGTGTACATACATGTGTTATGGCCTAGCATTTCTATTTATAAATACATACCCAATAGAAATATGTTGATAAATTCACCAAAAGATGTGTGCAGTAATGTTCATAGAAGCTGTTATCAATAGTCAGAACACAAAAACAATTTAAATATCAACTAAGAGAACGTGATAAAAATATTTGATATATTTTTACAATGAATTATTATAGCACAATTAAAATAAATTATTGCTACACACTATGACATTGATGTACATCACCATAATAGTGTACTAAATAAGCTAGACAAAAAGAGTCTGTACTGAACTATTAATTTACATACAGTGATTAAAAAGACAAATCTAATCCATGGGATTGAAATGCAAGTAAATAGTTGCCCTTCAGGCAGTGACTGGAATGGGGCTCAGGGGAGCAGAGAGGAGCTCCTGTGTGGAACATAATATTGTATTGCATAAGTTACTAAGATAAAAGTATGTTCATTTTATAAAAAATAATTTTACTGTAGACTTATGATTTCTGAATTTTATAAATATATACTATACCACAATAGAATGTTAGTAACAAAATAAATTATTAACGTAAGACCATCATCAGTCAATTTCCTTGGTCCATAAATAGTTATTTTAAGACAGTAGGAAATAAAACAAAACAAATGTTATTTTTAAAATAGAAGCATGAGAAGATGAATCTAAAATGAATTCTATATATTAATTTTCTTCTAAGTACTTAGTTTATACAAGGGATCTCAAGGCTGTGATATTATAAAGTGGCAACAGAGCCAGCAATATATGTGGAAATAAACATATTGTAAAAAAACATTTAAAGAGACAAGAATTAATGATATCAGAATTAAAATGAGTTCAGAAAAATATGCTTATCAATATACTTTGATTTTTCAATATATTCTTCAAATCCTCTTTAAGAACATTTATTCTGCTAATCTAGACTAAGAAAGTAAGGAAAACAGAATAACACTATGCATTTTATATTAATTTTGTAATTCATATGTCAATACTATTATATTATTTGAATAAGAGATTTAAAATATCTCAGTTCTAAGATAGTGTATACATTTTAGTCTTCTTTAAATAGAGAGCCTTCCTACGAACTGTTTTTATTTCCTGGTTGCTAAAATAAGATAACTTTATTGAGTTAAATAGATCTAAATTATCAGCTAACATACAAGATTCTAAGACATCAACAATCTTGAACTTCTTGCAACTGGAACTGGCAATTGGCTGGGTTGTTCTTTTTTTTTTTAAAGACACTTGGATAACATTAAATATTTCTATTTTAGTATTTCCAAAACAGTTGAATTGCGTGAATTTAGTGCCTGCATATTAGAAGATTTAGTTACAATAGTGAACAAAAACATGTGCTCTAGCAAATCTTATTTTATAATAGGAGCATTTTCTCTCTTATGCTCTTTATAATATGCTCATGTAATAACATGAATAAGAGTGAAAAATAATAATGTGTTGACAGTTCAGATTAGCTCCTTAAACTTGCATCTTAGTTTTCTTTAAGATCTTGGTTTTCAATAGATGTCTGGAAAGTCTGGTAACAAATGAGCAATAACCATATCTGTCACAGGTATTTTGCCAAATAAAATAAAGCATAATTTTTATTATGCCAGACAATTTCAATTTATTTAAACAGAGGGAAAAAATGAATTTGAGTAAAAGTAGACAGCTTTTGAGTGGGTATGCTAAAACATGCTGTTCACATTCAAGTTTTCTTTGCATGATATAGATTTCCTAAAATAACACACTCGTTTTGTCGTTCATTGATCAAATAATGATGGTGCTTCTACCATATGCAATGCCTTATTATGGGAGGTCATACAAATGAACAAGACAAAGGTCCTTGCCCTCATGAAGTCTACATTCCACTGAAAAAAGTTGTGCAAGCAATGAAACATAGTTAACAAGAGACTTCTACATTATGTGGGAAGTGGTAAGTGACGTGGAAAAATTATATAGTAAGTAATAGCAAAGCAAGAAAAGTAAATGTGTTGATTGGCTGAGTATGCGTAGCTGCATGACAACACTTTGTGGAGGCAGAAAATTATTTAGGGCATATTAAAAGCCTTGAAACAGAAACCAATACATGGTGCTTTGTGTTGTTTCTCACAACTAGGATATAAGGATCCAGGAACTCAGGGTTGGAAACAGAAGTAGAGTGCGTGGGAGGAAACGAAAGGAGATGAGAGTGGCTGGAGTTTTGCTCAAAGTGAAGAGTGTAAGAAAACATGGGTGGAGGCTGAATTATGCTGAGAATTGCAGGGTTTAGGTTTTATTCTAAGTGAAATAAGAAGCCTTGAAATGACTTTGATTAGGTAAGTGAAATAATATGTTAGACTATTCAGAAGCTTTTTAAATTTTTA
This sequence comes from Pongo abelii, assembly GCF_028885655.2. Taxonomy (NCBI): domain Eukaryota; kingdom Metazoa; phylum Chordata; class Mammalia; order Primates; family Hominidae; genus Pongo; species Pongo abelii. Next base: position 130,629,558 of record NC_071992.2, on the reverse strand, counting down.
TTATTATTATTATTTTAGCGCTCTGGCAGCATTAGGCTAGACTGGAACAAGTGAACGGGCTGGGGGTTTTGCAGCAGGTGTGGAGATTGACGTCACTGTGCTGGGTAATGCTGTTTGATGGGGAGTTGGAGAAAAGAATGGAGACAGAATTACTGATTGGTTATACGTTTGGGATAAGGGGGAAAGGAAGTGGAGATAAAGTATGGGTCGAACATTTCTAGTTTGAAGAGTAGGTTAGATAAATATGGTAATTATTGAGATAAGACAGAATGTGAGGTACTAGGTATGGAGAAAGATGTTGTGACTTGGTGAGAAAATCCGAAATAAATATTTAGGATATATTTAGTTTCAGATAAATTTGAGACTTGGAAGAGGAGATGTCAATTACTTAGATAGGGATCTCATAGAAAATTTCTTAGCTAGAGATACAAATGTGACTATAAACTGGATACATGTATTTTTACTTTTTTAAAAATTTCTTAGAGATACAAATGTGACTGTAAACTGGATACATGTATTTTTACAAATATGACTAAACTGGATAAATGTATTTTTCACATTTGGATGAATGTATTTTTTAATACATGGATATTACTTTTTTAATATCCAGGAATAAACAGAGGGCCAAAAATTGTGGCTGAAACGTTCTTTATCCTGAATTCAAATAGAGGATGTGAGCCTATAAAATAAATTAAAAAGCATCCAGAGAGATGAAGATGAAGAGAAAGATGAAAAAGGGGAAGAAAGAGGAGGAAGAAAAAATAAAGACAAAAAAAAAAGCAATGAGAGACAAAATAACATTTTTTTAAGGAGGGGGTGGTCTATTAGATGTAAGTCTTTTGAGGATTTGAGTAAAAATCACTGGGGATCTACATACCCCATTCTTGTTCTGTGTTACCTGACACAGGTCATTGGTAACCTTAACAAAAGCATTTTCAGTAGAATGGTTTGAAGCCAGAATCCAGAACAGGGTGGACTGAGGTATGAATGAAAAAGGAATAAGTAACATTAACCTCTTTAGACATTTTAAAAATAAATTTGGAAATATATAGCACAGAAATGTGACAATAGAAGAAAATATGGGGCAAAGGAATACATTTGTATTCTGGCTGAAATTTGTTGCCACCTGGGAAATTTTATTTGCAGTAAGTTTAATAGGTAGAGAAGAATGTATAAGGCCTAAATCTAAGGGCTGTGGAGTCAGACAGCTGGGCCAGTTCCCAAATATTTCACTTGATACCAAATATTTTACTTGATGCCTGTTTGATCTTGAGTAAAGACACTTAACCACTCTAACCCTTAGTCTCTATCTATAATGTGTCCGTAATATCTACCTCACAGTTTCTTGTGAGAATCAAATGAAAGAATGTACATGAAACATTCAGTGGAGTCCCTAACATGTGGTAAATGCTCAATTAAGTTTGCTTCTTTTATTCTTTTTTAGTCTAATTATCATTATTTCTTCCTAGTTAAACATGGTAACTACCTTTGGTCAAACTGACAGAACCAAGGATAAATGTGGAGCCTATCTATGGTGATATTCACTTTTATTATGTTTTCAGAGAATATAAAATTATTTGCTGTGGCCTTAGTTTGCTTACAGAATATTTCAACATTCCTACTCCTCAAATGCAAGATTTGGGAAAATTATTTTCAACAAAGGGATGGGTCAATCTTGAACCGAGGATGAGGTAATTCTACAGATTACCACTAGAGGACAGAAGAGGGTAATTTAGGAACCATTTGTTCTGGCTGCTAGGACAAGTTTCTCTGCTACAGGAAACAGACACCAGAACCAGACATTTGTTTCAATTAAACTCATTATTTTTAATTTAAATAATGGAGCAGAAGTCTTTCCGACAGTCAAAGTTTGTTTTTGCATTTCAAAGGTAGTAAGGGGACAATTTTCATTTTATCATCCTGTCCTTGTACTTCTATTATATCTCTTTATTCTGCATTACATTATTTTTATTTGTTTACATGCTTGTCATCAACCACCATTATATGTAAGTTTTTGAAGCCTTGGATTGAGTCTCACTTGAGCAATTCTTTCTCTTAGTAGACTCTCCAGGGACTAGATTTCAACAGTGATTATCATAAAAGTAGAGAGAGACAACCGTAAGATACTTTCAGGTTAATATTTAGGGAATCCAGCATACAGGTAAAGGATACACACATTCCTCCATACATTTGATATGGACATGTGTGTAGAAAGCCAAGGTCAATGTTAGAAAAGACAGTGTGCACTTAAAGTGTATTCTCCTGATGAAGGATCGGTGTAAAAAAACAGAATTTATTCATTGTATAATGCACGTCTATGTCATGTGCTAACATACATTTTTTCATTGAACACTCTCAACAATTCTGTCAGATAGAGATTCCTGTCTTTATTTTAAAAATGCAGAAACCAAGACACAGAGAGGTTTAGCAACTCGTGTCAAAGAACTAGTATATAGAAAAGTCACACCAGACAAGATGGGCAAATGGCAATTTATTCTGATAGAAATGCCAGCAACAGGGGAGAGAGCACAAAGCCTGAAAACTCATCTTCATGGAACAAAGAGTGGGAAGAATTTTAAGAGCTGGGGTGGGTGATTCCTAGGTCATCTGAGTTTCTTAATTGGCATTACCCAAAGGAAAGCTAAACTTTCTCTTCTTACCTTCATGCCCAGAGGTGGTTTTACAACTTGGAGCAAGGAGCCCCCTGAAGTTAGCTCCCTAATCACCCACAGAGACTAGGAGCTGGGTGCACTGTCTTCCTTAATCTTTACCTTTCAAAGAGAGATCCCCCAGGGCATCAAAAAAAGAATGTCCTGGATTGTAAAACTGGTAAGAGGCTTTTTAAACATTTACATCTCAAAGGACAGAGAAATAATTTACAATGGCAAGTTTTCTAAAGTAAATGCTCTAAGAAAAGGAAAGTCAGGGACTTGGAGTCAGGAAGAAGCCTTTCCAAAGTTAAGACAAGCTGAGGTGAACATTCAGGTCAACTTGGTCAGAGTGAGGTTTAAAGTCTGGTCATTCTGACACAAAATATCATGCTACTTTTATTGAAAGAATTGGACAGCACAGTCTAATATCCAATTTCATGGATATTGCTGGGCAGTAATACATGCTTATTGAATAAGTGTTCTGTTAATAAAGAACAGAAACCCCCTGAATTTTATCACCCAGAGTTAGATCCAGATATAGAAATTTAAATTCAACCATATATACATACTACAATTCATACAGCTACTCCTATATGAGCAAACACAATGTCTTTCGATACATGATGATCAATTACAGCAAGAGTACTTGAAGAACACCACCCAACATCACACCTTCCATATTTTGCTCAGAGTCACATTCTCTCCTTATTGAATTTCCTGAATTAAAGAAGAGTGGATGGGGCTTCACGCCACACTCTTTGGAATTCTCCCTTGCAAATAATGGCCTCAGAGACTTCTCAAGACTTTTCCAAATTTATTTACATATTTTTTCACTCATTAACTTGGAGAGGGAATAAAAACAAACTCAGGCCCCCATTTTTAGGGCAGTAGACTGAACTCATATAGGTTGATATATCCAGTACCTCAAATGCCTGAGGTATTTAAAGAAGACCAGTGATTCACCTTAAGATAACAAAATAGTGAATTTTCCTCAGTGTGTATAGCAATGAGATAGTAAAAGAATGTTACCTAGAGAGAATGTGGGCTACAGAGATAAATGCGAGCAAATCATAGCCTACGGAAACTTTTCATAAACACTAAATGAAGATCTGGAACAGTGTGGGCAAGGCATTTGGCATCCCACTTTCTTACAGTGTTTGTTTTCCACACTTTCTGGGTGATACTCAAAAATATCAATTAATATTGCAGCATATATAATAAAAAATAAATGCAGAAAACAAAAACTAAGAAAACAAACATAATAACAGCAATCATCAAAACTTTCCTTCCAACCCATACCAACTACAGCCATTGCCTGTTCTCTGTGATGTGACAGTATATGAATCATGAAATTAAGAAAATAACTTGTCAGTTTTTTCTAAACTAGACAATATAAGCCTTCATTTTTATAACATAGTTGACCAATCAAATAATTATTAAATTGCCAGTATGGTAAAAAAGCAAAGACTAAAAATAAAAATTTGAAATTATGGAATAAATTAACAAAAAAGTACAGATTGATTATCAAAAATCCACATTCTTAAACCTCTGTGTTAATCATAAAGCTGTACATTAAAACAGATTTTATCAAACAAATGCCTAAAAATGTGTAATTGGAACACAGTGTGTAATTCCTTTGCGTATGGTCTGTAGTTGACTTCATACTACAAGAGCAGAGTAGTAGTTGCAATGGAGATCGTATGTTCCGCACTGCCTAAAACTTTTACAATATGGACCTTTATTGAAAGAGTTTGCCAACCCCTGCCATAGAGCAACAATTCATGTACTTGTGGCATTTAGTGTTTCTATAAGCTAGAGGTGATGTCCTAAGCTGTGTCACTGCATATTTCCTTTATCTTTCCCTTAAATGTGTTTTTACAGTAGCTAAATATTTTCATCAAACAAATAGTCTGAATTGCAGTGAATAAAGCAGGAGAAAAATACTAATAATTTTGAAAACATCACCTCAAAACATTTGCACATAATTTTACATACCATAGTTCACTCTTCGTGAAATAAGCCCTGATATCCAACATACTTAAGCACTAAGATACTCATTTCATCATTTATTTATAAGATAAAAATTTAGAAAAAGCGTCAATATCTGACAATGCAGAAAATCTTCAAAATACTCCAAATTACTTTTACACAGTAGTTAATTCTATGCTTATATAAAGTTTATGGCAATAGAAAAAATTAAATTATACCTAAGCCCATCAATCATGCACAGGATGACATCTGACCATAAGTAACTCTTACTAGTTTATCAGAGGCCGTCTACAGAATGGACTGCTTGTGACCCTGTTTCTAGGAGAGACTTTTCCATGCCTCATGGCACAGATGTCTGGGTTTTCTATTATGTTTTAATTAAATTGTTAGTGTGGATTGAAAGCTGTAGTTTAATGAAAATTTTAGATTTGGCTGGAAGCAATCATATAGTTTACTATCAAACATAAATTGCTTGTCACAATGTTTATTTTGTTAGACAGTTAAGCACTATTTTACAAATTATTTTTATTAATATATAATAGCATATATTTATGGGATATATGTGATATTTTGGCACAAACATACAATGTGTCATGATCAAATCATGATATTTAGAATATCCATCACCTCAAGTAGTTATCATTTCTTGGTGTAAATAAACACTAAAATATGTACAGCCTACATAAACATCAAGTTCTTCATGTTTTTATCTATTATTCTTGCAAATAACCTGCAAATAACCTCTACTAATAGTCTATTTTCATTTTTATATGTTATATGTTCACCTGGAAAAACGTAAGCACACTCTAAGCTTCTCTAAATTACCTTTTTCTGATACAGTAATTTATCAAAACTAATTTTGATAAGACTAGTAAAGCTAATATGGTAATCTCCCTTTATAAGTATTTTTATTTCCACAGTTTCGGTTATCCTCAATCAACCAGGGTCTGAAAACATTAAGTGGAAATTCCCAGAAATAAATAATTCATAGGTTTTAAATTGCACACTGTTCTGGGTAGCACAATGAAACTGCACACCCATCCTTATCTGTCCTGCCTGGGACATAACGCATCCCTTTGTCCAGGGTATCCAGACTGTATACTCTATTTGTCATTGACATCATCTGCTCCTGGCATCCAACCATCAACATTATGGCTTGCTGTTCCAGGATTACCCAAAGCAGATGATTCCTCCTTCTTATGTATTTTCTGTGGTATGTCCCAATGCCTGTGTCGTTTACCTTACCTCATCTCATCATGTTGACATTTTATCAATTTTTATCATCACAAAAATGGTGAATACAGTACAGTAAGATATTTTGAGAGAGACCATACTCACATAACTTTTATAAATTAAATAAATAATAAAATAACACTTATTCTTGGTATGTGATATAGGTAAAAACCCAGCATATATAGGATTTGGTACCATCTTCATTTTCAAGCATCTACTGAGGGTCTTGGAAGGTATGTTCTCCAGATAAAGAGAGTACTACTGTGCTACTGAGTGGCTAAATTTTCTCATCACCCATCACATTAATATGTTTCCAATTCTTTCTCAAGCCTTAAGGGGGAAGAGACTTTTTTCCCAAGCCTTAAGGGGGAAGTAGGAATTGTGGGCCCGGGTACTCCTGCTTATTATGTGTTTCTATCACTGAATGCTCAACCTATCTCTAATCTGTCTGAGATACAATCAGGCATGATTACCGAACAATGGAAACTCATAAGTGTTCTTAGTCTCTAGGCAACCACAGCTGTCAATCAGTGGAGCTTGAAAAGAACCTTTTCAAATATTCTTAAAAAAAAAAGAATACCTTCTTGAATATCTTCACTTTTCTCCAAGACCATTATTTTTAAGGCACTTTTTAGCCCAGAACTAGATTGTTGTTACTGTTGTCTAACTAATTTTTTTAAAATCAACTTTTCTTTCAGATTCAAGGGGTACACGTGCAGGACTGTTACATGTGTATAATGCGTGATGCTCAGGTTTGGGATACAAATGATCTCGTCATCCAGATAGTGAGCATAGCACTTAACAGTAAGTTTTTTAGCACTTGCCCTCCTCTCTCCCTCTTCTCTTTATTAGTCCCCAGGTCTATTGTTGCCATCTTGCATAACTGATATTCTTGCCTTCTGTCTTCTGAAAAATTAAATATCCTTAGGGTTACTATGAAAATTCTCTATATATTTATGTCTATATTAGCCCTTATTTATATGCTGTACTTTTTGTTATCTGTCTTTATCACCAAATGCAATCTTGGTTCTATAAAGCCATGAATATTTTTATTTTATCCCAAAATGACAAAAATACCTGAAAGGTAAGTACTCAATAAATAATTCTATCATGGGACAAATATGAGTCGAAAGGATGGACAATAGGATGAAATGTAAACTGTTTTTATGCTTTCTAATAATCTGTCTCATGCTAGGGAACAAATCTCCACGAGCATGTCATATTGCTGTATAGATTTCCTGAGCGAAGGGCACTGACCACTTTTTAAAGGAAATTAGCGTAATAAGCATTCTTGGACGCAAGAAATAGTGTCTCCCTTCTAGTTTGTAGGTAGGCTTATTTTCTGAACAGTATCATATGAAAGCATTTTCCCCTCTCCAAAGTCATTTCAGGATAATAAATTTACCCTCCTCTCCTCAAAGAGGATTGAAGACTAAAGATAAATTCCCATTTTTTCCCCCTAGAAGGAAGAATGGACCAGACACCAGAAGCCCTTATGTGACATCAGAACGAGATCCTAATTTCAGATTTCTTCTTCTATAATACTTACCACTCCATGTATAGGTAACATTTAACACTTTTTATAACATTGCAAGAGGATCATGGATTGGGGATCTAGGACTGATTATATTCTGACTGCCACTTCTGCCATAAGTAATACAGTGTTTGTATTTCTAGTCTTATGTCTTTGCAAGTACAGCAAAGGCTCAGACCTTCACAGTTCCTAACTCAACAGACACAATCTACCACTTTAATATAATCTGCAACCCCCATTCTTAATTATTTAGGCATTGTACGCACTGTTCATGTAAAGCATTTCCCTAAATACTGGCACAGATTTTTTAAAGTAGACTTTTTAATTTTGAAATAATTGTATATACATGTACAGAATTAAAAACACAAGGAGATTCTGTGTTCATCTTGCCCAATTTCTCAAGTGATATCTTGTAAAACTATAGTACACAATATCACTACCAATACATTCCATCAATACAATCCACTAATATTACTCAGATTTATTTGATTGTACCTGTATTTATTCATGTGTGTCTGTGTGGTTTTAGTTCTATATGATTTATCACATGTGTAGGCTCATATAAATTACAGGGGTCAAAGTACACAACAGTTCCATTGCTACAAGGATCTCTTCCACAGCTCTTTCATAACCACAACCAATTACACCACAGATAATAATCCGTTCTTCATTTCTATAATTTTGTCATGTCAAGAATATTATATTAAGGAAACAATACAGTATATAACTTTTGGGGACTGGCTTGTTTACACTTGCATAATTCTCTGAAGATTCATCCAAATTGTAGCGTGTGTTCAGTTGTTTGTTCTGTTTTATTGCTGAGTAGTATTCTAGGATATGGGTATAATACACTTTGTTTAACCATATATCCATGTAACCATGTATATATCCAAATGTTACCCAAGAATAACATTTGTGTTTTTTCCAGTTTGGACCTATTATGACAAAGTTGTTACAAACATTTATGTACACACAGATTTTATCATAAACATAATTTTCAGTTGTTCTGGGACAAATGTACATGAATGCAACTACTAGGTCTTATTAATTGCAAGATTTTTTTAATTATTAAGAAATTATCAAATTGCTTTACGGAGTGACAGTACCATTTTATATACCCATTAACAATATACGACTAATCCCATTTGCACAAATTTTTATAAGCATTTGGTGGTGCTTTTATATTAGCCATTGTGGTAGATGTATTGTGATATCTCATTGTAGTTTTAATTTTCAGTTACCTAATGGATAAAGATATTATATTTATATGTGCTGCTTTGCCATCTTTATATTCTTATTTGTGAAATATCTGTTTATGTCTTTTGCCCATATTGTAGTTGGAGTGTTTGTTTTTTGCTGTCTATTTTTCAGAGTTTCTTTGTGTATTTCTGATACTCATAATTTTATATGTGCTTTGCCAATTGATATAATTATGTAATTTTTCTCTTTTGGTCTATTGACATGATAGATTACATTATTTGATTTTCAAATGCTGAGCCAACCCTACTACTGGAAAAATCTTGCTTGGTCAATAAATTACTGAATCAATTTGTCAATATTTTGTTGAGAATGCTTACATGTATAATTATGAGAAATATGGGCCTGTATTTTATTTTTTGTATGTGTTTTTTTGTCTATTTTTGGCATAGGAATAATATGAGTCCCATAAAATAAGTTGGGGGATATGCCTTCCTCTTCTATTTTCTGTCAGAGATTGTATAATACTGGTATTAATTCTTCCTTAAATGTTTGATGAAATTCTCCAGTGCAGCAGCTTAGGCATGACCAGGAACTTAACTATAAATTTAATTCTTTCTATGGTTATAGAACTATTCAAATTGCCTATTTCAATTAGTTTTGGTTAGTTTGTGTTTTTTGAAAAAATTGTTCTATATTTTCTAAGTTTTTGAATGGATGAACATAAAGTAATTTACAGTATTCTTATTCTTTAAATGAATAAAGTATATATAACAATATTGTTGTTTATACTTGGTATTAGTAATTTGTCTTTTTTGTAATTTTAACTTTTAGTTTAGATACAAGAGGTATATGCACGGGTTTGTTACATGGGTATATTGCCTCCAAGTAGTGAGAATACATGTGAACATTCTCAACAAAATATTGACAAATTGATTCAGTAATTTATTGACCAAGCAAGATTTTTCCAGGTAGTAGGGTTGGTTCAACATTTGAAAATCAAATAATGAAACCCACCACGAGGTTTTCAAACCATGGCTGTCTTGGTTTCTTCTTCCTTTAGTAGCCTGCAGTATCTGTTGTTCCTATGTTTATATCCATCTGTGGTCAATGTTTAGCTCCCACTTATAAGGGAGAACACATGGTATTTGGCTTTCTGTTCCTGCATTAATTCACTTAGGATTATGGCCTTCATACTGCAATCTAAAGGCGTAATAACTAACAGTTCACATTGCAGCAAAGGACATGATTTCATTCTTTCTTCATGGCTGCATAGTATCCCATGATGTATATTTACCAAATTTTCTTTACGCAGTTGACCACTGATGGACAACTAAGTTGATTCCATGTCTTTGCTATTGTGAATAGCATAGTGATGAACATACGAGGGCATATATCCTTTTGGTATAATCTATTTTCCTTTCGATATGCACCACATAATGGCATTGATGTGTCAAATTGTAATTCTGTTTCAAGTTATTTGAGAAATCTCCAAACTGCTTTCCATAGTGAGTGAATGCATTCACTTGCCACCAACAGTGTATAAGCCTTCCTTTTTTCTCTACCACCAACAGTGTATAAGCCTTCCTTTTTTCTCTACCACCTTGTGAGCATCAGTTATCTTTTTGACTTTTAATAATAACCATCCTGGCTAATGTGACATGGTATCTCATTGTAGTTTTGATTTGCATTTCTCTGACGATAAGTAATGATGAAAACAAACAAATATATTTGTTGACTGCTTGTATGTCTTCCTTTGAGAAGTACCTGTTCATGTCACTTGCCCATTTTTAATGGGATTATTTGCTTTTTGCTAATTGATTTAAGTTCCTTATAGATTTTGTATATTAGACCTTCACTGGATGCATAGTGTGTGAATATTTTCTCCCATTCTGTAGATTGTCTGTTTACTCTGTTGATAGTTTCTTTTGCTCTGCAGAAGCTATTAAGTTGAATTACGTTACAGTTGTCAATTTTTGTTTTTGTTGCAATTGCTTTTGGTGACATAGTTAAAGATTCTTTACCAAGGCCAATATTGAGATGGGTATTTCCTAGGTTTTCTTCGAGGATTTTTTATAGTTTGAGATATTATACTTAAATATTAATCCATCTTGATTTAATTTTTGCATGTGCTGTAAAGTAAGTCCAGTTTCAATATCCTGCATATGGCTAGCCAGTTATCCCAGCACCATTTATTGAACAGGGAGTCCTTTCCCCATTTACTGTTTTTGTCAGCATTGTCAAAAATCAAAGATTAGATGGTTGTTGGTGTGTGGCTTTATTTCCAAGTTTTATATTCTGTTGCCTTGGTCTACGTGTTTGTTTTTGTACCAGATGCGTGATGTTTGGTTTCCATAGCCATACAGTACAGTTTCAAGTTGTGTAGTGTGATGCCTCTGGCTTTGTTCTTTTTGCTTAGGATTGTTTTGACTATTCAGGCATTTTTTGATTTCATGTGAACTTTAGAATAGTTTTTCTTAATTCTGTGAAGAATGTCACTGGAAGTTTGATAGGACCAGTGTTTTGGCCAGTAAGGCCTTTTCACAATATTTATTCTTACAATCCATGAGCATGAGATATTTTTTTTTCATTTCATTTCTTTGTGTCATGTCTCATCTTCAGCAGTGTTTTTAGTTCTCCTTGTAGAGATATTTTACCTCCTTAGTTAGCTGTATTCCTAGGTACTTATTCTTTTTGGTTATTGTAAATAGGATGGTGTTCTTGATTTGACGCTCACACTGGACATTATTGGTATATAGAAATGCTAGTAATTTCTGTACATTGATTTTGTATCCTTAAACATCCCTGAAGTTGTTCACCAGTTCTAAGGGCCTTTTGTTGGATTCTTTAGAGTTTTCTAGGTATAGAATTATATCACCAGTGAAGAGAGACAGTTTGAGTTATTTTCTTATTAGGGTACCTTTGATTCTTTCTCTTGTCTGATTGCTCTGGTTAGAACCAGTACTATGTTGAATAGGAACAGTGAGAGTAGGCAGTCGTGTCTTGTTCCAGTTCTCAAAAAAAATGGTTCCAGTTTTTGACCATTCAATATGATGTTGACTGTGGGTTTGCTATAGATAGCTCTTATTATTTTAAGGTATGTTCGTTCAGTGCCTAGCTTCTTGCTAGTTTTTATCATAAAAAGATGTTAGATTTTATCAAATCTGTTTCTGCATTTGCTGAGATCATCATATGGTTTTTGTTTTTAATTCTGTTTAGTGAATCACATTTATTGATTTCTGTATATTAAACCAACCTTACATCCCAGGAATAAAGTCTATTTGGGAATTAACTTTCTGAGGTGCTGCTGCTTTTGGTTTGCTAGAATATTTTTGAGGATTTTTGTGTCTGTGTTTATCAGGGATATTGTCTTGAAGGTTTCTTTCTTTGTCATGTCTCTGCAAGATTTTTTATTAGGCTAGTGCTGGCTTCATGAAATGAGTTAGATAGGAGAACCATCTCCTTGAATTTTGGGAATAGTTTCAGTAGGATTTGTACCAGTTCTTTTTACGTCTGATTGGATTTATCTATGAGTCCCTCTAGCCCAGACTTTTTTGGTTGGTAGGATTTTATTATTATTATTATTATTATTATTATTATTATTATTATTATTATTTATTACTGATTCAATTTCAGAACCCCATATTGGTCTATTCAAGGTTTCTATCTCTTCATGATTCAATTGTGGAAGATTGCATATTTCTAGTAATTCTTTTTTTTGTTTTTGAATTTCTAATTTGTGTGCATAGAGTTACTTATAGTATTCTCTGAGAAGCTTTTGTATTTCTGTGGTATTAGTTGTAATGCTGTCTTGGTCATTCCTGATATATTTATTTGTATCTTCTCATTTTTTTCTTTGTTAATCTAGCTAGCAGTCTATCAATCTTGTTTTAGTTTTTGTTTTGAAAAAACAATTCTTTGTTTCATTGATACTTTGTATAGATTTTGGCATCCAATTTTATCAAGTTATCTAATTATGAGTATTTCTTTTATTCTATTAGCTTCTTGATAGGTTTTTTTTTCTAGTTTCTTTAGTTGAAACATTAGATTGTTAAGAATTTGAGATGTTTCTAACTTTTTGGTGAAGCCATTTAGGGCAATAAACTTTCTTTTTAGCACTCTTTAGCTGTATCACAGATGTTTTGGTAAATTGTGTCCTGCTTTCATTAGCTTCAAATTTTTTAAAAAAATTCCTGCCTTAATTTTAATGTTCACCCAGGAGTTCTTCAGGAGCAAGTTGCTTAATTTCCATGTATTTGTTTAGTTTTGAGAGATCTTCTTGATTTTTATTTCTACTTTTATTGTACTGTGGTTCAAGAGTGTGCTCAGAATAATTTTATTTTAAAAAATTATTGAAACTTGCTCTATGATGGAGCATGCGGTCGATCTTAGGATATGTTCCATGTGCAGATTAGAAGATTGTATATTCTGTGGTTATTGCCTGGAGTGTTTTATAGGTGTCTATGAGGCATAGTTGATTAAGAGAACAGTTTAGGTCCAGAGATTCTTCGTTAGTTTTCTGTCTTGAAGATCTAATGCTGTGAGTGGGGTGTTGAAGTCTCTCACTATTACTGTGTGGTTGTCTAAGTCTCTTCATAGACCAAGAACTTGCTTTATGAAGCTGATTGCTCCAATGGTGGGTGCATATATATTTAGGATAGTTAAGTCTTCTTCTTGGATTGTATGCTTTAACATTATACAATGCCCTTCATTGTCCTTCTTTATTTTTATTAGTTTAAAATCTGTTTTATGTAATATGAGAATAGCAATTCCTACTTTTTTTTTCTTTCCATTTTCTTGGTAGATCTTTCTTTAACCCTTTACTTTGAGCCTGTGGGTGTTGTTAGAAGTGAGCTGGGTCTGCTGAGGAAAACAGATGGTTGGGTCTTGTTTTTTCTTTTTCTTTTTTTCTTTTCAGGTTGTCACTCTATGTCTTTTAAGTGGGCCAATTAGTCCATTTCCATTCAAGGTTAGTATTGTTATGTGTGATTTTTATCCTGTCATTATGTTGTTAGCTGGTTATTATGTAGACTTGACTGTGTGATTGCTTTATAGTGTCTGTGTGCTATGTGCTTAAGTGTGTTTTTGTGGTAGCAGATGTTGTTCTTTTGATTTCATGTTCAGCACTCCCTTAAAGACCTCTTTAAGACTTTTCTGTTTGAAATGAATTCCCTTGGCATTAGCTTGTCTTAAAAAAAAATTATTACTACTTTACTTATGAAGCTTAGATTGTTGGGATATGAAATTCTTGGTTGGAATTTCTCTTCTTTAAGGATACTGAAAATAGGCCTCCAATCTCTTCTGGCTTGTAATGTTTTTTGCTGAGAAGTCTGCTGCTAGCCTAACGTGTTCACTGTCTATGTGACTTGACCTTTCTCTCTAGCTGCCTTTAAAATTTTTTCTTTTGCATTGACCTTGGTGAATCTGATGAATATGTGCCTTGGGCATGGTTATCTTGTATGCTATTTAGCCAGCGTTCTCTGTATTTCTCGGAGTTTCTTGTCAACCTCTCTAGCAAGATTGGGGAAATTTTTATAGACTATATCTCCAAATATATTTTCCGACTTACTTATTCTTTCTTCTCTCTCAGGAATGCCAATCATTCATATATTTAATCTTTTTATATAATCTCATATTTTTTGGTAGTTTTGTTCATTTTTTAAAATTCTTTTTTCTTTATTTTTGTCTATCTGAGTTGATTTAAAGATCCACTCTTTGAGCTCTGAGAATGTTTTCCTCAGCTTGGTCTATTCTGCTGTTAATACTTCGACTGTATTATAAAATTCTTGTAGTGACTTTTTTAGTTCTAGAAATTTAGTTTGGTTCTTTCTTGAAATATGTCATCTTTCAGCTCTTGGATTGTTTTACTGTATTCCTGGATTCCTTGGGTTGAGTTTCAGCTTTCTTCTGAATCTTGATCTGCTTCCTTGCCATTCAGATTCTGAATTCTGTGTCTATTATTTCAGTCATTTCATCCTGGTTAAGAACTATTGCTTGGGACTTGTTTGGAGGTAAGGAGACACTCTGGCTTTTTGAATTTCCAGAGTTCTTGCACTGATTCTTAACTGGGAGGATTGATGTTCCTTTTACTGTTGTGTAAGGTGAATATAGTCAGTTGGCTTCATTTCTGGACACTTTCAGAGGTGCTATCTAAGACATTTACATGTGAGTGAATTATTGTGCTTTGTTTCACAGGTGTATATATTATCAAAATAATTTTGGTGTTATGATTTGGGCTGTGATCCAGCAGATGATGCTTAAGATTGATGGCCTGTAGCTAGGCTAATACCCAGCTAAAGGGCTCTTTTGTACTTCCTCAAATTCACAAGCATGCTCTGTTGTAGGGGGTAGAGAGAGATGATCCTATCACCAGGTTCATTTTGGACCTTGGGGGAGCCTCCTCTGATTGCTGGCGCTGTACCCCTCTTTCTTTTGTTAGGTGTTCTGGGTGATGGGGCTTCCTGGAGCAGAGGCATAGCAGTGAGATATGCCACACCCTTTCTGAACTGGCTCTGAGGAGGGAGGCATGCCCTGCTCTTGCTCCAGCCCAGGAACCTGCACATCTCACCCTCTCAGTGCTCTGAAGGTGGGGGCTCCTCCCATGCTTGAGTGCCTGCTATAGATCTTGGTTGTACTCTAAAGTTGTGTGCCCTAGCCCTGAAGGCACTGGAACTTCCAGCAGCTCAAGGTTGTACTGGGGGACTGATGTGCCCCCGTGTCACCAGTAAAGTACTCAGGTGGAGCAACACACTGAGGCTGGGTTGTGGAGGCAGGCTGTGCAACTGCTCCTGTGGGGCAGCTAAGCATGGGCCCTGGGAGGGGCTGGTGGGCAGAAGGGTTTGCAGAACAAGTGCAATCCAGTCCTGTGGTGAAACGGGCCCCACTCTCTCCTGTCTCACAGGTCAGCTGTGGCTAGCACCTCCTAGAGGTATATGGGGACCCCTGGAGGATGGACATCTGTGGTTGCTCTCTGCTTCATCTACCCAGGGCACAAAAATCTCCCAGGCTCCACGACATGTGAAGGGCTGTGTCTGCTCCCTGAGATGAGCCTTCCAGCTCGCAAATCCATGAGGAACACGGGTTTCTCTGTAACTAGGATCCCAGAGGTCCATGGTGAGGAAGAGCTATCCCTCACTCACCCCTTTCCCAGGAGCTTCTCTGGTGGGGACCTAGCCCTAAAGTTCATGTACCCCCTGGAGGATTTCCAGCTTCCTCCTTCTTCAGTCTTCAGCTTTAGCATTGCCTCTCCATCCATTCTCAGTGTTTTCTCTCTGAAAGTCTGATTAAAATATGGTGGTTTACTCAATAATTTGGTCTTTCTTGGTGGGAGCGGCACCCCCCGGCTATATCTCGTCCACCATCTTGTCTCTATGGAAGCAAAGCAAAATAAATTCCATTTCCTATGAACAAGCACTATTTCCCATGGCACCACAGGAGTACGTGTGGGGGTGGGAGAGGCTCTAGGAAGCAACAATGAACACACTTAATTTGCCTCTCCTTCTCCTTCTCTTTATTATTCTTCTTTTTTTTGCTGGCCTTTCACTAATTTTAAAATATATATATATATATGTGTGTGTGTGTGTGTGTATATATTATATATATATATAATAGCTTTGTATTAGTCCGTTTTCACACTGCTGATAAAGACATACCTGAGACCGAAGAAAAAGAGGTTTAATTGAACTTACACTTCCACATGGCTGGGGAAGTCTCAGAATCACGACAGGAGGCAAAAGGCACTTCTTACATGGCCATGGTGAGAGAAAAATGATGAAGATGCAAAAGCAGAAACCCCTGATAAACTCATTAGACCTCGTGAGACTTACTATCATGAGAATGACACAGGAAAGACTGGCCCCCATGATTCAGTTACCACCCCATGGGTCCCTCCCACATCATGTGGGAATTCTGGGGGATACAATTCAAGTTGAGATTTGGGTGGGGACATGGCAAAACCATATCAGACTTAGATTTGCCATTTTAATTTCTCTTTTTTTTTTTTTTTGCTTTTCTTTCTTTTGTTTGTATCATGATTTTCTATATTTGTAATTTTATTAATTTATGCTGTCTACATTATTCCTTTCCTTTACCTTGCTTCAGGTTTATTTTGCTTGCTTTCTTCTAGTTCATGAGGTAGAAAATAAACCCACTGATTTGATACTTTTGCTCTTTTCTAGTGTAAGCATTTAGTGTTAGAAAATTTTCTCTGAGCATTGTGTTAGCTATATTGCACATATTTTTATATGATATATTTTATTTGATTCAGTAATATGTGCATTAAAAAAACTTCATTTGCGATTATCCTGTTACTCTTATATTGTTTTGAAAGTATATGGTTTAATTTCTAAGATCTTGAATGTTTCCCTGTTGTTGTTCTGTTATTTACCTCTAGTTTGACTTCATTATGGTCAGAGAACCTACTCAGTAATATTCAAGAACAACACCATGGGGAGTCCCTAAGACTTTCTTTTTCAGCTGTCTTAAATCTGGACTGGGTACTAGAAAGATCTGAAGTTAGAAGCACAAGCATAAATAGACAAAAAGAAAAACAAAAAATGAAAACAAGAAAAGCTCACTCTATCTGTCCAGAGGACTGGAATAAAGGAAGCCCAGGAGAAACTTAGTGGGAAGACCAATGCCAAGTGGCTGCAGTGGGCCTCATCTGCCTGCAGCAATGGCAGAAGCAAAGTTTTAGGGACCAAATCCACATCTAGCTTCAACAGCACACCCAAGCTGCCTATAGCAGAGGCTACAGCAGATACCAGGCAGGCCAACCCACTTCATGCTTCACATGCCCTGCAACAATTGTCTTATTTGCTTATAGCAATGGCCATAGTGAAAAACGTCCGCTGTCAGCATCAGACTCCTTCACACTTCTAGCACTAGAAGGATCAGTGTCTTACAGGTCTTCATACAGTAGCAGAATGTGACTTAGATCCTGTCTCCTAATCCTTCAGACAACAGCAAAGAGCCACACAGACTTAGTAGTTCCTGAACCTCCATCAAGCAGCGGAAGTTCATTCAGGGCATGTGTCTCCTAGCTTCTACCCAAGGGCAGACAGCAAACCAGGCCTGGTGTCTCTTAACCCTCAACTTTGTGTGAAGCAGGCTGGATTCTTTAGAACCCTCCACTCAGTGTCAGAAAACCACTTGGGACCCTGTAACCCTTGAACCTTCACCCTGGAGTAGAAGGCAACTCAAGTAAGTGCTTTCCTCCCCTAGGGACAAGAGGAATAGAGTGGATAGCCTAGTGACACCAAGTGGTGATAAAAGAGACCAGTGAAAACATTCTCCATTACGCATGTCTAGCATTCCCTATACCTCATCTAGAAACCCTCAGAGGCCCAAGGAAATGTCTTCTGCCCCCATGGGGGAGCAGTAGCAGAAATACAATAGGAGCTCGAGTGGAATCATAAGAACAAAGCCCCACAACAGTCCCCAGTGTGTGATGTTCCCCTTCCTGTGTCCATGTGTTCTCATTGTGGGGTGGGGGGAGGGGGGAAGGATAGCATTAGGAGATATACCTAATGCTAAATGACGAGTTAATGGGTAAACACACCAACCAACATGGCACATGTATACATATGTAACAAACCTGCATGTTGTGCACATGTACCCTAGAACTTAAAGTATCATAATAATAAAATTAAAAAAAAAAAGAAGAAAGCCTAGAGCAGCATTACAAGGGATAAGAAAACTAAATTGTCTTTGTAACAATAGCTCACAGACTAGGTCAGAACATACATACATGCTAGAGGGGCCAAATGATAAAAAAGAAGATTTAAATAAGATTGCTTACTAGTGAGATATCTAAATTATTCGTAACGCAACCAAAAATTATTCATCATATGAAGAACAAGGAGAAATACAATAGGAATGAGAAAAGACAATTAACTAAAGTTGTTACTAACGTGAATCAGATGTCAGAACTCTCTGACAAAGATTTTCTATCAAACACTATAAAGGTGCTTGAAAAAGTAATTATATATTTCCTTGGAAAATTTTAGGCAAGAAATAAAAGTTATTAAAACAACAACCATATGGAAATCATATCACTGAAAAAAATTAATAATAAAAATGAAAAACTCACTGAGCCTATTGGTAGACTAGAGATGATAGAAGATAGATTTAGTGTGCTTGAGATCAATAGGATATTTCTAATCTGAAAAACAGAAAGTAAACTGGAAAAAAAAGAACAAAATTTTAGGGAGCTGTGACAAAATAACAGTTCCAATGTTTGTATTATCAGAGACCCAAAAGGGTAGGTGAAAGAATGTGAGGTTGAAAAATACTCAAAGAAATAATAGTTGACTACTTACCAAATTTGGCAAAAGGCTTAAAGCATATCAATTTAAGAAGCTGAGTGAATGATAAATAGGAGGTATCCAAAGAAAGCTTTACCAAGAAACACAATAAATAAACTTGAGAAAAAAATACAGGCCAGGCACAGTGGCTCAAGCCTGTAATCCCAGCACTTTGGGAGGCCAAGGTGGGTAGATCATTTGAGGTGAGGAGTTCGAGACCAGCCTGGCTAATGTGGTAAAACCTCACCTCTATTAAAAATACAAACATTAACCAGGTGTGGTGGTGCACACCTGTAGTCCCAGCTACTCAGGAGGCTGAGGAAGAAGAATCTCTTGAACCCAGGAGGTGGAGGTCGCAGTGAACCAAGATCACGCCACTGCATTCCAGCCTGGGTGACAGAGCAAGACTCTGCCTCAAAAAATAAAAACAAAATAAAAATACAAAGAAAAAAATTTGAAATCAAGTAGAAGAAAAAAATGTATTGCTAAAGGGAAACTCCAGTTCAAGTGACAGTGCATTTCTCATCTAAAATCACTGAGGCCAGAGGAAGTAGCATAACATTTATAACAAGAATTTAGTAAAAATAACTATTAAAAGAGAGTCTTGATCCAGTGAAAATATCTTTCAGAAAAGAAGGGGAAATAAAAATAAGTATCTTAACATTCCTTTGGCTCTGAGACACCATGTCTGGTTTGCTGTCTGCCCTTGGGTAGAAGCTAGGAGACACATGCCCTGAATGATCTTCTGCTGCTTGATGGAGGTTCAGGAACTACTACATCTGTGTAGCTCTTTGCTGTTGTCTGGAGGATTAGGAGACAGGATCTAAGTCACATTCTGCTACTGTATGAAGAGCTATAAGACACTAATCCTTCTAGTGCTAGAAGTGGGAAGGAGTCTGATGCTGACAGCAGGTGTTTTTCACTGTGGCCACTGCTATAAGCAAATAAGACAATTGTTGTAGTGTATGTGAAACATGAAGTGGGTTGGCCTGCCTGGTATCTGCTGTAGCCTCTGCTACAGGCAGCTCAGGTCTGCTGTTGAAGCTAGATGTGGATTTGGTCCCTAAAACTTTGCTTCTGCCATTGCTGCAGGCAGATGAGGGCCACTGCAGTCACTGGGCATCGGTTTTCCCATTAAGTCCTTCCTGGGCTTCCTTTTTTAGTCTTCTGAACAGATAGAGTCAGCTTTTCTTGCTTTCATTTTTTTTTCTCCTTGTCTATGCATGTAGGGGCTTCTAACTCTAGATCTCTCTAGTACCCAGTCCAGATTACATGACAGATAAAACCCTAGGAACTCCTCATAATATTGTTCTTGAAGTCCTGAGGTTTATAACCATCCCACACCTTCTTCTTTCCATATTTCAGAGTCCTTTTATGATTGTATGTTGAATTGTTTCCAGTACAGTTGGTTGTCTTTAGAGCAGGGCAGCAGGGAAATGTGTTTCTGCTATGTTATCCCCAATGAGAAACTACACCTGACCATATTTTCTATGCTCTATCTTCAATTTTCTCAATTTCCTTAACACATAAAAAATTTTAATATGCAGTTAAAAATTCAAATTTCTACACAAGCTACTTTTCTAATTGTCATATTTCTTTCCTTATTTATTAACCTTCCAAAATTTTATTCTGTCAAATGTCAACTTTCCAGAGGAACATCAGAAGAATGTGTTAATCAAGCAAAGCTAAGTGTTAGACTTACTGTAGTAAAAGGAAACACTATCTTTACAAGGTGTTAGTAGTGTCTGTAAAAGGATTAAAAGCAATCCCCAATTTCCCTTGCCTTAATCTTTACCTCCTTGTAATTTTTTTATTCTTCTCTTTTTTTCTCTTCATTTTTTCTGTTATCTGTGTTTCTTCCGAAACTTTAAAAATTATAAAGTTTGCAAAAATAGTTATCAAAATAATTGTTCTGAGAGTTTCCTGAATGGGATTGCACCAACAATCCTTACTAATAGGCATGAAAACCCAAAACAGTTTTCAACTTTTATAACAATAGGTTTTGTAGCAGTAGAATATAAGGAAAAGTGCTACTTCAGCTAAAACATAAAGACACATGCTTCTCTTTTCTAACTGTATAAATCCACAGTACTGCTTTGACTCAGGGGTTATTTGTATTTGGCCTTCAGCTGCTTGCTGATGCACATCAGCTGAATAAAGTCTTTAATTTTTGAATCACGGAAACTATTTTTTTCACTCCTGTCATATGTCAAGGTAAAAGAATTAAGCAAGGATGTTTACAGGATTTTGTCTTCAGCTGTGTTATTTTTGATCTGTGTCTTGCAAAGTGGGGAACAGTTTGGGTATGGACCAATTTTATGACAATCACTTTGTACTGGTTGGCATAGCTAGTAGAAGGTCTTGAGATGAGTCCTGAACCGTTCAACATGGTGTATAATCTTCTCTTCCAGGGGCAAACATTTGCTGGTGCAAACAGCTAAATTGTTATTTTATTTTTAAATGTTTCATTCTTGTATTGTTTAACAAAGATTCAGAAGAGTATACTTTGTCATATATTGTTGAATGTAATAATAGTTGTGGATCTAATATTATTTAATATAAGCCCTTGGAAAAAAATGTAAGTTTTGGTTTTATATCCATGTACCTATTGTAACACTGAAGTTCATTTATTATAGTTATTTATAACTGTAATTATTATAATTACTACCTGACTATTTGCTTTACTAGATGGTGGAGTAAACAGCATGGCAAAGGTTATTCATCTTTATATGCCATTTGATGATTGTTATGTAACCATAAAGGGCAGAGATACATATTCAGAGGAAACAATTATACAGTACTTCAATACAAAAATGCAAAAAAATTAGATAATAATAAAATAATTAGAAATTTAATTTGAATTATATAATATCATTTTCTTAATGTAACCCCAAATTTAGACTAAGATAAATCTGGTTTAAAAATGCACCCATTTTTCTACCAGGAGGGAAGTTCATTGTAATTACATTTCTCTTCTCTATTATATGCTGTTCTGATCACAAGTGAAGTTTTCAATATAATTTAAGAGGATAGCTCCAGTTGGAGATATATAAGCTATCTCAAGAACTCTTCAAACTCAACATACCTTTAAGTAACATGCAATGAACAGATACTCTGTGTCCCTATGATTCATTCAATAGTAGAAGAAATGCTGAGGGGAAAATGGGAAGATAAAAAATCAGATAACAAGAAAAAACTTTGTTTTAAAGGTTTACATTTATGGTAATGTAATATTAACAATTTATGCAGGTCCATCTGCCATGCCTTTCCAAACATATTACAGTTTCAGTGATCTTGATGGACTGAATGAATTTCTTTAGAGTCATGTATTTGATACTAACTACAAAGAGGAACCAAGTAGCAGCTAGAATGCTATTGGATGTCTAATGATTCTGGCTGGTTATCCTGCCCAGTTATATAACAGAAATACAAACCAAAGTTGTCTACTCTACAATGCATGGAATATCATCGTTGCCTAGCTCTATGCAACAGTAACAACAGGCTTTATTTTTTGAAGGAGAAAACAATGTAATGATATAATGATATATGTAAAATTATTTTATTGGGTTTTGATTGTGTTTTTAAACAAGTAATATTTGCCTTACAACACTGTTAATTTTTACTGATGTTATCATTGGTTCCACATATATATTTTGGGTATATTAGCTATATTTGGTACTTTAAGTTATATAAAAAAATGTATAATGCACTGTTTATGAACTTAAGACTTTTATAATGAAGTTAATTCGTTTTTATAAACACTTTTTGAGTGTGCATTCAAAACGCTCTTCCCTGGATTGTGAGCAAATATTTTACATCTAAGGCCAAACAACTGCCACACAGGACTTTTGTTTCTTTCAAAGAAAGATTTCTCCTTAGTTTTATACAGGTTCTCATGAATAATCATCCTCAGAAGTCTGCTAATCTACTGGCCAATGTTTTTGACCCCCGTGTCTCTAGAGGCTTGTGCAAGACAAAAACTATTACCATATGATGCACGATATACCTAACTTATAAATATTCTGTGTCTTGAATGGTAGGTTTTTGTTTTGTTTTGTTTTACTTTTCTGCTATATCTTACACACATGGGTTATAACTTTAGAGTCTTATGGGCTTCTTCGATTCCTTTTGTTTTTCAGATTCCATTCATCAAGTCCTGATAGGTCCTGAGACAGGCATTCATTATAGGTGAAATAGAATCTAGAAGCACATGATAATATAAACAAGGCATTCATATGAAATACATCTCTGTTGTGAATATTGTGCTACAGAAATCTTGAATAAGGGCATTTCAACTATTCTGGATGATTAGAGAGCAGGTAAAGGACATTTTGACTGGTGTACATTTGTAAGAATAAATAAGCATTTATAGAATGTTCTCTGAATGTGAGAATATCCCCAGAATAACTTAGATAAACATGCTATGTTCTTTCTCCTATGTTTCCAGTGAAATAATTCACACCCTATTCTAGGGAAACCTTTTAATGAGGAGTTGGAAGAAAGATAAAATTAATGGTGGAAATCATAAATTATTTCTGTATATTTTCTATACCTTTAATGCAATCATTCTGTCTATGATCAACCAGAGGTGTTTTTATCCTAAGCAAATTCATAGTTAATTAGCGATGTCCACTAATCTTTTCATGACATTCTTATACTGTCACTCATAGCAATCACTGCTGTTTCAACTGTTCCTTTGGGACCTTTCATTAAGCAGCTTGAAATTTGTTATTAAATGTTTTGAAAATGGGTTCAAATAATTTAACTAAAAATATAATCCTTAAAATCTTTTCCTTGCAAATTTACTTTTGTCCACATTGCTTGTTATAATTCACTAGAGGTTCTCAAATGAGATCAGAGGGCAGTATGAGCATACTAAATAATAAAATGTCAACATGTTTGAATGCATATCCTCCCATTATAAATTTTCAAAAGGAAATTAAATGATCCAGATTAAATCATTGCAAGTTAAAATCAAAAAGAATCAAAGTCAAAATATGATGACTTTTTCAATGTTAATCTTGTGCAATGTCTGTTAAGAAGCCTGTATAGAGTTGGAGTTCTTGCAAAAGGTGAAAGTTGAATCATTTTCACTCTCTTTAAGGGTGAGTTTCTTCAGGACCTCAAAAATTGAATTAATCAAGGATTTGTATCTCACATACCCAACTTTTAAGGGGTGCAAAAAATTAATAAGCTACATAAGGTTATCATAATACCAGCCTAATACAAATAAAACTTAGAAATCAAGCGAAACTCAAGAGTCTGGGATAAGTGTACCAAATGAACTTACATTCCCAGGATGCAATATTAAGTGTAATAAAGAACTATTGTAAAAGTCTGTAAAGATATTAATGCATATCTAGTGAATATGAGAGTGACTGATACAATCAGGATAGTTTCAGCCTCCCATTATAAGGGGCAATTTATGACAATTGTCCAGAGAGCAAGACCTTTGAACTTAAAATAAATTTGAGGATACCTCCTTGAATGAGACTTGTGTGGGAATTTTGTCTTTACGAAAAGGGGATAATCCTCCCTTCTCACAGGGAATGGAAGCTGAGGCATTCTTACCTACTTGCCAAATTGAGAAATTTCTAAAATTTGCAGCACCAGTCTTATCTGAGGAGCCTTTCCTTTCTTTTTTGATAATTCAAAGCCTCATAATTTATGTTTTAACTTTGAAACCCACATTTCTTCCAACCCAGTAGCAAATTGTGTGTGCATTCAAAGTGCTCTTCCCTGGGTTGTGAGCAAATATTTTACATCTAGGGCCAAAGCAACTGCCACACAGGACTTGCATTGCTTTCAAAGGAAGATTTCTCCTTAGTTTATACAGGTTCTCATGAAGAATTATCCTCAGAAGACTGCTAATCCATTGGCCAATGTTTTAGACACCTATGTCTCTAGAGGCTTGTGTGAGACAAAAACTATTACCATATGATGCACGATATACCTAAGTTATAAATATTCTCTCTCTTGGATGGTAGGTTTTCGTTTTGTTTTGTTTTACTTTTCTGCTATATCTTACACAAATCAGTTATAACTTTAGAGTCTTACGGGTTTCTTTGATTCCTTTTGTTTTTCAGTTTGTCTAAGCTGAGAAGCTAACAGTTTAACCTAATTCTTAAATTGGTCCCAGTCTCCTGGCCTGTCTACTTGACAGGAAAATTCAGTTCAAGCAAGTACAAATACATTTAGCTTTTAATGTCTTAAAAACATTCGTATACATATGAGAAAATTCAGTTACCCACGAAAAACACATGGAACCCAGCATCTTCAGCTAGGTCTTCCTCGATGTTCAAAAACATTTTGTTTTAAGGGCTTAATTACCTAGGTAAAAATGACAGGATAACAATTATGCTAAGCGTATAGAAATTAGAACTAAAATATTATATACCCTGAATATGACAAGTTTGCCTTAGCTACAAATAAAAGCACTTGTATATATTATTTGATGCATGACAGTATTAAAAATACTGAGGAAAGAGAAGACTGTTGATATAGCATTTTTGAAAATGAAAACTCTTAACTGGATTTCACACTATAAAAGCTGAAAATGTTTCAAAATTATATGAGATCATTTGCTACAGAGATGTTAGAACACAGAATATTAACCATTTAGATCGTCTTGTCTTTAGTGTATTTTACCACTTATCTTAAAAGCAAATTTCTGCTGTTTGTTATAAAAAGTCATTCCTTTGATATTCTGTTTCAAAAAGTCTTATGATTATAGAATAGAATATAAAATAACCCTTTAGCTCACGATTAAACTTACAGGAAAGTGTTTCACATGGTTTTGAAAAAAATGCATTTATTAAAAATGTTCTTGATATACTATGAGAAATTTCATCAAATATGAATTTACAACAGTGAAAATTGTAGATAATTTTAGTAAATTCACTTATATGCATTTTTATGTACTTATATACATTTATCCATGTACGTAAAGACACACACATATACACACACACTCTACAGATATGGACACATATCTATTAGGTTGACTACCCAATTGTCCAAGAAAAGTTTTGATTTTTTAATGAATATCCAGATGGTAGGTAACACATAAAATTGTCCATTTGTTAATTGCACTGTATATTATTATTTAGATTATATTATTTATATTTTGACATTTAAATTAGTGTTATTATTAAGACTTGAATTACGAGTTTTCTTTCATTCTTATTGAGAATTCATGATTTTTTTTATGTAGATCCTTGTGCTTAGTCAGGGTTCTTCAGAGAAACACTACTAATGTGTAGATATATAGATAAACAAGAGGACTTATTATGGGAATTGGCGCATGTGATTATAGAGTTGAGAAGTCCCATGACATACCCTCCACAATCTGGAGAAATGGGAAACCTGGGGTGGTAATTTAGTCTAAGCTATAAAGCCTGAGAACCAGGGGAGCCATGGTGTGTAACCAAAGATCTGAGAACAAGAGGAGACGCTGGTATATGTTGCTGAGTGTGAAAACATTAGAACCTAAAGTTCTGATGTCCAAAGGAAGGAGAAGATCAGTGTCCCAGCTCCAGAACAAAGAGAGAAACCAGCTTCCTTCTGCCTTTTGTTTTATCCGGGTCCTCAAGGAATTAGATGCAGCATCTAATTCCTACTGGTCTAGGTCATTGACTGATGGAAACCATTTGCAGAGCCTTTTCCAGAGATGCGAGGCGTTCAGACAATGAATTGTTTCTCAGGGTTCAGTGTCTTCTGCCCTAAAATGATGAATATTC
The DNA here is from genome assembly GCF_028885655.2 of Pongo abelii. Taxonomy (NCBI): domain Eukaryota; kingdom Metazoa; phylum Chordata; class Mammalia; order Primates; family Hominidae; genus Pongo; species Pongo abelii. The sequence goes on along the minus strand of NC_071992.2, from coordinate 130,602,911 downwards.
CCTCAATATGGTTTATTTATGAGATTTGAAATTAAACTATGCAAAACATTTGTGCAGTCTCAAGACACTATATAATTCTGAGCTATTATTAATAGTCATAAAAATATACATAAAAGTATTCAAAATAATAAAAACTAATTTTCTTTGGAATATGAAATTTCTATTTTTGCTAATTCACTTATCAATACAGTGTCAGCTCTCTTTTTAAATATATTTAATTTTAAAATATGAAAAAATAAATGTGAAAGCAGAAAACTTAAACAGCTTTATATTTATTTATTATTTACTGGATAAAGTCAAAACTTCTGAAAAGTAATGAGTATTAAGTGTCTGGCCAAGAGTCAAAAGAGATTTTACTCTCCTCACTGAGCCCCATGTAAATAACTGATCATATTTTTAATGTGATAGGTGAAAGATTCAAAAGTCTGACCCAGACTTTCTTTAAAAGTTTTCCAACAAAGCTCAAACAGTTCTCCTACCCCAATGAAACTAAATCAGCCTCACATACTAGCTTGTTTGGTTTCTTGACTTTCTTTTGATGAAGCTATCTTTCATTCATATAGTTAATTTAAAAAAACGTGTGCCTTAAATGATGTCCGGAGATATAATCTGGCCACCTTTTTCTTAGAGAAAAAGTGACTTTTCTTTTTTTCCCTCTTTTAAACTCCAAATGATTGTCACTGTGGATCTCAAATCATATTTCATTTTTCATTTGGATTGAAATGTGAGCATCCTTTATTTCGTAAGTGAAATGCTACTAAGTGGCAAGCATGAGAACTTTCTAATAGTATAAAGATATACAAAGTTTTTGAATAATATGTTATACATTCATTTCACCATCTAATTTGCCAAAACAGATATAAATTATCTCAGGTGGAAAATAGTTTGCTTCACGTTGTCTTGTTATTTAAATGATGGTTTAAATCCAATTTTTTCCCTTCCAAATTAAGGATAAACATCATTTAGAAATGGCCAATAATTTCAAACTACTCAGGTATGGATATTCAAGAGTCCTTTGAAGCAAATGCCTGCTATGTGCTAGAAATTGCATATTGTGTGCATAGACTAACATGTCATTATATTCCTTGACTTAAAGATCTCTCCCAGTTGAAATATCATGGGTGTTTACACCAAGTCTATGAGCATAACCTAAGAAAAATCCCCTGGAATCACTTCACGTCTTTGTAGACTGTATTTGGACATGAGAAGTCTTTTGTATTATAAATGTGAGTTAATTTTTCATGTCATTAAATTTTTTATCCCTATGCTAAAATAGTAAGAAGGAAATCCCTTAGGCAAGATATCCAAGTAACATAAATTAAAAGAAAATTAAAGCAAAATGGACTTAAAACTTAAGAGTAGATGGAGACAATATTGGCAATTTTGAAGGAAATATAAGGATGATAAAATATATTAGAGGTATATTTTAGGAGCTGGGATTCAATATCAAAGCTGGCAAAAGACAAAACCTGTGTTTTTTGTCCCTTTGTCTATGTTTCTTTTCCCAAATCTTAAGAACCTAGATGGATCAATCAATTCCGAAGTCCCAGAACTATTGTATTATATTTCCCATATTGCATATTACATTTTGTCTCATGTTCTAGCCATTTGCATCCTTGTATGGTCTCCTAGTGTACTACAAAAGACTTGAAGATCAGGCAATGATTTTCATTGTTCTTGTGTTGTCATTTGGTTTCGTTTGTTCAATGCTTTCACACCATTAGCACATAACTCAGTTACATCACATACACTGGGTTCTAAATAAGTATTTGCTGAATTAATTCTTAGTAGATTATCTGGCCTTTGTCATTAATCCAAACCCTGCACATTGCTATATGTGCTATGTCTCAGCCATATTATAGTTAATTGAGAACTAGTCTTCTATTGATTATCCCTTAAAGATACTAACATTTCTTAATATTTTATAAAAATTTTCCAGCATAGTTGGCATTTATTCATGGAAAATTTATATTTAGTATTGTTTTACAAAAGGGAATCCAAGGCATTTATTAGGACATTGTCACTTGTCAATGTAATCAGATTTGAAGTCATGTTAAGAATGGCAGAGGTAAAGTTAGTTGTAAATTCAAGATTTTTTTAAAAAAATTGCATTGTTTAAAGAACATACTAATTTAATTACTGAATTTTTATTTTTAAGATAATATTTCATTAAATCACAGATCAACTTAGTAACATTAAATTAAAATTTAAAACATCTGGTTTCAATAAATATATGCTTTCATTACTAAATAATAAGTAACTACTCGATCAGAGGTTTTTTCCCTCAAAATTTTATTTAGGCAAGGCAAGTTTGCATCTAGGGTGTATAAAAGTAAATATTTTATATGCTCTGAGATAAAAAAGGAACTGCTCAGTAAACTGAAATAATATAATATGCTCATGAACAAACTTGAAAACAATTTATCAAATAATTATTCTTTACAGTTTGAATATTTTATATGTTTATGTTGAATTTATTTCATTTCATGGTCTAATGAGAAAACCTTTTTATTTCTTGCTTTCATCTGCCGATTTCAATCTCAATAAGATTTCTATTTAAAAATACTATGAATTGATAAACACTCTCATTTCATATCATGCTGAACTGATGGAGTCATCAAAATGAATGCCTTTTTTCTCATAATAGCACTCACCAAACAAATGTCCATAGGCATCTTGAAAATGCACTTTTACATTTTTGCTGAATTGTTTTAACCTTTTACTAAATAATACATACTTTAAATAAAAAGATAATTTTTCTTCTGGTCTCACTGCACTTTTGTCCTTCCTTGCTGGCCTCACCCATTAGAGGATAAAATGGAAATGTTTCAGGCGATGTCAAATATTCAAAAGGATTTTTGTGGCAAACAAGATATCTCCTGATTAAAATGAAATAAGTTACATTTTTCTTAAAGTGTTTTCTTTGACATAATGTCTCATCTTTTTGACATAATTTATACTCAAAATTTCTATTCACTTCTAACATGATGTTTTTAGAGACTATCTTCACTTTGCATGGTTGTGATATATGTGGATTTCAGTTACCATAGTTTAGTAATTGACACCAGGCATTCAATAAGTGATTCAAATTTCACTATTTATCTTACTACAAACTTTCCTCTTTTTCTTAGTTTGCTAACATTTACCATCATCATTACTATTGGATACTGAGTTCTTGAAAATATATTTTCAATGCCTTTGAGAAGAAGATAGATTTTTCTTCTTCCTTTGTCTGTTAAAGATGTCAATTTCATTTATCGATGTTTAAATATTAAACCAGGTTTGTTTTCTTAGAATAAAGAAAACAACTTTACCTGTTTACCTGTTTATACATATTTACATTTGGCTCATTAATATTTTAAGCTTTCACTTATTTTCAGAAAGACTATTAGGTTTTAATATACCTTTCTTATAATATCCTTGATTTTGCTATAAAAGATACGCTGCTTTCATAACGAATAGGACTTGCTTCTTTTCCCTTTTTTGGAATAATGTATGATAATTTACATTATTCTAGGGACTTTTAAATGTTTATCTGAATATAATTTTCTTCAAATATTTATTAGTATATTATTATATTTAAAAATGTATCCATGATCCATGTGATGACACTAGTTTTATTCCTAGTACTATAACTGTGTGCTATTTCTACCTTGAAAATCTCAATTTTTCTAGCATTTCATTAGGTTTTTCAAAGTACTAGTTATTAATTTTGTAGCTCTATAGTATTTTAAGTTTCTAATTCATTAATCTCTTTTTATCTTTTCATTTTCTATCACTTGGATATAATTAATTTGTGGAAATTTTCTCTTTTTGAAGTGAACTTTTAAATAATTTATTTTACCCTTTCTTTTTCTAGTAGATTCATTTAAGACTTAAAAATCTGTTAAGTATGGCTTTAGCAGGATCCCAGAATTTTTAATACGTCATACTTTTAGTATTAACTTCAAAATGTTTTCTAACTTCAATGGATTTGTTATTTGATCCAGTAATAATTTTAAAATGTATTGCTTAAGTTATTAAGATCTCAGCATTTCCTAATATTTAATTATTATTTTTATTCATTACTGTCTTAATTCCACTGAAATAGAGAATATGACCTGAATAACTTATTAATTCTTGAAAACTTTCGAGGCTTTATATTGTGGCCCAAAATACGAACAATTTTGGTAAACATGTGACTTCAAAATATATATTTTTATATTTTTGAAGTGGATATATGTGTGTTTTATATGTGTATATAAAAAAGTACATAGTTAAGTTGTTAATAATTTTAGTTAAATATTCTATAAAATTATTCATACTTTCTCTGCCTATTTTATCTGGTATTCACAGAAGTATTATGAAAATCTCCTGCTATGATTTGGAGTTTATCTATTTTAATTCTGTCAATTTTTATGTTACATTTTGAAGCTGTGTTATTAAATGCAAACAAATTAAGAATTGTTTTATTACCTAAGTGGAAAAACATTATAAGCATTTTGTAATGTTTCTCTTTATTATAATATTCCTTCATTTGTTACCTTTGTCCGATATTTATAAAACTAGACCAGTTTCTTTTTTGCTGATATTTGTATGATATGCTTTTTTCATTCTTTTATTTACAGTCCATCATAGCCTGCAAAATTGTGTCTACTATATCATGTAATGCATTTTTAAAATTTCAATTTGTGAATATTTAATAATTCCCAGGAATATTTAGTCTATTTATATTTAATGTTAAGCCTGATATAGTTTGGATTCTATCCATCATTTTACTATTGATTTTCATATTATATATTCTGTGTATGTTATTTTTCTCTCTCTCTCCTTGGCTTTACTTTAAAATATCAAATAATTTGGTTAATTTACTTGGTTTTGCTATGTGTTTATTGTATTTGCCATTTTTTTTATTCCTGTGTTAAGAAAGATAGGGAAAATGTCACAGACCAAAGAATACTAAAGGGACAAAAAAAAAAAAAAAAACAGAGTGGGCTGTATTATCTTGGATATAATCATGGAACAGAAAATGGGTTTACTGAAAAAACTGGGGAAAATTAGATAAAGTCCAAAGTATATTTAATGCCAAAACAACAAATGGATTTTTTAGTTTTGAGAAATGTACTGCAGTAATATAACATGATAACACTAAGGGAGACTGAAACTCAGTAGTAATACATGGAAATGTTCTCTACAATCTGCAGAAATCTATAAATCAAAAATATTCCAATATAAAATGTGTATTTAAAAAATTTAAGTTAGTAATCTAGCCATGACCCAGAAACAGCTAAGACTATAAAGCACCTTAATTTCATTATCTCCTCCCTTTTTTGATATTTTAATAATTTATTTCTCATAATTCTTCAAGCTTCATTCTTACATAATATTAAGTAAATAAAAAGGTATGAATCTGAATGATATTACTGAAGATTGTTCTCAGAATTCAAGACTAAGAAATTATTACTTTACTCTGGAAGATGTTTCAATTTATTTTATTTGACAATGGAAGGAAGTTTTATAATTTTTTTGTTTATTTGGAAAGTGTGTTTTGTTACAATGCCTTTTCATAGCATAGTTTTATAATGTTCAAAATGCTCACATCTCCCATAGAAAACATCTCATTTTTTTTTTTGTCAGCAAGGCATATGCCGTAGTAAACCAAGTTAGTAATCACAGTTACCCTTGATTTGGACTATTTTCAAAATCTATCATCCATGCTACAGAGAGGTTGAATGAATAATTTGGGTACTACAAAATAGAACACTGCTTCCTCACAGAAAATTCAGATTCCTAAGAATTAGTAGCTGTCACCGTTGCACAACTGATGTCACTTCTGATTCTTTGAACTTTCTTCTTGTGTGTGTGTGTGTGTATGTATATATATACATACACACACATTATTTTTTAAAAGCAACTGATTTGTTTTCATTTACTAAACATAAATTACCTTCAAATTCTACCTGTAACAAGATTATGTTACGCTTCCCCTTGCATTGTTGGTATTCAGAGATTTAAAAGCATTTCAGTAACATGTACAGGAATTCTCCTGGAGTATCCTCATTGAAACTTAATTATATTTATTGTGTGTGAATTTACTAGTTCAGCTTCTAAGAAGACAATTCTACTTTCCTTATTTTCAAGTTTCTTTTGCCAGCAATTAGAAGTCTGGAAACATTAAAAGAAGCACAATTTTGAGAATAAGCATTCAACTCCAGTCTGTAGGGAAGAAATTTCTCAATATGATGCAGAATTCAACAAAAGCATTGACAGGTGCTTAACTAAAGCATAACAGAGAAATGGGAACTTAAGATCATGGGAAGTGTTGGTATTTGTGAGCTGACATTTTAGTAATAAAAAAGTGATGAATTTTGTTTCCAGATAAAGTAACCACATTGTCAGGACAGTAAGAAGTACAGAATAATAGATATGTGTGTGTTTTATTTTGAAACTTTAAAAATACTAAAATAAGAAAGAATTTTGTTAAAATATTTGAAATATTTGGTGATTTTCAGCATTTTTGCAAATGAGCTAGCTCTCTCCATATATATGTGTATATATATTCATACAAACACACACATATATATATATGCACATATATAGGATCACGTGTATACCCATACACAGGCTCACACGCATGTAATTTCCAAATGGGTATATTTACATAGTTACATATAAACAATATTTGATAATGTTTAAAAATATATTATATATTTCAAAATATTCACACACATATGAATGTGTGCATTGTATATTCATATATTATATATATGTGTGTGTGTTCACGTGTGTGTGTGCGTGTGTGTGTGCCTGTAATGACTGGGCAATTTTACTGGTATAACAATGTCATTTGTCAGACAGCTTAATGAGATTTCTCATAAAATCGTATCAAGTTCCTCCATCATGTTAGCTGCTATGCGATGAATGGAAATACAAAGATGAATAAAAAATGTTATGTTTGTGTCCTTATGAAGCATGCATTGTAGTGCTTGATGAATTAACTATCAGGGGTAATAATAGCAATAATAAGGCCAAGTAAAGATCATCAATTTACATAAATTAAAAAATGGCCAAGTAAATTTGCACAAAGTGGCTGATTTAAATACCCGTATGTGATTTAAATACGTGAAGAATATGATGTTTTAAATGCCTGGACTTCCATAGGAGAATATGTGCCTGCAAATAATACCACCAGTTCATGGTTGAAAGTTTCTTAGCATTAAACAATTCTGTATTATAAAATAAATATTATTGCTTACCTAAAATTTTCCTTTAAATGACTTTGCCAAAGAACTAAGTGATCTTGTATGACTTTGCATTACTTCCTGTGCCTCAGAGACAATGGAAACCTAAGAGAGCAGATGGTGTAAACATATCAGATGTTAACCAGAAATATCCTTGTCTCACCTGGACTGTCTCCCCTCCCCCACAGCACAGTGCTCACTGGTGTCAGGTCTTGCTGTCACACTTCTCTCCTTTGAATGTTTTCTCCTCTTCTTATAATAATTGTATATTTGTGAAACACTTTTTTGATTCGAAGTTTATTTCAGCAAATAATATTTCAGCAATTTTCAAAAAAAAGTGAGAGCTTGGTGCAAATAGTATAGTATTAGCAAGTCCAAATACATATCTTTGTGTGTTTGTGTGTCTGTGTAAAATCCCCAAGAATTAACAGCAGATGTTGTTTAGAAAATAGACATAACCATAATGTGACATTTTAATACAATCACAAAAAGTCCAGAACTATTTAAATTTACTCATTTTAATGAGCTTGTGCATATCTACAAGTGTTTGTCAAGTAATAAAGAACACCGTAGTGATTGTGAAAAATAAATTTAAAACAATAGTATACACAATCTTCAAAGCAAACAGCTAGCTACAAAATCTAGAAAGAAAAGAGAGAACTACCTCTTTTCATTCCAAAAGAATGAAGTAGAAAATTATCATCTTTGTTTTGGGAAAAATAAGCCAGTGTCTTTATGAAGATAATAGAAATAAATACTAACAATTGAGTATTAGCTTTAGCTTATCATTGACATGATCCATTAGGTCAAAATAGCCATAAGACTCTTGCCAATGATTATTTAATTAATTCCCTCAAAGAAGATTCATTGAGTGCACCTTTAGTTCCAGATACTAAAATAGACAATAAGAACAAATTAACGAAATACTAAAAATAATAAAAAGCATAATTAAGAAACAAATTGAATAATTATAATTCTTACATGTAGTTGAAAGTGGAAGTAATGACTCCTATATGTGTTCATCACAAGAAACCTAGTTTACTGGGGTCAAAGGCAGTTATCTTAGTAAGAAGTATATTAAATGAGAAATTGAAGAATATAAAGAGTAAACAGTAAAATGTAAATGACTGAATGCTTTCCAGGCAGATAAGGCAGTATATATGTGGATCGTAAATGTGAATTACAAAAAATAATAATAATAATGGTAACAATATCTGGTCATGGTGAAGAAGGGAAAGAAAAGCTTAAGATAAGTCTATAGCAATAAGCTACAGACAGATGTTGTAAGATGATGTAAACAAGGTGACATTTATTCTAACGAGAGTGGAAACATTGAAAATACCTTAGACAGGAAAGTGGCATGTTTATTTTTTTTAAGATTTTATTTAAACAAAAAACTTTTTATTATACACAATTTCAAATAACCAAAAACTGGCCCAAGTCTAAATGTCCACCAATATATTACTGGATATGTAGGTTTTTAGAAGAAAAGCAATGTAGGCTAGACACTGGGATCTACTTCTAAAAGGAAGAGCACAGAAAAAAAAATGTTAATGAAAAATAAAATATTTTTGTGGTTCATTTCACAGACTTTAAAAGGAAAAATAAGCAAGCATGAACAACTCTGTTCTTACATATTCAAAAATTCAATATAATGAACCAATTCCCTGAAAGACATAAACTACAAAATCTCGTACAAAAAGAAATAATCTGAATAGACCTTTATCTAAGAAATAAATTGAATCAATAATTAATAAACTTCCAGAAAGTGACAGCTCTCTTGGTTTCAAATGAGCTCAGATGGTTTCACTGGCAAATTCCACAAAACATTCAAAGAAGAATTAATATCAATTATTCACAAATTCTTTTAGCAAACGGGATCAGAGAAAATACTTCCTAACTCATTATCTGAGGCCAGAATTACTCTAAAACCAAAGACAAATAAAGACATGAAAAAATAGAAAACTACAGAACATCTCTTTTGAAAATAGGTGCAAATGTCCTCAACAAAATCTATCAAATGGAAAGTAACAATATCTGAAAAGAATTATACACCACCATCAATTGGGATTTATTCCAGGTGTGTAAGCCTGGTTCAGCATTTGCAAATCAAACAATATAATTCACATTATCAGCAAGCTAAAGAAAATGAGTATGATCACATCAATTGATGCAGAAAATGCATTTGACAAAATCTAAGATGGATTAACGAGAAAAACTCAACAGCAGTCTATAAATATCATGAAACTTCCTCAACTGATCATGATCATCTAAAGAACAATAGAGCTAATATCTTACATGAAAATGAAAGACTTAAGGTGTTTTTTTCCTAAGATGTGAATCAAGGAAAAGACACCAGCTTGTAAAGACAAATCTGTAGTATTTGTAATGAAAATCCCTCTGGTTAGGATTAATAGCCTGTTGGACACTGATAAAGAAAGGATAGGCAAGTTTGAATATGATCAGTAAGTTTGAACAACTGCACTTTTAAATGTGTAGTTTATTGTTGAAAAATTATACTCCAATAAAGCTGAAAAGATACCAGAAGAAAAAGCAAACTTATTTGCCGTATAACCATGACACATTTTTTAAGGACAGCAGCTAAAAAAATAAACAAATTATATGTAGTTGCCAAAGATTGTGAAACTACACAATAAATCAGCACAAGCAAATGAACCTTTTTTGTTTGTTGGAAAGAGTTATGATAATAGGTAGTATATAAAATGGTTGGTGGAATTCTCCTTACCTGATTTCAATCCAGGTAATTTAGTTAGTCTTTTAGGCATCCAATAAGAATATCCACAAAGAGCTGTGCACCATGTTAGATATAGTAAGAGATGTGAACATGACGCAAGCATGATCCCTACTTTCAAAGAAGTCCCTGATTAACGGGAACGAGAGCAGACACGGATAAATCAGAATACAGGGCAGCAGGTAACATAGCAGAGGCATGACCGAGTAACAAGCCCAGTTAAATCTTCTGGAAACACAGGAGAGAACCATAGGCCTCCTGATGATGTTTGATGATGTTGGAAAAGGTGGCACTAAAGTTGGAACTTGAAAGATTGAGATTAGAGTTCCTGTGGTGTGGTATTTGGTGGTAATCTAAACAAATCCAATGCAACATGAAAAGAAACAAGCATGAAATATAAAATAAGCATTGTTTATTGTAATATAGGCTTTGTTGCCACAATCAGTATCTTGTTCATTAGTGAAAGTATAATTGCACCTGTAAAATAAAAAGCACACTAGTGACATGTTTTCATTTTAATGTTATAATAGTTAAGTATATGTAAGTTAGGGTACACATACAAATTTTTATTTTTCATTGTCCTATGGTCCTTCTTTTTTTCTTTTTAAGACAGGGTCTCACTCTGTTGCCCACGCTGGAGTGCAGTGTCAGGATCAAGGTTCACCGCAGCCTTGACCTCCCCGAGCTCAGGTGATGCTCCCACCCCAACCTTCTGAGTAGGTGGGACTACAGCTGAGCACCACCATGCCCAGCTAACTTTTGTGTTTTTTGTAAATAAGAGGTTCCGCCATGTTGCACAGGCTGGTCCCAAACTCCTGGGCTCAAGTGATCCACCAGCCTCAGCCTCCCAGGATACTGGTATTGCGTGCGTGAGCCACTTCACCCAGACTATTAGTTTTTATTTTTCTAAACTTTTATTTTAGGATCTGGGGTATGTGTGCAGGTTTGTTATATAGGTAAACTCATGTCACAGGGTTTTGTTATACGGATTATTTTGTCACCCAGCTACTGAGTCTAGTATCCAATAGCTATTTTTTCTGATCCTCTCCCTCCTCCCACTCTTCACTCTCAAGTAGGCCCCAGTGTCTGTTGTTCCCTTCTTTCTGTCTGTATGTTCTCATAATTAAGCTCTCACTTATAAGTGAGAACATGAGGTATTTGATTTTCTGTTCCTTCCTTAGTTTGATAAGGATAATGGCCTCTAACTGCATACATGTTTCCTCAGAAGACATGATCTTGTTCTTGTTTTATGTTTACATAGTATTACATGGTGTACATGTGCCACATTTTCTTTATCCAATTTGTCATTGATGGACATTCATGTTGGTTACATGTCCTTGGTATTGTGAATATTACTGCAATGAACATTCATGTGCATGTATATGTATGGTAGAATGACTTATATTCCTTTGGGTATATACCTAGTAATAGGACTGCTGGGTCAAACGTTAATTCTGTTTTTTAGCACTTTAAGAAATCACCACTGTGCTTCCTACAATGGTTGAACTAATTTACACTCCCAACAGTGTATAAGTTTTCCCTTTTCTCTGCAACCTAGCCAGCATCTGTTATTTTTTGACCTTTTGCTAATAGCCATTCTGACTGGTATAAGATGATGTTTCATTGTGGTTTTGATTTGCATTTCTCCAATATTGAGCTTTTTTTTCATATATTTGTAGGCCACATGTATATCTTTTTTTGAAAAGTGTCTGTTCATGTCCTTTGACCATTTTTAAATGGGATTCCTTTCTTTCTTTTCTTGTAAACTTGTTTAAACTCCTTAGAGATACTGGATATTAGACTTTGTCAGATGCATAGTTTGCAGATATTTTCTCCTATTCTGTAGGTTGTCTGTTTATGCTGTTGGTAGTTTCTTTTGCTATGCAGAAGCTATAATGTTTAATTAGATACCACTTGTCTTTGTTTGTTTTTGTTGCAACTGCTTTGGCATCTTGGTCATGAAATCTTTGCCCATTCCTATGTCCGGGATGGTAGTCTTCCAGAATTTTCATAGTTTGGGGTTTTTTGTTTAAGTCTTTAATCCATCTTGAGTTAGTTTTTGTACATGGTATAAGAAAAAGATCTGGTTTCAATCTTCTGCATGTGGCTAGCCAGCTATTCCAGCACCATTTATTGAATAGGGAGTCCTTTCTCTATTTCCTGTTTTTGTCCCTTTTGTTGAAGATCAGATGGCTGTAGTTGTAGGGCCATATTTCCAGGCTCACTACTCTGTTCCATTGGTCTATGTGTTGTCTGTTTTTGTACCAGTACCATGCTATTTTGACTACTGTAGCCCTGTAGTATCATTTGAAGTCAGGTAATATGATATCTCTAGCTTTGTTCTCTTAGCTGATGATTTCCTTGGCTATTTGGGCTCTTATTTGGTGTCCTATGAATTTTAAAATATTTTTTTCTAGTTCTGTGAAGAATGTCATTGGTATTTTGATAGAAATAGGATTGAAACTGTAAATTGTTTTGAGTAGGATAGCCATTTAAAAAATGTTGATTCTTCCTATTCATATGCAAGGAATGTCTTTCCATTTGTTGGTATAATTTCTGATTTCTTTGAGTAGTGTTTTGTAATTCTCATTATAGAGGCCTTTCACCTCCCTGGTTGGCTGTCTTCCTAGATATTTTATTTTTGCGTGTGGCAATTTTGAATGAAATTGCATTCCTGATTTGACTCTTGGCTTGGCTGTTGTAGGTGTATAGGAATGCTACTTATTTTTGTCCATTGATACTGCATTCTGAAACTTTGCTGAAGCTGTTTATCAGCTGCTGAAGGAGCTTTTGGGCCAAAATTACGGAATTTTCTAGATATAGAATTTTGTCATCTGCAAATGAATAGTTTAACTTCTTCTCTTCCTATTTGGATGCCTTTCTTTCTTTTGCCTGATTGCTCTGGCCAGGATTTCCAATACTATGTTGAAAAAGAGTGGTGAGAGAGGACATCCTTGACTTGTGCCTGTTTTAAAGGGAAATGCTTCCAGATTTTGCCCATTCAGTATAATGTTGGCTGTGGTTTTGTCACAGATGACTCTTATTGTTTTGAGGTATGTTTCTTCAATACCTAGTTTATTGAAAGTTTTTAACATGAAGCGATATTGAATTTTATCAAAAGCTTTTTTAAAATCTACTGAGATAATCATGGGTTTTTGTCTTTAGTTCTGTTTATGTAATAAATCACGTTTATTGCTTTGCATATGTTGAACCAACCTTGCATCGAAGGGATGAAGCCTGCTTGATTGTGGTGGATTAGCTTTTTGTTGTGCTGCTGGATTTGGTTTGCCAGTATTTTGTTGAGAGATTTTGCATCAATGTTTATAAAGGAAATTGGCCTTAAATTTTATTTTTGTTGTGTTTCTGCCAGGTTTTGGTATCAGGATGATACTAGCCTCATAGAATGAGTTAGGGAGAAGTCCTTTCTCCTCATTTTGGGGGAATAGTTTTAGTAGAAATGGTACTAGCTCACTTTGTACATCTGGTAGAATTTGACTATGAATCTGTCTGTTCCTGGGCTATTTTTGTTGGCAGACTATTTATTACTGATTCAATTTTTGAGTTTGTTATGGGTCTGTTCAGGGAATCAATTTCTTCCTGCTTCAGTGTTGGGAAGGTTTATATGTCTATGAATTTATGCAGTCTTCTAGGTTTTCTAGTTTGTGTGCATAGAGGTGTTCATGATAATTTCTGATGGTTATTTATATTTCTGTGAGGTATGTGGTAACATCCTCTTTGTTGTTTCCAATTGTGTTTATTTGGATATTCTCTCTTTTTCTCTTTATTAATCTATCTAGCAGCCTATCTTATTATTATTATTTTTTTTTCAAAAAAAATTCCTGGATTTGTTGATTTTTTTGAATGGCTTTTTTTGTGTCTTAATCTCCTTCAGTTCAGCTCTCATGTTGGATATGTATTTTCTTCTGCTAGCCATTGATTTTATTTTGCTTCTCTAATTCTTTCAGTTGTACTATTAGATTGTTAATCTGAGATATTTCTAACTTTTTAATGTGGACATTCAGTGCCGTAGATTTCCCTCTTAACACTGCATTAGGTGTGTTCCAGATATTCTGGTATTTTGTATCTTTGTTCTCATTAGTTTCAAAGAACTTCTTGATTTCTGCCTTAATTTTATTACTTACCCAAAAGTCATTCAGGAAGAGGTTGTTTAATTTCCATGTAACTGCATGGTTTACAGTGATTTTTTAGCATTGACTTTTTTTGTGTGTATTGTGGTCTGAGAATGTGCTTGGTATGATTTTGGTCATTTTGCATTTGCTGAGGTTAGTTTTATTTCTGGTTGTGTGGTCAACTTTTGAGTATGTACCATGTGGCAATAACAATACCGATTTGAACTTATAACGTACACTATTCTATTTATTTACCATTGAAGTGTGATAGAAATGTAAAACTGTCTAATTAGATAGTAGCAAGTATAGGTAAAATGGGGATTATTTTCCCAATAAATATAATCCTATGTACATAAAATTTCACTATTCTTATTAAATCTATTTTTTACTTTTAACTCCTGTCATATTTGACACTGAACTGCAGTACAGTAAACACACTAATTTACACAAAATTCTAGATATTACTATTATTGAACAATTCTGCCAACAAGTAGGGCTCAATAACGATTAAAGCATATGCTGCTCTAATCCCTGCTCCTTTATGATTTTATAGTTTTACTTCTGAACATATTTGAGCAACAATTTAATTGTATATAATAAGCAATATTTACTTTTTCATGGTAAAATTTAATTGCATTCAATCCAGTATTTAATATTACAAAATATATAACCCCAACAAATAGGATCCAAAATGTTTTTGTATGTGAAAGCGAAAAGGATATTATTTCCCCTTTCATTTAGACCTCATTAAAAAAACAAACTTGTGTCTTACTCTCTGTTCATATAGTATTTCTATTAATTATGAATCTTTTCCTTAGCATATTATTCTGCCAATGCTTCTGAGAAACTAAATAGCATCTTAAATCATATAAATTTCTATATAAACATTAATTAGTCCTGACTTATACTCTGTGAAATAATGGATGTTGCTGCTGTTTGTTGTTAATATTTTTATTACTATTGTCCCTAGCCTTTACAACAGCAAGGATTTTGTATATTAGGCGTATTAAAAATAAGTTTATGTTTAGCTTTATTACAAATCGAGCAATTTAGTTTTGTTACTCATCCAAGTACATACAATAACAAAAAAACTTCAGGCCAGGCGTGGTGGCTCATACCTGTAATCCCAGCACTTTGGGAGGCTGAGGTGGGTGGATTGTTTGAGGTCAGGCGTGCAAGACCAGCCTGGCCAACATGACGAAACCCTGTCTCTACTAAAAATACAAAACTTAGCTGGGCATGGTGGCACGTGCTTGTAATCCCAGCTACTCGGCATGGTGGCATGTGCTTGTAATCCCAGCTACTCAGGAGACTGAGGCAGGAGAATAACTTGAACCTGGGAGGCAGAGGTTGCAGTGAGCAGAGATCATGCCACTGCACTCCAGTATGGGCGACAGAGCGAGACTCCATCTTAAAAAAACGAACAAACAAAAACTTCAAGTAAGCATGTGAATTAAGAATTTATTTGTGTTGGTCACAGATTGGTACTTTGTTCCACATGAATATGCTGTATACAGTTATACAGTTGGCCCTGGAAACAACATGGATTTCAACTGTGTAGGTCCACTTACATGCAGATTTTCTATTGCCTCTGTCACCTTTGAGATAGTAAGTCCAATCCCTCTCTGCAGTCTACTCAACATGAAGATGATGACGATGAAGATATTTATGATGATCCGCGTACATTTATGTAAGTGTAAATATATTTTCCTTGTGATTTTCTTAATCAAATTTATTTTCTGTAGCTTACTTTACTGTAAGACTACAGTATATAATAAATATAAGATACAAAATATGTGTTAATTGACTATGTCATTGGTAAGGCTTCAGGTCAAGAGTAGTCTGTTAGTACAGTAGTTACATTTTTTGATAGTTAAACTATATACTTGGATTTTGGACTATATGGGTGGGAGTCAGTGCCCCAATGTCTGCATTGTTCAAGGGTCAGTTGTATTTTTTTACATACTGATGAATGAATACGAAATCATTGTAGAGGTATCAAGAACATACACTGAAGAAAAGACAGTCTCTTTAATAAATGATGCTGGGAAAAGTGGATATTCCATATGTGGAAGAATGAAACTAGATCCCCATCTCTCGTCATGTACAAAAATCAAAACAAAATGAATTAAAGACTTAAATCTAAAATCTCAAGCTATGAAACTACTATAAGAAGACATTGAGGAAAATGTCTAGGACATTGATCTGGGCAAAAATTTCTTGACCCCAATAGCAGAGGCAACTAAATCCGAAATGGACAAATGGGATCACATCAAGTTAAAAAGCTACTGCACATTAGAAGATACAGTCAACAATGTGAAGAAACAACTCACAGACTAGGACAAAATATTTGCAAACTACCCATCTGACAAGGGATTCATAACAAGACTATATAAGGAGCTCAAACAACTTTACAGAAAAAAAAATCTAATAATTTAATCCAAAATAGGCAAATTATTTGAATAGACATTTCTCAAAAGAAGTCATACAAAGGGCAAACAAGCATATGAAAAGGTCCTCAACATCATTGATCATCAGAGAAATGTAAATCAAAACTACAATGAGATATCATCTTAATCCAGTTAAAATAGATTATATCCAAAAGACAGGAAATAACAAATGCTGACAAGGATATGGAGAGAAAGAAACACTTGTACACTGTTGGTGGAAATATAAATAAGTACAACCATTATGTAAAACAACTTGGTGATTCCTCAAAAAACTAAAAATTCATACTTTGGGAGGCCAAGGCAAATGGAGCACCTTAAGTCAGGGGTTTGAGACCAGCCTGGTCAACATGGTGAAACCCTGTCTCTACTAAAAAGACAAAAATTAATTCACTGCAGTACCCCCCATCACAGGCCTGAAAGTCTAGAATAAAAAAATGGTTTGGCGGGCTGGGCCCAAGGCTTTGTTGCTTTGTGCAGTCTCAGGACTTGGTGCCCTGCTTCCCAGCTGTGGCTAAAGGGGGCCAAGGTTTAGTTCAGGTTGTTGCTTCAGAGGGTGCAAGCCCCAAGCCTTAGAGGCTTCCATGTCATGTTGGGCCTTTGGGTGAACAGGAGTAAAGAATTTAGGTTATGGAACCTCCATCTAGATTTCACAGGATATATAGAAATGCCTGAATGTCCAGGCAGAAGTTTGCTTCAGGGGCAGGGCACTCATGGAAAATATCTGCTAGGGCAGTGTGGAAGGGAAATGTGGGGTTGGAGCCCCCACACAGAGTCCCCACTTGGGCACTGCCTAGTGGGGCTGTGAGAAAAGGGCCACTGTTCTCCAGACCTCAGAATGGTAGATCCACTGACAGCTTGCACCAATTGCCTGGAAAAGACACAGACACTAAATGATAGCCCATTAAAGCAACAGGAGGGAGCCAGTACCCTGCAAAGCCACAGAGCCAGAGCTGCCAAGGCCGTAGGAGCCCACCTCTTGCATCAGTGTGACTTGGATGTGAGCTATGGAGTCAAAGAAGATCATTTTGGAACTTTAAGCTTTAATGACTGCCCTATTGGATTTTAGACTTGCATGGAGCTTGTAGCCCCTTAGTTTTGTTCAATTTCTCCCATTTGGAACAGATGTATTTACCCAGTGCCTGTACCACCACTGTATCTAGGAAGTAACTAACTTGCTTTTGAACTTACATGTTTATAAGTGGAAAGAACTTGCCTTGTCTCGGATGAGACTTTGGACTGTGGACTTCGAGTTAATGCTGAAATGAGTCACGACTTTGGAGGACTGTTGGGAAGGCATGATTGGTTTTGAAATGTGAGGACATGAGATTTGGGAGGGGCCAGGGGTAGAATGATATCGTTTGGCTGTGTCCCCACCCAAATCTCATCTTGAATTGTAACTCCCATAATCCGCATGTGTTGTGGTAGAGACCCGATGGGAGGTAGTTGAATCATAGGGCAGATTTTTCCCATGCTGTTTTCATGATAGTGACTACATCTCATGAGATCTGATGGTTTTATAAAGGGCAGTTCCCCTGCACACATCCTCTTGCCTGCTGCCACGTAAGACATGCCTTTGCTCCTCCTTTGCATTCCACCATGATTGTGAAGCCTCCCCAGCCATATGGAATCATGAGTCCATTAACCTCTTTTTCTTTATAAATTACCCAGTCTTGGGTATTTCCTCATAGCAGTATGAAAATAGACTAATACAATATCATTTTATATAAAAATGAAAAATGTGAGGTACATGATGCAGGATATGTTTCCATGTAAGAAATAAAGAGGAACATTCTTACATAGCTGTTTATTTGTAAAATATATCTCTATATGTGTAAAATGTCTTTTATTATTTTGAAATGCTTTGAGTTGCATATTAAATGTATGCAGAAAATCATATTAAAATACATGAGGAACTCAGTGCATTGCTACAAAAGGAACACCTCCACACTCACTCACTCATGTCACAAAATAGATACAAAACCAAGCAACCTCCCATGTTCATCTTTATCACCATTCTTATTTTCCTCCTCAGATATAACCGAAGTGTCAACTTCACAGACACACACACACACACACAGACACACACACACACAGTGAAAGATGACACATTATCTAAACAAGCTTATGTATAGAAAACTTGAACAACTTTATAAACAAATTTTACCTGATAAGACATTTTAGAAACACTCAAACAACAACCGGATACACATTGTTTTAAAGTGCACCCTAAACATTCACCTAGATTGACTGTGTTTTGGAAAATAAGATGTTTCAACACATTCAAAAGGATAAAAACAATGCAAACTATGTTTTCTGTGCACAAGGGAATCAAATTAGAAATGCATAGAAAGATATTTAGAAAGTTTATAAAATCCTGAAATATTTAGAAATAAAAAATAGTCTAACTCTTGCTTGGGTCGGTAAAAATCAAGAGTATGTTGAACTGAAATAAATGGAAATCGAGGTATATCAAATTTGTTGGATGCTGACAAAACAGTAGGCACGGGGCAATTTATGTAACTAAACACA
The DNA here is from genome assembly GCF_028885655.2 of Pongo abelii. NCBI lineage: Eukaryota > Metazoa > Chordata > Mammalia > Primates > Hominidae > Pongo > Pongo abelii. Next base: position 130,583,830 of record NC_071992.2, on the reverse strand, counting down.
TATTAGAAAAGGTCTCAAATCAATGACCCAGTATGATAAACTCTGGTGTTTTTAAACTACTTAGAATTAATGTGATTATTGTTATAACTGGATGAAAACCTTCCTTCTTTCTAGTAGTTTTTTGTTTGTTTTCTTTATTCCCTTTTCTTTATTTTTCCTTCTAAAAAATTGTCTTAAGTTAATTCAGCATTTTTTTTTTAGATTCAATTTTATCTTAACTATTGACTTATTACTTAGATTACCGTTTCCTAAAATATTTTAGGGCTTAAGGATTTAAAATATGCATCCATAAATAATTCAATTCTACCTTCAAATAATAGTATACCATTTCATGTGTAATGTATTTACAGTTAGAACACTGTATTTTTAATTCCCATTCTTTGTGCTATTAGTGCCATGGAATACTTTTACAAATGCTACAATAGCGTAATATAGTGTTACCACTTTTTCTTCATACAGTCAAATATTTTTTGGTCTAATTAAAAATAAGAAAAGATATGAATCCTAATTTACCTGTACATATTTTATTTCCTGTGCTTTTCATTTATTTGGGTACATCCAACTTTTAGACTAGTATATTCTTTTTGCCTTAATACCTCCCCTTACAATTTCTTGTGGAGTAAATAAGAGGATAAATAACTACCAATGTTACTATTTGTGAAATTCTTTATTTAAAGTCATTTTTGCAGGACACCGATACCGTGTTTTCCTTTCCTAGAACTTTCTTTAGATGCTTTTCTTAATGATTTTCATTTCCTTCCTTAAATTACTTTGCTGAATCATTCAAGTTTTACCTCGACTGAATGTTGTCTATATTTTTCACTAACTCCTTTAGTATTTTAATCATAATTATTTTACGATTCTGGTCAAACTGTTTTGTTTGTTTGTTTTGAAACAGGATTTTCTGGTGCTGTTGCCTAGGCTGGAGTGCAGTGGCACAATCTCAGCTCACTGCAGCCTTGAATTGTTTCATTGTTCCATTATTTATGTCCTATCTGAATACTGTTCCGATGATTGCTTTATTTCTTAGGGTTCTGCTGCTTTTTTTTTTTTTTTTACATGTGTGTATGCCTCATCATTTTGTTGTTGTTGTTGAAAACCAAACATCTTATGTAGGCTGTTAGAAAGTGATGTAAATTGTGTCTGTGTGTGTGTGTGTGTGTGTGTGTGTGTGTGTGTGTGTAACAGAGTCTCACTCTGTCAAACCAGGCTGGAGCTCAGTGGCTCGATCTCGGCTCCCTGCAACCTTCACCTCCCAGGCTTGGGCGATCCCGCAACCTCAGCCCCCAGAGTAGCTGGGAATACCAGCATGCCACCACCAAGCCTGGCTAATATTTTGTATTTTTTGTAAAGACGGGTTTTCCCATGTTGTCCAGGTTACTCTGTCTCAAACTCCTGAGCTGAAGCGATCTGCCCACCTAGGCTTCCCAAAGTACTGGGATTACAGTTGTGAGCCACCGTGCCTGGCCTATGTAAATACTTTTAATGCCTTGATTGGGCACATCTTTCCTTTTGCTAGGTCTTTGTTGTGGGGCTTTGAGTTAACCTAATTAGATGGTGGGCTGGATCTAACACTTGTTGCTCTATTACTATCAGTGAAACATAGGCTTCAGTTACCTCTAGCAATAATTTATGTTAACGGCAGAGATGGTTCACCAGTGAGTTCTTTTCCGTCCTTCATTTTAAGTGTTCTGTTTAGGCTTCACTTCAGAAAGGGTCTGCCTGTGTCGAGTTATATGTTATTTGATAATTTCCAGCCTTGTATCTGTGGCAGGAACGGGGGTTGGGGAATGGTGGCATTACCTATCAGAATAGGTAGGCTCAGTCATAGGCCATCACTGTGTCCCTCAAACTCCTGAATGTAGCCTTCGCATTGCTCCTACCCCTTTGCTGGCATATTTCTGAGATCAGGCTATATCCCTGACTCTCTCTTAGAAGGACAGCTGTGTGTATTTTGTTTTGTTTTTTTCTTTTCTTTCCCTTCCCCTAGCTGCAACTAGTTTTCTCTCCTACTTAATGGAAGGGATTAGGTGTAATTATCTGCTCCTACTGCAGCTGCTGCTATTTCCTTTCACTGGATCTGCTCCATGAGTAGGAAGTACTTTTCCCAACTTTTCTTGAAGAACCAGTGGTGAAAATGGAGAAAATGCCTGCAAGAGAGTGAGAGTGAGAACTTGCTGTGTTTGTCATCTTCAAGTTTTGGCCTTCGCAAATTTGCAGGACTCTTCTTTCTGGTCTCTCCCTGCATCTTTCCCAGGTAAGCCTGTGCTTGTATCTCCTCTCTTCTTCTAGGAGCTCTCTCCCCTTAGATCTGTGTCCAGTTGGTTGCCTTGTGACCTCAGTTACCCAGAGAGTTCAAGAAAATCCTTTTGCTGTTCGGAAGTAAGGTTTGGGTTGTTGGGTTGTTTTTCTTTATGTTTATCTGTGTCCATGAATGGAGTCTTTTCCACAGATTAAGCTGGGAAAAAAGGATATCCTTCTGCAGTCAATGAACTTTGATCCATAGGTCAAAACATCTATAAAAATTAACTCAAAATGAATCATAGACTTAAATGCAAAGCTTAAAACTAGAAGCTGATGCTTGTAATACAAGTACTTTGGAGGGCCAAGGTGGAAGGATTATTTGAGGCCAGTAATTTGAGACAAGCCTGGGCAACATAGTGAGACTGTACAAAAAATTAGCTGGGTGCAGTCGCACATGCATTCAGTCCTAGTTACTCAGGGGACTGAGGTGAAAGGATCACTTGAGCTGAGTCCAGAATTTGGAGACTGCAGTGATCAACGATTATGCTACTGCACTCCTGACTGGACAACAGAGTGAAAGCCTGTCTGTAAAAGAAAAAAAAAATAAGAAAAACTATGAAATTTCTAGAATTAAACATAGGATAAATATGTATGACCTTGGCTTAGGAAAGATTTTTTGTGTAGGTCGTAGGATATAAAAAATACAACTCTCCAAAATTAAACATTGATATGTTATTTTTGTCAAATTCAAACTTTTGCTCTTTAGCTCTTTAACACACCTTCTTAAATAAATGAAGAAAGTTATCAACAGACTGGAAAAAATATTTTAAAACATAGTGCATGATTGAAGTCTTATATCCAGAGTTTAAAAAGAACTCTCAGAACACAATAAACACCAGACAATTAATAAAAATGGACAATAATTTGGGCACACACGTCTCTAAAAAAGATGGTTCAAAGGCCAATATCCACATGAAAGATGCTCAGCCTCATATGTCAGTAAATAATGCAAATGAAAATAACAAAGAAATGCCACTATAGATCCAATAACTGTATTAACTAACAAAAGGACAATATTAAATGTCTAAGATGTGAAGCAACTAGAATGTTTACATATTGATGGTGCAAATGTAACATGGTACAACCAATCTGAAAACCGTTTACTAGTTTTTCAGGATATAAAACACCTGCTTGTTATTTGACTCAGCAATTTTACTTTTACCTTTTTTCCCCAAAATAAATTACAAAAATATATATCTACACAAAGTATTTTATGTGACTATTCCCAGTTAAGGAAGCTAAAATATTCAGTAAGTAAGGGATGCAATTGGACTTCATATTCTTTCTATATAATCTTGAACTTTACCTTGCTTTTGTCTAAATAGGTATTTCTTACCTGAAAAATATCTAGACTATTAATTCTAAAGCTATGCTGTATTTAAGGGGAAAACTGGTGTATCTAAATAAGTCTTTTGAATGTGAATGAAACATGATTTATATTAAAGCTAAATAATATCTATGCACTTAGAAAAATGATATATAAGCATTACATATTTACCGGTTAAAATATGGCTGGAAAAGGACTCTTGCCTTAATAACAAACAACTTTTATTAATTATTATTATTTTCTAATTTAGAAAGAAGATGTGTAAAATTCTTATAGGCAGTAAAATGAAGGAAGCAATGACCAGTTGGACATATTATAATTTTGATAATAAAATTGATTGCATATTGAAAGCCACAGATATTGAACAGCAGCAATGATTTTTAGTACTTTATTTATCTTGTTCTAAATAGTCTCCTGACTTCTGAAACTGTCAGAATGTTGCTTCTCATACGTACTTTCAGGACCATTAACCTCCAAATACTTCAGAGAGTAATTCGCTTGCACTGTAATGAAAACACATACAGTATCATGAATAAACTAAGGAATTTTTACTTCCTTTTAAATATTGCCTTCATATAAATGTTCTGTATAATAGGCTGGATTCATGCTTGGCAAGACAATCTATGTTTTTTACTTTTATTGAAATTGTCTTAGTGAAATAGAAACTGAATCAAATGTTCACTATAATAAAATAAGTAATTAACTTTAATTGAAAGGATGTTTATAAGAAATGATTTCAAGATAGAAAATCGTAAGGTAGACAAGAAAAATACAATTTTTATTTATTCAATTATAACTCAGATCTAAAATAAACCATTTGAAAAGCTATTTACATTCCCTTTTTTATTATGTATAATTGAATTTACTGAGTAGAATACAAATAAATTGGGTCATATTATTTTTTATATGAAAGGCATTAAAGTGCATAGTTTTTCATATCTATCTGAAATGATAGAAATTCAAGTGTTTTGATTCTCTTTTTTTCTAGTTATTTAAGGCAATGGACATTTGATTCAGTTTGTAAATCAAAAACATTTGATTATGTTTGTAAACTGCTTAAAAGGAAGTAGGAAGAATAACCATCAAAGTAAAATTGTGTTAACATTACTACAGCAACTCATAAATATATTGGGGATGTATGAAATTTCTTTTGCATTGGTTTTGTTCTCTTTATTCCTCATGCCTCACCATTTTAATTTCCATCTTAAATAATGTCTCTAGGCTTTTGTTATATATCACCTCCAAATGGGGCAATTATTATTTACTCATTTATCACTCAATATTTGTTGAGCTCCTGATATGTTTTGGCACTATACTAGTGACGGAAGACAAACAAATCAATAGCTATGCAGTCAAGGAATGAGATAAAGGAACTAAAAGCAATCAAATTCTCTCATTTATTTTCAATGATAGAGATTTACAGAAAATATCATTAAAGAACAATTTTGTAGATGAAGATTTGAGGAAAGATTGGCTTTTACAAGGAACACAACTAATTCTTTAAGTATCAGTTCAAGTGTAAAAGGTAAATAGTGAGTAAAGAAAGGGGTGAAGATAGTCTATGTAAATGGCCCCCATGAGCAAAGACATATCAGGGAGAAACAGCCTGGTGTGCAAAAAAATACAATGGTTGATTGACCTGAAAGTTGTAAGGCACAACAAACATGGACAGTTATGATGATAGAGAGGTTGAGAGGCCAGAAGATAGCTGGCAATAATGTGCCATTAGAGAGCATGACTTTTGTTCTACAGGCATTGAATATGCTTGCATAATAGATTATATCAGTGTATTAGTGTAAGAAAGATCGCTGATAATTATCCAGAGAATATGTTAGAGGAAGGCAAGACTGGAACATGGTTTAAAAATTAAGAAAGTGCTAGAATATCTTCATGCTGTTGGATGCAGATCTGAATGAAGGCACTGGTAGCAGAGATGGAAATTATTGACTTATTAAATATTTAGGAGATGCATACAGTAGGAGTTGATGAGTGCTTAGATGTAAATGTATACAACATGTTAAAAGTCAGAATAATTACCACTGGATGGTTGCTTCCACTTCTAACATATAACAGAAACTACACTTACCTATGTACAAATGATTTTTATTTCATCACATGCAATGAAAACTTCTATTTATTTTCTTCTTCAACCTTTCAGCCTCAATTGACATGGCTGTCCTCTTCTTCCTTTCAAAGACATCCTACCTGTCTTTCTTCTGGTGCACTGTGTATTCCTGTGTTCTGATGACTTCTCAGGCCCTTTCTCTATTGTGCTACCAGCATATGCTCTATCTGGCCTCCTAACCATCTTCTCTCTTTGTATATCTTCCCTCCCCAAGTGATCCTTCCCATTTACATGGCCTAAATACATATACATTCAGAAAATCCCCAAATCCAAGACATTTCCTCTGCATTTCAGGCTTTCATGTTAACTTTCTAATTGATATATTTGATTAGAATAACTTCTGAAAAATGAAATCTACTTATTTGTGTTCTATATTAAACCTTGGGGATTGATGTATCCCAAATATGGACAATTAAGATCTTGACTACATAAAGATTATTTTTCTAATACATTATTTCAGAAATTCAACTCAGAAATTAAGGTTATTGCAACTGTAGAAGAGAGTACAAGTCTTAAGTCTAACCTGATTTAAATTATCTACTAGAGCTAAAAATATTCTTGTTACATATTTTCATCTTTCTATTGGGGCTGATTGGACATTTTGATTTTTCTTATTTTGCAAGGTTTTATTATTTACTGGAGTTTATTGTAGTATTTTTGTTTGTTTATTTTACTTTTGGAAAAGGTTGGTAGTTCAGCAAATTAGATTGGTGGAGACAGAATAATGGATAGAGTTGTACTTCTTTTCCACACCCAAACTAGCACCCATCTCTCCTTCATTTTAACAACAGTTTTCATTCTGAAAGAGAAACTTTCAGTTGTGGGTCATAGGCAGAAATTCAAAAAAGCCATATTAATTTCAAATTTTTTTGGTTCCTGCTTAATTTTGTTGTTTACCCAAAAGTCAATCAGAAACAAGGTGGTGAATTTCTATATAATTGTGTGGTTTTGAGAGATCTTTTTGATATTGATTTCTATTTTTATTCCATTATGGTCCAGGATTATGGTTGGTCTGATTTTGATATTTTAAAATTTATTGAATCTCGATTTATGGCTGAGCATGTGATCAATGTTAGACTATGTTCTGCATGCTGATGAGACAAATGTATGTTCTGTGGTTGGTGGGTGGGTAGTTCTGTAGATATCTTTTAGGTCCAATTGGTCAATTGTCAAATTTAAGCCCAGAATTTTTGGGGGGTTAGTTTTCTGCCTCAATAATCTGTCTAATGCTGTCAATGGAGTGTTGAAGTCCCCACTATTATTGTGTAATTGTCTTAGTCTTTTCACAGGTCTAGAAGAACTTGTATTATGAATCTGGGTGCTCCAATATTGGGCACACATATATTTAGAAGAGTTAAGTCTTCTTGCTTAATTGATACTTTATCACTTTATAATGGCTTTGTCCTTTTTTACTGTGGTTTGTTTAACCCTTTTCCTTTTTAGAAAAAAGAAGTGTAACTCACTGCCAGAGCTCATTTAATTTTACATAAACCTACTCTTTGAGGCTGAGGCAAATCTAAATGATTTTCTACGTGAAAATAAAATATAAAACTGTTATTGAAGTTATTTCTAAACAGAACTAATGTCAGAATCATGTGAATCATCAGAATTGTCTATTTCAAAAAAAAATCAGATTTCTCAAATGAATCTTCAGTCAACAAGTGTTCAGGAATGACTTTAACATCACATGTAAGAATGCTACCTTTTCTAGGATTTGACATTTACAGCCATCAAGAATTACTATATTTTGTAAATGCAAATACCACCACTAGAAACAGAATGCTGTAAATAGAATGATGTCTTCTGTTTCCAAAGTCAATATACTACAGCAATGCAAAAATAATAACAAAAGTGAAGTATTTCGTGGCAAAGTTATCTTGGGGTAAACATTGCAGCAGCAAATGCCACCGGCAAGTATTCTCAGAGCAAGTGGGGAAAGAGTTAAAGTCTGGTTTGTCTAATTTGAGAACAGTGACCCTTGCTCTTTTTATGTTTTTCATTTGCATTTCTCCAACACTTTATTTTGAGCCTATTGGTAGCAATACACATGAGATAAATCGCTTGAAGATAGCAGATAAATGGGTCTTGTTTATTTATTTATTTTTATCCAACTCACCGTTCTGTGCCTTTTAACTAGAAAATTTAGACTGTTTGGATTCAGTTTTAATATTTATTATGTGAGGCTTTGATTGTATCATTAAATTGTTAGTTGGTTGGCTTGTAGTTTTTATCATATAGCTGTTTTGTAGAGTCTGTGGGCTGTATACTTATGTGGGTTTTGTTCTGGCAGGTATCAGTCTTTTGTTTCCATGATTAGAGCTCCCTTAAGGATCTCTTGTAAGGCTGGTCTAGTGGTAATGAATTGTCTTAGCAATTCCTTATCTGCAAAGTTTTATTTCACCTCCACTTATGAAGCTTAGCTTGGTGGGATATAAAATTCTTAGCTGGAATTTCTTTTATTTAAAAATGATGAAAATAGGCATCCAGTCTCTTTTGGCTTGTAAGCTTTCTGCTGAAAGTCTACTGTTAACATAATGGGATTTTCATTGCATGTAATCTGATCTTTTTCTCCAGATGCCTGTAAAATATTTTCTTTAGCGTTAACCTTATACAATCTGATTACTATATGGCTTGCTGATGTTCATTTTGTACAGTATCTTGAATGTGCACAGCATCTTGCGTCTGGATTTCTTGTATCTAAATGTCTACATCTCTAGCAAGATTAGGATTTTTAAAAAATTATTTCCTCAAATACATTTTCTAGGTTGTTTGCTTTTTCTGCTTCTCTCTCAGATGTGCCACAAATGTGCAGGTTTGTTTGCTTTACATATTCCCATATGTTTCAAAGACTTTGTTTTTACTTTTAAATTATTTTTTCTTTAAATTTATCTGACTGAATTTCAAGCTTTAAAACTGTTCTTCAGGCTTTGAAATACTTCTTTCTGCATTGTCTACTTTATTGACAAAACTAACAATTGTATTTTAAAATTTCTTCGGTGAGTTTACCAATTCCAGAATCTCTGATTGATTTCTTTTTAAGATGTTTATCTCTTTCTTAATTCCCTGGATTGCTTTAGAAATTTCTTTGTGTTCATTTTCAACCTTGTCTTAGATCTCATTGAGCTAACTTGCAATCCATACTTTGAGTTCTCTATCTTTTATTTCTGAGTTTCCATTTTGAGTAGGGTCCATTGCTGGAGAGTTTTACGATACTTTGGTAATATCACAACACTCATATTTTTTATGGTGCCAGAATTCTTGCACTGGTTCCTTCTCACTTAGAGAAGCTGGGACTTATCATTGTTGTAATTTTAATTTTGTATGGGTAGAATGTTACAAAACCTCTGGAATGCAGCAAAAGCAGTGTTAATAGGAAAGTTATACTGTGAAACACCTTCATCAAGAAGTTAGAAAGATCTCAATTTAACAATCTAATATCACACCTAGAGAAACCAGAAAAACAAGAAAAAACTAACCCCAAAGATAGTAGAAGAAAAGAAATAACTAAAATCAGAACATAATTGAATGAAATTGAGACACAAAAATCTCTACTAAGGATTGACAAAACCAAAATTTAGTTCTTTGAAAAGATAAACAAGGTCAATAGACTTCTAGCTAGATTAGCAAGAAAAAAAAGAGAAGATCCATATAAATAAAAATCAATAACAAAAGGTGACAGAAATCAAAAGATCCTCAGGGATCATAATGAAGACCCCTATGCACACAAACTAGAAAATCGGGAGGAAATGGGTAAATTCCTGGAAACACGCAACTTCCCAAGATTGATTCAGGAAGAAATTAAAAACCTAAACAGCAATATCAAGTTCTGAAACTGAATCAGAAAACAAAAACAAAAAAACCAACCAAACAAAAATAACAACAACAACAAAAAAGCCCTGGACCAGATGGATTCACAGTCAAACTATCATCTATACAAAGAACTGATACAAATTCTACTGAAACTACTCCAGATAATTGAGAATGGACCCATCCCTAATTTATCCTGCGAATCCAGCATCATGCAGATATCAAAATACTGCAAAAACATAACAACAAAAAATCTTCAGGCCAATATTTCTAATCAATATAGATGCAAAAATCATCAACAGAAAACTAGCAAACTCAATCCAGTAGCGCATCAAATAGTTAATTTACCATGATCAATTAGCTTTATTCCTGGGAGGTAATTGTGGTTTAACATATGCAAATCAATAATTGTGATTCACCACATAAGCAGAATAAGAACAAAAACCCCATGATGGTTTCAATATATTCAGAAAAAGCACTAAATATTACTCAGTAGGCTGAGGCAGGATAATCACTTGAACCTGGGAGGTGGAGGTTGCAGTGAGCCGAGATTTTGCCACTGCACTGCACTCCAGCCTGGGTGACAGAGCAGGACTCCAAAAAAAAAAAAAAAAAAAGAAAGAAAAGAAAAAGCATTAAATAAAATACAATTTCCCTTCATGCCTTCATGTTAAAAACTCACAAAAAACTAGGTATTGAAAGAACATGCCTCAAAATAATAAAAGCAATCTATGACAAACCCACAGCCAGTATCATACTGAACAAGCAAAACTGGAAACATTCCCTGTGAGAACTGGAACAAGACCTGATTACCCACTCTCACCATTACTATTTAAAATAGTACTGGAAGTCCTGGCCAGGTTAATCCAGTAAGCAAAAGAAATAAAAGCCATCCAAATAGAAAAAAATGACAAACTGGCTCTATTTAGTGATGATATGATTTGATACCTAGAAAGCCCTGAAGACTCCACCAAAAGGCTACTAAAACTTATAAACAACTGCAGTAAAGTCTGAGGATACAAAATAAGTACATAAAAATTAGTATTATTTCTATACTCAATAACAATCAAGCTGAGAACCAAATGAAGAGCGCAATCCTATTTAAAATAGCCACAAAAATATCTAGAACTACATCTAACGAAGGAAGTAAACAGTCTCCACAAGGAAACTACAAAACACTGCTGAAAGAAATCATAGATCACACAAATAAATAAAAATATATTCCATGCTCATAGATTGGAAGAATCACTATCATTAAAATGGCCGTGCTGCCCAAAGCAATCTTCAAATTCAACACTACTCCTATCACAGCCCAATGTCATTTTTCACAGATTTAGGAAAAAACTATGATAAAATTCATATAGAGTCAAAAAGAGCCTGAATATCTAAAGCAATTCTAAGCAAAAAGAATAAAGTCAGAGGTATTACATTACCTGACTTTTAAACTATTCTGTAAGGCTACAGTAACAAAAACAGCATGAAACTGGTACAAAAACAGACATATAGACCAGTGAAGCATAACAGAGAACCCCAGACTTAAGCTCCACACAACCACTATTTGATTTTAAACAAAGTAAAAAAAAAAAAGCAATAAGGAAATGTCTCCCTATTTCATAAGTGGCACTGGAATAGCTGGCTAGCCCTATGAGGATAAATAAAACTGGACCCTTATCTTTCACCATACACAAAAATTAACTCAAGACGGATTAAAGATTTAAATGTAAAACATAAGCATATAAAATGTAAAAATTCTAGAATAAAACCTAGGAAATACCATTCTGGACATTGGCCTCAGGAAAGGATATATGACTATGTCCTCAAAAGCAATTGCAACAACAACAAAAACATTGACAAGTGGGACATAATTAAAGAGCTTCTGCACAACCAAAGAAACTATCAACAGGTCAAGGTGGATGGATCACCCGAGGTCAGGAGTTTGAGACCAGCCATAAAAAAATGAACAAAATAATGTTCTTTGCAGAAACATGGATGCAGCTGAAGGCCATAACCTTAAGCAAATTAATGCAAGAACGGAAAACCAAATATTGTATGTTACCACTTGTAAGTGGGAGCTAAACATGGGTACACATGGACAACACGGACATAAAGACAGAAAAATAGACACTGGGACTGTTAAAGCGGAAGAAAAGGCTGAAAAATTACCTATTGGATACCACGCTCACTACCTGGATGATGAATTCATACATATCCAAAACCTTAGCCTCATACAATATACCTATGTATCATATCTGCACATATACCTCATGAATGTAAAATAAAAGTTGAAATTATAAAAAAGCCATATTATAAAAGTGTTCATTTTTTTATAACAAAGTTGTTCTTTTGCAAAGCCATTCTGGCAGAACATAAATATGCAATCAGTGTATTTTTTACATTTAGTTTGGCAGAGAGCAATGGTATTTTCAAGCTTGGAATCTTATTAGAATATATGGTGACAAGAATAATGTTCCAAAGACTTATTAATATAACTGAGAAGCTTAAAATGCTCTATTACATGAATAGTCATTTGATTAAAAATCTTGAAATTCTTTAAAGATAGAAAAAGGAATATAAAAAACCTAACTCACAGTTAACTTAAATCACTATGAATGATAAGGAAATATGAATTTAAGAGGGTATTGAAGTTAACAGCTGAAAAAGAAGAGTCAGTTATAAAGGCTTAATATACAGAAGAAAAAAAGTATTGATTAAAAATAAAAGCAGTGTTTAAAATACTTTTGTCTCCTGAATATTCTGAGTTAGATTTCTTAGAGTTTAATCATTCTGCACAGGGAATGCAGCTTCCAATAATAAACTTTTCTTCAAACAAACAAACCAAAAAACAAAACAAAACAATAAAACAAAAAAAAACCCACCATCACATATTATAATAATGATAACAAAAATAAAAACAAAGAAATAAAATTGTATTTAAAAAAAAATACTACTAAAATAGAAATGAGAAGTAACATTAAATCTAATTAATTTTCAGAAATTTACAATGAAGGGCAGATTCCTTCGGTAGAAATAATGGAATATTTTTATTACAGTCATTTATGTGTAGATATTTTCCTGATATTGATTAATGTTAAATGAAGAAAAGAGTAGGCGCTAAGAATGTGATTTTGTTTCTTAGATTTTATTTTACAAAATATCAATTATTCCAACAAATTTGGGAACATATTTGTAAAACAAAAAAAGAATTAGAAGTTTAATTACATCTCACTGTGAACATTATTTCTTAATCTACTTGATTTAAGTAACTTTTATTCAAGAAATCATCTGAAAGAATATTGAGAATCTGCTCTTCTGAAAGTGTCAGCTTATGTGGTAAAATCTCCAGTGTGATGGAAAACATAAATCTTCACTTATTACTTATTATCACAGGGCTTAAAAAAGTATTTATATACTCCTTTTTACCCAGAAGATAATGTTTTATTCTTGATCCTCTTAATTTACAAGTTCACTTTTGATATTTACGTATAAAATTTTGTCATAGGGAGTAACAATGTTAACCTGATTGATCACTATTTACTTATTTTCATTTTTTAAAATGACTAGAAGTAACTGTTGTGTTAGTATCAGAGATATCATAAAAACATCATTAGCTAGACATATTTTAGTGTTAATACTAATGCAAAAATAAAATGAAGGCCAAATATTTATATCTAGAAATCTATCCATTTTTACACACTGTATACTCTTATCAAAACATACCATTCCTCTCAGGAAGTTAATGTTACATTCTAATTTCATAATTTATACCACAACTATGAAAATATGGACAACCATTTTATATTTTCGCTGCTATATATTTAATTTATTATTTTTATTTTTTTTCAACTTTTATTTTCAATTCAGGAGGTACATGTGCAGGTGTTTTACCTGATCTATTGGATGATGCTGACACTTGGAATACAAGTGATTCTGTCACCCAGGTATTGAGCATAATATGCAATAGTTTTTAGCACTCTCTCTTCTCCCTAACTCTCTCCTCTAGTAGTCCCCAGTGTCTCTTATTGACATCTTTATATCCATGAGTACCCAATGTTTAGCTCCAACTTAAAATTGAGAAGGTGCACTATATGGTTTTCTGTTCCTGCATTAATTTGCTTAGGATTATGGCCTCCAGCTGCATCCATATTGCCATAAAAGACATTATTTTGTTTTTTTTTATGACTGTGTAGTATTCCATGTTTTCTTTATTCAATCCACATTAATGGGCACCAAGGTTGATTCCATGTCTTTGTTATCATAAATATCACTGAAATGAACATACAATTGAATGTTTCTTTTTGGTATAATGATTTATTTTACTTTGACTACCTATCCAGTAATAGGATTTCAGGGTCAAATGGTAGCTCTGTTTCAAGTTATTTGAGAAATGTCTAAACTGCTTTCCATACTAGTTGAGCTAATTTACATTACTACCAAAGATATGTAAGTGTTTCCTTTTCTCTACAGCCTTGTGAGCATTTGTTGTCTCTTGACTTTTTAATAATAGCCATTTTGACTGCTGTGAGATGGTATTTTATTATGGTTTTGACTTGCATCTTTCTGATGATTATTGATGTAGAAACTTTTTTCATGCTGTTGGCCATGAGTATGTCTTCTTTTGAGATAAGTCTGTTTATGTCTTTTGCCCACTTTTTAATGGGGTTCTTATTATTTTGCTTGTTGATTTGTTTAAGTTCCTCATAGATTCTGGATATTAGATCTTGGTGTTGGAAGGATAGTTTGTGAATATTTCCTCCCATTCTGTAGGTTGTCTCTATACTCTATTGATAGTTTCTTTTGCTGTGCAGAAGCTCTTCAGTTTACTTAGGTCCCATGTGAATTTTCATTTTTGTTGCAATTGCTTTTCAGGACTTAGTCACAATTTACCGAGTCCAGTGTCCAGAGTGGTATTTCCTAGTTGTTCTTTTAGAATTCTTATAGTTTTAGGTCTTACACATAAATTTTTAATCTATCTTGAGTTAATTTTTGTATGTGGTGAAAGGTACGGGGTGCAGTTACTTTTTTCTGAGTGTTGCTAGCCATCCATTCCAGCACCATTTATTAACCTTTTCCCATTGCTTATTTTTGTCGACTTTGTCAAAGATCAAGTGGCTATAGGTGTACGACTTTATTTCTGAGTTCTTTATTCTTAAACTCCTTCCATAATTTACTTCAAACACCTCAGAACAACCATGTTGGTCTTATAAAAAATAAGTATTTTTTTGGTCAATTACAAGATATACTAATCTACTAAGAGAGCTCAAATCATACTTGTCATAGAAATAACGGAAGTGTTTTTCTAGAAATTACTAAAATTCATCTTACAACCCAGTAAAAAGAATGAGTGATTTTAATGTAAAAAAAAATAGTTTTTTAATATAAGAAAATATTAATTTTGGACGTTGCCTTCAGAGGATGAAAAATTCAGAATTTACTGGCCACTCTGAAAATATGTAACAATTTTAGCCATTTCACTTAATATTCCTATTAAATATTTATGTATATCAATGGCAGCTATGTTTATTGTGATAGCAATTGATTGTAGAATTTGCTGCTGGTGCAATGTCTTTTGTTTAACAAGAGGACTCTTACTGAACGAGTATGTCTATAATTCTTTGAATATATTGATTTGAGGTAATGTTATATTTGACATTCAAAAATATATGATCTCAAATTAATGACTAAAAATTGACTAAGTGAAATGTTTCCCTGAACAATATAAAAAGCTTAGAAAAGTTAACAATATTTGTAAATACATAAATTTGAATTAAAACGATAAAATTTGGCTGGGCATGGTGGCTCATGCCTGTAATCCCAGCACTTTGGGAGGCCTAGGAGGGCGGCTCACCTGAGGTTGGGAGTTCGAGACCAGCCTGACCAACATGGAGAAACCCCATGTCTACTAAAAACAGAAAAATTAGCAGGGTGTGATGATGCATGCCTGTAATCCCAGCTGCTCAGGAGGCTGAGGCAGGAGAATTGCTTGAACCCAGGAGGTGGAGGTTGCTGTGAGCCGAGGTCGTGCCATTGAACTCCAGCCTGGGCAGCAGAGCTAGACTCTGTCTCAAAAAAAAAAAAAAAAAAGATAAAATTTGCCATACTGTTTAATATTTTTCCTGATGTTTTCAGCTGATGTTCATGCTGCTGTGAATCTGTATTATATAAGATTAATCCCTCATTATCTGTTTTTTTTCTTCATCCTTCACTTTTTATTGCACTCTTTCTTTGGCATCTTTTCATAAAACTTTTGCCAATCACTTCCACATCTCTGGTGTTTAAAATTATATTGGATCCTTTAACAATGAGACCTTTCATGACTTTTGAATTTTCATTGCCTGTTACATTGCACATTTCAATTCTGTGATGTTATATGTCTACACCTCTTATTAATACCTATTATATATTCCTCATAGTTTTCTCTATATCTGACACTGTGGCTGAATGATTTTACTTCAGAGTTTATTTCTTGTGTTTAATGCTTAAACACAACTTTACATCCCTAAAAGGATCCATAGATTGCTATGTATGTTTCCACCTTGTTTAATATGGAATTCAGTTTGAAGCAGGTAGAAATAAGGATCTGTACCTATTTTTCAAAATAGCTAAATGTTCCAGCACCTTATTTAATGAACTTTCTTCCTCATTATTTTCCTGTGCCACTTGTTATCATATTATCTCAGAGATGTCCATAATTTTGGCTTGTTTTATCAATATGTAACCAAATGACATAACAGCTTTCATCATCATATGTTTCGTTTAACTAATATTGTCAAATATCTTATATACATGTGCTTCCAATTATTATTTTTACATGTTTTCTTTTCAGTGCAATCTATTTATTTTTCTGGTTTCAGATGAAATTGTTAACTGCTTTATTATTTCTTGAAAGCTGGCATCTTCTAATCTCTCCCACCTGCTCAATTAAAAAAAAAACTAGTGTTTTGAATGACATTTTATTAGAATTACAAGTTAATTGAGAAAAATGGAAAAATTTGCATTAGCCATTAAATACCTTCAGGAACATGGCACAACTCTTGATTTCTTAAAATCGATAAATGATATGCATATGTTACACCATAACAATGTAGATATCGCCACAAAGGTCCTACCTATGTCAAGTAATAGTATCCTTAGAATTCGTATATTGTGAAATATGAGTATATTTCTATATTACTGAAAAGTATTTTTCTGGTATAATTGTTATTTATGAATGTTGCAATATGTGAAAGCTGTTGCTTTTCTAAATATTGTTTTTTAACTGACTACATTACTGACTTCTTATGAATAACTATTTTTGTCATATTGCTTTTGTGGAACACAGCTAAATCATTCACAACTGATAATGATTTATCTTTCTTCTTAGGGTCATAATTTTCATCATATTTAATGCATTAAAAAACTAAATTTTTATGAGATGGTTTAACAATTTTACATGTAGACCTGGGTAAGGAAGATGTATAATTAATTAATACAGATTTAAATTGTTAATGATAGAAAAATATGTACAATTTTAAGATTCAGAAATTTTAAGGTCAATAAAGCAAAATTTTGAACTAAACTTCTTAAAAGCATAAAAAATGTAATGAAAACTTATAAAGGTCTGAAAGAAAAGACGATTTGAACCAGATAACATAAGGACATCATCAGAGCTGCTATTTTCTTAAAAATATTTATTAATTCCTGCAAATGCAAACTTTTTGTTTAATATTCCCATTAGTAAAGGTGAGTAGGTATATAAGCCCAAATCCACACAAGTGAAGAAATATAATAGGAAATTGTCATCAAAATAAATTAAGGCCAGAGGGTGCTATACTCTGAAAGAAAAGGTGAACCAGAAATAAACCTGAACTACAAGGCAAAATAGACAACATCATAGCATAAGATTTTAATAGATATGTCCTAACATATTTGTCAATCCTTATTTATAAGTCGAACAAGCAGACCAAAAAATAAGTAAAGGTATATAAAATGTGAATAGCAGGATTAACAAATTTCATGTAAATGACACATGTAGAACTAAAAACACAACAAAAGCAGAACTTTATTTTATTTTAGATTTTAGTTTTATAAGCCCATGTGGAACATTTACAAAGGTTGACTGGTGCCGAGCCATAAATCTTATCTTATAAGAAATTAAAGATTAAAATCATATATCAAAGTGATACATGATTTTGATAATACAATTATCAAATTGATAATACAATTAACACCCAAATCAACAACAAAACAAAAACACATCCCTATATGTTTGAAAAATCAAGAATTTTAAATGTATATGAAAATTGTTTCAAAAAGGTTTCCACACAAGAAACTGGAACTATTATAAGGTAATGATTATTAAAAATATTTTATATTAAAACTTGAGAGATGTAAGTAAATTGTATTTAGGGATATAGTAGAAGAATTTATATACATATTTATATACATACATTTTTGTATGTATAAACGTATATATTTAATGTGACTATTAGAAAAGATGAACGGCTATATATTAAGGAGCAAGCATCCATCTCAGGACATTATTTTTAAAAATGTAAAAAATATTCTGCACAATTAAAGGGCAGAAATAATATAGTCAGAAATTAGTGAACTAGACACAAAAGTCATAGAAAATTTGGCAATGTCAATGGTTGTTTTTGCAAAAAAAATTCAAACAACTTATAATGAAATTTTTCAAGAGAAAAGACAGGAGACCGGGCTTGGTGGCTCACGCCTGTAATCCTAGCACTTCGGGAGGCCGAGGTGGGTGGACCACCTGACATCAGGAGTTCAACACCAGCCTGGCTAACATGGTGGTTAGCCATGTTTTTAGTAGGGAAACCCCATCCCTACTAAAAATACAGAAATTAGCCTGGCGTGGTGGAGACCGCCTGTAATCACAGCTACTCCAGACGCTGAGGCAGGATGATGCCTTGAACTCAGGAGGCGGAGGTTGCAGTGAGCCACGATGGCGCCATTTCACTCCAGCCTGGGCGACAGAGCGAAACTGTCTGAAAAACAAAACAAAACAAAAACAGAAAAAGAAAAATGACAGGAAATACAAACGATGTTAGTAATGCAATGGTATACAAATACTGATAAAAACAAATATAATAAGCATGTTTATGGCAATAACATTTAATATTTAGATGAAACGGCCATATTCCTAGAAACACACGTGAGAAGAAATACAACGAAAAAGCAAAACTAAAATAAAACTAAACAAAAACTGTATAAGGCAATTTAGAAAATGAAGTTTATGATCTCACGGTAGAAATTACTAGAAACAAAAATTAGAAACTACATATGTAAACTATCTTTATATTTATAGTTAACATAAATATTACCACAATAAATAATTGTGAGATTAGGTGTCTGATGGAACTCTTCAATAAACTTAAGAACAGCATAAACCTAAAACTACACACATATATATGAAGAAAAAAATAAATAAAATGAAAAATATATAAATATATTCTACAAATCAAGTAGAATACTAACACTAAAATTGAACAAATAGCAAATATGATTAGTAGACAAACATAAGTGAATATGTAAATAGGAATTTAAGAAAGGTGGAAACACTAAGAATCCATTAATATATGTGATGTTGTAAAACCTTTAGTAGTCATTAGAAAATGAAACTTAGTATCAATTAAAATGTCATTTCACAATCACCAGGTAGGTGGTAATTAAGAGTAGGTCTATATTAATTGTTAGGGGGTGAATTTGGAGCAAATAGAACTCTTATCCACTGCAAGAGATGTGTAGATTCATATAATTATTTTGACAATCAGGTTACGGTTTCCTAGTGAAGCTCAACATGTGACTACCTTATGATTTATCATTTCCTCTGATTTCTTGCATGTGTGCACCAGGAAAAGTGTACATACCTGTCGATAGTAATGTTGTTCAGAATGACCAATAAAAACAAAGTTTTCCTGTAATCCCAGCTACTTGGGAGGCTGAGGCAGGAGAATCACTTGAACTGGGAGGTAGAGGTTACAGTGAGCTGAGATCGTGCCACTGCACTTCAGCCTGGGCAACAAGAGCAAAACTCTGTCTCAAAAAAAAAAAAGAGAGAAAGTTTTGTGGCATATTAAAAAAAATAGAAAAATAGAATATACAATAAAAACAGAGTGAACCTCCAATACAATTTTGAACAACAGAAGTGAATCACAGAAATCATTCTGTATAGCTTCATTTATTTAAAGTTTAAAAACAGACAAAACTGTACAATATGTTGTTTAATAACACATATGTGTTTCTGGTGATTTTCTGATATTTTCCACATATCCCTTCTTTGCATTGTGTTGGGTAAAGGTGAGACACAATAGCACTTTTCATGAGATTTAAAATGCAGCAGAAGCCATTAATGGTAAAGGACATCCTGGGTGAAGGCAGTGTGGAACAGAAGCAGAGGTTCTGGCTTTCCTTATTGACTGTCAACCCCACTGTGTGATAGCAACCCCAGTTCCACCCAGACATTGGCTGCAAACTCACAGAGCTGGTAATCTTCCCTTGACTGTTTACACCAGGCATTGTGCTTCCATTCCAGTGCTGGACATACTTCACTTCCTGCAAACACCAATGTGTTAATGAAGCCAGGCATGGTTAGTGATATTTTTCTGATCGTTTTTGGACTTCTCTTTCCCCACTTAATCTCACAATTATGTAAGTTCCAGTTTCCTATTATAAATTTTATATTCCTTTGCGTATAGTGGTTTTCCTTCTCTCGTTGCAACCTTACTGATAAAACATACATATGTGGTTTTAAAACTATGTAGAAACAGAAAGATATTAATATAAATTCAGAATCATGGTTACTCCTGAAGAAGGAGGAAAGAGTGTTATTGGGAAAGGCACATGGAGGGTTTTGAGAATAAATTAATATTTTATGTATTGTCCTGGAGTGTGGATATTTTGTATCATTTTTGTTTTATTATTGTTTTTAAAGCACATATATTTTTTCATAAGCTCTTTTTATGATATATTTTACAATTCACTGCTCAGTATATTGAAAAGTAAACTTCTTATTGCTTACTGTCTTGAAAAAGTTTCTTTAAAAGGCCTAGTATGAAATAACAAAGTGCAAGAAACAACAATAAAACACACATAAACTAAACAACATTGAAGCAAGTTCGAACTTTTTTACGACTAAAAGTATCGATTTTAACTGGCTTACCTCCAAAAGATTTGAAATATAAATACATTTGAGATAAGCCACAGTGTCTTTTACTAATAACTATGTAAATCAAATATGAAACAACAATTAGCTTTTTTGGCAGTAAAAATATTTTATCAAAGGCCAAAATTATTTGGTTCACATCTAAGACATTTATAGAAGGCTAGAAAGTTGAGCATACATGAATGCCTTCTTATCATTTGATTAATGCACAGCTATTTGGACGAGTAATGGGTCCATTTTACATGCAAGCAAAGAAATAATTTTGCTTTCAATTTGTTAATTTCTATTTGCTCTGACATTTGCTTTGTCTAAACAAGATGTTTCCAACGATCTGGTTTTGAGAGCTAAGATGAATTGCCTTTTGGAATGACTTTTGTATTGAACTATTAATTAAAGCAGAGAATTAAATCAATTCTTTTGCCAAAAAGGTACAACTGGTAACTGTTCCAATACATCTTCTCAGGGGCTACTTTTGCAGAATTACAAGGCAAGCAATATGGCTGCCTTTACTCAAGCATATGGATTTAGTGGAAAGATCTGATGGAAGTCTTCAGCTTATAAAGATAATAAAAGTCATTCTCCAATTCATTCAAAAGGAAAATATGAGTATTTTATGAAAATATCCAAAATTTAATTTTCATTCTTCAAAATATCAAGTCATGTATTATGTCTTCTGCACAAATTTGTAAGTACTGTTTATTACAGACTATTTAATTAGTTGTTTCATGATTGAGGCTTCCAGCTGTAAGCTTACATAAGAGCTGTGGCTATTATAGTTCTTTTATTCTACATATCACACTCTAATAACTTGACTGTTTACATATATGTGTTTTTATTAGTTCTACATTAGTGGGGATTTATTTTACTTTGACATTTCACCCTGAATTACAGCCTTATTTCTCTTTTTCCAGAGAATAATTACCATTCATCGTCTTCTTCATCTCCCTTGTCCCTTTCTCTTCGGAACATACGTTTTTTGAAGGGGAGAGGGGAGGCACTCCCAAACATTCCTCGGAATTGCAACTTGGCAGTAACCTCAATGATGTTCATATTACAAAATCTAAATGCCAATTTCTTTCCCTTATCAACCACAATTAAGTGATATTTACAGACAAGTATTTCAGGCTTCCTGAAATACATTTCTGTATTTCTTTCAAGACGTTATTCTCCTTCAATTCTGCTTCTACCTCAGGTAACCTTAGAAAGAATCGTAACTTTGGATTTCTGATCACAACAAGGTACTCTGTGCTCAGCCCCTGGATAACTTCTTGCCTCTATTTACACTCACTCTTGAAGAGACCTTATGTAGTCAGCATATGTAGGCGAATGCTGACCTCTCCCAAATGCATAACTGCAATCCTGACAGCTTCTCTGAAATACCGGCTCATCTATTCAATTATGGATTCAATGTCTCCACATGAATGTCTACTAGTTTTTACAAACTTAAACTGTGCCACACAGAACTTACTATTTCTGCCCTTCCCACATGCAAATTATTTTTTCTTGACCTTTCTCATTCTCCTGTCCTTGATACACCAATAGGTGCTGGTAGCTCTACCTTCAAATACTTCTGGAATCTGACTATTCTAACAACTCCTGTCCACACAACCATCATTTCTTTCTATGAATATGAACAGTTTTTCCCAATGCTTCTGCCTCTTTTCATCATGGTCTCACCATCATATTCTACTTTATACGCACTTGTTTAGGCTATCCTTTCAAAATATAAGTCTATGTCATTCTTTACTGAAAATCCTTGCCTTCACTAGACAACTTTGGTATTTTAGTTCTTATCATGGACTACAAGGCTCTACCTTTACCTTCTCCTATTTTAATTTTTACTTTTTGTTATTAACATTATCATAATTTATTTTTACCATAACAACAATTGTTGTTATGATGATGATGTCTCCATCTTTCACAAAAAGAAACTGAGTTGTCTTAACTCCAAAGACACATGTATTAAAGTAAATTAAATAGAAATTGGTGATAAAAGACAAAAAGAGGAAGTACCCATATTTTATCATACATTGAATTAGGCTCTGAGCTTTGTGCCAGCCAGAGTAAATAGGAAAACATAATTGCTTTCATACTTATCAGAAATATGCTCACTTCTCAGGGAAGTACTTTTTTCCTGATACTGAAATCTGAAATAAATGTTCAATGAGATTTGTATGGATGATACTGAACGATGAATTATTATATACCTTCAACTTTAGTTTTACAGAAAACACAGAAGTGTATTTCACAAGCTTATGGATTGAAACCTAGCATTTATTGCTGAAACATTCAGTCAGTGGTCGTAGCTGCCTGGACACAGCTATGATACGGGGGAGCACAGCCAGGAAGAGTCAGGAGGCCAGGTGTTTCCATGTGTTCTTAGGCAGGTCATCTGGTTTTCTGGTTTCCAGTTTCATCATCTATAAATTAAAAGAGTTGTGGCTTGGTAATCTTTTGTTCCTGATGTTAAGTGCTCTTTTAATATATTCATAGTTTGTTAGTCTGTTCTTGTGTTGCTATAAATACCTAAGTCTGGGTAATTTACAAAGAAGAGAGGTTTAATTGGCTGACAATTCTGCAAACGCAAGCTGTACAGGAAGCATGGTAATGTTATCTGCTAGGCCTCCAGGGGAGCCTTCAGGAAGCTTTTACTGAAGGCAAAAGGCAAAGCAGAAGCAGGCACATCACATGGCAAAAGCAGGAGTACAAGAGAAAGCAAGGTGAAGATGTCACACACTTTTAAACAATTAGATCTCACAAGAACTTACTCACTATCACTAGGAAATCACCAAGGGGGTGGTGCTAAACCATTCATGAGAAATCCACCCCCATGATCTAGTCACCTCCCTACAGGCACCACACCCAACATTGGAGATTACATTTCAACATGAAATTTGGAGGACATATCCAAACTTTAGCATATGGTGTGATCTCAAAGCCGCCTTCCTAACCTCTCTCCATTCATTGTCTTCTGTATGAAAAACTATTTCTAAAGTGAACTAAAGTAGAAGGAAAAATAAGAATCACTTTCTGTCTTTCGGTTTTCTAAAGAAAACCAGGAGACAGAAAACTGGGTTCCAGCTCCCATTTTAACTGCCGCCTGTATGTTGGCAAATCCCTTCCTCTTTCTGGGCCTCAGTGTCTGCATCAGTAATCAGACATGAATTAAAGAAATTCTAGGATTTTATCCTTTTCGTCTACTAACTGTCTCAGATGATCCCAGTAGTAGCGTCTGGTGCCATAACGGGTGACTTTAGCCTGTGTGTGTGACCCCCAATTAGGGCAGGATAATCTCTGCCTTTGGCCTTTTCAGCCTCAGTGCCAGCCTGTCATGCTGTGCGTGCTCAGTATAGAGACCCATAAGCCTCTGGGCATCTTCCTTTGTGGACCCCTTCATGGAACAGGTATCCTGACTTCTTCTCAGATCTGTTAACTAGCGACATAGAAGTATATTCAAAGTCTTTTCTTCAGAAGTACATTTGAACACAAGTCTCCATCAGACACAGCCACACATGTTATATTAACTCAACAAGTCCTTAACTGCCCAGGAAATAGTTTGGGCAGGACAATATGAAGTCTGACTTACTTATCATTTCCATTATGCACCAAATATTCTGCAGGTTTCTCAAAGTGACCATCTAGCCAGACAAATCAGGCAGGAGCAAGAAATTAAAGGCATTCAAATAGGAAAAGAAGTCTACTTATTTCTCTTCACTGATGCGATTCTACACCTAGAAAACCCTACAGCCTTTGTGAAAAGGCGCCTAGAACTGATAAATGACTTTAATACAGTTTCAGGATACAAAATTGATGTCAAAAATCAGTAGCATTTATATACACCAAGAACGTTCAAGCTGAGAGTCAAATTAAGACTATAATCCTATTTATAATAGCCACAAAATAAATGAGATACCTGGGAATACAGCTAACTAAGGAGGTGAAAGATCTCTACAAGAAGAACTACAAAACACTGCTGAAATATATCAGAGATGACACAAATAAATGGAAAAACATTTCACGTTCATAGACTGGAAGAATCGATATTGTTAAAATGGCCATACTGCCCAGGGCAAGTTACAGATTCAATGCTATTCTTATCAAACTACAAATATCATTCTTCACAGAATTAAATAAAATTATTCCAAAAGTTCACATGGAACCCAAAAAAAGTCCAAATAGCCGAAGCAAGCCTAAGCAAAAAGAACAAAGCTGGAGGCATCATATTATCCAACTTCAAACTATGCTTTAAGGCTACAGTAACCAAAAGAGTGTGGCACTAAAACAAGAACAGATACAACACATGGAACACAAAAACACATAGAACAATGGAACAGCATACTGAACCCAGAAAAGCTGCACATGTACAACAATTTGATCTTTGACAAAGCTGACAAAAACAATTAATGGGGAAAGAAAAAGCTATTTAATAGATACTGCTAGGATAACTGGTCAGCTATATGCAGAAGAATGAAACGGGACCCCAACCTTGCACCATACAAAAAATTAGCTCAAAATGGATTAAAGATTTGCATGTAAGACCTCAATATGTAAAATATAAACATTCTAAAAGAAAACCTAGGAGATAGCATTTTGAACATTGACCTTGTGAAATATTTACAACAGTCTTCAAAAGCAATTACAGCAAAAACAAAAATTGACAAGCATGGCCTAATTAAATTAAAGAGCTGCTACACAGCAAAACAAAGTATCAATAGAGTAGACAGACAACCTAAAGAATGGAAGAAAGTACTCCCAAACTCTGCACCTGATGAAGGTTTAATATCCAGAATCTATACGAAACAAACAAATCAATAAGCAAAAAAAAATCCACATTTAAAAAGTGGGCAAAGGACATGAGCTCCAAAGAAGATACCCAAATGACCAGCAAACATGACAAAATGCTCATCATCACTAATCTTCAGAGAAATATAAGTCAAAAACTACAGCTTGATACCAGCCACTGTAAATACACTGACCCATTCTCAAACCAGTCAGAGTGGCTACTATAAAAACTAAAAAAATAACAGATGCTGATGAGGCTATGGAGAAAAGGGAATCCTTATACTCTCTTTTGGGGAATGTAAATTAGTTCAGCCTCTGTGGAAAGCCATTTGGACATTTCTCCAAGAGAAACAGTGCTACCATTCAACCCAGCAATGTCATTACTGGGTATATACCCAAAAGAAAATAAATTATTCTACCAAAAAGACACATGCACTTGTATGTTCATCACAGCAATATTCACAATAGCAAAGACATGGAATCTACCTAGGTGCCCTTCAGTGGTGGATTGGATTGAATAAAGAAAATGTGATACATATATTCCATTGAATACTAGGCAGTTTGGAAAAGAATGAAATCATGTCTTTTGCAGCAACATATATGCAACTGAAAGCCATAATCCTTAGTGAATTAACACAGAAACAGAAAACCAAATACTACATATTCTCACTTACAAGTGGGAGATTAACACTGAGCACACATGAATGTAAACATGGGAACAGTAGACAGTGGAGCTAGTAGAGGAGGGAGGGAGCGAGGGTTAAACAACTACCTGTTGGGTACTATGCTCACCACCTGGGTGACAGAATCCATACCCCAAACCTTAGCATCATGCAACATATTCATGTTAACAAATTGGGACATGTACCCCCTGCCCCTGCTATTTGAACACTGTCTTCCTTCATCAGGCAGCTCCAGCGTAATGATCCCTCTGTGATGAATCAAATATATTGTGCCCTCTTCTTTCGATATGTTTCATTAGTTATTTATATGACTAGTGGTTATAAATTTTTCACTTCCTATGTTTTCCTTTATTCTTTTACTTTTTGTTTTTAGCATTTTGTATTCATTTCATTTATTTATATGCTTATTTATTTACTTATTTATTTAATCATAGTCAAACACTAGTATTTTCTTTCCTTCAAAATTTAAGTAATATACTATAAAAATAGTAATACTTAATGTATATATTTAGACATATTTGACCTTCACATATTAGTTTGCATGTGTATGTATACATACATATATATAAAACATAAATATACACATATATAAATGGTTAATTTTTAACATATTCTGGTTGCCATGGTTTGGAAAATGTTTAAAATAATTATGTCACATGAACATTTTCCAGAAACATTTGGTAGATTCAGAGACTGTAATATTCTTAGTGTGGAAATCTTCAACTCCCATGTAGCTCTAATTAAAAGTTATTTTTAATCTTATGTTTTCTACTTGATAATATTTTTGAAGTCAGAAATCTAAACGTTCTTACTTAACATATATTTTATGCTTATTGATGTGTTAAGACATATATTATCTATTTACAATAAATTATCACTCATATGGTACAATACTGTCAGATGAAAAAGGATAAAACAAATTCCCTCATAGTGTAGATATTTAGATTAAAAGATTTAACCAAGATTAAAAGAAAAGGATTACTTTACATAGGTGGAAGTATAATAATCCAGCTACCAGATCAATACTTTTTCAATTGTACAATGCTGTTTCCTAGTTATCAGGATAAAAAAAATCCACAGTGACAAAGCAGGTTTTTAAAAACATATATTTGTGCTTTATTTTAAAAAGTGAGAAGGTAGGGGAAAATAGTTTTTTAAATGTAAAAAGAAATAATATTAATGTTATTCCTATGGATAAATACATCAAAGTTTTCTTACTATGTATTTGTTCTAACATATGAAATTTTTATCACTTGACATATTTTAAGCACAAATATCAGTCATTAAACTCAAAATGTCATATTATACTTTTGATATAAGAACTTTAAATTTGTGAAAAATATATATTTTTAGTGCCAACATAATAGTCTAACAATAAATGTCAAAAATGTATTAAGTAGGCCTTGATCATTGAGCATTGGTGTCATTTTGAAGTTTTGATGCTGTGTTTAAATAATGTATTTTATTTTTATCAATTTTGTTTTTCGTATAAAGCTTTTTCAAAGTATTTTAATGACTTTATAATATTCTATTATATAAAATCTAAAACAATCCCATGTCTTCTATATTTTTCATTACTATTAAGTGTGTTAGTTACCATTAAGTGTGTGTTTTTTCAATAAAGAAAGCATTCTTTACAAAGCAGGTCCCTGGCATCTGGCATTTACTACTTGTCCATTAGCACTACAGGTAAGGGACAACCATTATGGCAAGAGTGCAATCTTTAAACATTTACATATTTTGCAAATCAAAACCAATAATTTAAACATGATTAAAATTCAGATCACATATTGGGGAAATATTTTAAGAAAGGGATTTTTATTTCAAACCATTAAAATACAATAGTATATATATACACATATATAATATTAATTATAGATATAATAATATGGTATATATACCTATTTATATATAAATACCACGAAAATACAATTGTATATATACACACATAAATATATACTAAATAATATAATATATTTTAATTATTTATGTAAATATGTATGTAAATACATGTATGTAAACATACACTTAATATATTTACATATGATTATATAAATATATGTAAATATATTTATATTTGTGTGTATATATGCAATTATGTTTTAATGTATATTTTATATATTAAAAGATATTATATATATGCCTCCTTTCAGTTTGCCTGGCTAAGATTAAATAAAATGATATAGCAACAATATATGGCAAATATATGGCAGAGTCTTAACAATAGTGGCAGTCTTAATGTTAGAAACTTAAAGTGGGACAGAAAGTGTGCCAATAAATTTTGCCACATAGATGTAAAGATCTTTAAAAATATATTTATTTATAAATCAAAACTATCTGAGGTAATTACTTGATAGGTATATTCCTGAGACTGAAACTGAATACACCGAATCAAAATCTCTGAGAATAGTATCCCTGGACACATATTTTATATAAGCTCCTAGGTTAATTCTTGAATAAACTAAATTTTGGGAACTATTTTGAGTTGTATTTGCATGCTAAAATGTGTTGTAAAAAATGTTTAAGTAATGTTAATTATGGTAGTATTAACTCAAAATGTTACGCATCCAACCATAGAAAATTGCAGAATTCAGGCTTCATAAAAATATTATGTCCTTTGCCCATTTTTTAAAAATGGGGTTATTCGGTTTTTCCTTGTTTGTTTAAGTTCCTCATAGGTTCTGAATATTAGACCCTTGTTGGATGCACAGTTTATGAATATTTTCTCCCATTTTGTTGATTGTCTCTTTACTCTGTTTATAGTTTCTTTTGCTGTGCAGAGGCTCTTTAGTTTAATTAGGATCCACTTGTCAATTTTTGTGTTTGTTGCAATTGCTTTTGAGGACTCAACAAAAAATTCTTTGGCAAGGCTAATGTGAAGAAGAGTAATTCCTAGGTTTTCTTTTAAGATTTTTATAGTTTGATGTCTTACATTTAAACCTGTAATTCATCTTGAGCTAATTTTTGTATATGGTGCAAGGTAAGGATCCAGTTTACTTCTTCTGCATGTAGCAGAAGTTTTCATAGCATCATTTATTTAAGGGGAAGTCACTTCCTAATTGCTTGTTTTTTGTCAACTTTTTCGAAAATCATGTGGTTGTAGGTATATGGTTTTATTTCTGGATTCTCTATTTTGTTCCATTGGTCTTTATGTTCTAGCAGTGTGCTGTTTTGATTACTGTATCCTTATAGCATAATTTGAAGTCAGGTAATGTGATGCCTCTGGCCTTGTTCTTTTTGCTTAGTATTACTTTGGCTGATCAGACTCTTTTTTGGTTCCATATGAATTTTAAAATAGTTTTGTTTAATTCTGTGTAAAAAATGATACTGGTCATTTGATAGAAGTAGTGTTGAATCTGTAAATTGCTTTGGGTAGTATGGCTGTTTTAACAGTATTGATTCTTCTAATTCATGAGCATGGAATGTTTTTCCATTTCTTTGTGTCATCTCTGACTTCTTTCAGTAGTGTTCTGTGGTTGTCCTTGTAGAGATATTTTACCTCCTTGGTTAGATGCATTCCTAGGTATTCTATTTATTTTTTGGGTATTGTAAATGAAATTGTGTTCTTGATTTGACTCTCAGCTTGAACATTATTGGGGTGTAGAAATGTTACTGACTTTTGTACATTGACTTTGTATCCTAAAACTTTACTAAAGTCATTAATCAGTTCTAAAAACCTTATGGCAGAAACTTTAAGGTTTTCTTGGTACAGAATCATATCATCAGTGAGGAGAGATATTTAGACTACTGCTTTTCCTATTTGGATGTCTTTTATTTCTTTCTCTTGCCTGATTACTCTGGCTAGGAATTCCAGTACTGTGTTGAATAGGAGAGTGAGAGTGGGTGTCCTTGTTTAATTCCAGTTTTCAAAGGGGCTGGTTCCAGATTTTGCCCTTCAGTGTGATGTTGGCTGTGAGTTTGTCATAAATGGCTCTATTATTTCGAGGAATATTTGTTTGATACCTAGTCTGTTGAGGGTTTTTATCATGAAGAAATGTTAGATTTTATCAAAAAGCTTTTTCTGTCTCTATTGAGATTATCAGATGGTTTTTTCTTTTAATTCTGTTTTGTTGGTGAATTACATTTATTGATCTGCATATGTTGAACTAACCTTGCATTCCAACAACAAAGCCAACTTGATCGTGTTGAATTAACTTTTTGATGTGCTTCTGGATTTTGTTTACTGGTATTTTGTTGAGGAGTCTTGGTTAGACTAAACAGAAATATTGGCCTGAATTTTTTTGTTGATCTTTGCCAGATTTTGGTGTCAGTCAGATACTGGCTGCATTGAATGAATTAGGGAGGAGCCCCTCCTCATCTATTTTTTTGAATAGTTTTAGCAGAATTGATACTAGTTCTTTATACATCTGGTAGAATTTTGCTATTTATCTATCTGGTCCAGAGCTTTTTATTTGGTTGGTAGTTTTTAAATTACTGATTCAGGCAAAGAACATAACAGATGCTTTTCAAAAAAAGACATGCAAGCACTCAATTAATATGAAAAAATATTCAGCATCAATACTCATTAGAGAAATGAAAATCAAAACTGTAGTGAGATGCCGTCTCATATCAGTCACAATGACCATTATTAAAAAGTCAAGTAATAACAGATACTGTCAAGTCTGTGAAAATAAAGAGAATGCTTATAAACTGTTGGTGGGAATGTAAATAAATTCAGCAACTGTGGAAAACAGTTTGGAGATTTTTCAAAGACTTAAAACTGAACTACCATTTGACCTAGCAACTTCATTACTGGGTATATACCCAAAGGAAAATAAATCATTCTATCAAAAAGACATATGCACTCATGTGTTCATCTCAGCACTACTCACAATAGTCAATCAACCTAGGTACTTATCAATGTTGGATTGGATAAAGAGAAGGTAATGTAAACATACTATGGAATACTATGCAGCCATGAAAAAAGAATGAAATTATGTCCTTTGCAGCAATATTGATACAACCAGAGGCCATTATCGTGAGTGAATTAACAAGGGAATAGAAGACCAAATAGTGTGTGTTTCTACCTTTAAGTAGGAGCTAAGCACTGCGTACTCATGGACATACAGAAGAGAACGATAGACGTAGTGGTCTACTGGGAAGTGAGGGATTGTGGGGGAGCAGGAGGGAATGGACTGGAAAACTACTTATTGGATACTATGCTCACTATTTTGGTGAGGTACCCCAAACCTCAGCTTCACACATTATACCCATGTAACAAATATGTACGTTTGCCTCCTGAATCTAAAAGTTGAAATAATAATAATTAAGAAATAAAATATCCCCTTTCCTATTCTGTAAAGTATATCAGATGGAATAAAAAATAGTCAAACAAAATTGTTCAAAGTGGGAAGAAATAAAGACAGAAGATTGCATATGAAAATTCTTAATCTTTATTACACATTAAGTGTATTATTAATAAACTCAGTATGCATGAGTTATGTTCATTACTGATTTTCTAAAGCAACTAACAATTGATGGAGGTTTTCAGTTCCACAGGTATAATCACAGAAGTCTGTGGTTGCAAAGGAGTTATATAAATATAAATGAAAAGTGTTTAGAAATATATTCAAATAAATTTATATCCATTTGTATTTAAATACCTTAACTTCTGGTAAGAGTAATTGTTTCTTGTTCTTTCTCTCGCTCCCCTCTTTTCTTTCCCTCTCTGTTTGTATTTTTTCTCCTTCTACTCTTACCTTTTATGCACATCTTTCTGCCAATCTTCATCTCTGCTTCGAAAAACAGATATTTAAGGAGATATTCAGGTGTTTATTATTTTAGAATAAATTTATTTTAATTCCAGCTTTATATAGCTGTTTATGTTATATTAGTGGTTTTTCCTAGTATACAGATACTTCCTTTTCTCTGCTAAATACTGATTTAAGATGCCAAGTATACACTTATATACAAAAACTAAGAGTGAGTATTAAAACCTAATTAGGTAACATGAGTTTTTAAATATTTTCTTTTCTCTCACTTCTTTCCAATATTCTCATCTTAATATCATTATTTTAATATTTACCATCCCCTTATTTTGAAATATCTTATTTTCACAACAAAGTTTTAATCAAATACAGAACTATGGCATGATTCTGTAATGTCTTAGTTCATTTTGTTCTGCTATAACAGAATACTGTAGACTGGATAATTGATAATGAACAGTAATTTATTGGCTTACAATTCTGAAGACTTAGAAGTCCAACATTATGACAGCAGCCTCTGGTGGGGGCCTTTTTGCAGAGTGATCACATGGCAAAAGGCATTACATGGAAGAAGGGAAAAGAGAGGGAGGGCAATAGGGGGCTTATCTTGCCTGTCTGTGGTGGCATTAGTCCCAACCCTTAGGGAAGAGCCCTTATAGTCTAATCATCTTTTAAAGGTCCCAACCGTTAATACTTTTACAGTGGCATTAAGTATATTTCAACATGAGGCAACAGACATCCAAACCATAGCAAATGTGAATACCGTAAAGCCTTTAAAATTCATGCCCTGTGGATTTTAGATTTTTACAGATTACGGTTTAAATTAAAGCCAAGCCATTTACTCTCTGTGAGAGGTTAACTCCCTAGGCTAAAATTTTCTCAAGATTATAAATGGAGAAAAATAATACTTGCTTCTTACATTTATACTAGGGGTAAAATAATATTTAAAGGAGGCATAATTTTTGACATAAAATTATTTTTTAAACAGACTACTCATTTTCAAATATGCAAAAATTTCACAAGTTAATTTTTTCCACTTATTTATTGCATTGGTTTTGTGTCTTTCCTCAGATGTAATAAAATCTTTGATTAAACTTTTATGGATGCTTTATATGTTCTTAAATGTTGTCTCACATATATACACTTCAATCATTATTAATTGATTCAGAGATTCTTACATCTCCATACTCTCTTAATATGCATTTTCATTTTGGATCTTATTTAAATTGTGGTGCAATTCCTAGTTTATCTTTTAAATTTCTTCAAGTGAATCAGTGAAGCAAGTGACTATATTTTGTTATTATTAATCATTAGATATTAGCTCCATGCCTATCACAATAAAAGTACAGACAAAACATATTCAAATAAATGACATAATATATGAATTAAAATCAAAAGCATTCATTTGAATAATCTTACCCTTGAAGAACTTCATTTGACCATGAACAATATATAGTTTTTACTGAGAGAGAAATTAAATACTCATTTAAATGGATTTAGGTCCAAGTTACTGAATACTTTAAAGAGTATCTGGCAAATAATACATGAATGAGTTGTGTTGAATCAATATTATTAAATATCCATTAATTAAATATTCATTGAGTAATCAACAAACATTAAAAAATTCTCTATATACCATAGTTTATAATACTGATATTTGCTGTTTATATCACTTTTTAATTTATTTAGTAAATAATATATTCATATGGTATACCAGGTAGTCTGTAAGAGCACAAGAATGTAAAACTTTATAGATTACAAACCTTTCTTTCTATGGGATTTACCTATCTGTTTTCTATTCTAGATTCTGAAAATCTCAAGAGCTAAATTACAAGACTCTTCGAATATCTAGGATGTAATAGAGAGCATCGTGTAGACTCTGGTATGTAAGCCAAGTCTCTACAACCCTCAGGATGAAAGCACTCCTTCTCCCAGCAACTAGGAGCGTTGACAGCCAACAGCATGCAGCTAAGTTCCCTCTCCCAGACGATGTCCTTGGCTAAACAGAGTCAACTCACTTAGCCCATTTGCTTTGGCTGAAGGAGCCTCCTTGCCTCATCCAATGGCATGAATGCAGGGAGTATAAGCACTCTCTTACTTCATCTGGAGCAAGTTTGCAGGGCTATCCCAAATCCAGAGATTTCTATTGCAGAGTCTGGGGCCTTTGACTGTGATGCTGCCCAACTGTGATGTTTAATTGTATATGTCACCTGGCCCATGTATTGTGCCCAGATATTTTGTCAACCATTATTCTGGGTGTTTCTATGAGAATGTTTTTGAATGAGATTGACATTTAAATGGGTAGACTAACTAAAGCAGATTACCCTCCCTATTGTGGGTAAGATCCTTCCAATAAGTTGAGAGCCTGGCTAGCTTTCCCTCAAGTAAGAAGGAATGTTTTCCTGCCTGATTGCCATTAGCTGAGATATTGCTTTTGTTTTGCTTTGTTTTGTTTTCTGTCTTTGAACTAGGACTGAAATTATGACTGTTTCTGGGTCTCCAGCCTGCTACATTAAGACTGGAATTATACAATCAATTGTCCTGGGTCTCCAGCTTGCCAGCTATACATCTCAGGACTTGTCAGTCTACATAAAATTATAATAAATCTCTATCTATCTATCTATCCATCTGTCTATCTATCTATCTATCTATTATCTATCCATTCATCCATCTATCCATCCATCCATCTATCCATTCTTCAATCCATCCATCAATCCATCTATCCATCCATCCATCCATCCATCCATCCATCCATCCATCCATCCATCCATCCATCTCTTATTGGTTCTGGTTCTGTTTCTCTGAAGAACCCTGATACCCTGTTTTTTACTTCTTTTAGCTTCCTCAACTTTTCACAGCTGTGGTTACCAAGAGTAGTTTTCCAGTAAACTTCCTGCATGTGCATGGGTCTCGGAGTTGCTTTTTGGGAACCCAATTTGTAAGTGTGCTTAGCATCTAACCATGCACTAAACACCATAGATAAATTCTTTTATCATTTTGCAATTTTTGACTGCAAAAACTATGTATTTTTAAAAAATCTCTAACATTCTTGTCATGCAAAAATAGATGCAAATTATTTATCTTAAATTAGATCACTCAGTGATTGTCACTATACTAACCTATTAGCGATTTATGCCTAGTGTTCCATTAGTGGAACGCTATGCTTATGGGAGTTATTTATATCCTACTGCTCAAGGTCATCGCCAAGGTCTGATTTTTCACACACAAAAAATTTGCAACCTCTGGCATAAATGGGTAAATCCTCCAGTTTTTGAACACATTGTATACATTTTATACTTTACTTACTTAAAAGATTACTTTCTTCTCCTTTTTATATTTCCAATATAATTTCTTCAGCTCATTTAACTCCTACTGCTACTAAACTTTTCATCTTCTGTCATTCCAACTACATCTTATAATTCTGAGAATAAGTAAAACATTGAAAACCAATTTGACCCTCCTATTAAATTATATTTTTAAAATGATGACTAAACAGATGATGAATTTTTGGTCTCTTTATAAAATTGATGCAAAATTAGCCTATAGAGGATTCTGCATTTTTGTTTTTTGAAGGGGTAGGGTGCTGACGGAGGGAGTGAAGAGGATTGGGAATATAAAAGAAGACACATGAAAGGTGAGGAGTGTTCTTTACTTTCTTATTTTGCCAAGTATCCCCAGTGTTCTCTTGTTGACAATACCTCTCCAATAGCTATACTAAAGGTGTTTAGGGCTGATAAACTGTATTTTTCAGTTGCTTTGGTTTTGTTCATCATTTGCTGTCCTGGGCTCTCCAATTTTCCACAGCCAATTCCTTAATTTCTTCAGTTCTCCTCATCTGATTTCCCTAAAATTTATCTGCAAAGAGCGAGGAGGACAAGAAACAAAGAAGATGAAATACATATGAGAAACATGAAAGATGTCTTTCCCTGGCTAACTTGTTTTTAAATATTAATTAGGGATACTGATGATGACTCTCTACTAATATTTAAAAGAATCCTTTCAAACTCTGACATCTTCCTGTCTGGTTTGACAGTCTTTTATTTTTTCTATTAAAAATTATTTTTTTTAATTTTTATTTTGTATTCAAGGGTACATGTATAGATTTGTTACATAGCTAAATTGTATGTTGGGGGCTTTGGTGTACAGATTACTTTGTCTCCCAGGTAATAAACATAGTACCTGATGGGTAATTTTTTTTAAGACGGAATTTCGCTCTTTCACACAGGCTGGAGTTAAGTGGTGCAATCTCGATTCACTGCAACCTCGGCCTCCCCAGTTCAAGTTATTCTCCTGCCTCAGCCTCACAAGTTTATAGGCTCCTGCCTATACGGGTTTATAGGCTCCCGCCACCATGCCCAGCTAATTTTTGTATTTTTAGTAGAGACAGGGTTTTGCCACGTTGGCCAGGCTGGTCTCGAACTCCTGACCTCAGATGACCCACCCTCCTCGGCCTCCCAAAGTGCTAGGATTACAGGCGTGAGCCACCGCACCCAGACCTGATGAGTAATTTTTTATCTTCACCTTCCTCCCACCTTCCATCCTCAAGTAGACCCCAGTATCTGTTGTTCTCCTTCTAGTATTTATGTGTTCCCATTGCTTAGCACTTATAAGTGAGAACATGTGGTATTTGGTTTTCTGTTCCTGTGTTAGTTTGGTTAAGATAATGGCCTTGGCCGGGCACGATGTCTCACGCCTGTAATCCCAGCACTTTGGGAGGCCAAGGCAGGCAGATCATGAGGTCAGGAGTTGGAGACCAGCCTGACCAACATGGTGAAACACTGTCTCTACTAAAAATACATAAATTAGCTGGGCGCAGTGACGCGTGCCTGTAATCCCAACTATTCAGCAATCTCAGGCAGGAGAATTGCTTGAACCCAGGAGGCAGAGGTTGCAGTGAACTGAGATCACACCACTGCCCTCCAGCCTGGGTGACAGAACAAGACTCTGTCTCAAAAAAAAAAAAAAAAAATGGCCTCCAGCTCTATCCCTGTTTCTGTAAAGTGCATAATATTATTGTTTTTTATGGCTTCCTAGCATTCCATGGTGTATATGTACCACATTTTCTTTATGCACTCATTCATTGATGAACACCTAGGTTGGTTCCATGTCTTTGTGATAGTAAACTACACAATGATGAACATATGAGTGTGTGTGTTCTTTTGGTACGATCTATTTTCCTTTGAGTATGTACCTAATAATGGGATTGCTGGGTCAAATGGTAATCCTGTTTTAGGTTCTTTAAGTAATCATCAAACTGCTTTCCACAATGGCTGAACTAATTTACATTCCCATCAGCAGTGTATAAACATTTCCTCTTTTTCAAAATCTTTCCAGCATCTATTATTTATTTATTTACTTTCCTTTTAATAATAGACACTCTGACTCATGTGAGATGTTATCTCATTGTGGTTTTGATTTGCATTGCTCTAATGATTGATAATGTCAAGCATTTTAAAATATGCTTGTTGGACATATCTATATCTTCTTTTGAAAAATGTATGTTCATGTCCTTTGCCAACTTTTTAATGGGGCTGTTGTTTTTTGCTTGTAAATATGTTTAAGTTTCTTCTAGATTCTGGATATTAGACCTTTGTCAGATGCATAAATTGCAATATTTTCTCCCATTCTGGAGATTTTCTGTTTACTCTGTTGATAATTTATTTTACTGTACATAAGCTCTTTCATTTAATTAGATCTCATTTATCAATTTCTGTTTCTGTTGCAATTGCTTTTGGTGTCTTTGTCATGAAATCTGTGCCAGCAAAAAATACTCAACAAATTACTAACAAACCGAATCTAATAGCACATCTGAAAGCTAGTCCACCATTACCAAGTAGGCTTTATCCCTGGGATGCAAGATTGGTTCAACATACACATATCAATAAATGTTACTCACCATATAAACAAAAAACACATTATCATCTCAGTAGATATAGAAATGGCTTTTGATAAAATTAAACATCGCTTCATGCTAAAAACCCTCAACAAACTAGGCACTGAAGGAAAATATCTTAAAATAAAAGCAGCCATCTTTGAAAAAACCCACTGACACCAAACTGAATGGACAATAACTGGAAGCATTCCCCTTAAGAACCAAAATAAGACAAGTAATTCCTCTCTCACCAGTCCTATTCAACATAGTATTGGAAGTCCTACTTACAGCAATTGGGCAACAGAAAGAAGTAAAAGGCATCCAAATAGAAAGAGAGGATGTCCAACTATCCCTGTTTGCAGGCAATAAGATTGTATACTTAGAAAACCTCATAGCCTCTGCCCAAAATTTCCTTGATCTGATACGCAGCATTTGTTATTGACTGTCATTTTGATATAAGCCATTTTAACTGGAGTGAGATGACAGCTCATTGTAATTTTGATTTGCATTTCTCTGATAATCAATGATGTTGAGCAGCTTTTCATATGCCTATTTGCCATTTGTATGTATTCTTTAGAGAAATGTCTATTCAAATATTTTGCCCATCTTTTGATCAAATTGTTAGATTTTTTCCTATGGAGTTGTTTGAAATCCTCAGATAGTCTTTTTATTAAGCCCTTGTCTGATGGTAGTTTGCAAAGTCTTTTTATTAAGCCCTTGTCTGATGGTAGTTTGCAAATACTTTCTCTCATTCTGTAGGTTTTCTTGTCATTTTGTTAATTGTATCGTTTGCTGTGCAGAAGCTTTTTAACTTGATGTGATCCCATTTGTCCATTTTTGCTTTGGTTGTCTGTGCTTCTGGGGTATTGCTCAAGAAAGTTTGGCCCAGACTAATGTCCTGAACATTTTCCTTGATTTTTTACAATAGTTTCATTGTTAGAGGATTTAGATTTAAGTCTTTAATTCATTTTGATTTTATTTTTCTATAAGGTAAGAGATAAGAATCTATTTTCATACTTCTGCATATGGATATCCAGTTTTCCCAGCACTGTTTATTGAATAGATTGTCTTCTCCTCAATGTATGGTCTTGGTACCTTTTTAAAAAATAAGTTAACTATAGGTGTGTGGATCTGTTTCTGGGTTCTCTACTCTGTTCCACTGATGTATGTATCAGTGGATGTATGTATTATGCTATTTTGTTTATTATCACTTTGTAGTATAATTTGAAGTCAGGTAATATAATTCCGCCAGCTTTATTCTTTTTGTCTTTTTGCTTAGGATAGCTTTGATTATTCCAGGTCTTCTGTGGTTCCATGTAAATTTTAGAATAGTTTTTTTTCTTTGTCTTTGAAGACTGTCACTGGCATTTTGAGAGGGATTGCATTGAATCTGTAGATTGCTTTGAGTAGAATGGACATTTTAACAATATTGATTCTTCAATCCATGAACATGGAATTTTTTCCATTTTATTGTGTCTTCTTAAATTTCTTCTATCAATGTTTTATAGTTCTCGTTATAGAGATTTTTCACTTCTTTGGCTAAGTTTGTGTATGGGCATTTAATTTCATGTGTGGCTGTTGTAAATGGGGCTACTTTTTAATTTTTTCTTTTCACATTGTTCACTGTTGGCATATAGAAATACTACTGATCTTTGTATGTTGATTTTGTATCCTACAACTTCACTGAATTTATTTATCGGTTCTAATAGTTTACTTGTGTAGTCTTTAGGTTTTCCAAATATAAGATTATATCATCAGCAAACAAGGATAATTTGACTTCTTTCTTTCCAGTATGGATGTCTTTGGTATATTTCTCTTGTTTCCTGCTCTAGTTAGGACTTCCAGTACTGTATTAAATATGAGTGGTGACAATAGGCATCCCTTTCATGGTCCAGATCTTAAAGGAAACGGCTTTCGCTTTTTTCCTATACAGTATGATATTAGATGTGGGTTTGTCATATATGGCTTTTATTATGTTGAGGTAAGTTCCTTCAATCCCCAGTTTTTTGAAGGCTTTTATTATAAAGGAATGTTAAGTTTTATAAAATGATTTTCCAGCATTAATTGAAATAATCATATGATTTGTAGCTTTCCTTTGTTTGACATGATGTGTCACCTTCATTGATTTGCTTATGTTGAAGCATCTTGCATCACAGGAACAAATCCCACTTGTTCATGATAAATGATATTTCTAATGTATTGTTGAATTGAGTTTGCTAGTGTTTTGTTGAGGACTTTTGCCTCAATATTTATAAAAGGTATTGGCCTGTAGTTTTTTTTTCTTCTTCTTCTTTTTTTTTTTTTTTTTGAAATGTCTTTGTCTGGTTTTGGTATCAGCGCGATACTGGCTTCACAGAATGAGGTTGGAAGCATTCCCTCCTCTTCTGTTTTGTGGAATAGTTGAAGTAGGATTGGTACTATTTCTTTAAATGGTTGGCAGAATTCAGCAATAAAGCTATGAGGTTTTTCTTCTGGGATAGTTTTTTCTTTTTTTTTTTTTTTTAGACGGAGTCTTGTTTTGTCACCCAGGCTGGAGTGCAGTGGCGCGATCTTGGCTCACTTCAACCTCTGCCTCCCAAGTTCAAGCGATTATTCTGTCTCGGCCTCCCCAGTAGCTGGTATGTGCCACCACAGCCAGCTAATTTTTGTATTTTTAGTAGGGACAGGGTTTCACCATGTTGGCCAGGATGGTCTCTATCTCTTGCCCTTCTGATTCACCCGCCTTGGCTTCCCAAAGTGCTGGGATTACAGGTGTGAGCCACCGTGCCCGGCCCCTGGGAGAATTTTTATTATGGCTTCAATCTCGTTACTTGTTATTGATCTGTTCAGGTTTTGGATTTCTTCCTGCTTCAGTCTTGGTAGATTTTATGTGTCTAGTAATTTGTCAGTTTTTTTATAGGTTTCCTAATTTATTGACATATAGTTGCTCACAGTAGGTACTAATGATCTATTGCATTTCTGCAGTATCAGTTGTAATAACTCCTTTTTTGTTTCTGATTTTATTTATTTTGATCTCTCTTTTTAGTTGGTCTGGCTAAAGGTTTTTCAATTTTGTTTAACTTTTCAAAAAACCAAATTTTTGTTTCATTGATCTTTTGATTTTTATTGTTTTCTTCATATCAATTTTATTTATTTCTGCTCTGATCATTATTATTTCTTCTCTTCTACTAATTTTGATTTGTTTTGCTCTTTCTTATCTAGTTCTTTAAGGTGCATTGTTAGGTTGTTCATTTGAAGTTCTTTCTCTTTTTTATGTAGGCACTTGTAGCTATAAACTTCCCTCTTAACACTACTTTTGCTGTATCCCGTAGGTTTTGGAATATTGTATTTCCATTTTTATTTGTCTTAATAAGTTGTCAATTTCCATCTTAATTTACTCATTGACCCACTGGTCATTCAGGAGCATATTGTTTAATTTCCATGTATTTATATGGTTTCTAAAATTCCTCTTATTATTAATTTCTGGTTTTATTCCATTGTGATCAGAGAAGATGCTTGGTATTATTTCATTTTTTTCAAATGTTTTAAGACTTGTTTTGTGACCTAATCTGTGATCTATCCTTGAGAATAATCTATGTGTTGATGAAAAGAATGTATATTCTGAAGACTTTGGATGAAATGTTATGTAAATATCTATTAGATTCATATGGTCTATAGTGCAGATGAAGTCTGATGTTTGTTGATTTTCTGTCTGGAAGATCTGTCCAATGCTGAAAGTGGGGCATTGAAGCCTCCAGTTATTATTGTATTGGAGCCTATCACTCTGTTTAGCTCTAATAATATTTCCTTCATATATCTTGGTGCAACAGTGTTGGGTGCATATATATTTAAAATTTTTATATGGTCTTGCTGAATTGATCCCTTTATCATTATATAGCGATCTTTTGTGTCTCTTCTTGCAGTTTTTTTTTAATCTATGTGGCCTGATATGAGTATAGTGACTTCCACTTTTTTTGTTTTCAGTGTCATAGAATATTTTTATGTTTTATCATTTTCAGCCTATGTATGTCTTCATAGATGAAGTGTGTTTCTTGCTGGTAACAGATCAATGGGTCTTGTTTTTTCGTCCATTTGGCAAATCTATGTCTTTTGATTGGAGAGTTTAATCCATTCACATTCAATGTTATTTTTGATAAATGAGGACTTATTTCTGCTATTTTATTATTTGTTTTCTGACCTTCTATTCCTTATTTATTTCCTTCCTGTCTTCTTCTAGTGAAGATTATTTTCTCTGGTGACATGATTTAGTTTCCTGCTTTTTATTTTTTGTGTATCCATTGTATGATTTGTGGTTTGGGGTTTACCACAGGGCTTGCAAATACTGTCTTATACTCATTATTTTAACCTGATAACAACAACACTATTTGCATAAACAATCAAAAAGAAAACTAGTAAAAACCTTATGCCTTAACTTTGTCCTCCCACTTTTAAAATTTTTGTCATTTCTATTTATAGCTTATTGTAATGACTATGTCTTGAAAAGTTGTTGTAGTTATCATTTCTGATTGGTTCATTGTTTAGTCTTTCCGCTTAGGATGAGTAGTTTACACACCACAGTTACCATGTTATAATACTCTATGTTTTTCTATGTACTTACTATTTCCAGTGAGTTTTATACCTTCCAGTGATTATTTATTAATATTTATTAACGTTCTTTTCTTTATGATTGATGTACTCCCATTAGCATTTATTGTAGGACAGGTCTGTAATTTATGAAATCCCTCTGCTTTTGTTTGTCTGGGAAAATGTTTATTTATCCTTCATGTTTGAAGGATATTTTTACTGGATATACTAATCTAGGGTAAAATTTTTTTGTTTGTTTGTTTTTTCCTTCAGTACTTTAAATATGTCATGCCACTCTATCCTGTCCTGTAAGTTTTCCACTGAAAAGCCTGTGGCCAGACATATTGGAGCTCCACTGTTTGATATTTGTTTCTTTTTTCTTGCTGCTTTTAAGAACCTTTATTTATTCTTGACTTTTGGGAGGTTGATTATTAAATGTCTCGAAGTAGTCTTTGGGTTAAATCTGCTTGGTGTTCTACAACCTTCTTGTCCTTAGATATTGATGTCTCTCTCTAGGTTTTGGGAAGTTCTCTGTTATTAACCCTTTGGTGTTTTTCTTCATTTTACTTCAATAGTTTTTGAAGAACAGGTGGTTTGTTGTTACATAGATATGTCCTTTAGTGGTGATTTCTGAGACTTTGGTGAACCCATAACCTGAGCAGAGTACACGGCACACTATGTGTAGTCTTTTTTCTATCACACCCATCCCGACCCTTCCTCCAAGTCCCTAAAGCCCAGTATATCATTTTTATGCCTTTGTGTTCTCATAGCTTAGCTCCCACATATAACTGCGAATATATAATACTTGGTTTTCTATTACTGAGTTACTTCACTTAGAAAAATGTTCTCTAATTCCACTCAGGTTATTGAAAATGCCATTATTTCATTCTTTTTTTATAGCTGTGTGTATATATGTACACACATACATGCACACACACACACATACACATCATGGAATACTGATATGTGATATATATGTATGTGTATATATATCTCTCTCTCACATTTTCTTTATCCACTCTTTGGTTGATGGGCATATAGGCTGGTTGGTTTCATGTTTTTGCAACTGCAAATTGTGCTGCTATAAACACGTGTGTGCAAGTGTCTTTTTCATAAAATGACTTATTGCCCTCTGGGTAGATACCATGGTGGGAATGCTATATCAAATGGTAGTTCCACTTTTAGTTCTATAATGTATCTCCATACTGTTTTCCATAGTGGTTGTACTAGTTTATATTTCTACCAACAGTGTAAAAGTGTTTCCTTTACACCACATCATGCTAACATCTATTAGTTTTTAATTTTTTAATTAAGACCATACTTCCAGGAGTAAAGTGGTATCACATTGTGGTTTTGATTCACATTCCCTGATCATTAGTGCTGTTGAGCATTTTTTCATAGGTTTGTTGGCCATTTTTATATATTTTTTTGAGAGTTGTCTATTCATATTCTTTGTCCACTTTTTGATGGGATTATTTGACTTTTTCTTGCTGATTTATTTGAGCTCCTTGTAGATTCTGGATATTACTCCTTTGTCAGATGCATAGTTTGTGCATATTTTCTATTTTCTGTTACATTGCTGATTGTTTCTTTTGCTGTGCAGAAGCTTTTCAGTTTAATTAGGTCTCATCTATTTCTTTTTGGTTTTGTTCCATTTGCTTTTGGGTCATGAACTCTTTGCCCATGCCAATGTCTAAAAGAGTTTTTTTATATTATCTTCTAGAATTTTTATGGTTTCAGGTCTTAGATTTAAATCTTTGATCCATCTTGACTTGATTTTTGTATTAGGTTGGTGTAAAAGTAATTGCTGTTTTGCCGTCACTTTTAATGGCAAAACTGCAGTTACT
The DNA here is from genome assembly GCF_028885655.2 of Pongo abelii. NCBI lineage: Eukaryota > Metazoa > Chordata > Mammalia > Primates > Hominidae > Pongo > Pongo abelii. The sequence continues at coordinate 130,539,651 of NC_071992.2, read as the reverse complement.
TTTGCACCAATCTAATGTAAGTTGAGAAATGAGAATCCAGTTTTATTCTTCTGCATGTGGCTTGCCAATTATCCCAGGACCATTTGTTGAATAGGGTGTCCTTTCCCCGTTTTATGTTTTTGTTTGCTTTGTGAAAGATCAGTTGGATGTAAGTATTTGGCTTTACTTCTGGGTTCTCTTTTGTGTTCCATTGGCCTACCTGCCTGTTTTTATGCCAGTACCATGCTCTTTTGGTAACTATAGCCTTGTAGTATAGTTTGAAATTGGGTAATGTGATGCCTCCAGATTTGTTCTTTTTGCTTATTCTTGCTTTGGCTATATGGGATCTTTTTTTGTTCCATATGAACTTTAGGATTGTTTTTTGTAGTTCTCTGAAGAATGATGATGACATTTTGATGGGAACTGCATTGAATCTGTAGATTGCTTTCGGCAGTATGGTGGTCATTTTCACAATTTTGATTCTACCCTTCCATGACCATGGGAAATGTTTCCATGTGTTCAAGTTGTTGACAATTTCTTTCAACAGTGTTTTGGAGTTTTCCTTGTAAAGATCTTTCACCTCCTTGGTTAGGTATGTTTCTAAGTTTTATTTTTTTACAGCAGTTGTAAAAGGTATTGTGTTCTACATTTCATTCTGGTTGTTGGTGGTGTATAGCAGTGATACCTATATGTGTGCATTAATTTTATATCCTGAGACTTTACTGATGTCCTTTATCAGATCTAGTAGCTTTTTGGATGAGTCTTTAGTGTTTTCTAGGTATACAGTTATACAATCAGCAACAGCGAAAATTTGACTTCCTCTTTACTGATTTGGATGCCCTTTATTTCTTTCTCTTGTCTGATTGCTTAGGCTAGAACTTCTAGTAATATGTTAAATAGAAGTGGTGTAAGTGGGCATCCTCCCTTTGTTCAAGTTCTCAGGGGGAATGACTTTAAGTTTTCCCTGTTTGGTATAATATTGGCCGTGGGTTTGTCATAGGTGGTTCTTATTACCTTGACATATGTGCCTTCTGTGCCAATTTTGCTGAGGGTTTTAATCATAAAGGGATCATGGATTTTGTCAGATGTTTTTTGTGCATCTATTGAGATGATTACATGAGTTTTGCTTTTAATTCTGTTTATGCGATATATCAAATTTATTGACGTGCATATGTTAAACCACCCCTGCATCCTTGCTATGAAACCCACTTGATTATATCGTTCTGATATGTTATTGTATTTGGTTAACTAATATTTTTTTGAGGATTTTTGCATTGATGTTCTCCAAGGATATTGGTCAGTAGTTTCTCTCTTTTGTTATGTCCTTTCCTGGTTTTGGTATTAGGGTGATACAGGCTTCAAAGGGTGATATTCGCTTCACAGAATGACCTAGCGAAGATTCTCTCTTTCGCCATCTTTTGGAATAGTTTCAAGAAGTTTGGTACCAATTCTTTTTTGAATGTCTGATAGAATTCAGGTGTGACTCTATCTGGTCCTGGACTTTTTTTGTTGACATTTCTTTTTAATTACTCTCTCAATCTCACTACTCGTTGATCTATTCAGAGTTTCTTTTACTTTCTGATTTAATCTATGATGGTTATATATTTCCAGAAATTTATTCATCTTCTCTAGATTTTCTAGTTTGTGGGAATAAAAGTGTTCATAGTAGCCTTGAATGATCTTTTGTATGTCTGTGGTATCAGTTGTAATACCTCCCATTTTGTTTCTAACAGAGCTTATTTGGATCTTCCAGCCTCTTTTCTTGGTAATTTCATTAATGGTTTATGAATTTTGTTTGTCTATTCAAAGAATCAGCTTTTCTTTCATTTATTTTTTGTATTTTTTGTTCTGCTTCATTTAGTTCTGCTTTGATCTTTATTATTTCTTTTCTTCTGCTGGATTTGAGTTTGGTTTGTTCTTGTTTCTCTAGTTTCTTGAGTTGTGACCTTTGATTGCCTATTGGTGCACTTTCAGACTTTTTCATGAAGGCATTTATGCTGTGATCTTTCCTCTTAACATTGCTTTTGCTGTATCCCAGAGGTTTTGATAAGTGGTGTCACTATTACTGTTCAGTTCAAAGAATTTTTTAAATTTCCATCTTGACTTTATTGTTGATCCAAAGATTATTCAAGAGCAGATTATTTAATTTGCATGTATTTGTATAGTTTGAGGGTTTCTTCTGGAATTAATTTCCAGTTTTATTCCACTGTGGTTTGAGAGGATATCTGATATAATTTTGATTTTCTCCTCTGATCGCCGATCACCTCTGAGACCTACCTTGCTCATAAACAAAATGCCCATGTTGGTCCTCTGCCCTGGACCTGTGACATTCTGGACTATTTCTGTGTTTATTTGTGGCCGAGTGTAACAACCATATAATAAATCACCTCTTCCGCTGCTTTAGCTGAATAATTTTAAAAAAATTTTTTTGAGACTTGTTTTGTGACCTACCATATGGTCTATTATGCAGAATTTCCATACGCTGATGGAAAAAAAACGTATATTCTGCAGTTGTTCAGTAGAATGCTCTGTAAATATCAGTTAAGTCCATTTGTTCTAGGATATAGTTTAAACCTATTGTTTCTTTGTTGACTTTCTTGATGACTTTTCTAGTGCTGTCAGTGGAGTATTCAAGTCCCCTGCTAATTATTGTGTTGCTGTCTATCTCTTTTCTTAAGTTTAATGGTAATTATTTTATAAATTTGGGAGTTCCAATGTTAGGTGCATATGTATTTAGGATTGTGATATTTTCCTGTTGGGCTAGTCTTTTAGAGTTAAATAATGTTCCTTTTTGTCTTTTTTTTACTGTTGTTGCTTTAAAGTCTGTTTGGTCTGATACAAGTATAGCTACTTCTGCTAGCTTTTGGTTTCTATTTGGAATATCTTTTTCCACCCCTTTACCTTAAGTTTATGTGGGTCCTTATGTGTTAGATGAGTCTCTTGAAGACAGTAGATACTTTGTTGGTGGATTTTTATTCATTCTGCCATTCTGTATCTTTTAAGTGGAGCATTTAGGCCATTTACATTCAACATTAGTACTGAGATGTAAGGTACAGTTCTATTCATTATGTGAGCTGTTGCCTGTATATCTTGCTTTTTTTTCTTTTTCATTGTATTATTGTTTTATAGGCCCTGTGAGATTATTTTGTTTCACAGGCCCATTGCATTTTGTATTTCTCTAAGTGTGTCTTTCATTTCCAGAATTTGTGATTATTTTTTCTTTATGGTATCTATTTCTCTAGAAAATTTTTCATCCATATCCTATATTTTTTTATATTTCTTTAAGTTGGTTTTTAACTTTCTCTGGTATCTCCTTGAGTAACTTAATAATCAACTTTCTGAATTCTTTATCTGGCAATTCAGGGATTTCTTCTTGGTTTGAATCCATTCTTGGGTAGCTAGTATTATCTTTTGGGGATGTTATGGAACCTGCTTTGTCATATTGCCAGAATTACCTTTCTGGTTTCTTCTCATTTGGATAGACTATTTCGGTGGAAAGATCTGGAACTTGTATCTTGCTTTTCTGATTTTTTTATCCCATCAGATGATCTCTTGATGTGGTGCCCTCCCCCTTCTTCTAGGGATGGGGCCTCCTGAGAGCCCAGACAGTGGTTATTGTTATTAATCCTCTGGGTCTAGCCACCCAGCAGGGCTACCAGGCTCTGGGCTGGTGCTGTGGAATGTCTGAAAAGAGTCCTGTGATGTGTGTGATGTGATCAATCTTCAGGTCTTCCAGCCATGGATACCAGCACCTGCTCTGGTGGAGATGGCAGGGGAGTGAATAGATTCTGTGAGAATCCTTGGTTATAGATTATGTTTAGGGCACTGGCTTTCTGGAATGCTGGTTATGTTAGCAGTGAAGTTGTCATGGGGACAGACTCAGGACCTCTGGTTAGCCAGGATGTTTCAGGCAGTGATATTAGCTGCTGTTTTCTTCTTCCTGGGAGCAGGGTTATTCTGTAATGAGTTGCTGTAATGGCCTAAGTTGGTTATCCTCCAGTCAGGAGGTGGTGCTTTCAAGAGAGCACTAGCTACAGTAGTAGTAGGGGCATATAAGCTTGCCCTAAGTTGGCCAGGGTAAGTAATCTGGTTTATCAGGCGATGGACAGAACCATAAAGCTCCCAAGAGTTTCTGTGTTTTGTGTTCAGCTACAAGGGTGGGCAGAGAAATACCATCAGATGGGGGCAGGGTTAGGTGGATCTAAGCTCAGACTCTCCTTGGGTGGGGCTGGCCACAGCCACTGTTGGTGATGGAGGGCTGGTTCTCAGGCCAATGGGGTTATATGTTCCAGAGGGGATTATGGCTGTCTCTGCTGTGCCATAGAGTTCACCAGAGAAGTGAGGGATAGCTAGTAGTGAGAGTCCTCCCCCAGGTCACATGCAGTTGGCACAGAACTTAAGTCCTGCTGTTCAGACTTAAGTCTCACTCCTGCAGTGCTCCATTAACTGTGTCAAGTTTTGATGGAGGCAGCCTGCACACAGAACTCAGACCATGCCACTGGTTATAAGCTTCCCCACTGAGAAAGAAAGCATGGCTTTGAGGCCTTGCCCCTCCGCATTTGCCCACAATGCTGGCAGCATTCCTACAGCAGTTGCCATTCATCCCCTTGACTCTGCTCAAGAAAGTTGGTGCCTAGTCGAAATTATTACAAAATCCAGTTGGAAGCGTCTCTCACCCTGTGACCCCTCCCTAATTCTGCTGGCTGCGTTCCCCAAGGGCCCCCGTGGTGACATACAGTCAGGGTTGGCTTCCCTAGGATCAAGCTGGACACTGGGAGTGCCTACAAGGATCTTTCTGCTGCTGCTTCTACTTTTATATTTCACACGGCTCCCTAAATCCATTTCATCTCTAAGTAAGGTTAAATCCTTCTTCTGTGATCTGGATTTTCACATTCCTCAGTGGGGATGTGTGTTTGGAGGCAGGTTTTACCCTTCTCACACTTTGGGAACTCAACAGTTTTTTGCCTGCCCTGTGGAATTTGCAGTGTCATGTCACTTCTTTCAAAGGATCTGTGAATTCCTTCAGTTTTCCTGTTAGGTTCCTCTGGTGGTCCTTGGAGCAAAAGTTCAGTGTGAGTTTCGACACACTGCTCTGTCAATTCAAGTGGGATCTGCACATTAGCCCTGCATCCTATCCCCCATCTTCCTCCACAATCTGTTTTTAACCCTTTGAATAAACTTTGAATAAACTACCCCTATCTCTTTCTCTATCTCCTCTTTAAGGCCAATAACTCTTATATTTGCTCTTTGAGGCTATTTTCTAGATCCAATAGATGTGCTTCATTGTTTTTTATTCTTTTTTCTTTTGTCTCTTTTGACCACATATTTTCAAATAGCCTATCCTCAAGCTCACAGATTCTTTCTTCTGCTTGATACATTCTTCAGTTTGCCAATTGAATTATTCAGCTCCAGAATTTCTGCTTGATTCATTTTAATTACTTCATTCTCTTTATTAAATTTATCTGATAGAATTCTGTATTCCTTCTCTGTGCTATCTTGAGTTTCTTTGAGTTTCCTCAACACAGCTTTAAAAAAAAAAAATTCTCTGTCTGAAAGGATACACATCTCTGTTTATCCAGGATTAGTTCCTGGTGCCTTATTTAGTTCATTTTCTGAGGTCATGTTTCCTGGATGGTGTTGATTCTAGTAGATGTTCTTTGGTATCTGCACATTGAAGAGTTAGATATTTATTACAGTCTTTACTGTCTGGGCTTATTTGTAACTATCCTTCTTAGGGAGGCTTTATAGATATTTGAGTAATGCTGTGATTCTTGCAGACTTGTAGAGGCACCACTTTGCTGTTCTTGGACAAGATCTGGGAGAATTCTCTGTATTACTAGGCAGTAACTCTTGTTCTCTTGCCTTACATTCTCCCAAACATAGAGCCTCCCTCTGTTCTGAGCTGCCTAAAGCTGGAAGTGGAGTGACACAAGCACTTCTGTGGCCAACATATAACTGTGGTGGGTCAGACTTGAAGCCAGTGCAGTCCACCTTCAAATGAATGCTGCCCAGAGTGTTTTTTTTTTGTTTTTTTTTTTTTTCTTTCAAGGCAGCACGTTCCCTTCTGGTCCAGGTGAATGCTTCAAGTGAATGCTTCCAAGTGAGTGCTGCCTTCAAGTAAATGCTGCCATGACTATGTTCTTTCTTTCAAGGCAGCAGGTTCCTTTCTGGCCCACGGTGTGTCTGGAAATGTCATCTGGAAGTTAGGTCCTGGAACAGGGGCCTCATGACTCTGGTCATTTCCCTATCCTGCCGTGGCTGAGCTGGTATCCTAGACGCAAGAAAAAGTCCTGTCCACTCTTTCTTCTCCTCTCCTCAAGCAGAAGGAAAGAGCCTCTTTTGGAGCTGTGAGCTGTGCAACCTGGGGTTAGAGGAGTTTAGAGGAGGAGTGATGCCCTCCCTTAGCTGCCCAAACTTGTGTCTCAATATGTTGCATGCCAACCTTCACCTCAGTCAACTGTCTCTGGCCTAGTTCAGCATTAGGACTTGACTAAGAATTGCAGTCCTTATGGCCTAGACGGGCTTTCACATTTACCTGGAGACACAGTGCTGTATCCCTTGGTGGCAAGTTTTGCAGGTTTGGAACACTAGCATCAGTGCTTCCCCTCTGGCTAGGGCTGGTTTAGATGCTTCCTCATCAGGCAGGTGTCCTTTGAGTTTGGTTTTGTTTTCCTTTTTGCTTTAACAGGACAGCACTGAGTTCAATGCCTCACAATTGCTATGTTCTCCTCCCTGTGTGCCCAGAGAAGCTATGCCTGTTGCTGCAGCTAGGGGTGAGGGAAGGGTGGCATTGGTGATTCAGGACTACTTTTTCTATCACTTGAGTGACTCTTCCGGCGCTATGAAGTTAAAAGCAGGTACTATGAGTGCTCACCTGATTTTTGGTTCTTATGAAGGTGTTTTTTTTTGTTTTTCTTTTTTTTTCTCCGTGTAGATAATTGTTAACTTGATGTCCTTCAGGTGATAGGGTGCAATCAGTGGAACTTTCTGTTCTGCCATCTTGCTCTGCCTCCCTCCCAAACTTTAGTTTTGAATTCAGTAAGAGTTGTCTCATACCTACTTGCTTTTTATTATCCTAGGAGATTAGGAAATATATATTGTGTTTACTTTTATTTATGAAATTGTAAAATGAGTGTGTGTGCACCTTCCTGTGTTGGGCATGTTCTCATGTGTGCTTGTTTGTGTGTGTGTGTGTGTCTGTGTGTATTTTACTGTAAAAGTATATTTTACTAATAGAAAATAACTGGTAGAGTAAAATATATACATTGTTAGTGGAATTTCCCTTTCTACGTGTATTTACCTTTGGCCTTATTATCAGACACAAAATACTAGCAGTAACATCAAGTAGAAAACTGAACAGTTCTTTCAATTGCCCCCACTAACAATTTCAAACGAAATCATTACGTCTATTTCAGATTGTTTTCAAATTGAAGCATTCTGAATTAAATAACATGAAAGAAAGATGAGCAATAAATGTTCAAAGGCTTTTAAAAGTTATTGCTATTACACTATCTGACATGGATTGTCATATTGATTATAGTTGAACAATGAAACATAACCACAAGCAATCATATGTATTTTAGCTGATGATTCACTTTGTAAGCTTCTCTTCTCATTCAAAAAGTATTCACCTTAGGAATTTGATTTGACTTTTTCTATTTTCTTCCTGCTTGTAATGACAGTCTTGGATATTACGCCTTCATTTCAAACCCCTTGATCAATATGGTGCTTGGTTAAATGGTGGCTCTAATAAATGTTAAACTGCACCTTTGCATTTACTATAAACTCAAAATAGATTTTAATAAAAAGCACAAAAGCACTACATAGTGCTATACAGAGTATAGGAGAACTGCAGATTTACCCTCTAGATGCTTATAAACATTTCTAAAAATTGGTTTGAACTAAAAAGTACTATGAAGCATATTATATAATATTTGAATATATTAAAGTCCCTCATGTTACAAATAAACATGTTAAATCCATACTTTTTAAAGTTTTGTTTTCATGTCGCCATGTTTATTTCTACTGCTAGAGCCAATATAAAATAAACACTAATTGCATAAGCACCACATGAGCAATGGAAAACGAAATAATTTCGATGTAGTTGAATAAAACTTCATTTTTAAAAAATTGTTGAGTTTTTATTGGGTCTTTATAAAACAATGTAGGAAATGAGCCTTTCATAAGTGCAAGGAGCAATATTACTAGATTCTGAGAACAACAGGAGGAAATGAATGCACAAAAGTGCTGCGCAGTAGACTGCAAAGAGAAATATGGATTCAGTTTAACACCTGTATAAGAATCTCTTGCTCTCAAGAAAATTTAGAATATAGTAAATTAACATCAGTACATTGTGTAAAGGACCTAGGCCGCAATACTTCAATCACAAACTGCTATGGAAAAACATCAAATAAAGAATCTCCAATATTTCCAGAGGCTGGAAAGAACTGCAACTGTGTTAATAAATAATGGTATTAATATTTATATATAGATAGACTGTTGCTCTATTACACATTACGATAAACTTAACAATCTTTATCTCCAAATATCCAAGTCAGCTCTTTCCCCTCTAGATTTCTCTATTTTTAACATTCATACCAAATCTATCAATTATTGGTGCAAAGCATAACTACCTTTGGCATTTTTGCTTCTTCTCTTTCACATTCCACCCCCTTGAATCAGGAAAGTTGAAAAAAAATGTCTTCCTCACTCTTCTTTAAGGTTTGCTGTTGACTACTTATTCAGATTTGAATTTCCAATGAGACAACATTATTGTAAGTGCTCATGGTCTGATTAATTCAGTCATCAAAATAGCTACTGATACCTATTAATTCATTCATACTCAAAATATCTATTGAGATTGCATGGGAATGACAGAGAATCACATGTTTGTTTCTTAATGTTTCTTGTGTATCAAAATGTGTTAGTTTGAAAAAGAGATCACTCAGAAAGTGATTAGCTATTCATGAAAAAATAAAAACCAAAGATAGGTAAAGATCTTATAGGCAGAAGCTTAGATGCAGCGAAAAACTACCAGTTAAGCAATAATCATAGGAATAAAAACCAATGAACCATAAAGCCTCCCCTTATCTCATCTACACATACATTTTTAAATACATATCTACTACTTATTTTAACCATTAAATCATTCATCCTCCCTCTCTATTTTCACATCACCTTTTACTTAAAATATGGCACATTCTTTTAAAGACACTCATTTGGAGCATACTCTCTTCATATTTAAGTCTGGACTGATTGCTTGTATATCTACAGTGTCCTTTGTTTGGTGTTCACTGTTTTTTTGTTGAATGTGTCTTCCTAAGAAATGATGCATGGGAAAAAATCTGTTTGCATTCTTATATATTGGAAAATGTATTTTATTTTATATTGATTCTTGAAAGATAACATTTAAGGGTATGAAATTTGTGAAACAGAATTATCTCACCTCAGAACTTAGAAGGCATTTTCAGATATCATCTGTTGTAGTTTTGCTGATGAAAAAGCAGATATCAGAATATTTTTATTTTTTTCTGGAAGTTTTAGAACTACATATTTATCCTTAGAAGTCCTAGCATATAATTAAGATCTACTTATGCTTCAACATTGCTTTGCTTTTGCAGATATACTGATTTTTTTCATACACATATGCACACATATATATGAAATAGTTGTGTTGTCTTATTGCACAATAAAAATTCACGAAAAAAAATCAAAGAGTATTAATTTAAAAATTTATAAAAATAAGACTCCTTAACTACATGAATTATATATTTATATGCCCATATATATGCATACATATATGTAGACCATGTCTATAGAACACATATAGACTTCAATGGATTCATGCTTTATATTCTCCACAGTTTTGAAAATAGTTATCAAAGTATCATAAATACTGAATGAATGCATTTTGTGGATTTGTGACATAATGTAGTAGAGGGGAGTGAAATTTTTTCTTTATGATTTCTGAAGTACAGTTTATGTAATATAACTTATAAGTCAGTATTTATTTACTATTTTCATCTGTGAAAATAGGAAACTGTATACACATATTTCATATGTTTCATATTGAGGAATTTGACTATCATGTATTACCCCCCTAACACATTTGCAATGTCATTTAGAAACCCAAAATTCTTTCATCAGATATAAATATTCACATATCTAATTATACTTTGGCAGGATTATATATATGAGGTTTAACTCAAGGTATTTTCACCTTAATACTTTGTTATTTTTTTCTTGATCTATAAGATCAGTATGCAAGGCCATGTCACTTTTGACTGCACACTAATATCAAAGAGTAGTTTTTCCTGCAGGAGTTGTGTCAGGGCAATTTGACAAACAGTACTTTGAAGGATCATGACCTTGGAGGTTTCTAGCAAGCCAATTTCTGAATTTGAAGAGGCTGTCAAGTTGAATTTCAAAGAAGAGTATATTAACGTCCATGATTAAGACTAGAGATACCCAAGCGATGGTTTTTATTTCTCAAAATTAGTCTGTAATTAGATCATAAGATCCATACATAACTAATTAGAAACAAAATTATCTAATGAAAAAAGCATACGGTAAAGAAAAGTATTGATGCCTTTGCTTACATCTGTTTTTTTTTTTTTTTTTTTTTTTAATGAGTGTTGGAAATGCCATAGGTGTGGCTCAGTTTTCACCTAGTTTAACTTTACTATGTGATCAAAACACTTAATAACTATGCTATTCAAATCGTAAGTTTCATCACTGTGAAAGTAAAGCTGTGTGGCCTACAAGGTTAGAACTCCAAGTGTTACCTTAACCTGTTAGAATGAGATCCAAGCAATTTTACTTCTTGCAGCAGAAGTGACAGTGAGCAATGTATATGGTAAAGACACCATATTATAATTTCTCCATAAATATATGAAATAACATTTTTATGATTTATCCATTTCAGGTAACTACTATAAAAGATCCTGAATTTCTTTAAAATTACTTATTTTATTTTTAGAAAAAGATAAATATTTAGCAAAATAAGACTTTCAAGATTTAAATCTTCAAAATAAAAGGTATGCCTCCATGGCATTTGAAAACACTTTTATGACACATGGGTAAATATAGCATTTATGATGAAACTTTGAAAGCCATGTTACCATTGTAATACACATACATAACATACACATACATAATACACATAATACATAATGTATATGTATGTAATACACATACATAACACATACATAAACATATACATACATATATTTTACATGTACAAAACAGGCCATTTTTCCTATGTAGCTGATATAAAAATTAATGTTTTGGAAGATAATTATTGCATAATTTTGAATTTCACAAAAACACTTTTATTAAGTGAGAATAATTTATGGAAGCTATGTATGAAAATATTTTTCCATGTATATAGTCATAAAGTTTATATATATTCTGTTAATTGAATAACTGTTATTTGGGTTAACTGAACTGTTGTCCATGTTCATAAAATCATAAATGATTTTAGTATTTATAGATTTATAAATTTATAGTATTTACAGATTTATATTTTAGTCCAATTCATAGTTCAATATTGACACATAAAATATCAAAGTTGTATTGCTAAATATAACAATGACAATTGTTATAGTTAATCCTTAACTTGTCACAAATATAAGAACCAAAATAGTCCCCATGATACAAAGACACTAAAAGAATGTGTGAGAGGACAGTCTTAATAATAAAGTAGTATTCATGAATCATAAATGCTTTTTACTCTAAGTTGTTATTGTAATGGCATTTCTATTTAAATTTCTAAGCCATAGCTTCATTTCTATTTGTTCAATGTTTCTTATTTCTCAAAATATGAGAATTTCCACATTAAAAATACAGCCTTAACCATGGAGTTATTTCATACATATAGTCAGTTAAAATATATATTAGGTTTATACCATGTGGCGGGATCTTTGCTATGCAGTAAGGATGGAACACCGTATAGTTAAATCATGTTCCATGGTTATTTGAAGCTTATAACTAGGATAGCTCATGCAGAACCTTACAGATCACAGATAAACATTTAGATTGTATTCCAAGGGTAATGGGAAGCATTTCAAAGCTTTTAAACTTTCTAAGATTGGGATAATATCAATAATAAAGCATTAGAATTATAATTGGAAAATTCAAAGATATGTAATAGAATCAAAATGCACACATCTTTACAGAATTGCACAGTGTAAAATACTCAGGACCGAAATATTCAGGGAGCCATGTTCAAAGCACGTTCATGAATATATAAGATAATATCTGAAAAGTTACATTGAAAATGACGATAAGGTGGTTACATTTTCAGGTAAAAGTAGTCAGAAGGGTTGGCAGTATTTTCACATTTTAGAGTTTTAATCTTTTAAAAACTAATTAATATAATCATTATTTAATTAAAAATAAATTTAAGAAAAAATAACAAAGAAAAATACATCTGAGAATGTCTTCCAAGATGTCCACGATGTTATTTCACAATAGAAATTATTTGAATAAATATTTGAAGAAACTTACATATTTTATTCAATTGGTTCACAAATATTCAATTTTAAATATTTTGAATACTCAAGAATAATCTAGTCAAACTCTAAGCTCATACTTTCAGAAATATTAGAGTGGTCATTGGTGTAATGAAGTATTGTTAAAATATTTTATTTACTGTTTCCAATAAGAAACATCTATGAAACTTTGCGTGTACTTTTCTCTCTCCCATCTTATTTTTTAAAATTTAAAGTTACTAGTTTTTAAAATTAAAACAAACTTTCACTTTCTATCCTGTTTTTTCTTCTACATCACATACATTTAATTTTCTAGGAGTAAATTTATTTTTTTCTTCAAATAGAGTGGGGGAACATTTTTGTTATCCACGTATCCTTAGGGTTTTTGAGGTGAACGTGTTTATTTTTTTCTCACAGCCCTTTGGAAGATTCTTCTAATCTTAAATTTTGTGGTGCAGCATCATATTGCATCATAATGTATCTAAATATATAGTATATTTAGGTATCAAATATAAAAACTTGATAATATTTATGAGTAATTCATAATTGGTAGAACTTCATTTATTTATTTAAATAATAAGCTTTTTAAGTCTCCATTTTCATAGGCAAATCTGAAAGCATTAGTTTTATATAATTAGATGATCTTTTGAATCTTTACAGTATCTATTTATGAAAATGTCTCTAAATATTGATACAAAATTCTGCTATCTATGTTCTCCAAACTGTTTCAAAAATGTTTTTAAAGGGGCTTTATTCTCAAATACACCTGTGAGCATTTCAAATGAACACTTTAAATGACCATTTTATTATGGTGCATGTTATTTGTTGTTTAAGATTAATTTTACTCAGAAATCACCGCTAAAGAGCTTATTCATATAACCAAACACCACCTGTTCCCCATAAACCTATTGAAATTTAAAAATAAATGAAATAAAATATAAAAAAAAATCTATTGTATAACATGGTGACTACAGATAATAACAGTATACTGTTTACACTTGAAAATCACTGAGCGTAGATTGTGTTATTTCAAAAAATAAATATATGAGGTTATACATATGTTAATTAGCTCGATTTAGTCATTCCACAATGTACACATATTTGAAATCATGTATCATGTTGTTTTAAATATATACAATAGGCCAGGTGCAGTGGTTCATGCCTGTAATCCCAGCACTTTGGGAGGCCGAGGGGGTAGATCACTTGAGGTCAGGAGTTCGAGACCAGCCTGGCCAACATGGCGAAACCCTGTCTCTATAAAAAATACAAAAAAAAAAAAATTAGCTGAGTGCTGTGGTGTGTGCCTGTAATCCTAGCCACTTGGGATGCTGAGGCAGGAGAATCGCTTGAACCTGGGAGGTGGAGGTTGCAGTGAGCTGAGTTTGCACCACTGCACGCTAGCCTGGGTGACCAAGTGACTCTGTCTCAAAAAATAAAAATAAATATACACAGTAAATATATATAATAAAAAGATTAATTTTACTTAAGAAGAGAAATCCAAATTTTTTAAACTCATAAATGTTCACCCAATTTAGATCTGGTGGCATGTTATCATATTATAAATCTCTCTTTGAGGTAGGCCTTTTTAATTCACATAGGTTGATTATAGTCTCCTCCCAAAAATATTTCACTTGAGGCTTAAATGTCATTGGAAAAAGACTTGCATAAATTAACACTGGTATCTTCTTAATAATGTTTTTGCAGAAAGTTATAAATGATAATATGTAGTGTTTGTAGGCATTTAAACTTTTGCTGTTCTTGTGAATTTCAGTTTTATTGAATTCTTCCAAAACATGAGAACTAAATTCTTCTTTGCCAAAATAGTTTCTAGTTGCTAACAGAGCTGTAACAGGAGCATGATGCATGATATTGACAGGACACAAAATGAGCAGTAAAAAATGTTTAAAATCTTTTTTAAATTTTATTATAAGTTTAGGGGTACAAGTGCAGGTTTGTTACATAGGTGAACTTGTGTCATGGGAGTTTGCTGTACAGATTATTTCATCACCCATTTTTTTCCTGATCCTATCCCTCCTTCCACCCTCCACCTTCCTAAAGGCCACAGTGTGTGTTGTTCCCCTCTATGTGTCCATGTGTTCTCATCCTTTAGTTCCCACTTGTAAGTGAGAACATGAGGTATTTGGTTTTCTGTTCCTGCATTTGTTTGCTAAGGATAATGGCCTCCAGCTCCATCCAAATCTTAATTGTTTCATTTATTTTTCAGTTGTATGGATTTGGGTACCTCATTTAAATTTCTGAATCTTAAATATTTTATCTGAAAATGTTACATTATTGAGTTTGGAGAAGTGAGAAATGTAAAAAGGAAGTGCAGGGGGAGAAGGAGGAAGGGAAGAAGGAGGAGGAAGAGGAGGTAGAAGAAAAGGAAACAGAATGAGGAGAAAGAGGAAGACGAGGAGAAAAAGAGAAAGAAGAGTAGCAGCAAGAGGGAAACAAAAGTTCTATAGTAATCAAATTGCTAGAAACATCAACATTAAATTCTAAATTTGTAAGAGAGTTAAGGTTATGAACCCACATTTGCAAATTTTGAAGGGCTATCATCTGAAAAGATGAGGTTTCCATTAAAAATATATATCCTAGTATCATTTTACAGTTATTTATTTATGTATGTATTTATTCATTTTTTTTGAGATGGAGTCTGGCTCTGTTACCCAGGCTGGAGTGCAGCAGTTCGATCTGAGCTCACTGAAACCTCCACCTCCTGGGTTCAAGTGATTCTCCTGCCTCAGCCTCCTGAGTAGCTGGGATTACAGGTGTGTGCCACCACACCTGGCTAATTTTTCTTTTCTTTTTTTGAGACGGAGTCTCACTCTGTCACCAGGCTGGAGTGCAGTGGCACAATCTCGGCTCATTGCAACCTCCACCTCCCAGGTTCAAGCGCTTCTCCTGCCTCAGCCTCCCAAGTACCTGTGACTACAGGCACACACCACTATGCCCAGCTAATTTTTGTATTTTTAGTGGAGATGGGATTTTGCCATGTTGGCCAAGATGGTCTCGATCTCTTGACCTCATGATCCGCCCACCTCGGCCTCTTATAATGCTGGTATTACAGGCGTGAGCCCCTGTGCCTGGCCTAATTTTTGTATTTTTAGCAGACACGGGGTTTCACCATGTTGCCTAGCTGGTCTCGAACTCCTGACCTCAAGTGATCCACTTGCCTTGGCCTCCCAAAGTGCTGGGATTACAGCTGTGAGCCACTGCGCCAGCCCATTTTATAGTTTTGAATTCATTGCACATAAAATGAAGAAAACTATGCTTTTGTTTAAAAACTCAGACTGTATTTTTAAAAAATGTCTAGCCCACACATTTAGCAATTTTTGAAGACTGTAGACATTTATATGAAGGCAAATCTATCATATAACAGCCAGCCATCGGAGCCCCCACAGATAATAACCCTGTTGAAGAGTCATCCTACATTCCCAGGCTGTTTTCTGCTCAACTGCCTGATATGTGTAGGGCTCAACATGTGAAATGAGCCCACACACGATGTCACATTATAGAAAATGGCAAGACTTCCCAAGTCTGAGGTGTGAACCCATTCTTTGTTACATTTTTCTAGCTGTATACATGATTGTTTCATCATAGACCTTTTTTGGTTTCTACCTTCATTTAGTATCTGAATTACCAGGCTTTTACATCAAGTGACAAAACCCTACAATTATTTCTATCTATGATAATTCTGGTTGCATCGTAGGAAACTGATTGGATTAAAAGTATTGCTATTTATTGAGATTGAAAATCTAGGAAGAAAGTATGTCTGGGTCTCATTTGAACTAGTTCAGTTTGAGATACCTACTAGGCATCTGAAGTAGCAATTAAGAAAGGGGATTTTGGATATATGAAAATCAACTCCTCCTTGAAAATTTTCTTCTTCTTTTTTTTTAAACATGGTTTCACTCTTTTGCTTATGCTGGAATTGATCATAGATCATTGCAGCCTCAAACTCTTTGGTTCAAGCAATCCTCCTGCCTCAGCCTCCTGAGTAGCTAGGACTACAGGCACATGCCACCATCCCTGGCTATTAAAAACAAAAATTATAGAGGCCGGGTGCTGTGGTTCACGCCTGTAATCCCAGCACTTTGGGAGGCTGAGGCGGCTAGATCACAAGGTCAGGATTTCAAGACTAGCCTAACCAACACGGTGAAACCCCGTCTCTACTAAAAATACAAAAATTAGCCAGGCATGGTGGTGCACGCCTGTAACCCCAGCTACTCAGGAGGGTGAGGCAGGAGAATTGCTTGAAACCGGGAGGTGGAGGTTGCAGTGAGCCGAGATTGTACCACTGCACTCAAGCCTGGGTAATAGAGCAAGACTCTACCTCAAAAAAAAAAAAAAGAAAAAAAATTATACACATAGTGTCTCATTATGTTGTTCAGGTTGGTCTTAAACTCCTGGCCTCAACTGATCTTCCTATCTCAGGATCCCAAAGTGCTGGAATTACAGGTATGAGCCACCATACCCAGCTGAAGATTTTTCTTAAAGGCAGTAAGAATATTAGGTTTAAACAATTTGTCTTTGTTTAAAGAAATATTTATTGAGGGTATTTTTTTTGACAAATGTCTTATTTTCTTCTCCGGTATT
Organism: Pongo abelii; assembly: GCF_028885655.2. NCBI lineage: Eukaryota > Metazoa > Chordata > Mammalia > Primates > Hominidae > Pongo > Pongo abelii. Next base: position 130,522,582 of record NC_071992.2, on the reverse strand, counting down.
TTTTGGCAAATATCTTATTTTCTTCTCCTATTCTCCCTTAAAACTTGTTCATTTAGCCACTCTTTGAAAATGATTCTGATGAACAAGTCCCAAAGATGGTTATGTGGTTAGGTAACTGTGCTGGCTTTTCAAATAAACTTTTAAAGTAATAGTTGCTTTATAAAACAAATTCTACAAAAGGGAATAGAAAGGAAAGAATCCTAAATGGTAGAGAAGAAACTATGGGAAAAGAATAAAGTTGGGTTATGATATAAAAAATCTGAGCCAGACAGAACTGGCTTTAAATAATTACTCCACAACCAATACATGTTAACAGAAAGTTCATAATCTCTTTGAGCCAAATCTTTCATTTTTAATTATTAATATGGTAATCAGTTGCATTTTATTAAATTCTAATTGAGATTACATTATCAAGCATGGAAAATTTTGTATGGCATAACCTACTATGTAACTTACAAGACTAAATGTTGTCAAGGTTAATGAGAAATACAATATAAATCTTTTGGCTATTTATTAGAAACCCATTGAGTTTAATACACTTTAACACATCCAAAGACGATGTTAGCTTTCTCAAAATATCTGATGTTGGTGACTACTTTTTGCAAGACAGAAATAATTGCTTGCTCATGTTCAAGCAGTTTTACAAACATGAAAAAAGCACCATTAAGATATCAAACTGCTTTACTATTAAATGAAAAAGAAATGATTAATAGACAGAGGTAAATAAAAATGTAACTAATGTTTTAGAGAATCAAGAGAATATCAAAACAGGAAAAAAACTTAGAATTTTAGGCTTGGAAAAAGTTCAATAGGTCATGCAGCCCCATAATAATTCAACTGTATTTCCTAATCAATTCCCTTTTATTTGTCAATGTTTACAAACTGTACTAAAAATAATGATGATAATAATAATGATAAAACAATTTTTGTAAGATTATATCTTAAACAGCTATAATCAGTCACTTCATAAAACTCTTTGTACCTATGAGTCATATGTGCAAGAGATGTGAATCCATGTATAATTAGAAAGTTGAAATCACTCTTTTGAGATTGTATTTAAAATCATACATGCTATACTGGATTTGTTAATCCATTCAACAGATATCAAATAAACAGTATTTTTAATAATTTTTTTTAAATATTGGAGATACTGTTATGAACAATATAGGCAAAGTCTCTGCCTTTACAGACGTTTCATTCTGGAATATTGATATTTATGTTAAATTAAATTATAACAATTATATATGTCTATAATAGGAGAGGTAAGGATTGGTAAATAATAATAACTAAAATTTGATGGGTATTTGCATTGTGGCAGGCACTGAGCCAAACACTATTCTGCATTATCTAATTTAAATCTAATAAAACCCATGTAACTTGCTTAGCACATTTTTCTAAGTTTATAAATGAGAAGACAGGAACATAAAAAATTAACTAGGCTAGATAATGTCTCTCAGAAAAGAGACTATCAATAAATGAGTATGAGACAGAATTTGCTTTGCAGTATTAAAGTATTAAAGGGTTTAAAACATTAATAAAATATTTTTCAATGTTTATGCACTATAAATTGAAAAATAGTTTATAAGAAAATTGAAAAATAGTTTATAAGACCAAAAATGGCTTCTACTTTAAAACTGTTTCGAACACAGTGAATTCTTTAATTGACTTTCTTTTCTAATCTGTTCTTCTGTGCTGTGTATTCACAGTATCCCAGTAGGCTGACAAGAGCAATACGTATTTTATGAATAAACATGTCAGTTTCTATCATTTATGATTCTCACATATTGTTCATTATGTGTTTTCCTTGGAAGGTACAGGACGCAATCATTACTCTCACGGCAATAATATAGGGACATTGTATAGGCTCCAGATGAGGCATTCTGCTGATCACGGTGGTATCTTCTACCTTAATTATGCACTATATTTGCATTATTGAGAGCACAATTGCTGCCAAGGAACTGTTATGATGTCAATGCAATTACACTGATATTATGCTGTCTCAGCATTTGTTCAAATGCAAAATCCTTACTATGCAAAATTTGATCAAAAAGGCAATTGGATATTTATATCATCCCTACCAAAAGATGCTTGATGTAAATCAAATGTGCATATTTAAAGTTTCCTAAAGAATTTAGTGTTTTAAAAGCTTGATAGGCAATGTATATGCAGATTTTTTCTGTACTGATATTTCGTTTAAAACATAATTGCTTATATTCACACATTTGTGAATATTAGAAAAATGGCAATGTCACATGATTAAAACTAGTAAAAACAAAGGCCACTAAATTGCCTGTGTTCTTATAAATACTGTGTTTGAGAACTGATATACTTTTTATTGAAATTATACCATTTGTTGAAAATATAGACAAAATATATGTTTTAAAGAGACTCGAAATTTACATGTTACTTAAGTTCTTTCAAGTTTATACATACCATGATATTATGCCTTCCAGATAACACACCTGCCATAAAGCTAAATGATCATTTAGTTAACTCATTCACACATTCAGCAATCATTTTAATAAATACTTCCTTATTTTAGGAACAGTATTAAATGATAGAAAAACAAACAAAAAACAAGAGTCACCGATGTTACCAGTGGAAGAGGTCCGAGTTATCCCGGGTTACTGGTATCCATGTGGGTCTGCAGCAACTTCAGTTCTTGCCTTCTCAGAAGAAAGAATTCAACTGGGCGGGGAGGGCATAAAGCAGAAAAAAGAGACCAAGGCAAGTTTCAGAGCAGCAGTGAACGTTTATTTAAAAGGCTTTAGAACAGGAAAGAAAGTTAAGCTCACTTAGAAAAGACCCAAGAGGGTGCCTGAAGGTCAAAGACAGCATTTAACCTTGATTCTAGGACTTTATAGACTTGCCTGTTTCTCATGATTCTTCCCTCAGGGTGGGCTTCCCGCATGCACAGTGCGTTCCTTACCGCAGAGAATTGAGCCTGCACAGTGTGTTTAGGAGTTGCATGCACGTCTATCAGAAGCTTTCTTCCGTTTGATGGAGTGCACCCGGAAGGTCATACTTCGCCATTTTGTCTCAATGCGCGTGTCCGGGAACTTTCCTCTCCTTGGCATCTACATTCAATTAACACTTCAATGTTAATAACCATGGATCATCCGGAGACTGTCTCTGCCTGGTACCTTGGCACTGGCTGCCGAGTTGTCACTGTTAGAGAGGCAGTGTGATAATTGTCAGAACATCATCTGACATGCCTAGTGGGTGGGGGAAGAGCCCACCCCTGTCCCTGTTGATGCCTATCTAACTACCTGTAACAACTGATAAAATTGCAAGCTAAAACATAAGATGAATATGTAAACTGTATAGAATGCCGAAAGTCAGTAATTTACAAAGAAGAGATATTAATAAACTTTTGTGTATATACAGATAAATGAGAATAGGGAAATATAGGTAAGCTTAATTGATGAGATGACATTGAACTGAGAATGAATGATAGAAATCGGAAAGATGTTTTAGGAGAGAAAAATATGTATAAAAAGAAAAAGGCATAATTCAGGCTAGTGAGTTAGAGCAGTTAGATCCTCAATGTTGAAAGATCCTCACCCACACTGGGTACAAAAAGAACGAAGTGGAAGCCATATAAGAAAGAAGTCCAGGCACGGTGGGTCATGCCTGTAATCCCAGTTCTTGGGGAGGCCGAGGCCGGTGGATCACCTGAGGTCAGGAGTCCAAGACCAGCATGGACAACATGGTGAAACCCCATCTCTACTAAAAATACAAAAATCAGCTGGGAGTGGTGGCGCATGCCTGTAATCCCAGATATTCAGGAGGCTGAGGCAGGAGAATCGCTTGAGCCATGGAGGTTGCAGTGAGCGGAGATCATGGCATTGCACTCCAGCCTGGCAACAGAGCAAGAATCTGTCTCAGAAAAACAAAACAAAAATTAAGGGTGAAAAAGTGGGATAGAAAATCACATACCTTAAATGTCGATTCAAGGAGTTTCAATTTTCTATTGTAATCAACAGAGTTCCATGAGAGCTTTGTAAGACAAAACGTCCTGTGATCATTTTATACAGGAAACTTTGAGCATCATGGACAGCCTCTACAAACAGCAGTCATAAAATGCTGCTTCTTCCATTAAATGAGAACTAGAAAAATGATACCTGTCTGTGGAAGGAATACATATGTGTTGATGAAGCACAAAGTTAACATTAGAAGTTAGAATAGCAAAGATCAGGGAAATCTTGGTAATGTCCTGTAAAGTAGAAAGTAGAATCACTGAAGAGAACTTCTGAGTATCTCAGCTGCCAATAGCACAACGGCAAGAGGTTTTCAGGCAGCAGTGTGGAGACTCACATGCTGGAAGCTGGCAAAATCTCTCATCCAACCCACAAAAGTCAGGAGGCACCCCTGCTCTCTGTGAAAGGGATTTCCACTTGTCTTCCACCTTCCAGTCTAAGTCCTCATTCATGAGATAACAAAATCCATATGGTTAATCCTTCCAGCACTCTGATAATGTCTTCACTTCCAACTATCTCTTCCTCACCCAATCTCACCCAACTCCCATCAGTAATACTATTGTTGCTATCATCAGTATTAAGTGTAGTGTCCAAAAATCTATATTTGAAAAGTTCAACTCTCCCCAACATCCTGTCTTTAGAGTATACTTGCTCTAAAACGCCACTCTTTATATTATTCAATCACATTTGTACACTATCATCATTTTCATTTTCCACCACTACCCTTATTTGCCTTTACCCAACCTAGATAAGAAATTCTATTCATTTTTATGTGTACATCCTCAATTCTTACTTTTCTCTTATTCTACTACATTTCTCCATTAGACTTTCCACCCTAATTACAATCAGCCTTTGGCTAACTCTCTGCTTTCAACCACGCTGTTGAAAATGGCTGTAGAAAAGCACAAAGGCAACTGGTCCGACGAAGCAATCTCAAGTGATCTCTCAGTGATACTCAGTAATCCAACTATAGTCTTCTATAGATTTACTCTCCTATCCCTCAGATAAATATTTTCCTCCTTATTTCTCTCTTCAGATCTAATGCTTCCTGTTCCCTATAGCTTTCTCATAGAATGAACACACCTGTGAAATGATGAGTCACCAGAGAACTCACTCAATTTTACGCCATTCAATAAACTAATGTTTTAAACCTGTTGCCATATACTCTGCTGATTTCTACCCAAATGGATAAGCTGTCCTAGTGAATACATAGGATATAAACCTTCACATTGTTTGCTGGGCAACACTGTCTCTTGCCTTCTCTAGTTCTTTTCTGCAATATTCCCTTCAATCTCTTAAATTGTCACATTTTTGCCTTCTATTGGATTGTTGCCTTTGTCATATAAGCATGTTGTAATTTAACCCAAAAAACACTGTCTTTACTCCATAACCTATTCCAATCATTGCCTCACTTCCTCCTCTTTAGGGCAAATATCTTTAAAAATGTCTGTTGCCCAAGTCTTTGGTTTCTCATGTATTATTGTCTTCTCAATTCACTCCAACATGTATCCATTCAATTATCATCGAGATCCTCAACTAGTATTCATTTCTCAGTCCATGATGCCCTATGCCTCTCAGCGACACTTGACCACTTCATCAGACATTTTCTTCTTAGTTTCCAGGATATAATAGCCTTCTTGCATTTCTTTTTATCTTTGCTTTTTCTCAATAGTTTTTTTCTATTTCCTTCTCTTCTTTCCAACCTTTAAATGTTTGTGTTTCCAGGCATCCAGTCCTCTGTTCTCTTCCATTCTCCCTCAACATTTACTCCCTAGATCAGTGTTTGTTTTTCAAACTGATGCCTAATACAAAACTTTATGAAATTAATTTGGTAGGCTACGACTATTACATAAATATGGCCATTACTAAATAAAATAAAATAGTGAACACCACACATATTAAGTGTGTAAGAAACACACCATCACTGAAAATAGTGAACACCACACATATTAAGTGTGTAAGAAAGAGCTATTTTATAGCCAGACTGGGACTGCTCTAGGTTAATCTCTGAGAATGTCTGAAATTTTGTATTGAATCTTGGTCAAGATAAGAATGAGTTTGAGGCCAGGCACCTGGCATGGTGGCTCACACCTGTAATCGCAGCACTTTGGGAGGCTGAGGCGAGCAGATGGCTTGAGGTCAGGAGTACGAGACCAGCCTGGCCAACATGGCAAAACCTGGTCTCTACAAAAAGTACAATATTTAGCTGGGTGTGGTAGCGCATGCCTGTAATCCCACCTATTTGGGAGGCTGAGGCAGGAGAATAGCTCAAACATTGTAATCACTTGAACCCGGGAGGCAGAGGTTGCAGTGAGCCGAGATCATGCCACAGCACTCCAGTCTGGGTGACAGAGTGAGACACTGTCTCAAAAAAAGAAAAAAAAAAAGAATGAATTTAAATAACTAGTAGTATATAATGTGTACTTTAAGTGTAAAACATTTCCTGAAAGCAGCCAAGGCAAACTTATTGACATTATTTGTCAATGTATAAATTGATAGCTTACACCTAATTTAACTGCTTAAACAATCTAATTTGGGAATGTGACCAGGGAGGTAAGACAAATCCCGCTGGAAACTCCTGGACTCCCCTAAGACAAAGATACTCTGTGCATGTCTGAGTGAAATAGATAAAAGATGATGTGCCTTCTGTGAAACTTAGAAAGAACTCTGGAAAGCTGCCTAAAAATCTCTCCACCACCGAGGATTGCTTGTACTTTCTTTCTCCTGTTGTACTGCATTATTTAACTTTGTTAAAGCTTTAATAAGTGTATGACTTGCAAAGTCTTGTGAGTCTTTAAATATTCAATCCTGCATAATCAATGCAAGCAATTTTGTGAAACTTTTGTTTTAGTAGTTATACATAAATATGAGTTAAGAAGCAAAATGCTTTTTGTTGCGGATCAGAAAAAAAACTTGACAGACACTGCCTCAGATAATGGTATCCAGCTCCATGATTTTAATTTGTATGTGGTGACTCCCACATTTATATCTACAATTGCTTCTCTAAATTTTAGATTTGCATAATGTACTGTATACTTGACATTGAATATATAATAGCCACCCCAACTGCAACATATCCCAGAGTAAATTTTAGTTTCCCCTATCAAATGTTTTGTGGCACTTTTTCCTTTATTACTATATTGAATCATGAGTTATTCAATTGTTCATGAATAAAAAGGACTTTAAACAGTATAAACCAGGAGTTACCTTTGTCTCTTTTCTTTTCAGTACTCATTTTCTGTACTCAAATCTATCAGCACATTAAATATAATTGGGTTCAAAATATATCTCAAATCTAACACTTCTCTCCACTACCCCTGATAATGTCCTTGGCCAGGTAACATCCCCCTCCTGCCTATGCTAATAACAGCCTCCTGATCTCTCTATTTTTCACGTGCTTTTTCTGCTTCTTCATTTCTCCTTCTGTACATTTCCTAGGTCAGTAGGTTTTTTCAAACTGAGGCCTAAAACAAAGATTGATGAAGTTAATTTAATAGATTATGACCAGATTTGCTTTTAATAAAATAAAATAAAATTTCATGAAAAATGTCAGTGAATATCACACATAGTAAGTGTGTAAGAAAGAGAATTTCCTGTCTAAGGCACTCATTTTCCCAGCTGCTGGGAATGTTGGCTGTTGATGGCTCACAGCTGTGTACTTCTCACAGCACTGCCTTTACCCAAAGGAAGGTGCTTTGCCCATAGAGTAAATGACATCTAGTTACTGTCTGATGTGAGGGTATAAAGGCCCAAACACCCTTGATTCCCTTTGGGACAACTCCAGAGGGCCAGCTCCTGAGCTGCATGTGGGATTGTCTGAGACTTCTCTTTCACCTTTATCACAGTTTGTTTTCTCCCTCTGCCCAATCCTGCTTCCCCTATTTCTGTTTGCAGGGAACCAAACCTAAGATCCTGTATTGGAACCCTTTAATCACAGAATGGCTAAAATGTCTTTTCATTAAAACCAGATCAAGTAACTCCTCTGTTCAAATATCCAATGTCTTTCTACTACACACATAAAAGCACATGGTATGACTTTTAAGTCCCTGATAAATAATGACTCAGATTATCTCTCTTTTTAAAAACATTTCGCTTTTTTACTCATCCTGTTTTAAATACTCTGGGCACTTTTTATTATTTATTTCTGGCAAAATTTCTTTATGTTAGGGCTCATGCACCCACTGTCCCTGATGGCTGGAGTGTTTTTATTCCTAATCTTCAAAGGTTTAGAATGATCCTGTCATTTTAGATCTCAACTTCAATGCAACCTAGCCCTTTGGCGGAGACCTCCTCTGACTAAAAATCGGAAGCCTCATTCCAGTTCCTTCCTATGACATTCTAATTTAGCTTTTTTTTTTTTTATAGCACTCATCACTAGATTATTTTTCTGTTTTTATGATTTATTTATGTATTTATTTTTTACCCGAAGCATATACGTGTGTACACATATGTGTATATATTTACTTACTTGTATACTTCTCCAAACTGGAAGAGAAACTCTATAAAAACAGAAACTTTATCTAGTGTATTTACTGTTACATCTCAAGTACATAGAACCTGATCAGGGCTTTAGTAGGCTGACAATGAATATATTTGATACAAAATGACCTCGTGGCTGATTGTAACTTATATGAGTATAAAACACTCTGATTTATATTTTGTCTGGTGTCAGTACCATCACACTTGAATTCTTTAGTAAATATAAGTTGGACTTTTGGGACGTCAACAGAGAGGAACATTTATGTGGAAGGAATTTAGTCATTCCCACAAAAAAACAGATTAGATGAAAGAAATTAGGACCAGAAAGGCAAGAAGCCAAGCAAGGGTGCAATATCAGTGAAAGTCCCAGAAAGGGTATTTCTGGCTCATGCTGGGGTGCTCTGGGGAGTGTTGGTCACACCATGGAGTTGTCTCAATCAGCAGCAAGAGACCTGGAGAATTAATACTTCCTTACCTCTCAGGCTTTAGTTATAATCTGTCATCTGTGACATAAGGTTCTGGTCACTTGTGCAAAAAACCACAAGTACAGTGGGCATTGGCAGCCTGAAGGCAGTTCTTCTACACAGAGAAACAAGAGCAAACTGTAAGAAGTAGAAGGACACCCATGGCAAAGAGATTTGAAGAAATATGGGGTAAAGCCAAGAAGACACTTGGTATATAACAGGTTTTTGAATAGAAGCTTTAAAAAGACCTAAACTGCTAATTTTCCTTTATTAAATAGACAAAGTCAAAATCAGAGCTTATCAAAAGTGTGGCACTCACAAAAAAATAAACATTTCCATGTAAAACAGAATACTGATAAACATGGTTCCATTAGATATTGCAATTTGATTTATGGTAAAAATGGTGAAATGTAGTTGGAAACAATGAATAGTCATATGGGACAAAGCTAAACTTAATCTTCAATAGACTAAAATATTTATTTCAAGGTAGAATAAAGATAAATTAGAGTGAATCATAGTCTGAGGTTGTTTTGCCTTTACTACACGTATGACAGAAAATAGAAACCATAACATATTGAGAATTTTACTATGTTACATTTTATGTAACATACATAATTAAAACAAAAACAACAACTAAAATGACAACACATTAAGGTAGTTGAAGCAATCACATTATATGCTTTTAAAAATCAATTAATCTAACACGAAATATTAATATGTATTTTGTTGTAATTTATCTTCTCTTTTCTCCTAAAAATAAGTCTATGAGTCAACATTTCACATAACTCATATTGTTTTCTCTCTGAAGATTTTAAAAGACGTCAAATTCGATTTTTATTGATGTTTATTTTTAAAAAGAAAGGAATTCTTTTGCCCTGTCAAAAGATGCTACAAATAGTATTCTTTTTTCTTCCTAAAAATACTTTGTCCTCAATGTTTTATTTTTCAGATTGCATAGGAGTACATAAGCATATGCACATTTTAATTTATATGCGTACATATGTATCACTGTAACTTAGAAATTAAGAATATCATAGAAGAATAGTTAAAGGCAATGAGAAAGTGTTGATTAAAAAGGAGGATCCTATGGGGAAACAAAATAATTATATACAAATACCTGAAGGTAAGAAATATGGAAAAGGCAATTGTCTTGCTCTAGGTTGTCACAGACAAGAGAATTGTACTAATTGGGTAAAAAATAAATTGTATGTGAGTTTTTTTCAAAATATTTCTATTAAAAAGTTAAAGATCATTTTTTCTATCATATCATTGACCTTCTTTTTACAATAGCTATGGATTATTATTTCACCTCTATTTTCAAGAAAAATTAGTAAATTTAAACATTATATCAACAGCTTCATGGTGGTAGCTGATTTTGCTTATATACACCCTTATTGCATTAATTGTATTAATAAATGGTTTCTAGTTTTCTGAAACAGTTTACAAATATGCCCATATTAGTAAATATTTTGCTATAATTCAATTAGCATTTTTCAGATGTCTTTATGCAGCTAGGTATCATTCATTAACCATTAATGGTGTGAATTTATCTTCTTGAAAACAAGATTCAATTAACACTATATACATATTACTTATTGTGTATTTATGGTATTTGGAAAATTGAAAAAAAAAACTAGTTAAAAAAATAAGTAATTCAAAATTCAGTCCACAATTTACAATTAAAGATGGCTGTCTATATATGACTTAATACGGTCTGCATCAGGTCAATTTCCTCATTAATATGGAAACTCATAAGAGGGTGAAATATATTGGGACTATTTATAATGTGGACACAGGATCTGTAAATTCCCTACTTGCATAATCATTTGTAACATTATGAAAATTCATGTACAAGGACACATGCAAAGCACTAGTTAAAATAATAAATACTAACTCATAAACAAACTTTGGAGTCAAGGGTATTTAAAATAATTAGATATGAAAGTAGAGTTGAATAATAGCTATTACTTAAAATTTGAATATTTCTGCACAGATATAACACAATTTTTGTATAATTAAAAGATATGGAGAATATCAGAATACTTAATGAAAACAAAAAATTCCTGCTTTCCATTTACATTTGTCATCATCACTGGAATAAACCTGATTAATTTTTCAAGTTTTCAAGGTTGAGAACAGCAGAATGATTAAAAGTTTCACTTTTAGATATCTTAAGTAAAACTAACATGAAAAATAGTTTCATTATTAAGCATTTTTTGAAATTTCAAGATCATTTATGCATAAAAGCACAAAAGACATTATATAAGAGAATAAAAATCCCAGTCTTCAAATCAAAAAAATTTAAGCTCTCTTATCAAGGTGATAACCTTTTGATCCTTTGCCACCTAGGTAAAAGAAAGATGAAATAAAATACCATTTGTGAGAATTAAATGATATATTCGAAATTCTCTATAAACTCTAGATTGCTACATATATTAGTTAATAATAAAATTTAATATTACATAAAGTTTGAATGTTCTATGTGTCACTGACACAAAGAAGAAATTTATATATATTTTTATCAAACATCAATATAAACTGCATAGATGTTTTATATAAAAGTTAGTTTATGATATTTTTCAATTAAATCTTTTCTTTTAATAGAATGTTGTTTTTACATTTAGAAAATTCAGAATATCCTGTTAAGGTGTATATTTCAGAAAACAAAAAAAAAAGAAATACCAGATATTTGGTGCCATAAATATATATCACAAGGACTTTGGCAAGACAAAATTAAAAAAGATTTTACCTAATATCTATGCCAAATTAGAATTAGACTATTCAGTAAATTCCAAGTAATCACATTCCCTTCACAATATTATTAACAAAGTTACCACCAGAGAAAGAAGACAACATTTGTTTAGTGAACATTCTGATAAAATCTGAGAGAATCCCAATAGTTTAGAAATAGATAGTAGTACAATGCAATAACTCCTTATTCCTTTTCTAATAAAAAATTTTCATTTATGAATTAAAAGACAAGTTTGGAGACATAACAAGGGAAAAATAAAACACTGAAAGAAAAATAAAAGAAAACTTCTACCAAAAGGTAAATAAAAATGAGGACCACAAAATCATAATAACCAAAAAAAGATAAGAATAAGTAGAGAAAAATAATATTGTAGAGAAAAAATAATATTGTAGAGAAAAATCTAAATATTGTATAGATAAATTATTAAACCAGTCTATGGACTGAATTCAATCCCAATTAATATCCCAGAAGATTAGCTTCTAAGCTATAACAAAATAACTTTACATTTAACTTTGTATATGCAAAAAACATTTAAACAGAAAAAAATTTAAAATTGAGGCTTTACTAAACAAAGAAAGACACAAAATAAATCTACAACATCTGGACCACTTGAGTGTTAGGCATAAAATCATCATCATCATCACTCATTTATACACCATACATTTGAGGATCACTTGTCTTCTAACTAGGGATGATACTGTAGTTGAATAAAACAGACTTAATAAACCAGATAACTTTCACTGAATGCTTTTTACATGACAGGAACTCTATTATCTCCCTTCTACTTCCAAAAGCATATAAGATTACTGGGTCAGAGATAAATAATTTTATTACAAAACAGCAAGCTGCATAGGCTTCCTGTTTGTGCTTGCCCACCCTATCCACAAGGGTGGTGCAAATATTCCTAGATGGTGGTTGCACATATATTTGTTTTGTGTCACAGCTGACGAACCCTAAATTTAGAAAAATATAATCTACTATAATGAGATAACAAATAACCCTGCCCAACCATTGTTCCCATTGGAGACTTTATCTTTGTTAAACCGGACAGAAAGCAAATACACATTTTGAGGAGACAGTATCTTTTTCTTCCAAAAATGTTATCTGTACCAACAACTTAAAAAAATTAGCCCAGAGCAAGTCTGTCAATGTCTCTGCTCACACAATATGTTTAGAAATAGAAGAGATCCATGGAGCTTCCTCCTTATAACTGCAGATATTCAAAACCCCAATTCTTGGTAACTTAACACAATAGAAGTTTATATTTAAATTATATGTACACACACGCACACAGATATACATATATATACACACACACACATACACGTTTCAATATTGCTTCACTCATTTGTTCAGGGACAAAGGCTGGTGAAAGATTGACCACTTTTCATACTTGTGAGCTTAGGGAAGAAAGAGAAGATAGTTCACAGGGTATTTTTATAGACCAGATCTAAAGGAGATGTGCTTCATTTTTATTTGTATTCTGTTGGACTAGAGCTCATACACATGGCCACACATAACTGCAAAGGAGACTGGGGAAGTTATTGTAACCCAGGAATTAAAGAAAATAACCTTTTTTTTATATAGCTACTCAGTCTCTGCTATGGGAGATAAATTTGCTTTAAGGCTTTGATCATCTTGAAAGGTAGAGTTACTATTTCTTGTGATAGGGAATACTGTAGGAAGATTACATTGGGAGGAGGTCAGAAACGTGGTTTTAGAAATTTTTAAAAAATGAGATTCTCTTTAGGTATACAAATAGTGTTGTTTAAGAATATATATCTATATCTATATCTATATCTATATGAAGTCATCAAGGATGTGAGTGGCTAGAGAGAGGAAAAGATCAAAGTTGGAGATATTTGTCATTTCAACAATAAGAGGCATTATCTTGGTATTTATAATAAGAACCTAACAAAAATGACTCAAAGGGGAAGTCAATCAAGCAGGAGGAAAGCCAGGAGGATTTAGAGTCCTTAAAGGTAATGAAGAAATGCTTTAACAACAGAGAAGTGATCAACTGTATCAAATACGGCTGAAAGGTAAAGCAAGGTAAGTAGGAATCATTAACTAGATTTAGAAAGATGGTCATTGATGACCTTGCAAATGCAAGGTTGATGTAAAAACCTTTTAAATAGAAAAAAATGTAAAGTGAGGCTTTATTAACAGAGCAAGACACAAAATAAAACTATAACATCTGAGCCAGTTAAGTGTTAGGCATAAAACCATCATCATCATCATCATCATCATCATCATCACTCATTTGTACAGCATACATCTGAGGACTGCCTATGGAGTGCAGAATGTGTAAATCTGATTGGAGTAATTCAAAAGTAGATGGGAGAAAGGAATTAAAGACAGCAAATCTAGGTAATTATTTTTTTAAAAAAAGCCTCTCTGTGAAGGGAAAAGGAAATTTGGGGCTATAATTTGAGGAGGAAATGAGTAAAATGAGATATATTTTTAAGACTGGTGAAATAATAGCATGTTATATGTTAAAAACAAAATGGACTAGCAAGAAGTATAAATTCATGACATTGAAGTAGGGGGAGAAAGTCTCATTGTCCATGTTACAGAATTGATTATTGTGGTACCATGTAGCTCACCTGTGTTAAATTCACCTCATGCATAACACTATAATTTTCTCAAAATCAGAAGTTATATGTATGTGTTCCTTTTTTAAGTACAAGTGAAATGGTTAATAAGTTAACAGAGTATGTTATTATCTAGTCTAAAAAATACAAAATTGTTAGGAAATATGTTACCTTGCAGCCAGTGTCATTTTCAGATGAAAAATTATTCGTTTGTACATATTATGCTGTATTATTTTAGATATTGTACTGCATTCATATAAGTGCTATACTAATTTACACTGAAAAAAATTACTCATATAATCAAAATAAAACACAAAAATCTAATGAAAAGACAATTGAGTAAGTGATGGTAAGAATCTATTTCAGGAAAAGGGAATTGGAATACAGAGATTTTAGAAATACAGGAGCCTAGAGGTGAATATGGTTTTTCTCCTCTGTTTGTTTTTATGAAGTGATTTTTTTTTAACAAGGCTCAGAAAATAAAGAGAATTTTGATAAAAACTTCATAAAGAGGATAGAAACTTTTGTCATATGCCTAGATCAGAAAAAGGTGTTTAAAGTAGAAAAGGAAAAAAAAAAAAAAACCAGATTGAGGTAAAATAAAAGGTAGTGGGTAGGTGGAAGGGAAAGACAAGGATTGTAGCAACAATGTGAGATTTGTTTAAGGGGGCAGTGGCAGTGGTAAGAGTGAAAGGCCCGGGGAGGAATTCAGAGTCTGAACAGTATTAGAGATTATCCCATTCATTGTTTACTAAAAGACTTGCAGGATATATTTCTCTTAATGTACTGTTGAGTCAACAGATATTAACTTTTTTTCAGAAAAAATAAATTTACAGGACTAGTATAAATTTTCTTCATTTTTTGCTGTCTCTCAAGTTACTTTTGGACCTGCCTGGGAGTCACCTATTTTCCCCAGAAATCCTTATTATTTTTGGTAATAAGCCAGTATTGTGCTATTTTATATCATCTTGGTGTGTGTGTGGTGTCATCAGTTGGAAGATTTGAAACACATTTTGGGTGAGGTTCATGTTTTTTCTGCGGGGGGCTATCATACACACATACACATTACATACCTGCGTTTGAGTGTGTGCATGTGTATGCTATACATCACATAGCCCCAAAACAAAATCTTTTAAATGGTAATCTATGCAAAGAGGTCTTCTCCAGTGCATTTAGGAAGGTAATATGGTTTGGGTATGTTCCCACCCAAATGTCATGTTCAATTGTAATCCTGAATGCTGGAGGTAGGGCCTGGTGGGAGGTGGTTGGACCATGGGGGTAGATCCTTCATGAATGGTTTGGTACCATCCCCTCGGTGCTGTTCTCATGATGGTGAGTGAATTCTCATGAGATCTGGTTGTTTAAAATCATGTAGCACCTCCCCGCTCTCTCTCTTCCCCCTGCTCTCTCTCTTCCCCCTGCTCTGCCATGTAAGACATGCCTGCTTCCCCTTCACCTTCTACCATGATTGTAAGTTTCCTGCAGCCTCCTCAGAAGCAGAAGTCACTATGCTTCCCGTACAGCACACGGAACGATGTGCCAATTAAATCTCTTTCCTTTATAAATTACACAGTCTCAGGTATGTCCTTATATCAGTGCAAGAATGGACTAATACAGAAGAAAAATTTTATAAGCACTTGGAAAGTTTTTATTATAATCTTAGAGTGAGAAAAATATTAACTATGATATAAATTCAAAAAGCATTTAAAGAAACAATAGTAATGTTAAAAATAAATGCGTATGAAATTCATGGTTTCATAGTACTGAGTGTAACAAAGTAAAATAAAATTTACAAAGTGGAAATAAATAATTACCTTATTTGTCACAGAAAAAGGCCATAAACTACTCCTAAAATTTCTGAGGGATCAACAACTGAATGAAAAAAAGAGAAACTGCTATGGACTGAATGTTTGTGCCACCCCTCATCTCCAAATTCATATGTTCAGGCCACAATCTCCAGAGTGGCTGAATTTGGAAATAAGTTCTTTATGGAGGTAATTACGATAAAGGGAGATCAGAAAGGTGGAATTCTGATTCAATAGGATTTGTGTCCTTATAAGAAAGAGAGCTATCTCTTTCTCTTTCTCACTCTCTCTCTTTCCCTTTCCTTTTCCCTCTCTCTGTCTGTGTCTCTCAATGGTGCATGTGAGGAGATAGTGAGATGACAGTTTGTCT
The DNA here is from genome assembly GCF_028885655.2 of Pongo abelii. Lineage (NCBI taxonomy): Eukaryota > Metazoa > Chordata > Mammalia > Primates > Hominidae > Pongo > Pongo abelii. The sequence goes on along the minus strand of NC_071992.2, from coordinate 130,506,138 downwards.
ACAAGCCAGGAAGAGAGCTCACTCCAGAAACTGAATCATCTGGCACCTTGATCTTGGTCTTCCTAGCCTCCAAAACTGTAAAAAGATGCTTTTCTATTTGTTCAACCATCCAGCAGCCTGTGATGATTTGTTACGGCAGTCTAAACAGACTATAGATCTGAAGAGACACTTCACAAAAGGGAGAAACAAATATTACAAAATAAAAAGAGATATTCAACCTCTCACTTACAGAAAAATCAAAATGTGACAACAGTGATAAACTACTTCCTAGTGATTAGATTAGAGAAAGTGCAAAAAAGTTTGACAACATGCATTGCTACAGAGGCTGAGGGAAGCAAGCAATCCAGTGGTCTCCACAATATTCATTGTAGGAATTGTAAAGAAAATTAGTACTATCTAGCAAATTTACCTGTGAATATCCACTTTGACTTAACATTTACATGTCAAGAAACAAGTGAAAAATATAAAATAAATTATGTATTAGCTTTATAATTTTAGCATTACCTAAAATAATACAAAGTTTGAAAATAAATATTTTTTAAATTAGTTGGTGACTGAGTAAAGTATGTTGTGTCTACACAGTTAAGTATGTATGGGACTACAAATGGAAAGAAGGAAATGACTATATATATTTTTTTGAAATACATCCAGGATATATCAAGTACAAAAAAGCAAGCTTGTCCAGGCATGGTGGCTCACACCTGTAATCCCAGCACTTTAGGAGGCCAAGGCAGGTGGATCACTTGTGCTCAGGAATTGAAGCCCAGCCTGGCCAACATGGAGAAGCTCTATCACTACTACAAATACAAAAAATTAGCTGGGTGTGGTGGCGTGCACCTGTTATACCAGCTACTTGGGAGGCTGAGACAGAAGAATTGCTTGAACGCCGGAGGCGGACTTTGCAGTGAGCCGAGACCAGCCACCGTACTCCAGCCTGGGTGACAGAGCAAGACTGTGTCTCAAAAAACCAAAAAAAAAAAAAAAAAAAGAAGCAAGCTGCAAATCAGTCAATATATGAAAATCCAACGTGGCATGCTACTACTTTTCGTACAAAAATGAGAGGATACTATATATATGAAATATATGACTTTTTAATATTTATATCTTATATTTAATAACACTTATTTACTACTTTTAGTTTATCTTTTATTATTTTTATATATTATATACTACATTTAATTATTTTATGTATAATATACTTTTCATGTTATATATTATAAAATGTAGCTTATATAGTTGACCCTTGAATAATACAGGTTTGATTTGCATAGGTCCATTTATATGTTAATTTTTTTCAATAAACATATTGAAAAAATGGAGAATTGGAACAATTTGAAAAAACAGATAAACCATATAGCTAGAAATATTGCAAAAGTTTAGAAAAACCCAGATATTTTACAAATGCATAAAATATATGTTGATAATAATCTACATTATCATTTATTATAAAATATGTATAAATCTATTATAAAAGGTTAAAATTTATAAAAAGATACACACACAAACACTTATAGATGATACATTGCAAAATTCCAGGTTAAGAAAAATGTAACAAGTGTAAAGATGCAGTTTTAAATTGTAACTGCATAAAATCAACTGTAGCGCATACTGTACTGCTGTAATACTTTTGTAGCTACTTTGTGTTGCTATTGCTGTGAGCACCTGTTATGAGTATCTGTTTAAAATGCCTTGTGACACTAATCATCTCTCCTTGAGTAGTTCATCTCTTCAGTAAATTGTATATCAAAATAAAACGTGATCTCCACAGTTCTTACATATTTTTTATGTTTAGTGCAATATCATAAACCTTGAATAACACCATAAGGCCCATCCAAAGTGCCACTAGTGATGCTGGAAGTGCTCCCAAGTGGCAAAATCATCACATTATATGAAAAAGTTTAACTGCTTGATATGTACTACAGATTGAGGTCTTGGAGCCACATTTGACAGCCATTTTTTGATAAAAGAATCCAGCATAAGACCCACTATAAAATAAGAAGAAAAAAAAACTTTTGATGCTGTCACTGCAGCTACACCAGCAAGTGTGAAAACCTTGCACTTTTTGTGAAATACTTTTTTATCTTGTATTCAAAATCCAGCTTTTATGTGGGTGTAAGACTACTATAAGACAAGCATACCTATAGACTGTAATATGATTTGAGAAAAAGTGAATGTGAAGAATACAAGCTGAAAAATTTAATGCCAGCCAAGGATGGTTTAATAATTTTATTACAGAAAGAGTTTTGGCTTTTAAAATGTCAGGATAACAGCAGAAATAGCTCCTGCTGACCAACGGCAGCAGACTAGTTCCCAGACAACATTAAGAAAATCATTGAAAAGAAACGGTACCTGCCTAAACAGATTCATAATGCAGATGAAAGTGCACTATTCTGTTAAAGAAAAGTGGACATTTATTAGCAAAGAACAGAAAGCACCATGATTTAAGGCAGGAAGAGATAATTTAATCTTTTGTTCAAATTCAGTTGGGTTTATGATCAAGGCTTATCTTTAAAGCTGCCTTGAATGGAAAAGATAAATACCAACTGCCAGTCTTTTGGTTGTACAACAAGAAGGCCTGGACAGTGAGAACTCTCATTCTGGATTGTTTGCATTGAAATGGAATGGATTGATGCTTTGTTCCTAAACTCAGGAAGTCCCTTTCCAGTAAGGGATTGCATTTTGAAGCTATTTTGATATTGAACAATGAACCTGGCCACCTAAAACCCCACGGGTTCAACACAGAAGGTGTCAAGTGGTCCAATTGCCTTCAAGCACAATGTATCAAATTCAGCCTCTAGATCAGAGGATCATAAAGATCTTTAAGGCTCATTACACATGATACTCTATGGAAAGGATTACCAATGCTATAGACAAGAACCCCTATACAGATAACATCGTGAAAGTCTGGAAGGATTACACCACTGAAGATGCCATCATTTTTAGGGAAAAAGCCATGAAAACCATCAAATCTGAAACAATAAATTCCTGCTGGAGAAAACTGTCCAGATGCTGTGCGTGACTTCACAGGATTTACAACAGAGCCCACCGAGGAAATCATGAAATACTTGGGGATATGGTGAAAAAGGTGGGGGTTTGAGGGTTTCAAGTTATGGATCTTGGAGAAATTCTAGAGCTAATAGACACCACGCAAGAGGAATTTACAGAAGACGACTTGATGGAGGTAAGTGCTCTCAACCAGTTCCAGATGATAAGGAAGATGGGGAAGAAGCAATGTCAGAAAAGAATTTGATGTTAGACAATCTTGCAGAAGTTTGCCAATTATTCAAGACTGCTTTTGACTTCTTTTGTGACACAGGCTTTTCATGATTTGGGCACTTAAACAAAAGAAAATGGTGGAAGAAGGAGTGGTGACACACAGAAATATTTTTAGAGAAATGAAGAAGCAAAAAGTCAGAAGTTACAATGTACAATTTAGTGTAAAACTACACTGAGTGTGCCTGACTCTCTTGCTTCCCCTTTCATCTCCTCCATCTCTTCTGACTTTGACACACCTGAGACAGTAAAACCAACACCTCCTTTTTTTCCTCCTGTTCAGACTACTCAATGTGAGGACAAGGATGAAGATCTTTTTTTTTTTTTTTTTTTTTTACTGTAAGTTCTAGGATACATGTGCACAA